>NC_134707.1:129764068-131010943 GCF_043290135.1 Rhipicephalus microplus
CGCAGGAATCGAACCTACGACCTTCGAATGACGCGTGTGATGCTCTAACCTTTTGAGCAATCACAACGGCCTTCCCTCCATCCACTTTTTGGGTTTATATATGTGAATTTAAAGTAGAAGTGACGGTCAGCGCCGTCTATAAGCCAAACAACGAGTTTGAAAACACACTTATGCGCATGTTTGGCGTCACGTAGCACGTGAACTTATTATGAGCGGGCAGCTGATTAATTGTCCCTCTTATACAACCTAAACACACCAAGTCTGCCAGTACGAGACCCTCGTTCAAAGAAATAAGAGAAAGAAGTGTATACCTAAGGGCTCGTTTTTCCGTGTTTACACAATAATAATGACATCTAACAGACAGTAATGCCAAGAATTGTACAGGGGAAGGCATTACAACAAATTCAATGTAAATAAGAAGAAAGAAAAAATAAAAGTGGATGAAAAAATTACCAGATGTGAGCAGAAATCGAACCTACTACCTTCGAATAACGCGTTCGATGTCCTAACCACTGAGCTATCACAACGGCCTTCCCTCCATCCACTTTTTTGGGTTTATATATGTGAATTTAGAAGTAGGAGTGACAGTCAGCGCCATCTATAATCAAAGCAACGAGTGTGAAAACACACTTATGCGCATGTTTGGCGTCACGTAGCACGTGAACTTATTATGAGCGGGCAGCTGATTAACTGTCCCTCTTATACAACCTAAACACACCAAGTCTGCCAGTACGAGACCCTCGTTCAATGAAATAACGAAAAGAAGCGTATACCTAAGGGCTCGTTTTTCCGTGTTTTAACACAATATTAATGAGATCTAACAGACAGTAATGCCAAGAAATGTACAGGGGAAGTTATTAGAACAAATGGAATGTAATTAAGAAGAAAGAAGAAAGAAAAGTGGATGGAAAAATTACCTGCCTTGAGCAGAAATCGAACCTACGACCTTCGAATAACGCGTTCGATGCTCTAACCACTGAGCTATCACAACGGCCTTCCCTCCATCCACTTTTTTGGGTCTATATATGTGAACTTAGAAGTAGGAGTGACAGTCAGCGCCATCTATAAGCCAAACAGCGAGTTTGAAAACACACTTATGCGCATGTTTGGCGTCACGTAGCACGTGAACTTATTATGAGCGGGCAGCTAATTAATTGTCCCTCTTACACAACCTAAACACACCAAGTCTGCCACTACGAGACACTCGTTCAATGAAATAAGGGAAAGAAGTGTATACCTAAGGGCTCGTTTTTCCGTGTTTTAACACAATATTAATGAGATCTAATAGACAGTAATTCCAAGAAATGTACAGGGGAAGTTATTAGAACAAATGGAATGTAAATAAGAAGAAAGAAGAAAGAAAAGTGGAAGAAAAAATTACCAGCCGTGAGCAGGAACCGAACCTATGACCTTCGAATAACGCGTTCGATGCTCTAACCACTGAGCAATCACAACGGCCTTCCCTTCATCCGCTTTTTTGGGTTTATATATGTGAATTTAGAAGTAGAAGTGACAGTCAGCGCCATATATAAGCCAAACAACGAGTGTGAAAACACACTTATGCGAATGTTTGGCGTCACGTAGCACGTGAACCTATTATGAGCGGGCAGCTGTTTAATTGTCCCTCTTACACAACCTAAACACACCAAGTCTGCCACTACGAGACCCTCGTTCAATGAAATAAGGGAAAGAAGTGTATACCTAAGGGCTCGTTTTTCCGTGTTTTAACACAATATTAATGAGATCTAACAGACAGTAATGCCAAGAAATGTACAGGGGAAGTTATTAGAACAAATGGAATGTAAATAAGAAGAAAGAAGAAAGAAAAGTGGATGAAAAAATTACCTGCCGTGAGCAGAAATCAAACCTACGACCGTCGAATAACGCGTTCGATGCTCTAACCACTGAGCAATCACAACGGCCTTCCCTCCATCCACTTTTTTGGGTTCATATATGTGAATTTAGAAGTAGAAGTGACAGTCAGCGCCATCTATAAGCCAAACAACGAGTGTGAAAACACACTTATGCGCATGTTTGGCGTCACGTAGCACGTGAACTTATTATGAGCGGGCAGCTGATTAATTGTCCCTCTTATAACACCTAAACACACCAAGTCTGCCAGTACGAGACCCTCGTTCAAAGAAATAAAGGAAAGAAGTGTATACCCAAGGGCTCGTTTTTCCGTGTTTTAACACAATATTAATGAGATCTTACAGACAGTAATGCCAAGAAATGTACAGGGGAAGTTATTAGAACAAATGAAATGTAAATAGGAAGAAAGAAGAAAGAAAAGTGGATGAAAAAATTACCGACCGTACGCAGGAATCGAACCTACGACCTTCGAATAACGCGTGTGATGCTCTAACCTTTTGAGCAATCACAACGGCCTTCCCTCCATCCACTTTTTTGGGTTTATATATGTGAATTTAAAAGTAGAAGTGACGGTCAGCGCCATCTATAAGCCAAACAACGAGTTTGAAAACACACTTATGCGCATGTTTGGCGTCACGTAGCACGTGAACTTATTATGAGCGGGCAGCTGATTAATTGTCCCTCTTATACAACCTAAACACACCAAGTCTGCCAGTACGAGACCCTCGTTCAAAGAAATAAGAGAAACAAGTGTATACCTAAGGGCTCGTTTTTCCGTGTTTACACAATAATAATGACATCTAACAGACAGTAATGCCAAGAAATGTACAGGGGAAGGCATTACAACAAATTGAATGTAAATAAGAAGAAAGAAAAAATAAAAGTGGATGAAAAAATTACCAGACGTGAGCAGAAATCGAACCTACTACCTTCGAATAACGCGTTCGATGCCCTAACCACTGAGCTATCACAACGGCCTTCCCTCCATCCACTTTTTTGGGTTTATATATGTGAATTTAGAAGTAGGAGTGACAGTCAGCGCCATCTATAAGCAAAGCAACGAGTGTGAAAACACACTTATGCGCATGTTTGGCGTCACGTAGCACGTGAACTTATTATGAGCGGGCAGCTGATTAACTGTCCCTCTTATACAACCTAAACACACCAAGTCTGCCAGTACGAGACCCTCGTTCAATGAAATAACGAAAAGAAGCGTATACCTAAGGGCTCGTTTTTCCGTGTTTTAACACAATATTAATGAGATCTAACAGACAGTAATGCCAAGAAATGTACAGGGGAAGTTATTAGAACAAATGGAATGTAAATAAGAAGAAAGAAGAAAGAAAAGTGGATGGAAAAATTACCTGCCTTGAGCAGAAATCGAACCTACGACCTTCGAATAACGCGTTCGATGCTCTAATCACTGAGCTATCACAACGGCCTTCCCTCCATCCACTTTTTTGGGTCTATATATGTGAACTTAGAAGTAGGAGTGACAGTCAGCGCCATCTATAAGCCAAACAGCGAGTTTGAAAACACACTTATGCGCATGTTTGGCGTCACGTAGCACGTGAACTTATTATGAGCGGGCAGCTAATTATTTGTCCCTCTTACACAACCTAAACACACCAAGTCTGCCACTACGAGACACTCGTTCAATGAAATAAGGGAAAGAAGTGTATACCTAAGGGCTCGTTTTTCCGTGTTTTAACACAATATTAATGAGATCTAACAGACAGTAATGCCAAGAAATGTACAGGGGAAGTTATTAGAACAAATGGAATGTAAATAAGAAGAAAGAAGAAAGAAAAGTGGATGAAAAAATTACCTGCCGTGAGCAGAAATCAAACCTACGACCTTCGAATAACGCGTTCGATGCTCTAACCACTGAGCAATCACAACGGCCTTCCCTTCATCCGCTTTTTTGGGTTTATATATGTGAATTTAGAAGTAGAAGTGACAGTCAGCGCCATCTATAAGCCAAACAACGAGTTTGAAAACACACTTATGCGCATGTTTGGCGTCACGTAGCACGTGAACTTATTATGAGCGGGCAGCTAATTATTTGTCCCTCTTACACAACCTAAACACACCAAGTCTGCCACTACGAGACACTCGTTCAATGAAATAAGGGAAAGAAGTGTATACCTAAGGGCTCGTTTTTCCGTGTTTTAACACAATATTAATGAGATCTAACAGACAGTAATGCCAAGAAATGTACAGGGGAAGTTATTAGAACAAATGGAATGTAAATAAGAAGAAAGAAGAAAGAAAAGTGGAAGAAAAAATTACCAGCCGTGAGCAGGAACCGAACCTATGACCTTCGAATAACGCGTTCGATGCTCTAACCACTGAGCAATCACAACGGCCTTCCCTTCATCCGCTTTTTTGGGTTTATATATGTGAATTTAGAAGTAGAAGTGACAGTCAGCGCCATCTATAAGCCAAACAACGAGTGTGAAAACACACTTATGCGAATGTTTGGCGTCACGTAGCACGTGAACCTATTATGAGCGGGCAGCTGTTTAATTGTCCCTCTTACACAACCTAAACACACCAAGTCTGCCACTACGAGACCCTCGTTCAATGAAATAAGGGAAAGAAGTGTATACCTAAGGGCTCGTTTTTCCGTGTTTTAACACAATATTAATGAGATCTAACAGACAGTAATGCCAAGAAATGTACAGGGGAAGTTATTAGAACAAATGGAATGTAAATAAGAAGAAAGAAGAAAGAAAAGTGGATGAAAAAATTACCTGCCGTGAGCAGAAATCAAACCTACGACCTTCGAATAACGCGTTCGATGCTCTAACCACTGAGCAATCACAACGGCCTTCCCTCCATCCACTTTTTTGGGTTCATATATGTGAATTTAGAAGTAGAAGTGACAGTCAGCGCCATCTATAAGCCAAACAACGAGTGTGAAAACACACTTATGCGCATGTTTGGCGTCACGTAGCACGTGAACTTATTATGAGCGGGCAGCTGATTAATTGTCCCTCTTATAACACCTAAACACACCAAGTCTGCCAGTACGAGACCCTCGTTCAAAGAAATAAAGGAAAGAAGTGTATACCCAAGGGCTCGTTTTTCCGTGTTTTAACACAATATTAATGAGATCTTACAGACAGTAATGCCAAGAAATGTACAGGGGAAGTTATTAGAACAAATGAAATGTAAATAGGAAGAAAGAAGAAAGAAAAGTGGATGAAAAAATTACCGACCGTACGCAGGAATCGAACCTACGACCTTCGAATAACGCGTGTGATGCTCTAACCTTTTGAGCAATCACAACGGCCTTCCCTCCATCCACTTTTTTGGGTTTATATATGTGAATTTAAAAGTAGAAATGACGGTCAGCGCCATCTATAAGCCAAACAACCAGTTTGAAAACACACTTATGCGCATGTTTGGCGTCACGTAGCACGTGAACCTATTATGAGCGGGCAGCTGATTAATTGTCCCTCTTATACAACCTAAACACACCAAGTCTGCCAGTACGAGACCCTCGTTCAAAGAAATAAGAGAAAGAAGTGTGTTCCTAAGGGCTCGTTTTTCCGTGTTTACACAATAATAATGACATCTAACAGACAGTAATGCCAAGAAATGTACAGGGGAAGGCATTACAACAAATGGAATGTAAATAGGAAGAAAGAAGAAATAAAAGTGGATTAAAAAATTACCAGACGTGAGCAGAAATCGAACCTACTACCTTCGAATAACGCGTTCGATGCCCTAACCACTGAGCTATCACAACAGCCTTCCCTCCATCCACTTTTTTGGGTTTATATATGTGAATTTAGAAGTAGGAGTGACAGTCAGCGCCATCTATAAGCAAAGCAACGAGTGTGAAAACACCCTTGCGCATGTTTGGCGTCACGTAGCACGTGAACTTATTATGAGCGGGCAGCTGAATAATTGTCCCTCTTATACAACCTAAACACACCAAGTCTGCCAGTACGAGACCCTCGTTCAATGAAATAACAAAAAGAAGCGTATACCTAAGGGCTCGTTTTTCCGTGTTTTAACACAATATTAATGAGATCTAACAGACAGTAATGCCAAGAAATGTACAGGGGAAGTTATTAGAACAAATAGAATGTAAATAAGAAGAAAGAAGAAAGAAAAGTGGATGGAAAAATTACCTGCCTTGAGCAGAAATCGAACCTACGACCTTCGAATAACGCGTTCGATGCTCTAACCGCTGAGCTATCACAACGGCCTTCCCTCCATCCACTTTTTTGGGTCTATATATGTGAACTTAGAAGTAGGAGTGACAGTCAGCGCCATCTATAAGCCAAACAGCGAGTTTGAAAACACACTTATGCGCATGTTTGGCGTCACGTAGCACGTGAACTTATTATGAGCGGGCAGCTGAATAATTGTCCCTCTTACACAACCTAAACACACCAAGTCTGCCACTACGAGACACTCGTTCAATGAAATAAGGGAAAGAAGTGTATACCTAAGGGCTCGTTTTTCCGTGTTTTAACACAATATTAATGAGATCTAATAGACAGTAATGCCAAGAAATGTACAGGGGAAGTTATTAGAACAAATGGAATGTAAATAAGAAGAAAGAAGAAAGAAAAGTGGAAGAAAAAATTACCAGCCGTGAGCAGGAACCGAACCTATGACCTTCGAATAACGCGTTCGATGCTCTAACCACTGAGCAATCACAACGGCCTTCCCTTCATCCGCTTTTTTGGGTTTATATATGTGAATTTAGAAGTAGAAGTGACAGTCAGCGCCATCTATAAGCCAAACAACGAGTGTGAAAACACACTTAAGCGAATGTTTGGCGTCACGTAGCACGTGAACCTATTATGAGCGGGCAGCTGTTTAATTGTCCCTCTTACACAACCTAAACACACCAAGTCTGCCACTACGAGACCCTCGTTCAATGAAATAAGGGAAAGAAGTGTATACCTAAGGGCTCGTTTTTCCGTGTTTTAACGCATTAATAATGAGATCTAACAGACAGTAATGCCAAGAAATGTACAGGGGAAGTTATTAGAACAAATGGAATGTAAATAAGAAGAAAGAAGAAAGAAAAGTGGATGAAAAAATTACCAGCCGTGAGCAGGAATCAAACCTACGACCTTTGAATAACGCGTTCGATGCTCTAACCACTGAGCAATCACAACGGCCTTCCCTCCATCCACTTTTTTGGGTTCATATATGTGAATTTAGAAGTAGAAGTGACAGTCAGCGCCATCTATAAGCCAAACAACGAGTGTGAAAACACACTTATGCGCATGTTTGGCGTCACGTAGGACGTGAACTTATTATGAGCGGGCAGCTGATAAATTGTCCCTCTTATAACACCTAAACACACCAAGTCTGCCAGTACGAGACCCTCGTTCAAAGAAATAAAGGAAAGAAGTGTATACCCAAGGGCTCGTTTTTCCGTGTTTTAACACAATATTAATGAGATCTTACAGACAGTAATGCCAAGAAATGTGCAGGGGAAGTTATTAGAACAAATGAAATGTAAATAGGAAGAAAGAAGAAAGAAAAGTGGATGAAAAAATTACCGACCGTACGCAGGAATCGAACCTACGACCTTCGAATAACGCGTGTGATGCTCTAACCTTTTGAGCAATCACAACGGCCTTCCCTCCATCCACTTTTTTGGGTTTATATATGTGAATTTAAAAGTAGAAGTGACGGTCAGCGCCATCTATAAGCCAAACAACGAGTTTGAAAACACACTTATGCGCATGTTTGGCGTCACGTAGCACGTGAACTTATTATGAGCGGGCAGCTGATTAATTGTCCCTCTTATACAACCTAAACACACCAAGTCTGCCAGTACGAGACCCTCGTTCAAAGAAATAAGAGAAAGAAGTGTATACCTAAGGGCTCGTTTTTCCGTGTTTACACAATAATAATGACATCTAACAGACAGTAATGCCAAGAAATGTACAGGGGAAGGCATTACAAAAAATGGAATGTAAATAAGAAGAAAGAAGAAATAAAAGTGGATGAAAAAATTACCTGCCTTGAGCAGAAATCGAACCTACGATCTTCGAATAACGCGTTCGATGCTCTAACCACTGAGCTATCACAACGGCCTTCCCTTCATCCACTTTTTTGGGTCTATATATGTGAACTTAGAAGTAGGAGTGACAGTCAGCGCCATCTATAAGCCAAACAGCGAGTTTGAAAACACACTTATGCGCATGTTTGGCGTCACGTAGCACGTGAACGTATTATGAGCGGGCAGCTTATTAATTGTCCCTCTTATACAACCCAAACACACCAAGTCTGCCAGTACGAGACCCTCGTTCAATGAAATAAGGGAAAGAAGTGTATACCTAAGGGCTCGTTTTTCCGTGTTTTAACGCAATACTAATGAGATCTAACAGACAGTAATGCCAAGAAATGTACAGGGGAAGTTATTAGAACGATTGGAATGTAAATAAAAAGAAAGAAGTAAGAAAAGTGGATGAAAAACTTACCAGCCGTGAGCAGGAACCGAACCTACGACCTTCGAATAACGCGTTCGATGCTCTAACCACTGAGCAATCACAATGGCCTTCCCTCCATCCACTTTTTTGGGTTTATATATGTGAATTTAAAAGTAGAAGTGACAGTCAGCGCCATCTATAAGCCAAACAACTAGTGTGAAAAGACACTTACGCGCATGTTTGGCGTCACGTAGCACGTGAACCTATTATGAGCGGGCAGCTGATTAATTGTCCCTCTTATACAACCTAAACACACCAAGTCTGCCAGTACGAGACCCTCGTTTAATGAAATAAGGGAAAGAAGTGTATACCCAAGGGCTTGTTTTTCCGCGTTTTAACACAATATTAATGAGATCTAAGAGACAGTAATGCCAAGAAATGTACAGGGGAAGTTATTAGAACAAATGGAATGAAAATAAGAAGAAAGAAGAAAGTAAAGTGGATGAAAAAATTACCTGCCGTGAGCAGGAATTGAACCTAGGACCTTCGAATAACGCGTTCGATGCTCTAACCACTGAGCTATCACAACGGCCTTTCCTCCATCCACTATTTTGGGTTTATATATGTGAATTTAGAAGTAGGAGTGACAGTAAGCGCCATCTATAAGCCAAACAACGAGTGTGAAAACACACTTATGCGCATGTTTGGCGTCACGTAGCACGTGAACTTGTTATGAGCGGGCAGCTGAATAATTGTCACTCTTATACAACCTAAACACATCAAGTCTGCCAGTACGAGACCCTCGTTCAATGAAGTAAGGGAAAGAAGTGTATACCTAAGGGATCGTTTTTCCGTGTTTTAACACAATATTAATGATATCTAACCGACAGTAATGCCAAGAAATGTACAGGAGAAGTTATTAGAACAAATGGAATGTAAATAAGAAGAAAGAAGAAAGAAAAGATGATGAAAAACTTACCAGCCGTGAGCAGGAATCGAACCTACGACCTTCGAATAACGCGTTCGATGCTCTAACCACTGAGCAATCACAACGGCCTTCCCTCCATCCACTTTTTTGGGTTTATATATGTGAATTTAGAAGTAGAAGTGACAGTCAGCGCGATCTATAAGCCAAACAACGAGTGTGAAAACACACTTGTGCGCATGTTTGGCGTCACGTAGCACGTGAACTTATGAGCGGGCAGCTGATTAATCGTCCCTTTTATACAACCTAAACACACCAAGTCTACCAGTACGAGACCCTCGTTTAATGAAATAAGGGAAAGAAGTGTATACCTAAGGGCTCGTTTTTCCCTGTCTACACAAGAATAATGACATCTAACAGACAGTAATGCCAAGAAATGTACAGGGGAAGGCATTACAACAAATGGAATGTAAATAAGAAGAAAGAAGAAATAAAAGTGGATGAAAAAATTACCAGAAGTGAGCAGGAATCGAACCTACGACCTTCGAATAACGCGTTCGATGCTCTAACCACTGAGCTATCACAACGGCCTTCCCTCCATCCACTTTTTTGGGTTAACATATGTGAATTTAGAAGTAGGAGTGACAGTCAGCGCCATCTATAAGCCAAACAACGAGTGTGAAAACACACTTATGCGCATGTTTGGCGTCACGTAGCACGTGAACGTATTATGAGCAGGCAGCTGATTACTTGTCCCTCTTATACAACCCGAACACACCAAGTCTGCCAGTACGAGACCCTCGTTCAATGAAATGAGGGAAAGAAGTGTATACCCAAGGGCTTGTTTTTCCGCATTTTAACACAATAATAATGAGATCTAACAGACAGTAATGCCAAGAAATGTACAGGGGAATTTATTAGAACAAATGGAATGTAAATAAGAAGAAAGAAGAAAGAAAAGTGGGGGAAAAAATTACCAGCCGTAAGAAGGAATCGACCCTACGACCTTCGAATAACGCGTGTGATGCTCTAACCTCTGAGCTATCACAACGGCCTTCCCTCCATCCACTTTTTTGGGTTTACATATGTGAATTTAGAAGTAGGAGTGACAGTCAGCGCCATTTATAAGCCAAACAACGAGTTTGAACACACACTTATGCGCATGTTTGGCGTCACGTAGCACGTGAACTTATTATGAGCGGGCAGCTGGATTATCGTCCCTTTTATACAACCTAAACACACCAAGTCTACCAGTACGAGACCCTCGTTTAATGAAATAAGGGAAAGAAGTGTATACCTAAGGGCTCGTTTTTCCCTGTCTACACAAGAATAATGACATCTAACAGACAGTAATGCCAAGAAATGTACAGGGGAAGGCATTACAACAAATGGAATGTAAATAAGAAGAAAGAAGAAAGAAAAGTGGATGAAAAAATTACCTGCCGTGAGCAGGAATTGAACCTACGACCTTCGAATAACGCGTTCGATGCTCTAACCACTGAGCTATCACAACGGCCTCCCCTCCATTCACTTTTTTGGGTTAATATATGTGAATTTAGAAGTAGGAGTGACAGTCAGCGCCATCTATAAGCCAAACAACGAGTGTGAAAACACACTTATGCGCATGTTTGGCGTCAAGTAGCACGTGAACTTATTATGAGCAGGCAGCCTAATAATTGTCACTCTTATACAACCTAAACACACCAAGTCTGCCAGTACGAGACCCTCGTTCAATGAAATAAGGGAAAGAAGTGTATACCCAAGGGCTCGTTTTTCCGTGTTTTAACACAACATTAATGAGATCTAACAGACAGTAATGCCAAGAAATGTACAGGGGAAGTTATTAGAACAAATGGAATGTAAATAGGAAGAAAGAAGAAAGAAAAGTGGGTGAAAAAATTACCAGCCGTAAGAAGGAATCGAACCTACGACCTTCGAATAACGCGTGTGATGCTCTAACCTCTGAGCTATCACAACGGCCTTCCCTCCATCCACTTTTTTGGGTTTACATATGTGAATTTAGAAGTAGGAGTGACAGTCAGCGCCATTTATAAGCCAAACAACGAGTTTGAACACACACTTATGCGCATGTTTGGCGTCACGTAGCACGTGAACTTATTATGAGCGGGCAGCTGGTTAATTGTCTCTTTTATACAACCTAAACACACCAAGTCTGCCAGTACGAGACACTCGTTCAATGAAATAAGGGAAAGAAGTGTATACCTAAGGGCTCGTTTTTCCGTGTTTTAACACAATATTCTTGAGATCTAACAGACAGTAATGCCAAGAAATGTACAAGGGAAGTTATTAGAACAAATGGAATGTAAATAAGAAGAAAGAAGAAAGAAAAGTGGATGAAAAAATTACCTGCCGTGAGCAGGAATTGAACCTACGACTTCGAATAACGCGTTCGATGCTCTAGCCACTGAGCTATCACAACGGCCTTTCCTCCATCCACTTTTTTGGGTTTATATATGTGAAGTTAGAAGTAGGAGTGACAGTCAGCGCCATATATAAGCCAAACAACGAGTGTGAAAACACACTTATGCGCATGTTTGGCGTCACGTAGCACGTGAACTTATTATGAGCGGGCAGCTGAATAATTGTCACTCTTATACAACCTAAACACACCAAGTCTGCCAGTACGAGACCCTCGTTCAATGAAATAAGGGAAAGAAGTGTATACCTAAGGGATCGTTTTTCCGTGTTTTAACACAATATTAATGAGATCTAACCGACAGTAATGCCAAGAAATGTACAGGGGAAGTTATTAGAACAAATGGAATGTAAATAAGAAGAAAGAAGAATGAAAAGTGGATGAAAAACTTACCAGCCGTGAGCAGGAATCGAACCTACGACCTTCGAATAACGCGTTCGATGCTCTAACCACTGAGCAATCACAACGGCCTTCCCTCCATCCACTTTTTCGGGTTTATATATGTGAATTTAGAAGTAGAAGTGACAGTCAGCGCCATCTATAAGCCAAACAACGAGTGTGAAAACACACTTATGCGCATGTTTGGCGTCACGTAGGACGTGAACCTATTATGAGCGGGCAGCTGAATAATTGTCACTCTTATACCACCTAAACATACCACGTCTGCCAGTATGAGACCCTCGTTCAATGAAATAAGGGAAAGAAGTGTATACCCAAGGGTTCGTTTTTCCGTGTTTCAACACAATATTAATGAGATCTAACAGACAGTAATGCCAAGAAATGTACAGGGGAAGTTATTAGAACAAATGGAATGTAAATAGGAAAAAGAAGAAAGAAAAGTGGATGAAAAAATTACCAGCTGTAAGCAGGAATCGAACCTACGACCTTCGAATAACGCGTGTGATGCTCTAACGACTGAGCTATCACAACGGCCTTCCCTCCAACCACTTTTTTGGGTTTACATATGTGAATTTAGAAGTAGGAGTGACAGTCAGCGCCATCTATAAGCCAAACAACGAGTTTGAAAACACACTTATGCGCATGTTTGGCGTCACGTAGCACGTGAACTTATTATGAGCGGGCAGCTGAATAATTGTCCCTCTTATACAACCTAAACACACCAAGTCTGCCAGTACGAGACCCTCGTTCAATGAAATAAGGGAAAGAAGTGTATACCTAAGGGCTCGTTTTTCCGTGTTTACACAATAATAATGACATCTAACAGACAGTAATGCCAAGAAATGTACAGGGGAAGGCATTACAACAAATGGAATGTAAATAAGAAGAAAGAAGAAATAAAAGTGGATGAAAAAATTACCAGACATGAGCAGGAATCGAACCTACAACCTTCGAATAACGCGTTCGATGCTCTAACCACTGAGCTTTCACAACGGCCTCCCCTCCATCCACTTTTTTGGGTTTATATATGTGAATTTAGAAGTAGGAGTGACAGTCAGCGCCACCTATAAGCCAAACAGCGAGTGTGAAAACACACTTATGCGCATGTTTGGCGTCACGTAGCACGTGAACTTATTATGAGCGGGCAGCTGATTATTTGTCCCTCTTATACAACCTAAACACACCAAGTCTGCCAGTACGAGACCCTCGTTCAATGAAATAAGGGAAAGAAGTGTATACCTAAGGGCTCGTTTTTCCGTGTTTACACAATAATAATGACATCTAACAGACAGTAATGCCAAGAAATGTACAGGGGAAGGCATTACAACAAATGGAATGTAAATAAGAAGAAAGAAAAAATAAAAGTGGATGAAAAAATTACCAGACGTGAGCAGGAATCGAACCTACGACCTTCGAATAACGCGTTCGATGCTCTAACCACTGAGCTATCACAACGGCCTTCCCTCCATCCACTTTTTGGGGTTTATATATGTGAATTTAGAAGTAGGAGTGACAGTCAGTGCCATCTATAAGCCAAACAACGAGTGTGAAAACACACTTATGCGCATGTTTGGCGTCACGTAGCACGTGAACGTATTATGAGCGGGCAGCTGATTAATTGTCCCTCTTATACAACCCAAACACACCAAGTCTGCCAGTACGAGACCCTCGTTCAATGAAATAAGGGAAAGAAGTGTATACCTAAGGGCTCGTTTTTCCGTGTTTTAACGCAATACTAATGAGATCTAACAGACAGTAATGCCAAGAAATGTACAGGGGAAGTTATTAGAACAAATGGAATGTAAATAGGAAAAAGAAGAAAGAAAAGTGGATGAAAAAATTACCAGCTGTAAGCAGGAATCGAACCTACGACCTTCGAATTACGCGTGTGATGCTCTAACGACTGAGCTATCACAACGGCCTTCCCTCCAACCACTTTTTTGGGTTTACATATGTGAATTTAGAAGTAGGAGTGACAGTCAGCGCCATCTATAAGCCAAACAACGAGTTTGAAAACACACTTATGCGCATGTTTGGCGTCACGTAGCACGTGAACTTATTATGAGCGGGCAGCTGAATAATTGTCCCTCTTATACAACCTAAACACACCAAGTCTGCCAGTACGAGACCCTCGTTCAATGAAATAAGGGAAAGAAGTGTATACCTAAGGGCTCGTTTTTCCGTGTTTACACAATAATAATGACATCTAACAGACAGTAATGCCAAGAAATGTACAGGGGAAGGCATTACAACAAATGGAATGTAAATAAGAAGAAAGAAGAAATAAAAGTGGATGAAAAAATTACCAGACATGAGCAGGAATCGAACCTACAACCTTCGAATAACGCGTTCGATGCTCTAACCACTGAGCTTTCACAACGGCCTCCCCTCCATCCACTTTTTTGGGTTTATATATGTGAATTTAGAAGTAGGAGTGACAGTCAGCGCCACCTATAAGCCAAACAGCGAGTGTGAAAACACACTTATGCGCATGTTTGGCGTCACGTAGCACGTGAACTTATTATGAGCGGGCAGCTGATTATTTGTCCCTCTTATACAACCTAAACACACCAAGTCTGCCAGTACGAGACCCTCGTTCAATGAAATAAGGGAAAGAAGTGTATACCTAAGGGCTCGTTTTTCCGTGTTTACACAATAATAATGACATCTAACAGACAGTAATGCCAAGAAATGTACAGGGGAAGGCATTACAACAAATGGAATGTAAATAAGAAGAAAGAAAAAATAAAAGTGGATGAAAAAATTACCAGACGTGAGCAGGAATCGAACCTACGACCTTCGAATAACGCGTTCGATGCTCTAACCACTGAGCTATCACAACGGCCTTCCCTCCATCCACTTTTTGGGGTTTATATATGTGAATTTAGAAGTAGGAGTGACAGTCAGTGCCATCTATAAGCCAAACAACGAGTGTGAAAACACACTTATGCGCATGTTTGGCGTCACGTAGCACGTGAACGTATTATGAGCGGGCAGCTGATTAATTGTCCCTCTTATACAACCCAAACACACCAAGTCTGCCAGTACGAGACCCTCGTTCAATGAAATAAGGGAAAGAAGTGTATACCTAAGGGCTCGTTTTTCCGTGTTTTAACGCAATACTAATGAGATCTAACAGACAGTAATGCCAAGAAATGTACAGGGGAAGTTATTAGAACAAATGGAATGTAAATAAGAAGAAAGAAGAAAGAAAAGTGGATGAAAAACTTACCAGCCGTGAGCAGGAACCGAACCTACGACCTTCGAATAACGCGTTCGATGCTCTAACCACTGAGCAATCACAATGGCCTATCTCCATCCACTTTTTTGGGTTTATATATGTGAATTTAAAACTAGAAGTGACAGTCAGCGCCATCTATAAGCCAAACAACTAGTGTGAAAAGACACTTATGCGCATGTTTGGCGTCACGTAGCACGTGAACCTATTATGAGCGGGCAGCTGATTAATTGTCCCTCTTACACAACCTAAACACACCAAGTCTGCCAGTACGAGACCCTCGTTTAATGAAATAAGGGAAAGAAGTGTATACCTAAGGGCTCGTTTTTCCGTGTTTTAACACAATATTAATGAGATCTAATAGACAGTAATGCCAAGAAATGTACAGGGGAAGTTATTAGAACAAATAGAATGTAAATAAGAAGAAAGAAGAAAAAAAAGTGGATGAAAAAATTACCAGCCGTGAGCAGGAATCAAACCTACGACCTTCGAATAACGCGTTCGATGCTCTAACCACTGAGCAATCACAACGGCCTTCCCTCCATCCACTTTTTTGTGTTCATATATGTGAATTTAGAAGTAGAAGTGACAGTCAGCGCCATCTATAAGCCAAACAACGAGTGTGAAAACACACTTATGCGCATGTTTGGCGTCACGTAGCACGTGAACTTATTATGAGCGGGCAGCTGATTAATTGTCCCTCTTATAACACCTAAACACACCAAGTCTGCCAGTACGAGACCCTCGTTCAAAGAAATAAAGGAAAGAAGTGTATACACAAGGGCTCGTTTTTCCGTGTTTTAACACAATATTAATGAGATCTTACAGACAGTAATGCCAAGAAATGTACAGGGGAAGTTATTAGAACAAATGAAATGTAAATAGGAAGAAAGAAGAAAGAAAAGTGGATGAAAAAATTACCGACCGTACGCAGGAATCGAACCTACGACCTTCGAATAACGCGTGTGATGCTCTAACCTTTTGAGCAATCACAACGGCCTTCCCTCCATCCACTTTTTTGGGTTTATATATGTGAATTTAAAAGTAGAAGTGACGGTCAGCGCCATCTATAAGCCAAACAACGAGTTTGAAAACACACTTATGCGCATGTTTGGCGTCACGTAGCACGTGAACTTATTATGAGCGGGCAGCTGATTAATTGTCCCTCTTATACAACCTAAACACACCAAGTCTGCCAGTACGAGACCCTCGTTCAAAGAAATAAGAGAAACAAGTGTATACCTAAGGGCTCGTTTTTCCGTGTTTACACAATAATAATGACATCTAACAGACAGTAATGCCAAGAAATGTACAGGGGAAGGCATTACAACAAATTGAATGTAAATAAGAAGAAAAAAAAAGTGGATGAAAAAATTACCAGACGTGAGCAGAAATCGAACCTACTACCTTCGAATAACGCGTTCGATGCCCTAACCACTGAGCTATCACAACGGCCTTCCCTCCATCCACTTTTTTGGGTTTATATATGTGAATTTAGAAGTAGGAGTGACAGTCAGCGCCATCTATAAGCAAAGCAACGAGTGTGAAAACACACTTATGCGCATGTTTGGCGTCACGTAGCACGTGAACTTATTATGAGCGGGCAGCTGATTAACTGTCCCTCTTATACAACCTAAAGACACCAAGTCTGCCAGTACGAGACCCTCGTTCAATGAAATAACGAAAAGAAGCGTATACCTAAGGGCTCGTTTTTCCGTGTTTTAACACAATATTAATGAGATCTAACAGACAGTAATGCCAAGAAATGTACAGGGGAAGTTATTAGAACAAATGGAATGTATATAAGAAGAAAGAAGAAAGAAAAGTGGATGGAAAAATTACCTGTCTTGAGCAGAAATCGAACCTACGACCTTCGAATAACGCGTTCGATGCTCTAACCGCTGAGCTATCACAACGGCCTTCCCTCCATCCACTTTTTTGGGTCTATATATGTGAACTTAGAAGTAGGAGTGACAGTCAGCGCCATCTATAAGCCAAACAGCGAGTTTGAAAACACACTTATGCGCATGTTTGGCGTCACGTAGCACGTGAACTTATTATGAGCGGGCAGCTGATTAATTGTCCCTCTTACACAACCTAAACACACCAAGTCTGCCACTACGAGACACTCGTTCAATGAAATAAGGGAAAGAAGTGTATACCTAAGGGCTCGTTTTTCCGTGTTTTAACACAATATAAATGAGATCTAATAGACAGTAATGCCAAGAAATGTACAGGGGAAGGCATTACAACAAATGGAATGTAAATAAGAAGAAAGAAGAAATAAAAGTGGATGAAAAAATTACCAGAAGTGAGCAGGAATCGAACCTACGACCTTCGAATAACGCGTTCGATGCTCTAACCACTGAGCTATCACAACGGCCTTCCCTCCATCCACTTTTTTGGGTTAACATATGTGAATTTAGAAGTAGGAGTGACAGTCAGCGCCATCTATAAGCCAAACAACGAGTGTGAAAACACACTTATGCGCATGTTTGGCGTCACGTAGCACGTGAACGTATTATGAGCAGGCAGCTGATTACTTGTCCCTCTTATACAACCCGAACACACCAAGTCTGCCAGTACGAGACCCTCGTTCAATGAAATAAGGGAAAGAAGTGTATACCTAAGGGCTCGTCTTTCCGTGTTTTAACGCAATACTAATGAGATCTAACAGACAGTAATGCCAAGAAATGTACAGGGGAAGTTATTAGAACAAATGGAATGTAAATAAGAAGAAAGAAGAAAGAAAAGTGGATGAAAAACTTACCAGCCGTGAGCAGGAACCGAACCTACGACCTTCGAATAACGCGTTCGATGTTCTAACCACTGAGCAATCACAATGGCCTTCCCTCCATCCACTTTTTTGGGTTTATATATGTGAATTTAAAACTAGAAGTGACAGTCAGCGCCATCTATAAGCCAAACAACTAGTGTGAAAAGACACTTATGCGCATGTTTGTTGTCACGTAGCACGTGAACCTATTATGAGCGGGCAGCTGATTAATTGTCCCTCTTACACAACCTAAACACACCAAGTCTGCCAGTACGAGACCCTCGTTTAATGAAATAAGGGAAAGAAGTGTATACCTAAGGGCTCGTTTTTCCGTGTTTTAACACAATATTAATGAGATCTAATAGACAGTAATGCCAAGAAATGTACAGGGGAAGTTATTAGAACAAATAGAATGTAAATAAGAAGAAAGAAGAAAGAAAAGTGGATGAAAAAATTACCTGCCGTGAGCAGGAATTGAACCTAGGACCTTCGAATAACGCGTTCGATGCTCTAACCACTGAGCTATCACAACGGCCTTTCCTCCATCCACTATTTTGGGTTTATATATGTGAATTTAGAAGTAGGAGTGACAGTTAGCGCCATCTATAAGCCAAACAACGAGTGTGAAAACACACTTATGCGCATGTTTGGCGTCACGTAGCACGTGAACTTGTTATGAGCGGGCAGCTGAATAATTGTCACTCTTATACAACCTAAACACATCAAGTCTGCCAGTACGAGACCCTCGTTCAATGAAGTAAGGGAAAGAAGTGTATACCTAAGGGATCGTTTTTCCGTGTTTTAACACAATATTAATGAGATCTAACCGACAGTAATGCCAAGAAATGTACAGGAGAAGTTATTAGAACAAATGGAATGTAAATAAGAAGAAAGAAGAAAGAAAAGATGATGAAAAACTTACCAGCCGTGAGCAGGAATCGAACCTACGACCTTCGAATAACGCGTTCGATGCTCTAACCACTGAGCAATCACAACGGCCTTCCCTCCATCCACTTTTTTGGGTTTATATATGTGAATTTAGAAGTAGAAGTGACAGTCAGCGCCATCTATAAGCCAAACAACGAGTGTGAAAACACACTTGTGCGCATGTTTGGCGTCACGGAGCACGTGAACTTATGAGCGGGCAGCTGATTAATCGTCCCTTTTATACAACCTAAACACACCAAGTCTACCAGTACGAGACCCTCGTTTAATGAAATAAGGGAAAGAAGTGTATACCTAAGGGCTCGTTTTTCCCTGTCTACACAAGAATAATGACATCTAACAGACAGTAATGCCAAGAAATGTACAGGGGAAGGCATTACAACAAATGGAATGTAAATAAGAAGAAAGAAGAAATAAAAGTGGATGAAAAAATTACCAGAAGTGAGCAGGAATCGAACCTACGACCTTCGAATAACGCGTTCGATGCTCTAACCACTGAGCTATCACAACGGCCTTCCCTCCATCCACTTTTTTGGGTTAACATATGTGAATTTAGAAGTAGGAGTGACAGTCAGCGCCATCTATAAGCCAAACAACGAGTGTGAAAACACACTTATGCGCATGTTTGGCGTCACGTAGCACGTGAACGTATTATGAGCAGGCAGCTGATTACTTGTCCCTCTTATACAACCCGAACACACTAAGTCTGCCAGTACGAGACCCTCGTTCAATGAAATGAGGGAAAGAAGTGTATACCCAAGGGCTTGTTTTTCCGCGTTTTAACACAATAATAATGAGATCTAACAGACAGTAATGCCAAGAAATGTACAGGGGAATTTATTAGAACAAATGGAATGTAAATAAGAAGAAAGAAGAAAGAAAAGTGGGTGAAAAAATTACCAGCCGTAAGAAGGAATCGAACCTACGACCTTCGAATAACGCGTGTGATGCTCTAACCTCTGAGCTATCACAACGGCCTTCCCTCCATCCACTTTTTTGGGTTTACATATGTGAATTTAGAAGTAGGAGTGACAGTCAGCGCCATTTATAAGCCAAACAACGAGTTTGAACACACACTTATGCGCATGTTTGGCGTCACGTAGCACGTGAACTTATTATGAGCGGGCAGCTGATTAATCGTCCCTTTTATACAACCTAAACACACCAAGTCTACCAGTACGAGACCCTCGTTTAATGAAATAAGGGAAAGAAGTGTATACCTAAGGGCTCGTTTTTCCCTGTCTACACAAGAATAATGACATCTAACAGACAGTAATGCCAAGAAATGTACAGGGGAAGGCATTACAACAAATGGAATGTAAATAAGAAGAAAGAAGAAAGAAAAGTGGATGAAAAAATTACCTGCCGTGAGCAGGAATTGAACCTACGACCTTCGAATAACGCGTTCGATGCTCTAACCACTGAGCTATCACAACGGCCTCCCCTCCATTCACTTTTTTGGGTTAATATATGTGAATTTAGAAGTAGGAGTGACAGTCAGCGCCATCTATAAGCCAAACAACGAGTGTGAAAACACACTTATGCGCATGTTTGGCGTCAAGTAGCACGTGAACTTATTATGAGCAGGCAGCCTAATAATTGTCACTCTTATACAACCTAAACACACCAAGTCTGCCAGTACGAGACCCTCGTTCAATGAAATAAGGGAAAGAAGTGTATACCCAAGGGCTCGTTTTTCCGTGTTTTAACACAACATTAATGAGATCTAACAGACAGTAATGCCAAGAAATGTACAGGGGAAGTTATTAGAACAAATGGAATGTAAATAGGAAGAAAGAAGAAAGAAAAGTGGGTGAAAAAATTACCAGCCGTAAGAAGGAATCGAACCTACGACCTTCGAATAAAGCGTGTGATGCTCTAACCTCTGAGCTATCACAACGGCCTTCCCTCCATCCACTTTTTTGGGTTTACATATGTGAATTTAGAAGTAGGAGTGACAGTCAGCGCCATTTATAAGCCAAACAACGAGTTTGAACACACACTTATGCGCATGTTTGGCGTCACGTAGCACGTGAACTTATTATGAGCGGGCAGCTGGTTAATTGTCTCTTTTATACAACCTAAACACACCAAGTCTGCCAGTACGAGACACTCGTTCAATGAAATAAGGGAAAGAAGTGTATACCTAAGGGCTCGTTTTTCCGTGTTTTAACACAATATTCTTGAGATCTAACAGACAGTAATGCCAAGAAATGTACAAGGGAAGTTATTAGAACAAATGGAATGTAAATAAGAAGAAAGAAGAAAGAAAAGTGGATGAAAAAATTACCTGCCGTGAGCAGGAATTGAACCTACGACTTCGAATAACGCGTTCGATGCTCTAGCCACTGAGCTATCACAACGGCCTTTCCTCCATCCACTTTTTTGGGTTTATATATGTGAAGTTAGAAGTAGGAGTGACAGTCAGCGCCATCTATAAGCCAAACAACTAGTGTGAAAAGACACTTATGCGCATGTTTGGCGTCACGTAGCACGTGAACCTATTATGAGCGGGCAGCTGATTAATTGTCCCTCTTACACAACCTAAACACACCAAGTCTGCCAGTACGAGACCCTCGTTTAATGAAATAAGGGAAAGAAGTGTATACCTAAGGGCTCGTTTTTCCGTGTTTTAACACAATATTAATGAGATCTAATAGACAGTAATGCCAAGAAATGTACAGGGGAAGTTATTAGAACAAATAGAATGTAAATAAGAAGAAAGAAGAAAGAACAGTGGATGAAAAAATTACCAGCCGTGAGCAGGAATCAAACCTACGACCTTCGAATAACGCGTTCGATGCTCTAACCACTGAGCAATCACAACGGCCTTCCCTCCATCCACTTTTTTGTGTTCATATATGTGAATTTAGAAGTAGAAGTGACAGTCAGCGCCATCTATAAGCCAAACAACGAGTGTGAAAACACACTTATGCGCATGTTTGGCGTCACGTAGCACGTGAACTTATTATGAGCGGGCAGCTGATTAATTGTCCCTCTTATAACACCTAAACACACCAAGTCTGCCAGTACGAGACCCTCGTTCAAAGAAATAAAGGAAAGAAGTGTATACACAAGGGCTCGTTTTTCCGTGTTTTAACACAATATTAATGAGATCTTACAGACAGTAATCCCAAGAAATGTACAGGGGAAGTTATTAGAACAAATGAAATGTAAATAAGAAGAAAGAAGAAAGAAAAGATGATGAAAAACTTACCAGCCGTGAGCAGGAATCGAACCTACGACCTTCGAATAACGCGTTCGATGCTCTAACCACTGAGCAATCACAACGGCCTTCCCTCCATCCACTTTTTTGGGTTTATATATGTGAATTTAGAAGTAGAAGTGACAGTCAGCGCCATCTATAAGCCAAACAACGAGTGTGAAAACACACTTGTGCGCATGTTTGGCGTCACGTAGCACGTGAACTTATGAGCGGGCAGCTGATTAATCGTCCCTTTTATACAACCTAAACACACCAAGTCTACCAGTACGAGACCCTCGTTTAATGAAATAAGGGAAAGAAGTGTATACCTAAGGGCTCGTTTTTCCCTGTCTACACAAGAATAATGACATCTAACAGACAGTAATGCCAAGAAATGTACAGGGGAAGGCATTACAACAAATGGAATGTAAATAAGAAGAAAGAAGAAATAAAAGTGGATGAAAAAATTACCAGAAGTGAGCAGGAATCGAACCTACGACCTTCGAATAACGCGTTCGATGCTCTAACCACTGAGCTATCACAACGGCCTTCCCTCCATCCACTTTTTTGGGTTAACATATGTGAATTTAGAAGTAGGAGTGACAGTCAGCGCCATCTATAAGCCAAACAACGAGTGTGAAAACACACTTATGCGCATGTTTGGCGTCACGTAGCACGTGAACGTATTATGAGCAGGCAGCTGATTACTTGTCCCTCTTATACAACCCGAACACACCAAGTCTGCCAGTACGAGACCCTCGTTCAATGAAATAAGGGAAAGAAGTGTATACCTAAGGGCTCGTTTTTCCGTGTTTTAACGCAATACTAATGAGATCTAACAGACAGTAATGCCAAGAAATGTACAGGGGAAGTTATTAGAACAAATGGAATGTAAATAAGAAGAAAGAAGAAAGAAAAGTGGATGAAAAACTTACCAGCCGTGAGCACGAACCGAACCTACGACCTTCCAATAACGCGTTCGATGCTCTAACCACTGAGCAAACACAATGGCCTTCCCTCCATCCACTTTTTTGGGTTTATATATGTGAATTTAAAACTAGAAGTGACAGTCAGCGCCATCTATAAGCCAAACAACTAGTGTGAAAAGACACTTATGCGCATGTTTGGCGTCACGTAGCACGTGAACCTATTATGAGCGGGCAGCTGATTAATTGTCCCTCTTACACAACCTAAACACACCAAGTCTGCCAGTACGAGACCCTCGTTTAATGAAATAAGGGAAAGAAGTGTATACCTAAGGGGTCGTTTTTCCGTGTTTTAACACAATATTAATGAGATCTAATAGACAGTAATGCCAAGAAATGTACAGGGGAAGTTATTAGAACAAATAGAATGTAAATAAGAAGAAAGAAGAAAGAAAAGTGGATGAAAAAATTACCTGCCGTGAGCAGGAATTGAACCTAGGACCTTCGAATAACGCGTTCGATGCTCTAACCACTGAGCTATCACAACGGCCTTTCCTCCATCCACTATTTTGGGTTTATATATGTGAATTTAGAAGTAGGAGTGACAGTTAGCGCCATCTATAAGCCAAACAACGAGTGTGAAAACACACTTATGCGCATGTTTGGCGTCACGTAGCACGTGAACTTGTTATGAGCGGGCAGCTGAATAATTGTCACTCTTATACAACCTAAACACATCAAGTCTGCCAGTACGAGACCCTCGTTCAATGAAGTAAGGGAAAGAAGTGTATACCTAAGGGATCGTTTTTCCGTGTTTTAACACAATATTAATGAGATCTAACCGACAGTAATGCCAAGAAATGTACAGGAGAAGTTATTAGAACAAATGGAATGTAAATAAGAAGAAAGAAGAAAGAAAAGATGATGAAAAACTTACCAGCCGTGAGCAGGAATCGAACCTACGACCTTCGAATAACGCGTTCGATGCTCTAACCACTGAGCAATCACAACGGCCTTCCCTCCATCCACTTTTTTGGGTTTATATATGTGAATTTAGAAGTAGAAGTGACAGTCAGCGCCATCTATAAGCCAAACAACGAGTGTGAAAACACACTTGTGCGCATGTTTGGCGTCACGGAGCACGTGAACTTATGAGCGGGCAGCTGATTAATCGTCCCTTTTATACAACCTAAACACACCAAGTCTACCAGTACGAGACCCTCGTTTAATGAAATAAGGGAAAGAAGTGTATACCTAAGGGCTCGTTTTTCCCTGTCTACACAAGAATAATGACATCTAACAGACAGTAATGCCAAGAAATGTACAGGGGAAGGCATTACAACAAATGGAATGTAAATAAGAAGAAAGAAGAAATAAAAGTGGATGAAAAAATTACCAGAAGTGAGCAGGAATCGAACCTACGACCTTCGAATAACGCGTTCGATGCTCTAACCACTGAGCTATCACAACGGCCTTCCCTCCATCCACTTTTTTGGGTTAACATATGTGAATTTAGAAGTAGGAGTGACAGTCAGCGCCATCTATAAGCCAAACAACGAGTGTGAAAACACACTTATGCGCATGTTTGGCGTCACGTAGCACGTGAACGTATTATGAGCAGGCAGCTGATTACTTGTCCCTCTTATACAACCCGAACACACTAAGTCTGCCAGTACGAGACCCTCGTTCAATGAAATGAGGGAAAGAAGTGTATACCCAAGGGCTTGTTTTTCCGCGTTTTAACACAATAATAATGAGATCTAACAGACAGTAATGCCAAGAAATGTACAGGGGAATTTATTAGAACAAATGGAATGTAAATAAGAAGAAAGAAGAAAGAAAAGTGGGTGAAAAAATTACCAGCCGTAAGAAGGAATCGAACCTACGACCTTCGAATAACGCGTGTGATGCTCTAACCTCTGAGCTATCTCAACGGCCTTCCCTCCATCCACTTTTTTGGGTTTACATATGTGAATTTAGAAGTAGGAGTGACAGTCAGCGCCATTTATAAGCCAAACAACGAGTTTGAACACACACTTATGCGCATGTTTGGCGTCACGTAGCACGTGAACTTATTATGAGCGGGCAGCTGATTAATCGTCCCTTTTATACAACCTAAACACACCAAGTCTACCAGTACGAGACCCTCGTTTAATGAAATAAGGGAAAGAAGTGTATACCTAAGGGCTCGTTTTTCCCTGTCTACACAAGAATAATGACATCTAACAGACAGTAATGCCAAGAAATGTACAGGGGAAGGCATTACAACAAATGGAATGTAAATAAGAAGAAAGAAGAAATAAAAGTGGATGAAAAAATTACCTGCCGTGAGCAGGAATTGAACCTACGACCTTCGAATAACGCGTTCGATGCTCTAACCACTGAGCTATCACAACGGCCTCCCCTCCATTCACTTTTTTGGGTTAATATATGTGAATTTAGAAGTAGGAGTGACAGTCAGCGCCATCTATAAGCCAAACAACGAGTGTGAAAACACACTTATGCGCATGTTTGGCGTCAAGTAGCACGTGAACTTATTATGAGCAGGCAGCCTAATAATTGTCACTCTTATACAACCTAAACACACCAAGTCTGCCAGTACGAGACCCTCGTTCAATGAAATAAGGGAAAGAAGTGTATACCCAAGGGCTCGTTTTTCCGTGTTTTAACACAACATTAATGAGATCTAACAGACAGTAATGCCAAGAAATGTACAGGGGAAGTTATTAGAACAAATGGAATGTAAATAGGAAGAAAGAAGAAAGAAAAGTGGGTGAAAAAATTACCAGCCGTAAGAAGGAATCGAACCTACGACCTTCGAATAACGCGTGTGATGCTCTAACCTCTGAGCTATCACAACGGCCTTCCCTCCATCCACTTTTTTGGGTTTACATATGTGAATTTAGAAGTAGGAGTGACAGTCAGCGCCATTTATAAGCCAAACAACGAGTTTGAACACACACTTATGCGCATGTTTGGCGTCACGTAGCACGTGAACTTATTATGAGCGGGCAGCTGGTTAATTGTCTCTTTTATACAACCTAAACACACCAAGTCTGCCAGTACGAGACACTCGTTCAATGAAATAAGGGAAAGAAGTGTATACCTAAGGGCTCGTTTTTCCGTGTTTTAACACAATATTCTTGAGATCTAACAGACAGTAATGCCAAGAAATGTACAAGGGAAGTTATTAGAACAAATGGAATGTAAATAAGAAGAAAGAAGAAAGAAAAGTGGATGAAAAAATTACCTGCCGTGAGCAGGAATTGAACCTACGACTTCGAATAACGCGTTCGATGCTCTAGCCACTGAGCTATCACAACGGCCTTTCCTCCATCCACTTTTTTGGGTTTATATATGTGAAGTTAGAAGTAGGAGTGACAGTCAGCGCCATCTATAAGCCAAACAACGAGTGTGAAAACACACTTATGCGCATGTTTGGCGTCACGTAGCACGTGAACTTATTATGAGCGGGCAGCTGAATAATTGTCACTCTTATACAACCTAAACACACCAAGTCTGCCAGTACGAGACCCTCGTTCAATGAAATAAGGGAAAGAAGTGTATACCTAAGGGATCGTTTTTCCGTGTTTTAACACAATATTAATGAGATCTAACAGACAGTAATGCCAAGAAATGTACAGGGGAAGCTATTAGAACAAATGGAATGTAAATAGGAAAAAGAAGAAAGAAAAGTGGATGAAAAAATTACCAGCTGTAAGCAGGAATCGAACCTACGACCTTCGAATAACGCGTGTGATGCTCTAACGACTGAGCTATCACAACGGCCTTCCCTCCAACCACTTTTTTGGGTTTACATATGTGAATTTAGAAGTAGGAGTGACAGTCAGCGCCATCTATAAGCCAAACAACGAGTTTGAAAACACACTTATGCGCATGTTTGGCGTCACGTAGCACGTGAACTTATTATGAGCGGGCAGCTGAATAATTGTCCCTCTTATACAACCTAAACACACCAAGTCTGCCAGTACGAGACCCTCGTTCAATGAAATAAGGGAAAGAAGTGTATACCTAAGGGCTCGTTTTTCCGTGTTTACACAATAATAATGACATCTAACAGACAGTAATGCCAAGAAATGTACAGGGGAAGGCATTACAACAAATGGAATGTAAATAAGAAGAAAGAAGAAATAAAAGTGGATGAAAAAATTACCAGACATGAGCAGGAATCGAACCTACAACCTTCGAATAACGCGTTCGATGCTCTAACCACTGAGCTTTCACAACGGCCTCCCCTCCATCCACTTTTTTGGGTTTATATATGTGAATTTAGAAGTAGGAGTGACAGTCAGCGCCACCTATAAGCCAAACAGCGAGTGTGAAAACACACTTATGCGCATGTTTGGCGTCACGTAGCACGTGAACTTATTATGAGCGGGCAGCTGATTAATTGTCCCTCTTATACAACCCAAACACACCAAGTCTGCCAGTACGAGACCCTCGTTCAATGAAATAAGGGAAAGAAGTGTATACCTAAGGGCTCGTTTTTCCGTGTTTTAACGCAATACTAATGAGATCTAACAGACAGTAATGCCAAGAAATGTACAGGGGAAGTTATTAGAACAAATGGAATGTAAATAAGAAGAAAGAAGAAAGAAAAGTGGATGAAAAACTTACCAGCCGTGAGCAGGAACCGAACCTACGACCTTCGAATAACGCGTTCGATGCTCTAACCACTGAGCAATCACAATGGCCTTCCCTCCATCCACTTTTTTGGGTTTATATATGTGAATTTAAAACTAGAAGTGACAGTCAGCGCCATCTATAAGCCAAACAACTAGTGTGAAAAGACACTTATGCGCATGTTTGGCGTCACGTAGCACGTGAACCTATTATGAGCGGGCAGCTGATTAATTGTCCCTCTTACACAACCTAAACACACCAAGTCTGCCAGTACGAGACCCTCGTTTAATGAAATAAGGGAAAGAAGTGTATACCTAAGGGCTCGTTTTTCCGTGTTTTAACACAATATTAATGAGATCTAATAGACAGTAATGCCAAGAAATGTACAGGGGAAGTTATTAGAACAAATAGAATGTAAATAAGAAGAAAGAAGAAAGAAAAGTGGATGAAAAAATTACCAGCCGTGAGCAGGAATCAAACCTACAACCTTCGAATAACGCGTTCGATGCTCTAACCACTGAGCAATCACAACGGCCTTCCCTCCATCCACTTTTTTGTGTTCATATATGTGAATTTAGAAGTAGAAGTGACAGTCAGCGCCATCTATAAGCCAAACAACGAGTGTGAAAACACACTTATGCGCATGTTTGGCGTCACGTAGCACGTGAACTTATTATGAGCGGGCAGTTGATTAATTGTCCCTCTTATAACACCTAAACACACCAAGTCTGCCAGTACGAGACCCTCGTTCAAAGAAATAAAGGAAAGAAGTGTATACACAAGGGCTCGTTTTTCCGTGTTTTAACACAATATTAATGAGATCTTACAGACAGTAATGCCAAGAAATGTACAGGGGAAGTTATTAGAACAAATGAAATGTAAATAGGAAGAAAGAAGAAAGAAAAGTGGATGAAAAAATTACCGACCGTACGCAGGAATCGAACCTACGACCTTCGAATAACGCGTGTGATGCTCTAACCTTTTGAGCAATCACAACGGCCTTCCCTCCATCCACTTTTTTGGGTTTATATATGTGAATTTAAAAGTAGAAGTGACGGTCAGCGCCATCTATAAGCCAAACAACGAGTTTGAAAACACACTTATGCGCATGTTTGGCGTCACGTAGCACGTGAACTTATTATGAGCGGGCAGCTGATTAATTGTCCCTCTTATACAACCTAAACACACCAAGTCTGCCAGTACGAGACCCTCGTTCAAAGAAATAAGAGAAACAAGTGTATACCTAAGGGCTCGTTTTTCCGTGTTTACACAATAATAATGACATCTAACAGACAGTAATGCCAAGAAATGTACAGGGGAAGGCATTACAACAAATTGAATGTAAATAAGAAGAAAAAAAAAGTGGATGAAAAAATTACCAGACGTGAGCAGAAATCGAACCTACTACCTTCGAATAACGCGTTCGATGCCCTAACCACTGAGCTATCACAACGGCCTTCCCTCCATCCACTTTTTTGGGTTTATATATGTGAATTTAGAAGTAGGAGTGACAGTCAGCGCCATCTATAAGCAAAGCAACGAGTGTGAAAACACACTTATGCGCATGTTTGGCGTCACGTAGCGCGTGAACTTATTATGAGCGGGCAGCTGATTAACTGTCCCTCTTATACAACCTAAAGACACCAAGTCTGCCAGTACGAGACCCTCGTTCAATGAAATAACGAAAAGAAGCGTATACCTAAGGGCTCGTTTTTCCGTGTTTTAACACAATATTAATGAGATCTAACAGACAGTAATGCCAAGAAATGTACAGGGGAAGTTATTAGAACAAATGGAATGTAAATAAGAAGAACGAAGAAAGAAAAGTGGATGGAAAAATTACCTGCCTTGAGCAGAAATCGAACCTACGACCTTCGAATAACGCGTTCGATGCTCTAACCGCTGAGCTATCACAACGGCCTTCCCTCCATCCACTTTTTTGGGTCTATATATGTGAACTTAGAAGTAGGAGTGACAGTCAGCGCCATCTATAAGCCAAACAGCGAGTTTGAAAACACACTTATGCGCATGTTTGGCGTCACGTAGCACGTGAACTTATTATGAGCGGGCAGCTGATTAATTGTCCCTCTTACACAACCTAAACACACCAAGTCTGCCACTACGAGACACTCGTTCAATGAAATAAGGGAAAGAAGTGTATACCTAAGGGCTCGTTTTTCCGTGTTTTAACACAATATTAATGAGATCTAATAGACAGTAATGCCAAGAAATGTACAGGGGAAGTTATTAGAACAAATGGAATGTAAATAAGAAGAAAGAAGAAAGAAAAGTGGAAGAAAAAATTACCAGCCGTGAGCAGGAACCGAACCTATGACCTTCGAATAACGCGTTCGATGCTCTAACCACTGAGCAATCACAACGGCCTTCCCTTCATCCGCTTTTTTGGGTTTATATATGTGAATTTAGAAGTAGAAGTGACAGTCAGCGCCATCTATAAGCCAAACAACGAGTGTGAAAACACACTTATGCGAATGTTTGGCGTCACGTAGCACGTGAACCTATTATGAGCGGGCAGCTGTTTAATTGTCCCTCTTATACAACCCAAACACACCAAGTCTGCCAGTACGAGACCCTCGTTCAATGAAATAAGGGAAAGAAGTGTATACCTAAGGGCTCGTTTTTCCGTGTTTTAACGCAATACTAATGAGATCTAACAGACAGTAATGCCAAGAAATGTACAGGGGAAGTTATTAGAACAAATGGAATGTAAATAAGAAGAAAGAAGAAAGAAAAGTGGATGAAAAACTTACCAGCCGTGAGCAGGAACCGAACCTACGACCTTCGAATAACGCGTTCGATGCTCTAACCACTGAGCAATCACAATGGCCTTCCCTCCATCCACTTTTTTGGGTTTATATATGTGAATTTAAAACTAGAAGTGACAGTCAGCGCCATCTATAAGCCAAACAACTAGTGTGAAAACACACTTATGCGCATGTTTGGCGTCACGTAGCACGTGAACCTATTATGAGCGGGCAGCTGATTAATTGTCCCTCTTACACAACCTAAACACACCAAGTCTGCCAGTACGAGACCCTCGTTTAATGAAATAAGGGAAAGAAGTGTATACCTAAGGGCTCGTTTTTCCGTGTTTTAACACAATATTAATGAGATCTAATAGACAGTAATGCCAAGAAATGTACAGGGGAAGTTATTAGAACAAATAGAATGTAAATAAGAAGAAAGAAGAAAGAAAAGTGGATGAAAAAATTACCAGCCGTGAGCAGGAATCAAACCTACGACCTTCGAATAACGCGTTCGATGCTCTAACCACTGAGCAATCACAACGGCCTTCCCTCCATCCACTTTTTTGTGTTCATATATGTGAATTTAGAAGTAGAAGTGACAGTCAGCGCCATCTATAAGCCAAACAACGAGTGTGAAAACACACTTATGCGCATGTTTGGCGTCACGTAGCACGTGAACTTATTATGAGCGGGCAGCTGATTAATTGTCCCTCTTATAACACCTAAACACACCAAGTCTGCCAGTACGAGACCCTCGTTCAAAGAAATAAAGGAAAGAAGTGTATACACAAGGGCTCGTTTTTCCGTGTTTTAACACAATATTAATGAGATCTTACAGACAGTAATGCCAAGAAATGTACAGGGGAAGTTATTAGAACAAATGAAATGTAAATAAGAAGAAAGAAGAAAGAAAAGATGATGAAAAACTTACCAGCCGTGAGCAGGAATCGAACCTACGACCTTCGAATAACGCGTTCGATGCTCTAACCACTGAGCAATCACAACGGCCTTCCCTCCATCCACTTTTTTGGGTTTATATATGTGAATTTAGAAGTAGAAGTGACAGTCAGCGCCATCTATAAGCCAAACAACGAGTGTGAAAACACACTTGTGCGCATGTTTGGCGTCACGTAGCACGTGAACTTATGAGCGGGCAGCTGATTAATCGTCCCTTTTATACAACCTAAACACACCAAGTCTACCAGTACGAGACCCTCGTTTAATGAAATAAGGGAAAGAAGTGTATACCTAAGGGCTCGTTTTTCCCTGTCTACACAAGAATAATGACATCTAACAGACAGTAATGCCAAGAAATGTACAGGGGAAGGCATTACAACAAATGGAATGTAAATAAGAAGAAAGAAGAAATAAAAGTGGATGAAAAAAATACCAGAAGTGAGCAGGAATCGAACCTACGACCTTCGAATAACGCGTTCGATGCTCTAACCACTGAGCTATCACAACGGCCTTCCCTCCATCCACTTTTTTGGGTTAACATATGTGAATTTAGAAGTAGGAGTGACAGTCAGCGCCATCTATAAGCCAAACAACGAGTGTGAAAACACACTTATGCGCATGTTTGGCGTCACGTAGCACGTGAACGTATTATGAGCAGGCAGCTGATTACTTGTCCCTCTTATACAACCCGAACACACCAAGTCTGCCAGTACGAGACCCTCGTTCAATGAAATAAGGGAAAGAAGTGTATACCTAAGGGCTCGTTTTTCCGTGTTTTAACGCAATACTAATGAGATCTAACAGACAGTAATGCCAAGAAATGTACAGGGGAAGTTATTAGAACAAATGGAATGTAAATAAGAAGAAAAAAGAAAGAAAAGTGGATGAAAAACTTACCAGCCGTGAGCAGGAACCGAACCTACGACCTTCCAATAACGCGTTCGATGCTCTAACCACTGAGCAATCACAATGGCCTTCCCTCCATCCACTTTTTTGGGTTTATATATGTGAATTTAAAACTAGAAGTGACAGTCAGCGCCATCTATAAGCCAAACAACTAGTGTGAAAAGACACTTATGCGCATGTTTGGCGTCACGTAGCACGTGAACCTATTATGAGTGGGCAGCTGATTAATTGTCCCTCTTACACAACCTAAACACACCAAGTCTGCCAGTACGAGACCCTCGTTTAATGAAATAAGGGAAAGAAGTGTATACCTAAGGGCTCGTTTTTCCGTGTTTTAACACAATATTAATGAGATCTAATAGACAGTAATGCCAAGAAATGTACAGGGGAAGTTATTAGAACAAATAGAATGTAAATAAGAAGAAAGAAGAAAGAAAAGTGGATGAAAAAATTACCTGCCGTGAGCAGGAATTGAACCTAGGAACTTCGAATAACGCGTTCGATGCTCTAACCACTGAGCTATCACAACGGCCTTTCCTCCATCCACTATTTTGGGTTTATATATGTGAATTTAGAAGTAGGAGTGACAGTTAGCGCCATCTATAAGCCAAACAACGAGTGTGAAAACACACTTATGCGCATGTTTGGCGTCACGTAGCACGTGAACTTGTTATGAGCGGGCAGCTGAATAATTGTCACTCTTATACAACCTAAACACATCAAGTCTGCCAGTACGAGACCCTCGTTCAATGAAGTAAGGGAAAGAAGTGTATACCTAAGGGATCGTTTTTCCGTGTTTTAACACAATATTAATGAGATCTAACCGACAGTAATGCCAAGAAATGTACAGGAGAAGTTATTAGAACAAATGGAATGTAAATAAGAAGAAAGAAGAAAGAAAAGATGATGAAAAACTTACCAGCCGTGAGCAGGAATCGAACCTACGACCTTCGAATAACGCGTTCGATGCTCTAACCACTGAGCAATCACAACGGCCTTCCCTCCATCCACTTTTTTGGGTTTATATATGTGAATTTAGAAGTAGAAGTGACAGTCAGCGCCATCTATAAGCCAAACAACGAGTGTGAAAACACACTTGTGTGCATGTTTGGCGTCACGGAGCACGTGAACTTATGAGCGGGCAGCTGATTAATCGTCCCTTTTATACAACCTAAACACACCAAGTCTACCAGTACGAGACCCTCGTTTAATGAAATAAGGGAAAGAAGTGTATACCTAAGGGCTCGTTTTTCCCTGTCTACACAAGAATAATGACATCTAACAGACAGTAATGCCAAGAAATGTACAGGGGAAGGCATTACAACAAATGGAATGTAAATAAGAAGAAAGAAGAAATAAAAGTGGATGAAAAAATTACCAGAAGTGAGCAGGAATCGAACCTACGACCTTCGAATAACGCGTTCGATGCTCTAACCACTGAGCTATCACAACGGCCTTCCCTCCATCCACTTTTTTGGGTTAACATATGTGAATTTAGAAGTAGAAGTGACAGTCAGCGCCATCTATAAGCCAAACAACGAGTGTGAAAACACACTTATGCGCATGTTTGGCGTCACGTAGCACGTGAACGTATTATGAGCAGGCAGCTGATTACTTGTCCCTCTTATACAACCCGAACACACTAAGTCTGCCAGTACGAGACCCTCGTTCAATGAAATGAGGGAAAGAAGTGTATACCCAAGGGCTTGTTTTTCCGCGTTTTAACACAATAATAATGAGATCTAACAGACAGTAATGCCAAGAAATGTACAGGGGATTTTATTAGAACAAATGGAATGTAAATAAGAAGAAAGAAGAAAGAAAAGTGGGTGAAAAAATTACCAGCCGTAAGAAGGAATCGAACCTACGACCTTCGAATAACGCGTGTGATGCTCTAACCTCTGAGCTATCACAACGGCCTTCCCTCCATCCACTTTTTTGGGTTTACATATGTGAATTTAGAAGTAGGAGTGACAGTCAGCGCCATTTATAAGCCAAACAACGAGTTTGAACACACACTTATGCGCATGTTTGGCGTCACGTAGCACGTGAACTTATTATGAGCGGGCAGCTGATTAATCGTCCCTTTTATACAACCTAAACACACCAAGTCTACCAGTACGAGACCCTCGTTTAATGAAATAAGGGAAAGAAGTGTATACCTAAGGGCTCGTTTTTCCCTGTCTACACAAGAATAATGACATCTAACAGACAGTAATGCCAAGAAATGTACAGGGGAAGGCATTACAACAAATGGAATGTAAATAAGAAGAAAGAAGAAAGAAAAGTGGATGAAAAAATTACCTGCCGTGAGCAGGAATTGAACCTACGACCTTCGAATAACGCGTTCGATGCTTTAACCACTGAGCTATCACAACGGCCTCCCCTCCATTCACTTTTTTGGGTTAATATATGTGAATTTAGAAGTAGGAGTGACAGTCAGCGCCATCTATAAGCCAAACAACGAGTGTGAAAACACACTTATGCGCATGTTTGGCGTCAAGTAGCACGTGAACTTATTATGAGCAGGCAGCCTAATAATTGTCACTCTTATACAACCTAAACACACCAAGTCTGCCAGTACGAGACCCTCGTTCAATGAAATAAGGGAAAGAAGTGTATACCCAAGGGCTCGTTTTTCCGTGTTTTAACACAACATTAATGAGATCTAACAGACAGTAATGCCAAGAAATGTACAGGGGAAGTTATTAGAACAAATGGAATGTAAATAGGAAGAAAGAAGAAAGAAAAGTAGGTGAAAAAATTACCAGCCGTAAGAAGGAATCGAACCTACGACCTTCGAATAACGCGTGTGATGCTCTAACCTCTGAGCTATCACAACGGCCTTCCCTCCATCCACTTTTTTGGGTTTACATATGTGAATTTAGAAGTAGGAGTGACAGTCAGCGCCATTTATAAGCCAAACAACGAGTTTGAACACACACTTATGCGCATGTTTGGCGTCACGTAGCACGTGAACTTATTATGAGCGGGCAGCTGGTTAATTGTCTCTTTTATACAACCTAAACACACCAAGTCTGCCAGTACGAGACACTCGTTCAATGAAATAAGGGAAAGAAGTGTATACCTAAGGGCTCGTTTTTCCGTGTTTTAACACAATATTCTTGAGATCTAACAGACAGTAATGCCAAGAAATGTACAAGGGAAGTTATTAGAACAAATGGAATGTAAATAAGAAGAAAGAAGAAAGAAAAGTGGATGAAAAAATTACCTGCCGTGAGCAGGAATTGAACCTACGACTTCGAATAACGCGTTCGATGCTCTAGCCACTGAGCTATCACAACGGCCTTTCCTCCATCCACTTTTTGGGTTTATATATGTGAAGTTAGAAGTAGGAGTGACAGTCAGCGCCATCTATAAGCCAAACAACGAGTGTGAAAACACACTTATGCGCATGTTTGGCGTCACGTAGCACGTGAACTTATTATGAGCGGGCAGCTGAATAATTGTCACTCTTATACAACCTAAACACACCAAGTCTGCCAGTACGAGACCCTCGTTCAATGAAATAAGGGAAAGAAGTGTATACTAAGGGATCGTTTTTCCGTGTTTTAACACAATATTAATGAGATCTAACAGACAGTAATGCCAAGAAATGTACAGGGGAAGCTATTAGAACAAATGGAATGTAAATAGAAAAAAGAAGAAAGAAAAGTGGATGAAAAAATTACCAGCTGTAAGCAGGAATCGAACCTACGACCTTCGAATAACGCGTGTGATGCTCTAACGACTGAGCTATCACAACGGCCTTCCCTCCAACCACTTTTTTGGGTTTACATATGTGAATTTAGAAGTAGGAGTGACAGTCAGCGCCATCTATAGGCCAAACAACGAGTTTGAAAACACACTTATGCGCATGTTTGGCGTCACGTAGCACGTGAACTTATTATGAGCGGGCAGCTGAATAATTGTCCCTCTTATACAACCTAAACACACCAAGTCTGCCAGTACGAGACCCTCGTTCAATGAAATAAGGAAAAGAAGTGTATACCTAAGGGCTCGTTTTTCCGTGTTTACACAATAATAATGACATCTAACAGACAGTAATGCCAAGAAATGTACAGGGGAAGGCATTACAACAAATGGAATGTAAATAAGAAGAAAGAAGAAATAAAAGTGGATGAAAAAATTACCAGACATGAGCAGGAATCGAACCTACAACCTTCGAATAACGCGTTCGATGCTCTAACCACTGAGCTTTCACAACGGCCTCCCCTCCATCCACTTTTTTGGGTTTATATATGTGAATTTAGAAGTAGGAGTGACAGTCAGCGCCACCTATAAGCCAAACAGCGAGTGTGAAAACACACTTACGCGCATGTTTGGCGTCACGTAGCACGTGAACTTATTATGAGCGGGCAGCTGATTATTTGTCCCTCTTATACAACCTAAACACACCAAGTCTGCCAGTACGAGACCCTCGTTCAATGAAATAAGGGAAAGAAGTGTATACCTAAGGGCTCGTTTTTCCGTGTTTACACAATAATAATGACATCTAACAGACAGTAATGCCAAGAAATGTACAGGGGAAGGCATTACAACAAATGGAATGTAAATAAGAAGAAAGAAAAAATAAAAGTGGATGAAAAAATTACCAGACGTGAGCAGGAATCGAACCTACGACCTTCGAATAACGCGTTCGATGCTCTAACCACTGAGCTATCACAACGGCCTTCCCTCCATCCACTTTTTGGGGTTTATATATGTGAATTTAGAAGTAGGAGTGACAGTCAGTGCCATCTATAAGCCAAACAACGAGTGTGAAAACACACTTATGCGCATGTTTGGCGTCACGTAGCACGTGAACGTATTATGAGCGGGCAGCTGATTAATTGTCCCTCTTATACAACCCAAACACACCAAGTCTGCCAGTACGAGACCCTCGTTCAATGAAATAAGGGAAAGAAGTGTATACCTAAGGGCTCGTTTTTCCGTGTTTTAACGCAATACTAATGAGATCTAACAGACAGTAATGCCAAGAAATGTACAGGGGAAGTTATTAGAACAAATGGAATGTAAATAAGAAGAAAGAAGAAAGAAAAGTGGATGAAAAACTTACCAGCCGTGAGCAGGAACCGAACCTACGACCTTCGAATAACGCGTTCGATGCTCTAACCACTGAGCAATCACAATGGCCTTCCCTCCATCCACTTTTTTGGGTTTATATATGTGAATTTAAAACTAGAAGTGACAGTCAGCGCCATCTATAAGCCAAACAACTAGTGTGAAAAGACACTTATGCGCATGTTTGGCGTCACGTAGCACGTGAACCTATTATGAGCGGGCAGCTGATTAATTGTCCCTCTTACACAACCTAAACACACCAAGTCTGCCAGTACGAGACCCTCGTTTAATGAAATAAGGGAAAGAAGTGTATACCTAAGGGCTCGTTTTTCCGTGTTTTAACACAATATTAATGAGATCTAATAGACAGTAATGCCAAGAAATGTACAGGGGAAGTTATTAGAACAAATAGAATGTAAATAAGAAGAAAGAAGAAAGAAAAGTGGATGAAAAAATTACCAGCCGTGAGCAGGAATCAAACCTACGACCTTCGAATAACGCGTTCGATGCTCTAACCACTGAGCAATCACAACGGCCTTCCCTCCATCCACTTTTTTGTGTTCATATATGTGAATTTAGAAGTAGAAGTGACAGTCAGCGCCATCTATAAGCCAAACAACGAGTGTGAAAACACACTTATGCGCATGTTTGGCGTCACGTAGCACGTGAACTTATTATGAGCGGGCAGCTGATTAATTGTCCCTCTTATAACACCTAAACACACCAAGTCTGCCAGTACGAGACCCTCGTTCAAAGAAATAAAGGAAAGAAGTGTATACACAAGGGCTCGTTTTTCCGTGTTTTAACACAATATTAATGAGATCTTACAGACAGTAATGCCAAGAAATGTACAGGGGAAGTTATTAGAACAAATGAAATGTAAATAGAAAGAAAGAAGAAAGAAAAGTGGATGAAAAAATTACCGACCGTACGCAGGAATCGAACCTACGACCTTCGAATAACGCGTGTGATGCTCTAACCTTTTGAGCAATCACAACGGCCTTCCCTCCATCCACTTTTTTGGGTTTATATATGTGAATTTAAAAGTAGAAGTGACGGTCAGCGCCATCTATAAGCCAAACAACGAGTTTGAAAACACACTTATGCGCATGTTTGGCGTCACGTAGCACGTGAACTTATTATGAGCGGGCAGCTGATTAATTGTCCCTCTTATACAACCTAAACACACCAAGTCTGCCAGTACGAGACCCTCGTTCAAAGAAATAAGAGAAACAAGTGTATACCTAAGGGCTCGTTTTTCCGTGTTTACAAAATAATAATGACATCTAACAGACAGTAATGCCAAGAAATGTACAGGGGAAGGCATTACAACAAATTGAATGTAAATAAGAAGAAAAAAAAAGTGGATGAAAAAATTACCAGACGTGAGCAGAAATCGAACCTACTACCTTCGAATAACGCGTTCGATGCCCTAACCACTGAGCTATCACAACGGCCTTCCCTCCATCCACTTTTTTGGGTTTATATATGTGAATTTAGAAGTAGGAGTGACAGTCAGCGCCATCTATAAGCAAAGCAACGAGTGTGAAAACACACTTATGCGCATGTTTGGCGTCACGTAGCACGTGAACTTATTATGAGCGGGCAGCTGATTAACTGTCCCTCTTATACAACCTAAACACACCAAGTCTGCCAGTACGAGACCCTCGTTCAATGAAATAAGGGAAAGAAGTGTATACCTAAGGGCTCGTTTTTCCGTGTTTTAACACAATAATAATGAGATCTAATAGACAGTAATGCCAAGAAATGTACAGGGGAAGTTATTAGAACAAATGGAATGTAAATAAGAAGAAAGAAGAAAGAAAAGTGGAAGAAAAAATTACCAGCCGTGAGCAGGAACCGAACCTACGACCTTCGAATAACGCGTTCGATGCTCTAACCACTGAGCAATCACAACGGCCTTCCCTTCATCCGCTTTTTTGGGTTTATATATGTGAATTTAGAAGTAGAAGTGACAGTCAGCGCCATCTATAAGCCAAACAACGAGTGTGAAAACACACTTATGCGAATGTTTGGCGTCACGTAGCACGTGAACCTATTATGAGCGGGCAGCTGTTTAATTGTCCCTCTTACACAACCTAAACACACCAAGTCTGCCACTACGAGACCCTCGTTCAATGAAATAAGGGAAAGAAGTGTATACCTAAGGGCTCGTTTTTCCGTGTTTTAACACATTAATAATGAGATCTAACAGACAGTAATGCCAAGAAATGTACAGGGGAAGGCATTACAACAAATTGAATGTAAATAAGAAGAAAGAAAAAATAAAAGTGGATGAAAAAATTACCAGACGTGAGCAGAAATCGAACCTACTACCTTCGAATAACGCGTTCGATGCCCTAACCACTGAGCTATCACAACGGCCTTCCCTCCATCCACTTTTTTGGGTTTATATATGTGAATTTAGAAGTAGAAGTGACAGTCAGCGCCATCTATAAGCCAAACAGCGAGTTTAAAAACACACTTATGCGCATGTTTGGCGTCACGTAGCACGTGAACTTATTATGAGCGGGCAGCTGATTATTTGTCCCTCTTATACAACCTAAACACACCAAGTCTGCCAGTACGAGACCCTCGTTCAATGAAATAAGGGAAAGAAGTGTATACCTAAGGGCTCGTTTTTCCGTGTTTACACAATAATAATGACATCTAACAGACAGTAATGCCAAGAAATGTACAGGGGAAGGCATTACAACAAATGGAATGTAAATAAGAAGAAAGAAAAAATAAAAGTGGATGAAAAAATTACCAGACGTGAGCAGGAATCGAACCTACGACCTTCGAATAACGCGTTCGATGCTCTAACCACTGAGCTATCACAACGGCCTTCCCTCCATCCACTTTTTGGGTTTATATATGTGAATTTAGAAGTAGGAGTGACAGTCAGTGCCATCTATAAGCCAAACAACGAGTGTGAAAACACACTTATGCGCATGCTTGGCGTCACGTAGCACTTGAACGTATTATGAGCGGGCAGCTGATTAATTGTCCCTCTTATACAACCCAAACACACCAAGTCTGCCAGTACGAGACCCTCGTTCAATGAAATAAGGGAAAGAAGTGTATACCTAAGGGCTCGTTTTTCCGTGTTTTAACGCAATACTAATGAGATCTAACAGACAGTAATGCCAAGAAATGTACAGGGAAAGTTATTAGAACAAATGGAATGTAAATAAGAAGAAAGAAGAAAGAAAAGTGGATGAAAAACTTACCAGCCGTGAGCAGGAACCGAACCTACGACCTTCTAATAACGCGTTCGATGCTCTAACCACTGAGCAATCACAATGGCCTTCCCTCCATCCACTTTTTTGGGTTTATATATGTGAATTTAAAACTAGAAGTGACAGTCAGCGCCATCTATAAGCCAAACAACTAGTGTGAAAAGACACTTGTGCGCATGTTTGGCGTCACGTAGCACGTGAACCTATTATGAGCGGGCAGCTGATTAATTGTCCCTCTTACACAACCTAAACACACCAAGTCTGCCAGTACGAGACCCTCGTTTAATGAAATAAGGGAAAGAAGTGTATACCTAAGGGCTCGTTTTTCCGTGTTTTAACACAATATTAATGAGATCTAATAGACAGTAATGCCAAGAAATGTACAGGGGAAGTTATTAGAACAAATAGAATGTAAATAAGAAGAAAGAAGAAAGAAAAGTGGATGAAAAAATTACCAGCCGTGAGCAGGAATCAAACCTACGACCTTCGAATAACGCGTTCGATGCTCTAACCACTGAGCAATCACAACGGCCTTCCCTCCATCCACTTTTTTGTGTTCATATATGTGAATTTAGAAGTAGAAGTGACGGTCAGCGCCATCTATAAGCCAAACAACGAGTGTGAAAACACACTTATGCGCATGTTTGGCGTCACGTAGCACGTGAACTTATTATGAGCGGGCAGCTGATTAATTGTCCCTCTTATAACACCTAAACACACCAAGTCTGCCAGTACGAGACCCTCGTTCAAAGAAATAAAGGAAAGAAGTGTATACACAAGGGCTCGTTTTTCCGTGTTTTAACACAATATTAATGAGACCTTACAGACAGTAATGCCAAGAAATGTACAGGGGAAGTTATTAGAACAAATGAAATGTAAATAGGAAGAAAGAAGAAAGAAAAGTGGATGAAAAAATTACCGACCGTACGCAGGAATCGAACCTACGACCTTCGAATAACGCGTGTGATGCTCTAACCTTTTGAGCAATCACAACGGCCTTCCCTCCATCCACTTTTTTGGGTTTATATATGTGAATTTAAAAGTAGAAGTGACGGTCAGCGCCATCTATAAGCCAAACAACGAGTTTGAAAACACACTTATGCGCATGTTTGGCGTCACGTAGCACGTGAACTTATTATGAGCGGGCAGCTGATTAATTGTCCCTCTTATACAACCTAAACACACCAAGTCTGCCAGTACGAGACCCTCGTTCAAAGAAATAAGAGAAACAAGTGTATACCTAAGGGCTCGTTTTTCCGTGTTTACACAATAATAATGACATCTAACAGACGGTAATGCCAAGAAATGTACAGGGGAAGGCATTACAACAAATTGAATGTAAATAAGAAGAAAGAAAAAATAAAAGTGGATGAAAAAATTACCAGACGTGAGCAGAAATCGAACCTACTACCTTCGAATAACGCGTGTGATGCTCTAACTTTTTGAGCAATCACAACGGCCTTCCCTCCATCCACTTTTTTCGGTTTATATATGTGAATTTAAAAGTAGAAGTGACGGTCAGCGCCATCTATAAGCCAAACAACGAGTTTGAAAACGCACTTATGCGCATGTTTGGCGTCACGTAGCACGTGAACTTATTATGAGCGGGCAGCTGATTAATTGTCCCTCTTATACAACCTAAACACACCAAGTCTGCCACTACGAGACCCTCGTTCAATGAAATAAGGGAAAGAAGTGTATACCTAAGGGCTCGTTTTTCCGTGTTTTAACACATTAATAATGAGATCTAACAGACAGTAATGCCAAGAAATGTACAGGGGAAGTTATTAGAACAAATGGAATGTAAATAAGAAGAAAGAAGAAAGAAAAGTGGATGAAAAAATTACCAGCCGTGAGCAGGAATCAAACCTACGACCTTCGAATAACGCGTTCGATGCTCTAACCACTGAGCAATCACAACGGCCTTCCCTCCATCCACTTTTTTGGGTTCATATATGTGAATTTAGAAGTAGAAGTGACAGTCAGCGCCATCTATAAGCCAAACAACGAGTGTGAAAACACACTTATGCGCATGTTTGGCGTCACGTAGCACGTGAACTTATTATGAGCGGGCAGCTGATTAATTGTCCCTCTTATAACACCTAAACACACCAAGTCTGCCAGTACGAGACCCTCGTTCAAAGAAATAAACGAAAGAAGTGTATACCCAAGGGCTCGTTTTTCCGTGTTTTAACACAATATTATTGAGATCTTACAGACAGTAATGCCAAGAAATGTACAGGGGAAGTTATTAGAACAAATGAAATGTAAATAGGAAGAAAGAAGAAAGAAAAGTGGATGAAAAAATTACCGACCGTACGCAGGAATCGAACCTACGACCTTCGAATAACGCGTGTGATGCTCTAACCTTTTGAGCAATCACAACGGCCTTCCCTCCATCCACTTTTTTGGGTTTATATATGTGAATTTAAAAGTAGAAGTGACGGTCAGCGCCATCTATAAGCCAAACAACGAGTTTGAAAACACACTTATGCGCATGTTTGGCGTCACGTAGCACGTGAACTTATTATGAGCGGGCAGCTGATTAATTGTCCCTCTTATACAACCTAAACACACCAAGTCTGCCAGTACGAGACCCTCGTTCAAAGAAATAAGAGAAAGAAGTGTATACCTAAGGGCTCGTTTTTCCGTGTTTACACAATAATAATGACATCTAACAGACAGTAATGCCAAGAAATGTACAGGGGAAGGCATTACAACAAATGGAATGTAAATAAGAAGAAAGAAAAAATAAAAGTGGATGAAAAAATTACCAGACGTGAGCAGGAATCGAACCTACGACCTTCGAATAACGCGTTCGATGCTCTAACCACTGAGCTATCACAACGGCCTTCCCTCCATCCACTTTTTGGGTTTATATATGTGAATTTAGAAGTAGGAGTGACAGTCAGTGCCATCTATAAGCCAAACAACGAGTGTGAAAACACACTTATGCGCATGCTTGGCGTCACGTAGCACTTGAACGTATTATGAGCGGGCAGCTGATTAATTGTCCCTCTTATACAACCCAAACACACCAAGTCTGCCAGTACGAGACCCTCGTTCAATGAAATAAGGGAAAGAAGTGTATACCTAAGGGCTCGTTTTTCCGTGTTTTAACGCAATACTAATGAGATCTAACAGACAGTAATGCCAAGAAATGTACAGGGGAAGGTATTAGAACAAATGGAATGTAAATAAGAAGAAAGAAGAAAGAAAAGTGGATGAAAAACTTACCAGCCGTGAGCAGGAACCGAACCTACGACCTTCGAATAACGCGTTCGATGCTCTAACCACTGAGCAATCACAATGGCCTTCCCTCCATCCACTTTTTTGGGTTTATATATGTGAATTTAAAAGTAGAAGTGACAGTCAGCGCCATCTATAAGCCAAACAACTAGTGTGAAAAGACACGCGCATGTTTGGCGTCACGTAGCACGTGAACCTATTATGAGCGGGCAGCTGATTATTTGTCCCTCTTATACAACCTAAACACACCAAGTCTGCCAGTACGAGACCCTCGTTTATTGAAATAAGGGAAAGAAGTGTATACCCAAGGGCTTGTTTTTCCGCGTTTTAACACAATATTAATGAGATCTAAGAGACAGTAATGCCAAGAAATGTACAGGGGAAGTTATTAGAACAAATGGAATGAAAATAAGAAGAAAGAAGAAAGTAAAGTGGATGAAAAAATTACCTGCCGTGAGCAGGAATTGAACCTAGGACCTTCGAATAACGCGTTCGATGCTCTAACCACTGAGCTATCACAACGGCCTTTCCTCCATCCACTATTTTGGGTTTATATATGTGAATTTAGAACTGGAGTGACAGTTAGCGCCATCTATAAGCCAAACAACGAGTGTGAAAACACACTTATGCGCATGTTTGGCGTCACGTAGCACGTGAACTTGTTATGAGTGGGCAGCTGAATAATTGTCACTCTTATACAACATAAACACATCAAGTCTGCCAGTACGAGACCCTCGTTCAATGAAGTAAGGGAAAGAAGTGTATACCTAAGGGATCGTTTTTCCGTGTTTTAACACAATATTAATGAGATCTAACCGACAGTAATGCCAAGAAATGTACAGGAGAAGTTATTAGAACAAATGGAATGTAAATAAGAAGAAAGAAGAAAGAAAAGATGATGAAAAACTTACCAGCCGTGAGCAGGAATCGAACCTACGACCTTCGGATAACGCGTTCGATGCTCTAACCACTGAGCAATCACAACGGCCTTCCCTCCATTCACTTTTTTGGGTTTATATATGTGAATTTAGAAGTAGAAGTGACAGTCAGCGCCATCTATAAGCCAAACAACGAGTGTGAAAACACACTTGTGCGCATGTTTGGCGTCACGTAGCACGTGAACTTATGAGCGGGCAGCTGATTAATCGTCCCTTTTATACAACCTAAACACACCAAGCCTACCAGTACGAGACCCTCGTTTAATGAAATAAGGGAAAAAAGTGTATAACTAAGGGCTCGTTTTTCCCTTTCTACACAAGAATAATGACATCTAACAGACAGTAATGCCAAGAAATGTACAGGGGAAGGCATTACAACAAATGGAATGTAAATAATAAGAAAGAAGAAATAAAAGTGGATGAAAAAATTACCAGAAGTGAGCAGGAATCGAACCTACGACCTTCGAATAACGCGTTCGATGCTCTAACCACTGAGCTATCACAACGGCCTTCCCTCCATCCACTTTTTTGGGTTAACATATGTGAATTTAGAAGTAGGAGTGACAGTCAGCGCCATCTATAAGCCAAACAACGAGTGTGAAAACACACTTATGCGCATGTTTGGCGTCACGTAGCACGTGAACGTATTATGAGCAGGCAGCTGATTACTTGTCCCTCTTATACAACCCGAACACACCAAGTCTGCCAGTACGAGACCCTCGTTCAATGAAATGAGGGAAAGAAGTGTATACCCAAGGGCTTGTTTTTCCGCGTTTTAACACAATAATAATGAGATCTAACAGACAGTAATGCCAAGAAATGTACAGGGGAATTTATTAGAACAAATGGAATGTAAATAAGAAGAAAGAAGAAAGAAAAGTGGATGAAAAAATTACCTGCCGTGAGCAGGAATTGAACCTACGACCTTCGAATAACGCGTTCGATGCTCTAACCACTGAGCTATCACAACGGCCTCCCCTCCATTCACTTTTTTGGGTTAATATATGTGAATTTAGAAGTAGGAGTGACAGTCAGCGCCATCTATAAGCCAAACAACGAGTGTGAAAACACACTTATGCGCATGTTTGGCGTCAAGTAGCACGTGAACTTATTATGAGCAGGCAGCCTAATAATTGTCACTCTTATACATCCTAAACACACCAAGTCTGCCAGTACGAGACCCTCGTTCAATGAAATAAGGGAAAGAAGTGTATACCCAAGGGCTCGTTTTTCCGTGTTTTAACACAACATTAATGAGATCTAACAGACAGTAATGCCAAGAAATGTACAGGGGAAGTTATTAGAACAAATGGAATGTAAATAGGAAGAAAGAAGAAAGAAAAGTGGGTGAAAAAATTACCAGCCGTAAGAAGGAATCGAACCTACGACCTTCGAATAACGCGTGTGATGCTCTAACCTCTGAGCTATCACAACGGCCTTCCCTCCATCCACTTTTTGGGTTTACATATGTGAATTTAGAAGTAGGAGTGACAGTCAGCGCCATTTATAAGCCAAACAACGAGTTTGAACACACACTTATGCGCATGTTTGGCGTCACGTAGCACGTGAACTTATTATGAGCGGGCAGCTGGTTAATTGTCTCTTTTATACAACCTAAACACACCAAGTCTGCCAGTACGAGACACTCGTTCAATGAAATAAGGGAAAGAAGTGTATACCTAAGGGCTCGTTTTTTCGTGTTTTAACACAATATTCTTGAGATCTAACAGACAGTAACGCCAAGAAATGTACAAGGGAAGTTATTAGAACAAATGGAATGTAAATAAGAAGAAAGAAGAAAGAAAAGTGGATGAAAAAATTACCTGCCGTGAGCAGGAATTGAACCTACGACTTCGAATAACGCGTTCGATGCTCTAGCCACTGAGCTATCACAACGGCCTTTCCTCCATCCACTTTTTTGGGTTTATATATGTGAAGTTAGAAGTAGGAGTGACAGTCAGCGCCATCTATAAGCCAAACAACGAGTTTGAAAACACACTTATGCGCATGTTTGGCGTCACGTAGCACGTGAACTTATTCTGAGCGGGCAGCTGATTAATTGTCCCTCTTACACAACCTAAACACACCAAGTCTGCCACTACGAGACACTCGTTCAATGAAATAAGGGAAAGAAGTGTATACCTAAGGGCTCGTTTTTCCGTGTTTTAACACAATAATAATGAGATCTAATAGACAGTAATGCCAAGAAATGTACAGGGGAAGTTATTAGAACAAATGGAATGTAAATAAGAAGAAAGAAGAAAGAAAAGTGGAAGAAAAAATTACCAGCCGTGAGCAGGAACCGAACCTATGACCTTCGAATAACGCGTTCGATGCTCTAACCACTGAGCAATCACAACGGCCTTCCCTCCATCCACTTTTTTGTGTTCATATATGTGAATTTAGAAGTAGAAGTGACAGTCAGCGCCATCTATAAGCCAAACAACGAGTGTGAAAACACACTTATGCGCATGTTTGGCGTCACGTAGCACGTGAACTTATGAGCGGGCAGCTGATTAATTGTCCCTCTTATAACACCTAAACACACCAAGTCTGCCAGTACGAGACCCTCGTTCAAAGAAATAAAGGAAAGAAGTGTATACACAAGGGCTCGTTTTTCCGTGTTTTAACACAATATTAATGAGATCTTACAGACAGTAATGCCAAGAAATGTACAGGGGAAGTTATTAGAACAAATGAAATGTAAATAGGAAGAAAGAAGAAAGAAAAGTGGATGAAAAAATTACCGACCGTACGCAGGAATCGAACCTACGACCTTCGAATAACGCGTGTGATGCTCTAACCTTTTGAGCAATCACAACGGCCTTCCCTCCATCCACTTTTTTGGGTTTATATATGTGAATTTAAAAGTAGAAGTGACGGTCAGCGCCATCTATAAGCCAAACAACGAGTTTGAAAACACACTTATGCGCATGTTTGGCGTCACGTAGCACGTGAACTTATTATGAGCGGGCAGCTGATTAATTGTCCCTCTTATACAACCTAAACACACCAAGTCTGCCAGTACGAGACCCTCGTTCAAAGAAATAAGAGAAACAAGTGTATACCTAAGGGCTCGTTTTTCCGTGTTTACAAAATAATAATGACATCTAACAGACAGTAATGCCAAGAAATGTACAGGGGAAGGCATTACAACAAATTGAATGTAAATAAGAAGAAAAAAAAAGTGGATGAAAAAATTACCAGACGTGAGCAGAAATCGAACCTACTACCTTCGAATAACGCGTTCGATGCCCTAACCACTGAGCTATCACAACGGCCTTCCCTCCATCCACTTTTTTGGGTTTATATATGTGAATTTAGAAGTAGGAGTGACAGTCAGCGCCATCTATAAGCAAAGCAACGAGTGTGAAAACACACTTATGCGCATGTTTGGCGTCACGTAGCACGTGAACTTATTATGAGCGGGCAGCTGATTAACTGTCCCTCTTATACAACCTAAACACACCAAGTCTGCCAGTACGAGACCCTCGTTCAATGAAATAAGGGAAAGAAGTGTATACCAAGGGGCTCGTTTTTCCGTGTTTTAACACAATAATAATGAGATCTAATAGACAGTAATGCCAAGAAATGTACAGGGGAAGTTATTAGAACAAATGGAATGTAAATAAGAAGAAAGAAGAAAGAAAAGTGGAAGAAAAAATTACCAGCCGTGAGCAGGAACCGAACCTATGACCTTCGAATAACGCGTTCGATGCTCTAACCACTGAGCAATCACAACGGCCTTCCCTTCATCCGCTTTTTTGGGTTTATATATGTGAATTTAGAAGTAGAAGTGACAGTCAGCGCCATCTATAAGCCAAACAACGAGTGTGAAAACACACTTATGCGAATGTTTGGCGTCACGTAGCACGTGAACCTATTATGAGCGGGCAGCTGTTTAATTGTCCCTCTTACACAACCTAAACACACCAAGTCTGCCACTACGAGACCCTCGTTCAATGAAATAAGGGAAAGAAGTGTATACCTAAGGGCTCGTTTTTCCGTGTTTTAACACATTAATAATGAGATCTAACAGACAGTAATGCCAAGAAATGTACAGGGGAAGTTATTAGAACAAATGGAATGTAAATAAGAAGAAAGAAGAAAGAAAAGTGGATGAAAAAAATACCAGCCGTGAGCAGGAATCAAACCTACGACCTTCGAATAACGCGTTCGATGCTCTAACCACTGAGCAATCACAACGGCCTTCCCTCCATCCACTTTTTTGGGTTCATATATGTGAATTTAGAAGTAGAAGTGACAGTCAGCGCCATCTATAAGCCAAACAACTAGTGTGAAAAGACACTTATGCGCATGTTTGGCGTCACGTAGCACGTGAACGTATTATGAGCGGGCAGCTGATTAATTGTCCCTCTTATACAACCCAAACACACCAAGTCTGCCAGTACGAGACCCTCGTTCAATGAAATAAGGGAAAGAAGTGTATACCTAAGGGCTCGTTTTTCCGTGTTTTAACGCAATACTAATGAGATCTAACAGACAGTAATGCCAAGAAATGTACAGGGGAAGTTATTAGAACAAATGGAATGTAAATAAGAAGAAAGAAGAAAGAAAAGTGGATGAAAAACTTACCAGCCGTGAGCAGGAACCGAACCTACGACCTTCGAATAACGCGTTCGATGTTCTAACCACTGAGCAATCACAATGGCCTTCCCTCCATCCACTTTTTTGGGTTTATATATGTGAATTTAAAACTAGAAGTGACAGTCAGCGCCATCTATAAGCCAAACAACTAGTGTGAAAAGACACTTATGCGCATGTTTGGCGTCACGTAGCACGTGAACTTATTATGAGCGGGCAGCTGATTAATTGTCCCTCTTATAGCACCTAAACACACCAAGTCTGCCAGTACGAGACCCTCGTTCAAAGAAATAAAGGAAAGAAGTGTATACACAAGGGCTCGTTTTTCCGTGTTTTAACACAATATTAATGAGATCTTACAGACAGTAATGCCAAGAAATGTACAGGGGAAGTTATGAGAACAAATGAAATGTAAATAGGAAGAAAGAAGAAAGAAAAGTGGATGAAAAAATTACCGACCGTACGCAGGAATCGAACCTACGACCTTCGAATAACGCGTGTGATGCTCTAACCTTTTGAGCAATCACAACGGCCTTCCCTCCATCCACTTTTTTGGGTTTATATATGTGAATTTAAAAGTAGAAGTGACGGTCAGCGCCATCTATAAGCCAAACAACGAGTTTGAAAACACACTTATGCGCATGTTTGGCGTCACGTAGCACGTGAACTTATCATGAGCGGGCAGCTGATTAATTGTCCCTCTTATACAACCTAAACACACCAAGTCTGCCAGTACGAGACCCTCGTTCAAAGAAATAAGAGAAACAAGTGTATACCTAAGGGCTCGTTTTTCCGTGTTTACACAATAATAATGACATCTAACAGACAGTAATGCCAAGAAATGTACAGGGGAAGGCATTACAACAAATTGAATGTAAATAAGAAGAAAGAAAAAATAAAAGTGGATGAAAAAATTACCAGACGTGAGCAGAAATCGAACCTACTACCTTCGAATAACGCGTTCGATGCCCTAACCACTGAGCTATCACAACGGCCTTCCCTCCATCCACTTTTTTGGGTTTATATATGTGAATTTAGAAGTAGGAGTGACAGTCAGCGCCATCTATAAGCAAAGCAACGAGTGTGAAAACACACTTATGCGCATGTTTGGCGTCACGTAGCACGTGAACTTATTATGAGCGGGCAGCTGATTAACTGTCCCTCTTATACAACCTAAACACACCAAGTCTGCCAGTACGAGACCCTCGTTCAATGAAATAACGAAAAGAAGCGTATACCTAAGGGCTCGTTTTTCCGTGTTTTAACACAATATTAATGAGATCTAACAGACAGTAATGCCAAGAAATGTACAGGGGAAGTTATTAGAACAAATGGAATGTAAATAAGAAGAAAGAAGAAAGAAAAGTGGATGGAAAAATTACCTGCCTTGAGCAGAAATCGAACCTACGACCTTCGAATAACGCGTTCGATGCTCTAACCGCTGAGCTATCACAACGGCCTTCCCTCCATCCACTTTTTTGGGTCTATATATGTGAACTTAGAAGTAGGAGTGACAGTCAGCGCCATCTATAAGCCAAACAGCGAGTTTGAAAACACACTTATGCGCATGTTTGGCGTCACGTAGCACGTGAACTTATTATGAGCGGGCAGCTGATTAATTGTCCCTCTTACACAACCTAAACACACCAAGTCTGCCACTACGAGACACTCGTTCAATGAAATAAGGGAAAGAAGTGTATACCTAAGGGCTCGTTTTTCCGTGTTTTAACACAATATTAATGAGATCTAATAGACAGTAATGCCAAGAAATGTACAGGGGAAGTTATTAGAACAAATGGAATGTAAATAAGAAGAAAGAAGAAAGAAAAGTGGAAGAAAAAATTACCAGCCGTGAGCAGGAACCGAACCTATGACCTTCGAATAACGCGTTCGATGCTCTAACCACTGAGCAATCACAACGGCCTTCCCTTCATCCGCTTTTTTGGGTTTATATATGTGAATTTAGAAGTAGAAGTGACAGTCAGCGCCATCTATAAGCCAAACAACGAGTGTGAAAACACACTTATGCGAATGTTTGGCGTCACGTAGCACGTGAACCTATTATGAGCGGGCAGCTGTTTAATTGTCCCTCTTACACAACCTAAACACACCAAGTCTGCCACTACGAGACCCTCGTTCAATGAAATAAGGGAAAGAAGTGTATACCTAAGGGCTCGTTTTTCCGTGTTTTAACACATTAATAATGAGATCTAACAGACAGTAATGCCAAGAAATGTACAGGGGAAGTTATTAGAACAAATGGAATGTAAATAAGAAGAAAGAAGAAAGAAAAGTGGATGAAAAAATTACCAGCCGTGAGCAGGAATCAAACCTACGACCTTCGAATAACGCGTTCGATGCTCTAACCACTGAGCAATCACAACGGCCTTCCCTCCATCCACTTTTTTGGGTTCATATATGTGAATTTAGAAGTAGAAGTGACAGTCAGCGCCATCTATAAGCCAAACAACGAGTGTGAAAACACACTTATGCGCATGTTTGGCGTCACGTAGCACGTGAACTTATTATGAGCGGGCAGCTGATTAATTGTCCCTCTTATAACACCTAAACACACCAAGTCTGCCAGTACGAGACCCTCGTTCAAAGAAATAAAGGAAAGAAGTGTATACCGAAGGGCTCGTTTTTCCGTGTTTTAACACAATATTAATGAGATCTTACAGACAGTAATGCCAAGAAATGTACAGGGGAAGTTATTAGAACAAATGAAATGTAAATAGGAAGAAAGAAGAAAGAAAAGTGGATGAAAAAATTACCGACCGTACGCAGGAATCGAACCTACGACCTTCGAATAACGCGTGTGATGCTCTAACCTTTTGAGCAATCACAACGGCCTTCCCTCCATCCACTTTTTTGGGTTTATATATGTGAATTTAAAAGTAGAAGTGACGGTCAGCGCCATCTATAAGCCAAACAACGAGTTTGAAAACACACTTATGCGCATGTTTGGCGTCACGTAGCACGTGAACTTATTATGAGCGGGCAGCTGATTAATTGTCCCTCTTATACAACCTAAACACACCAAGTCTGCCAGTACGAGACCCTCGTTAAAAGAAATAAGAGAAAGAAGTGTATACCTAAGGGCTCGTTTTTCCGTGTTTACACAATAATAATGACATCTAACAGACAGTAATGCCAAGAAATGTACAGGGGAAGGCATTACAACAAATGGAATGTAAATAAGAAGAAAGAAGAAATAAAAGTGGATGAAAAAATTACCTGCCTTGAGCAGAAATCGAACCTACGATCTTCGAATAACGCGTTCGATGCTCTAACCACTGAGCTATCACAACGGCCTTCCCTTCATCCACTTTTTTGGGTCTATATATGTGAACTTAGAAGTAGGAGTGACAGTCAGCGCCATCTATAAGCCAAACAGCGAGTTTAAAAACACACTTATGCGCATGTTTGGCGTCACGTAGCACGTGAACTTATTATGAGCGGGCAGCTGATTATTTGTCCCTCTTATACAACCTAAACACACCAAGTCTGCCAGTACGAGACCCTCGTTCAATGAAATAAGGGAAAGAAGTGTATACCTAAGGGCTCGTTTTTCCGTGTTTACACAATAATAATGACATCTAACAGACAGTAATGCCAAGAAATGTACAGGGGAAGGCATTACAACAAATGGAATGTAAATAAGAAGAAAGAAAAAATAAAAGTGGATGAAAAAATTACCAGACGTGAGCAGGAATCGAACCTACGACCTTCGAATAACGCGTTCGATGCTCTAACCACTGAGCTATCACAACGGCCTTCCCTCCATCCACTTTTTGGGTTTATATATGTGAATTTAGAAGTAGGAGTGACAGTCAGTGCCATCTATAAGCCAAACAACGAGTGTGAAAACACACTTATGCGCATGCTTGGCGTCACGTAGCACTTGAACGTATTATGAGCGGGCAGCTGATTAATTGTCCCTCTTATACAACCCAAACACACCAAGTCTGCCAGTACGAGACCCTCGTTCAATGAAATAAGGGAAAGAAGTGTATACCTAAGGGCTCGTTTTTCCGTGTTTTAACGCAATACTAATGAGATCTAACAGACAGTAATGCCAAGAAATGTACAGGGGAAGTTATTAGAACAAATGGAATGTAAATAAGAAGAAAGAAGAAAGAAAAGTGGATGAAAAACTTACCAGCCGTGAGCAGGAACCGAACCTACGACCTTCGAATAACGCGTTCGATGCTCTAACCACTGAGCAATCACAATGGCCTTCCCTCCATCCACTTTTTTGGGTTTATATATGTGAATTTAAAACTAGAAGTGACAGTCAGCGCCATCTATAAGCCAAACAACTAGTGTGAAAAGACACTTATGCGCATGTTTGGCGTCACGTAGCACGTGAACCTATTATGAGCGGGCAGCTGATTAATTGTCCCTCTTACACAACCTAAACACACCAAGTCTGCCAGTACGAGACCCTCGTTTAATGAAATAAGGGAAAGAAGTGTATACCTAAGGGCTCGTTTTTCCGTGTTTTAACACAATATTAATGAGATCTAATAGACAGTAATGCCAAGAAATGTACAGGGGAAGTTATTAGAACAAATAGAATGTAAATAAGAAGAAAGAAGAAAGAAAAGTGGATGAAAAAATTACCAGCCGTGAGCAGGAATCAAACCTACGACCTTCGAATAACGCGTTCGATGCTCTAACCACTGAGCAATCACAACGGCCTTCCCTCCATCCACTTTTTTGTGTTCATATCGGTGAATTTAGAAGTAGAAGTGACAGTCAGCGCCATCTATAAGCCAAACAACGAGTGTGAAAACACACTTATGCGCATGTTTGGCGTCACGTAGCACGTGAACTTATTATGAGCGGGCAGCTGATTAATTGTCCCTCTTATAACACCTAAACACACCAAGTCTGCCAGTACGAGACCCTCGTTCAAAGAAATAAAGGAAAGAAGTGTATACACAAGGGCTCGTTTTTCCGTGTTTTAACACAATATTAATGAGATCTTACAGACAGTAATGCCAAGAAATGTACAGGGGAAGTTATTAGAACAAATGAAATGTAAATAGGAAGAAAGAAGAAAGAAAAGTGGATGAAAAAATTACCGACCGTACGCAGGAATCGAACCTACGACCTTCGAATAACGCGTGTGATGCTCTAACCTTTTGAGCAATCACAACGGCCTTCCCTCCATCCACTTTTTTGGGTTTATATATGTGAATTTAAAAGTAGAAGTGACGGTCAGCGCCATCTATAAGCCAAACAACGAGTTTGAAAACACACTTATGCGCATGTTTGGCGTCACGTAGCACGTGAACTTATTATGAGCGGGCAGCTGATTAATTGTCCCTCTTATACAACCTAAACACACCAAGTCTGCCAGTACGAGACCCTCGTTCAAAGAAATAAGAGAAACAAGTGTATACCTAAGGGCTCGTTTTTCCGTGTTTACACAATAATAATGACATCTAACAGACAGTAATGCCAAGAAATGTACAGGGGAAGGCATTACAACAAATTGAATGTAAATAAGAAGAAAGAAAAAATAAATGTGGATGAAAAAATTACCAGACGTGAGCAGAAATCGAACCTACTACCTTCGAATAACGCGTGTGATGCTCTAACCTTTTGAGCAATCACAACGGCCTTCCCTCCATCCACTTTTTTGGGTTTATATATGTGAATTTAAAAGTAGAAGTGACGGTCAGCGCCATCTATAAGCCAAACAACGAGTTTGAAAACACACTTATGCGCATGTTTGGCGTCACGTAGCACGTGAACTTATTATGAGCGGGCAGCTGATTAATTGTCCCTCTTATACAACCTAAACACACCAAGTCTGCCACTACGAGACCCTCGTTCAATGAAATAAGGGAAAGAAGTGTATACCTAAGGGCTCGTTTTTCCGTGTTTTAACACATTAATAATGAGATCTAACAGACAGTAATGCCAAGAAATGTACAGGGGAAGTTATTAGAACAAATGGAATGTAAATAAGAAGAAAGAAGAAAGAAAAGTGGATGAAAAAATTACCAGCCGTGAGCAGGAATCAAACCTACGACCTTCGAATAACGCGTTCGATGCTCTAACCACTGAGCAATCACAACGGCCTTCCCTCCATCCACTTTTTTGGGTTCATATATGTGAATTTAGAAGTAGAAGTGACAGTCAGCGCCATCTATAAGCCAAACAACGAGTGTGAAAACACACTTATGCGCATGTTTGGCGTCACGTAGCACGTGAACTTATTATGAGCGGGCAGCTGATTAATTGTCCCTCTTATAACACCTAAACACACCAAGTCTGCCAGTACGAGACCCTCGTTCAAAGAAATAAACGAAAGAAGTGTATACCCAAGGGCTCGTTTTTCCGTGTTTTAACACAATATTAATGAGATCTTACAGACAGTAATGCCAAGAAATGTACAGGGGAAGTTATTAGAACAAATGAAATGTAAATAGGAAGAAAGAAGAAAGAAAAGTGGATGAAAAAATTACCGACCGTACGCAGGAATCGAACCTACGACCTTCGAATAACGCGTGTGATGCTCTAACCTTTTGAGCAATCACAACGGCCTTCCCTCCATCCACTTTTTTGGGTTTATATATGTGAATTTAAAAGTAGAAGTGACGGTCAGCGCCATCTATAAGCCAAACAACGAGTTTGAAAACACACTTATGCGAATGTTTGGCGTCACGTAGCACGTGAACTTATTATGAGCGGGCAGCAGATTAATTGTCCCTCTTATACAACCTAAACACACCAAGTCTGCCAGTACGAGACCCTCGTTCAAAGAAATAAGAGAAAGAAGTGTATACCTAAGGGCTCGTTTTTCCGTGTTTACACAATAATAATGACATCTAACAGACAGTAATGCCAAGAAATGTACAGGAAAAGGCATTACAACAAATGGAATGTAAATAAGAAGAAAGAAGAAATAAAAGTGGATGAAAAAATTACCTGCCTTGAGCAGAAATCGAACCTACGATCTTCGAATAACGCGTTCGATGCTCTAACCACTGAGCTATCACAACGGCCTTCCCTTCATCCACTTTTTTGGGTCTATATATGTGAACTTAGAAGTAGGAGTGACAGTCAGCGCCATCTATAAGCCAAACAGCGAGTTTGAAAACACACTTATGCGCATGTTTGGCGTCACGTAGCACGTGAACTTATTATGAGCGGGCAGCTGATTATTTGTCCCTCTTATACAACCTAAACACACCAAGTCTGCCAGTACGAGACCCTCGTTCAATGAAATAAGGGAAAGAAGTGTATACCTAAGGGCTCGTTTTTCTGTGTTTACACAATAATAATGACATCTAACAGACAGTATTGCCAAGAAATGTACAGGGGAAGGCATTACAACAAATGGAATGTAAATAAGAAGAAAGAAAAAATAAAAGTGGATGAAAAAATTACCAGACGTGAGCAGGAATCGAACCTACGACCTTCGAATAACGCGTTCGATGCTCTAACCACTGAGCTATCACAACGGCCTTCCCTCCATCCACTTTTTGGGTTTATATATGTGAATTTAGAAGTAGGAGTGACAGTCAGTGCCATCTATAAGCCAAACAACGAGTGTGAAAACACACTTATGCGCATGCTTGGCGTCACGTAGCACTTGAACGTATTATGAGCGGGCAGCTGATTAATTGTCCCTCTTATACAACCCAAACACACCAAGTCTGCCAGTACGAGACCCTCGTTCAATGAAATAAGGGAAAGAAGTGTATACCTAAGGGCTCGTTTTTCCGTGTTTTAACGCAATACTAATGAGATCTAACAGACAGTAATGCCAAGAAATGTACAGGGGAAGTTATTAGAACAAATGGAATGTAAATAAGAAGAAAGAAGAAAGAAAAGTGGATGAAAAACTTACCAGCCGTGAGCAGGAACCGAACCTACGACCTTCGAATAACGCGTTCGATGCTCTAACCACTGAGCAATCACAATGGCCTTCCCTCCATCCACTTTTTTGGGTTTATATATGTGAATTTAAAAGTAGAAGTGACAGTCAGCGCCATCTATAAGCCAAACAACTAGTGTGAAAAGACACGCGCATGTTTGGCGTCACGTAGCACGTGAACCTATTATGAGCGGGCAGCTGATTAATTGTCCCTCTTATACAACCTAAACACACCAAGTCTGCCAGTACGAGACCCTCGTTTATTGAAATAAGGGAAAGAAGTGTATACCCAAGGGCTTGTTTTTCCGCGTTTTAACACAATATTAATGAGATCTAAGAGACAGTAATGCCAAGAAATGTACAGGGGAAGTTATTAGAACAAATGGAATGAAAATAAGAAGAAAGAAGAAAGTAAAGTGGATGAAAAAATTACCTGCCGTGAGCAGGAATTGAACCTAGGACCTTCGAATAACGCGTTCGATGCTCTAACCACTGAGCTATCACAACGGCCTTTCCTCCATCCACTATTTTGGGTTTATATATGTGAATTTAGAAGTAGGAGTGACAGTTAGCGCCATCTATAAGCCAAACAACGAGTGTGAAAACACACTTATGCGCATGTTTGGCGTCACGTAGCACGTGAACTTGTTATGAGCGGGCAGCTGAATAATTGTCACTCTTATACAACCTAAACACATCAAGTCTGCCAGTACGAGACCCTCGTTCAATGAAGTAAGGGAAAGAAGTGTATACCTAAGGGATCGTTTTTCCGTGTTTTAACACAATATTAATGAGATCTAACCGACAGTAATGCCAAGAAATGTACAGGAGAAGTTATTAGAACAAATGGAATGTAAATAAGAAGAAAGAAGAAAGAAAAGATGATGAAAAACTTACCAGCCGTGAGCAGGAATCGAACCTACGACCTTCGAATAACGCGTTCGATGCTCTAACCACTGAGCAATCACAACGGCCTTCCCTCCATCCACTTTTTTGGGTTTATATATGTGAATTTAGAAGTAGAAGTGACAGTCAGCGCCATCTATAAGCCAAACAACGAGTGTGAAAACACACTTGTGCGCATGTTTGGCGTCACGTAGCACGTGAACTTATGAGCGGGCAGCTGATTAATCGTCCCTTTTATACAACCTAAACACACCAAGCCTACCAGTACGAGACCCTCGTTTAATGAAATAAGGGAAAGAAGTGTATAACTAAGGGCTCGTTTTTCCCTTTCTACACAAGAATAATGACATCTAACAGACAGTAATGCCAAGAAATGTACAGGGGAAGGCATTACAACAAATGGAATGTAAATAATAAGAAAGAAGAAATAAAAGTGGATGAAAAAATTACCAGAAGTGAGCAGGAATCGAACCTACGACCTTCGAATAACGCGTTCGATGCTCTAACCACTGAGCTATCACAACGGCCTTCCCTCCATCCACTTTTTTGGGTTAACATATGTGAATTTAGAAGTAGGAGTGACAGTCAGCGCCATCTATAAGCCAAACAACGAGTGTGAAAACACACTTATGCACATGTTTGGCGTCACGTAGCACGTGAACGTATTATGAGCAGGCAGCTGATTACTTGTCCCTCTTATACAACCCGAACACACCAAGTCTGCCAGTACGAGACCCTCGTTCAATGAAATGAGGGAAAGAAGTGTATACCCAAGGGCTTGTTTTTCCGCGTTTTAACACAATAATAATGAGATCTAACAGACAGTAATGCCAAGAAATGTACAGGGGAATTTATTAGAACAAATGGAATGTAAATAAGAAGAAAGAAGAAAGAAAAGTGGATGAAAAAATTACCTGCCGTGAGCAGGAATTGAACCTACGACCTTCGAATAACGCGTTCGATGCTCTAACCACTGAGCTATCACAACGGCCTCCCCTCCATTCACTTTTTTGGGTTAATATATGTGAATTTAGAAGTAGGAGTGACAGTCAGCGCCATCTATAAGCCAAACAACGAGTGTGAAAACACACTTATGCGCATGTTTGGCGTCAAGTAGCACGTGAACTTATTATGAGCAGGCAGCCTAATAATTGTAACTCTTATACAACCTAAACACACCAAGTCTGCCAGTACGAGACCCTCGTTCAATGAAATAAGGGAAAGAAGTGTATACCCAAGGGCTCGTTTTTCCGTGTTTTAACACAACATTAATGAGATCTAACAGACAGTAATGCCAAGAAATGTACAGGGGAAGTTATTAGAACAAATGGAATGTAAATAGGAAGAAAGAAGAAAGAAAAGTGGGTGAAAAAATTACCAGCCGTAAGAAGGAATCGAACCTTCGACCTTCGAATAACGCGTGTGATGCTCTAACCTCTGAGCTATCACAACGGCCTTCCCTCCATCCACTTTTTTGGGTTTACATATGTGAATTTAGAAGTAGGAGTGACAGTCAGCGCCATTTATAAGCCAAACAACGAGTTTGAACACACACTTATGCGCATGTTTGGCGTCACGTAGCACGTGAACTTATTATGAGCGGGCAGCTGGTTAATTGTCTCTTTTATACAACCTAAACACACCAAGTCTGCCAGTACGAGACACTCGTTCAATGAAATAAGGGAAAGAAGTGTATACCTAAGGGCTCGTTTTTCGTGTTTTAACACAATATTCTTGAGATCTAACAGACAGTAATGCCAAGAAATGTACAAGGGAAGTTATTAGAACAAATGGAATGTAAATAAGAAGAAAGAAGAAAGAAAAGTGGATGAAAAAATTACCTGCCGTGAGCAGGAATTGAACCTACGACTTCGAATAACGCGTTCGATGCTCTAGCCACTGAGCTATCACAACGGCCTTTCCTCCATCCACTTTTTTGGGTTTATATATGTGAAGTTAGAAGTAGGAGTGACAGTCAGCGCCATCTATAAGCCAAACAACGAGTGTGAAAACACACTTATGCGCATGTTTGGCGTCACGTAGCACGTGAACTTATTATGAGCGGGCAGCTGAATAATTGTCACTCTTATACAACCTAAACACACCAAGTCTGCCAGTACGAGACCCTCGTTCAATGAAATAAGGGAAAGAAGTGTATACCTAAGGGATCGTTTTTCCGTGTTTTAACACAATATTAATGAGATCTAACCGACAGTAATGCCAAGAAATGTACAGGGGAAGTTATTAGAACAAATGGAATGTAAATAAGAAGAAAGAAGAATGAAAAGTGGATGAAAAACTTACCAGCCGTGAGCAGGAATCGAACCTACGACCTTCGAATAACGCGTTCGATGCTCTAACCACTGAGCAATCACAACGGCCTTCCCTCCATCCACTTTTTTGGGTTTATATATGTGAATTTAGAAGTAGAAGTGACAGTCAGCGCCATCTATAAGCCAAACAACGAGTGTGAAAACACACTTATGCGCATGTTTGGCGTCACGTAGGACGTGAACCTATTATGAGCGGGCAGCTGAATAATTGTCACTCTTATACCACCTAAACATACCACGTCTGCCAGTACGAGACCCTCGTTCAATGAAATAAGGGAAAGAAGTGTATACCCAAGGGTTCGTTTTTCCGTGTTTCAACACAATATTAATGAGATCTAACAGACAGTAATGCCAAGAAATGTAGAGGGGAAGTTATTAGAACAAATGGAATGTAAATAGGAAAAAGAAGAAAGAAAAGTGGATGAAAAAATTACCAGCTGTAAGCAGGAATCGAACCTACGACCTTCGAATAACGCGTGTGATGCTCTAACGACTGAGCTATCACAACGGCCATCCCTCCAACCACTTTTTTGGGTTTACATATGTGAATTTAGAAGTAGGAGTGACAGTCAGCGCCATCTATAAGCCAAACAACGAGTTTGAAAACACACTTATGCGCATGTTTGGCGTCACGTAGCACGTGAACTTATTATGAGCGGGCAGCTGAATAATTGTCCCTCTTATACAACCTAAACACACCAAGTCTGCCAGTACGAGACCCTCGTTCAATGAAATAAGGGAAAGAAGTGTATACCTAAGGGCTCGTTTTTCCGTGTTTACACAATAATAATGACATCTAACAGACAGTAATGCCAAGAAATGTACAGGGGAAGGCATTACAACAAATGGAATGTAAATAAGAAGAAAGAAGAAATAAAAGTGGATGAAAAAATTACCAGACATGAGCAGGAATCGAACCTACAACCTTCGAATAACGCGTTCGATGCTCTAACCACTGAGCTTTCACAACGGCCTCCCCTCCATCCACTTTTTTGGGTTTATATATGTGAATTTAGAAGTAGGAGTGACAGTCAGCGCCACCTATAAGCCAAACAGCGAGTGTGAAAACACACTTATGCGCATGTTTGGCGTCACGTAGCACGTGAACTTATTATGAGCGGGCAGCTGTATAATTGTCACTCTTATACAACCTAAACACACCAAGTCTGCCAGTACGAGACCCTCGTTCAATGAAATAAGGGAAAGAAGTGTATACGCAAGGGCTCGTTTTTCCGTGTTTTAACACAATATTAAAGAGATCTAACAGACAGTAATGCCAAGAAATGTACAGGGGAAGTTATTAGAACAAATGGAATGTAAATAGGAAGAAAGAAGAAAGAAAAGTGGATGAAAAAATTACCAGCCGTAAGAAGGAATCGAACCTACGACCTTCGAATAACGCGTGTGATGCTCTAACCTCTGAGCAATCACAACGGCCTTCCCTCCATCCACTTTTTTGGGTTTACATATGTGAATTTAGAAGTAGGAGTGACAGTCAGCGCCATCTATAAGCCAAACAACGAGTTTGAAAACACACTTATGCGCATGTTTGGCGTCACGTAGCACGTGAACTTATTATGAGCAGGCAGCTGAATAATTGTCCCTCTTATACAACCTAAACACACCAAGTCTGCCAGTACGAGACCCTCGTTCAATGAAATAAGGAAAAGAAGTGTATACCTAAGGGCTCGTTTTTCCGTGTTTTAACACAATATTCTTGAGATCTAACAGACAGTAATTCCAAGAAATGTACAAGAGAAGTTATTAGAACAAATGGAATGTAAATAAGAAGAAAGAAGAAAGAAAAGTGGATGAAAAAATTACCTGCCGTGAGCAGGAATTGAACCTACGATCTTCGAATAACGCTTTCGATGCTCTAACCACTGAGCTATCACAACGGCCTTTCCTCCATCCACTTTTTTGGGTTTATATATGTGAATTTAGAAGTAGAAGTGACAGTCAGCGCCATCTATAAGCCAAACAACGAGTGTGAAAACACACTTATGCGCATGTTTGGCGTCACGTAGCACGTGAACTTATTATGAGCGGGCAGCTGAATAATTGTCACTCTTATACAACCTAAACACACCAAGTCTGCCAGTACGAGACCCTCGTTCAATGAAATAAGGGAAAGAAGTGTATACCTAAGGGATCGTTTTTCCGTGTTTTAACACAATATTAATGAGATCTAACCGACAGTAATGCCAAGAAATGTACAGGGGAAGTTATTAGAACAAACGGAATGTAAATAAGAAGAAAGAAGAAAGAAAAGTGGATGAAAAACTTACCAGCCGTGAGCAGGAATCGAACCTACGACCTTCGAATAACGCGTTGGATGCTCTAACCACTGAGCAATCACAACGGCCTTCCCTCCATCCACTTTTTTGGGTTTACATATGTGAATTTAGAAGTAGGAGTGACAGTCAGCGCCATCTATAAGCCAAACAACGAGTTTGAAAACACACTTATGCGCATGTTTGGCGTCACGTAGCACGTGAACTTATTATGAGCGGGCAGCTGAATAATTGTCCCTCTTATACAACCTAAACACACCAAGTCTGCCAGTACGAGACCCTCGTTCAATGAAATAAGGGAAAGAAGTGTATACCTAAGGGCTCGTTTTTCCGTGTTTACACAATAATAATGACATCTAACAGACAGCAATGCCAAGAAATGTACAGGGGAAGGCAGTACAACAAATGGATGTAAATAAGAAGAAAGAAGAAATAAAAGTGGATGAAAAAATTACCAGAGATGAGCAGGAATCGAACCTACGACCTTCGAATAACGCGTTCGATGCTCTAACCACTGAGCTATCACAACGGCCTCCCCTCCATCCACTTTTTTGGGTTTATATATGTGAATTTAGAAGTAGGAGTGACAGTCAGCGCCACCTATAAGCCAAACAGCGAGTGTGAAAACACACTTATGCGCATGTTTGGCGTCACGTAGCACGTGAACTTATTATGAGCGGGCAGCTGTATAATTGTCACTCTTATACAACCTAAACACACCAAGTCTGCCAGTACGAGACCCTCGTTCAATGAAATAAGGGAAAGAAGTGTATACGCAAGGGCTCGTTTTTCCGTGTCTTAACACAATATTAATGAGATCTAACAGACAGTAATGCCAAGAAATGTACAGGGGAAGTTATTAGAACAAATTGAATGTAAATAGGAAGAAAGAAGAAAGAAAAGTGGATGAAAAAATTACCAGCCGTAAGCAGGAATCGAACCTACGACCTTCGAATAACGCGTGTGATGCTCTAACTTCTGAGCAATCACAACGGCCTTCCCTCCATCCACTTTTTTGGGTTTACATATGTGAATTTAGAAGTAGGAGTGACAGTCAGCGCCATCTATAAGCCAAACAACGAGTTTGAAAACACACTTATGCGCATGTTTGGCGTCACGTAGCACGTGAACTTATTATGAGCAGGGAGCTGAATAATTGTCCCTCTTATACAACCTAAACACACCAAGTCTGCCGGTACGAGACCCTCGTTCAATGAAATAAGGGAAAGAAGTGTATACCTAAGGGCTCGTTTTTCCGTGTTTTAACACAATATTCTTGAGATCTAACAGACAGTAATTCCAAGAAATGTACAAGAGAAGTTATTAGAACAAATGGAATGTAAATAAGAAGAAAGAAGAAAGAAAAGTGGATGAAAAAATTACCTGCCGTGAGCAGGAATTGAACCTACGATCTTCGAATAACGCTTTCGATGCTCTAACCACTGAGCTATCACAACGGCCTTTCCTCCATCCACTTTTTTGGGTTTATATATGTGAATTTAGAAGTAGGAGTGACAGTCAGCGCCATCTATAAGCCAAACAACGAGTGTGAAAACACACTTATGCGCATGTTTGGCGTCACGTAGCACGTGAACTTATTATGAGCGGGCAGCTGAATAATTGTCACTCTTATACAACCTAAACACACCAAGTCTGCCAGTACGAGACCCTCGTTCAATGAAATAAGGGAAAGAAGTGTATACCTAAGGGATCGTTTTTCCGTGTTTTAACACAATATTAATGAGATCTAACCGACAGTAATGCCAAGAAATGTACTGGGGAAGTTATTAGAACAAATGGAATGTAAATAAGAAGAAAGAAGAAAGAAAAGTGGATGAAAAACTTACCAGCCGTGAGCAGGAATCGAACCTACGACCTTCGAATAACGTGTTCGATGCTCTAACCACTGAGCAATCACAATGGCCTTCCCTCCATCCACTTTTTTGGGTTTATATATGTGAATTTAGAAGTAGAAGTGACAGTCAGCGCCATCTATAAGCCAAACAACGAGTGTGAAAACACACTTATGCGCATGTTTGGCGTCACGTAGCACGTGAACTTATTATGAGCGGGCAGCTGATTAATCGTCCCTCTTATACAACCTAAACACACCAAGTCTGCCAGGACGAGACCCTCGTTCAATGAAATAAGGGAAAGAAGAGTATACCTAAGGGCTCGTTTTTCCGTGTTTTAACACAATATTATTGAGATCTAACAGACAGTAATGCCAAGAAATGTACAGGGGAAGTTATTAGAACAAATGGAATGTAAATAAGAAGAAAGAAGAAAGAAAAGTGGATGAAAAAATTACCAGCCATGAGCAGGAACCGAACCTACAACCTTCGAATAACGCTTTCGATGCTCAAACCACTGAGCAATCACAACGGCCTTCCCTCCATCCACTTTTTTGGGTTTACATATGTGAATTTAGAAGTAGGAGTGACAGTCAGCGCCATCTATAAGCCAAACAACGAGTTTGAAAACACACTTATGCGCATGTTTGGCGTCACGTAGCATGTGAACGTATTATGAGCGGGCAGCTGAATAATTGTCCCTCTTATACAACCTAAACACACCAAGTCTGCCAGTACGAGACCCTCGTTCAATGAAATAAGGGAAAGAAGTGTATACCTAAGGGCTCGTTTTACCGTGTTTTAACACAATATTCTTGAGATCTAACAGACAGTAATGCCAAGAAATGTACAAGAGAAGTTATTAGAACAAATAGAATGTAAATAAGAAGAAAGAAGAAAGAAAAGTGGATGAAAAAATTACCAGCCGTGAGCAGGAATTGAACCTACGACCTTCGAATAACGCGTTCGATGCTCTAACCACTGAGCTATCACAACGGCCTTCCCTCCATCCGCTTTTTTGGGTTTATATATGTGAATTTAGAAGTAGGAGTGACAGTCAGCGCCATCTATAAGCCAAACAACGAGTGTGAAAACACACTTATGCGCCTGTTTGGCGTCACGTAGCACGTGATCTTATTATGAGCGGGCCGCTGATTAATTGTCCCTCTTATACAACCTAAACACACCAAGTCTGCCAGTACGAGACCCTCGTTCAATGAAATAAGGGAAAGAAGTGTATACCTAAGGACTCGTTTTTCCGTGTTTTAACACAATAATAATGAGATCTAGCAGACAGTAATGCCAAGAAATGTACAGGGGAAGTTATTAGAACAAATGGAATGTAAATAAGAAGAAAGAAGAAAGAAAAGTGGATGAAAAAATTACCTGCCGTGAGCAGGAATTGAACCTACGATCTTCGAATAACGCTTTCGATGCTCTAACCACTGAGCTATCACAACGGCCTTTCCTCCATCCACTTTTTTGGGTTTATATATGTGAATTTAGAAGTAGAAGTGACAGTCAGCGCCATCTATAAGCCAAACAACGAGTGTGAAAACACACTTATGCGCATGTTTGGCGTCACGTAGCACGTGAACTTATTATGAGCGGGCAGCTGAATAATTGTCACTCTTATACAACCTAAACACACCAAGTCTGCCAGTACGAGACCCTCGTTCAATGAAATAAGGAAAAGAAGTGTATACCTAAGGGCTCGTTTTTCCGTGTTTTAACACAATATTCTTGAGATCTAACAGACAGTAATTCCAAGAAATGTACAAGAGAAGTTATTAGAACAAATGGAATGTAAATAAGAAGAAAGAAGAAAGAAAAGTGGATGAAAAAATTACCTGCCGTGAGCAGGAATTGAACCTACGATCTTCGAATAACGCTTTCGATGCTCTAACCACTGAGCTATCACAACGGCCTTTCCTCCATCCACTTTTTTGGGTTTATATATGTGAATTTAGAAGTAGAAGTGACAGTCAGCGCCATCTATAAGCCAAACAACGAGTGTGAAAACACACTTATGCGCATGTTTGGCGTCACGTAGCACGTGAACTTATTATGAGCAGGGAGCTGAATAATTGTCCCTCTTATACAACCTAAACACACCAAGTCTGCCGGTACGAGACCCTCGTTCAATGAAATAAGGGAAAGAAGTGTATACCTAAGGGCTCGTTTTTCCGTGTTTTAACACAATAATAATGACATCTAACAGACAGTATTGCCAAGAAATGTACAGGGGAAGGCATTACAACAAATGGAATGTAAATAAGAAGAAAGAAAAAATAAAAGTGGATGAAAAAATTACCAGACGTGAGCAGGAATCGAACCTACGACCTTCGAATAACGCGTTCGATGCTCTAACCACTGAGCTATCACAACGGCCTTCCCTCCATCCACTTTTTGGGTTTATATATGTGAATTTAGAAGTAGGAGTGACAGTCAGTGCCATCTATAAGCCAAACAACGAGTGTGAAAACACACTTATGCGCATGCTTGGCGTCACGTAGCACTTGAACGTATTATGAGCGGGCAGCTGATTAATTGTCCCTCTTATACAACCCAAACACACCAAGTCTGCCAGTACGAGACCCTCGTTCAATGAAATAAGGGAAAGAAGTGTATACCTAAGGGCTCGTTTTTCCGTGTTTTAACGCAATACTAATGAGATCTAACAGACAGTAATGCCAAGAAATGTACAGGGGAAGTTATTAGAACAAATGGAATGTAAATAAGAAGAAAGAAGAAAGAAAAGTGGATGAAAAACTTACCAGCCGTGAGCAGGAACCGAACCTACGACCTTCGAATAACGCGTTCGATGCTCTAACCACTGAGCAATCACAATGGCCTTCCCTCCATCCACTTTTTTGGGTTTATATATGTGAATTTAAAAGTAGAAGTGACAGTCAGCGCCATCTATAAGCCAAACAACTAGTGTGAAAAGACACGCGCATGTTTGGCGTCACGTAGCACGTGAACCTATTATGAGCGGGCAGCTGATTAATTGTCCCTCTTATACAACCTAAACACACCAAGTCTGCCAGTACGAGACCCTCGTTTATTGAAATAAGGGAAAGAAGTGTATACCCAAGGGCTTGTTTTTCCGCGTTTTAACACAATATTAATGAGATCTAAGAGACAGTAATGCCAAGAAATGTACAGGGGAAGTTATTAGAACAAATGGAATGAAAATAAGAAGAAAGAAGAAAGTAAAGTGGATGAAAAAATTACCTGCCGTGAGCAGGAATTGAACCTAGGACCTTCGAATAACGCGTTCGATGCTCTAACCACTGAGCTATCACAACGGCCTTTCCTCCATCCACTATTTTGGGTTTATATATGTGAATTTAGAAGTAGGAGTGACAGTTAGCGCCATCTATAAGCCAAACAACGAGTGTGAAAACACACTTATGCGCATGTTTGGCGTCACGTAGCACGTGAACTTGTTATGAGCGGGCAGCTGAATAATTGTCACTCTTATACAACCTAAACACATCAAGTCTGCCAGTACGAGACCCTCGTTCAATGAAGTAAGGGAAAGAAGTGTATACCTAAGGGATCGTTTTTCCGTGTTTTAACACAATATTAATGAGATCTAACCGACAGTAATGCCAAGAAATGTACAGGAGAAGTTATTAGAACAAATGGAATGTAAATAAGAAGAAAGAAGAAAGAAAAGATGATGAAAAACTTACCAGCCGTGAGCAGGAATCGAACCTACGACCTTCGAATAACGCGTTCGATGCTCTAACCACTGAGCAATCACAACGGCCTTCCCTCCATCCACTTTTTTGGGTTTATATATGTGAATTTAGAAGTAGAAGTGACAGTCAGCGCCATCTATAAGCCAAACAACGAGTGTGAAAACACACTTGTGCGCATGTTTGGCGTCACGTAGCACGTGAACTTATGAGCGGGCAGCTGATTAATCGTCCCTTTTATACAACCTAAACACACCAAGCCTACCAGTACGAGACCCTCGTTTAATGAAATAAGGGAAAGAAGTGTATAACTAAGGGCTCGTTTTTCCCTTTCTACACAAGAATAATGACATCTAACAGACAGTAATGCCAAGAAATGTACAGGGGAAGGCATTACAACAAATGGAATGTAAATAATAAGAAAGAAGAAATAAAAGTGGATGAAAAAATTACCAGAAGTGAGCAGGAATCGAACCTACGACCTTCGAATAACGCGTTCGATGCTCTAACCACTGAGCTATCACAACGGCCTTCCCTCCATCCACTTTTTTGGGTTAACATATGTGAATTTAGAAGTAGGAGTGACAGTCAGCGCCATCTATAAGCCAAACAACGAGTGTGAAAACACACTTATGCGCATGTTTGGCGTCACGTAGCACGTGAACGTATTATGAGCAGGCAGCTGATTACTTGTCCCTCTTATACAACCCGAACACACCAAGTCTGCCAGTACGAGACCCTCGTTCAATGAAATGAGGGAAAGAAGTGTATACCCAAGGGCTTGTTTTTCCGCGTTTTAACACAATAATAATGAGATCTAACAGACAGTAATGCCAAGAAATGTACAGGGGAATTTATTAGAACAAATGGAATGTAAATAAGAAGAAAGAAGAAAGAAAAGTGGATGAAAAAATTACCTGCCGTGAGCAGGAATTGAACCTACGACCTTCGAATAACGCGTTCGATGCTCTAACCACTGAGCTATCACAACGGCCTCCCCTCCATTCACTTTTTTGGGTTAATATATGTGAATTTAGAAGTAGGAGTGACAGTCAGCGCCATCTATAAGCCAAACAACGAGTGTGAAAACACACTTATGCGCATGTTTGGCGTCAAGTAGCACGTGAACTTATTATGAGCAGGCAGCCTAATAATTGTAACTCTTATACAACCTAAACACACCAAGTCTGCCAGTACGAGACCCTCGTTCAATGAAATAAGGGAAAGAAGTGTATACCCAAGGGCTCGTTTTTCCGTGTTTTAACACAACATTAATGAGATCTAACAGACAGTAATGCCAAGAAATGTACAGGGGAAGTTATTAGAACAAATGGAATGTAAATAGGAAGAAAGAAGAAAGAAAAGTGGGTGAAAAAATTACCAGCCGTAAGAAGGAATCGAACCTTCGACCTTCGAATAACGCGTGTGATGCTCTAACCTCTGAGCTATCACAACGGCCTTCCCTCCATCCACTTTTTTGGGTTTACATATGTGAATTTAGAAGTAGGAGTGACAGTCAGCGCCATTTATAAGCCAAACAACGAGTTTGAACACACACTTATGCGCATGTTTGGCGTCACGTAGCACGTGAACTTATTATGAGCGGGCAGCTGGTTAATTGTCTCTTTTATACAACCTAAACACACCAAGTCTGCCAGTACGAGACACTCGTTCAATGAAATAAGGGAAAGAAGTGTATACCTAAGGGCTCGTTTTTTCGTGTTTTAACACAATATTCTTGAGATCTAACAGACAGTAATGCCAAGAAATGTACAAGGGAAGTTATTAGAACAAATGGAATGTAAATAAGAAGAAAGAAGAAAGAAAAGTGGATGAAAAAATTACCTGCCGTGAGCAGGAATTGAACCTACGACTTCGAATAACGCGTTCGATGCTCTAGCCACTGAGCTATCACAACGGCCTTTCCTCCATCCACTTTTTTGGGTTTATATATGTGAAGTTAGAAGTAGGAGTGACAGTCAGCGCCATCTATAAGCCAAACAACGAGTGTGAAAACACACTTATGCGCATGTTTGGCGTCACGTAGCACGTGAACTTATTATGAGCGGGCAGCTGAATAATTGTCACTCTTATACAACCTAAACACACCAAGTCTGCCAGTACGAGACCCTCGTTCAATGAAATAAGGGAAAGAAGTGTATACCTAAGGGATCGTTTTTCCGTGTTTTAACACAATATTAATGAGATCTAACCGACAGTAATGCCAAGAAATGTACAGGGGAAGTTATTAGAACAAATGGAATGTAAATAAGAAGAAAGAAGAATGAAAAGTGGATGAAAAACTTACCAGCCGTGAGCAGGAATCGAACCTACGACCTTCGAATAACGCGTTCGATGCTCTAACCACTGAGCAATCACAACGGCCTTCCCTCCATCCACTTTTTTGGGTTTATATATGTGAATTTAGAAGTAGAAGTGACAGTCAGCGCCATCTATAAGCCAAACAACGAGTGTGAAAACACACTTATGCGCATGTTTGGCGTCACGTAGGACGTGAACCTATTATGAGCGGGCAGCTGAATAATTGTCACTCTTATACCACCTAAACATACCACGTCTGCCAGTACGAGACCCTCGTTCAATGAAATAAGGGAAAGAAGTGTATACCCAAGGGTTCGTTTTTCCGTGTTTCAACACAATATTAATGAGATCTAACAGACAGTAATGCCAAGAAATGTAGAGGGGAAGTTATTAGAACAAATGGAATGTAAATAGGAAAAAGAAGAAAGAAAAGTGGATGAAAAAATTACCAGCTGTAAGCAGGAATCGAACCTACGACCTTCGAATAACGCGTGTGATGCTCTAACGACTGAGCTATCACAACGGCCATCCCTCCAACCACTTTTTTGGGTTTACATATGTGAATTTAGAAGTAGGAGTGACAGTCAGCGCCATCTATAAGCCAAACAACGAGTTTGAAAACACACTTATGCGCATGTTTGGCGTCACGTAGCACGTGAACTTATTATGAGCGGGCAGCTGAATAATTGTCCCTCTTATACAACCTAAACACACCAAGTCTGCCAGTACGAGACCCTCGTTCAATGAAATAAGGGAAAGAAGTGTATACCTAAGGGCTCGTTTTTCCGTGTTTACACAATAATAATGACATCTAACAGACAGTAATGCCAAGAAATGTACAGGGGAAGGCATTACAACAAATGGAATGTAAATAAGAAGAAAGAAGAAATAAAAGTGGATGAAAAAATTACCAGACATGAGCAGGAATCGAACCTACAACCTTCGAATAACGCGTTCGATGCTCTAACCACTGAGCTTTCACAACGGCCTCCCCTCCATCCACTTTTTTGGGTTTATATATGTGAATTTAGAAGTAGGAGTGACAGTCAGCGCCACCTATAAGCCAAACAGCGAGTGTGAAAACACACTTATGCGCATGTTTGGCGTCACGTAGCACGTGAACTTATTATGAGCGGGCAGCTGTATAATTGTCACTCTTATACAACCTAAACACACCAAGTCTGCCAGTACGAGACCCTCGTTCAATGAAATAAGGGAAAGAAGTGTATACGCAAGGGCTCGTTTTTCCGTGTTTTAACACAATATTAAAGAGATCTAACAGACAGTAATGCCAAGAAATGTACAGGGGAAGTTATTAGAACAAATGGAATGTAAATAGGAAGAAAGAAGAAAGAAAAGTGGATGAAAAAATTACCAGCCGTAAGAAGGAATCGAACCTACGACCTTCGAATAACGCGTGTGATGCTCTAACCTCTGAGCAATCACAACGGCCTTCCCTCCATCCACTTTTTTGGGTTTACATATGTGAATTTAGAAGTAGGAGTGACAGTCAGCGCCATCTATAAGCCAAACAACGAGTTTGAAAACACACTTATGCGCATGTTTGGCGTCACGTAGCACGTGAACTTATTATGAGCAGGCAGCTGAATAATTGTCCCTCTTATACAACCTAAACACACCAAGTCTGCCAGTACGAGACCCTCGTTCAATGAAATAAGGAAAAGAAGTGTATACCTAAGGGCTCGTTTTTCCGTGTTTTAACACAATATTCTTGAGAACTAACAGACAGTAATTCCAAGAAATGTACAAGAGAAGTTATTAGAACAAATGGAATGTAAATAAGAAGAAAGAAGAAAGAAAAGTGGATGAAAAAATTACCTGCCGTGAGCAGGAATTGAACCTACGATCTTCGAATAACGCTTTCGATGCTCTAACCACTGAGCTATCACAACGGCCTTTCCTCCATCCACTTTTTTGGGTTTATATATGTGAATTTAGAAGTAGAAGTGACAGTCAGCGCCATCTATAAGCCAAACAACGAGTGTGAAAACACACTTATGCGCATGTTTGGCGTCACGTAGCACGTGAACCTATTATGAGCGGGCAGCTGAATAATTGTCACTCTTATACAACCTAAACACACCAAGTCTGCCAGTACGAGACCCTCGTTCAATGAAATAAGGGAAAGAAGTGTATACCTAAGGGATCGTTTTTCCGTGTTTTAACACAATATTAATGAGATCTAACCGACAGTAATGCCAAGAAATGTACAGGGGAAGTTATTAGAACAAACGGAATGTAAATAAGAAGAAAGAAGAAAGAAAAGTGGATGAAAAACTTACCAGCCGTGAGCAGGAATCGAACCTACGACCTTCGAATAACGCGTTGGATGCTCTAACCACTGAGCAATCACAACGGCCTTCCCTCCATCCACTTTTTTGGGTTTACATATGTGAATTTAGAAGTAGGAGTGACAGTCAGCGCCATCTATAAGCCAAACAACGAGTTTGAAAACACACTTATGCGCATGTTTGGCGTCACGTAGCACGTGAACTTATTATGAGCGGGCAGCTGAATAATTGTCCCTCTTATACAACCTAAACACACCAAGTCTGCCAGTACGAGACCCTCGTTCAATGAAATAAGGGAAAGAAGTGTATACCTAAGGGCTCGTTTTTCCGTGTTTACACAATAATAATGACATCTAACAGACAGCAATGCCAAGAAATGTACAGGGGAAGGCAGTACAACAAATGGATGTAAATAAGAAGAAAGAAGAAATAAAAGTGGATGAAAAAATTACCAGAGATGAGCAGGAATCGAACCTACGACCTTCGAATAACGCGTTCGATGCTCTAACCACTGAGCTATCACAACGGCCTCCCCTCCATCCACTTTTTTGGGTTTATATATGTGAATTTAGAAGTAGGAGTGACAGTCAGCGCCACCTATAAGCCAAACAGCGAGTGTGAAAACACACTTATGCGCATGTTTGGCGTCACGTAGCACGTGAACTTATTATGAGCGGGCAGCTGTATAATTGTCACTCTTATACAACCTAAACACACCAAGTCTGCCAGTACGAGACCCTCGTTCAATGAAATAAGGGAAAGAAGTGTATACGCAAGGGCTCGTTTTTCCGTGTCTTAACACAATATTAATGAGATCTAACAGACAGTAATGCCAAGAAATGTACAGGGGAAGTTATTAGAACAAATTGAATGTAAATAGGAAGAAAGAAGAAAGAAAAGTGGATGAAAAAATTACCAGCCGTAAGCAGGAATCGAACCTACGACCTTCGAATAACGCGTGTGATGCTCTAACTTCTGAGCAATCACAACGGCCTTCCCTCCATCCACTTTTTTGGGTTTACATATGTGAATTTAGAAGTAGGAGTGACAGTCAGCGCCATCTATAAGCCAAACAACGAGTTTGAAAACACACTTATGCGCATGTTTGGCGTCACGTAGCACGTGAACTTATTATGAGCAGGGAGCTGAATAATTGTCCCTCTTATACAACCTAAACACACCAAGTCTGCCGGTACGAGACCCTCGTTCAATGAAATAAGGGAAAGAAGTGTATACCTAAGGGCTCGTTTTTCCGTGTTTTAACACAATATTCTTGAGATCTAACAGACAGTAATTCCAAGAAATGTACAAGAGAAGTTATTAGAACAAATGGAATGTAAATAAGAAGAAAGAAGAAAGAAAAGTGGATGAAAAAATTACCTGCCGTGAGCAGGAATTGAACCTACGATCTTCGAATAACGCTTTCGATGCTCTAACCACTGAGCTATCACAACGGCCTTTCCTCCATCCACTTTTTTGGGTTTATATATGTGAATTTAGAAGTAGGAGTGACAGTCAGCGCCATCTATAAGCCAAACAACGAGTGTGAAAACACACTTATGCGCATGTTTGGCGTCACGTAGCACGTGAACTTATTATGAGCGGGCAGCTGAATAATTGTCACTCTTATACAACCTAAACACACCAAGTCTGCCAGTACGAGACCCTCGTTCAATGAAATAAGGGAAAGAAGTGTATACCTAAGGGATCGTTTTTCCGTGTTTTAACACAATATTAATGAGATCTAACCGACAGTAATGCCAAGAAATGTACTGGGGAAGTTATTAGAACAAATGGAATGTAAATAAGAAGAAAGAAGAAAGAAAAGTGGATGAAAAACTTACCAGCCGTGAGCAGGAATCGAACCTACGACCTTCGAATAACGTGTTCGATGCTCTAACCACTGAGCAATCACAATGGCCTTCCCTCCATCCACTTTTTTGGGTTTATATATGTGAATTTAGAAGTAGAAGTGACAGTCAGCGCCATCTATAAGCCAAACAACGAGTGTGAAAACACACTTATGCGCATGTTTGGCGTCACGTAGCACGTGAACTTATTATGAGCGGGCAGCTGATTAATCGTCCCTCTTATACAACCTAAACACACCAAGTCTGCCAGGACGAGACCCTCGTTCAATGAAATAAGGGAAAGAAGAGTATACCTAAGGGCTCGTTTTTCCGTGTTTTAACACAATATTATTGAGATCTAACAGACAGTAATGCCAAGAAATGTACAGGGGAAGTTATTAGAACAAATGGAATGTAAATAAGAAGAAAGAAGAAAGAAAAGTGGATGAAAAAATTACCAGCCATGAGCAGGAACCGAACCTACAACCTTCGAATAACGCTTTCGATGCTCAAACCACTGAGCAATCACAACGGCCTTCCCTCCATCCACTTTTTTGGGTTTACATATGTGAATTTAGAAGTAGGAGTGACAGTCAGCGCCATCTATAAGCCAAACAACGAGTTTGAAAACACACTTATGCGCATGTTTGGCGTCACGTAGCATGTGAACGTATTATGAGCGGGCAGCTGAATAATTGTCCCTCTTATACAACCTAAACACACCAAGTCTGCCAGTACGAGACCCTCGTTCAATGAAATAAGGGAAAGAAGTGTATACCTAAGGGCTCGTTTTACCGTGTTTTAACACAATATTCTTGAGATCTAACAGACAGTAATGCCAAGAAATGTACAAGAGAAGTTATTAGAACAAATAGAATGTAAATAAGAAGAAAGAAGAAAGAAAAGTGGATGAAAAAATTACCAGCCGTGAGCAGGAATTGAACCTACGACCTTCGAATAACGCGTTCGATGCTCTAACCACTGAGCTATCACAACGGCCTTCCCTCCATCCGCTTTTTTGGGTTTATATATGTGAATTTAGAAGTAGGAGTGACAGTCAGCGCCATCTATAAGCCAAACAACGAGTGTGAAAACACACTTATGCGCCTGTTTGGCGTCACGTAGCACGTGATCTTATTATGAGCGGGCCGCTGATTAATTGTCCCTCTTATACAACCTAAACACACCAAGTCTGCCAGTACGAGACCCTCGTTCAATGAAATAAGGGAAAGAAGTGTATACCTAAGGACTCGTTTTTCCGTGTTTTAACACAATAATAATGAGATCTAGCAGACAGTAATGCCAAGAAATGTACAGGGGAAGTTATTAGAACAAATGAAATGTAAATAAGAAGAAAAAAGAAATAAAAGTGGATGAAAAATTTGCCAGACATGAGCAGGAATCGAACCTACGACCTTCGAATAACGCGTTCGATGCTCTAACCACTGAGCTATCACAACGGCCTCCCCTCCATCCACTTTTTTGGGTTTATATACGTGAATTTAGAAGTAGGAGTGACAGTCAGCGCCACATATAAGCCAAACAGCGAGTGTGAAAACACACTTATGCGCATGTTTGGCGTCACGTAGCACGTGAACTTATTATGAGCGGGCAGCTGTATAATTGTCACTCTTATACAACCTAAACACACCAAGTCTGCCAGTACGAGACCCTCGTTCAATGAAATAAGGGAAAGAAGTGTATACGCAAGGGCTCGTTTTTCCGTGTCTTAACACAATATTAATGAGATCTAACAGACAGTAATGCCAAGAAATGTACAGGGGAAGTTATTAGAACAAATGGAATGTAAATAGGAAGAAAGAAGAAAGAAAAGTGGATGAAAAAATTACCAGCCGTAAGCAGGAATCGAACCTACGACCTTCGAATAACGCGTGTGATGCTCTAACTTCTGAGCAATCACAACGGCCTTCCCTCCATCCACTTTTTTGGGTTTACATATGTGAATTTAGAAGTAGGAGTGACAGTCAGCGCCATCTATAAGCCAAACAACGAGTTTGAAAACACACTTATGCGCATGTTTGGCGTCACGTAGCACGTGAACTTATTATGAGCAGGGAGCTGAATAATTGTCCCTCTTATACAACCTAAACACACCAAGTCTGCCGGTACGAGACCCTCGTTCAATGAAATAAGGGAAAGAAGTGTATACCTAAGGGCTCGTTTTTCCGTGTTTTAACACAATATTCTTGAGATCTAACAGACAGTAATTCCAAGAAATGTACAAGAGAAGTTATTAGAACAAATGGAATGTAAATAAGAAGAAAGAAGAAAGAAAAGTGGATGAAAAAATTACCTGCCGTGAGCAGGAATTGAACCTACGATCTTCGAATAACGCTTTCGATGCTCTAACCACTGAGCTATCACAACGGCCTTTCCTCCATCCACTTTTTTGGGTTTACATATGTGAATTTAGAAGTAGGAGTGACAGTCAGCGCCATCTATAAGCCAAACAACGAGTTTGAAAACACACTTATGCGCATGTTTGGCGTCACGTAGCACGTGAACTTATTATGAGCGGGCAGCTGAATAATTGTCCCTCTTATACAACCTAAACACACCAAGTCTGCCAGTACGAGACCCTCGTTCAATGAAATAAGGGAAAGAAGTGTATACCTAAGGGCTCGTTTTTCCGTGTTTACACAATAATAATGACATCTAACAGACAGTAATGCCAAGAAATGTACAGGGGAAGGCATTACAACAAATGGAATGTAAATAAGAAGAAAGAAGAAATAAAAGTGGATGAAAAAATTACCAGACATGAGCAGGAATCGAACCTACAACCTTCGAATAACGCGTTCGATGCTCTAACCACTGAGCTTTCACAACGGCCTCCCCTCCATCCACTTTTTTGGGTTTATATATGTGAATTTAGAAGTAGGAGTGACAGTCAGCGCCACCTATAAGCCAAACAGCGAGTGTGAAAACACACTTATGCGCATGTTTGGCGTCACGTAGCACGTGAACTTATTATGAGCGGGCAGCTGTATAATTGTCACTCTTATACAACCTAAACACACCAAGTCTGCCAGTACGAGACCCTCGTTCAATGAAATAAGGGAAAGAAGTGTATACGCAAGGGCTCGTTTTTCCGTGTTTTAACACAATATTAAAGAGATCTAACAGACAGTAATGCCAAGAAATGTAGAGGGGAAGTTATTAGAACAAATGGAATGTAAATAGGAAGAAAGAAGAAAGAAAAGTGGATGAAAAAATTACCAGCCGTAAGAAGGAATCGAACCTACGACCTTCGAATAACGCGTGTGATGCTCTAACCTCTGAGCAATCACAACGGCCTTCCCTCCATCCACTTTTTTGGGTTTACATATGTGAATTTAGAAGTAGGAGTGACAGTCAGCGCCATCTATAAGCCAAACAACGAGTTTGAAAACACACTTATGCGCATGTTTGGCGTCACGTAGCACGTGAACTTATTATGAGCAGGCAGCTGAATAATTGTCCCTCTTATACAACCTAAACACACCAAGTCTGCCAGTACGAGACCCTCGTTCAATGAAATAAGGAAAAGAAGTGTATACCTAAGGGCTCGTTTTTCCGTGTTTTAACACAATATTCTTGAGATCTAACAGACAGTAATTCCAAGAAATGTACAAGAGAAGTTATTAGAACAAATGGAATGTAAATAAGAAGAAAGAAGAAAGAAAAGTGGATGAAAAAATTACCTGCCGTGAGCAGGAATTGAACCTACGATCTTCGAATAACGCTTTCGATGCTCTAACCACTGAGCTATCACAACGGCCTTTCCTCCATCCACTTTTTTGGGTTTATATATGTGAATTTAGAAGTAGGAGTGACAGTCAGCGCCATCTATAAGCCAAACAACGAGTGTGAAAACACACTTATGCGCATGTTTGGCGTCACGTAGCACGTGAACTTATTATGAGCGGGCAGCTGAATAATTGTCACTCTTATACAACCTAAACACACCAAGTCTGCCAGTACGAGACCCTCGTTCAATGAAATAAGGGAAAGAAGTGTATACCTAAGGGATCGTTTTTCCGTGTTTTAACACAATATTAATGAGATCTAACCGACAGTAATGCCAAGAAATGTACAGGGGAAGTTATTAGAACAAATGGAATGTAAATAAGAAGAAAGAAGAAAGAAAAGTGGATGAAAAACTTACCAGCCGTGAGCAGGAATCGAACCTACGACCTTCGAATAACGCGTTGGATGCTCTAACCACTGAGCAATCACAACGGCCTTCCCTCCATCCACTTTTTTGGGTTTACATATGTGAATTTAGAAGTAGGAGTGACAGTCAGCGCCATCTATAAGCCAAACAACGAGTTTGAAAACACACTTATGCGCATGTTTGGCGTCACGTAGCACGTGAACTTATTATGAGCGGGCAGCTGAATAATTGTCCCTCTTATACAACCTAAACACACCAAGTCTGCCAGTACGAGACCCTCGTTCAATGAAATAAGGGAAAGAAGTGTATACCTAAGGGCTCGTTTTTCCGTGTTTACACAATAATAATGACATCTAACAGACAGCAATGCCAAGAAATGTACAGGGGAAGGCAGTACAACAAATGGGATGTAAATAAGAAGAAAGAAGAAATAAAAGTGGATGAAAAAATTACCAGAGATGAGCAGGAATCGAACCTACGACCTTCGAATAACGCGTTCGATGCTCTAACCACTGAGCTATCACAACGGCCTCCCCTCCATCCACTTTTTTGGGTTTATATATGTGAATTTAGAAGTAGGAGTGACAGTCAGCGCCACCTATAAGCCAAACAGCGAGTGTGAAAACACACTTATGCGCATGTTTGGCGTCACGTAGCACGTGAACTTATTATGAGCGGGCAGCTGTATAATTGTCACTCTTATACAACCTAAACACACCAAGTCTGCCAGTACGAGACCCTCGTTCAATGAAATAAGGGAAAGAAGTGTATACGCAAGGGCTCGTTTTTCCGTGTCTTAACACAATATTAATGAGATCTAACAGACAGTAATGCCAAGAAATGTACAGGGGAAGTTATTAGAACAAATTGAATGTAAATAGGAAGAAAGAAGAAAGAAAAGTGGATGAAAAAATTACCAGCCGTAAGCAGGAATCGAACCTACGACCTTCGAATAACGCGTGTGATGCTCTAACTTCTGAGCAATCACAACGGCCTTCCCTCCATCCACTTTTTTGGGTTTACATATGTGAATTTAGAAGTAGGAGTGACAGTCAGCGCCATCTATAAGCCAAACAACGAGTTTGAAAACACACTTATGCGCATGTTTGGCGTCACGTAGCACGTGAACTTATTATGAGCGGGCAGCTGATTAATCGTCCCTCTTATACAACCTAAACACACCAAGTCTGCCAGGACGAGACCCTCGTTCAATGAAATAAGGGAAAGAAGAGTATACCTAAGGGCTCGTTTTTCCGTGTTTTAACACAATATTATTGAGATCTAACAGACAGTAATGCCAAGAAATGTACAGGGGAAGTTATTAGAACAAATGGAATGTAAATAAGAAGAAAGAAGAAAGAAAAGTGGATGAAAAAATTACCAGCCATGAGCAGGAACCGAACCTACAACCTTCGAATAACGCTTTCGATGCTCAAACCACTGAGCAATCACAACGGCCTTCCCTCCATCCACTTTTTTGGGTTTACATATGTGAATTTAGAAGTAGGAGTGACAGTCAGCGCCATCTATAAGCCAAACAACGAGTTTGAAAACACACTTATGCGCATGTTTGGCGTCACGTAGCATGTGAACGTATTATGAGCGGGCAGCTGAATAATTGTCCCTCTTATACAACCTAAACACACCAAGTCTGCCAGTACGAGACCCTCGTTCAATGAAATAAGGGAAAGAAGTGTATACCTAAGGGCTCGTTTTACCGTGTTTTAACACAATATTCTTGAGATCTAACAGACAGTAATGCCAAGAAATGTACAAGAGAAGTTATTAGAACAAATAGAATGTAAATAAGAAGAAAGAAGAAAGAAAAGTGGATGAAAAAATTACCAGCCGTGAGCAGGAATTGAACCTACGACCTTCGAATAACGCGTTCGATGCTCTAACCACTGAGCTATCACAACGGCCTTCCCTCCATCCGCTTTTTTGGGTTTATATATGTGAATTTAGAAGTAGGAGTGACAGTCAGCGCCATCTATAAGCCAAACAACGAGTGTGAAAACACACTTATGCGCCTGTTTGGCGTCACGTAGCACGTGATCTTATTATGAGCGGGCCGCTGATTAATTGTCCCTCTTATACAACCTAAACACACCAAGTCTGCCAGTACGAGACCCTCGTTCAATGAAATAAGGGAAAGAAGTGTATACCTAAGGACTCGTTTTTCCGTGTTTTAACACAATAATAATGAGATCTAGCAGACAGTAATGCCAAGAAATGTACAGGGGAAGTTATTAGAACAAATGAAATGTAAATAAGAAGAAAAAAGAAATAAAAGTGGATGAAAAATTTGCCAGACATGAGCAGGAATCGAACCTACGACCTTCGAATAACGCGTTCGATGCTCTAACCACTGAGCTATCACAACGGCCTCCCCTCCATCCACTTTTTTGGGTTTATATACGTGAATTTAGAAGTAGGAGTGACAGTCAGCGCCACATATAAGCCAAACAGCGAGTGTGAAAACACACTTATGCGCATGTTTGGCGTCACGTAGCACGTGAACTTATTATGAGCGGGCAGCTGTATAATTGTCACTCTTATACAACCTAAACACACCAAGTCTGCCAGTACGAGACCCTCGTTCAATGAAATAAGGGAAAGAAGTGTATACGCAAGGGCTCGTTTTTCCGTGTCTTAACACAATATTAATGAGATCTAACAGACAGTAATGCCAAGAAATGTACAGGGGAAGTTATTAGAACAAATGGAATGTAAATAGGAAGAAAGAAGAAAGAAAAGTGGATGAAAAAATTACCAGCCGTAAGCAGGAATCGAACCTACGACCTTCGAATAACGCGTGTGATGCTCTAACTTCTGAGCAATCACAACGGCCTTCCCTCCATCCACTTTTTTGGGTTTACATATGTGAATTTAGAAGTAGGAGTGACAGTCAGCGCCATCTATAAGCCAAACAACGAGTTTGAAAACACACTTATGCGCATGTTTGGCGTCACGTAGCACGTGAACTTATTATGAGCAGGGAGCTGAATAATTGTCCCTCTTATACAACCTAAACACACCAAGTCTGCCGGTACGAGACCCTCGTTCAATGAAATAAGGGAAAGAAGTGTATACCTAAGGGCTCGTTTTTCCGTGTTTTAACACAATATTCTTGAGATCTAACAGACAGTAATTCCAAGAAATGTACAAGAGAAGTTATTAGAACAAATGGAATGTAAATAAGAAGAAAGAAGAAAGAAAAGTGGATGAAAAAATTACCTGCCGTGAGCAGGAATTGAACCTACGATCTTCGAATAACGCTTTCGATGCTCTAACCACTGAGCTATCACAACGGCCTTTCCTCCATCCACTTTTTTGGGTTTACATATGTGAATTTAGAAGTAGGAGTGACAGTCAGCGCCATCTATAAGCCAAACAACGAGTTTGAAAACACACTTATGCGCATGTTTGGCGTCACGTAGCACGTGAACTTATTATGAGCGGGCAGCTGAATAATTGTCCCTCTTATACAACCTAAACACACCAAGTCTGCCAGTACGAGACCCTCGTTCAATGAAATAAGGGAAAGAAGTGTATACCTAAGGGCTCGTTTTTCCGTGTTTACACAATAATAATGACATCTAACAGACAGTAATGCCAAGAAATGTACAAGAGAAGTTATTAGAACAAATGGAATGTAAATAAGAAGAAAGAAGAAAGAAAAGTGGATGAAAAAATTACCTGCCGTGAGCAGGAATTGAACCTACGATCTTCGAATAACGCTTTCGATGCTCTAACCACTGAGCTATCACAACGGCCTTTCCTCCATCCACTTTTTTGGGTTTATATATGTGAATTTAGAAGTAGGAGTGACAGTCAGCGCCACCTATAAGCCAAACAGCGAGTGTGAAAACACACTTATGCGCATGTTTGGCGTCACGTAGCACGTGAACTTATTATGAGCGGGCAGCTGTATAATTGTCACTCTTATACAACCTAAACACACCAAGTCTGCCAGTACGAGACCCTCGTTCAATGAAATAAGGGAAAGAAGTGTATACGCAAGGGCTCGTTTTTCCGTGTTTTAACACAATATTAAAGAGATCTAACAGACAGTAATGCCAAGAAATGTACAGGGGAAGTTATTAGAACAAATGGAATGTAAATAGGAAGAAAGAAGAAAGAAAAGTGGATGAAAAAATTACCAGCCGTAAGAAGGAATCGAACCTACGACCTTCGAATAACGCGTGTGATGCTCTAACCTCTGAGCAATCACAACGGCCTTCCCTCCATCCACTTTTTTGGGTTTACATATGTGAATTTAGAAGTAGGAGTGACAGTCAGCGCCATCTATAAGCCAAACAACGAGTTTGAAAACACACTTATGCGCATGTTTGGCGTCACGTAGCACGTGAACTTATTATGAGCAGGCAGCTGAATAATTGTCCCTCTTATACAACCTAAACACACCAAGTCTGCCAGTACGAGACCCTCGTTCAATGAAATAAGGAAAAGAAGTGTATACCTAAGGGCTCGTTTTTCCGTGTTTTAACACAATATTCTTGAGATCTAACAGACAGTAATTCCAAGAAATGTACAAGAGAAGTTATTAGAACAAATGGAATGTAAATAAGAAGAAAGAAGAAAGAAAAGTGGATGAAAAAATTACCTGCCGTGAGCAGGAATTGAACCTACGATCTTCGAATAACGCTTTCGATGCTCTAACCACTGAGCTATCACAACGGCCTTTCCTCCATCCACTTTTTTGGGTTTATATATGTGAATTTAGAAGTAGGAGTGACAGTCAGCGCCATCTATAAGCCAAACAACGAGTGTGAAAACACACTTATGCGCATGTTTGGCGTCACGTAGCACGTGAACTTATTATGAGCGGGCAGCTGAATAATTGTCACTCTTATACAACCTAAACACACCAAGTCTGCCAGTACGAGACCCTCGTTCAATGAAATAAGGGAAAGAAGTGTATACCTAAGGGATCGTTTTTCCGTGTTTTAACACAATATTAATGAGATCTAACCGACAGTAATGCCAAGAAATGTACAGGGGAAGTTATTAGAACAAATGGAATGTAAATAAGAAGAAAGAAGAAAGAAAAGTGGATGAAAAACTTACCAGCCGTGAGCAGGAATCGAACCTACGACCTTCGAATAACGCGTTGGATGCTCTAACCACTGAGCAATCACAACGGCCTTCCCTCCATCCACTTTTTTGGGTTTACATATGTGAATTTAGAAGTAGGAGTGACAGTCAGCGCCATCTATAAGCCAAACAACGAGTTTGAAAACACACTTATGCGCATGTTTGGCGTCACGTAGCACGTGAACTTATTATGAGCGGGCAGCTGAATAATTGTCCCTCTTATACAACCTAAACACACCAAGTCTGCCAGTACGAGACCCTCGTTCAATGAAATAAGGGAAAGAAGTGTATACCTAAGGGCTCGTTTTTCCGTGTTTACACAATAATAATGACATCTAACAGACAGCAATGCCAAGAAATGTACAGGGGAAGGCAGTACAACAAATGGGATGTAAATAAGAAGAAAGAAGAAATAAAAGTGGATGAAAAAATTACCAGAGATGAGCAGGAATCGAACCTACGACCTTCGAATAACGCGTTCGATGCTCTAACCACTGAGCTATCACAACGGCCTCCCCTCCATCCACTTTTTTGGGTTTATATATGTGAATTTAGAAGTAGGAGTGACAGTCAGCGCCACCTATAAGCCAAACAGCGAGTGTGAAAACACACTTATGCGCATGTTTGGCGTCACGTAGCACGTGAACTTATTATGAGCGGGCAGCTGTATAATTGTCACTCTTATACAACCTAAACACACCAAGTCTGCCAGTACGAGACCCTCGTTCAATGAAATAAGGGAAAGAAGTGTATACGCAAGGGCTCGTTTTTCCGTGTCTTAACACAATATTAATGAGATCTAACAGACAGTAATGCCAAGAAATGTACAGGGGAAGTTATTAGAACAAATTGAATGTAGATAGGAAGAAAGAAGAAAGAAAAGTGGATGAAAAAATTACCAGCCGTAAGCAGGAATCGAACCTACGACCTTCGAATAACGCGTGTGATGCTCTAACTTCTGAGCAATCACAACGGCCTTCCCTCCATCCACTTTTTTGGGTTTACATATGTGAATTTAGAAGTAGGAGTGACAGTCAGCGCCATCTATAAGCCAAACAACGAGTTTGAAAACACACTTATGCGCATGTTTGGCGTCACGTAGCACGTGAACTTATTATGAGCAGGGAGCTGAATAATTGTCCCTCTTATACAACCTAAACACACCAAGTCTGCCGGTACGAGACCCTCGTTCAATGAAATAAGGGAAAGAAGTGTATACCTAAGGGCTCGTTTTTCCGTGTTTTAACACAATATTCTTGAGATCTAACAGACAGTAATTCCAAGAAATGTACAAGAGAAGTTATTAGAACAAATGGAATGTAAATAAGAAGAAAGAAGAAAGAAAAGTGGATGAAAAAATTACCTGCCGTGAGCAGGAATTGAACCTACGATCTTCGAATAACGCTTTCGATGCTCTAACCACTGAGCTATCACAACGGCCTTTCCTCCATCCACTTTTTTGGGTTTATATATGTGAATTTAGAAGTAGGAGTGACAGTCAGCGCCATCTATAAGCCAAACAACGAGTGTGAAAACACACTTATGCGCATGTTTGGCGTCACGTAGCACGTGAACTTATTATGAGCGGGCAGCTGAATAATTGTCACTCTTATACAACCTAAACACACCAAGTCTGCCAGTACGAGACCCTCGTTCAATGAAATAAGGGAAAGAAGTGTATACCTAAGGGATCGTTTTTCCGTGTTTTAACACAATATTAATGAGATCTAACCGACAGTAATGCCAAGAAATGTACTGGGGAAGTTATTAGAACAAATGGAATGTAAATAAGAAGAAAGAAGAAAGAAAAGTGGATGAAAAACTTACCAGCCGTGAGCAGGAATCGAACCTACGACCTTCGAATAACGTGTTCGATGCTCTAACCACTGAGCAATCACAATGGCCTTCCCTCCATCCACTTTTTTGGGTTTATATATGTGAATTTAGAAGTAGAAGTGACAGTCAGCGGCATCTATAAGCCAAACAACGAGTGTGAAAACACACTTATGCGCATGTTTGGCGTCACGTAGCACGTGAACTTATTATGAGCGGGCAGCTGATTAATCGTCCCTCTTATACAACCTAAACACACCAAGTCTGCCAGGACGAGACCCTCGTTCAATGAAATAAGGGAAAGAAGAGTATACCTAAGGGCTCGTTTTTCCGTGTTTTAACACAATATTATTGAGATCTAACAGACAGGAATGCCAAGAAATGTACAGGGGAAGTTATTAGAACAAATGGAATGTAAATAAGAAGAAAGAAGAAAGAAAAGTGGATGAAAAAATTACCAGCCATGAGCAGGAACCGAACCTACAACCTTCGAATAACGCTTTCGATGCTCAAACCACTGAGCAATCACAACGGCCTTCCCTCCATCCACTTTTTTGGGTTTACATATGTGAATTTAGAAGTAGGAGTGACAGTCAGCGCCATCTATAAGCCAAACAACGAGTTTGAAAACACACTTATGCGCATGTTTGGCGTCACGTAGCATGTGAACGTATTATGAGCGGGCAGCTGAATAATTGTCCCTCTTATACAACCTAAACACACCAAGTCTGCCAGTACGAGACCCTCGTTCAATGAAATAAGGGAAAGAAGTGTATACCTAAGGGCTCGTTTTACCGTGTTTTAACACAATATTCTTGAGATCTAACAGACAGTAATGCCAAGAAATGTACAAGAGAAGTTATTAGAACAAATAGAATGTAAATAAGAAGAAAGAAGAAAGAAAAGTGGATGAAAAAATTACCAGCCGTGAGCAGGAATTGAACCTACGACCTTCGAATAACGCGTTCGATGCTCTAACCACTGAGCTATCACAACGGCCTTCCCTCCATCCGCTTTTTTGGGTTTATATATGTGAATTTAGAAGTAGGAGTGACAGTCAGCGCCATCTATAAGCCAAACAACGAGTGTGAAAACACACTTATGCGCCTGTTTGGCGTCACGTAGCACGTGATCTTATTATGAGCGGGCCGCTGATTAATTGTCCCTCTTATACAACCTAAACACACCAAGTCTGCCAGTACGAGACCCTCGTTCAATGAAATAAGGGAAAGAAGTGTATACCTAAGGACTCGTTTTTCCGTGTTTTAACACAATAATAATGAGATCTAGCAGACAGTAATGCCAAGAAATGTACAGGGGAAGTTATTAGAACAAATGAAATGTAAATAAGAAGAAAAAAGAAATAAAAGTGGATGAAAAATTTGCCAGACATGAGCAGGAATCGAACCTACGACCTTCGAATAACGCGTTCGATGCTCTAACCACTGAGCTATCACAACGGCCTCCCCTCCATCCACTTTTTTGGGTTTATATACGTGAATTTAGAAGTAGGAGTGACAGTCAGCGCCACATATCAGCCAAACAGCGAGTGTGAAAACACACTTATGCGCATGTTTGGCGTCACGTAGCACGTGAACTTATTATGAGCGGGCAGCTGTATAATTGTCACTCTTATACAACCTAAACACACCAAGTCTGCCAGTACGAGACCCTCGTTCAATGAAATAAGGGAAAGAAGTGTATACGCAAGGGCTCGTTTTTCCGTGTCTTAACACAATATTAATGAGATCTAACAGACAGTAATGCCAAGAAATGTACAGGGGAAGTTATTAGAACAAATGGAATGTAAATAGGAAGAAAGAAGAAAGAAAAGTGGATGAAAAAATTACTAGCCGTAAGCAGGAATCGAACCTACGACCTTCGAATAACGCGTGTGATGCTCTAACTTCTGAGCAATCACAACGGCCTTCCCTCCATCCACTTTTTTGGGTTTACATATGTGAATTTAGAAGTAGGAGTGACAGTCAGCGCCATCTATAAGCCAAACAACGAGTTTGAAAACACACTTATGCGCATGTTTGGCGTCACGTAGCACGTGAACTTATTATGAGCAGGGAGCTGAATAATTGTCCCTCTTATACAACCTAAACACACCAAGTCTGCCGGTACGAGACCCTCGTTCAATGAAATAAGGGAAAGAAGTGTATACCTAAGGGCTCGTTTTTCCGTGTTTTAACACAATATTCTTGAGATCTAACAGACAGTAATTCCAAGAAATGTACAAGAGAAGTTATTAGAACAAATGGAATGTAAATAAGAAGAAAGAAGAAAGAAAAGTGGATGAAAAAATTACCTGCCGTGAGCAGGAATTGAACCTACGAACTTCGAATAACGCTTTCGATGCTCTAACCACTGAGCTATCACAACGGCCTTTCCTCCATCCACTTTTTGGGTTTATATATGTGAATTTAGAAGTAGGAGTGACAGTCAGCGCCATCTATAAGCCAAACAACGAGTGTGAAAACACACTTATGCGCATGTTTGGCGTCACGTAGCACGTGAACTTATTATGAGCGGGCAGCTGAATAATTGTCACTCTTATACAACCTAAACACACCAAGTCTGCCAGTACGAGACCCTCGTTCAATGAAATAAGGGAAAGAAGTGTATACCTAAGGGATCGTTTTTCCGTGTTTTAACACAATATTAATGAGATCTAACCGACAGTAATGCCAAGAAATGTACTGGGGAAGTTATTAGAACAATTGGAATGTAAATAAGAAGAAAGAAGAAAGAAAAGTGGATGAAAAACTTACCAGCCGTGAGCAGGAATCGAACCTACGTCCTTCGAATAACGTGTTCGATGCTCTAACCACTGAGCAATCACAATGGCCTTCCCTCCATCCACTTTTTTGGGTTTATATATGTGAATTTAGAAGTAGAAGTGACAGTCAGCGCCATCTATAAGCCAAACAACGAGTGTGAAAACACACTTATGCGCATGTTTGGCGTCACGTAGCACGTGAACTTATTATGAGCGGGCAGCTGATTAATCGTCCCTCTTATACAACCTAAACACACCAAGTCTGCCAGGACGAGACCCTCGTTCAATGAAATAAGGGAAAGAAGAGTATACCTAAGGGCTCGTTTTTCCGTGTTTTAACACAATATTATTGAGATCTAACAGACAGTAATGCCAAGAAATGTACAGGGGAAGTTATTAGAACAAATGGAATGTAAATAAGAAGAAAGAAGAAAGAAAAGTGGATGAAAAAATTACCAGCCATGAGCAGGAACTGAACCTACAACCTTCGAATAACGCTTTCGATGCTCAAACCACTGAGCAATCACAACGGCCTTCCCTCCATCCACTTTTTTGGGTTTACATATGTGAATTTAGAAGTAGGAGTGACAGTCAGCGCCATCTATAAGCCAAACAACGAGTTTGAAAACACACTTATGCGCATGTTTGGCGTCACGTAGCACGTGAACTTATTATGAGCGGGCAGCTGAATAATTGTCCCTCTTATACAACCTAAACACACCAAGTCTGCCAGTACGAGACCCTCGTTCAATGAAATAAGGGAAAGAAGTGTATACCTAAGGGCTCGTTTTTCCGTGTTTTAACACAATATTCTTGAGATCTAACAGACAGTAATGCCAAGAAATGTACAAGAGAAGTTATTAGAACAAATAGAATGTAAATAAGAAGAAAGAAGAAAGAAAAGTGGATGAAAAAATTACCAGCCGTGAGCAGGAATTGAACCTACGACCTTCGAATAACGCGTTCGATGCTCTAACCACTGAGCTATCACAACGGCCTTCCCTCCATCCGCTTTTTTGGGTTTATATATGTGAATTTAGAAGTAGGAGTGACAGTCAGCGCCATCTATAAGCCAAACAACGAGTGTGAAAACACACTTATGCGCCTGTTTGGCGTCACGTAGCACGTGATCTTATTATGAGCGGGCCGCTGATTAATTGTCCCTCTTATACAACCTAAACACACCAAGTCTGCCAGTACGAGACCCTCGTTCAATGAAATAAGGGAAAGAAGTGTATACCTAAGGACTCGTTTTTCCGTGTTTTAACACAATAATAATGAGATCTAGCAGACAGTAATGCCAAGAAATGTACAGGGGAAGTTATTAGAACAAATGAAATGTAAATAAGAAGAAAAAAGAAAGAAAAGTGGATGAAAAAGTTACCAGCCGTAAGCAGGAATCGAACCTACGACCTTCAAATAACGCGTGTGATGCTCTAACCACTGAGCTATCACAACGGCCTTCCCTCCATCCACTTTTTTGGGTTTAGATATGTGAATTTAGAAGTAGGACTGACAGTCAGCGCCATCTATAAGCCAAACAACGAGTGTGAAAACACACTTATGCGTATGTTTGGCGTCACGTAGCACGTGAACGCATTATGAGCGGGCAGCTGATTAATTGTCCCTCTTATACAACCTAAACACACCAAGTCTGCCAGTACGAGACCCTCGTTCAATGAAATAAGGGAAAGAAGTGTATACCTAAGGGCTCGTTTTTCCGTGTTTACACAATAATAATGACATCTAACAGACAGTAATGCCAAGAAATGTACAGGGGAAGGCATTACAACAAATGGAATGTAAATAAGAAGAAAGAAGAAATAAAAGTGGATGAAAAATTTGCCAGACATGAGCAGGAATCGAACCTACGACCTTCGAATAACGCGTTCGATGCTCTAACCACTGAGCTATCACAACGGCCTCCCCTCCATCCACTTTTTTGGGTTTATATACGTGAATTTAGAAGTAGGAGTGACAGTCAGCGCCACCTATAAGCCAAACAGCGAGTGTGAAAACACACTTATGCGCATGTTTGGCGTCACGTAGCACGTGAACTTATTATGAGCGGGCAGCTGTATAATTGTCACTCTTATACAACCTAAACACACCAAGTCTGCCAGTACGAGACCCTCGTTCAATGAAATAAGGGAAAGAAATGTATACCTAAGGACTCGTTTTTCCGTGTTTTAACACAATAATAATGAGATCTAGCAGACAGTAATGCCAAGAAATGTACAGGGGAAGTTATTAGAACAAATGAAATGTAAATAAGAAGAAAAAAGAAAGAAAAGTGGATGAAAAAGTTACCAGCCGTAAGCAGGAATCGAACCTACGACCTTCGAATAACGCGTTCGATGCTCTAACCACTGAGCTATCACAACGGCCTTCCCTCCATCCACTTTTTTGGGTTTAGATATGTGAATTTAGAAGTAGGACTGACAGTCAGCGCCATCTATAAGCCAAACAACGAGTGTGAAAACACACTTATGCGTATGTTTGGCGTCACGTAGCACGTGAACGCATTATGAGCGGGCAGCTGATTAATTGTCCCTCTTATACAACCTAAACACACCAAGTCTGCCAGTACGAGACCCTCGTTCAATGAAATAAGGGAAAGAAGTGTATACCTAAGGGCTCGTTTTTCCGTGTTTACACAATAATAATGATATCTAACAGACAGTAATGCCAAGAAATGTACAGGGGAAGGCATTATAACAAATGGAATGTAAATAAGAAGAAAGAAGAAATAAAAGTGGATGAAAAATTTGCCAGACATGAGCAGGAATCGAACCTACGACCTTCGAATAACGCGTTCGATGCTCTAACCACTGAGCTATCACAACGGCCTCCCCTCCATCCACTTTTTTGGGTTTATATATGTGAATTTAGAAGTAGGAGTGACAGTCAGCGCCACCTATAAGCCAAACAGCGAGTGTGAAAACACACTTATGCGCATGTTTGGCGTCACGTAGCACGTGAACTTATTATGAGCGGGCAGCTGTATAATTGTCACTCTTATACAACCTAAACACACCAAGTCTGCCAGTACGAGACCCTCGTTCAATGAAATAAGGGAAAGAAATGTATACCTAAGGACTCGTTTTTCCGTGTTTTAACACAATAATAATGAGATCTAGCAGACAGTAATGCCAAGAAATGTACAGGGGAAGTTATTAGAACAAATGAAATGTAAATAAGAAGAAAAAAGAAAGAAAAGTGGATGAAAAAGTTACCAGCCGTAAGCAGGAATCGAACCTACGACCTTCAAATAACGCGTGTGATGCTCTAACCACTGAGCTATCACAACGGCCTTCCCTCCATCCACTTTTTTGGGTTTAGATATGTGAATTTAGAAGTAGGACTGACAGTCAGCGCCATCTATAAGCCAAACAACGAGTGTGAAAACACACTTATGCGTATGTTTGGCGTCACGTAGCACGTGAACGCATTATGAGCGGGCAGCTGATTAATTGTCCCTCTTATACAACCTAAACACACCAAGTCTGCCAGTACGAGACCCTCGTTCAATGAAATAAGGGAAAGAAGTGTATACCTAAGGGCTCGTTTTTCCGTGTTTACACAATAATAATGACATCTAACAGACAGTAATGCCAAGAAATGTACAGGGGAAGGCATTACAACAAATGGAATGTAAATAAGAAGAAAGAATAAATAAAAGTGGATGAAAAATTTGCCAGACATAAGCAGGAATCGAACCTACGACCTTCGAATAACGCGTTCGATGCTCTAACCACTGAGCTATCACAACGGCCTCCCCTCCATCCACTTTTTTGGGTTTATATACGTGAATTTAGACGTAGGAGTGACAGTCAGCGCCACCTATAAGCCAAACAGCGAGTGTGAAAACACACTTATGCGCATGTTTGGCGTCACGTAGCACGTGAACTTATTATGAGCGGGCAGCTGTATAATTGTCACTCTTATACAACCTAAACACACCAAGTCTGCCAGTACGAGACCCTCGTTCAATGAAATAAGGGAAAGAAATGTATACCTAAGGACTCGTTTTTCCGTGTTTTAACACAATAATAATGAGATCTAGCAGACAGTAATGCCAAGAAATGTACAGGGGAAGTTATTAGAACAAATGAAATGTAAATAAGAAGAAAAAAGAAAGAAAAGTGGATGAAAAAGTTACCAGCCGTAAGCAGGAATCGAACCTACGACCTTCGAATAACGCGTTCGATGCTCTAACCACTGAGCTATCACAACGGCCTTCCCTCCATCCACTTTTTTGGGTTTAGATATGTGAATTTAGAAGTAGGACTGACAGTCAGCGCCATCTATAAGCCAAACAACGAGTGTGAAAACACACTTATGCGTATGTTTGGCGTCACGTAGCACGTGAACGCATTATGAGCGGGCAGCTGATTAATTGTCCCTCTTATACAACCTAAACACACCAAGTCTGCCAGTACGAGACCCTCGTTCAATGAAATAAGGGAAAGAAGTGTATACCTAAGGGCTCGTTTTTCCGTGTTTACACAATAATAATGACATCTAACAGACAGTAATGCCAAGAAATGTACAGGGGAAGGCATTATAACAAATGGAATGTAAATAAGAAGAAAGAAAAAATAAAAGTGGATGAAAAATTTGCCAGACATGAGCAGGAATCGAACCTACGACCTTCGAATAACGCGTTCGATGCTCTAACCACTGAGCTATCACAACGGCCTCCCCTCCATCCACTTTTTTGGGTTTATATATGTGAATTTAGAAGTAGGAGTGACAGTCAGCGCCACCTATAAGCCAAACAGCGAGTGTGAAAACACACTTATGCGCATGTTTGGCGTCACGTAGCACGTGAACTCATTATGAGCGGGCAGCTGTATAATTGTCACTCTTATACAACCTAAACACACCAAGTCTGCCAGTACGAGACCCTCGTTCAATGAAATAAGGGAAAGAAATGTATACCTAAGGACTCGTTTTTCCGTGTTTTAACACAATAATAATGAGATCTAGCAGACAGTAATGCCAAGAAATGTACAGGGGAAGTTATTAGAACAAATGAAATGTAAATAAGAAGAAAAAAGAAAGAAAAGTGGATGAAAAAGTTACCAGCCGTAAGCAGGAATCGAACCTACGACCTTCGAATAACGCGTTCGATGCTCTAACCACTGAGCTATCACAACGGCCTCCCCTCCATCCACTTTTTTGGGTTTATATATGTGAATTTAGAAGTAGGAGTGACAGTCAGCGCCACCTATAAGCCAAACAGCGAGTGTGAAAACACACTTATGCGCATGTTTGGCGTCACGTAGCACGTGAACTTATTATGAGCGGGCAGCTGTATAATTGTCACTCTTATACAACCTAAACACACCAAGTCTGCCAGTACGAGACCCTCGTTCAATGAAATAAGGGAAAGAAGTGTATACGCAAGGGCTCGTTTTTCCGTGTTTTAACACAATATTAATGAGATCTAACAGACAGTAATGCCAAGAAATGTACAGGGGAAGTTATTAGAACAAATGGAATGTAAATAAGAAGAAAGAAGAAAGAAAAGTGGATGAAAAAATTACCTGCCGTGAGCAGGAATTGAACCTACGATCTTCGAATAACGCTTTCGATGCTCTAACCACTGAGCTATCACAACGGCCTTTCCTCCATCCACTTTTTTGGGTTTATATATGTGAATTTAGAAGTAGGAGTGACAGTCAGCGCCATCTATAAGCCAAACAACGAGTGTGAAAACACACTTATGCGCATGTTTGGCGTCACGTAGCACGTGAACTTATTATGAGCGGGCAGCTGAATAATTGTCACTCTTATACAACCTAAACACACCAAGTCTGCCAGTACGAGACCCTCGTTCAATGAAATAAGGGAAAGAAGTGTATACCTAAGGGATCGTTTTTCCGTGTTTTAACACAATATTAATGAGATCTAACCGACAGTAATGCCAAGAAATGTACAGGGGAAGTTATTAGAACAAATGGAATGTAAATAGGAAGAAAGAAGAAAGAAAAGTGGATGAAAAACTTATCAGCCGTGAGCAGGAATCGAACCTACGACCTTCGAATAACGCGTTCGATGCTCTAACCACTGAGCAATCACAACGGCCTTCCCTCCATCCACTTTTTTGGGTTTATATATGTGAATTTAGAAGTAGAAGTGACAGTCAGCGCCATCTATAAGCCAAACAACGAGTGTGAAAACACACTTATGCGCATGTTTGGCGTCACGTAGCACGTGAACTTATTATGAGCGGGCAGCTGATTAATCGTCCCTCTTATACAACCTAAACACACCAAGTCTGCCAGGACGAGACCCTCGTTCAATGAAATAAGGGAAAGAAGTGTATGCCTAAGGGCTCGTTTTTCCGTGTTTTAACACAATATTATTGAGATCTAACAGACAGTAATGCCAAGAAATGTACAGGGGAAGTTATTAGAACAAATGGAATGTAAATAAGAAGAAAGAAGAAAGAAAAGTGGATGAAAAAATTACCAGCCGTGAGCAGGAATTGAACCTACGACCTTCGAATAACGCGTTCGATGCTCTAACCACTGAGCTATCACAACGGCCTTCCCTCCATCCGCTTTTTTGGGTTTATATATGTGAATTTAGAAGTAGGAGTGACAGTCAGCGCCATCTATAAGCCAAACAACGAGTGTGAAAACACACTTATGCGCCTGTTTGGCGTCACGTAGCACGTGAACTTATTATGAGCGGGCCGCTGATTGATTGTCCCTCTTATACAACCTAAACACACCAAGTCTGCCAGTACGAGACCCTCGTTCAATGAAATAAGGGAAAGAAGTGTATACCTAAGGGCTCGTTTTTCCGTGTTTTAACACAATAATAATGAGATCTAGCAGACAGTAATGCCAAGAAATGTACAGGGGAAGTTATTAGAACAAATGAAATGTAAATAAGAAGAAAAAAGAAAGAAAAGTGGATGAAAAAGTTACCAGCCGTAAGCAGGAATCGAACCTACGACCTTCAAATAACGCGTGTGATGCTCTAACCACTGAGCTATCACAACGGCCTTCCCTCCATCCACTTTTTTGGGTTTAGATATGTGAATTTAGAAGTAGGACTGACAGTCAGCGCCATCTATAAGCCAAACAACGAGTGTGAAAACACACTTATGCGCATGTTTGGCGTCACCTAGCACGTGAACGTATTATGAGTGGGCAGCTGATTAATTGTCCCTCTTATACAACCTAAACACACCAAGTCTGCCAGTACGAGACCCTCGTTCAATGAAATAAGGGAAAGAAGTGTATACCTAAGGGCTCGTTTTTCCGTGTTTACACAATAATAATGACATCTAACAGACAGTAATGCCAAGAAATGTACAGGGGAAGGCATTACAACAAATGGAATGTAAATAAGAAGAAAGAAGAAATAAAAGTGGATGAAAAAATTACCAGACGTGAGCAGGAATCGAACCTACGACCTTCGAATAACGCGTTTGATGATCTAACCACTGAGCTATCACAACGGCCTTCCCTCTATCCACTTTTTTGGGTTAATATATGTGAATTTAAAAGTAGGAGTGACAGTCAGCGCCATCTATAAGCTAAACAACGAGTGTGAAAACACACTTATGCGCATGTTTGGCGTCACGTAGCACGTGAACGTGTTATGAGCGGGCAGCTGATTAATTGTCTCTCTTATACAACCCAAACACACCAAGTCTGCCAGTACGAGACCCTCGTTCAATGAAATAAGGGAAAGAAGTGTATACCTAAGGGCTCGTTTTTCCGTGTTTTAACGCAATACTAATGAGATCTAACAGACAGTAATGCCAAGAAATGTACAGGGGAAGTTATTGGAACAAATGGAATGTAAATAAGAAGAAAGAAGAAAGAAAAGTGGATGAAAAATGTACCAGCCGTGAGCAGGAACCGAACCTACGACCTTCGAATAACGCGTTCGATGCTCTAACCACTGAGCAATCACAACGGCCTTCCCTCCTTCCACTTTTTTGGGTTTATATATGTGAATTTAAAAGTAGAAGTGACAGTCAGCACCATCTATAAGCCAAACAACGAGTGTGAAAACACAATTAAGCGCATGTTTGGCGTCACGTAGCACGTGAACGTATTATGAGCGGGCAGCTGATTAATTGTCCCTCCTATACAACCCAAACACACCAAGTCTGCCAGTACGAGACCCTCGTTCAAGGAAATAAGAGAAAGAAGTGTATACCTAAGGGCTCGTTTTTCCGTGTTTTAACGCAATACTAATGAGATCTAACAGACAGTAATGCCAAGAAACGTACAGGGGAAGTTATTAGAACAAAGGGAATGTAAATAAGAAGAAAGAAAAGTGGATGAAAAAATTACCAGCCGTTAGCAGGAACCAAACCTACGACATTCGAATAACGTGTTCGATGCTCAAACCACTGAGCAATCACAACGTCCTTCCCTCCATCCACTTTTTTGGGTTTATATATGTGAATTTAAAAGTAGAAGTGACAGTCAGCGCCATCTATAAGCCAAACAACGAGTGTGAAAACACACTTATGCGCATGTTGGGCGTCACGTAGCACGTGAACCTATTATGAGCGGGCAGCTGATTTATTGCCCCTCTTATACAACCCAACACACCAAGTCTGCCAGTACGAGACCCTCGTTCAATGAAATAAGGGAAAGAAGTGTATACCTAAGGGCTCGTTTTTCCGTGCTTTAACGCAATACTAATGAGATCTAACAGACAGTAATGCCAAGAAATGTACAGGGGAAGTTATTAGAACAAATGGAATGTAAATAAGAAGAAAGAAGAAAGAAAAGTGGATGAAAAACTTACCAGCCGTGAGCAGGAAGCGAACCTACGACCTTCGAATAACGCGTTCGATGCTCTAACCACTGAGCAATCACAACGGCCTTCCCTCCATCCACTTTTTTTGGGTTTATATATGTGAATTTAGAAGTAGAAGTGACAGTCAGCGCCATCTATAAGCCAAACAACGAGTGTGAAAACACACTTATGCGCATGTTTGGCGTCACGTAGCACGTGAACTTATTATGAGTGGGCAGCTGATTAATCGTCCCTCTTATACAACCTAAACACACCAAGTCTGCCAGGACGAGACCCTCGTTCAATGAAATAAGGGAAAGAAGTGAATACCTAAGGGCTCGTTTTTCCGTGTTTTAACACAATATTATTGAGATCTAACAGACAGTAATGCCAAGAAATGTACAGGGGAAGTTATTAGAACAAATGGAATGTAAATAAGAAGAAAGAAGAAAGAAAAGTGGATGAAAAAATTACCAGCCATGAGCAGGAACCGAACCTACAACCTTCGAATAACGCTTTCGATGCTCAAACCACTGAGCAATCACAACGGCCTTCCCTCCATCCACTTTTTTGGGTTTACATATGTGAATTTAGAAGTAGGAGTGACAGTCAGCGCCATCTATAAGCCAAACAACGAGTTTGAAAACACACTTATGCTCATGTTTGGCGTCACGTAGCACGTGAACTTATTATGAGCGGGCAGCTGAATAATTGTCCCTCTTATACAACCTAAACACACCAAGTCTGCCAGTACGAGACCCTCGTTCAATGAAATAAGGGAAAGAAGTGTATACCTAAGGGCTCGTTTTTCCGTGTTTTAACACAATATTCTTGAGATCTAACAGACAGTAATGCCAAGAAATGTACAAGAGAAGTTATTAGAACAAATGGAATGTAAATAAGAAGAAAGAAAAGTGGATGAAAAAATTACCAGCCGTGAGCAGGAATTGAACCTACGACCTTCGAATAACGCGTTCGATGCTCTAACCACTGAGCTATCACAACGGCCTTCCCTCCATCCGCTTTTTTGGGTTTATATATGTGAATTTAGAAGTAGGAGTGACAGTCAGCGCCATCTATAAGCCAAACAACGAGTGTGAAAACACACTTATGCGCCTGTTTGGCGTCACGTAGCACGTGAACTTATTATGAGCGGGCCGCTGATTAATTGTCCCTCTTATACAACCTAAACACACTAAGTCTGCCAGTACGAGACCCTCGTTCAATGAAATAAGGGAAAGAAGTGTATACCTAAGGGCTCGTTTTTCCGTGTTTTAACACAATAATAATGAGATCTAGCAGACAGTAATGCCAAGAAATGTACAGGGGAAGTTATTAGAACAAATGAAATGTAAATAAGAAGAAAAAAGAAAAAAAAGTGGATGAAAAAGTTACCAGCCGTAAGCAGGAATCGAACCTACGACCTTCAAATAACGCGTGTGATGCTCTAACCACTGAGCTATCACAACGGCCTTCCCTCCATCCACTTTTTTGGGTTTGGATATGTGAATTTAGAAGTAGGACTGACAGTCAGCGCCATCTATAAGCCAAACAACGAGTGTGAAAACACACTTATGCGCATGTTTGGCGTCACGTAGCACGTGAACGTATTATGAGCGGGCAGCTGATTAATTGTCCCTCTTATACAACCTAAACACACCAAGTCTGCCAGTACGAGACCCTCGTTCAACGAAATAAGGGAAAGAAGTGTATACCTAAGGGCTCGTTTTTCCGTGTTTACACAATAATAATGACATCTAACAGACAGTAATGCCAAGAAATGTACAGGGGAAGGCATTACAACAAATGGAATGTAAATAAGAAGAAAGAAGAAATAAAAGTGGATGAAAAAATTACCAGACGTGAGCAGGAATCGAACCTACGACCTTCGAATAACGCGTTTGATGATCTAACCACTGAGCTATCACAACGGCCTTCCCTCCATCCACTTTTTTGGGTTAATATATGTGAATTTAAAAGTAGGAGTGACAGTCAGCGCCATCTATAAGCTAAACAACGAGTGTGAAAACACACTTATGCGCATGTTTGACGTCACGTAGCACGTGAACGTGTTATGAGCGGGCAGCTGATTAATTGTCCCTCTTATACAACCCAAACACACCAAGTCTGCCAGTACGAGACCCTCGTTCAATGAAATAAGGGAAAGAAGTGTATACCTAAGGGCTCGTTTTTCCGTGTTTTAACGCAATACTAATGAGATCTAACAGACAGTAATGCCAAGAAATGTACAGGGGAAGTTATTGGAACAAATGGAATGTAAATAAGAAGAAAGAAGAAAGAAAAGTGGATGAAAAATGTACCAGCCGTGAGCAGGAACCGAACCTACGACCTTCGAATAACGCGTTCGATGCTCTAACCACTGAGCAATCACAACGGCCTTCCCTCCTTCCACTTTTTTGGGTTTATATATGTGAATTTAAAAGTAGAAGTGACAATCAGCGCCATCTATGAGCCAAACAACGAGTGTGAAAACACACTTATGCGCATGTTTGGCGTCACGTAGCACGTGAACTTATTATGAGCGGGCAGCTGATTAATTGTCCCTCTTATACAACCTAAACACACCAAGTCTGCCAGTACGAGACCCTCGTTCAATGAAATAAGGGAAAGAAGTGTATACCTGAGGGCTCGTTTTTCCGTGTTTCAACACAATAATAATGACATCTAACAGACAGTGATGCCAAGAAATGTACAGGGGAAGTTATTAGAACAAATGGAATGTAAATAGGAAGAAAGAAGAAAGAAAAGTGGATGAAAAGATTACCAGCCGTGAGCAGGAATTGAACCTACGACCTTCGAATAACGCGTTCGATGCTCTAACCACTGAGCTATCACAACGGCCTTCCCTCCATCCGCTTTTTTGGGTTTAGATATGTGAATTTAGAAGTAGGACTGACAGTCAGCGCCATCTATAAGCCAAACAACGAGTGTGAAAACACAATTAAGCGCATGTTTGGCGTCACGTAGCACGTGAACGTATTATGAGCGGGCAGCTGATTAATTGTCCCTCCTATACAACCCAAACACACCAAGTCTGCCAGTACGAGACCCTCGTTCAATGAATTAAGAGTAAGAAGTGTATACCTAAGGGCTCGTTTTTCCGTGTTTTAACGCAATACTAATGAGATCTAACAGACAGTAATGCCAAGAAACGTACAGGGGAAGTTATTAGAACAAAGGGAATGTAAATAAGAAGAAAGAAAAGTGGATGAAAAAATTACCAGCCGTTAGCAGGAACCAAACCTACGACATTCGAATAACGCGTTCGATGCTCTAACCACTGAGCAGTCACAACGGCCTTCCCTCCATCCACTTTTTTGGGTTTATATATGTGAATTTAAAAGTAGAAGTGACAGTCAGCGCCATCTATAAGCCAAACAACGAGTGTGAAAACACACTTATGCGCATGTTGGGCGTCACGTAGCACGTGAACCTATTATGAGCGGGCAGCTGAATAATTGTCCCTTTTATACAACCCAAACACACCAAGTCTGGCAGTACGAGACCCTCGTTCAATGAAATAAGGGAAAGAAGTGTATACCTAATGGCTCGTTTTTCCGTGCTTTAACGCAATACTAATGAGATCTAACAGACAGTAATGCCATGAAATGTACAGGGGAAGTTATTGGAACAAATGGAATGTAAATAAGAAGAAAGAAAAGTGGATGAAAAAATTACCAGCCGTGAGCAGGAACCGAACCTACGACCTTCGAATAACGCGTTCGATGCTCTAACCACTGAGCAATTACAACGGCCTTCCCTCCATCCACTTTTTTGGGTTTATATATGTGAATTTAGAAGTAGGAGTGACAGTCAGTGCCATCTATAAGCCAAACAACGAGTGTGAAAACACACTTATGCGCATGTTTGGCGTCACGTAGCACGTGAACGTATTATGAGCGGGCAGCTGATTAATGGTCCCTCTTATACAACCCAAACACACCAAGTCTGCCAGTACGAGACCCTCGTTCAATGATATAAGGGAAAGAAGTGTATACCTAAGGGCTCGTTTTTCCGTGTTTTAACGCAATACTAATGAGATCTAACAGACAGTAATGCCAAGAAATGCACAGGGGAAGTTATTAGAACAAATGGAATGTAAATAAGAAGAAAGAAGAAAGAAAAGTGGATAAAAAACTTACCAGCCGTGAGCAGGAACCGAACCTACGACCTTCGAATAACGCGTTCGATGCTCTAACCACTGAGCAATCACAATGGCCTTCCCTCCATCCACTTTTTTGGGTTTATATATGTGAATTTAAAAGTAGAAGTGACAGTCAGCGCCATCTATAAGCCAAACAACTAGTGTGAAAAGACACTTATGCGCATGTTTGGCGTCACGTAGCACGTGAACCTATTATGAGCGGGCAGCTGATTAATTGTCCCTCTTATACAACCTAAACACACCAAGTCTGCCAGTACGAGACCCTCGTTTAATGAGATAAGGGAAAGAAGTGTATACCCAAGGGCTTGTTTTTCCGCGTTTTAACACAATATTAATGAGATCTAAGAGACAGTAATGCCAAGAAATGTACAGGGGAAGTTATTAGAACAAATGGAATGAAAATAAGAAGAAAGAAGAAAGTAAAGTGGATGAAAAAATTACCTGCCGTGAGCAGGAATTGAACCTAGGACCTTCGAATAACGCGTTCGATGCTCTAACCACTGAGCTATAACAACGGCCTTTCCTCCATCCACTATTTTGGTTTTATATATGTGAATTTAGAAGTAGGAGTGACAGTCAGCGCCATCTATAAGCCAAACAACGAGTGTGAAAACACACTTATGCGCATGTTTGGCGTCACGTAGCACGTGAACTTATTATGAGCGGGCAGCTGAATAATTGTCACTCTTATACAACCTAAACACATCAAGTCTGCCAGTACGAGACCCTCGTTCAATGAAGTAAGGGAAAGAAGTGTATACCTAAGGGATCGTTTTTCCGTGTTTTAACACAATATTAATGAGATCTAACCGACAGTAATGCCAAGAAATGTACAGGGGAAGTTATTAGAACAAATGGAATGTAAATAAGAAGAAAGAAGAAAGAAAAGTGGATGAAAAACTTACCAGCCGTGAGCAGGAATCGAACCTACGACCTTCGAATAACGCGTTCGATGCTCTAACCACTGAGCAATCACAACGGCCTTCCCTCCATCCACTTTTTTGGGTTTATATATGTGAATTTAGAAGTAGAAGTGACAGTCAGCGCCATCTATAAGCCAAACAACGAGTGTGAAAACACACTTATGCGCATGTTTGGCGTCACGTAGGACGTGAACTTATTATGAGCGGGCAGCTGAATAATTGTCACTCTTATACCACCTAAACATACCACGTCTGCCAGTACGAGACCCTCGTTCAATGAAATAAGGGAAAGAAGTGTATACCCAAGGGTTCGTTTTTCCGTGTTTCAACACAATATTAATGAGATCTAACAGACAGTAATGCCAAGAAATGTACAGGGGAAGTTATTAGAACAAATGGAATGTAAATAGGAAAAAGAAGAAAGAAAAGTGGATGAAAAAATTACCAGCCGTGAGCAGGAACCGAACCTACGACCTTCGAATAACGCGTTCGATGCTCTAACCACTGAGCAATTACAACGGCCTTCCCTCCATCCACTTTTTTGGGTTTATATATGTGAATATAGAAGTAGGAGTGACAGTCAGTGCCAACTATAAGCCAAACAACGAGTGTGAAAACACACTTATGCGCATGTTTGGCGTCACGTAGCACGTGAACGTATTATGAGCGGGCAGCTGATTAATTGTCCCTCTTATACAACCTAAACACACCAAGTCTGCCAGTACGAGACCCTCGTTTAATGAAATAAGGGAAAGAAGTGTATACCCAAGGGCTTGTTTTTCCGCGTCTTAACACAATATTATTGAGATCTAAGAGACAGTAATGCCAAGAAATGTACAGGGGAAGTTATTAGAACAAATGGAATGAAAATAAGAAGAAAGAAGAAAGTAAAGTGGATGAAAAAATTACCTGCCGTGAGCAGGAATTGAACCTAGGACCTTCGAATAACGCGTTCGATGCTCTAACCACTGAGCTATAACAACGGCCTTTCCTCCATCCACTATTGTGGGTTTATATATGTGAATTTAGAAGTAGGAGTGACAGTCAGCGCCATCTATAAGCCAAACAACGAGTGTGAAAACACACTTATGCGCATGTTTGGCGTCACGTAGCACGTGAACTTATTATGAGCGGGCAGCTGAATAATTGTCACTCTTATACAACCCAAACACACCAAGTCTGCCAGTACGAGACCCTCGTTCAATGAAATAAGAGAAAGAAGTGTATACCTAAGGGCTCGTTTTTCCGTGTTTTAACGCAATACTAATGAGATCTAACAGACAGTAGTGCCAAGAAACGTACAGGGGAAGTTATTAGAACAAAGGGAACGTAAATAAAAAGAAAGAAAAGTGGATGAAAAAATTACCAGCCGTTAGCAGGAACCAAACCTACGACATTCGAATAACGCGTTCGATGCTCTAACCACTGAGCAGCCACAACGGACTTCCCTCCATCCACTTTTTTGGGTTTATATATGTGAATTTAAAAGTAGAAGTGACAGTCAGCGCCATCTATAAGCCAAACAACGAGTGTGAAAACACACTTATGCGCATGTTGGGCGTCACGTAGCACGTGAACCTATTATGAGCGGGCAGCTGAATAATTGTCCCTCTTATACAACCCAAACACACCAAGTCTGCCAGTACGAGACCCTCGTTCAATGAAATAAGGGAAAGAAGTGTATACCTAATGGCTCGTTTTTCCGTGCTTTAACGCAATACTAATGAGATCTAACAGACAGTAATGCCATGAAATGTACAGGGGAAGTTATTGGAACAAATGGAATGTAAATAAGAAGAAAGAAGAAAGAAAAGTGGATGAAAAAATTACCAGCCGTGAGCAGGAACCGAACCTACGACCTTCGAATAACGCGTTCGATGCTCTAACCACTGAGCAATTACAACGGCCTTCCCTCCATCCACTTTTTTGGGTTTATATATGTGAATTTAGAAGTAGGAGTGACAGTCAGTGCCATCTATAAGCCAAACAACGAGTGTGAAAACACACTTATGCGCATGTTTGGCGTCACGTAGCACGTGAACGTATTATGAGCGGGCAGCTGATTAATTGTCCCTCTTATACAACCCAAACACACCAAGTCTGCCAGTACGAGACCCTCGTTCAATGAAATAAGGGAAAGAAGTGTATACCTAAGGGCTCGTTTTTCCGTGTTTTAACGCAATACTAATGAGATCTAACAGACAGTAATGCCAAGAAATGCACAGGGGAAGTTATTAGAACAAATGGAATGTAAATAAGAAGAAAGAAGAAAGAAAAGTGGATAAAAAACTTACCAGCCGTGAGCAGGAACCGAACCTACGACCTTCGAATAACGCGTTCGATGCTCTAACCACTGAGCAATCACAATGGCCTTCCCTCCATCCACTTTTTTGGGTTTATATATGTGAATTTAAAAGTAGAAGTGACAGTCAGCGCCATCTATAAGCCAAACAACTAGTGTGAAAAGACACTTATGCGCATGTTTGGCGTCACGTAGCACGTGAACCTATTATGAGCGGGCAGCTGATTAATTGTCCCTCTTATACAACCTAAACACACCAAGTCTCCCAGTACGAGACCCTCGTTTAATGAAATAAGGGAAAGAAGTGTATACCCAAGGGCTTGTTTTTCCGCGTTTTAACACAATAATAATGAGATCTAAGAGACAGTAATGCCAAGAAATGTACAGGGGAAGGCATTACAACAAATGGAATGTAAATAAGAAGAAAGAAGAAATAAATGTGGATGAAAAAATTACCAGACGTGAGCAGGAATCGAACCTACGACCTTCGAATAACGCGTTCGATGCTCTAACCACTGAGCTATCACAACGGCCTTCCCTCCATCCACTTTTTTGGGTTAACATATGTGTATTTTGAAGTAGGAGTGACAGTCAGCGCCATCTATAAGCCAAACAACGAGTGTGAAAACACACTTATGCGCATGTTTGGCGTCACGTAGCACGTGAACGTATTATGAGCAGGCAGCTGATTACTTGTCCCTCTTATACAACCCAAACACACCAAGTCTGCCAGTACGAGACCCTCGTTCAATGAAATAAGGGAAAGAAGTGTATACCCAAGGGCTTGTTTTTCCGCGTTTTAACACAATAATAATGAGATCTAACAGACAGTAATGCCAAGAAATGTACAGGGGAATTTATTAGAACAAATGGAATGTAAATAAGAAGAAAGAAGAAAGAAAAGTGGATGAAAAAATTACCTGCCGTGAGCAGGAATTGAACCTACGACCTTCGAATAACGCGTTCGATGCTCTAACCACTGAGCTATCACAACGGCCTCCCCTCCACTCACTTTTTTGGGTTAATATATGTGAATTTAGAAGTAGGAGTGACAGTCAGCGCCATCTATAAGCCAAACAACGAGTGTGAAAACACACTTATGCGCATGTTTGGCGTCAAGTAGCACGTGAACTTATTATGAGCAGGCAGCCTAATAATTGTCACTCTTATACAACCTAAACACACCAAGTCTGCCAGTACGAGACCCTCGTTCAATGAAATAAGGGAAAGAAGTGTATACCTAAGGGCTCGTTTTTCCGTGTTTTAACGCAATACTAATGAGATCTAACAGACAGTAATGCCAAGAAATGTACAGGGGAAGTTATTGGAACAAATGGAATGTAAATAAGAAGAAAGAAGAAAGAAAAGTGGATGAAAAATGTACCAGCCGTGAGCAGGAACCGAACCTACGACCTCCGAATAACGCGTTCGATGCTCTAACCACTGAGCAATCACAACGGCCTTCCCTCCTTCCACTTTTTTGGGTTTATATATGTGAATTTAAAAGTAGAAGTGACAATCAGCGCCATCTATGAGCCAAACAACGAGTGTGAAAACACACTTATGCGCATGTTTGGCGTCACGTAGCACGTGAACTTATTATGAGCGGGCAGCTGATTAATTGTCCCTCTTATACAACCTAAACACACCAAGTCTGCCAGTACGAGACCCTCGTTCAATGAAATAAGGGAAAGAAGTGTATACCTGAGGGCTCGTTTTTCCGTGTTTCAACACAATAATAATGAGATCTAACAGACAGTGATGCCAAGAAATGTGCAGGGGAAGTTATTAGAACAAATGGAATGTAAATAGGAAGAAAGAAGAAAGAAAAGTGGATGAAAAGATTACCAGCCGTGAGCAGGAATTGAACCTACGACCTTCGAATAACGCGTTCGATGCTCTAACCACTGAGCTATCACAACGGCCTTCCCTCCATCCGCTTTTTTGGGTTTATATATGTGAATTTAGAAGTAGGAGTGACAGCCAGCGCCATCTATAAGCCAAACAACGAGTGTGAAAACACACTTATGCGCATGTTTGGCGTCACGTAGCACGTGAACTTATTATGAGCGGGCAGCTGATTAATTGTCCCTCTTATACAACCTAAACACACCAAGTCTGCCAGTACGAGACCCTCGTTCAATGAAATAAGGGAAAGAAGTGTATACCTAAGGACTCGTTTTTCCGTGTTTTAACACAATTATGATGAGATCTAACAGACAGTAATGCCAAGAAATGTACAGGGGAAGTTATTAGAACAAATGAAATGTAAATAAGAAGAAAAAAGAAAGAAAAGTGGATGAAAAAATTACCAGCCGTAAGCAGGAATCGAACCTACGACCCTCGAATAACGCGTGTGATGCTCTAACCACTGAGCTATCACAACGGCCTTCCCTCTCTCCACTTTTTTGGGTTTAGATATGTAAATTTAGAAGTAGGACTGACAGTCAGCGCCATCTATAAGCCAAACAACGAGTGTGAAAACACAATTAAGCGCATGTTTGGCGTCACGTAGCACGTGAACGTATTATGAGCGGGCAGCTGATTAATTGTCCCTCCTATACAACCCAAACACACCAAGTCTGCCAGTACGAGACCCTCGTTCAAGGAAATAAGAGAAAGAAGTGTATACCTAAGGGCTCGTTTTTCCGTGTTTTAACGCAATACTAATGAGATCTAACAGACAGTAATGCCAAGAAACGTACAGGGGAAGTTATTAGAACAAAGGGAATGTAAATAAGAAGAAAGAAAAGTGGATGAAAAAATTACCAGCCGTTAGCAGGAACCAAACCTACGACATTCGAATAACGCGTTCGATGCTCAAACCACTGAGCAATCACAACGTCCTTCCCTCCATCCACTTTTTTGGGTTTATATATGTGAATTTAAAAGTAGAAGTGACAGTCAGCGCCATCTATAAGCCAAACAACGAGTGTGAAAACACACTTATGCGCATGTTGGGCGTCACGTAGCACGTGAACCTATTATGAGCGGGCAGCTGATTTATTGCCCCTCTTATACAACCCAACACACCAAGTCTGCCAGTACGAGACCCTCGTTCAATGAAATAAGGGAAAGAAGTGTATACCTAAGGGCTCGTTTTTCCGTGCTTTAACGCAATACTAATGAGATCTAACAGACAGTAATGCCAAGAAATGTACAGGGGAAGTTATTAGAACAAATGGAATGTAAATAAGAAGAAAGAAGAAAGAAAAGTGGATGAAAAACTTACCAGCCGTGAGCAGGAATCGAACCTACGACCTTCGAATAACGCGTTCGATGCTCTAACCACTGAGCAATCACAACGGCCTTCCCTCCATCCACTTTTTTGGGTTTATATATGTGAATTTAGAAGTAGAAGTGACAGTCAGCGCCATCTATAAGCCAAACAACGAGTGTGAAAACACACTTATGCGCATGTTTGGCGTCACGTAGCACGTGAACTTATTATGAGTGGGCAGCTGATTAATCGTCCCTCTTATACAACCTAAACACACCAAGTCTGCCAGGACGAGACCCTCGTTCAATGAAATAAGGGAAAGAAGTGAATACCTAAGGGCTCGTTTTTCCGTGTTTTAACACAATATTATTGAGATCTAACAGACAGTAATGCCAAGAAATGTACAGGGGAAGTTATTAGAACAAATGGAATGTAAATAAGAAGAAAGAAGAAAGAAAAGTGGATGAAAAAATTACCAGCCCTGAGCAGGAACCGAACCTACAACCTTCGAATAACGCTTTCGATGTTCAAACCACTGAGCAATCACAACGGCCTTCCCTCCATCCACTTTTTTGGGTTTACATATGTGAATTTAGAAGTAGGAGTGACAGTCAGCGCCATCTATAAGCCAAACAACGAGTTTGAAAACACACTTATGCTCATGTTTGGCGTCACGTAGCACGTGAACTTATTATGAGCGGGCAGCTGAATAATTGTCCCTCTTATACAACCTAAACACACCAAGTCTGCCAGTACGAGACCCTCGTTCAATGAAATAAGGGAAAGAAGTGTATACCTAAGGGCTCGTTTTTCCGTGTTTTAACACAATATTCTTGAGATCTAACAGACAGTAATGCCAAGAAATGTACAAGAGAAGTTATTAGAACAAATGGAATGTAAATAAGAAGAAAGAAAAGTGGATGAAAAAATTACCAGCCGTGAGCAGGAATTGAACCTACGACCTTCGAATAACGCGTTCGATGCTCTAACCACTGAGCTATCACAACGGCCTTCCCTCCATCCGCTTTTCTGGGTTTATATATGTGAATTTAGAAGTAGGAGTGACAGTCAGCGCCATCTATAAGCCAAACAACGAGTGTGAAAACACACTTATGCGCCTGTTTGGCGTCACGTAGCACGTGAACTTATTATGAGCGGGCCGCTGATTAATTGTCCCTCTTATACAACCTAAACACACTAAGTCTGCCAGTACGAGACCCTCGTTCAATGAAATAAGGGAAAGAAGTGTATACCTAAGGGCTCGTTTTTCCGTGTTTTAACACAATAATAATGAGATCTAGCAGACAGTAATGCCAAGAAATGTACAGGGGAAGTTATTAGAACAAATGAAATGTAAATAAGAAGAAAAAAGAAAAAAAAGTGGATGAAAAAGTTACCAGCCGTAAGCAGGAATCGAACCTACGACCTTCAAATAACGCGTGTGATGCTCTAACCACTGAGCTATCACAACGGCCTTCCCTCCATCCACTTTTTTGGGTTTAGATATGTGAATTTAGAAGTAGGACTGACAGTCAGCGCCATCTATAAGCCAAACAACGAGTGTGAAAACACACTTATGCGCATGTTTGGCGTCACGTAGCACGTGAACGTATTATGAGCGGGCAGCTGATTAATTGTCCCTCTTATACAACCTAAACACACCAAGTCTGCCAGTACGAGACCCTCGTTCAACGAAATAAGGGAAAGAAGTGTATACCTAAGGGCTCGTTTTTCCGTGTTTACACAATAATAATGACATCTAACAGACAGTAATGCCAAGAAATGTACAGGGGAAGGCATTACAACAAATGGAATGTAAATAAGAAGAAAGAAGAAATAAAAGTGGATGAAAAAATTACCAGACGTGAGCAGGAATCGAACCTACGACCTTCGAATAACGCGTTTGATGATCTAACCACTGAGCTAACACAACGGCCTTCCCTCCATCCACTTTTTTGGGTTAATATATGTGAATTTAAAAGTAGGAGTGACAGTCAGCGCCATCTATAAGCTAAACAACGAGTGTGAAAACACACTTATGCGCATGTTTGGCGTCACGTAGCACGTGAACGTGTTATGAGCGGGCAGCTGATTAATTGTCCCTCTTATACAACCCAAACACACCAAGTCTGCCAGTACGAGACCCTCGTTCAATGAAATAAGGGAAAGAAGTGTATACCTAAGGGCTCGTTTTTCCGTGTTTTAACGCAATACTAATGAGATCTAACAGACAGTAATGCCAAGAAATGTACAGGGGAAGTTATTGGAACAAATGGAATGTAAATAAGAAGAAAGAAGAAAGAAAAGTGGATGAAAAATGTACCAGCCGTGAGCAGGAACCGAACCTACGACCTTCGAATAACGCGTTCGATGCTCTAACCACTGAGCAATCACAACGGCCTTCCCTCCTTCCACTTTTTTGGGTTTATATATGTGAATTTAAAAGTAGAAGTGACAATCAGCGCCATCTATGAGCCAAACAACGAGTGTGAAAACACACTTATGCGCATGTTTGGCGTCACGTAGCACGTGAACTTATTATGAGCGGGCAGCTGATTAATTGTCCCTCTTATACAACCTAAACACACCAAGTCTGCCAGTACGAGACCCTCGTTCAATGAAATAAGGGAAAGAAACGTATACCTGAGGGCTCGTTTTTCCGTGTTTCAACACAATAATAATGAGATCTAACAGACAGTGATGCCAAGAAATGTACAGGGGAAGTTATTAGAACAAATGGAATGTAAATAGGAAGAAAGAAGAAAGAAAAGTGGATGAAAAGATTACCAGCCGTGAGCAGGAATTGAACCTACGACCTTCGAATAACGCGTTCGATGCTCTAACCACTGAGCTATCACAACGGCCTTCCCTCCATCCGCTTTTTTGGGTTTAGATATGTGAATTTAGAAGTAGGACTGACAGTCAGCGCCATCTATAAGCCAAACAACGAGTGTGAAAACACAATTAAGCGCATGTTTGGCGTCACGTAGCACGTGAACGTATTATGAGCGGGCAGCTGATTAATTGTCCCTCCTATACAACCCAAACACACCAAGTCTGCCAGTACGAGACCCTCGTTCAATGAATTAAGAGTAAGAAGTGTATACCTAAGGGCTCGTTTTTCCGTGTTTTAACGCAATACTAATGAGATCTAACAGACAGTAATGCCAAGAAACGTACAGGGGAAGTTATTAGAACAAAGGGAATGTAAATAAGAAGAAAGAAAAGTGGATGAAAAAATTACCAGCCGTTAGCAGGAACCAAACCTACGACATTCGAATAACGCGTTCGATGCTCTAACCACTGAGCAGTCACAACGGCCTTCCCTCCATCCACTTTTTTGGGTTTATATATGTGAATTTAAAAGTAGAAGTGACAGTCAGCGCCATCTATAAGCCAAACAACGAGTGTGAAAACACACTTATGCGCATGTTGGGCGTCACGTAGCACGTGAACCTATTATGAGCGGGCAGCTGAATAATTGTCCCTCTTATACAACCCAAACACACCAAGTCTGCCAGTACGAGACCCTCGTTCAATGAAATAAGGGAAAGAAGTGTATACCTAATGGCTCGTTTTTCCGTGCTTTAACGCAATACTAATGAGATCTAACAGACAGTAATGCCAAGAAATGTACAGGGGAAGTTATTGGAACAAATGGAATGTAAATAAGAAGAAAGAAGAAAGAAAAGTGGATGAAAAAATTACCAGCCGTGAGCAGGAACCGAACCTACGACCTTCGAATAACGCGTTCGATGCTCTAACCACTGAGCAATTACAACGGCCTTCCCTCCATCCACTTTTTTGGGTTTATATATGTGAATTTAGAAGTAGGAGTGACAGTCAGTGCCATCTATAAGCCAAACAACGAGTGTGAAAACACACTTATGCGCATGTTTGGCGTCACGTAGCACGTGAACGTATTATGAGCGGGCAGCTGATTAATGGTCCCTCTTATACAACCCAAACACACCAAGTCTGCCAGTACGAGACCCTCGTTCAATGATATAAGGGAAAGAAGTGTATACCTAAGGGCTCGTTTTTCCGTGTTTTAACGCAATACTAATGAGATCTAACAGACAGTAATGCCAAGAAATGCACAGGGGAAGTTATTAGAACAAATGGAATGTAAATAAGAAGAAAGAAGAAAGAAAAGTGGATAAAAAACTTACCAGCCGTGAGCAGGAACCGAACCTACGACCTTCGAATAACGCGTTCGATGCTCTAACCACTGAGCAATCACAATGGCCTTCCCTCCTTCCACTTTTTTGGGTTTATATATGTGAATTTAAAAGTAGAAGTGACAGTCAGCGCCATCTATAAGCCAAACAACTAGTGTGAAAAGACACTTATGCGCATGTTTGGCGTCAGGTAGCACGTGAACCTATTATGAGCGGGCAGCTGAATAATTGTCCCTCTTATACAACCTAAACACACCAAGTCTGCCAGTACGAGACCCTCGTTTAATGAAATAAGGGAAAGAAGTGTATACCCAAGGGCTTGTTTTTCCGCGTTTTAACACAATATTAATGAGATCTAAGAGACAGTAATGCCAAGAAATGTACAGGGGAAGTTATTAGAACAAATGGAATGAAAATAAGAAGAAAGAAGAAAGTAAAGTGGATGAAAAAATTACCTGCCGTGAGCAGGAATTGAACCTAGGACCTTCGAATAACGCGTTCGATGCTCTAACCACTGAGCTATAACAACGGCCTTTCCTCCATCCACTATTTTGGGTTTATATATGTGAATTTAGAAGTAGGAGTGACAGTCAGCGCCATCTATAAGCCAAACAACGAGTGTGAAAACACACTTATGCGCATGTTTGGCGTCACGTAGCACGTGAACTTATTATGAGCAGGCAGCTGAATAATTGTCACTCTTATACAACCTAAACACATCAAGTCTGCCAGTACGAGACCCTCGTTCAATGAAATAAGGGAAAGAAGTGTATACCTAAGGGCTCGTTTTTCCGTGTTTTAACACAATAATAATGAGATCTAGCAGACAGTAATGCCAAGAAATGTACAGGGGAAGTTATTAGAACAAATGAAATGTAAATAAGAAGAAAAAAGAAAAAAAAGTGGATGAAAAAGTTACCAGCCGTAAGCAGGAATCGAACCTACGACCTTCAAATAACGCGTGTGATGCTCTAACCACTGAGCTATCACAACGGCCTTCCCTCCATCCACTTTTTTGGGTTTAGATATGTGAATTTAGAAGTAGGACTGACAGTCAGCGCCATCTATAAGCCAAACAACGAGTGTGAAAACACACTTATGCGCATGTTTGGCGTCACGTAGCACGTGAACGTATTATGAGCGGGCAGCTGATTAATTGTCCCTCTTATACAACCTAAACACACCAAGTCTGCCAGTACGAGACCCTCGTTCAACGAAATAAGGGAAAGAAGTGTATACCTAAGGGCTCGTTTTTCCGTGTTTACACAATAATGACATCTAACAGACAGTAATGCCAAGAAATGTACAGGGGAAGGCATTACAACAAATGGAATGTAAATAAGAAGAAAGAAGAAATAAAAGTGGATGAAAAAATTACCAGACGTGAGCAGGAATCGAACCTACGACCTTCGAATAACGCGTTTGATGATCTAACCACTGAGCTAACACAACGACCTTCCCTCCATCCACTTTTTTGGGTTAATATATGTGAATTTAAAAGTAGGAGTGACAGTCAGCGCCATCTATAAGCTAAACAACGAGTGTGAAAACACACTTATGCGCATGTTTGGCGTCACGTAGCACGTGAACGTGTTATGAGCGGGCAGCTGATTAATTGTCCCTCTTATACAACCCAAACACACCAAGTCTGCCAGTACGAGACCCTCGTTCAATGAAATAAGGGAAAGAAGTGTATACCTAAGGGCTCGTTTTTCCGTGTTTTAACGCAATACTAATGAGATCTAACAGACAGTAATGCCAAGAAATGTACAGGGGAAGTTATTGGAACAAATGGAATGTAAATAAGAAGAAAGAAGAAAGAAAAGTGGATGAAAAATGTACCAGCCGTGAGCAGGAACCGAACCTACGACCTTCGAATAACGCGTTCGATGCTCTAACCACTGAGCAATCACAACGGCCTTCCCTCCTTCCACTTTTTTGGGTTTATATATGTGAATTTAAAAGTAGAAGTGACAATCAGCGCCATCTATGAGCCAAACAACGAGTGTGAAAACACACTTATGCGCATGTTTGGCGTCACGTAGCACGTGAACTTATTATGAGCGGGCAGCTGATTAATTGTCCCTCTTATACAACCTAAACACACCAAGTCTGCCAGTACGAGACCCTCGTTCAATGAAATAAGGGAAAGAAGTGTATACCTGAGGGCTCGTTTTTCCGTGTTTCAACACAATAATAATGAGATCTAACAGAGAGTGATGCCAAGAAATGTACAGGGGAAGTTATTAGAACAAATGGAATGTAAATAGGAAGAAAGAAGAAAGAAAAGTGGATGAAAAGATTACCAGCCGTGAGCAGGAATTGAACCTACGACCTTCGAATAACGCGTTCGATGCTCTAACCACTGAGCTATCACAACGGCCTTCCCTCCATCCGCTTTTTTGGGTTTAGATATGTGAATTTAGAAGTAGGACTGACAGTCAGCGCCATCTATAAGCCAAACAACGAGTGTGAAAACACAATTAAGCGCATGTTTGGCGTCACGTAGCACGTGAACGTATTATGAGCGGGCAGCTGATTAATTGTCCCTCCTATACAACCCAAACACACCAAGTCTGCCAGTACGAGACCCTCGTTCAATGAATTAAGAGTAAGAAGTGTATACCTAAGGGCTCGTTTTTCCGTGTTTTAACGCAATACTAATGAGATCTAACAGACAGTAATGCCAAGAAACGTACAGGGGAAGTTATTAGAACAAAGGGAATGTAAATAAGAAGAAAGAAAAGTGGATGAAAAAATTACCAGCCGTTAGCAGGAACCAAACCTACGACATTCGAATAACGCGTTCGATGCTCTAACCACTGAGCAGTCACAACGGCCTTCCCTCCATCCACTTTTTTGGGTTTATATATGTGAATTTAAAAGTAGAAGTGACAGTCAGCGCCATCTATAAGCCAAACAACGAGTGTGAAAACACACTTATGCGCATGTTGGGCGTCACGTAGCACGTGAACCTATTATGAGCGGGCAGCTGAATAATTGTCCCTCTTATACAACCCAAACACACCAAGTCTGCCAGTACGAGACCCTCGTTCAATGAAATAAGGGAAAGAAGTGTATACCTAATGGCTCGTTTTTCCGTGCTTTAACGCAATACTAATGAGATCTAACAGACAGTAATGCCATGAAATGTACAGGGGAAGTTATTGGAACAAATGGAATGTAAATAAGAAGAAAGAAGAAAGAAAAGTGGATGAAAAAATTACCAGCCGTGAGCAGGAACCGAACCTACGACCTTCGAATAACGCGTTCGATGCTCTAACCACTGAGCAATTACAACGGCCTTCCCTCCATCCACTTTTTTGGGTTTATATATGTGAATTTAGAAGTAGGAGTGACAGTCAGTGCCATCTATAAGCCAAACAACGAGTGTGAAAACACACTTATGCGCATGTTTGGCGTCACGTAGCACGTGAACGTATTATGAGCGGGCAGCTGATTAATGGTCCCTCTTATACAACCCAAACACACCAAGTCTGCCAGTACGAGACCCTCGTTCAATGATATAAGGGAAAGAAGTGTATACCTAAGGGCTCGTTTTTCCGTGTTTTAACGCAATACTAATGAGATCTAACAGACAGTAATGCCAAGAAATGCACAGGGGAAGTTATTAGAACAAATGGAATGTAAATAAGAAGAAAGAAGAAAGAAAAGTGGATAAAAAACTTACCAGCCGTGAGCAGGAACCGAACCTACGACCTTCGAATAACGCGTTCGATGCTCTAACCACTGAGCAATCACAATGGCCTTCCCTCCATCCACTTTTTTGGGTTTATATATGTGAATTTAAAAGTAGGAGTGACAGTCAGCGCCATCTATAAGCCAAACAACGAGTGTGAAAACACACTTATGCGCATGTTTGGCGTCACGTAGCACGTGAACTTATTATGAGCAGGCAGCTGAATAATTGTCACTCTTATACAACCTAAACACATCAAGTCTGCCAGTACGAGACCCTCGTTCAATGAAATAAGGGAAAGAAGTGTATACCTAAGGGCTCGTTTTTCCGTGTTTTAACACAATAATAATGAGATCTAGCAGACAGTAATGCCAAGAAATGTACAGGGGAAGTTATTAGAACAAATGAAATGTAAATAAGAAGAAAAAAGAAAAAAAAGTGGATGAAAAAGTTACCAGCCGTAAGCAGGAATCGAACCTACGACCTTCAAATAACGCGTGTGATGCTCTAACCACTGAGCTATCACAACGGCCTTCCCTCCATCCACTTTTTTGGGTTTAGATATGTGAATTTAGAAGTAGGACTGACAGTCAGCGCCATCTATAAGCCAAACAACGAGTGTGAAAACACACTTATGCGCATGTTTGGCGTCACGTAGCACGTGAACGTATTATGAGCGGGCAGCTGATTAATTGTCCCTCTTATACAACCTAAACACACCAAGTCTGCCAGTACGAGACCCTCGTTCAACGAAATAAGGGAAAGAAGTGTATACCTAAGGGCTCGTTTTTCCGTGTTTACACAATAATGACATCTAACAGACAGTAATGCCAAGAAATGTACAGGGGAAGGCATTACAACAAATGGAATGTAAATAAGAAGAAAGAAGAAATAAAAGTGGATGAAAAAATTACCAGACGTGAGCAGGAATCGAACCTACGACCTTCGAATAACGCGTTTGATGATCTAACCACTGAGCTAACACAACGACCTTCCCTCCATCCACTTTTTTGGGTTAATATATGTGAATTTAAAAGTAGGAGTGACAGTCAGCGCCATCTATAAGCTAAACAACGAGTGTGAAAACACACTTATGCGCATGTTTGGCGTCACGTAGCACGTGAACGTGTTATGAGCGGGCAGCTGATTAATTGTCCCTCTTATACAACCCAAACACACCAAGTCTGCCAGTACGAGACCCTCGTTCAATGAAATAAGGGAAAGAAGTGTATACCTAAGGGCTCGTTTTTCCGTGTTTTAACGCAATACTAATGAGATCTAACAGACAGTAATGCCAAGAAATGTACAGGGGAAGTTATTGGAACAAATGGAATGTAAATAAGAAGAAAGAAGAAAGAAAAGTGGATGAAAAATGTACCAGCCGTGAGCAGGAACCGAACCTACGACCTTCGAATAACGCGTTCGATGCTCTAACCACTGAGCAATCACAACGGCCTTCCCTCCTTCCACTTTTTTGGGTTTATATATGTGAATTTAAAAGTAGAAGTGACAATCAGCGCCATCTATGAGCCAAACAACGAGTGTGAAAACACACTTATGCGCATGTTTGGCGTCACGTAGCACGTGAACTTATTATGAGCGGGCAGCTGATTAATTGTCCCTCTTATACAACCTAAACACACCAAGTCTGCCAGTACGAGACCCTCGTTCAATGAAATAAGGGAAAGAAGTGTATACCTGAGGGCTCGTTTTTCCGTGTTTCAACACAATAATAATGAGATCTAACAGAGAGTGATGCCAAGAAATGTACAGGGGAAGTTATTAGAACAAATGGAATGTAAATAGGAAGAAAGAAGAAAGAAAAGTGGATGAAAAGATTACCAGCCGTGAGCAGGAATTGAACCTACGACCTTCGAATAACGCGTTCGATGCTCTAACCACTGAGCTATCACAACGGCCTTCCCTCCATCCGCTTTTTTGGGTTTAGATATGTGAATTTAGAAGTAGGACTGACAGTCAGCGCCATCTATAAGCCAAACAACGAGTGTGAAAACACAATTAAGCGCATGTTTGGCGTCACGTAGCACGTGAACGTATTATGAGCGGGCAGCTGATTAATTGTCCCTCCTATACAACCCAAACACACCAAGTCTGCCAGTACGAGACCCTCGTTCAATGAAATAAGAGTAAGAAGTGTATACCTAAGGGCTCGTTTTTCCGTGTTTTAACGCAATACTAATGAGATCTAACAGACAGTAATGCCAAGAAACGTACAGGGGAAGTTATTAGAACAAAGGGAATGTAAATAAGAAGAAAGAAAAGTGGATGAAAAAATTACCAGCCGTTAGCAGGAACCAAACCTACGACATTCGAATAACGCGTTCGATGCTCTAACCACTGAGCAGTCACAACGGCCTTCCCTCCATCCACTTTTTTGGGTTTATATATGTGAATTTAAAAGTAGAAGTGACAGTCAGCGCCATCTATAAGCCAAACAACGAGTGTGAAAACACACTTATGCGCATGTTGGGCGTCACGTAGCACGTGAACCTATTATGAGCGGGCAGCTGAATAATTGTCCCTCTTATACAACCCAAACACACCAAGTCTGCCAGTACGAGACCCTCGTTCAATGAAATAAGGGAAAGAAGTGTATACCTAATGGCTCGTTTTTCCGTGCTTTAACGCAATACTAATGAGATCTAACAGACAGTAATGCCATGAAATGTACAGGGGAAGTTATTGGAACAAATGGAATGTAAATAAGAAGAAAGAAGAAAGAAAAGTGGATGAAAAAATTACCAGCCGTGAGCAGGAACCGAACCTACGACCTTCGAATAACGCGTTCGATGCTCTAACCACTGAGCAATTACAACGGCCTTCCCTCCATCCACTTTTTTGGGTTTATATATGTGAATTTAGAAGTAGGAGTGACAGTCAGTGCCATCTATAAGCCAAACAACGAGTGTGAAAACACACTTATGCGCATGTTTGGCGTCACGTAGCACGTGAACGTATTATGAGCGGGCAGCTGATTAATGGTCCCTCTTATACAACCCAAACACACCAAGTCTGCCAGTACGAGACCCTCGTTCAATGATATAAGGGAAAGAAGTGTATACCTAAGGGCTCGTTTTTCCGTGTTTTAACGCAATACTAATGAGATCTAACAGACAGTAATGCCAAGAAATGCACAGGGGAAGTTATTAGAACAAATGGAATGTAAATAAGAAGAAAGAAGAAAGAAAAGTGGATAAAAAACTTACCAGCCGTGAGCAGGAACCGAACCTACGACCTTCGAATAACGCGTTCGATGCTCTAACCACTGAGCAATCACAATGGCCTTCCCTCCATCCACTTTTTTGGGTTTATATATGTGAATTTAAAAGTAGAAGTGACAGTCAGCGCCATCTATAAGCCAAACAACTAGTGTGAAAAGACACTTATGCGCATGTTTGGCGTCACGTAGCACGTGAACCTATTATGAGCGGGCAGCTGATTAATTGTCCCTCTTATACAACCTAAACACACCAAGTCTGCCAGTACGAGACCCTCGTTTAATGAAATAAGGGAAAGAAGTGTATACCCAAGGGCTTGTTTTTCCGCGTTTTAACACAATATTAATGAGATCTAAGAGACAGTAATGCCAAGAAATGTACAGGGGAAGTTATTAGAACAAATGGAATGAAAATAAGAAGAAAGAAGAAAGTAAAGTGGATGAAAAAATTACCTGCCGTGAGCAGGAATTGAACCTAGGACCTTCGAATAACGCGTTCGATGCTCTAACCACTGAGCTATAACAACGGCCTTTCCTCCATCCACTATTTTGGTTTTATATATGTGAATTTAGAAGTAGGAGTGACAGTCAGCGCCATCTATAAGCCAAACAACGAGTGTGAAAACACACTTATGCGCATGTTTGGCGTCACGTAGCACGTGAACTTATTATGAGCGGGCAGCTGAATAATTGTCACTCTTATACAACCTAAACACATCAAGTCTGCCAGTACGAGACCCTCGTTCAATGAAGTAAGGGAAAGAAGTGTATACCTAAGGGATCGTTTTTCCGTGTTTTAACACAATAATAATGAGATCTAACCGACAGTAATGCCAAGAAATGTACAGGGGAAGTTATTAGAACAAATGGAATGTAAATAAGAAGAAAGAAGAAAGAAAAGTGGATGAAAAACTTACCAGCCGTGAGCAGGAATCGAACCTACGACCTTCGAATAACGCGTTCGATGCTCTAACCACTGAGCAATCACAACGGCCTTCCCTCCATCCACTTTTTTGGGTTTATATATGTGAATTTAGAAGTAGAAGTGACAGTCAGCGCCATCTATAAGCCAAACAACGAGTGTGAAAACACACTTGTGCGCATGTTTGGCGTCACGTAGCACGTGAACTTATTATGAGCGGGCAGCTGATTAATCGTCCCTTTTATACAACCTAAACACACCAAGTCTGCCAGTACGAGACCCTCGTTTAATGAAATAAGGGAAAGAAGTGTATACCCAAGGGCTTGTTTTTCCGCGTTTTAACACAATATTAATGAGATCTAAGAGACAGTAATGCCAAGAAATGTACAGGGGAAGTTATTAGAACAAATGGAATGTAAATAAGAAGAAAGAAGAAAGAAAAGTGGATGAAAAACTTACCAGACGTGAGCAGGAATCGAACCTACGACCTTCGAATAAGGCGTTCGATGCTCTAACCACTGAGCTATCACAACGGCCTTCCCTCCATCCACTTTTTTGGGTTAACATATGTGTATTTAGAAGTAGGAGTGACAGTCAGCGCCATCTATAAGCCAAACAACGAGTGTGAAAACACACTTATGCGCATGTTTGGCGTCACGTAGCACGTGAACGTATTATGAGCAGGCAGCTGATTACTTGTCCCTCTTATACAACACAAACACACCAAGTCTGCCAGTACGAGACCCTCGTTCAATGAAATAAGGGAAAGAAGTGTATACCCAAGGGCTTGTTTTTCCGCGTTTTAACACAATAATAATGAGATCTAACAGACAGTAATGCCAAGAAATGTACAGGGGAATTTATTAGAACAAATGGAATGTAAATAAGAAGAAAGAAGAAAGAAAAGTGGATGAAAAAATTACCTGCCGTGAGCAGGAATTGAACCTACGACCTTCAAATAACGCGTTCGATGCTCTAACCACTGAGCTATCACAACGGCCTCCCCTCCATTCACTTTTTTGGGTTAATATATGTGAATTTAGAAGTAGGAGTGACAGTCAGCGCCATCTATAAGCCAAACAACGAGTGTGAAAACACACTTATGCGCATGTTTGGCGTCAAGTAGCACGTGAACTTATTATGAGCAGGCAGCCTAATAATTGTCACTCTTATACAACCTAAACACACCAAGTCTGCCAGTACGAGACCCTCGTTCAATGAAATAAGGGAAAGAAGTGTATACCCAAGGGCTCGTTTTTCCGTGTTTTAACACAACATTAATGAGATCTAACAGACAGTAATGCCAAGAAATGTACAGGGGAAGTTATTAGAACAAATGGAATGTAAATAGGAAGAAAGAAGAAAGAAAAGTGGGTGAAAAAATTACCAGCCGTAAGAAGGAATCGAACCTACGACCTTCGAATAACGCGTGTGATGCTCTAACCTCTGAGCTATCACAACGGCCTTCCCTCCATCCACTTTTTTGGGTTTACATATGTGAATTTAGAAGTAGGAGTGACAGTCAGCGCCATTTATAAGCCAAACAACGAGTTTGAACACACACTTATGCGCATGTTTGGCGTCACGTAGCACGTGAACTTATTATGAGCGGGCAGCTGGTTAATTGTCCCTCTTATACAACCTAAACACACCAAGTCTGCCAGTACGAGACCCTCGTTCAATGAAATAAGGGAAAGAAGTGTATACCTAAGGGCTCGTTTTTCCGTGTTTTAACACAATATTCTTGAGATCTAACAGACGGTAATGCCAAGAAATGTACAAGGGAAGTTATTAGAACAAATGGAATGTAAATAAGAAGAAAGAAGAAAGAAAAGTGGATGAAAAAATTACCTGCCGTGAGCAGGAATTGAACCTACGACTTCGAATAACGCGTTCGATGCTCTAGCCACTGAGCTATCACAACGGCCTTTCCTCCATCCACTTTTTGGGTTTATATATGTGAAGTTAGAAGTAGGAGTGACAGTCAGCGCCATCTATAAGCCAAACAACGAGTGTGAAAACACACTTATGCGCCTGTTTGGCGTCACGTAGCACGTGAACTTATTATGAGCGGGCAGCTGAATAATTGTCACTCTTATACAACCTAAACACACCAAGTCTGCCAGTACGAGACCCTCGTTCAATGAAATAAGGGAAAGAAGTGTATACCTAAGGGATCGTTTTTCCGTGTTTTAACACAATATTAATGAGATCTAACCGACAGTAATGCCAAGAAATGTACAGGGGAAGTTATTAGAACAAATGTAATGTAAATAAGAAGAAAGAAGAACGAAAAGTGGATGAAAAACTTACCAGCCGTGAGCAGGAATCGAACCTACGACCTTCGAATAACGCGTTCGATGCTCTAACCACTGAGCAATCACAACGGCCTTCCCTCCATCCACTTTTTTGGGTTTATATATGTGAATTTAGAAGTAGAAGTGACAGTCAGCGCCATCTATAAGCCAAACAACGAGTGTGAAAACACACTTATGCGCATGTTTGGCGTCACGTAGGACGTGAACTTATTATGAGCGGGCAGCTGAATAATTGTCACTCTTATACCACCTAAACATACCACGTCTGCCAGTACGAGACCCTCGTTCAATGAAATGAGGGAAAGAAGTGTATACCCAAGGGTTCGTTTTTCCGTGTTTCAACACAATATTAATGAGATCTAACAGACAGTAATGCCAAGAAATGTACAGGGGAAGTTATTAGAACAAATGGAATGTAAATAGGAAAAAGAAGAAAGAAAAGTGGATGAAAAAATTACCAGCCGTGAGCAGGAACCGAACCTACGACCTTCGAATAACGCGTTCGATGCTCTAACCACTGAGCAATTACAACGGCCTTCCCTCCATCCACTTTTTTGGGTTTATATATGTGAATATAGAAGTAGGAGTGACAGTCAGTGCCATCTATAAGCCAAACAACGAGTGTGAAAACACACTTATGCGCATGTTTGGCGTCACGTAGCACGTGAACGTATTATGAGTGGGCAGCTGATTAATTGTCCCTCTTATACAACCTAAACACACCAAGTCTGCCAGTACGAGACCCTCGTTTAATGAAATAAGGGAAAGAAGTGTATACCCAAGGGCTTGTTTTTCCGCGTTTTAACACAATATTAATGAGATCTAAGAGACAGTAATGCCAAGAAATGTACAGGGGAAGTTATTAGAACAAATGGAATGAAAATAAGAAGAAAGAAGAAAGTAAAGTGGATGAAAAAATTACCTGCCGTGAGCAGGAATTGAACCTAGGACCTTCGAATAACGCGTTCGATGCTCTAACCACTGAGCTATAACAACGGCCTTTCCTCCATCCACTATTGTGGGTTTATATATGTGAATTTAGAAGTAGGAGTGACAGTCAGCGCCATCTATAAGCCAAACAACGAGTGTGAAAACACACTTATGCGCATGTTTGGCGTCACGTAGCACGTGAACTTATTATGAGCGGGCAGCTGAATAATTGTCACTCTTATACAACCCAAACACACCAAGTCTGCCAGTACGAGACCCTCGTTCAATGAAATAAGAGAAAGAAGTGTATACCTAAGGGCTCGTTTTTCCGTGTTTTAACGCAATACTAATGAGATCTAACAGACAGTAATGCCAAGAAACGTACAGGGGAAGTTATTAGAACAAAGGGAACGTAAATAAGAAGAAAGAAAAGTGGATGAAAAAATTACCAGCCGTTAGCAGGAACCAAACCTACGACATTCGAATAACGCGTTCGATGCTCTAACCACTGAGCAGTCACAACGGACTTCCCTCCATCCACTTTTTTGGGTTTATATATGTGAATTTAAAAGTAGAAGTGACAGTCAGCGCCATCTATAAGCCAAACAACGAGTGTGAAAACACACTTATGCGCATGTTGGGCGTCACGTAGCACGTGAACCTATTATGAGCGGGCAGCTGAATAATTGTCCCTCTTATACAACCCAAACACACCAAGTCTTCCAGTACGAGACCCTCGTTCAATGAAATAAGGGAAAGAAGTGTATACCTAATGGCTCGTTTTTCCGTGCTTTAACGCAATACTAATGAGATCTAACAGACAGTAATGCCATGAAATGTACAGGGGAAGTTATTGGAACAAATGGAATGTAAATAAGAAGAAAGAAGAAAGAAAAGTGGATGAAAAAATTACCAGCCGTGAGCAGGAACCGAACCTACGACCTTCGAATAACGCGTTCGATGCTCTAACCACTGAGCAATTACAACGGCCTTCCCTCCATCCACTTTTTTGGGTTTATATATGTGAATTTAGAAGTAGGAGTGACAGTCAGTGCCATCTATAAGCCAAACAACGAGTGTGAAAACACACTTATGCGCATGTTTGGCGTCACGTAGCACGTGAACGTATTATGAGCGGGCAGCTGATTAATTGTCCCTCTTATACAACCCAAACACACCAAGTCTGCCAGTACGAGACCCTCGTTCAATGAAATAAGGGAAAGAAGTGTATACCTAAGGGCTCGTTTTTCCGTGTTTTAACGCAATACTAATGAGATCTAACAGACAGTAATGCCAAGAAATGCACAGGGGAAGTTATTAGAACAAATGGAATGTAAATAAGAAGAAAGAAGAAAGAAAAGTGGATAAAAAACTTACCAGCCGTGAGCAGAAACCGAACCTACGACCTTCGAATAACGCGTTCGATGCTCTAACCACTGAGCAATCACAATGGCCTTCCCTCCATCCACTTTTTTGGGTTTATATATGTGAATTTAAAAGTAGAAGTGACAGTCAGCGCCATCTATAAGCCAAACAACTAGTGTGAAAAGACACTTATGCGCATGTTTGGCGTCACGTAGCACGTGAACCTATTATGAGCGGGCAGCTGAATAATTGTCCCTCTTATACAACCTAAACACACCAAGTCTGCCAGTACGAGACCCTCGTTTAATGAAATAAGGGAAAGAAGTGTATACCCAAGGGCTTGTTTTTCCGCGTTTTAACACAATATTAATGAGATCTAAGAGACAGTAATGCCAAGAAATGTACAGGGGAAGGCATTACAACAAATGGAATGTAAATAAGAAGAAAGAAGAAATAAATGTGGATGAAAAAATTACCAGACGTGAGCAGGAATCAAACCTACGACCTTCGAATAACGCGTTCGATGCTCTAACCACTGAGCTATCACAACGGCCTTCCCTCCATCCACTTTTTTGGGTTAACATATGTGTATTTTGAAGTAGGAGTGACAGTCAGCGCCATCTATAAGCCAAACAACGAGTGTGAAAACACACTTATGCGCATGTTTGGCGTCACGTAGCACGTGAACGTATTATGAGCAGGCAGCTGATTACTTGTCCCTCTTATACAACCCAAACACACCAAGTCTGCCAGTACGAGACCCTCGTTCAATGAAATAAGGGAAAGAAGTGTATACCCAAGGGCTTGTTTTTCCGCGTTTTAACACAATAATAATGAGATCTAACAGACAGTAATGCCAAGAAATGTACAGGGGAATTTATTAGAACAAATGGAATGTAAATAAGAAGAAAGAAGAAAGAAAAGTGGATGAAAAAATTACCTGCCGTGAGCAGGAATTGAACCTACGACCTTCGAATAACGCGTTCGATGCTCTAACCACTGAGCTATCACAACGGCCTCCCCTCCATTCACTTTTTTGGGTTAATATATGTGAATTTAGAAGTAGGAGTGACAGTCAGCGCCATCTATAAGCCAAACAACGAGTGTGAAAACACACTTATGCGCATGTTTGGCGTCAAGTAGCACGTGAACTTATTATGAGCAGGCAGCCTAATAATTGTCACTCTTATACAACCTAAACACACCAAGTCTCCCAGTACGAGACCCTCGTTTAATGAAATAAGGGAAAGAAGTGTATACCTAAGGGCTCGTTTTTCCGTGTTTTAACGCAATACTAATGAGATCTAACAGACAGTAATGCCAAGAAACGTACAGGGGAATTTATTAGAACAAATGGAATGTAAATAAGAAGAAAGAAGAAAGAAAAGTGGATGAAAAAATTACCTGCCGTGAGCAGGAATTGAACCTACGACCTTCGAATAACGCGTTCGATGCTCTAACCACTGAGCTATCACAACGGCCTCCCCTCCATTCACTTTTTTGGGTTTATATATGTGAATTTAGAAGTAGAAGTGACAATCAGCGCCATCTATAGGCCAAACAACGAGTGTGAAAACACACTTATGCGCATGTTTGGCGTTACGTAGCACGTGAACTTATTATGAGTGGGCAGCTGATTAATTGTCCCTCTTATACAACCTAAACACACCAAGTCTGCCAGTACGAGACCCTCGTTCAATGAAATAAGGGAAAGAAGTGTATACCTATGGGCTCGGTTTTCCGTGTTTTAACGCAATACTAATGAGATCTAACAGACAGTAATGCCAAGAAACGTACAGGGGAAGTTATTAGAACAAAGGGAACGTAAATAATAAGAAAGAAAAGTGCATGAAAAAATTACCAGCCGTTAGCAGGAACCAAACCTACGACATTCGAATAACGCGTTCGATGCTCTAACCACTGAGCAGTCACAACGGACTTCCCTCCATCCACTTTTTTGGGTTTATATATGTGAATTTAAAAGTAGAAGTGACAGTCAGCGCCATCTATAAGCCAAACAACTAGTGTGAAAAGACACTTATGCGCATGTTTGGTGTCACGTAGCACGTGAACCTATTATGAGCGGGCAGCTGATTAATTGTCCCTCTTATACAACCTAAACACACCAAGTCTGCCAGTACGAGACCCTCGTTTAATGAAATAAGGGAAAGAAGTGTATACCCAAGGGCTTGTTTTTCCGCGTTTTAACACAATATTAATGAGATCTAAGAGACAGTAATGCCAAGAAATGTACAGGGGAAGTTATTAGAACAAATGGAATGAAAATAAGAAGAAAGAAGAAAGTAAAGTGGATGAAAAAATTACCTGCCGTGAGCAGGAATTGAACCTAGGACCTTCGAATAACGCGTTCGATGCTCTAACCACTGAGCTATCACAACGGCCTCCCCTCCATTCACTTTTTTGGGTTTATATATGTGAATTTAGAAGTAGAAGTGACAATCAGCGCCATCTATAGGCCAAACAACGAGTGTGAAAACACACTTATGCGCATGTTTGGCGTTACGTAGCACGTGAACTTATTATGAGTGGGCAGCTGATTAATTGTCCCTCTTATACAACCTAAACACACCAAGTCTGCCAGTACGAGACCCTCGTTCAATGAAATAAGGGAAAGAAGTGTATACCTAAGGGCTCGTTTTTCCGTGTTTTAACGCAATACTAATGAGATCTAACAGACAGTAATGCCAAGAAACGTACAGGGGAAGTTATTAGAACAAAGGGAACGTAAATAAGAAGAAAGAAAAGTGGATGAAAAAATTACCAGCCGTTAGCAGGAACCAAACCTACGACATTCGAATAACGCGTTGGATGCTCTAACCACTGAGCAGTCACAACGGACTTCCCTCCATCCACTTTTTTGGGTTTATATATGTGAATTTAAAAGTAGAAGTGACAGTCAGCGCCATCTATAAGCCAAACAACGAGTGTGAAAACACACTTATGCGCATGTTGGGCGTCACGTAGCACGTGAACCTATTATGAGCGGGCAGCTGAATAATTGTCCCTCTTATACAACCCAAACACACCAAGTCTGCCAGTACGAGACCCTCGTTCAATGAAATAAGGGAAAGAAGTGTATACCTAATGGCTCGTTTTTCTGTGCTTTAACGCAATACTAATGAGATCTAACAGACAGTAATGCCATGAAATGTACAGGGGAAGTTATTGGAACAAATGGAATGTAAATAAGAAGAAAGAAGAAAGAAAAGTGGATGAAAAAATTACCAGCCGTGAGCAGGAACCGAACCTACGACCTTCGAATAACGCGTTCGATGCTCTAACCACTGAGCAATTACAACGGCCTTCCCTCCATCCACTTTTTTGGGTTTATATATGTGAATTTAGAAGTAGGAGTGACAGTCAGTGCCATCTATAAGCCAAACAACGAGTGTGAAAACACACTTATGCGCATGTTTGGCGTCACGTAGCACGTGAACGTATTATGAGCGGGCAGCTGATTAATTGTCCCTCTTATACAACCCAAACACACCAAGTCTGCCAGTACGAGACCCTCGTTCAATGAAATAAGGGAAAGAAGTGTATACCTAAGGGCTCGTTTTTCCGTGTTTTAACGCAATACTAATGAGATCTAACAGACAGTAATGCCAAGAAATGCACAGGGGAAGTTATTAGAACAAATGGAATGTAAATAAGAAGAAAGAAGAAAGAAAAGTGGATAAAAAACTTACCAGCCGTGAGCAGGAACCGAACCTACGACCTTCGAATAACGCGTTCGATGCTCTAACCACTGAGCAATCACAATGGCCTTCCCTCCATCCACTTTTTTGGGTTTATATATGTGAATTTAAAAGTAGAAGTGACAGTCAGCGCCATCTATAAGCCAAACAACTAGTGTGAAAAGACACTTATGCGCATGTTTGGCGTCACGTAGCACGTGAACCTATTATGAGCGGGCAGCTGATTAATTGTCCCTCTTATACAACCTAAACACACCAAGTCTGCCAGTACGAGACCCTCGTTTAATGAAATAAGGGAAAGAAGTGTATACCCAAGGGCTTGTTTTTCCGCGTTTTAACACAATATTAATGAGATCTAAGAGACAGTAATGCCAAGAAATGTACAGGGGAAGTTATTAGAACAAATGGAATGAAAATAAGAAGAAAGAAGAAAGTAAAGTGGATGAAAAAATTACCTGCCGTGAGCAGGAATTGAACCCAGGACCTTCGAATAACGCGTTCGATGCTCTAACCACTGAGCTATAACAACGGCCTTTCCTCCATCCACTATTTTGGGTTTATATATGTGAATTTAGAAGTAGGAGTGACAGTCAGCGCCATCTATAAGCCAAACAACGAGTGTGAAAACACACTTATGCGCATGTTTGGCGTCACGTAGCACGTGAACTTATTATGAGCAGGCAGCTGAATAATTGTCACTCTTATACAACCTAAACACATCAAGTCTGCCAGTACGAGACCCTCGTTCAATGAAGTAAGGGAAAGAAGTGTATACCTAAGGGATCGTTTTTCCGTGTTTTAACGCAATACTAATGAGATCTAACAGACAGTAATGCCAAGAAACGTACAGGGGAATTTATTAGAACAAATGGAATGTAAATAAGAAGAAAGAAGAAAGAAAAGTGGATGAAAAAATTACCTGCCGTGAGCAGGAATTGAACCTACGACCTTCGAATAACGCGTTCGATGCTCTAACCACTGAGCTATCACAACGGCCTCCCCTCCATTCACTTTTTTGGGTTTATATATGTGAATTTAGAAGTAGAAGTGACAATCAGCGCCATCTATAGGCCAAACAACGAGTGTGAAAACACACTTATGCGCATGTTTGGCGTTACGTAGCACGTGAACTTATTATGAGTGGGCAGCTGATTAATTGTCCCTCTTATACAACCTAAACACACCAAGTCTGCCAGTACGAGACCCTCGTTCAATGAAATAAGGGAAAGAAGTGTATACCTATGGGCTCGTTTTTCCGTGTTTTAACGCAATACTAATGAGATCTAACAGACAGTAATGCCAAGAAACGTACAGGGGAAGTTATTAGAACAAAGGGAACGTAAATAAGAAGAAAGAAAAGTGCATGAAAAAATTACCAGCCGTTAGCAGGAACCAAACCTACGACATTCGAATAACGCGTTCGATGCTCTAACCACTGAGCAGTCACAACGGACTTCCCTCCATCCACTTTTTTGGGTTTATATATGTGAATTTAAAAGTAGAAGTGACAGTCAGCGCCATCTATAAGCCAAACAACTAGTGTGAAAAGACACTTATGCGCATGTTTGGTGTCACGTAGCACGTGAACCTATTATGAGCGGGCAGCTGATTAATTGTCCCTCTTATACAACCTAAACACACCAAGTCTGCCAGTACGAGACCCTCGTTTAATGAAATAAGGGAAAGAAGTGTATACCCAAGGGCTTGTTTTTCCGCGTTTTAACACAATAATAATGAGATCTAAGAGACAGTAATGCCAAGAAATGTACAGGGGAAGTTATTAGAACAAATGGAATGAAAATAAGAAGAAAGAAGAAAGTAAAGTGGATGAAAAAATTACCTGCCGTGAGCAGGAATTGAACCTAGGACCTTCGAATAACGCGTTCGATGCTCTAACCACTGAGCTATCACAACGGCCTCCCCTCCATTCACTTTTTTGGGTTTATATATGTGAATTTAGAAGTAGAAGTGACAATCAGCGCCATCTATAGGCCAAACAACGAGTGTGAAAACACACTTATGCGCATGTTTGGCGTTACGTAGCACGTGAACTTATTATGAGTGGGCAGCTGATTAATTGTCCCTCTTATACAACCTAAACACACCAAGTCTGCCAGTACGAGACCCTCGTTCAATGAAATAAGGGAAAGAAGTGTATACCTAAGGGCTCGTTTTTCCGTGTTTTAACGCAATACTAATGAGATCTAACAGACAGTAATGCCAAGAAACGTACAGGGGAAGTTATTAGAACAAAGGGAACGTAAATAAAAAGAAAGAAAAGTGGATGAAAAAATTACCAGCCGTTAGCAGGAACCAAACCTACGACATTCGAATAACGCGTTCGATGCTCTAACCACTGAGCAGTCACAACGGACTTCCCTCCATCCACTTTTTTGGGTTTATATATGTGAATTTAAAAGTAGAAGTGACAGTCAGCGCCATCTATAAGCCAAACAACTAGTGTGAAAAGACACTTATGCGCATGTTTGGCGTCACGTAGCACGTGAACCTATTATGAGCGGGCAGCTGATTAATTGTCCCTCTTATACAACCTAAACACACCAAGTCTGCCAGTACGAGACCCTCGTTTAATGAAATAAGGGAAAGAAGTGTATACCCAAGGGCTTGTTTTTCCGCGTTTTAACACAATATTAATGAGATCTAAGAGACAGTAATGCCAAGAAATGTACAGGGGAAGTTATTAGAACAAATGGAATGAAAATAAGAAGAAAGAAGAAAGTAAAGTGGATGAAAAAATTACCTGCTGTGAGCAGGAATTGAACCTAGGACCTTCGAATAACGCGTTCGATGCTCTAACCACTGAGCTATAACAACGGCCTTTCCTCCATCCACTATTTTGGGTTTATATATGTGAATTTAGAAGTAGGAGTGACAGTCAGCGCCATCTATAGGCCAAACAACGAGTGTGAAAACACACTTATGCGCATGTTTGGCGTCACGTAGCACGTGAACTTATTATGAGCAGGCAGCTGAATAATTGTCACTCTTATACAACCTAAACACATCAAGTCTGCCAGTACGAGACCCTCGTTCAATGAAGTAAGGGAAAGAAGTGTATACCTAAGGGATCGTTTTTCCGTGTTTTAACACAATAATAATGAGATCTAACCGACAGTAATGCCAAGAAATGTACAGGGGAAGTTATTAGAACACATGGAATGTAAATAAGAAGAAAGAAGAAAGAAAAGTGGATGAAAAACTTACCAGCCGTGAGCAGGAATCGAACCTACGGCATTCGAATAACGCGTTCGATGCTCTAACCACTGAGCAATCACAACGGCCTTCCCTCCATCCACTTTTTTGGGTTTATATATGTGAATTTAGAAGTAGAAGTGACAGTCAGCGCCATCTATAAGCCAAACAACGAGTGTGAAAACACACTTGTGCGCATGTTTGGCGTCACGTAGCACGTGAACTTATTATGAGCGCGCAGCTGATTAATCGTCCCTTTTATACAACCTAAACACACCAAGTCTACCAGTACGAGACCCTCGTTTAATGAAATAAGGGAAAGAAGTGTATACCTAAGGGCTCGTTTTTCCCTGTTTACACAAGAATAATGACATCTAACAGACAGTAATGCCAAGAAATGTACAGGGGAAGGCATTACAACAAATGGAATGTAAATAAGAAGAAAGAAGAAAGAAAAGTGGGTGAAAAAATTACCAGCCGTAAGAAGGAATCGAACCTACGACCTTCGAATAACGCGTGTGATGCTCTAACCTCTGAGCTATCACAACGGCCTTCCCTCCATTCACTTTTTTGGGTTTACATATGTGAATTTAGAAGTAGGAGTGACAGTCAGCGCCATTTATAAGCCAAACAACGAGTTTGAACACACACTTATGCGCATGTTTGGCGTCACGTAGCACGTGAACTTATTTTGAGCGGGCAGCTGGTTAATTGTCTTTCTTATACAACCTAAACACACCAAGTCTGCCAGTACGAGACCCTCGTTCAATGAAATAAGGGAAAGAAGTGTATACCTAAGGGCTCGTTTTTCCGTGTTTTAACACAATATTCTTGAGATCTAACAGACAGTAATGCCAAGAAATGTACAAGGGAAGTTATTAGAACAAATGGAATGTAAATAAGAAGAAAGAAGAAAGAAAAGTGGATGAAAAAATTACCTGCCGTGAGCAGGAATCGAACCTACGACTTCGAATAACGCGTTCGATGATCTAGCCACTGAGCTATCACAACGGCCTTTCCTCCATCCACTTTTTTGGGTTTATATATGTGAAGTTAGAAGTAGGAGTGTCAGTCAGCGCCATCTATAAGCCAAACAACGAGTGTGAAAACACACTTATGCGCATGTTTGGCGTCACGTAGCACGTGAACTTATTATGAGCGGGCAGCTGAATAATTGTCACTCTTATACAACCTAAACACACCAAGTCTGCCAGAACGAGACCCTCGTTCAATGAAATAAGGGAAAGAAGTGTATACCTAAGGGATCGTTTTTCCGTGTTTTAACACAATATTAATGAGATCTAACCGACAGTAATGCCAAGAAATGTACAGGGGAAGTTATTAGAACAAATGGAATGTAAATAAGAAGAAAGAAGAAAGAAAAGTGGATGAAAAACTTACCAGCCGTGAGCAGGAATCGAACCTACGACCTTCGAATAACGCGTTCGATGCTCTAACCACTGAGCAATCACAACGGCCTTCCCTCCATCCACTTTTTTGGGTTTATATATGTGAATTTAGAAGTAGAAGTGACAGTCAGCGCCATCTATAAGCCAAACAACGAGTGTGAAAACACACTTATGCGCATGTTCGGCGTCACGTGGGACGTGAACTGATTATGAGCGGGCAGCTGAATAATTGTCACTCTTATACCACCTAAACATACCACGTCTGCCAGTACGAGACCCTCGTTCAATGAAATAAGGGAAAGAAGTGTATACCCAAGGGTTCGTTTTTCCGTGTTTCAACACAATATTAATGAGATCTAACAGACAGTAATGCCAAGAAATGTACAGGGGAAGTTATTAGAACAAATGGAATGTAAATAGGAAAAAGAAGAAAAAAAAGTGGATGAAAAAATTACCAGCCGTGAGCAGGAACCGAACCTACGACCTTCGAATAACGCGTTCGATGCTCTAACCACTGAGCAATTACAACGGCCTTCCCTCCATCCACTTTTTTGGGTTTATATATGTGAATTTAGAAGTAGGAGTGACAGTCAGTGCCATCTATAAGCCAAACAACGAGTGTGAAAACACACTTATGCGCATGTTTGGCGTCACGTAGCACGTGAACGTATTATGAGCGGGCAGCTGATTAATTGTCCCTCTTATACAACCCAAACACACCAAGTCTGCCAGTACGAGACCCTCGTTCAATGAAATAAGGGAAAGAAGTGTATACCTAAGGGCTCGTTTTTCCGTGTTTTAACGCAATACTAATGAGATCTAACAGACAGTAATGCCATGAAATGCACAGGGGAAGTTATTAGAACAAATGGAATGTAAATAAGAAGAAAGAAGAAAGAAAAGTGGATGAAAAACTTACCAGCCGTGAGCAGGAACCGAACCTACGACCTTCGAATAACGCGTTCGATGCTCTAACCACTGAGCAATCACAATGGCCTTCCCTCCATCCACTTTTTTGGGTTTATATATGTGAATTTAAAAGTAGAAGTGACAGTCAGCGCCATCTATAAGCCAAACAACTAGTGTGAAAAGACACTTATGCGCATGTTTGGCGTCACGTAGCACGTGAACCTATTATGAGCGGGCAGCTGATTAATTGTCCCTCTTATACAACCTAAACACACCAAGTCTGCCAGTACGAGACCCTCGTTTAATGAAATAAGAGAAAGAAGTGTATACCTAAGGGCTCGTTTTTCCGTGTTTTAACGCAATACTAATGAGATCTAACAGACAGTAATGCCAAGAAACGTACAGGGGAAGTTATTAGAACAAAGGGAACGTAAATAAGAAGAAAGAAAAGTGGATGAAAAAATTACCAGCCGTTAGCAGGAACCAAACCTACGACATTCGAATAACGCGTTCGATGCTCTAACCACTGAGCAGTCACAACGGACTTCCCTCCATCCACTTTTTTGGGTTTATATATGTGAATTTAAAAGTAGAAGTGACAGTCAGCGCCATCTATAAGCCAAACAACGAGTGTGAAAACACACTTATGCGCATGTTGGGCGTCACGTAGCACGTGAACCTATTATGAGCGGGCAGCTGAATAATTGTCCCTCTTATACAACCCAAACACACCAAGTCTGCCAGTACGAGACCCTCGTTCAATGAAATAAGGGAAAGAAGTGTATACCTAATGGCTCGTTTTTCCGTGCTTTAACGCAATACTAATGAGATCTAACAGACAGTAATGCCATGAAATGTACAGGGGAAGTTATTGGAACAAATGGAATGTAAATAAGAAGAAAGAAGAAAGAAAAGTGGATGAAAAAATTACCAGCCGTGAGCAGGAACCGAACCTACGACCTTCGAATAACGCGTTCGATGCTCTAACCACTGAGCAATTACAACGGCCTTCCCTCCATCCACTTTTTTGGGTTTATATATGTGAATTTAGAAGTAGGAGTGACAGTCAGTGCCATCTATAAGCCAAACAACGAGTGTGAAAACACACTTATGCGCATGTTTGGCGTCACGTAGCACGTGAACGTATTATGAGCGGGCAGCTGAATAATTGTCCCTCTTATACAACCCAAACACACCAAGTCTGCCAGTACGAGACCCTCGTTCAATGAAATAAGGGAAAGAAGTGTATACCTAAGGGCTCGTTTTTCCGTGTTTTAACGCAATACTAATGAGATCTAACAGACAGTAATGCCAAGAAATGCACAAGGGAAGTTATTAGAACAAATGGAATGTAAATAAGAAGAAAGAAGAAAGAAAAGTGGATAAAAAACTTACCAGCCGTGAGCAGGAACCGAACCTACGACCTTCGAATAACGCGTTCGATGCTCTAACCACTGAGCAATCACAATGGCCTTCCCTCCATCCACTTTTTTGGGTTTATATATGTGAATTTAAAAGTAGAAGTGACAGTCAGCGCCATCTATAAGCCAAACAACTAGTGTGAAAAGACACTTATGCGCATGTTTGGCGTCACGTAGCACGTGAACCTATTATGAGCGGGCAGCTGATTAATTGTCCCTCTTATACAACCTAAACACACCAAGTCTGCCAGTACGAGACCCTCGTTTAATGAAATAAGGGAAAGAAGTGTATACCCAAGGGCTTGTTTTTCCGCGTTTTAACACAATATTAATGAGATCTAAGAGACAGTAATGCCAAGAAATGTACAGGGGAAGTTATTAGAACAAATGGAATGAAAATAAGAAGAAAGAAGAAAGTAAAGTGGATGAAAAAATTACCTGCCGTGAGCAGGAATTGAACCTAGGACCTTCGAATAACGCGTTCGATGCTCTAACCACTGAGCTATAACAACGGCCTTTCCTCCATCCACTATTTTGGGTTTATATATGTGAATTTAGAAGTAGGAGTGACAGTCAGCGCCATCTATAAGCCAAACAACGAGTGTGAAAACACACTTATGCGCATGTTTGGCGTCACGTAGCACGTGAACTTATTATGAGCGGGCAGCTGAATAATTGTCACTCTTATACAACCTAAACACATCAAGTCTGCCAGTACGAGACCCTCGTTCAATGAAGTAAGGGAAAGAAGTGTATACCTAAGGGATCGTTTTTCCGTGTTTTAACACAATATTAATGAGATCTAACCGACAGTAATGCCAAGAAATGTACAGGGGAAGTTATTAGAACACATGGAATGTAAATAAGAAGAAAGAAGAAAGAAAAGTGGATGAAAAACTTACCAGCCGTGAGCAGGAATCGAACCTACGACCTTCGAATAACGCGTTCGATGCTCTAACCACTGAGCAATCACAACGGCCTTCCCTCCATCCACTTTTTTGGGTTTATATATGTGAATTTAGAAGTAGAAGTGACAGTCAGCGCCATCTATAAGCCAAACAACGAGTGTGAAAACACACTTGTGCGCATGTTTGGCGTCACGTAGCACGTGAACTTATTATGAGCGCGCAGCTGATTAATCGTCCCTTTTATACAACCTAAACACACCAAGTCTACCAGTACGAGACCCTCGTTTAATGAAATAAGGGAAAGAAGTGTATACCTAAGGGCTCGTTTTTCCCTGTTTACACAAGAATAATGACATCTAACAGACAGTAATGCCAAGAAATGTACAGGGGAAGGCATTACAACAAATGGAATGTAAATAAGAAGAAAGAAGAAATTAATGTGGATGAAAAAATTACCAGACGTGAGCAGGAATCGAACCTACGACCTTCGAATAACGCGTTCGATGCTCTAACCACTGAGCTATCACAACGGCCTTCCCTCCATCCACTTTTTTGGGTTAACATATGTGTATTTTGAAGTAGGAGTGACAGTCAGCGCCATCTATAAGCCAAACAACGAGTGTGAAAACACACTTATGCGCATGTTTGGCGTCACGTAGCACGTGAACGTATTATGAGCAGGCAGCTGATTACTTGTCCCTCTTATACAACCCAAACACACCAAGTCTGCCAGTACGAGACCCTCGTTCAATGAAATAAGGGAAAGAAGTGTATACCCAAGGGCTTGTTTTTCCGCGTTTTAACACAATAATAATGAGATCTAACAGACAGTAATGCCAAGAAATGTACAGGGGAATTTATTAGAACAAATGGAATGTAAATAAGAAGAAAGAAGAAAGAAAAGTGGATGAAAAAATTACCTGCCGTGAGCAGGAATTGAACCTACGACCTTCGAATAACGCGTTCGATGCTCTAACCACTGAGCTATCACAACGGCCTCCCCTCCATTCACTTTTTTGGGTTAATATATGTGAATTTAGAAGTAGGAGTGACAGTCAGCGCCATCTATAAGCCAAACAACGAGTGTGAAAACACACTTATGCGCATGTTTGGCGTCAAGTAGCACGTGAACTTATTATGAGCAGGCAGCCTAATAATTGTCACTCTTATACAACCTAAACACACCAAGTCTGCCAGTACGAGACCCTCGTTTAATGAAATAAGGGAAAGAAGTGTATACCTAAGGGCTCGTTTTTCCGTGTTTTAACGCAAAACTAATGAGGTCTAACAGATAGTAATGCCAAGAAACGTACTGGGGAATTTATTAGAACAAATGGAATGTAAATAAGAAGAAAGAAGAAAGAAAAGTGGATGAAAAAATTACCTGCCGTGAGCAGGAATTGAACCTACGACCTTCGAATAACGCGTTCGATGCTCTAACCACTGAGCTATCACAACGGCCTCCCCTCCATTCACTTTTTTGGGTTTATATATGTGAATTTAGAAGTAGAAGTGACAATCAGCGCCATCTATAGGCCAAACAACGAGTGTGAAAACACACTTATGCGCATGTTTGGCGTTACGTAGCACGTGAACTTATTATGAGTGGGCAGCTGATTAATTGTCCCTCTTATACAACCTAAACACACCAAGTCTGCCAGTACGAGACCCTCGTTCAATGAAATAAGGGAAAGAAGTGTATACCTATGGGCTCGTTTTTCCGTGTTTTAACGCAATACTAATGAGATCTAACAGACAGTAATGCCAAGAAACGTACAGGGGAAGTTATTAGAACAAAGGGAACGTAAATAAGAAGAAAGAAAAGTGCACGAAAAAATTACCAGCCGTTAGCAGGAACCAAACCTACGACATTCGAATAACGCGTTCGATGCTCTAACCACTGAGCAGTCACAACGGACTTCCCTCCATCCACTTTTTTGGGTTTATATATGTGAATTTAAAAGTAGAAGTGACAGTCAGCGCCATCTATAAGCCAAACAACTAGTGTGAAAAGACACTTATGCGCATGTTTGGTGTCACGTAGCACGTGAACCTATTATGAGCGGGCAGCTGATTAATTGTCCCTCTTATACAACCTAAACACACCAAGTCTGCCAGTACGAGACCCTCGTTTAATGAAATAAGGGAAAGAAGTGTATACCCAAGGGCTTGTTTTTCCGCGTTTTAACACAATATTAATGAGATCTAAGAGACAGTAATGCCAAGAAATGTACAGGGGAAGTTATTAGAACAAATGGAATGAAAATAAGAAGAAAGAAGAAAGTAAAGTGGATGAAAAAATTACCTGCCGTGAGCAGGAATTGAACCTAGGACCTTCGAATAACGCGTTCGATGCTCTAACCACTGAGCTATCACAACGGCCTCCCCTCCATTCACTTTTTTTGGTTTATATATGTGAATTTAGAAGTAGAAGTGACAATCAGCGCCATCTATAGGCCAAACAACGAGTGTGAAAACACACTTATGCGCATGTTTGGCGTTACGTAGCACGTGAACTTATTATGAGTGGGCAGCTGATTAATTGTCCCTCCTATACAACCTAAACACACCAAGTCTGCCAGTACGAGACCCTCGTTCAATGAAATAAGGGAAAGAAGTGTATACCTAAGGGCTCGTTTTTCCGTGTTTTAACGCAATACTAATGAGATCTAACAGACAGTAATGCCAAGAAACGTACAGGGGAAGTTATTAGAACAAAGGGAACGTAAATAAGAAGGAAGAAAAGTGGATGAAAAAATTACCAGCCGTTAGCAGGAACCAAACCTACGACATTCGAATAACGCGTTCGATGCTCTAACCACTGAGCAGTCACAACGGACTTCCCTCCATCCACTTTTTTGGGTTTATATATGTGAATTTAAAAGTAGAAGTGACAGTCAGCGCCATCTATAAGCCAAACAACGAGTGTGAAAACACACTTATGCGCATGTTTGGCGTCACGTAGCACGTGAACGTATTATGAGCGGGCAGCTGATTAATTGTCCCTCTTATACAACCCAAACACACCAAGTCTGCCAGTACGAGACCCTCGTTCAATGAAATAAGGGAAAGAAGTGTATACCTAAGGGCTCGTTTTTCCGTGTTTTAACGCAATACTAATGAGATCTAACAGACAGTAATGCCAAGAAATGCACAGGGGAAGTTATTAGAACAAATGGAATGTAAATAAGAAGAAAGAAGAAAGAAAAGTGGATAAAAAACTTACCAGCCGTGAGCAGGAACCGAACCTACGACCTTCGAATAACGCGTTCGATGCTCTAACCACTGAGCAATTACAACGGCCTTCCCTCCATCCACTTTTTTGGGTTTATATATGTGAATTTAGAAGTAGGAGTGACAGTCAGTGCCATCTATAAGCCAAACAACGAGTGTGAAAACACACTTATGCGCATGTTTGGCGTCACGTAGCACGTGAACGTGTTATGAGCGGGCAGCTGATTAATTGTCCCTCTTATACAACCCAAACACACCAAGTCTGCCAGTACGAGACCCTCGTTCAATGAAATAAGGGAAAGAAGTGTATACCTAAGGGCTCGTTTTTCCGTGTTTTAACGCAATACTAATGAGATCTAACAGACAGTAATGCCAAGAAATGCACAGGGGAAGTTATTAGAACAAATGGAATGTAAATAAGAAGAAAGAAGAAAGAAAAGTGGATGAAAAACTTACCAGCCGTGAGCAGGAACCGAACCTACGACCTTCGAATAACGCGTTCGATGCTCTAACCACTGAGCAATCACAATGGCCTTCCCTCCATCCACTTTTTTGGGTTTATATATGTGAATTTAAAAGTAGAAGTGACAGTCAGCGCCATCTATAAGCCAAACAACTAGTGTGAAAAGACAGTTATGCGCATGTTTGGCGTCACGTAGCACGTGAACCTATTATGAGTGGGCAGCTGATTAATTGTCCCTCTTATACAACCTAAACACACCAAGTCTGCCAGTACGAGACCCTCGTTTAATGAAATAAGAGAAAGAAGTGTATACCTAAGGGCTCGTTTTTCCGTGTTTTAACGCAATACTAATGAGATCTAACAGACAGTAATGCCAAGAAACGTACAGGGGAAGTTATTAGAACAAAGGGAACGTAAATAAGAAGAAAGAAAAGTGGATGAAAAAATTACCAGCCGTTAGCAGGAACCAAACCTACGACATTCGAATAACGCGTTCGATGCTCTAACCACTGAGCAGTCACAACGGACTTCCCTCCATCCACTTTTTTGGGTTTATATATGTGAATTTAAAAGTAGAAGTGACAGTCAGCGCCATCTATAAGCCAAACAACGAGTGTGAAAACACACTTATGCGCATGTTTGGCGTTACGTAGCACGTGAACTTATTATGAGTGGGCAGCTGATTAATTGTCCCTCTTATACAACCTAAACACACCAAGTCTGCCAGTACGAGACCCTCGTTCAATGAAATAAGGGAAAGAAGTGTATACCTATGGGCTCGTTTTTCCGTGTTTTAACGCAATACTAATGAGATCTAACAGACAGTAATGCCAAGAAACGTACAGGGGAAGTTATTAGAACAAAGGGAACGTAAATAAGAAGAAAGAAAAGTGCATGAAAAAATTACCAGCCGTTAGCAGGAACCAAACCTACGACATTCGAATAACGCGTTCGATGCTCTAACCACTGAGCAGTCACAACGGACTTCCCTCCATCCACTTTTTTGGGTTTATATATGTGAATTTAAAAGTAGAAGTGACAGTCAGCGCCATCTATAAGCCAAACAACTAGTGTGAAAAGACACTTATGCGCATGTTTGGTGTCACGTAGCACGTGAACCTATTATGAGCGGGCAGCTGATTAATTGTCCCTCTTATACAACCTAAACACACCAAGTCTGCCAGTACGAGACCCTCGTTTAATGAAATAAGGGAAAGAAGTGTATACCCAAGGGCTTGTTTTTCCGCGTTTTAACACAATATTAATGAGATCTAAGAGACAGTAATGCCAAGAAATGTACAGGGGAAGTTATTAGAACAAATGGAATGAAAATAAGAAGAAAGAAGAAAGTAAAGTGGATGAAAAAATTACCTGCCGTGAGCAGGAATTGAACCTAGGACCTTCGAATAACGCGTTCGATGCTCTAACCACTGAGCTATCACAACGGCCTCCCCTCCATTCACTTTTTTTGGTTTATATATGTGAATTTAGAAGTAGAAGTGACAATCAGCGCCATCTATAGGCCAAACAACGAGTGTGAAAACACACTTATGCGCATGTTTGGCGTTACGTAGCACGTGAACTTATTATGAGTGGGCAGCTGATTAATTGTCCCTCTTATACAACCTAAACACACCAAGTCTGCCAGTACGAGACCCTCGTTCAATGAAATAAGGGAAAGAAGTGTATACCTAAGGGCTCGTTTTTCCGTGTTTTAACGCAATACTAATGAGATCTAACAGACAGTAATGCCAAGAAACGTACAGGGGAAGTTATTAGAACAAAGGGAACGTAAATAAGAAGAAAGAAAAGTGGATGAAAAAATTACCAGCCGTTAGCAGGAACCAAACCTACGACATTCGAATAACGCGTTCGATGCTCTAACCACTGAGCAGTCACAACGGACTTCCCTCCATCCACTTTTTTGGGTTTATATATGTGAATTTAAAAGTAGAAGTGACAGTCAGCGCCATCTATAAGCCAAACAACGAGTGTGAAAACACACTTATGCGCATGTTTGGCGTCACGTAGCACGTGAACGTATTATGAGCGGGCAGCTGATTAATTGTCCCTCTTATACAACCCAAACACACCAAGTCTGCCAGTACGAGACCCTCGTTCAATGAAATAAGGGAAAGAAGTGTATACCTAAGGGCTCGTTTTTCCGTGTTTTAACGCAATACTAATGAGATCTAACAGACAGTAATGCCAAGAAATGCACAGGGGAAGTTATTAGAACAAATGGAATGTAAATAAGAAGAAAGAAGAAAGAAAAGTGGATAAAAAACTTACCAGCCGTGAGCAGGAACCGAACCTACGACCTTCGAATAACGCGTTCGATGCTCTAACCACTGAGCAATTACAACGGCCTTCCCTCCATCCACTTTTTTGGGTTTATATATGTGAATTTAGAAGTAGGAGTGACAGTCAGTGCCATCTATAAGCCAAACAACGAGTGTGAAAACACACTTATGCGCATGTTTGGCGTCACGTAGCACGTGAACGTGTTATGAGCGGGCAGCTGATTAATTGTCCCTCTTATACAACCCAAACACACCAAGTCTGCCAGTACGAGACCCTCGTTCAATGAAATAAGGGAAAGAAGTGTATACCTAAGGGCTCGTTTTTCCGTGTTTTAACGCAATACTAATGAGATCTAACAGACAGTAATGCCAAGAAATGCACAGGGGAAGTTATTAGAACAAATGGAATGTAAATAAGAAGAAAGAAGAAAGAAAAGTGGATGAAAAACTTACCAGCCGTGAGCAGGAACCGAACCTACGACCTTCGAATAACGCGTTCGATGCTCTAACCACTGAGCAATCACAATGGCCTTCCCTCCATCCACTTTTTTGGGTTTATATATGTGAATTTAAAAGTAGAAGTGACAGTCAGCGCCATCTATAAGCCAAACAACTAGTGTGAAAAGACAGTTATGCGCATGTTTGGCGTCACGTAGCACGTGAACCTATTATGAGCGGGCAGCTGATTAATTGTCCCTCTTATACAACCTAAACACACCAAGTCTGCCAGTACGAGACCCTCGTTTAATGAAATAAGAGAAAGAAGTGTATACCTAAGGGCTCGTTTTTCCGTGTTTTAACGCAATACTAATGAGATCTAACAGACAGTAATGCCAAGAAACGTACAGGGGAAGTTATTAGAACAAAGGGAACGTAAATAAGAAGAAAGAAAAGTGGATGAAAAAATTACCAGCCGTTAGCAGGAACCAAACCTACGACATTCGAATAACGCGTTCGATGCTCTAACCACTGAGCAGTCACAACGGACTTCCCTCCATCCACTTTTTTGGGTTTATATATGTGAATTTAAAAGTAGAAGTGACAGTCAGCGCCATCTATAAGCCAAACAACGAGTGTGAAAACACACTTATGCGCATGTTGGGCGTCACGTAGCACGTGAACCTATTATGAGCGGGCAGCTGAATAATTGTCTCTCTTATACAACCCAAACACACCAAGTCTGCCAGTACGAGACCCTCGTTCAATGAAATAAGGGAAAGAAGTGTATACCTAATGGCTCGTTTTTCCGTGCTTTAACGCAATACTAATGAGATCTAACAGACAGTAATGCCATGAAATGTACAGGGGAAGTTATTGGAACAAATGGAATGTAAATAAGAAGAAAGAAGAAAGAAAAGTGGATGAAAAAATTACCAGCCGTGAGCAGGAACCGAACCTACGACCTTCGAATAACGCGTTCGATGCTCTAACCACTGAGCAATTACAACGGCCTTCCCTCCATCCACTTTTTTGGGTTTATATATGTGAATTTAGAAGTAGGAGTGACAGTCAGTGCCATCTATAAGCCAAACAACGAGTGTGAAAACACACTTATGCGCATGTTTGGCGTCACGTAGCACGTGAACGTATTATGAGCGGGCAGCTGATTAATTGTCCCTCTTATACAACCCAAACACACCAAGTCTGCCAGTACGAGACCCTCGTTCAATGAAATAAGGGAAAGAAGTGTATACCTAAGGGCTCATTTTTCCGTGTTTTAACGCAATACTAATGAGATCTAACAGACAGTAATGCCAAGAAATGCACAGGGGAAGTTATTAGAACAAATGGAATGTAAATAAGAAGAAAGAAGAAAGAAAAGTGGATAAAAAACTTACCAGCCGTGAGCAGGAACCGAACCTACGACCTTCGAATAACGCGTTCGATGCTCTAACCACTGAGCAATCACAATGGCCTTCCCTCCATCCACTTTTTTGGGTTTATATATGTGAATTTAAAAGTAGAAGTGACAGTCAGCGCCATCTATAAGCCAAACAACTAGTGTGAAAAGACACTTATGCGCATGTTTGGCGTCACGTAGCACGTGAACCTATTATGAGCGGGCAGCTGATTAATTGTCCCTCTTATACAACCTAAACACACCAAGTCTGCCAGTATGAGACCCTCGTTTAATGAAATAAGGAAAAGAAGTGTATACCCAAGGGCTTGTTTTTCCGCGTTTTAACACAATATTAATGAGATCTAAGAGACAGTAATGCCAAGAAATGTACAGGGGAAGTTATTAGAACAAATGGAATGAAAATAAGAAGAAAGAAGAAAGTAAAGTGGATGAAAAAATTACCTGCCGTGAGGAGGAATTGAACCTAGGACCTTCGAATAACGCGTTCGATGCTCTAACCACTGAGCTATAACAACGGCCTTTCCTCCATCCACTATTTTGGGTTTATATATGTGAATTTAGAAGTAGGAGTGACAGTCAGCGCCATCTATAAGCCAAACAACGAGTGTGAAAACACACTTATGCGCATGTTTGGCGTCACGTAGCACGTGAACTTATTATGAGCGGGCAGCTGAATAATTGTCACTCTTATACAACCTAAACACACCAAGTCTGCCAGTACGAGACCCTCGTTCAATGAAGTAAGGGAAAGAAGTGTATACCTAAGGGATCGTTTTTCCGTGTTTTAACACATTATTAATGAGATCTAACCGACAGTAATGCCAAGAAATGTACAGGGGAAGTTATTAGAACACATGGAATGTAAATAAGAAGAAAGAAGAAAGAAAAGTGGATGAAAAACTTACCAGCCGTGAGCAGGAATCGAACCTACGACCTTCGAATAACGCGTTCGATGCTCTAACCACTGAGCAATCACAACGGCCTTCCCTCCATCCACTTTTTTGGGTTTATATATGTGAATTTAGAAGTAGAAGTGACAGTCAGCGCCATCTATAAGCCAAACAACGAGTGTGAAAACACACTTGTGCGCATGTTTGGTGTCACGTAGCACGTGAACTTATTATGAGCGCGCAGCTGATTAATCGTCCCTTTTATACAACCTAAACACACCAAGTCTACCAGTACGAGACCCTCGTTTAATGAAATAAGGGAAAGAAGTGTATACCTAAGGGCTCGTTTTTCCCTGTTTACACAAGAATAATGACATCTAACAGACAGTAATGCCAAGAAATGTACAGGGGAAGGCATTACAACAAATGGAATGTAAATAAGAAGAAAGAAGAAATAAATGTGGATGAAAAAATTACCAGACGTGAGCAGGAATCGAACCTACGACCTTCGAATAACGCGTTCGATGCTCTAACCACTGAGCTATCACAACGGCCTTCCCTCCATCCACTTTTTTGGGTTAACATATGTGTATTTTGAAGTAGGAGTGACAGTCAGCGCCATCTATAAGCCAAACAACGAGTGTGAAAACACACTTATGCGCATGTTTGGCGTCACGTAGCACGTGAACGTATTATGAGCAGGCAGCTGATTACTTGTCCCTCTTATACAACCCAAACACACCAAGTCTGCCAGTACGAGACCCTCGTTCAATGAAATAAGGGAAAGAAGTGTATACCCAAGGGCTTGTTTTTCCGCGTTTTAACACAATAATAATGAGATCTAACAGACAGTAATGCCAAGAAATGTACAGGGGAATTTATTAGAACAAATGGAATGTAAATAAGAAGAAAGAAGAAAGAAAAGTGGATGAAAAAATTACCTGCCGTGAGCAGGAATTGAACCTACGACCTTCGAATAACGCGTTCGATGCTCTAACCACTGAGCTATCACAACGGCCTCCCCTCCATTCAATTTTTGGGTTAATATATGTGAATTTAGAAGTAGGAGTGACAGTCAGCGCCATCTATAAGCCAAACAACGAGTGTGAAAACACACTTATGCGCATGTTTGGCGTCAAGTAGCACGTGAACTTATTATGAGCAGGCAGCCTAATAATTGTCACTCTTATACAACCTAAACACACCAAGTCTGCCAGTACGAGACCCTCGTTTAATGAAATAAGGGAAAGAAGTGTATACCTAAGGGCTCGTTTTTCCGTGTTTTAACGCAATACTAATGAGATCTAACAGACAGTAATGCCAAGAAACGTACAGGGGAATTTATTAGAACAAATGGAATGTAAATAAGAAGAAAGAAGAAAGAAAAGTGGATGAAAAAATTACCTGCCGTGAGCAGGAATTGAACCTACGACCTTCGAATAACGCGTTCGATGCTCTAACCACTGAGCTATCACAACGGCCTCCCCTCCATTCACTTTTTTGGGTTTATATATGTGAATTTAGAAGTAGAAGTGACAATCAGCGCCATCTATAGGCCAAACAACGAGTGTGAAAACACACTTATGCGCATGTTTGGCGTTACGTAGCACGTGAACTCATTATGAGTGGGCAGCTGATTAATTGTCCCTCTTATACAACCTAAACACACCAAGTCTGCCAGTACGAGACCCTCGTTCAATGAAATAAGGGAAAGAAGTGTATACCTATGGGCTCGTTTTTCCGTGTTTTAACGCAATACTAATGAGATCTAACAGACAGTAATGCCAAGAAACGTACAGGGGAAGTTATTAGAACAAAGGGAACGTAAATAAGAAGAAAGAAAAGTGCATGAAAAAATTACCAGCCGTTAGCAGGAACCAAACCTACGACATTCGAATAACGCGTTCGATGCTCTAACCACTGAGCAGTCACAACGGACTTCCCTCCATCCACTTTTTTGGGTTTATATATGTGAATTTAAAAGTAGAAGTGACAGTCAGCGCCATCTATAAGCCAAACAACTAGTGTGAAAAGACACTTATGCGCATGTTTGGTGTCACGTAGCACGTGAACCTATTATGAGCGGGCAGCTGATTAATTGTCCCTCTTATACAACCTAAACACACCAAGTCTGCCAGTACGAGACCCTCGTTTAATGAAATAAGGGAAAGAAGTGTATACCCAAGGGCTTGTTTTTCCGCGTTTTAACACAATATTAATGAGATCTAAGAGACAGTAATGCCAAGAAACGTACAGGGGAAGTTATTAGAACAAAGGGAACGTAAATAAGAAGAAAGAAAAGTGGATGAAAAAATTACCAGCCGTTAGCAGGAACCAAACCTACGACATTCGAATAACGCGTTCGATGCTCTAACCACTGAGCAGTCACAACGGACTTCCCTCCATCCACTTTTTTGGGTTTATATATGTGAATTTAAAAGTAGAAGTGACAGTCAGCGCCATCTATAAGCCAAACAACGAGTGTGAAAACACACTTATGCGCATGTTTGGCGTCACGTAGCACGTGAACGTATTATGAGCGGGCAGCTGATTAATTGTCCCTCTTATACAACCCAAACACACCAAGTCTGCCAGTACGAGACCCTCGTTCAATGAAATAAGGGAAAGAAGTGTATACCTAAGGGCTCGTTTTTCCGTGTTTTAACGCAATACTAATGAGATCTAACAGACAGTAATGCCAAGAAATGCACAGGGGAAGTTATTAGAACAAATGGAATGTAAATAAGAAGAAAGAAGAAAGAAAAGTGGATAAAAAACTTACCAGCCGTGAGCAGGAACCGAACCTACGACCTTCGAATAACGCGTTCGATGCTCTAACCACTGAGCAATTACAACGGCCTTCCCTCCATCCACTTTTTTGGGTTTATATATGTGAATTTAGAAGTAGGAGTGACAGTCAGTGCCATCTATAAGCCAAACAACGAGTGTGAAAACACACTTATGCGCATGTTTGGCGTCACGTAGCACGTGAACGTGTTATGAGCGGGCAGCTGATTAATTGTCCCTCTTATACAACCCAAACACACCAAGTCTGCCAGTACGAGACCCTCGTTCAATGAAATAAGGGAAAGAAGTGTATACCTAAGGGCTCGTTTTTCCGTGTTTTAACGCAATACTAATGAGATCTAACAGACAGTAATGCCAAGAAATGCACAGGGGAAGTTATTAGAACAAATGGAATGTAAATAAGAAGAAAGAAGAAAGAAAAGTGGATGAAAAACTTACCAGCCGTGAGCAGGAACCGAACCTACGACCTTCGAATAACGCGTTCGATGCTCTAACCACTGAGCAATCACAATGGCCTTCCCTCCATCCACTTTTTTGGGTTTATATATGTGAATTTAAAAGTAGAAGTGACAGTCAGCGCCATCTATAAGCCAAACAACTAGTGTGAAAAGACAGTTATGCGCATGTTTGGCGTCACGTAGCACGTGAACCTATTATGAGCGGGCAGCTGATTAATTGTCCCTCTTATACAACCTAAACACACCAAGTCTGCCAGTACGAGACCCTCGTTTAATGAAATAAGAGAAAGAAGTGTATACCTAAGGGCTCGTTTTTCCGTGTTTTAACGCAATACTAATGAGATCTAACAGACAGTAATGCCAAGAAACGTACAGGGGAAGTTATTAGAACAAAGGGAACGTAAATAAGAAGAAAGAAAAGTGGATGAAAAAATTACCAGCCGTTAGCAGGAACCAAACCTACGACATTCGAATAACGCGTTCGATGCTCTAACCACTGAGCAGTCACAACGGACTTCCCTCCATCCACTTTTTTGGGTTTATATATGTGAATTTAAAAGTAGAAGTGACAGTCAGCGCCATCTATAAGCCAAACAACGAGTGTGAAAACACACTTATGCGCATGTTGGGCGTCACGTAGCACGTGAACCTATTATGAGCGGGCAGCTGAATAATTGTCTCTCTTATACAACCCAAACACACCAAGTCTGCCAGTACGAGACCCTCGTTCAATGAAATAAGGGAAAGAAGTGTATACCTAATGGCTCGTTTTTCCGTGCTTTAACGCAATACTAATGAGATCTAACAGACAGTAATGCCATGAAATGTACAGGGGAAGTTATTGGAACAAATGGAATGTAAATAAGAAGAAAGAAGAAAGAAAAGTGGATGAAAAAATTACCAGCCGTGAGCAGGAACCGAACCTACAACCTTCGAATAACGCGTTCGATGCTCTAACCACTGAGCAATTACAACGGCCTTCCCTCCATCCACTTTTTTGGGTTTATATATGTGAATTTAGAAGTAGGAGTGACAGTCAGTGCCATCTATAAGCCAAACAACGAGTGTGAAAACACACTTATGCGCATGTTTGGCGTCACGTAGCACGTGAACGTATTATGAGCGGGCAGCTGTTAATTGTCCCTCTTATACAACCCAAACACACCAAGTCTGCCAGTACGAGACCCTCGTTCAATGAAATAAGGGAAAGAAGTGTATACCTAAGGGCTCGTTTTTCCGTGTTTTAACGCAATACTAATGAGATCTAACAGACAGTAATGCCAAGAAATGCACAGGGGAAGTTATTAGAACAAATGGAATGTAAATAAGAAGAAAGAAGAAAGAAAAGTGGATAAAAAACTTACCAGCCGTGAGCAGGAACCGAACCTACGACCTTCGAATAACGCGTTCGATGCTCTAACCACTGAGCAATCACAATGGCCTTCCCTCCATCCACTTTTTTGGGTTTATATATGTGAATTTAAAAGTAGAAGTGACAGTCAGCGCCATCTATAAGCCAAACAACTAGTGTGAAAAGACACTTATGCGCATGTTTGGCGTCACGTAGCACGTGAACCTATTATGAGCGGGCAGCTGATTAATTGTCCCTCTTATACAACCTAAACACACCAAGTCTGCCAGTATGAGACCCTCGTTTAATGAAATAAGGGAAAGAAGTGTATACCCAAGGGCTTGTTTTTCCGCGTTTTAACACAATATTAATGAGATCTAAGAGACAGTAATGCCAAGAAATGTACAGGGGAAGTTATTAGAACAAATGGAATGAAAATAAGAAGAAAGAAGAAAGTAAAGTGGATGAAAAAATTACCTGCCGTGAGCAGGAATTGAACCTAGGACCTTCGAATAACGCGTTCGATGCTCTAACCACTGAGCTATAACAACGGCCTTTCCTCCATCCACTATTTTGGGTTTATATATGTGAATTTAGAAGTAGGAGTGACAGTCAGCGCCATCTATAAGCCAAACAACGAGTGTGAAAACACACTTATGCGCATGTTTGGCGTCACGTAGCACGTGAACTTATTATGAGCGGGCAGCTGAATAATTGTCACTCTTATACAACCTAAACACATCAAGTCTGCCAGTACGAGACCCTCGTTCAATGAAGTAAGGGAAAGAAGTGTATACCTAAGGGATCGTTTTTCCGTGTTTTAACACATTATTAATGAGATCTAACCGACAGTAATGCCAAGAAATGTACAGGGGAAGTTATTAGAACACATGGAATGTAAATAAGAAGAAAGAAGAAAGAAAAGTGGATGAAAAACTTACCAGCCGTGAGCAGGAATCGAACCTACGACCTTCGAATAACGCGTTCGATGCTCTAACCACTGAGCAATCACAACGGCCTTCCCTCCATCCACTTTTTTGGGTTTATATATGTGAATTTAGAAGTAGAAGTGACAGTCAGCGCCATCTATAAGCCAAACAACGAGTGTGAAAACACACTTGTGCGCATGTTTGGTGTCACGTAGCACGTGAACTTATTATGAGCGCGCAGCTGATTAATCGTCCCTTTTATACAACCTAAACACACCAAGTCTACCAGTACGAGACCCTCGTTTAATGAAATAAGGGAAAGAAGTGTATACCTAAGGGCTCGTTTTTCCCTGTTTACACAAGAATAATGACATCTAACAGACAGTAATGCCAAGAAATGTACAGGGGAAGGCATTACAACAAATGGAATGTAAATAAGAAGAAAGAAGAAATAAATGTGGATGAAAAAATTACCAGACGTGAGCAGGAATCGAACCTACGACCTTCGAATAACGCGTTCGATGCTCTAACCACTGAGCTATCACAACGGCCTTCCCTCCATCCACTTTTTTGGGTTAACATATGTGTATTTTGAAGTAGGAGTGACAGTCAGCGCCATCTATAAGCCAAACAACGAGTGTGAAAACACACTTATGCGCATGTTTGGCGTCACGTAGCACGTGAACGTATTATGAGCAGGCAGCTGATTACTTGTCCCTCTTATACAACCCAAACACACCAAGTCTGCCAGTACGAGACCCTCGTTCAATGAAATAAGGGAAAGAAGTGTATACCCAAGGGCTTGTTTTTCCGCGTTTTAACACAATAATAATGAGACCTAACAGACAGTAATGCCAAGAAATGTACAGGGGAATTTATTAGAACAAATGGAATGTAAATAAGAAGAAAGAAGAAAGAAAAGTGGATGAAAAAATTACCTGCCGTGAGCAGGAATTGAACCTACGACCTTCGAATAACGCGTTCGATGCTCTAACCACTGAGCTATCACAACGGCCTCCCCTCCATTCAATTTTTGGGTTAATATATGTGAATTTAGAAGTAGGAGTGACAGTCAGCGCCATCTATAAGCCAAACAACGAGTGTGAAAACACACTTATGCGCATGTTTGGCGTCAAGTAGCACGTGAACTTATTATGAGCAGGCAGCCTAATAATTGTCACTCTTATACAACCTAAACACACCAAGTCTGCCAGTACGAGACCCTCGTTTAATGAAATAAGGGAAAGAAGTGTATACCTAAGGGCTCGTTTTTCCGTGTTTTAACGCAATACTAATGAGATCTAACAGACAGTAATGCCAAGAAACGTACAGGGGAATTTATTAGAACAAATGGAATGTAAATAAGAAGAAAGAAGAAAGAAAAGTGGATGAAAAAATTACCTGCCGTGAGCAGGAATTGAACCTACGACCTTCGAATAACGCGTTCGATGCTCTAACCACTGAGCTATCACAACGGCCTCCCCTCCATTCACTTTTTTGGGTTTATATATGTGAATTTAGAAGTAGAAGTGACAATCAGCGCCATCTATAGGCCAAACAACGAGTGTGAAAACACACTTATGCGCATGTTTGGCGTTACGTAGCACGTGAACTCATTATGAGTGGGCAGCTGATTAATTGTCCCTCTTATACAACCTAAACACACCAAGTCTGCCAGTACGAGACCCTCGTTCAATGAAATAAGGGAAAGAAGTGTATACCTATGGGCTCGTTTTTCCGTGTTTTAACGCAATACTAATGAGATCTAACAGACAGTAATGCCAAGAAACGTACAGGGGAAGTTATTAGAACAAAGGGAACGTAAATAAGAAGAAAGAAAAGTGCATGAAAAAATTACCAGCCGTTAGCAGGAACCAAACCTACGACATTCGAATAACGCGTTCGATGCTCTAACCACTGAGCAGTCACAACGGACTTCCCTCCATCCACTTTTTTGGGTTTATATATGTGAATTTAAAAGTAGAAGTGACAGTCAGCGCCATCTATAAGCCAAACAACTAGTGTGAAAAGACACTTATGCGCATGTTTGGTGTCACGTAGCACGTGAACCTATTATGAGCGGGCAGCTGGTTAATTGTCCCTCTTATACAACCTAAACACACCAAGTCTGCCAGTACGAGACCCTCGTTTAATGAAATAAGGGAAAGAAGTGTATACCCAAGGGCTTGTTTTTCCGCGTTTTAACACAATATTAATGAGATCTAAGAGACAGTAATGCCAAGAAATGTACAGGGGAAGTTATTAGAACAAATGGAATGAAAATAAGAAGAAAGAAGAAAGTAAAGTGGATGAAAAAATTACCTGCCGTGAGCAGGAATTGAACCTAGGACCTTCGAATAACGCGTTCGATGCTCTAACCACTGAGCTATCACAACGGCCTCCCCTCCATTCACTTTTTTGGGTTAATATATGTGAATTTAGAAGTAGGAGTGACAGTCAGCGCCATCTATAAGCCAAACAACGAGTGTGAAAACACACTTATGCGCATGTTCGGCGTCACGTGGGACGTGAACTTATTATGAGCGGGCAGCTGAATAATTGTCACTCTTATACCACCTAAACATACCACGTCTGCCAGTACGAGACCCTCGTTCAATGAAATAAGGGAAAGAAGTGTATACCCAAGGGTTCGTTTTTCCGTGTTTCAACACAATATTAATGAGATCTAACAGACAGTATTGCCAAGAAATGTACAGGGGAAGTTATTAGAACAAATGGAATGTAAATAGGAAAAAGAAGAAAAAAAAGTGGATGAAAAAATTACCAGCCGTGAGCAGGAACCGAACCTACGACCTTCGAATAACGCGTTCGATGCTCTAACCACTGAGCAATTACAACGGCCTTCCCTCCATCCACTTTTTTGGGTTTATATATGTGAATTTAGAAGTAGGAGTGACAGTCAGTGCCATCTATAAGCCAAACAACGAGTGTGAAAACACACTTATGCGCATGTTTGGCGTCACGTAGCACGTGAACGTATTATGAGCGGGCAGCTGATTAATTGTCCCTCTTATACAACCCAAACACACCAAGTCTGCCAGTACGAGACCCTCGTTCAATGAAATAAGGGAAAGAAGTGTATACCTAAGGGCTCGTTTTTCCGTGTTTTAACGCAATACTAATGAGATCTAACAGACAGTAATGCCAAGAAATGCACAGGGGAAGTTATTAGAACAAATGGAATGTAAATAAGAAGAAAGAAGAAAGAAAAGTGGATGAAAAACTTACCAGCCGTGAGCAGGAACCGAACCTACGACCTTCGAATAACGCGTTCGATGCTCTAACCACTGAGCAATCACAATGGCCTTCCCTCCATCCACTTTTTTGGGTTTATATATGTGAATTTAAAGTAGAAGTGACAGTCAGCGCCATCTATAAGCCAAACAACTAGTGTGAAAAGACACTTATGCGCATGTTTGGCGTCACGTAGCACGTGAACCTATTATGAGCGGGCAGCTGATTAATTGTCCCTCTTATACAACCTAAACACACCAAGTCTGCCAGTACGAGACCCTCGTTTAATGAAATAAGGGAAAGAAGTGTATACCCAAGGGCTTGTTTTTCCGCGTTTTAACACAATATTAATGAGATCTAAGAGACAGTAATGCCAAGAAATGTACAGGGGAAGTTATTAGAACAAATGGAATGAAAATAAGAAGAAAGAAGAAAGTAAAGTGGATGAAAAAATTACCTGCCGTGAGCAGGAATTGAACCTAGGACCTTCGAATAACGCGTTCGATGCTCTAACCACTGAGCTATAACAACGGCCTTTCCTCCATCCACTATTTTGGGTTTATATATGTGAATTTAGAAGTAGGAGTGACAGTCAGCGCCATCTATAAGCCAAACAACGAGTGTGAAAACACACTTATGCGCATGTTTGGCGTCACGTAGCACGTGAACTTATTATGAGCGGGCAGCTGAATAATTGTCACTCTTATACAACCTAAACACATCAAGTCTGCCAGTACGAGACCCTCGTTCAATGAAGTAAGGGAAAGAAGTGTATACCTAAGGGATCGTTTTTCCGTGTTTTAACACGATATTAATGAGATCTAACCGACAGTAATGCCATGAAATGTACAGGGGAAGTTATTAGAACAAATGGAATGTAAATAAGAAGAAAGAAGAAAGAAAAGTGGATGAAAAACTTACCAGCCGTGAGCAGGAATCGAACCTACGACCTTCGAATAACGCGTTCGATGCTCTAACCACTGAGCAATCACAACGGCCTTCCCTCCATCCACTTTTTTGGGTTTATATATGTGAATTTAGAAGTAGAAGTGACAGTCAGCGCCATCTATAAGCCAAACAACGAGTGTGAAAACACACTTGTGCGCATGTTTGGCGTCACGTAGCACGTGAACTTATTATGAGCGGGCAGCTGATTAATCGTCCCTTTTATACAACCTAAACACACCAAGTCTACCAGTACGAGACCCTCGTTTAATGAAATAAGGGAAAGAAGTGTATACCTAAGGGCTCGTTTTTCCCTGTTTACACAAGAATAATGACATCTAACAGACAGTAATGCCAAGAAATGTACAGGGGAAGGCATTACAACAACTGGAATGTAAATAAGAAGAAAGAAGAAATAAAAGTGGATGAAAAAATTACCAGACGTGAGCAGGAATCGAACCTACGACCTTCGAATAACGCGTTCGATGCTCGAACCACTGAGCTATCACAACGGCCTTCCCTCCATCCACTTTTTTGGGTTAACATATGTGTATTTAGAAGTAGGAGTGACAGTCAGCGCCATCTATAAGCCAAACAACGAGTGTGAAAACACACTTATGCGCATGTTTGGCGTCACGTAGCACGTGAACGTATTATGAGCAGGCAGCTGATTACTTGTCCCTCTTATACAACCCAAACACACCAAGTCTGCCAGTACGAGACCCTCGTTCAATGAAATAAGGGAAAGAAGTGTATACCCAAGGGCTTGTTTTTCCGCGTTTTAACACAATAATAATGAGATCTAACAGACAGTAATGCCAAGAAATGTACAGGGGAATTTATTAGAACAAATGGAATGTAAATAAGAAGAAAGAAGAAAGAAAAGTGGATGAAAAAATTACCTGCCGTGAGCAGGAATTGAACCTACGACCTTCGAATAACGCGTTCGATGCTCTAACCACTGAGCTATCACAACGGCCTCCCCTCCATTCACTTTTTTGGGTTAATATATGTGAATTTAGAAGTAGGAGTGACAGTCAGCGCCATCTATAAGCCAAACAACGAGTGTGAAAACACACTTATGCGCATGTTTGGCGTCAAGTAGCACGTGAACTTATTATGAGCAGGCAGCCTAATAATTGTCACTCTTATACAACCTAAACACACCAAGTCTGCCAGTACGAGACCCTCGTTCAATGAAATAAGGGAAAGAAGTGTATACCCAAGGGCTCGTTTTTCCGTGTTTTAACACAACATTAATGAGATCTAACAGACAGTAATGCCAAGAAATGTACAGGGGAAGTTATTAGAGCAAATGGAATGTAAATAGGAAGAAAGAAGAAAGAAAAGTGGGTGAAAAAATTACCAGCCGTAAGAAGGAATCGAACCTACGACCTTCGAATAACGCGTGTGATGCTCTAACCTCTGAGCTATCACAACGGCCTTCCTCCATCCACTTTTTTGGGTTTACATATGTGAATTTAGAAGTAGGAGTGACAGTCAGCGCCATTTATAAGCCAAACAACGAGTTTGAACACACACTTATGCGCATGTTTGGCGTCACGTAGCACGTGAACTTATTATGAGCGGGCAGCTGGTTAATTGTCTTTCTTATACAACCTAAACACACCAAGTCTGCCAGTACGAGACCCTCGTTCAATGAAATAAGGGAAAGAAGTGTATACCTAAGGGCTCGTTTTTCCGTGTTTTAACACAATATTCTTGAGATCTAACAGACAGTAATGCCAAGAAATGTACAAGGGAAGTTATTAGAACAAATGGAATGTAAATAAGAAGAAAGAAGAAAGAAAAGTGGATGAAAAAATTACCTGCCGTGAGCAGGAATCGAACCTACGACTTCGAATAACGCGTTCGATGATCTAGCCACTGAGCTATCACAACGGCCTTTCCTCCATCCACTTTTTTGGGTTTATATATGTGAAGTTAGAAGTAGGAGTGTCAGTCAGCGCCATCTATAAGCCAAACAACGAGTGTGAAAACACACTTATGCGCATGTTTGGCGTCACGTAGCACGTGAACTTATTATGAGCGGGCAGCTGAATAATTGTCACTCTTATACAACCTAAACACACCAAGTCTGCCAGTACGAGACCCTCGTTCAATGAAATAAGGGAAAGAAGTGTATACCTAAGGGATCGTTTTTCCGTGTTTTAACACAATATTAATGAGATCTAACCGACAGTAATGCCAAGAAATGTACAGGGGAAGTTATTAGAACAAATGGAATGTAAATAAGAAGAAAGAAGAAAGAAAAGTGGATGAAAAACTTACCAGCCGTGAGCAGGAATCGAACCTACGACCTTCGAATAACGCGTTCGATGCTCTAACCACTGAGCAATCACAACGGCCTTCCCTCCATCCACTTTTTTGGGTTTATATATGTGAATTTAGAAGTAGAAGTGACAGTCAGCGCCATCTATAAGCCAAACAACGAGTGTGAAAACACACTTATGCGCATGTTCGGCGTCACGTGGGACGTGAACTTATTATGAGCGGGCAGCTGAATAATTGTCACTCTTATACCACCTAAACATACCACGTCTGCCAGTACGAGACCCTCGTTCAATGAAATAAGGGAAAGAAGTGTATACCCAAGGGTTCGTTTTTGCGTGTTTCAACACAATATTAATGAGATCTAACAGACAGTATTGCCAAGAAATGTACAGGGGAAGTTATTAGAACAAATGGAATGTAAATAGGAAAAAGAAGAAAAAAAAGTGGATGAAAAAATTACCAGCCGTGAGCAGGAACCGAACCTACGACCTTCGAATAACGCGTTCGATGCTCTAACCACTGAGCAATTACAACGGCCTTCCCTCCATCCACTTTTTTGGGTTTATATATGTGAATTTAGAAGTAGGAGTGACAGTCAGTGCCATCTATAAGCCAAACAACGAGTGTGAAAACACACTTATGCGCATGTTTGGCGTCACGTAGCACGTGAACGTATTATGAGCGGGCAGCTGATTAATTGTCCCTCTTATACAACCCAAACACACCAAGTCTGCCAGTACGAGACCCTCGTTCAATGAAATAAGGGAAAGAAGTGTATACCTAAGGGCTCGTTTTTCCGTGTTTTAACGCAATACTAATGAGATCTAACAGACAGTAATGCCAAGAAATGCACAGGGGAAGTTATTAGAACAAATGGAATGTAAATAAGAAGAAAGAAGAAAGAAAAGTGGATGAAAAACTTACCAGCCGTGAGCAGGAACCGAACCTACGACCTTCGAATAACGCGTTCGATGCTCTAACCACTGAGCAATCACAATGGCCTTCCCTCCATCCACTTTTTTGGGTTTATATATGTGAATTTAAAGTAGAAGTGACAGTCAGCGCCATCTATAAGCCAAACAACTAGTGTGAAAAGACACTTATGCGCATGTTTGGCGTCATGTAGCACGTGAACCTATTATGAGCGGGCAGCTGATTAATTGTCCCTCTTATACAACCTAAACACACCAAGTCTGCCAGTACGAGACCCTCGTTTAATGAAATAAGGGAAAGAAGTGTATACCCAAGGGCTTGTTTTTCCGCGTTTTAACACAATATTAATGAGATCTAAGAGACAGTAATGCCAAGAAATGTACAGGGGAAGTTATTAGAACAAATGGAATGAAAATAAGAAGAAAGAAGAAAGTAAAGTGGATGAAAAAATTACCTGCCGTGAGCAGGAATTGAACCTAGGACCTTCGAATAACGCGTTCGATGCTCTAACCACTGAGCTATAACAACGGCCTTTCCTCCATCCACTATTTTGGGTTTATATATGTGAATTTAGAAGTAGGAGTGACAGTCAGCGCCATCTATAAGCCAAACAACGAGTGTGAAAACACACTTATGCGCATGTTTGGCGTCACGTAGCACGTGAACTTATTATGAGCGGGCAGCTGAATAATTGTCACTCTTATACAACCTAAACACATCAAGTCTGCCAGTACGAGACCCTCGTTCAATGAAGTAAGGGAAAGAAGTGTATACCTAAGGGATCGTTTTTCCGTGTTTTAACACGATATTAATGAGATCTAACCGACAGTAATGCCATGAAATGTACAGGGGAAGTTATTAGAACAAATGGAATGTAAATAAGAAGAAAGAAGAAAGAAAAGTGGATGAAAAACTTACCAGCCGTGAGCAGGAATCGAACCTACGACCTTCGAATAACGCGTTCGATGCTCTAACCACTGAGCAATCACAACGGCCTTCCCTCCATCCACTTTTTTGGGTTTATATATGTGAATTTAGAAGTAGAAGTGACAGTCAGCGCCATCTATAAGCCAAACAACGAGTGTGAAAACACACTTGTGCGCATGTTTGGCGTCACGTAGCACGTGAACTTATTATGAGCGGGCAGCTGATTAATCGTCCCTTTTATACAACCTAAACACACCAAGTCTACCAGTACGAGACCCTCGTTTAATGAAATAAGGGAAAGAAGTGTATACCTAAGGGCTCGTTTTTCCCTGTTTACACAAGAATAATGACATCTAACAGACAGTAATGCCAAGAAATGTACAGGGGAAGGCATTACAACAACTGGAATGTAAATAAGAAGAAAGAAGAAATAAAAGTGGATGAAAAAATTACCAGACGTGAGCAGGAATCGAACCTACGACCTTCGAATAACGCGTTCGATGCTCTAACCACTGAGCTATCACAACGGCTTTCCCTCCATCCACTTTTTTGGGTTTATATATGTGAATTTAGAAGTAGAAGTGACAGTCAGCGCCATCTATAAGCCAAACAACGAGTGTGAAAACACACTTATGCGCATGTTTGGCGTCACGTAGCACGTGAACGTATTATGAGCAGGCAGCTGATTACTTGTCCCTCTTATACAACCCAAACACACCAAGTCTGCGAGTACGAGACCCTCGTTCAATGAAATAAGGGAAAGAAGTGTATACCCAAGGGTTCGTTTTTCCGTGTTTCAACACAATATTAATGAGATCTAACAGACAGTAATGCCAAGAAATGTACAGGGGAAGTTATTAGAACAAATGGAATGTAAATAGGAAAAAGAAGAAAAATAGTGGATGAAAAAATTACCAGCCGTGAGCAGGAACCGAACCTACGACCTTCGAATAACGCGTTCGATGCTCTAACCACTGAGCAATTACAACGGCCTTCCCTCCATCCACTTTTTTGGGTTTATATATGTGAATTTAGAAGTAGGAGTGACAGTCAGTGCCATCTATAAGCCAAACAACGAGTGTGAAAACACACTTATGCGCATGTTTGGCGTCACGTAGCACGTGAACGTATTATGAGCGGGCAGCTGATTAATTGTCCCTCTTATACAACCCAAACACACCAAGTCTGCCAGTACGAGACCCTCGTTCAATGAAATAAGGGAAAGAAGTGTATACCTAAGGGCTCGTTTTTCCGTGTTTTAACGCAATACTAATGAGATCTAACAGACAGTAATGCCAAGAAATGCACAGGGGAAGTTATTAGAACAAATGGAATGTAAATAAGAAGAAAGAAGAAAGAAAAGTGGATGAAAAACTTACCAGCCGTGAGCAGGAACCGAACCTACGACCTTCGAATAACGCGTTCGATGCTCTAACTACTGAGCAATCACAATGGCCTTCCCTCCATCCACTTTTTTGGGTTTATATATGTGAATTTAAAAGTAGAAGTGACAGTCAGCGCCATCTATAAGCCAAACAACTAGTGTGAAAAGACACTTATGCGCATGTTTGGCGTCACGTAGCACGTGAACCTATTATGAGCGGGCAGCTGATTAATTGTCCCTCTTATACAACCTAAACACACCAAGTCTGCCAGTACGAGACCCTCGTTTAATGAAATAAGGGAAAGAAGTGTATTCCCAAGGGCTTGTTTTTCCGCGTTTTAACACAATATTAATGAGATCTAAGAGACAGTAATGCCAAGAAATGTACAGGGGAAGTTATTAGAACAAATGGAATGAAAATAAGAAGAAAGAAGAAAGTAAAGTGGATGAAAAAATTACCTGCCGTGAGCAGGAATTGAACCTAGGACCTTCGAATAACGCGTTCGATGCTCTAACCACTGAGCTATAACAACGGCCTTCCCTCCATCCACTTTTTTGGGTTTATATATGTGAATTTAGAAGTAGAAGTGACAGTCAGCGCCATCTATAAGCCAAACAACGAGTGTGAAAACACACTTGTGCGCATGTTTGGCGTCACGTAGCACGTGAACTTATTATGAGCGGGCAGCTGATTAATCGTCCCTTTTATACAACCTAAACACACCAAGTCTACCAGTACGAGACCCTCGTTTAATGAAATAAGGGAAAGAAGTGTATACCTAAGGGCTCGTTTTTCCCTGTTTACACAAGAATAATGACATCTAACAGACAGTAATGCCAAGAAATGTACAGGGGAAGGCATTACAACAACTGGAATGTAAATAAGAAGAAAGAAGAAATAAAATTGGATGAAAAAATTACCAGACGTGAGCAGGAATCGAACCTACGACCTTCGAATAACGCGTTCGATGCTCTAACCACTGAGCTATCACAACGGCCTTCCCTCCATCCACTTTTTTGGGTTAACATATGTGTATTTAGAAGTAGGAGTGACAGTCAGCGCCATCTATAAGCCAAACAACGAGTGTGAAAACACACTTATGCGCATGTTTGGCGTCACGTAGCACGTGAACGTATTATGAGCAGGCAGCTGATTACTTGTCCCTCTTATACAACCCAAACACACCAAGTCTGCCAGTACGAGACCCTCGTTCAATGAAATAAGGGAAAGAAGTGTATACCCAAGGGCTTGTTTTTCCGCGTTTTAACACAATAATAATGAGATCTAACAGACAGTAATGCCAAGAAATGTACAGGGGAATTTATTAGAACAAATGGAATGTAAATAAGAAGAAAGAAGAAAGAAAAGTGGATGAAAAAATTACCTGCCGTGAGCAGGAATTGAACCTACGACCTTCGAATAACGCGTTCGATGCTCTAACGACTGAGCTATCACAACGGCCTCCCCTCCATTCACTTTTTTGGGTTAATATATGTGAATTTAGAAGTAGGAGTGACAGTCAGCGCCATCTATAAGCCAAACAACGAGTGTGAAAACACACTTATGCGCATGTTTGGCGTCAAGTAGCACGTGAACTTATTATGAGCAGGCAGCCTAATAATTGTCACTCTTATACAACCTAAACACACCAAGTCTGCCAGTACGAGACCCTCGTTCAATGAAATAAGGGAAAGAAGTGTATACCCAAGGGCTCGTTTTTCCGTGTTTTAACACAACATTAATGAGATCTAACAGACAGTAATGCCAAGAAATGTACAGGGGAAGTTATTAGAACAAATGGAATGTAAATAGGAAGAAAGAAGAAAGAAAAGTGGGTGAAAAAATTACCAGCCGTAAGAAGGAATCGAACCTACGACCTTCGAATAACGCGTGTGATGCTCTAACCTCTGAGCTATCACAACGGCCTTCCTCCATCCACTTTTTTGGGTTTACATATGTGAATTTAGAAGTAGGAGTGACAGTCAGCGCCATTTATAAGCCAAACAACGAGTTTGAACACACACTTATGCGCATGTTTGGCGTCACGTAGCACGTGAACTTATTATGAGCGGGCAGCTGGTTAATTGTCCCTCTTATACAACCTAAACACACCAAGTCTGCCAGTACGAGACCCTCGTTCAATGAAATAAGGGAAAGAAGTGTATACCTAAGGGCTCGTTTTTCCGTGTTTTAACACAATATTCTTGAGATCTAACAGACAGTAATGCCAAGAAATGTACAAGGGAAGTTATTAGAACAAATGGAATGTAAATAAGAAGAAAGAAGAAAGAAAAGTGGATGAAAAAATTACCTGCCGTGAGCAGGAATTGAACCTACGACTTCGAATAACGCGTTCGATGCTCTAGCCACTGAGCTATCACAACGGCCTTTCCTCCATCCACGTTTTTGGGTTTATATATGTGAAGTTAGAAGTAGGAGTGACAGTCAGCGCCATCTATAAGCCAAACAACGAGTGTGAAAACACACTTATGCGCATGTTTGGCGTCACGTAGCACGTGAACTTATTATGAGCGGGCAGCTGAATAATTGTCACTCTTATACAACCTAAACACACCAAGTCTGCCAGTACGAGACCCTCGTTCAATGAAATAAGGGAAAGAAGTGTATACCTAAGGGATCGTTTTTCCGTGTTTTAACACAATATTAATGAGATCTAACCGACAGTAATGCCAAGAAATGTACAGGGGAAGTTATTAGAACAAATGGAATGTAAATAAGAAGAAAGAAGAAAGAAAAGTGGATGAAAAACTTACCAGCCGTGAGCAGGAATCGAACCTACGACCTTCGAATAACGCGTTCGATGCTCTAACCACTGAGCAATCACAACGGCCTTCCCTCCATCCACTTTTTTGGGTTTATATATGTGAATTTAGAAGTAAAGTGACAGTCAGCGCCATCTATAAGCCAAACAACGAGTGTGAAAACACACTTATGCGCATGTTTGGCGTCACGTAGGACGTGAACTTATTATGAGCGGGCAGCTGAATAATTGTCACTCTTATACCACCTAAACATACCACGTCTGCCAGCACGAGACCCTCGTTCAATGAAATAAGGGAAAGAAGTGTATACCTAAGGACTCGTTTTTCCGTGTTTTAACACAATAATAATGAGATCTAACAGACAGTAATGCCAAGAAATGTACAGGGGAAGTTATTAGAACAAATGAAATGTAAATAAGAAGAAAAAACAAAGAAAAGTGGATGAAAAAATTACCAGCCGTAAGCAGGAATCGAACCTACGACCCTCGAATAACGCGTGTGATGCTCTAACCACGGAGCTATCACAACGGCTTTCCCTCTCTCCACTTTTTTGGGTTTAGATATGTGAATTTAGAAGTAGGACTGACAGTCAGCGCCATCTATAAGCCAAACAACGAGTGTGAAAACACAATTAAGCGCATGTTTGGCGTCACGTAGCACGTGAACGTATTATGAGCGGGCAGCTGATTAATTGTCCCTCCTATACAACCCAAACACACTAAGTCTGCCAGTACGAGACCCTCGTTCAATGAAATAAGAGAAAGAAGTGTATACCTAAGGGCTCGTTTTTCCGTGTTTTAACGCAATACTAATGAGATCTAACAGACAGTAATGCCAAGAAATGTACAGGGGAAGTTATTAGAACAAAGGGAATGTAAATAAGAAGAAAGAAAAGTGGATGAAAAAATTACCAGCCGTGAGCAGGAACCAAACCTACGACAATCGAATAACGCGTTCGATGCTCTAACCACTGAGCAATCACAACGGCATTCGCTCCATCCACTTTTTTGGGTTTATATATGTGAATTTAAAAGTAGAAGTGACAGTCAGCGCCATCTATAAGCCAAACAACGAGTGTGAAAACACACTTATGCGCATGTTGGGCGTCACGTAGCACGTGAACCTATTATGAGCGGGCAGCTGATTAATTGTCCCTCTTATACAACCCAAACACACCAAGTCTGCCAGTACGAGACCCTCGTTCAATGAAATAAGGGAAAGAAGTGTATACCTAAGGGCTCGTTTTTCCGTGCTTTAACGCAATACTAATGAGATCTAACAGACAGTAATGCCATGAAATGTACAGGGAAAGTTATTGGAACAAATGGAATGTAAATAAGAAGAAAGAAGAAAGAAAAGTGGATGAAAAAATTACCAGCCGTGAGCAGGAACCGAACCTACGACCTTCGAATAACGCGTTCGATGATCTAACCACTGAGCAATCACAACGGCCTTCCCTCCATCCACTTTTTTGGGTTTATATATGTGAATTTAGAAGTTGGAGTGACAGTCAGTGCCATCTATAAGCCAAACAACGAGTGTGAAAACACACTTATGCGCATGTTTGGCGTCACGTAGCACGTGAACGTATTATGAGCGGGCAGCTGATTAATTGTCCCTCTTATACAACCCAAACACACCAAGTCTGCCAGTACGAGACCCTCGTTCAATGAAATAAGGGAAAGAAGTGTATACCTAAGGGCTCGTTTTTCCGTGTTTTAACACAATAATAATGAGATCTAACAGACAGTAATGCCAAGAAATGTACAGGGGAATTTATTAGAACAAATGGAATGTAAATAAGAAGAAAGAAGAAAGAAAAGTGGATGAAAAAATTACCTGCCGTGAGCAGGAATTGAACCTACGACCTTCGAATAACGCGTTCGATGCTCTAACCACTGAGCTATCACAACGGCCTCCCCTCCATTCACTTTTTTGGGTTAATATATGTGAATTTAGAAGTAGGAGTGACAGTCAGCGCCATCTATAAGCCAAACAACGAGTGTGAAAACACACTTATGCGCATGTTTGGCGTCAAGTAGCACGTGAACTTATTATGAGCAGGCAGCCTAATAATTGTCACTCTTATACAACCTAAACACACCAAGTCTGCCAGTACGAGACCCTCGTTCAATGAAATAAGGGAAAGAAGTGTATACCCAAGGGCTTGTTTTTCCGCGTTTTAACACAATAATAATGAGATCTAACAGACAGTAATGCCAAGAAATGTACAGGGGAATTTATTAGAACAAATGGAATGTAAATAAGAAGAAAGAAGAAAGAAAAGTTGATGAAAAAATTACCTGCCGTGAGCAGGAATTGAACCTACGACCTTCGAATAACGCGTTCGATGCTCTAACCACTGAGCTATCACAACGGCCTCCCCTCCATTCACTTTTTTGGGTTAATATATGTGAATTTAGAAGTAGGAGTGACAGTCAGCGCCATCTATAAGCCAAACAACGAGTGTGAAAACACACTTATGCGCATGTTTGGCGTCAAGTAGCACGTGAACTTATTATGAGCAGGCAGCCTAATAATTGTCACTCTTATACAACCTAAACACACCAAGTCTGCCAGTACGAGACCCTCGTTCAATGAAATAAGGGAAAGAAGTGTATACCCAAGGGCTCGTTTTTCCGTGTTTTAACACAACATTAATGAGATCTAACAGACAGTAATGCCAAGAAATGTACAGGGGAAGTTATTAGAACAAATGGAATGTAAATAGGAAGAAAGAAGAAAGAAAAGTGGGTGAAAAAATTACCAGCCGTAAGAAGGAATCGACCCTACGACCTTCGAATAACGCGTGTGATGCTCTAACCTCTGAGCTATCACAACGGCCTTCCTCCATCCACTTTTTTGGGTTTACATATGTGAATTTAGAAGTAGGAGTGACAGTCAGCGCCATTTATAAGCCAAACAACGAGTTGAACACACACTTATGCGCATGTTTGGCGTCACGTAGCACGTGAACTTATTATGAGCGGGCAGCTGGTTAATTGTCCCTCTTATACAACCTAAACACACCAAGTCTGCCAGTACGAGACCCTCGTTCAATGAAATAAGGGAAAGAAGTGTATACCTAAGGGCTCGTTTTTCCGTGTTTTAACACAATATTCTTGAAATCTAACAGACAGTAATGCCAAGAAATGTACAAGGGAAGTTATTAGAACAAATGGAATGTAAATAAGAAGAAAGAAGAAAGAAAAGTGGATGAAAAAATGACCTGCCGTGAGCAGGAATTGAACCTACGACTTCGAATAACGCGTTCGATGCTCTAGCCACTGAGCTATCACAACGGCCTTTCCTCCATCCACGTTTTTGGGTTTATATATGTGAAGTTAGAAGTAGGAGTGACAGTCAGCGCCATCTATAAGCCAAACAACGAGTGTAAAAACACACTTATGCGCATGTTTGGCGTCACGTAGCACGTGAACTTATTATGAGCGGGCAGCTGAATAATTGTCACTCTTATACAACCTAAACACACCAAGTCTGCCAGTACGAGACCCTCGTTCAATGAAATAAGGGAAAGAAGTGTATACCTAAGGGATCGTTTTTCCGTGTTTTAACACAATATTAATGAGATCTAACCGACAGTAATGCCAAGAAATGTACAAGGGAAGTTATTAGAACAAATGGAATGTAAATAAGAAGAAAGAAGAAAGAAAAGTGGATGAAAAACTTACCAGCCGTGAGCAGGAATCGAACCTATGACCTTCGAATAACGCGTTCGATGCTCTAAGCACTGAGCAATCACAACGGCCTTCCCTCCATCCACTTTTTTGGGTTTATATATGTGAATTTAGAAGTAGAAGTGACAGTCAGCGCCATCTATAAGCCAAACAACGAGTGTGAAAACACACTTATGCGCATGTTTGGCGTCACGTAGGACGTGAACTTATTATGAGCGGGCAGCTGAATAATTGTCACTCTTATACCACCTAAACATACCACGTCTGCCAGTACGAGACCCTCGTTCAATGAAATAAGGGAAAGAAGTGTATACCCAAGGGTTCGTTTTTCCGTGTTTCAACACAATATTAATGAGATTTAACAGACAGTAATGCCAAGAAATGTACAGGGGAAGTTATTAGAACAAATGGAATGTAAATAGGAAAAAGAAGAAAGAAAAGTGGATGAAAAAATTACCAGCCGTAAGCAGGAATCGAAGCTACGACCTTCGAATAACGCGTGTGATGCTCTAACGACTGAGCTATCACAACGGCCTTCCCTCCATCCACTTTTTTGGGTTTACATATGTGAATTTAGAAGTAGGAGTGACAGTCAGCGCCATCTATAAGCCAAACAACGAGTGTGAAAACACACTTATGCGCATGTTGGGCGTCACGTAGCACGTGAACTTATTATGAGCGGGCAGCTGAATAATTGTCACTCTTATACAACCTAAACACACCAAGTCTGCCAGTACGAGACCCTCGTTCAATGAAATAAGGGAAAGAAGTGTATACCTAAGGACTCGTTTTTCCGTGTTTTAACACAATAATAATGAGATCTAACAGACAGTAATGCCAAGAAATGTACAGGGGAAGTTATTAGAACAAATGAAATGTAAATGAGAAAAAAAACAAAGAAAAGTGGATGAAAAAATTACCAGCCGTAAGCAGGAATCGAACCTACGACCCTCGAATAACGCGTGTGATGCTCTAACCACTGAGCTATCACAACGGCTTTCCCTCTCTCCACTTTTTTGGGTTTAGATATGTGAATTTAGAAGTAGGACTGACAGTCAGCGCCATCTATAAGCCAAACAACGAGTGTGAAAACACAATTAAGCGCATGTTTGGCGTCACGTAGCACGTGAACGTATTATGAGCGGGCAGCTGATTAATTGTCCCTCCTATACAACCCAAACACACTAAGTCTGCCAGTACGAGACCCTCGTTCAATGAAATAAGAGAAAGAAGTGTATACCTAAGGGCTCGTTTTTCCGTGTTTTAACGCAATACTAATGAGATCTAACAGACAGTAATGCCAAGAAATGTACAGGGGAAGTTATTAGAACAAAGGGAATGTAAATAAGAAGAAAGAAAAGTGGATGAAAAAATTACCAGCCGTGAGCAGGAACCAAACTTACGACAATCGAATAACGCGTTCGATGCTCTAACCACTGAGCAATCACAACGGCCTTCCCTCCATCCACTTTTTTTGGTTTATATATGTGAATTTAAAAGTAGAAGTGACAGTCAGCGCCATCTATAAGCCAAACAACGAGTGTGAAAACACACTTATGCGCATGTTGGGCGTCACGTAGCACGTGAACCTATTATGAGCGGGCAGCTGATTAATTGTCCCTCTTATACAACCCAAACACACCAAGTCTGCCAGTACGAGACCCTCGTTCAATGAAATAAGGGAAAGAAGTGTATACCTAAGGGCTCGTTTTTCCGTGCTTTAACGCAATACTAATGAGATCTAACAGACAGTAATGCCATGAAATGTACAGGGGAAGTTATTGGAACAAATGGAATGTAAATAAGAAGAAAGAAGAAAGAAAAGTGGATGAAAAAATTACCAGCCGTGAGCAGGAACCGAACCTACGACCTTCGAATAACGCGTTCGATGATCTAACCACTGAGCAATCACAACGGCCTTCCCTCCATCCACTTTTTTGGGTTTATATATGTGAATTTAGAAGTTGGAGTGACAGTCAGTGCCATCTATAAGCCAAACAACGAGTGTGAAAACACACTTATGCGCATGTTTGGCGTCACGTAGCACGTGAACGTATTATGAGCGGGCAGCTGATTAATTGTCCCTCTTATACAACCCAAACACACCAAGTCTGCCAGTACGAGACCCTCGTTCAATGAAATAAGGGAAAGAAGTGTATACCTAAGGGCTCGTTTTTCCGTGTTTTAACACAATAATAATGAGATCTAACAGACAGTAATGCCAAGAAATGTACAGGGGAATTTATTAGAACAAATGGAATGTAAATAAGAAGAAAGAAGAAAGAAAAGTGGATGAAAAAATTACCTGCCGTGAGCAGGAATTGAACCTATGACCTTCGAATAACGCGTTCGATGCTCTAACCACTGAGCTATCACAACGGCCTCCCCTCCATTCACTTTTTTGGGTTAATATATGTGAATTTAGAAGTAGGAGTGACAGTCAGCGCCATCTATAAGCCAAACAACGAGTGTGAAAACACACTTATGCGCATGTTTGGCGTCAAGTAGCACGTGAACTTATTATGAGCAGGCAGCCTAATAATTGTCACTCTTATACAACCTAAACACACCAAGTCTGCCAGTACGAGACCCTCGTTCAATGAAATAAGGGAAAGAAGTGTATACCCAAGGGCTTGTTTTTCCGCGTTTTAACACAATAATAATGAGATCTAACAGACAGTAATGCCAAGAAATGTACAGGGGAATTTATTAGAACAAATGGAATGTAAATAAGAAGAAAGAAGAAAGAAAAGTGGATGAAAAAATTACCTGCCGTGAGCAGGAATTGAACCTACGACCTTCGAATAACGCGTTCGATGCTCTAACCACTGAGCTATCACAACGGCCTCCCCTCCATTCACTTTTTTGGGTTAATATATGTGAATTTAGAAGTAGGAGTGACAGTCAGCGCCATCTATAAGCCAAACAACGAGTGTGAAAACACACTTATGCGCATGTTTGGCGTCAAGTAGCACGTGAACTTATTATGAGCAGGCAGCCTAATAATTGTCACTCTTATACAACCTAAACACACCAAGTCTGCCAGTACGAGACCCTCGTTCAATGAAATAAGGGAAAGAAGTGTATACCCAAGGGCTCGTTTTTCCGTGTTTTAACACAACATTAATGAGATCTAACAGACAGTAATGCCAAGAAATGTACAGGGGAAGTTATTAGAACAAATGGAATGTAAATAGGAAGAAAGAAGAAAGAAAAGTGGGTGAAAAAATTACCAGCCGTAAGAAGGAATCGAACCTACGACCTTCGAATAACGCGTGTGATGCTCTAACCTCTGAGCTATCACAACGGCCTTCCTCCATCCACTTTTTTGGGTTTACATATGTGAATTTAGAAGTAGGAGTGACAGTCAGCGCCATTTATAAGCCAAACAACGAGTTGAACACACACTTATGCGCATGTTTGGCGTCACGTAGCACGTGAACTTATTATGAGCGGGCAGCTGGTTAATTGTCCCTCTTATACAACCTAAACACACCAAGTCTGCCAGTACGAGACCCTCGTTCAATGAAATAAGGGAAAGAAGTGTATACCTAAGGGCTCGTTTTTCCGTGTTTTAACACAATATTCTTGAGATCTAACAGACAGTAATGCCAAGAAATGTACAAGGGAAGTTATTAGAACAAATGGAATGTAAATAAGAAGAAAGAAGAAAGAAAAGTGGATGAAAAAATTACCTGCCGTGAGCAGGAATTGAACCTACGACTTCGAATAACGCGTTCGATGCTCTAGCCACTGAGCTATCACAACGGCCTTTCCTCCATCCACGTTTTTGGGTTTATATATGTGAAGTTAGAAGTAGGAGTGACAGTCAGCGCCATCTATAAGCCAAACAACGAGTGTGAAAACACACTTATGCGCATGTTTGGCGTCACGTAGCACGTGAACTTATTATGAGCGGGCAGCTGAATAATTGTCACTCTTATACAACCTAAACACACCAAGTCTGCCAGTACGAGACCCTCGTTCAATGAAATAAGGGAAAGAAGTGTATACCTAAGGGATCGTTTTTCCGTGTTTTAACACAATATTAATGAGATCTAACCGACAGTAATGCCAAGAAATGTACAGGGGAAGTTATTAGAACAAATGGAATGTAAATAAGAAGAAAGAAGAAAGAAATGTGGATGAAAAACTTACCAGCCGTGAGCAGGAATCGAACCTACGACCTTCGAATAACGCGTTCGATGCTCTAAGCACTGAGCAATCACAACGGCCTTCCCTCCATCCACTTTTTTGGGTTTATATATGTGAATTTAGAAGTAGAAGTGACAGTCAGCGCCATCTATAAGCCAAACAACGAGTGTGAAAACACACTTATGCGCATGTTTGGCGTCACGTAGGACGTGAACTTATTATGAGCGGGCAGCTGAATAATTGTCACTCTTATACCACCTAAACATACCACGTCTGCCAGTACGAGACCCTCGTTCAATGAAATCAGGGAAAGAAGTGTATACCCAAGGGTTCGTTTTTCCGTGTTTCAACACAATATTAATGAGATTTAACAGACAGTAATGCCAAGAAATGTACAGGGGAAGTTATTAGAACAAATGGAATGTAAATAGGAAAAAGAAGAAAGAAAAGTGGATGAAAAAATTACCAGCCATAAGCAGGAATCGAAGCTACGACCTTCGAATAACGCGTGTGATGCTCTAACGACTGAGCTATCACAACGGCCTTCCCTCCATCCACTTTTTTGGGTTTACATATGTGAATTTAGAAGTAGGAGTGACAGTCAGCGCCATCTATAAGCCAAACAACGAGTGTGAAAACACACTTATGCGCATGTTGGGCGTCACGTAGCACGTGAACTTATTATGAGCGGGCAGCTGAATAATTGTCACTCTTATACAACCTAAACACACCAAGTCTGCCAGTACGAGACCCTCGTTCAATGAAATAAGGGAAAGAAGTGTATACCTAAGGACTCGTTTTTCCGTGTTTTAACACAATAATAATGAGATCTAACAGACAGTAATGCCAAGAAATGTACAGGGGAAGTTATTAGAACAAATGAAATGTAAATAAGAAGAAAAAACAAAGAAAAGTGGATGAAAAAATTACCAGCCGTAAGCAGGAATCGAACCTACGACCCTCGAATAACGCGTGTGATGCTCTAACCACTGAGCTATCACAACGGCTTTCCCTCTCTCCACTTTTTTGGGTTTAGATATGTGAATTTAGAAGTAGGACTGACAGTCAGCGCCATCTATAAGCCAAACAACGAGTGTGAAAACACAATTAAGCGCATGTTTGGCGTCACGTAGCACGTGAACGTATTATGAGCGGGCAGCTGATTAATTGTCCCTCCTATACAACCCAAACACACTAAGTCTGCCAGTACGAGACCCTCGTTCAATGAAATAAGAGAAGGAAGTGTATACCTAAGGGCTCGTTTTTCCGTGTTTTAACGCAATACTAATGAGATCTAACAGACAGTAATGCCAAGAAATGTACAGGGGAAGTTATTAGAACAAAGGGAATGTAAATAAGAAGAAAGAAAAGTGGATGAAAAAATTACCAGCCGTGAGCAGGAACCAAACCTACGACAATCGAATAACGCGTTCGATGCTCTAACCACTGAGCAATCACAACGGCCTTCCCTCCATCCACTTTTTTTGGTTTATATATGTGAATTTAAAAGTAGAAGTGACAGTCAGCGCCATCTATAAGCCAAACAACGAGTGTGAAAACACACTTATGCGCATGTTGGGCGTCACGTAGCACGTGAAGCTATTATGAGCGGGCAGCTGATTAATTGTCCCTCTTATACAACCCAAACACACCAAGTCTGCCAGTACGAGACCCTCGTTCAATGAAATAAGGGAAAGAAGTGTATACCTAAGGGCTCGTTTTTCCGTGCTTTAACGCAATACTAATGAGATCTAACAGACAGTAATGCCATGAAATGTACAGGGGAAGTTATTGGAACAAATGGAATGTAAATAAGAAGAAAGAAGAAAGAAAAGTGGATGAAAAAATTACCAGCCGTGAGCAGGAACCGAACCTACGACCTTCGAATAACGCGTTCGATGATCTAACCACTGAGCAATCACAACGGCCTTCCCTCCATCCACTTTTTTGGGTTTATATATGTGAATTTAGAAGTAGGAGTGACAGTCAGTGCCATCTATAAGCCAAACAACGAGTGTGAAAACACACTTATGCGCATGTTTGGCGTCACGTAGCACGTGAACGTATTATGAGCGGGCAGCTGATTAATTGTCCCTCTTATACAACCCAAACACACCAAGTCTGCCAGTACGAGACCCTCGTTCAATGAAATAAGGGAAAGAAGTGTATACCTAAGGGCTCGTTTTTCCGTGTTTTAACACAATAATAATGAGATCTAACAGACAGTAATGCCAAGAAATGTACAGGGGAATTTATTAGAACAAATGGAATGTAAATAAGAAGAAAGAAGAAAGAAAAGTGGATGAAAAAATTACCTGCCGTGAGCAGGAATTGAACCTACGACCTTCGAATAACGCGTTCGATGCTCTAACCACTGAGCTATCACAACGGCCTCCCCTCCATTCACTTTTTTGGGTTAATATATGTGAATTTAGAAGTAGGAGTGACAGTCAGCGCCATCTATAAGCCAAACAACGAGTGTGAAAACACACTTATGCGCATGTTTGGCGTCAAGTAGCACGTGAACTTATTATGAGCAGGCAGCCTAATAATTGTCACTCTTATACAACCTAAACACACCAAGTCTGCCAGTACGAGACCCTCGTTCAATGAAATAAGGGAAAGAAGTGTATACCCAAGGGCTCGTTTTTCCGTGTTTAAACACAACATTAATGAGATCTAACAGACAGTAATGCCAAGAAATGTACAGGGGAAGTTATTAGAACAAATGGAATGTAAATAGGAAAAAGAAGAAAGCAAAGTGGATGAAAAAATTACCAGCCGTAAGCAGGAATCGAAGCTACGACCTTCGAATAACGCGTGTGATGCTCTAACGACTGAGCTATCACAACGGCCTTCCCTCCATCTACTTTTTTGGGTTTACATATGTGAATTTAGAAGTAGGAGTGACAGTCAGCGCCATCTATAAGCCAAACAACGAGTTTGAAAACACACTTATGCGCATGTTTGGCGTCACGTAGCACGTGAACGTATTATGAGCGGGCAGCTGATTAATTGTCCCTCCTATACAACCCAAACACACCAAGTCTGCCAGTACGAGACCCTCGTTCAATGAAATAAGGGAAAGAAGTGTATACCTAAGGACTCGTTTTTCCGTGTTTTAACACAATAATAATGAGATCTAACAGACAGTAATGCCAAGAAATGTACAGGGGAAGTTATTAGAACAAATGAAATGTAAATAAGAAGAAAAAACAAAGAAAAGTGGATGAAAAAATTACCAGCCGTAAGCAGGAATCGAACCTACGACCCTCGAATAACGCGTGTGATGCTCTAACCACTGAGCTATCACAACGGCTTTCCCTCTCTCCACTTTTTTGGGTTTATATATGTGAATTTAGAAGTAGGACTGACAGTCAGCGCCATCTATAAGCCAAACAACGAGTGTGAAAACACAATTAAGCGCATGTTTGGCGTCACGTAGCACGTGAACGTATTATGAGCGGGCAGCTGATTAATTGTCCCTCCTATACAACCCAAACACACTAAGTCTGCCAGTACGAGACCCTCGTTCAATGAAATAAGAGAAAGAAGTGTATACCTAAGGGCTCGTTTTTCCGTGTTTTAACGCAATACTAATGAGATCTAACAGACAGTAATGCCAAGAAATGTACAGGGGAAGTTATTAGAACAAAGGGAATGTAAATAAGAAGAAAGAAAAGTGGATGAAAAAATTACCAGCCGTGAGCAGGAACCAAACCTACGACAATCGAATAACGCGTTCGATGCTCTAACCACTGAGCAATCACAACGGCCTTCCCTCCATCCACTTTTTTGGGTTTATATATGTGAATTTAAAAGTAGAAGTGACAGTCAGCGCCATCTATAAGCCAAACAACGAGTGTGAAAACACACTTATGCGCATGTTGGGCGTCACGTAGCACGTGAACCTATTATGAGCGGGCAGCTGATTAATTGTCCCTCTTATACAACCCAACCACACCAAGTCTGCCAGTACGAGACCCTCGTTCAATGAAATAAGGGAAAGAAGTGTATACCTAAGGGCTCGTTTTTTCGTGCTCTAAAGCAATACTAATGAGATCTAACAGACAGTAATGCCATGAAATGTACAGGGGAAGTTATCGGAACAAATGGAGTGTAAATAAGAAGAAAGAAGAAAGAAAAGTGGATGAAAAAATTACCAGCCGTGAGCAGGAACCGAACCTACGACCTTCGAATAACGCGTTCGATGATCTAACCACTGAGCAATCACAACGGCCTTCCCTCCATCCACTTTTTTGGGTTTATATATGTGAATTTAGAAGTAGGAGTGACAGTCAGTGCCATCTATAAGCCAAACAACGAGTGTGAAAACACACTTATGCGCATGTTTGGCGTCACGTAGCACGTGAACGTATTATGAGCGGGCAGCTGATTAATTGTCCCTCTTATACAACCCAAACACACCAAGTCTGCCAGTACGAGACCCTCGTTCAATGAAATAAGGGAAAGAAGTGTATACCTAAGGGCTCGTTTTTCCGTGTTTTAACGCAATACTAATGAGATCTAACAGACAGTAATGCCAAGAAATGCACAGGGGAAGTTATTAGAACAAATGGAATGTAAATAAGAAGAAAGAAGAAAGAAAAGTGGATGAAAAACTTACCAGCCGTGAGCAGGAACTGAACCTACGACCTTCGAATAACGCGTTCGATGCTCTAACCACTGAGCAATCACAATGGCCTTCCCTCCATCCACTTTTTTGGGTTTATATATGTGAATTTAAATGTAGAAGTGACAGTCAGCGCCATCTATAAGCCAAACAACTAGTGTGAAAAGACACTTATGCGCATGTTTGGCGTCACGTAGCACGTGAACCTATTATGAGCGGGCAGCTGATTAATTGTCCCTCTTATACAACCTAAACACACCAAGTCTGCCAGTACGAGACCCTCGTTTAATGAAATAAGGGAAAGAAGTGTATACCCAAGGGCTTGTTTTTCCGCGTTTTAACACAATATTAATGAGATCTAAGAGACAGTAATGCCAAGAAATGTACAGGGGAAGTTATTAGAACAAATGAAATGAAAATAAGAAGAAAGAAGAAAGTAAAGTGGATGAAAAAATTACCTGCCGTGAGCAGGAATTGAACCTAGGACCTTCGAATAACGCGTTCGATGCTCTAACCACTGAGCTATCACAACGGCCTTTCCTCCATCCACTATTTTGGGTTTATATATGTGAATTTAGAAGTAGGAGTGACAGTCAGCGCCATCTATAAGCCAAACAACGAGTGTGAAAACACACTTATGCGCATGTTTGGCGTCACGTAGCACGTGAACTTATTATGAGCGGGCAGCTGAATAATTGTCACTCTTATACAACCTAAACACATCAAGTCTGCCAGTACGAGACCCTCGTTCAATGAAGTAAGGGAAAGAAGTGTATACCTAAGGGATCGTTTTTCCGTGTTTTAACACAATAATAATGAGATCTAACCGACAGTAATGCCAAGAAATGTACAGGGGAAGTTATTAGAACAAATGGAATGTAAATAAGAAGAAAGAAGAAAGAAAAGTGGATGAAAAACTTACCAGCCGTGAGCAGGAATCGAACCTACGACCTTCGAATAACGCGTTCGATGCTCTAACCACTGAGCAATGACAACGGCCTTCCCTCCATCCACTTTTCTGGGTTTATATATGTGAATTTAGAAGTAGAAGTGACAGTCAGCGCCATCTATAAGCCAAACAACGAGTGTGAAAACACACTTGTGCGCATGTTTGGCGTCACGTAGCACGTGAACTTATTATGAGCGGGCAGCTGATTAATCGTCCCTTTTATACAACCTAAACACACCAAGTCTACCAGTACGAGACCCTCGTTTAATGAAATAAGGGAAAGAAGTGTATACCTAAGGGCTCGTTTTTCCCTGTTTACACAAGAATAATGACATCTAACAGACAGTAATGCCAAGAAATGTACAGGGGAAGGCATTACAACAAATGGAATGTAAATAAGAAGAAAGAAGAAATAAAAGTGGATGAAAAAATTACCAGACGTAAGCAGGAATCGAACCTACGACCTTCGAATAACGCGTTCGATGCTATAACCACTGAGCTATCACAACGGCCTCCCCTCCATTCACTTTTTGGGTTAATATATGTGAATTTAGAAGTAGGAGTGACAGTCAGCGCCATCTATAAGCCAAACAACGAGTGTGAAAACACACTTATGCGCATGTTTGGCGTCAAGTAGCACGTGAACTTATTATGAGCAGGCAGCCTAATAATTGTCACTCTTATACAACCTAAACACACCAAGTCTGCCAGTACGAGACCCTCGTTCAATGAAATAAGGGAAAGAAGTGTATACCCAAGGGCTCGTTTTTCCGTGTTTTAACACAACATTAATGAGATCTAACAGACAGTAATGCCAAGAAATGTACAGGGGAAGTTATTAGAACAAATGGAATGTAAATAGGAAGAAAGAAGAAAAAAAAGTGGGTGAAAAAATTACCAGCCGTAAGAAGGAATCGAACCTACGACCTTCGAATAACGCGTGTGATGCTCTAACCTCTGAGCTATCACAACGGCCTTCCCTCCATCCACTTTTTTGGGTTTACATATGTGAATTTAGAAGTAGGAGTGACAGTCAGCGCCATTTATAAGCCAAACAACGAGTTTGAACACACACTTATGCGCATGTTTGGCGTCACGTAGCACGTGAACTTATTATGAGCGGGCAGCTGGTTAATTGTCCGTCTTATACAACCTAAACACACCAAGTCTGCCAGTACGAGACCCTCGTTCAATGAAATAAGGGAAAGAAGTGTATACCTAAGGGCTCGTTTTTTCCATGTTTTAACACAATATTCTTGAGATCTAACAGACAGTAATGCCAAGAAATGTACAAGGGAAGTTATTAGAACAAATGGAATGTAAATAAGAAGAAAGAAGAAAGAAAAGTGGATGAAAAAATTACCTGCCGTGAGCAGGAATTGAACCTACGACTTCGAATAACGCGTTCGATGCTCTAGCCACTGAGCTATCACAACGGCCTTTCCTCCATCCATTATTTTGGGTTTATATATGTGAATTTAGAAGTAGGAGTGACAGTCAGCGCCATCTATAAGCCAAACAACGAGTGTGAAAACACACTTATGCGCATGTTTGGCGTCACGTAGCACGTGAACTTATTATGAGCGGGCAGCTGAATAATTGTCACTCTTATACAACCTAAACACATCAAGTCTGCCAGTACGAGACCCTCGTTCAATGAAGTAAGGGAAAGAAGTGTATACCTAAGGGATCGTTTTTCCGTGTTTTAACACAATAATAATGAGATCTAACCGACAGTAATGCCAAGAAATGTACAGGGGAAGTTATTAGAACAAATGGAATGTAAATAAGAAGAAAGCAGAAAGAAAAGTGGATGAAAAACTTACCAGCCGTGAGCAGGAATCGAACCTACGACCTTCGAATAACGCGTTCGATGCTCTAACCACTGAGCAATGACAACGGCCTTCCCTCCATCCACTTTTTTGGGTTTATATATGTGAATTTAGAAGTAGAAGTGACAGTCAGCGCCATCTATAAGCCAAACAACGAGTGTGAAAACACACTTGTGCGCATGTTTGGCGTCACGTAGCACGTTAACCTATTATGAGCGGGCAGCTGATTAATCGTCCCTTTTATACAACCTAAACACACCAAGTCTGCCAGTACGAGACCCTCGTTCAATGAAATAAGGGAAAGAAGTGTATACCCAAGGGCTCGTTTTTCCGTGTTTTAACACAACATTAATGAGATCTAACAGACAGTAATGCCAAGAAATGTACAGGGGAAGTTATTAGAACAAATGGAATGTAAATAGGAAGAAAGAAGAAAGAAAAGTGGGTGAAAAAATTACCAGCCGTAAAAAGGAATCGAACCTACGACCTTCGAATAACGCGTTCGATGCTCTAACCACTGAGCAATCACAACGGCCTTCCCTCCATCCACTTTTTTGGGTTTATATATGTGAATATAAAAGTAGAAGTGACAGTCAGCGCCATCTATAAGCCAAACAACGAGTGTGAAAACACACTTATGCGCATGTTGGGCGTCACGTAGCACGTGAACCTATTATGAGCGGGCAGCTGATTAATTGTCCCTCTTATACAACCCAACCACACCAAGTCTGCCAGTACGAGACCCTCGTTCAATGAAATAAGGGAAAGAAGTGTATACCTAAGGGCTCGTTTTTTCGTGCTCTAAAGCAATACTAATGAGATCTAACAGACAGTAATGCCATGAAATGTACAGGGGAAGTTATCGGAACAAATGGAATGTAAATAAGAAGAAAGAAGAAAGAAAAGTGGATGAAAAAATTACCAGCCGTGAGCAGGAACCGAACCTACGACCTTCGAATAACGCGTTCGATGATCTAACCACTGAGCAATCACAACGGCCTTCCCTCCATCCACTTTTTTGGGTTTATATATGTGAATTTAGAAGTAGGAGTGACAGTCAGTGCCATCTATAAGCCAAACAACGAGTGTGAAAACACACTTATGCGCATGTTTGGCGTCACGTAGCACGTGAACGTATTATGAGCGGGCAGCTGATTAATTGTCCCTCTTATACAACCCAAACACACCAAGTCTGCCAGTACGAGACCCTCGTTCAATGAAATAAGGGAAAGAAGTGTATACCTAAGGGCTCGTTTTTCCGTGTTTTAACGCAATACTAATGAGATCTAACAGACAGTAATGCCAAGAAATGCACAGGGGAAGTTATTAGAACAAATGGAATGTAAATAAGAAGAAAGAAGAAAGAAAAGTGGATGAAAAACTTACCAGCCGTGAGCAGGAACTGAACCTACGACCTTCGAATAACGCGTTCGATGCTCTAACCACTGAGCAATCACAATGGCCTTCCCTCCATCCACTTTTTTGGGTTTATATATGTGAATTTAAATGTAGAAGTGACAGTCAGCGCCATCTATAAGCCAAACAACTAGTGTGAAAAGACACTTATGCGCATGTTTGGCGTCACGTAGCACGTGAACCTATTATGAGCGGGCAGCTGATTAATTGTCCCTCTTATACAACCTAAACACACCAAGTCTGCCAGTACGAGACCCTCGTTTAATGAAATAAGGGAAAGAAGTGTATACCCAAGGGCTTGTTTTTCCGCGTTTTAACACAATATTAATGAGATCTAAGAGACAGTAATGCCAAGAAATGTACAGGGGAAGTTATTAGAACAAATGAAATGAAAATAAGAAGAAAGAAGAAAGTAAAGTGGATGAAAAAATTACCTGCCGTGAGCAGGAATTGAACCTAGGACCTTCGAATAACGCGTTCGATGCTCTAACCACTGAGCTATCACAACGGCCTTTCCTCCATCCACTATTTTGGGTTTATATATGTGAATTTAGAAGTAGGAGTGACAGTCAGCGCCATCTATAAGCCAAACAACGAGTGTGAAAACACACTTATGCGCATGTTTGGCGTCACGTAGCACGTGAACTTATTATGAGCGGGCAGCTGAATAATTGTCACTCTTATACAACCTAAACACATCAAGTCTGCCAGTACGAGACCCTCGTTCAATGAAGTAAGGGAAAGAAGTGTATACCTAAGGGATCGTTTTTCCGTGTTTTAACACAATAATAATGAGATCTAACCGACAGTAATGCCAAGAAATGTACAGGGGAAGTTATTAGAACAAATGGAATGTAAATAAGAAGAAAGAAGAAAGAAAAGTGGATGAAAAACTTACCAGCCGTGAGCAGGAATCGAACCTACGACCTTCGAATAACGCGTTCGATGCTCTAACCACTGAGCAATGACAACGGCCTTCCCTCCATCCACTTTTCTGGGTTTATATATGTGAATTTAGAAGTAGAAGTGACAGTCAGCGCCATCTATAAGCCAAACAACGAGTGTGAAAACACACTTGTGCGCATGTTTGGCGTCACGTAGCACGTGAACTTATTATGAGCGGGCAGCTGATTAATCGTCCCTTTTATACAACCTAAACACACCAAGTCTACCAGTACGAGACCCTCGTTTAATGAAATAAGGGAAAGAAGTGTATACCTAAGGGCTCGTTTTTCCCTGTTTACACAAGAATAATGACATCTAACAGACAGTAATGCCAAGAAATGTACAGGGGAAGGCATTACAACAAATGGAATGTAAATAAGAAGAAAGAAGAAATAAAAGTGGATGAAAAAATTACCAGACGTAAGCAGGAATCGAACCTACGACCTTCGAATAACGCGTTCGATGCTATAACCACTGAGCTATCACAACGGCCTCCCCTCCATTCACTTTTTGGGTTAATATATGTGAATTTAGAAGTAGGAGTGACAGTCAGCGCCATCTATAAGCCAAACAACGAGTGTGAAAACACACTTATGCGCATGTTTGGCGTCAAGTAGCACGTGAACTTATTATGAGCAGGCAGCCTAATAATTGTCACTCTTATACAACCTAAACACACCAAGTCTGCCAGTACGAGACCCTCGTTCAATGAAATAAGGGAAAGAAGTGTATACCCAAGGGCTCGTTTTTCCGTGTTTTAACACAACATTAATGAGATCTAACAGACAGTAATGCCAAGAAATGTACAGGGGAAGTTATTAGAACAAATGGAATGTAAATAGGAAGAAAGAAGAAAAAAAAGTGGGTGAAAAAATTACCAGCCGTAAGAAGGAATCGAACCTACGACCTTCGAATAACGCGTGTGATGCTCTAACCTCTGAGCTATCACAACGGCCTTCCCTCCATCCACTTTTTTGGGTTTACATATGTGAATTTAGAAGTAGGAGTGACAGTCAGCGCCATTTATAAGCCAAACAACGAGTTTGAACACACACTTATGCGCATGTTTGGCGTCACGTAGCACGTGAACTTATTATGAGCGGGCAGCTGGTTAATTGTCCGTCTTATACAACCTAAACACACCAAGTCTGCCAGTACGAGACCCTCGTTCAATGAAATAAGGGAAAGAAGTGTATACCTAAGGGCTCGTTTTTTCCATGTTTTAACACAATATTCTTGAGATCTAACAGACAGTAATGCCAAGAAATGTACAAGGGAAGTTATTAGAACAAATGGAATGTAAATAAGAAGAAAGAAGAAAGAAAAGTGGATGAAAAAATTACCTGCCGTGAGCAGGAATTGAACCTACGACTTCGAATAACGCGTTCGATGCTCTAGCCACTGAGCTATCACAACGGCCTTTCCTCCATCCATTATTTTGGGTTTATATATGTGAATTTAGAAGTAGGAGTGACAGTCAGCGCCATCTATAAGCCAAACAACGAGTGTGAAAACACACTTATGCGCATGTTTGGCGTCACGTAGCACGTGAACTTATTATGAGCGGGCAGCTGAATAATTGTCACTCTTATACAACCTAAACACATCAAGTCTGCCAGTACGAGACCCTCGTTCAATGAAGTAAGGGAAAGAAGTGTATACCTAAGGGATCGTTTTTCCGTGTTTTAACACAATAATAATGAGATCTAACCGACAGTAATGCCAAGAAATGTACAGGGGAAGTTATTAGAACAAATGGAATGTAAATAAGAAGAAAGCAGAAAGAAAAGTGGATGAAAAACTTACCAGCCGTGAGCAGGAATCGAACCTACGACCTTCGAATAACGCGTTCGATGCTCTAACCACTGAGCAATGACAACGGCCTTCCCTCCATCCACTTTTTTGGGTTTATATATGTGAATTTAGAAGTAGAAGTGACAGTCAGCGCCATCTATAAGCCAAACAACGAGTGTGAAAACACACTTGTGCGCATGTTTGGCGTCACGTAGCACGTGAACTTATTATGAGCGGGCAGCTGATTAATCGTCCCTTTTATACAACCTAAACACACCAAGTCTGCCAGTACGAGACCCTCGTTCAATGAAATAAGGGAAAGAAGTGTATACCCAAGGGCTCGTTTTTCCGTGTTTTAACACAACATTAATGAGATCTAACAGACAGTAATGCCAAGAAATGTACAGGGGAAGTTATTAGAACAAATGGAATGTAAATAGGAAGAAAGAAGAAAGAAAAGTGGGTGAAAAAATTACCAGCCGTAAAAAGGAATCGAACCTACGACCTTCGAATAACGCGTGTGATGCTCTAACCTCTGAGCTATCACAACGGCCTTCCCTCCATCCACTTTTTTGGTTTACATATGTGAATTTATAAGTAGGAGTGACAGTCAGCGCCATTTATAAGCCAAACAACGAGTTTGAACACACACTTATGCGCATGTTTGGCGTCACGTAGCACGTGAACTTATTATGAGCGGGCAGCTGGTTAATTGTCCCTCTTATACAACCTAAACACACCAAGTCTGCCAGTACGAGACCCTCGTTCAATGAAATAAGGGAAAGAAGTGTATACCTAAGGGCTCGTTTTTTCCATGTTTTAACACAATATTCTTGAGATCTAACAGACAGTAATGCCAAGAAATGTACAAGGGAAGTTATTAGAACAAATGGAATGTAAATAAGAAGAAAGAAGAAAGAAAAGTGGATGAAAAAATTACCTGCCGTGAGCAGGAATTGAACCTACGACTTCGAATAACGCGTTCGATGCTCTAGCCACTGAGCTATCACAACGGCCTTTCCTCCATCCACTTTTTTGGGTTTATATATGTGAAGTTAGAAGTAGGAGTGACAGTCAGCGCCATCTATAAGCCAAACAACGAGTGTGAAAACACAATTATGCGCATGTTTGGCGTCACGTAGCACGTGAACTTATTGTGAGCGGGCAGCTGAATAATTGTCACTCTTATACAACCTAAACACACCAAGTCTGCCAGTACGAGACCCTCGTTCAATGAAATAAGGGAAAGAAGTGTATACCTAAGGGATCGTTTTTCCGTGTTTTAACACAATATTAATGAGATCTAACCGACAGTAATGCCAAGAAATGTACAGGGGAAGTTATTAGAACAAATGGAATGTAAATAAGAAGAAAGAAGAAAGAAAAGTGGATGAAAAACTTACCAGCCGTGAGCAGGAATCGAACCTACGACCTTCGAATAACGCGTTCGATGCTCTAACCACTGAGCAATCACAACGGCCTTCCCTCCATCCACTTTTTTGGGTTTATATATGTGAATTTAGAAGTAGAAGTGACAGTCAGCGCCATCTATAAGCCAAACAACGAGTGTGAAAACACACTTATGCGCATGTTTGGCGTCACGTAGGACGTGAACTTATTATGAGTGGGCAGCTGAATAATTGTCACTCTTATACCACCTAAACATACCACGTCTGCCAGTACGAGACCCTCGTTCAATGAAATAAGGGAAAGAAGTGTATACCCAAGGGTTCGTTTTTCCGTGTTTCAACACAATATTAATGAGATCTAACAGACAGTAATGCCAAGAAATGTACAGGGGAAGTTATTAGAACAAATGGAATGTAAATAGGAAAAAGAAGAAAGAAAAGTGGATGAAAAAATTACCAGCCGTAAAAAGGAATCGAACCTACGACCTTCGAATAACGCGTGTGATGCTCTAACCTCTGAGCTATCACAACGGCCTTCCCTCCATCCACTTTTTTGGGTTTACATATGTGAATTTATAAGTAGGAGTGACAGTCAGCGCCATTTATAAGCCAAACAACGAGTTTGAACACACACTTATGCGCATGTTTGGCGTCACGTAGCACGTGAACTTATTATGAGCGGGCAGCTGGTTAATTGTCCCTCTTATACAACCTAAACACACCAAGTCTGCCAGTACGAGACCCTCGTTCAATGAAATAAGGGAAAGAAGTGTATACCTAAGGGCTCGTTTTTTCCATGTTTTAACACAATATTCTTGAGATCTAACAGACAGTAATGCCAAGAAATGTACAAGGGAAGTTATTAGAACAAATGGAATGTAAATAAGAAGAAAGAAGAAAGAAAAGTGGATGAAAAAATTACCTGCCGTGAGCAGGAATTGAACCTACGACTTCGAATAACGCGTTCGATGCTCTAGCCACTGAGCTATCACAACGGCCTTTCCTCCATCCACTTTTTTGGGTTTATATATGTGAAGTTAGAAGTAGGAGTGACAGTCAGCGCCATCTATAAGCCAAACAACGAGTGTGAAAACACAATTATGCGCATGTTTGGCGTCACGTAGCACGTGAACTTATTGTGAGCGGGCAGCTGAATAATTGTCACTCTTATACAACCTAAACACACCAAGTCTGCCAGTACGAGACCCTCGTTCAATGAAATAAGGGAAAGAAGTGTATACCTAAGGGATCGTTTTTCCGTGTTTTAACACAATATTAATGAGATCTAACCGACAGTAATGCCAAGAAATGTACAGGGGAAGTTATTAGAACAAATGGAATGTAAATAAGAAGAAAGAAGAAAGAAAAGTGGATGAAAAACTTACCAGCCGTGAGCAGGAATCGAACCTACGACCTTCGAATAACGCGTTCGATGCTCTAACCACTGAGCAATCACAACGGCCTTCCCTCCATCCACTTTTTTGGGTTTATATATGTGAATTTAGAAGTAGAAGTGACAGTCAGCGCCATCTATAAGCCAAACAACGAGTGTGAAAACACACTTATGCGCATGTTTGGCGTCACGTAGGACGTGAACTTATTATGAGTGGGCAGCTGAATAATTGTCACTCTTATACCACCTAAACATACCACGTCTGCCAGTACGAGACCCTCGTTCAATGAAATAAGGGAAAGAAGTGTATACCCAAGGGTTCGTTTTTCCGTGTTTCAACACAATATTAATGAGATCTAACAGACAGTAATGCCAAGAAATGTACAGGGGAAGTTATTAGAACAAATGGAATGTATATAGGAAAAAGAAGAAAGAAAAGTGGATGAAAAAATTACCAGCCGTAAGCAGGAATCGAAGCTACGACCTTCGAATAACGCGTGTGATGCTCTAACGACTGAGCTATCACAACGGCCTTCCCTCCATCCACTTTTTTGGGTTTACATATGTGAATTTAGAAGTAGGAGTGACAGTCAGCGCCATCTATAAGCCAAACAACGAGTTTGAAAACACACTTATGCGCATGTTTGGCGTCACGTAGCACGTGAACCTATTATGAGCGGGCAGCTGAATAATTGTCCCTCTTATACAACCTAAACACACCAAGTCTGCCAGTACGAGACCCTCATTCAATGAAATAAGGGAAAGAAGTGTATACCTAAGGGCTCGTTTTTCCGTGTTTACACAATAATAATGACATCTAACAGACAGTAATGCCAAGAAATGTACAGGGGAAGGCATTACAACAAATGGAATGTAAATAAGAAGAAAGAAGAAATAAAAGTGGATGAAAAAATTACCAGACATGAGCAGGAATCGAACCTACGACCTTCGAATAACGCGTTCGATGCTCTAACCACTGAGCTATCACAACGGTCTCCCCTCCATCCACTTTTTTGGGTTTATATATGTGAATTTAGAAGTAGGAGTGACAGTCAGCGCCACCTATAAGCCAAACAGCGAGTGTGAAAACACACTTATGCGCATGTTTGGCGTCACGTAGCACGTGAACCTATTATGAGCGGGCAGCTGTATAATTGTCACTCTTATACAACCTAAACACACCAAGTCTGCCAGTACGAGACCCTCGTTCAATGAAATAAGGGAAAGAAGTGTATACCTAAGGGCTCGTTTTTCCGTGTTTTAACACAATATTCTTGAGATCTAACAGACAGTAATGCCAAGAAATGTACAAGAGAAGTTATTAGAACAAATGGAATGTAAATAAGAAGAAAGAAGAAAGAAAAGTGGATGAAAAAATTACCTGCCGTGAGCAGGAATTGAACCTACGATCTTCGAATAACGCTTTCGATGCTCTAACCACTGAGCTATCACAACGGCCTTTCCTCCATCCACTTTTTTGGGTTTATATATGTGAATTTAGAAGTAGGAGTGACAGTCAGCGCCATCTATAAGCCAAACAACGAGTGTGAAAACACACTTATGCGCATGTTTGGCGTCACGTAGCACGTGAACCTATTATGAGTGGGCAGCTGAATAATTGTCACTCTTATACAACCTAAACACACCAAGTCTGCCAGTACGAGACCCTCGTTCAATGAAATAAGGGAAAGAAGTGTATACCTAAGGGATCGTTTTTCCGTGTTTTAACACAATATAATGAGATCTAACCGACAGTAATGCCAAGAAATGTATAGGGGAAGTTATTAGAACAAATGGAATGTAAATAAGAAGAAAGAAGAAAGAAAAGTGGATGAAAAACTTACCAGCCGTGAGCAGGAATCGAACCTACGACCTTCGAATAACGCGTTCGATGCTCTAACCACTGAGCAATCACAACGGCCTTCCCTCCATCCACTTTTTTGGGTTTATATATGTGAATTTAGAAGTAGAAGTGACAGTCAGCGCCATCTATAAGCCAAACAACGAGTGTGAAAACACACTTATGCGCCTGTTTGGCGTCACGTAGCACGTGAACTTATTATGAGCGGGCCGCTGATTAATTGTCCCTCTTATACAACCTAAACACACCAAGTCTGCCAGTACGAGACCCTCGTTCAATGAAATAAGGGAAAGAAGTGTATACCTAAGGGCTCGTTTTTCCGTGTTTTAACACAATAATAATGAGATCTAGCAGACAGTAATGCCAAGAAATGTACAGGGGAAGTTATTAGAACAAATGAAATGTAAATAAGAAGAAAAAAGAAAGAAAAGTGGATGAAAAAGTTACCAGCCGTGAGCAGGAATCGAACCTACGACCTTCAAATAACGCGTGTGATGCTCTAAACACTGAGCTATCACAACGGCCTTCCCTCCATCCACTTTTTTGGGTTTAGATATGTGAATTTAGAAGTAGGACTGACAGTCAGCGCCATCTATAAGCCAAACAACGAGTGTGAAAACACACTTATGCGCATGTTTGGCGTCACGTAGCACGTGAACGTATTATGAGCGGGCAGCTGATTAATTGTCCCTCTTATACAACCCAAACACACCAAGTCTGCCAGTATGAGACCCTCGTTCAATGAAATAAGGGAAAGAAGTGTATACCTAAGGGCTCGTTTTTCCGTGTTTTAACGCAATACTAATGAGATCTAACAGACAGTAATGCCAAGAAATGTACAGGCGAATTTATTGGAACAAATGGAATGTAAATAAGAAGAAAGAAGAAAGAAAAGTGGATGAAAAATGTACCAGCCGTGAGCAGGAACCGAACCTACGACCTTCGAATAACGCGTTCGATGCTCTAACCACTGAGCAATCACAACGGCCTTCCCTCCTTCCACTTTTTTGGGTTTATATATGTGAATTTAAAAGTAGAAGTTACAATCAGCGCCATCTATGAGCCAAACAACGAGTGTGAAAACACACTTATGCGCATGTTTGGCGTCACGTAGCACGTGAACTTATTATGAGCGGGCAGCTGATTAATTGTCCCTCTTATACAACCTAAACACACCAAGTCTGCCAGTACGAGACCCTCGTTCAATGAAATAAGGGAAAGAAGTGTATACCTGAGGGCTCGTTTTTCCGTGTTTCAACACAATAATAATGAGATCTAACAGACAGTGATGCCAAGAAATGTACAGGGGAAGTTATTAGAACAAATGCAATGTAAATAGGAAGAAAGAAGAAAGAAAAGTGGATGAAAAGATTACCAGCCGTGAGCAGGAATTGAACCTACGACCTTCGAATAACGCGTTCAATGCTCTAACCACTGAGCTATCACAACGGCCTTCCCTCCATCCGCTTTTTTGGGTTTATATATGTGAATTTAGAAGTAGGAGTGACAGTCAGCGCCATCTATAAGCCAAACAACGAGTGTGAACACACACTTATGCGCATGTTTGGCGTCACTTAGCACGTGAACTTATTATGAGCGGGCAGCTGATTAATTGTCCCTCTTATACAACCTAAACACACCAAGTCTGCCAGTACGAGACCCTCGTTCAATGAAATAAGGGAAAGAAGTGTATACCTAAGGGCTCGCTTTTCCGTGTTTTAACACAATAATAATGAGATCTAACAGACAGTAATGCCAAGAAATGTACAGGGGAAGTTATTAGAACAAATGAAATGTAAATAAGAAGAAAAAAGAAAGAAAAGTGGATGAAAAAATTACCAGCCGTAAGCAGGAATCGAACCTACGACCCTCGAATAACGCGTGTGTTGCCCTAACCACTGAGCTATCACAACGGCCTTCCCTCTCTCCACTTTTTTGGGTTTAGATATGTGAATTAAGAAGTAGGACTGACAGTCAGCGCCTTCTATAAGCCAAACAACGAGTGTGAAAACACAATTAAGCGCATGTTTGGCGTCACGTAGCACGTGAACGTATTATGAGCGGGCAGCTGATTAATTGTCCCTCCTATACAACCCAAACACACCAAGTCTGCCAGTACGAGACCCTCGTTCAATGAAATAAGAGAAAGAAGTGTATACCTAAGGGCTCGTTTTTCCGTGTTTTAACGCAATACTAATGAGATCTAACAGACAGTAATGCCAAGAAACGTACAGGGGAAGTTATTAGAACAAAGGGAATGTAAATAAGAAGAAAGAAAAGTGGATGAAAAAATTACCAGCCGTAAGCAGGAACCAAACCTACGACATTCGAATAACACGTTCGATGCTCTAACCACTGAGCAATCACAACGGCCTTCCCTCCATCCACTTTTTTGGGTTTATATATGTGAATTTAAAAGTAGAAGTGACAGTCAGCGCCATCTATAAGCCAAACAACGAGTGTGAAAACACACTTATGCGCATGTTGGGCGTCACGTAGCACGTGAACCTATTATGAGCGGGCAGCTGATTAATTGTCCCTCTTATACAACCTAAACACACCAAGTCTGCTAGTACGAGACCCTCGTTCAATGAAATAAGGGAAAGAAGTGTATACCTAAGGGCTCATTTTACCGTGTTTTAACACAAAATAATGAGATCTAACAGACAGTAATGCCAAGAAATGTACAGGGGAAGTTATTGGAACAAATGGAATGTAAATAAGAAGAAAGAAGAAAGAAAAGTGGATGAAAAAATTACCAGCCGTGAGCAGGAACCGAACCTACGACCTTCGAATAACGCGTTCGATGCTCTAACCACTGAGCAATCACAACGGCCTTCCCTCCATCCACTTTTTTGGGTTTATATATGTGAATTTAAAAGTAGAAGTGACAATCAGCGCCATCTATAAGCCAAACAACGAGTGTGAAAAGACACTTATGCGCATTTTGGGCGTCACGTAGCACGTGAACCTATTATGAGCGGGCAGCTGTATAATTGTCCCTCTTATACAACCTAAACACACCAAGTCTGCCAGTACGAGACCCTCGTTCAATGAAATAAGGGAAAGAAGTGTATACCTAAGGGCTCGTTTTTCCGTGTTTTAACGCGATACTAATGAGATCTAACAGACAGTAATTCCAAGAAATGTACAGGGGAAGTTATTGGAACAAATGGAATGTAAATAGGAAGAAAGAAGAAAGAAAAGTGGATGAAAAAATTACCTGCCGTGAGCAGGAATTAAACCTACGACCTTCGAATAACGCGTTCGATGCTCTAACCACTGAGCTATCACAACGGCCTTCCCTCGATCCACTTTTTTGGGTTAATATATGTGAATTTAGAAGTAGGAGTGACAGTCAACGCCATCTATAAGCCAAACAACGAGTGTGAAAACACACTTATGCGCATGTTTGGCGTCACGTAGCACGTGAACGTATTATGAGCGTGCAGCTGATTAATTGTCCCTCTTATACAATTCAAACACACCAAGTCTGCCAGTACGAGACCCTCGTTCAATGAAATAAGGGAAAGAAGTGTATACCTAAGGGCTCGTTTTTCCGTGTTTTTACGCGATACTAATGAGATCTAACAGACAGTAATTCCAAGAAATGTACAGGGGAAGTTATTGGAACAAATGGAATGTAAATAAGAAGAAAGAAGAAAGAAAAGTGGATGAAAAAATTACCAGCCGTGAGCAGGAATCAAACCTACGACCTTCGAATAACGCGTTCGATGCTCTAACCACTGAGCTATCACAACGGCCTTCCCTCCATTCACTTTTTTGGGTTTATATATGTGAATTTAGAAGTAGAAGTGACAATCAGCGCCATCTATAGGCCAAACAACGAGTGTGAAAACACACTTATGCGCATGTTTGGCGTCACGTAGCACGTGAACCTATTATGAGCGGGCAGCTGATTAATTGTCCCTCTTATACAACCTAAACACACCAAGTCTGCCAGTACGAGACCCTCGTTCAATGAAATAAGGGAAAAAAGCGTATACCTAAGGGCTCGTTTTTCCGTGTTTTAACACAATAATAATGAGATCTAACAGACAGTAATGCCAAGAAATGTACAGGGGAAGTTATTGGAACAAATGGAATGTAAATAAGAAGAAATAAGAAAGAAAAAAGGATGAAAAAATTACCAGCCGTGAGCAGGAACCGAACCTACGACCTTCGAATAACGCGTTCGATGATCTAACCACTGAGCAATCACAACGGCCTTCCCTCCATCCACTTTTTTGGGTTTATATATGTGAATTTAGAAGTAGGAGTGACAGTCAGTGCCATCTATAAGCCAAACAACGAGTGTGAAAACACACTTATGCGCATGTTTGGCGTCACGTAGCACGTGAACGTATTATGAGCGGGCAGCTGATTAATTGTCCCTCTTATACAACCCAAACACACCAAGTCTGCCAGTACGAGACCCTTGTTCAATGAAATAAGGGAAAGAAGTGTATACCTAAGGGCTCGTTTTTCCGTGTTTTAACGCAATACTAATGAGATCTAACCGACAGTAATGCCAAGAAATGCACAGGGGAAGTTATTAGAACAAATGGAATGTAAATAAGAAGAAAGAAGAAAGAAAAGTGGATGAAAAACTTACCAGCCGTGAGCAGGAACCGAACCTACGACCTTCGAATAACGCGTTCGATGCTCTAACCACTGAGCAATCACAATGGCCTTCCCTCCATCCACTTTTTTGGGTTTATATATGTGAATTTAAAAGTAGAAGTGACAGTCAGCGCCATCTATAAGCCAAACAACTAGTGTGAAAAGACACTTATGCGCATGTTTGGCGTCACGTAGCACGTGAACCTATTATGAGCGGGCAGCTGATTAATTGTCCCTCTTATACAACCTAAACACACCGAGTCTGCCAGTACGAGACCCTCGTTTAATGAAATAAGGGAAAGAAGTGTATACCCAAGGGCTTGTTTTTCCGCGTTTTAACACAATATTAATGAGATCTAAGAGACAGTAATGCCAAGAAATGTACAGGGGAAGTTATTAGAACAAATGAAATGAAAATAAGAAGAAAGAAGAAAGTAAAGTGGATGAAAAAATTACCTGCCGTGAGCAGGAATTGAACCTAGGACCTTCGAATAACGCGTTCGATGCTCTAACCACTGAGCTATCACAACGGCCTTTCCTCCATCCACTATTTTGGGTTTATATATGTGAATTTAGAAGTAGGAGTGACAGTCAGCGCCATCTATAAGCCAAACAACGAGTGTGAAAACACACTTATGCGCATGTTTGGCGTCACGTAGCACGTGAACTTATTATGAGCGGGCAGCTGAATAATTGTCACTCTTATACAACCTAAACACATCAAGTCTGCCAGTACGAGACCCTCGTTCAATGAAGTAAGGGAAAGAAGTGTATACCTAAGGGATCGTTTTTCCGTGTTTTAACACAATAATAATGAGATCTAACCGACAGTAATGCCAAGAAATGTACAGGGGAAGTTATTAGAACAAATGGAATGTAAATAAGAAGAAAGAAGAAAGAAAAGTGGATGAAAAACATACCAGCCGTGAGCAGGAATCGAACCTACGACCTTCGAATAACGCGTTCGATGCTCTAACCACTGAGCAATCACAACGGCCTTCCCTCCATCCACTTTTTTGGGTTTATATATGTGAATTTAGAAGTAGAAGTGACAGTCAGCGCCATCTATAAGCCAAACAACGAGTGTGAAAACACACTTGTGCGCATGTTTGGCGTCACGTAGCACGTGAACTTATTATGAGCGGGCAGCTGATTATTCGTCCCTTTTATACAACCTAAACACACCAAGTCTACCAGTACGAGACCCTCGTTTAATGAAATAAGGGAAAGAAGTGTATACCCAAGGGTTCGTTTTTCCGTGTTTCAACACAATATTAATGAGATCTAACAGACAGTAATGCCAAGAAATGTACAGGGGAAGTTATTAGAACAAATGGAATGTAAATAGGAAAAAGAAGAAAGAAAAGTGGATGAAAAAATTACCAGCCGTAAGCAGGAATCGAAGCTACGACCTTCGAATAACGCGTGTGATGCTCTAACGACTGAGCTATCACAACGGCCTTCCCTCCATCCACTTTTTTGGGTTTACATATGTGAATTTAGAAGTAGGAGTGACAGTCAGCGCCATCTATAAGCCAAGCAACGAGTTTGAAAACACACTTATGCGCATGTTTGGCGTCACGTAGTAGCACGTGAACCTATTATGAGCGGGCAGCTGAATAATTGTCCCTCTTATACAACCTAAACACACCAAGTCTGCCAGTACGAGACCCTCGTTCAATGAAATAAGGGAAAGAAGTGTATACCTAAGGGCTCGTTGTTCCGTGTTTTAACACAATAATAATGAGATCTAACAGACAGTGATGTCAAGAAATGTACAGGGGAAGTTATTAGAACAAATGGAATGTAAATAGGAAGAAAGAAGAAAGAAAAGTGGATGGAAAAATTACGTGCCTTGAGCAGGAATCGAACCTACGACCTTCGAATAACGCGTTCGATGCTCTAACCACTGAGCTATCACAACGGCCTTTCCTCCATCCACTTTTTTGGGTTGATATATGTGAATTTAGAAGTAGGAGTGACAGTCAGCGCCATCTATAAGCCAAACAACGAGTGTGAAAACACACTTATGCGCATGTTTGGCGTCACGTAGCACGTGAAATTATTATAAGCGGGCAGCTGAATAATTGTCACTCTTATACAACCTAAACACACCAAGTCTGCCAGTACGAGACCCTCGTTCAATGAAATAAGGGAAAGAAGTGTATACCTAAGGGATCGTTTTTCCGTGTTTTAACACAATATTAATGAGATCTAACCGACAGTAATGCCAAGAAATGTACAGGGGAAGCTATTCGAACAAATGGAATGTAAATAAGAAGAAAGAAGAAAAAAAAGTGGATGAAAAACTTACCAGCCGTGAGCAGGAATCGAAGCTACGACCTTCGAATAACGCGTGTGATGCTCTAACGACTGAGCTATCACAACAGCCTTCCCTCCATCCACTTTTTTGGGTTTACATATGTGAATTTAGAAGTAGGAGTGACAGTCAGCGCCATCTATAAGCCAAACAACGAGTGTGAAAACACACTTATGCGCATGTTTGGCGTCACGTAGGACGTGAACCTATTATGAGTGGGCAGCTGAATAATTGTCACTCTTATACCACCTAAACCTACCACGTCTGCCAGTACGAGACCCTCGTTCAATGAAATAAGGGAAAGAAGTGTATACCCAAGGGTTCGTTTTTCCGTGTTTCAACACAATATTAATGAGATCTAACAGACAGTAATGCCAAGAAATGTACAGGGGAAGTTATTAGAACAAATGGAATGTAAATAGGAAAAAGAAGAAAGAAAAGTGGATGAAAAAATTACCAGCCGTAAGCAGGAATCGAAGCTACGACCTTCGAAAAACGCGTGTGATGCTCTAACGACTGAGCTATCACAACGGCCTTCCCTCCATCCACTTTTTTGGGTTTACATATGTGAATTTAGAAGTAGGAGTGACAGTCAGCGCCATCTATAAGCCAAGCAACGAGTTTGAAAACACACTTATGCGCATGTTTGGCGTCACGTAGTAGCACGTGAACCTATTATGAGCGGGCAGCTGAATAATTGTCCCTCTTATACAACCTAAACACACCAAGTCTGCCAGTACGAGACCCTCGTTCAATGAAATAAGGGAAAGAAGTGTATACCTAAGGGCTCGTTTTTCCGTGTTTACACAATAATAATGACATCTAACAGACAGTAATGCCAAGAAATGTACAGGGGAAGGCATTACAACAAATGGAATGTAAATAAGAAGAAAGAAGAAATAAAAGTGGATGAAAAAATTACCAGACATGAGCAGGAATCGAACCTACGACCTTCGAATAACGCGTTCGATGCTCTAACCACTGAGCTATCACAACGGCCTCCCCTCCATCCACTTTTTTGTGTTTATATATGTGAATTTAGAAGTAGGAGTGACAGTCAGCGCCACCTATAAGCCAAACAGCGAGTGTGAAAACACACTTATGCGCATGTTTGGCGTCACGTAGCACGTGAACTTATTATGAGCGGGCAGCTGTATAATTGTCACTCTTATACAACCTAAATACACCAAGTCTGCCAGTACGAGACCCTCGTTCAATGAAATAAGGGAAAGAAGTGTATACCCAAGGGCTCGTTTTTCCGTGTTTTAACACAATATTAATGAGATCTAACAGACAGTAATGCCAAGAAATGTACAGGGGAAGTTATTAGAACAAATGGAATGTAAATAGGAAGAAAGAAGAAAGAAAAGTGGATGAAAAAATTACCAGCCGTAAGCAGGAATCGAACCTACGACCTTCGAATAACGCGTGTGATGCTCTAACCTCTGAGCAATCACAACGGCCTTCCCTCCATCCACTTTTTTGGGTTTACATATGTGAATTTAGAAGTAGGAGTGACAGTCAGCGCCATCTATAGGCCAAACAACGAGTTTGAAAACACACTTATGCGCATGTTTGGCGTCACGTAGCACGTGAACTTATTATGAGCAGGCAGCTGAATAATTGCCCCACTTATACAACCTAAACACACCAAGTCTGCCAGTACGAGACCCTCGTTCAATGAAATAAGGGAAAGAAGTGTATACCTAAGGGCTCGTTTTTCCGTGTTTTAACACAATATTCTTGAGATCTAACAGACAGTAATGCCAAGAAATGTACAAGAGAAGTTATTAGAACAAATGGAATGTAAATAAGAAGAAAGAAGAAAGAAAAGTGGATGAAAAAATTACCTGCCGTGAGCAGGAATTGAACCTACGATCTTCGAATAACGCTTTCGATGCTCTAACCACTGAGCTATCACAACGGCCTTTCCTCCATCCACTTTTTTGGGTTTATATATGTGAATTTAGAAGTAGGAGTGACAGTCAGCGCCATCTATAAGCCAAACAACGAGTGTGAAAACACACTTATGCGCATGTTTGGCGTCACGTAGCACGTGAACTTATTATGAGCGGGCAGCTGAATAATTGTCACTCTTATACAACCTAAACACACCAAGTCTGCCAGTACGAGACCCTCGTTCAATGAAATAAGGGAAAGAAGTGTATACCTAAGGGATCGTTTTTCCGTGTTTTAACACAATATTATGAGATCTAACCGACAGTAATGCCAAGAAATGTACAGGGGAAGTTATTAGAACAAATGGAATGTAAATAAGAAGAAAGAAGAAAGAAAAGTGGATGAAAAACTTACCAGCCGTGAGCAGGAATCGAACCTACGACCTTCGAATAACGCGTTCGATGCTCTAACCACTGAGCAATCACAACGGCCTTCCCTCCATCCACTTTTTTGGGTTTATATATGTGAATTTAGAAGTAGAAGTGACAGTCAGCGCCATCTATAAGCCAAACAACGAGTGTGAAAACACACTTATGCGCCTGTTTGGCGTCACGTAGCACGTGACCTTATTATGAGCGGGCCGCTGATTAATTGTCCCTCTTATACAACCTAAACACACCAAGTCTGCCAGTACGAGACCCTCGTTCAATGAAATAAGGGAAAGAAGTGTATACCTAAGGGCTCGTTTTTCCGTGTTTTAACACAATAATAATGAGATCTAGCAGACAGTAATGCCAAGAAATGTACAGGGGAAGTTATTAAAACAAATGAAATGTAAATAAGAAGAAAAAAGAAAGAAAAGTGGATGAAAAAGTTACCAGCCGTAAGCAGGAATCGAACCTACGACCTTCAAATAACGCTTGTGATGCTCTAACCACTGAGCTATCACAACGGCCTTCCCTTCATCCACTTTTTTGGGTTTAGATATGTGAATTTAGAAGTAGGACTGACAGTCAGCGCCATCTATAAGCCAAACAGCGAGTGTGAAAACACACTTATGCGCATGTTTGGCGTCACGTAGCACGTGAACGTATTATGAGCGAGCAGCTGATTAATTGTCCCTCTTATAAAACCTAAACACACCAAGTCTGCCAGTACGAGACCCTCGTTCAATGAAATAAGGGAAAGAAGTGTATACCTAAGGGCTCGTTTTTCCGTGTTTACACAATAATAATGACATCTAACAGACAGTAATGCCAAGAAATGTACAGGGGAAGGCATTACAACAAATGGAATGTAAATAAGAAGAAACAAGAAATAAAAGTGGATGAAAAAATGACCAGACGTGAGCAGGAATCGAACCCATGACCTTCGAATAACGCGTTTGATGATCTAACCACTGAGCTATCACAACGGCCTTCCCTCCATCCACTTTTTTGGGTTAATATATGTGAATTTAAAAGTAGGAGTGACAGTCAGCGCCATCTATAAGCTAAACAACGAGTGTGAAAACACACTTATGCGCATGTTTGGCGTCACGTAGCACGTGAACGTGTTATGAGCGGGCAGCTGATTAATTGTCCCTCTTATACAACCCAAACACACCAAGTCTGCCAGTACGAGACCCTCGTTCAATGAAATAAGGGAAAGAAGTGTATACCTAAGGGCTCGTTTTTCCGTGTTTTAACGCAATACTAATGAGATCTAACAGACAGTAATGCCAAGAAATGTACAGGGGAATTTATTGGAACAAATGGAATGTAAATAAGAAGAAAGAAGAAAGAAAAGTGGATGAAAAATGTACCAGCCATGAGCAGGAACCGAACCTACGACCTTCGAATAACGCGTTCGATGCTCTAACCACTGAGCAATCACAACGGCCTTCCCTCCTTCCACTTTTTTGGGTTTATATATGTGAATTTAAAAGTAGAAGTGACAATCAGCGCCATCTATGAGCCAAACAACGAGTGTGAAAGCACACTTATGCGCATGTTTGGCGTCACGTAGCACGTGAACTTATTATGAGCGGGCAGCTGATTAATTGTCCCTCTTATACAACCTAAACACACCAAAGCTGCCAGTACGAGACCCTCGTTCAATGAAATAAGGGAAAGAAGTGTATACCTGAGGGTTCGTTTTTCCGTGTTTCAACACAATATTAATGAGATCTAACAGACAGTAATGCCAAGAAATGTACAGGGGAAGTTATTAGAACAAATGGAATGTAAATAGGAAAAAGAAGAAAGAAAAGTGGATGAAAAAATTACCAGCCGTAAGCAGGAATCGAAGCTACGACCTTCGAATAACGCGTGTGATGCTCTAACGACTGAGCTATCACAACGGCCTTCCCTCCATCCACTTTTTTGGGTTTACATATGTGAATTTAGAAGTAGGAGTGACAGTCAGCGCCATCTATAAGCCAAGCAACGAGTTTGAAAACACACTTATGCGCATGTTTGGCGTCACGTAGTAGCACGTGAACCTAATATGAGCGGGCAGCTGAATAATTGTCCCTCTTATACAACCTAAACACACCAAGTCTGCCAGTACGAGACCCTCGTTCAATGAAATAAGGGAAAGAAGTGTATACCTAAGGGCTCGTTTTTCCGTGTTTTAACACAATAATAATGAGATCTAACAGACAGTGATGTCAAGAAATGTACAGGGGAAGTTATTAGAACAAATGGAATGTAAATAGGAAGAAAGAAGAAAGAAAAGTGGATGGAAAAATTACGTGCCTTGAGCAGGAATCGAACCTACGACCTTCGAATAACGCGTTCGATGCTCTAACCACTGAGCTATCACAACGGCCTTTCCTCCATCCACTTTTTTGGGTTGATATATGTGAATTTAGAAGTAGGAGTGACAGTCAGCGCCATCTATAAGCCAAACAACGAGTGTGAAAACACACTTATGCGCATGTTTGGCGTCACGTAGCACGTGAAATTATTATGAGGGGGCAGCTGAATAATTGTCACTCTTATACAACCTAAACACACCAAGTCTGCCAGTACGAGACCCTCGTTCAATGAAATAAGGGAAAGAAGTGTATACCTAAGGGATCGTTTTTCCGTGTTTTAACACAATAATAATGAGATCTAACAGACAGTAATGCCAAGAAATGTACAGGGGAAGTTATTGGAACAAATGGAATGTAAATAAGAAGAAATAAGAAAGAAAAAAGGATGAAAAAATTACCAGCCGTGAGCAGGAACCGAACCTACGACCTTCGAATAACGCGTTCGATGATCTAACCACTGAGCAATCACAACGGCCTTCCCTCCATCCACTTTTTTGGGTTTATATATGTGAATTTAGAAGTAGGAGTGACAGTCAGTGCCATCTATAAGCCAAACAACGAGTGTGAAAACACACTTATGCGCATGTTTGGCGTCACGTAGCACGTGAACGTATTATGAGCGGGCAGCTGATTAATTGTCCCTCTTATACAACCCAAACACACCAAGTCTGCCAGTACGAGACCCTTGTTCAATGAAATAAGGGAAAGAAGTGTATACCTAAGGGCTCGTTTTTCCGTGTTTTAACGCAATACTAATGAGATCTAACCGACAGTAATGCCAAGAAATGCACAGGGGAAGTTATTAGAACAAATGGAATGTAAATAAGAAGAAAGAAGAAAGAAAAGTGGATGAAAAACTTACCAGCCGTGAGCAGGAACCGAACCTACGACCTTCGAATAACGCGTTCGATGCTCTAACCACTGAGCAATCACAATGGCCTTCCCTCCATCCACTTTTTTGGGTTTATATATGTGAATTTAAAAGTAGAAGTGACAGTCAGCGCCATCTATAAGCCAAACAACTAGTGTGAAAAGACACTTATGCGCATGTTTGGCGTCACGTAGCACGTGAACCTATTATGAGCGGGCAGCTGATTAATTGTCCCTCTTATACAACCTAAACACACCGAGTCTGCCAGTACGAGACCCTCGTTTAATGAAATAAGGGAAAGAAGTGTATACCCAAGGGCTTGTTTTTCCGCGTTTTAACACAATATTAATGAGATCTAAGAGACAGTAATGCCAAGAAATGTACAGGGGAAGTTATTAGAACAAATGAAATGAAAATAAGAAGAAAGAAGAAAGTAAAGTGGATGAAAAAATTACCTGCCGTGAGCAGGAATTGAACCTAGGACCTTCGAATAACGCGTTCGATGCTCTAACCACTGAGCTATCACAACGGCCTTTCCTCCATCCACTATTTTGGGTTTATATATGTGAATTTAGAAGTAGGAGTGACAGTCAGCGCCATCTATAAGCCAAACAACGAGTGTGAAAACACACTTATGCGCATGTTTGGCGTCACGTAGCACGTGAACTTATTATGAGCGGGCAGCTGAATAATTGTCACTCTTATACAACCTAAACACATCAAGTCTGCCAGTACGAGACCCTCGTTCAATGAAGTAAGGGAAAGAAGTGTATACCTAAGGGATCGTTTTTCCGTGTTTTAACACAATAATAATGAGATCTAACCGACAGTAATGCCAAGAAATGTACAGGGGAAGTTATTAGAACAAATGGAATGTAAATAAGAAGAAAGAAGAAAGAAAAGTGGATGAAAAACATACCAGCCGTGAGCAGGAATCGAACCTACGACCTTCGAATAACGCGTTCGATGCTCTAACCACTGAGCAATCACAACGGCCTTCCCTCCATCCACTTTTTTGGGTTTATATATGTGAATTTAGAAGTAGAAGTGACAGTCAGCGCCATCTATAAGCCAAACAACGAGTGTGAAAACACACTTGTGCGCATGTTTGGCGTCACGTAGCACGTGAACTTATTATGAGCGGGCAGCTGATTATTCGTCCCTTTTATACAACCTAAACACACCAAGTCTACCAGTACGAGACCCTCGTTTAATGAAATAAGGGAAAGAAGTGTATACCCAAGGGTTCGTTTTTCCGTGTTTCAACACAATATTAATGAGATCTAACAGACAGTAATGCCAAGAAATGTACAGGGGAAGTTATTAGAACAAATGGAATGTAAATAGGAAAAAGAAGAAAGAAAAGTGGATGAAAAAATTACCAGTTGTAAGCAGGAATCGAAGCTACGACCTTCGAATAACGCGTGTGATGCTCTAACGACTGAGCTATCACAACGGCCTTCCCTCCATCCACTTTTTTGGGTTTACATATGTGAATTTAGAAGTAGGAGTGACAGTCAGCGCCATCTATAAGCCAAGCAACGAGTTTGAAAACACACTTATGCGCATGTTTGGCGTCACGTAGTAGCACGTGAACCTATTATGAGCGGGCAGCTGAATAATTGTCCCTCTTATACAACCTAAACACACCAAGTCTGCCAGTACGAGACCCTCGTTCAATGAAATAAGGGAAAGAAGTGTATACCTAAGGGCTCGTTTTTCCGTGTTTTAACACAATAATAATGAGATCTAACAGACAGTGATGTCAAGAAATGTACAGGGGAAGTTATTAGAACAAATGGAATGTAAATAGGAAGAAAGAAGAAAGAAAAGTGGATGGAAAAATTACGTGCCTTGAGCAGGAATCGAACCTACGACCTTCGAATAACGCGTTCGATGCTCTAACCACTGAGCTATCACAACGGCCTTTCCTCCATCCACTTTTTTGGGTTGATATATGTGAATTTAGAAGTAGGAGTGACAGTCAGCGCCATCTATAAGCCAAACAACGAGTGTGAAAACACACTTATGCGCATGTTTGGCGTCACGTAGCACGTGAAATTATTATAAGCGGGCAGCTGAATAATTGTCACTCTTATACAACCTAAACACACCAAGTCTGCCAGTACGAGACCCTCGTTCAATGAAATAAGGGAAAGAAGTGTATACCTAAGGGATCGTTTTTCCGTGTTTTAACACAATATTAATGAGATCTAACCGACAGTAATGCCAAGAAATGTACAGGGGAAGCTATTCGAACAAATGGAATGTAAATAAGAAGAAAGAAGAAAAAAAAGTGGATGAAAAACTTACCAGCCGTGAGCAGGAATCGAAGCTACGACCTTCGAATAACGCGTGTGATGCTCTAACGACTGAGCTATCACAACAGCCTTCCCTCCATCCACTTTTTTGGGTTTACATATGTGAATTTAGAAGTAGGAGTGACAGTCAGCGCCATCTATAAGCCAAACAACGAGTGTGAAAACACACTTATGCGCATGTTTGGCGTCACGTAGGACGTGAACCTATTATGAGTGGGCAGCTGAATAATTGTCACTCTTATACCACCTAAACCTACCACGTCTGCCAGTACGAGACCCTCGTTCAATGAAATAAGGGAAAGAAGTGTATACCCAAGGGTTCGTTTTTCCGTGTTTCAACACAATATTAATGAGATCTAACAGACAGTAATGCCAAGAAATGTACAGGGGAAGTTATTAGAACAAATGGAATGTAAATAGGAAAAAGAAGAAAGAAAAGTGGATGAAAAAATTACCAGCCGTAAGCAGGAATCGAAGCTACGACCTTCGAAAAACGCGTGTGATGCTCTAACGACTGAGCTATCACAACGGCCTTCCCTCCATCCACTTTTTTGGGTTTACATATGTGAATTTAGAAGTAGGAGTGACAGTCAGCGCCATCTATAAGCCAAGCAACGAGTTTGAAAACACACTTATGCGCATGTTTGGCGTCACGTAGTAGCACGTGAACCTATTATGAGCGGGCAGCTGAATAATTGTCCCTCTTATACAACCTAAACACACCAAGTCTGCTAGTACGAGACCCTCGTTCAATGAAATAAGGGAAAGAAGTGTATACCCAAGGGCTCGTTTTTCCGTGTTTTAACACAATATTAATGAGATCTAACAGACAGTAATGCCAAGAAATGTACAGGGGAAGTTATTAGAACAAATGGAATGTAAATAGGAAGAAAGAAGAAAGAAAAGTGGATGAAAAAATTACCAGCCGTAAGCAGGAATCGAACCTACGACCTTCGAATAACGCGTGTGATGCTCTAACCTCTGAGCAATCACAACGGCCTTCCCTCCATCCACTTTTTTGGGTTTACATATGTGAATTTAGAAGTAGGAGTGACAGTCAGCGCCATCTATAGGCCAAACAACGAGTTTGAAAACACACTTATGCGCATGTTTGGCGTCACGTAGCACGTGAACTTATTATGAGCAGGCAGCTGAATAATTGCCCCACTTATACAACCTAAACACACCAAGTCTGCCAGTACGAGACCCTCGTTCAATGAAATAAGGGAAAGAAGTGTATACCTAAGGGCTCGTTTTTCCCTGTTTTAACACAATATTCTTGAGATCTAACAGACAGTAATGCCAAGAAATGTACAAGAGAAGTTATTAGAACAAATGGAATGTAAATAAGAAGAAAGAAGAAAGAAAAGTGGATGAAAAAATTACCTGCCGTGAGCAGGAATTGAACCTACGATCTTCGAATAACGCTTTCGATGCTCTAACCACTGAGCTATCACAACGGCCTTTCCTCCATCCACTTTTTTGGGTTTATATATGTGAATTTAGAAGTAGGAGTGACAGTCAGCGCCATCTATAAGCAAAACAACGAGTGTGAAAACACACTTATGCGCATGTTTGGCGTCACGTAGCACGTGAACTTATTATGAGCGGGCAGCTGAATAATTGTCACTCTTATACAACCTAAACACACCAAGTCTGCCAGTACGAGACCCTCGTTCAATGAAATAAGGGAAAGAAGTGTATACCTAAGGGATCGTTTTTCCGTGTTTTAACACAATATTATGAGATCTAACCGACAGTAATGCCAAGAAATGTACAGGGGAAGTTATTAGAACAAATGGAATGTAAATAAGAAGAAAGAAGAAAGAAAAGTGGATGAAAAACTTACCAGCCGTGAGCAGGAATCGAACCTACGACCTTCGAATAACGCGTTCGATGCTCTAACCACTGAGCAATCACAACGGCCTTCCCTCCATCCACTTTTTTGGGTTTATATATGTGAATTTAGAAGTAGAAGTGACAGTCAGCGCCATCTATAAGCCAAACAACGAGTGTGAAAACACACTTATGCGCCTGTTTGGCGTCACGTAGCACGTGACCTTATTATGAGCGGGCCGCTGATTAATTGTCCCTCTTATACAACCTAAACACACCAAGTCTGCCAGTACGAGACCCTCGTTCAATGAAATAAGGGAAAGAAGTGTATACCTAAGGGCTCGTTTTTCCGTGTTTTAACACAATAATAATGAGATCTAGCAGACAGTAATGCCAAGAAATGTACAGGGGAAGTTATTAAAACAAATGAAATGTAAATAAGAAGAAAAAAGAAAGAAAAGTGGATGAAAAAGTTACCAGCCGTAAGCAGGAATCGAACCTACGACCTTCAAATAACGCTTGTGATGCTCTAACCACTGAGCTATCACAACGGCCTTCCCTTCATCCACTTTTTTGGGTTTAGATATGTGAATTTAGAAGTAGGACTGACAGTCAGCGCCATCTATAAGCCAAACAACGAGTGTGAAAACACACTTATGCGCATGTTTGGCGTCACGTAGCACGTGAACGTATTATGAGCGGGCAGCTGATTAATTGTCCCTCTTATAAAACCTAAACACACCAAGTCTGCCAGTACGAGACCCTCGTTCAATGAAATAAGGGAAAGAAGTGTATACCTAAGGGCTCGTTTTTCCGTGTTTACACAATAATAATGACATCTAACAGACAGTAATGCCAAGAAATGTACAGGGGAAGGCATTACAACAAATGGAATGTAAATAAGAAGAAACAAGAAATAAAAGTGGATGAAAAAATGACCAGACGTGAGCAGGAATCGAACCCATGACCTTCGAATAACGCGTTTGATGATCTAACCACTGAGCTATCACAACGGCCTTCCCTCCATCCACTTTTTTGGGTTAATATATGTGAATTTAAAAGTAGGAGTGACAGTCAGCGCCATCTATAAGCTAAACAACGAGTGTGAAAACACACTTATGCGCATGTTTGGCGTCACGTAGCACGTGAACGTGTTATGAGCGGGCAGCTGATTAATTGTCCCTCTTATACAACCCAAACACACCAAGTCTGCCAGTACGAGACCCTCGTTCAATGAAATAAGGGAAAGAAGTGTATACCTAAGGGCTCGTTTTTCCGTGTTTTAACGCAATACTAATGAGATCTAACAGACAGTAATGCCAAGAAATGTACAGGGGAATTTATTGGAACAAATGGAATGTAAATAAGAAGAAAGAAGAAAGAAAAGTGGATGAAAAATGTACCAGCCGTGAGCAGGAACCGAACCTACGACCTTCGAATAACGCGTTCGATGCTCTAACCACTGAGCAATCACAACGGCCTTCCCTCCTTCCACTTTTTTGGGTTTATATATGTGAATTTAAAAGTAGAAGTGACAATCAGCGCCATCTATGAGCCAAACAACGAGTGTGAAAGCACACTTATGCGCATGTTTGGCGTCACGTAGCACGTGAACTTATTATGAGCGGGCAGCTGATTAATTGTCCCTCTTATACAACCTAAACACACCAAAGCTGCCAGTACGAGACCCTCGTTCAATGAAATAAGGGAAAGAAGTGTATACCTGAGGGTTCGTTTTTCCGTGTTTCAACACAATATTAATGAGATCTAACAGACAGTAATGCCAAGAAATGTACAGGGGAAGTTATTAGAACAAATGGAATGTAAATAGGAAAAAGAAGAAAGAAAAGTGGATGAAAAAATTACCAGCCGTAAGCAGGAATCGAAGCTACGACCTTCGAATAACGCGTGTGATGCTCTAACGACTGAGCTATCACAACGGCCTTCCCTCCATCCACTTTTTTGGGTTTACATATGTGAATTTAGAAGTAGGAGTGACAGTCAGCGCCATCTATAAGCCAAGCAACGAGTTTGAAAACACACTTATGCGCATGTTTGGCGTCACGTAGTAGCACGTGAACCTATTATGAGCGGGCAGCTGAATAATTGTCCCTCTTATACAACCTAAACACACCAAGTCTGCCAGTACGAGACCCTCGTTCAATGAAATAAGGGAAAGAAGTGTATACCTAAGGGCTCGTTTTTCCGTGTTTTAACACAATAATAATGAGATCTAACAGACAGTGATGTCAAGAAATGTACAGGGGAAGTTATTAGAACAAATGGAATGTAAATAGGAAGAAAGAAGAAAGAAAAGTGGATGGAAAAATTACGTGCCTTGAGCAGGAATCGAACCTACGACCTTCGAATAACGCGTTCGATGCTCTAACCACTGAGCTATCACAACGGCCTTTCCTCCATCCACTTTTTTGGGTTGATATATGTGAATTTAGAAGTAGGAGTGACAGTCAGCGCCATCTATAAGCCAAACAACGAGTGTGAAAACACACTTATGCGCATGTTTGGCGTCACGTAGGACGTGAACCTATTATGAGTGGGCAGCTGAATAATTGTCACTCTTATACCACCTAAACCTACCACGTCTGCCAGTACGAGACCCTCGTTCAATGAAATAAGGGAAAGAAGTGTATACCCAAGGGTTCGTTTTTCCGTGTTTTAACACAATATTAATGAGATCTAACAGACAGTGATGCCAAGAAATGTACAGGGGAAGTTATTAGAACAAATGGAATGTAAATAGGAAAAAGAAGAAAGAAAAGTGGATGAAAAAATTACCAGCCGTAAGCAGGAATCGAAGCTACGACCTTCGAATAACGCGTGTGATGCTCTAACGACTGAGCTATCACAACGGCCTTCCCTCCATCCACTTTTTTGGGTTTACATATGTGAATTTAGAAGTAGGAGTGACAGTCAGCGCCATCTATAAGCCAAGCAACAAGTTTGAAAACACACTTATGCGCATGTTTGGCGTCACGTAGTAGCACGTGAACCTATTATGAGCGGGCAGCTGAATGATTGTCCCTCTTATACAACCTAAACACACCAAGTCTGCCAGTACGAGACCCTCGTTCAATGAAATAAGGGAAAGAAGTGTATACCCAAGGGTTCGTTTTTCCGTGTTTCAACACAATATTAATGAGATCTAACAGACAGTAATGCCAAGAAATGTACAAGAGAAGTTATTAGAACAAATGGAATGTAAATAAGAAGAAAGAAGAAAGAAAAGTGGATGAAAAAATTACCTGCCGTGAGCAGGAATTGAACCTACGATCTTCGAATAACGCTTTCGATGCTCTAACCACTGAGCTATCACAACGGCCTTTCCTCCATCCACTTTTTTGGGTTTATATATGTGAATTTAGAAGTAGGAGTGACAGTCAGCGCCATCTATAAGCCAAACAACGAGTGTGAAAACACACTTATGCGCATGTTTGGCGTCACGTAGCACGTGAACTTATTATGAGCGGGCAGCTGAATAATTGTCACTCTTATACAACCTAAACACACCAAGTCTGCCAGTACGAGACCCTCGTTCAATGAAATAAGGGAAAGAAGTGTATACCTAAGGGATCGTTTTTCCGTGTTTTAACACAATATTCTTGAGATCTAACAGACAGTAATGCCAAGAAATGTACAAGAGAAGTTATTAGAACAAATGGAATGTAAATAAGAAGAAAGAAGAAAGAAAAGTGGATGAAAAAATTACCAGCCATGAGCAGTAACCGAACCTACGACCTTCGAATAACGCGTTCGATGATCTAACCACTGAGCTATTACAACGGCCTTCCCTCGATCCACTTTTTTGGGTTAATATATGTGAATTTAGAAGTAGAAGTGACAGTCAGCGCCATCTATAAGCCAAACAACGAGTGTGAAAACACACTTATGCGCATGTTTGGCGTCACGTAGCACGTGAACGTATTATGAGCGGGCTGCTGATTAATTGTCCCTCTTATACAATTCAAACACACCAAGTCTGCCAGTACGAGACCCTCGTTCAATGAAATAAGGGAAAGAAGTGTATACCTAAGGGCTCGTTTTTCCGTGTTTTAACGCGATACTAATGAGATCTAACAGACAGTAATTCCAAGAAATGTACAGGGGAAGTTATTGGAACAAATGGAATGTAAATAAGAAGAAAGAAGAAAGAAAAGTGGATGAAAAAATTACCAGCCGTGAGCAGGAACCGAACCTACGACCTTCGAATAACGCGTTCGATGCTCTAACCACAGAGCTATCACAACGGCCTTCCCTCCATCCACTTTTTTGGGTTTATATATGTGAATTTAGAAGAAGGAGTGACAGTCAGCGCCATCTGTAAGCCAAACAACGAGTGTGAAAACACACTTATGCGCATGTTTGGCGTCACGTAGCACGTGAACTTATTATGAGCGGGCAGCTGAATAATTGTCACTCTTATACAACCTAAACACACCAAGTCTGCCAGTACGAGACGCTCCTTCCATGAAATAAGGGAAAGAAGTGTATACCCAAGGGCTCGTTTTTCTGTGTTTTAACACAATATTAATGAGATCTAACAGACAGTAATGCCAAGAAATGTACATGGGAAGTTATTAGAACAAATGGAATGTAAATAGGAAGAAAGAAGAAAGAAAAGTGGATGAAAAATTTACCAGCCGTAAGCAGGAATCGAACCTACGACCTTCGAATAACGCGTGTGATGCTCTAACCACTGAGCTATCACAACGGCCTTCCCTCCATCCACTTTTTTGGGTTTACATATGTGAATTTAGAAGTAGGAGTGACAGTCAGCGCCATCTATAAGCCAAACAACGAGTTTGAAAACACACATATGCGTATGTTTGGCGTCACGTAGCACGTGAACTTATTATGAGCGGGCAGCTGATTAATTGTCCCTCTTATACAACCTAAACACACCAAGTCTGCCAGTACGAGACCCTCGTTCAATGAAATAAGGGAAAAAAGTGTATACCTAAGGGCTCGTTTTTCTGTGTTTTAAAACAATAATAATGAGATCTAACAGACAGTAATGCCAAGAAATGTACAGGGGAAGTTATTAGAACAAATGGAATGTAAATAAGAAGAAAGAAGAAAGAAAAGTGGATGAAAAAATTACCAGCCGTGAGCAGGAATCAAACCTACGACCTTCGAATAACGCGTTCGATGCTCTAACCACTGAGCTATCACAACGGCCTTCCCTCCATTCACTTTTTTGGGTTTATATATGTGAATTTAGAAGTAGAAGTGACAATCAGCGCCATCTATAGGCCAAACAACGAGTGTGAAAACACACTTATGCGCATGTTTGGCGTTACGTAGCACGTGAACTTATTATGAGTGGGCAGCTGATTAATTGTCCCTCTTATACAACCTAAACACACCAAGTCTGCCAGTACGAGACCCTCGTTCAATGAAATAAGGGAAAGAAGTGTATACCTAAGGGCTCGTTTTTCCGTGTTTTAACACAATAATAATGAGATCTAACAGACAGTGATGTCAAGAAATGTACAGGGGAAGTTATTAGAACAAATGGAATGTAAATAGGAAGAAAGAAGAAAGAAAAGTGGATGGAAAAATTACGTGCCTTGAGCAGGAATCGAACCTACGACCTTCGAATAACGCGTTCGATGCTCTAACCACTGAGCTATCACAACGGCCTTCCCTCCATCCACTTTTTTTGGGTTTATATATGTGAACTTAGAAGTAGGAGTGACAGTCAGCGCCTTCTATAAGCCAAACAACGAGTGTGAAAACACATTTATGCGCATGTTTGGCGTCACGTAGCACGTGAACTTATTATGAGCGGGCAGCTGATTAATTGTCCCTCTTATACAACCTAAACACACCAAGTCTGCCAGTACGAGACCCTCGTTCAATGAAATAAGGGAAAGAAGTGTATACCCAAGGGCTCGTTTTTCCGTGTTTTAACACAATATTAATGAGATCTAACAGACAGTAATGCCAAAAAATGTACAGGGGAAGGTAATACAACAAAGAGAATGTAAATAAGAAGAAATAAGAAATAAATGTGGAAGAAAAAATTACCAGCCGTGAGCAGGAATCGAACCTACAACCTTCGAATAACGCGTTCGATGCTCTAACCACTGAGTTATCACAACGGCCTTCCTTCCATCCACTTTTTTGGGTTTATATATGTGAATTTAGAAGTAGAAGTGACAGTCAGCGCCATCTATAAGCCAAACAACGAGTGTGAAAAGACACTTATGCGCATGTTTGGCGTCACGTAGCACGTGAACCTATTATGAGCGGGCAGCTGTATAATTGTCCCTCTTATACAACCTAAACACACCAAGTCTGCCAGTACGAGACCCTCGTTCAATGAAATAAGGGAAAGAAGTGTATACCCAAGGGCTTGTTTTTCCGCGTTTTAACACAATAATAATAAGATCTAACAGACAGTAATGCCAAGAAATGTACAGGGGAATTTGTTAGAACAAATGGAATGTAAATAAGAAGAAAGAAGAAAGAAAAGTGGATGAAAAAATTACCAGCCGTGAGCAGGAACCGAACCTACGACCTTCGAATAACGCGTTCGATGCTCTAACCACAGAGCTATCACAACGGCCTTCCCTCCATCCACTTTTTTGGGTTTATATATGTGAATTTAGAAGAAGGAGTGACAGTCAGCGCCATCTGTAAGCCAAACAACGAGTGTGAAAACACACTTATGCGCATGTTTGGCGTCACGTAGCACGTGAACTTATTATGAGCGGGCAGCTGAATAATTGTCACTCTTATACAACCTAAACACACCAAGTCTGCCAGTACGAGACGCTCCTTCCATGAAATAAGGGAAAGAAGTGTATACCCAAGGGCTCGTTTTTCTGTGTTTTAACACAATATTAATGAGATCTAACAGACAGTAATGCCAAGAAATGTACATGGGAAGTTATTAGAACAAATGGAATGTAAATAGGAAGAAAGAAGAAAGAAAAGTGGATGAAAAATTTACCAGCCGTAAGCAGGAATCGAACCTACGACCTTCGAATAACGCGTGTGATGCTCTAACCACTGAGCTATCACAACGGCCTTCCCTCCATCCACTTTTTTGGGTTTACATATGTGAATTTAGAAGTAGGAGTGACAGTCAGCGCCATCTATAAGCCAAACAACGAGTTTGAAAACACACATATGCGTATGTTTGGCGTCACGTAGCACGTGAACTTATTATGAGCGGGCAGCTGATTAATTGTCCCTCTTATACAACCTAAACACACCAAGTCTGCCAGTACGAGACCCTCGTTCAATGAAATAAGGGAAAAAAGTGTATACCTAAGGGCTCGTTTTTCTGTGTTTTAAAACAATAATAATGAGATCTAACAGACAGTAATGCCAAGAAATGTACAGGGGAAGTTATTAGAACAAATGGAATGTAAATAAGAAGAAAGAAGAAAGAAAAGTGGATGAAAAAATTACCAGCCGTGAGCAGGAATCAAACCTACGACCTTCGAATAACGCGTTCGATGCTCTAACCACTGAGCTATCACAACGGCCTTCCCTCCATTCACTTTTTTGGGTTTATATATGTGAATTTAGAAGTAGAAGTGACAATCAGCGCCATCTATAGGCCAAACAACGAGTGTGAAAACACACTTATGCGCATGTTTGGCGTTACGTAGCACGTGAACTTATTATGAGTGGGCAGCTGATTAATTGTCCCTCTTATACAACCTAAACACACCAAGTCTGCCAGTACGAGACCCTCGTTCAATGAAATAAGGGAAAGAAGTGTATACCTAAGGGCTCGTTTTTCCGTGTTTTAACACAATAATAATGAGATCTAACAGACAGTGATGTCAAGAAATGTACAGGGGAAGTTATTAGAACAAATGGAATGTAAATAGGAAGAAAGAAGAAAGAAAAGTGGATGGAAAAATTACGTGCCTTGAGCAGGAATCGAACCTACGACCTTCGAATAACGCGTTCGATGCTCTAACCACTGAGCTATCACAACGGCCTTCCCTCCATCCACTTTTTTTGGGTTTATATATGTGAACTTAGAAGTAGGAGTGACAGTCAGCGCCTTCTATAAGCCAAACAACGAGTGTGAAAACACATTTATGCGCATGTTTGGCGTCACGTAGCACGTGAACTTATTATGAGCGGGCAGCTGATTAATTGTCCCTCTTATACAACCTAAACACACCAAGTCTGCCAGTACGAGACCCTCGTTCAATGAAATAAGGGAAAGAAGTGTATACCCAAGGGCTCGTTTTTCCGTGTTTTAACACAATATTAATGAGATCTAACAGACAGTAATGCCAAAAAATGTACAGGGGAAGGTAATACAACAAAGAGAATGTAAATAAGAAGAAATAAGAAATAAATGTGGAAGAAAAAATTACCAGCCGTGAGCAGGAATCGAACCTACAACCTTCGAATAACGCGTTCGATGCTCTAACCACTGAGTTATCACAACGGCCTTCCTTCCATCCACTTTTTTGGGTTTATATATGTGAATTTAGAAGTAGAAGTGACAGTCAGCGCCATCTATAAGCCAAACAACGAGTGTGAAAAGACACTTATGCGCATGTTTGGCGTCACGTAGCACGTGAACCTATTATGAGCGGGCAGCTGTATAATTGTCCCTCTTATACAACCTAAACACACCAAGTCTGCCAGTACGAGACCCTCGTTCAATGAAATAAGGGAAAGAAGTGTATACCCAAGGGCTTGTTTTTCCGCGTTTTAACACAATAATAATAAGATCTAACAGACAGTAATGCCAAGAAATGTACAGGGGAATTTGTTAGAAAAAATGGAATGTAAATAAGAAGAAAGAAGAAAGAAAAGTGGATGAAAAAATTACCTGCCGTGAGCAGGAATTGAACCTACGACCTTCGAATAACGCGTTCGATGCTCTAACCACTGAGCTATCACAACGGCCTTCCCTCCACCCACTTTTTTGGGTTTATATATGTGAATTTAGAAGTAGGAGTGACAGTCAGCGCCATCTATAAGCCAAACAACGAGTTTGAAAACACACTTATGCGCATGTTTGGCGTCACGTAGCACGTGAACTTATTATGAGCGGGCAGCTGATTAATTGTCCCTCTTATACAACCTAAACACACCAAGTCTGCCAGTACGAGACCCTCGTTCAATGAAATAAGGGAAAGAAGTGTATACCTAAGGGCTCGTTTTTCCGTGTTTTAACACAATATTCTTGAGATCTAACAGACAGTAATGCCAAGAAATGTACAAGGGAAGTTATTAGAACAATTGGAATGTAAATAAGAAGAAAGAAGAAAGAAAAGTGGATGAAAAAATTACCAGCCATGAGCAGTAACCGAATTTACGACCTTCGAATAACGCGTTCGATGATCTAACCACTGAGCTATCACAACGGCCTTCTCTCGATCCACTTTTTTGGGTTAATATATGTGAATTTAGAAGTAGGAGTGACAGTCAGCGCCATCTATAAGCCAAACAACGAGTGTGAAAACTCACTTATGCGCATGTTTGGCGTCACGTAGCACGTGAACGTATTATGAGCGGGCAGCTGATTAATTGTCCCTCTTATACAATCCAAACACACCAAGTCTGCCAGTACGAGGCCCTCGTTCAATGAAATAAAGGAAAGAAGTGTATACCTAAGGGCTCGTTTTTCCGTGTTTTAACGCGATACTAATGAAATCTAACAGACAGTAATTCCAAGAAATGTACAGGGGAAGTTATTAGAACAAATGGAATGTAAATAAGAAGAAAGAAGAAAGAAAAGTGGATGAAAAAATTACCAGCCATGAGCAGGAATCAAACCTACGACCTTCGAATAACGCGTTCGATGCTCTAACCAATGAGCTATCAGAACGGCCTTCCCTCCATTCACTTTTTTGGGTTTATATATGTGAATTTAGAAGTAGAAGTGACAATCAGCGCCATCTATAGGCCAAACAACGAGTGTGAAAACACACTTATGCGCATGTTTGGCGTTACGTAGCACGTGAACTTATTATGAGTGGGCAGCTGATTAATTGTCCCTCTTATACAACCTAAACACACCAAGTCTGCCAGTACGAGACCCTCGTTCAATGAAATAAGGGAAAGAAGTGTATACCTAAGGGCTCGTTTTTCCGTGTTTTAACACAATAATAATGAGATCTAACAGACAGTGATGTCAAGAAATGTACAGGGGAAGTTATTAGAACAAATGGAATGTAAATAGGAAGAAAGAAGAAAGAAAAGTGGATGGAAAAATTACCTGCCTTGAGCAGGAATCGAACCTACGACCTTCGAATAACGCGTTCGATGCTCTAACCACTGAGCTATCACAACGGCCTTCCCTCCATCCACTTTTTTGGGTTTATATATGTGAATTTAGAAGTAGCAGTGACAGTCAGCGCCATCTATAAGCCAAACAACGAGTGTGAAAACACATTTATGCGCATGTTTGGCGTCACGTAGCACGTACTCTTATTATGAGCGGGCAGCTGATTAATTGTCCCTCTTATACAACCTAAACACACCAAGTCTGCCAGTACGAGACCCTCGTTCAATGAAATAAGGGAAAAAAGTGTGTACCCAAGGGCTCGTTTTTCCGTGTTTTAACACAATATTAATGAGATCTAACAGACAGTAATGCCAAGAAATGTACAGGGGAAGGTAATACAACAAAGAGAATGTAAATAAGAAGAAATAAGAAATAAATGTGGAAGAAAAATTTACCAGCCGTGAGCAGGAATCGAACCTACAACCTTCAAATAACGCGTTCGATGCTCTAACCACTGAGTTATCACAACGGCCTTCCCTCCATCCACATTTTTGGGTTTATATATGTGAATTTAGAAGTAGGAGTGACAGTCAGCGCCATCTATAAGCCAAACAACGAGTCTGAAAACACACTTTTGCGCATGTTTGGCGTCACGTAGCACGTGAACTTATTATGAGCGGGCAGCTGATTAATTGTCCCTCTTATACAACCTAAACACACCAAGTCTGCCAGTAGGAGACCCTCGTTCAATGAAATAAGGGAAAGAAGTGTATAGCCAAGGGCTTGTTTTTCCGCGTTTTAACACAATAATAATAAGATCTAACAGACAGTAATGCCAAGAAATGTACAGGGGAATTTATTAGAACAAATGGAATGTGAATAAGAAGAAAGAAAAAAGAAAAGTGGATGAAAAAATTACCTGCCGTGAGCAGGAATTAAACCTACGACCTTCGAATAACGCGTTCGATGCTCTAACCACTGAGCTATCACAACGGCCTTCCCTCCACCCACTTTTTTGGGTTTATATATGTGAATTTAGAAGTAGGAGTGACAGTCAGCGCCATCTATAAGCCAAACAACGAGTTTGAAAACAAACTTAAGCGCATGTTTGGCGTCACGTAGCACGTGAACTTATTATGAGCGGGCAGCTGATTAATTGTCCCTCTTATACAACCTAAACACTCCAAGTCTGCCAGTACGAGACCCTCGTTCAATGAAATAAGGGAAAGAAGTGTATACCTAAGGGCTCGTTTTTCCGTGTTTTAACACAATATTCTTGAGATCTAACAGACAGTAATGCCAAGAAATGTACAAGGGAAGTTATTAGAACAAATGGAATGTAAATAAGAAGAAAGAAGAAAGAAAAGTGGATGAAAAAATTACCAGCCATGAGCAGTAACCGAACCTACGACCTTCGAATAACGCGTTCGATGATCTAACCACTGAGCTATTACAACGGCCTTCCCTCGATCCACTTTTTTGGGTTAATATATGTGAATTTAGAAGTAGGAGTGACAGTCAGCGCCATCTATAAGCCAAACAACGAGTGTGAAAACACACTTATGCGCATGTTTGGCGTCACGTAGCACGTGAACGTATTATGAGCGGGCAGCTGATTAATTGTCCCTCTTATACAATTCAAACACACCAAGTCTGCCAGTACGAGACCCTCGTTCAATGAAATAAGGGAAAGAAGTGTATACCTAAGGGCTCGTTTTTCCGTGCTTTAACGCGATACTAATGAGGTCTAACAGACAGTAATTCCAAGAAATGTACAGGGGAAGTTATTGGAACAAATGGAATGTAAATAAGAAGAAAGAAGAAAGAAAAGTGGATGAAAAAATTACCAGCCGTGAGCAGGAACCGAACCTACGACCTTCGAATAACGCGTTCGATGCTCTAACCACTGAGCTATCACAACGGCCTTCCCTCCATCCACTTTTTTGGGTTTATATATGTGAATTTAGAAGTAGAAGTGACAGTCAGCGCCATCTGTAAGCCAAACAACGAGTGTGAAAACACACTTATGCGCATGTTTGGCGTCACGTAGCACGTGAACTTTTTATGAGCGGGCAGCTGAATAATTGTCACTCTTATACAACCTAAACACACCAAGTCTGTCAGTACGAGACGCTCGTTCAATGAAATAAGGGAAAGAAGTGTATACCCAAGGGCTCGTTTTTCCGTGTTTTAACACAATATTAATGAGATCTAACAGACAGTAATGCCAAGAAATGTACATGGGAAGTTATTAGAACAAATGGAATGTAAATAGGAAGAAAGAAGAAAGAAAAGTGGATGAAAAAATTACCAGCCGTTAGCAGGAATCGAACCTACGACCTTCGAATAACGCGTGTGATGCTCTAACCACTGAGCTATCACAACGGCCTTCCCTCCATCTACTTTTTTGGGTTTACATATGTGAATTTAGAAGTAGGAGTGACAGTCAGCGCCATCTATAAGCCAAACAACGAGTTTGAAAACACACATATGCGCATGTTTGGCGTCACGTAGCACGTGAACTTATTATGAGCGGGCAGCTGATTAATTGTCCCTCTTATACAACCTAAACACACCAAGTCTGCCAGTACGAGACCCTCGTTCAATGAAATAAGGGAAAAAAGTGTATACCTAAGGGCTCGTTTTTCCGTGTTTTAAAACAATAATAATGAGATCTAACAGACAGTAATGCCAAGAAATGTACAGGGGAAGTTATTAGAACAAATGGAATGTAAATAAGAAGAAAGAAGAAAGAAAAGTGGATGAAAAAATTACCAGCCGTGAGCAGGAATCAAACCTACGACCTTCGAATAACGCGTTCGATGCTCTAACCACTGAGCTATCACAACGGCCTTCCCTCCATTCACTTTTTTGGGTTTATATATGTGAATTTAGAAGTAGAAGTGACAATCAGCGCCATCTATAGGCCAAACAACGAGTGTGAAAACACACTTATGCGCATGTTTGGCGTTCCGTAGCACGTGAACTTATTATGAGTGGGCAGCTGATTAATTGTCCCTCTTATACAACCTAAACACACCAAGTCTGCCAGTACGAGACCCTCGTTCAATGAAATAAGGGAAAGAAGTGTATACCTAAGGGCTCGTTTTTCCGTGTTTTAACACAATAATAATGAGATCTAACAGACAGTGATGTCAAGAAATGTACAGGGGAAGTTATTAGAACAACTGGAATGTAAATAGGAAGAAAGAAGAAAGAAAAGTGGATGGAAAAATTACGTGCCTTGAGCAGGAATCGAACCTACGACCTTCGAATAACGCGTTCGATGCTCTAACCACTGAGCTATCCCAACGGCCTTCCCTCCATCCACTTTTTTTGGGTTTATATATGTGAACTTAGAAGTAGGAGTGACAGTCAGCGCCATCTATAAGCCAAACAACGAGTGTGAAAACACATTTATGCGCATGTTTGGCGTCACGTAGCACGTGAACCTATTATGAGCGGGCAGCTGATTAATTGTCCCTCTTATACAACCTAAACACACCAAGTCTGCCAGTACGAGACCCTCGTTCAATGAGATAAGGGAAAGAAGTGTATACCCAAGGGCTCGTTTTTCCGTGTTTTAACACAATAATAATGAGATCTAACAGACAGTAATGCCAAGAAATGTACAGGGGAAGGTAATACAACAAAGAGAATGTAAATAAGAAGAAATAAGAAATAAATGTGGAAGAAAAAATTACCAGCCGTGAGCAGGAATCGAACCTACAACCTTCGAATAACGCGTTCGATGCTCTAACCACTGAGTTATCACAACGGCCTTCCCTCCATCCACTTTTTTGGGTTTATATATGTGAATTTAGAAGTAGGAGTGACAGTCAGCGCCTTCTATAAGCCAAACAACGAGTGTGAAAAGACACTTATGCGCATGTTTGGCGTCACGTAGCACGTGAACCTATTATGAGCGGGCAGCTGTATAATTGTCTCTCTTATACAACCTAAACACACCAAGTCTGCCAGTACGAGACCCTCGTTCAATGAAATAAGGGAAAGAAGTGTATACCCAAGGGCTTGTTTTTCCGCGTTTTAACACAATAATAATAAGATCTAACAGACAGTAATGCCAAGAAATGTACAGGGGAATTTATTAGAACAAATGGAATGTAAATAAGAAGAAAGAAGAAAGAAAAGTGGATGAAAAAATTACCTGCCGTGAGCAGGAATTGAACCTACGACCTTCGAATAACGCGTTCGATGCTCTAACCACTGAGCTATCACAACGGCCTTCCCTCCACCCACTTTTTTGGGTTTATATATGTGAATTTAGAAGTAGGAGTGACAGTCAGCGCCATCTATAAGCCAAACAACGAGTTTGAAAACACACTTATGCGCATGTTTGGCGTCACGTAGCACGTGAAATTATTATGAGCGGGCAGCTGATTAATTGTCCCTCTTATACAACCTAAACACACCAAGTCTGCCAGTACGAGACCCTCGTTCAATGAAATAAGGGAAAGAAGTGTATACCTAAGGGCTCGTTTTTCCGTGTTTTAACACAATAATAATGAGATCTAACAGACAGTGATGTCAAGAAATGTACAGGGGAAGTTATTAGAACAAATGGAATGTAAATAGGAAGAAAGAAGAAAGAAAAGTGGATGAAAAAATTACCAGCCATGAGCAGTAACCGAATTTACGACCTTCGAATAACGCGTTCGATGCTCTAACCACTGAGCTATCACAACGGCCTTCCCTTCATCCGCTTTTTTGGGTTTATATATGTGAATTTAGAAGTAGGAGTGACAGTCAGCGCCATCTATAAGCCAAACAACGAGTTTGAAAACACACTTATGCGCATGTTTGGCGTCACGTAGCACGTGAAATTATTATGAGCGGGCAGCTGATTAATTGTCCCTCTTATACAACCTAAACACACCAAGTCTGCCAGTACGAGACCCTCGTTCAATGAAATAAGGGAAAGAAGTGTATACCTAAGGGCTAGTTTTTCCGTGTTTTAACACAATAATAATGAGATCTAACAGACAGTGATGTCAAGAAATGTACAGGGGAAGTTATTAGAACAAATGGAATGTAAATAGGAAGAAAGAAGAAAGAAAAGTGGATGGAAAAATTACGTGCCTTGAGCAGGAATCGAACCTACGACCTTCGAATAACGCGTTCGATGCTCTAACCACTGAGCTATCACAACGGCCTTCCCTCCACCCACTTTTTTGGGTTTATATATGTGAATTTAGAAGTAGGAGTGACAGTCAGCGCCATCTATAAGCCAAACAACGAGTGTGAAAACACATTTATGCGCATGTTTGGCGTCACGTAGCACGTGAACTTATTATGAGCGGGCAGCTGATTAATTGTCCCTCTTATACAACCTAAACACACCAAGTCTGCCAGTACGAGAACCTCGTTCAATGAAATAAGGGAAAGAAGTGTATACCCAAGGGCTCGTTTTTCCGCGTTTTAACACAATATTAATGAGATCTAACAGACAGTAATGCCAAGAAATGTACAGGGGAAGGTAATACAACAAAGAGAATGTAAATAAGAAGAAATAAGAAATAAATGTGGAAGAAAAAATTACCAGCCGTGAGCAGGAATCGAACCTACAACCTTCGAATAACGCGTTCGATGCTCTAACCACTGAGTTATCACAACGGCCTTCCCTCCATCCACTTTTTTGGGTTTATATATGTGAATTTAGAAGTAGGAGTGACAGTCAGCGCCATCTATAAGCCAAACAACGAGTTTGAAAACACACTTATGCGCATGTTTGGCGTCACGTAGCACGTGAAATTATTATGAGCGGGCAGCTGATTAATTGTCCCTCTTATACAACCTAAACACACCAAGTCTGCCAGTACGAGACCCTCGTTCAATGAAATAAGGGAAAGAAGTGTATACCTAAGGGCTAGTTTTTCCGTGTTTTAACACAATAATAATGAGATCTAACAGACAGTGATGTCAAGAAATGTACAGGGGAAGTTATTAGAACAAATGGAATGTAAATAGGAAGAAAGAAGAAAGAAAAGTGGATGGAAAAATTACGTGCCTTGAGCAGGAATCGAACCTACGACCTTCGAATAACGCGTTCGATGCTCTAACCACTGAGCTATCACAACGGCCTTCCCTCCATCCACTTTTTTTTGGGTTTATATATGTGAACTTAGAAGTAGGAGCGACAGTCAGCGCCATCTATAAGCCAAACAACGAGTGTAAAAACACATTTATGCGCATGTTTGGCGTCACGTAGCACGTGAACTTATTATGAGCGGGCAGCTGATTAATTGTCCCTCTTATACAACCTAAACACACCAAGTCTGCCAGTACGAGACCCTCGTTCAATGAAATAAGGGAAAGAAGTGTATACCAAAGGGCTCGTTTTTCCGTGTTTTAACACAATAATAATGAGATCTAACAGACAGTAATGCCAAGAAATGTACAGGGGAAGGTAATACAACAAAGAGAATGTAAATAAGAAGAAATAAGAAATAAATGTGGAAAAAAAATTTCCAGCCGTGAGCAAGAATCGAACCTACAACCTTCGAATAACGCGTTCGATGCTCTAACCACTGAGTTATCACAACGGCCTTCCCTCCATCCACTTTTTTGGGTTTATATATGTGAATTTAGAAGTAGGAGTGACAGTCAGCGCCATCTATAAGCCAAACAACGAGTGTGAAAAGACACTTATGCGCATGTTTGGCGTCACGTAGCACGTGAACCTATTATGAGCGGGCAGCTGTATAATTGTCCCTCTTATACAACCTAAACACACCAAGTCTGCCAGTACGAGACCCTCGTTCAATGAAATAAGGGAAAGAAGTGTATACCCAAGGGCTTGTTTTTCCGCGTTTTAACACAATAATAATAAGATCTAACAGACAGTAATGCCAAGAAATGTACAGGGGAATTTATTAGAACAAATGGAATGTAAATAAGAAGAAAGAAGAAAGAAAAGTGGATGAAAAAATTACCTGCCGTGAGCAGGAATTGAACCTACGACCTTCGAATAACGCGTTCGATGCTCTAACCACTGAGTTATCACAACGGCCTTCCCTCCATCCACTTTTTTGGGTTTATATATGTGAATTTAGAAGTAGGAGTGACAGTCAGCGCCATCTATAAGCCAAACAACGAGTCTGAAAACACACTTTTGCGCATGTTTGGCGTCACGTAACACGTGAACTTATTATGAGCGGGCAGCTGATTAATTGTCCCTCTTATACAACCTAAACACACCAAGTCTGCCAGTACGAGACCCTCGTTCAATGAAATAAGGAAAAGAAGTGTATACCTAAGGGCTCGTTTTTCCGTGTTTTAACACAATAATAATGAGATCTAACAGACAGTGATGTCAAGAAATGTACAGGGGAAGTTATTAGAACAAATGGAATGTAAATAGGAAGAAAGAAGAAAGAAAAGTGGATGGAAAAATTACGTGCCTTGAGCAGGAATCGAACCTACGACCTTCGAATAACGCGTTCGATGCTCTAACCACTGAGCTATCACAACGGCCTTCCCTCCATCCACTTTTTTTTGGGTTTATATATGTGAACTTAGAAGTAGGAGTGACAGTCAGCGCCATCTATAAGCCAAACAACGAGTGTGAAAACACATTTATGCGCATGTTTGGCGTCACGTAGCACGTGAACTTATTATGAGCGGGCAGCTGATTAATTGTCCCTCTTATACAACCTAAACACACCAAGTCTGCCAGTACGAGACCCTCGTTCAATGAAATAAGGGAAAGAAGTGTATACCCAAGGGCTCGTTTTTCCGTGTTTTAACACAATAATAATGAGATCTAACAGACAGTAATGCCAAGAAATGTACAGGGGAAGGTAATACAACAAAGAGAATGTAAATAAGAAGAAATAAGAAATAACTGTGGAAAAAAAATTTCCAACCGTGAGCAGGAATCGAACCTACAACCATCGAATAACGCGTTCGATGCTCTAACCACTGAGTTATCACAACGGCCTTCCCTCCATCCACTTTTTTTGGGTTTATATGTGTGAATTTAGAAGTAGGAGTGACGGTCAGCGCCATCTATAAGCCAAACAACGAGTGTGAAAAGACACCTATGCGCATGTTTGGCGTCACGTAGCACGTGAACCTATTATGAGCGGGCAGCTGTATAATTGTCCCTCTTATACAACCTAAACACACCAAGTCTGCCAGTACGAGACCCTCGTTCAATGAAATAAGGGAAAGAAGTGTATACCCAAGGCCTTGTTTTTCCGCGTTTTAACACAATAATAATAAGATCTAACAGACAGTAATGCCAAGAAATGTACAGGGGAATTTATTAGAACAAATGGAATGTAAATAAGAAGAAAGAAGAAAGAAAAGTGGATGAAAAAATTACCTGCCGTGAGCAGGAATTGAACCTACGACCTTCGAATAACGCGTTCGATGCTCTAACCACTGAGCTATCACAACGGCCTTCCCTCCACCCACTTTTTTGGGTTTATATATGTGAATTTAGAAGTAGGAGTGACAGTCAGCGCCATCTATAAGCCAAACAACGAGTTTGAAAACACACTTATGCGCATGTTTGGCGTCACGTAGCACGTGAACTTATTATGAGCGGGCAGCTGTATAATTGTCCCTCTTATACAACCTAAACACACCAAGTCTGCCAGTACGAGACCCTCGTTCAATGAAATAAGGGAAAGAAGTGTATACCCAAGGGCTTGTTTTTCCGCGTTTTAACACAATAATAATAAGATCTAACAGACAGTAATGCCAAGAAATGTACAGGGGAATTTATTAGAACAAATGGAATGTAAATAAGAAGAAAGAAGAAAGAAAAGTGGATGAAAAAATTACCTGCCGTGAGCAGGAATTGAACCTACGACCTTCGAATAACGCGTTCGATGCTCTAACCACTGAGCTATCACAACGGCCTTCCCTCCACCCACTTTTTTGGGTTTATATATGTGAATTTAGAAGTAGGAGTGACAGTCAGCGCCATCTATAAGCCAAACAACGAGTGTGAAAACACACTTATGCGCATGTTTGGCGTTACGTAGCACGTGAACTTATTATGAGTGGGCAGCTGATTAATTGTCCCTCTTATACAACCTAAACACACCAAGTCTGCCAGTACGAGACCCTCGTTCAATGAAATAAGGGAAAGAAGTGTATACCTAAGGGCTCGTTTTTCCGTGTTTTAACACAATAATAATGAGATCTAACAGACAGTGATGTCAAGAAATGTACAGGGGAAGTTATTAGAACAAATGGAATGTAAATAGGAAGAAAGAAGAAAGAAAAGTGGATGGAAAAATTACCTGCCTTGAGCAGGAATCGAACCTACGACCTTCGAATAACGCGTTCGATGCTCTAACCACTGAGCTATCACAACGGCCTTCCCTCCATCCACTTTTTTTGGGTTTATATATGTGAACTTAGAAGTAGGAGTGACAGTCAGCGCCATCTATAAGCCAAACAACGAGTGTGAAAACACATTTATGCGCATGTTTGGCGTCACGTAGCACGTACTCTTATTATGAGCGGGCAGCTGATTAATTGTCCCTCTTATACAACCTAAACACACCAAGTCTGCCAGTACGAGACCCTCGTTCAATGAAATAAGGGAAAGAAGTGTATACCCAAGGGCTCGTTTTTCCGTGTTTTAACACAATAATAATGAGATCTAACAGACAGTAATGCCAAGAAATGTACAGGGGAAGGTAATACAACAAAGAGAATGTAAATAAGAAGAAATAAGAAATAACTGTGGAAAAAAAAATTTCCAGCCGTGAGCAGGAATCGAACCTACAACCTTCGAATAACGCGTTCGATGCTCTAACCACTGAGTTATCACAACGGCCTTCCCTCCATCCACTTTTTTTGGGTTTATATATGTGAATTTAGAAGTAGGAGTGACGGTCAGCGCCATCTATAAGCCAAACAACGAGTGTGAAAAGACACTTATGCGCATGTTTGGCGTCACGTAGCACGTGAACCTATTATGAGCGGGCAGCTGTATAATTGTCCCTCTTATACAACCTAAACACACCAAGTCTGCCAGTACGAGACCCTCGTTCAATGAAATAAGGGAAAGAAGTGTATACCCAAGGCCTTGTTTTTCCGCGTTTTAACACAATAATAATAAGATCTAACAGACAGTAATGCCAAGAAATGTACAGGGGAATTTATTAGAACAAATGGAATGTAAATAAGAAGAAAGAAGAAAGAAAAGTGGATGAAAAAATTACCTGCCGTGAGCAGGAATTGAACCTACGACCTTCGAATAACGCGTTCGATGCTCTAACCACTGAGCTATCACAACGGCCTTCCCTCCACCCACTTTTTTGGGTTTATATATGTGAATTTAGAAGTAGGAGTGACAGTCAGCGCCATCTATAAGCCAAACAACGAGTTTGAAAACACACTTATGCGCATGTTTGGCGTCACGTAGCACGTGAACTTATTATGAGCGGGCAGCTGTATAATTGTCCCTCTTATACAACCTAAACACACCAAGTCTGCCAGTACGAGACCCTCGTTCAATGAAATAAGGGAAAGAAGTGTATACCCAAGGGCTTGTTTTTGCGCGTTTTAACACAATAATAATAAGATCTAACAGACAGTAATGCCAAGAAATGTACAGGGGAATTTATTAGAACAAATGGAATGTAAATAAGAAGAAAGAAGAAAGAAAAGTGGATGAAAAAATTACCTGCCGTGAGCAGGAATTGAACCTACGACCTTCGAATAACGCGTTCGATGCTCTAACCACTGAGCTATCACAACGGCCTTCCCTCCACCCACTTTTTTGGGTTTATATATGTGAATTTAGAAGTAGGAGTGACAGTCAGCGCCATCTATAAGCCAAACAACGAGTGTGAAAACACACTTATGCGCATGTTTGGCGTTACGTAGCACGTGAACTTATTATGAGTGGGCAGCTGATTAATTGTCCCTCTTATACAACCTAAACACACCAAGTCTGCCAGTACGAGACCCTCGTTCAATGAAATAAGGGAAAGAAGTGTATACCTAAGGGCTCGTTTTTCCGTGTTTTAACACAATAATAATGAGATCTAACAGACAGTGATGTCAAGAAATGTACAGGGGAAGTTATTAGAACACATGGAATGTAAATAGGAAGAAAGAAGAAAGAAAAGTGGATGGAAAAATTACCTGCCTTGAGCAGGAATCGAACCTACGACCTTCGAATAACGCGTTCGATGCTCTAACCACTGAGCTATCACAACGGCCTTCCCTCCATCCACTTTTTTTGGGTTTATATATGTGAACTTAGAAGTAGGAGTGACAGTCAGCGCCATCTATAAGCCAAACAACGAGTGTGAAAACACATTTATGCGCATGTTTGGCGTCACGTAGCACGTACTCTTATTATGAGCGGGCAGCTGATTAATTGTCCCTCTTATACAACCTAAACACACCAAGTCTGCCAGTACGAGACCCTCGTTCAATGAAATAAGGGAAAGAAGTGTATACCCAAGGGCTCGTTTTTCCGTGTTTTAACACAATATTAATGAGATCTAACAGACAGTAATGCCAAGAAATGTACAGGGGAAGGTAATACAACAAATGGAATGTAAATAGGAAGAAAGAGGAAAGAAAAGTGGATGGAAAAATTACGTGCCTTGAGCAGGAATCGAACCTACGACTTTCGAATAACGCGTTCGATGCTCTAACCACTGAGCTATCACAACGGCCTTCCCTCCATCCACTTTTTTTGGGTTTATATATGTGAACTTAGAAGTAGGAGTGACAGTCAGCGCCATCTATAAGCCAAACAACGAGTGTGAAAACACATTTATGCGCATGTTTGGCGTCACGTAGCACGTGAACTTATTATGAGCGGGCAGCTGATTAATTGTCCCTCTTATGCAACCTAAACACACCAAGTCTGCCAGTACGAGACCCTCGTTCAATGAAATAAGGGAAAGAAGTGTATACCCAAGGGCTCGTTTTTCCGTGTTTTAACACAATAATAATGAGATCTAACAGACAGTAATGCCAAGAAATGTACAGGGGAAGGTAATACAACAAAGAGAATGTAAATAAGAAGAAATAAGAAATAACTGTGGAAAAAAAATTTCCAGCCGTGAGCAGGAATCGAACCTACAACCTTCGAATAACGCGTTCGATGCTCTAACCACTGAGTTATCACAACGGCCTTCCCTCCATCCACTTTTTTTGGGTTTATATATGTGAATTTAGAAGTAGGAGTGACGGTCAGCGCCATCTATAAGCCAAACAACGAGTGTGAAAAGACACTTATGCGCATGTTTGGCGTCACGTAGCACGTGAACCTATTATGAGCGGGCAGCTGTATAATTGTCCCTCTTATACAACCTAAACACACCAAGTCTGCCAGTACGAGACCCTCGTTCAATGAAATAAGGGAAAGAAGTGTATACCCAAGGCCTTGTTTTTCCGCGTTTTAACACAATAATAATAAGATCTAACAGACAGTAATGCCAAGAAATGTACAGGGGAATTGATTAGAACAAATGGAATGTAAATAAGAAGAAAGAAGAAAGAAAAGTGGATGAAAAAATTACCTGCCGTGAGCAGGAATTGAACCTACGACCTTCGAATAACGCGTTCGATGCTCTAACCACTGAGCTATCACAACGGCCTTCCCTCCACCCACTTTTTTGGGTTTATATATGTGAATTTAGAAGTAGGAGTGACAGTCAGCGCCATCTATAAGCCAAACAACGAGTTTGAAAACACACTTATGCGCATGTTTGGCGTCACGTAGCACGTGAACTTATTATGAGCGGGCAGCTGTATAATTGTCCCTCTTATACAACCTAAACACACCAAGTCTGCCAGTACGAGACCCTCGTTCAATGAAATAAGGGAAAGAAGTGTATACCCAAGGGCTTGTTTTTCCGCGTTTTAACACAATAATAATAAGATCTAACAGACAGTAATGCCAAGAAATGTACAGGGGAATTTATTAGAACAAATGGAATGTAAATAAGAAGAAAGAAGAAAGAAAAGTGGATGAAAAAATTACCTGCCGTGAGCAGGAATTGAACCTACGACCTTCGAATAACGCGTTCGATGCTCTAACCACTGAGCTATCACAACGGCCTTCCCTCCACCCACTTTTTTGGGTTTATATATGTGAATTTAGAAGTAGGAGTGACAGTCAGCGCCATCTATAAGCCAAACAACGAGTGTGAAAACACACTTATGCGCATGTTTGGCGTTACGTAGCACGTGAACTTATTATGAGTGGGCAGCTGATTAATTGTCCCTCTTATACAACCTAAACACACCAAGTCTGCCAGTACGAGACCCTCGTTCAATGAAATAAGGGAAAGAAGTGTATACCTAAGGGCTCGTTTTTCCGTGTTTTAACACAATAATAATGAGATCTAACAGACAGTGATGTCAAGAAATGTACAGGGGAAGTTATTAGAACAAATGGAATGTAAATAGGAAGAAAGAAGAAAGAAAAGTGGATGGAAAAATTACCTGCCTTGAGCAGGAATCGAACCTACGACCTTCGAATAACGCGTTCGATGCTCTAACCACTGAGCTATCCCAACGGCCTTCCCTCCATCCACTTTTTTGGGGTTTATATATGTGAACTTAGAAGTAGGAGTGACAGTCAGCGCCATCTATAAGCCAAACAACGAGTGTGAAAACACATTTATGCGCATGTTTGGCGTCACGTAGCACGTACTCTTATTATGAGCGGGCAGCTGAATAATTGTCCCTCTTATACAACCTAAACACACCAAGTCTGCCAGTACGAGACCCTCGTTCAATGAAATAAGGGAAAGAAGTGTATACCCAAGGGCTCGTTTTTCCGTGTTTTAACACAATATTAATGAGATCTAACAGACAGTAATGCCAAGAAATGTACAGGGGAAGGTAATACAAAAAAGAGAATGTAAATAAGAAGAAATAAGAAATAAATGTGGAAGAAAAAATTACCAGCCGTGAGCAGGAATCGAACCTACAACCTTCGAATAACGCGTTCGATGCTCTAACCACTGAGTTATCACAACGGCCTTCCCTCCATCCACTTTTTTGGGTTTATATATGTGAATTTAGAAGTAGGAGTGACAGTCAGCGCCATCTATAAGCCAAACAACGAGTCTGAAAACACACTTTTGCGCTTGTTTGGCGTCACGTAGCACGTGAACTTATTATGAGCGGGCAGCTGATTAATTGTCCCTCTTATACAACCTAAACACACCAAGTCTGCCAGTAGGAGACCCTCGTTCAATGAAATAGGGGAAAGAAGTGTATAATTAAGGGCTCGTTTTTCCGTGTTTTAACGCAATACTAATGAGATCTAACAGACAGTAATGCCAAGAAATGTACAGGGGAAGTTATTAGAAAAATTGGAATGTATATAAGAAGAAAGAAGAAAGAAAAGTGGATGAAAAAATTACGAGCCGTGAGCAGGAATCGAACCTACGACCTTCGAATAACGCGTTCGATGCTCTAACCAATGAGCAATCACAACGGCCTTCCCTCCATCCACTTTTTTGGGTTTATATATGTGAATTTAGAAGTAGAAGTGACAGTCAGCGCCATCTATAAGCCAAACAACGAGTGTGAAAACACACTTATGCGCATGTTTGGCGTCACGTAGCACGTGAACTTATTATGAGCGGGCAGCAGATTAACTGTCCCTCTTATACAACCTAAACACACCAAGTCTGCCACTACGAGACCCTCGTTCAAAGAAATAAGGGAAAGAAGTGTATACATAGGGGCTCGTTTTTTCGTGTTTTAACACAATATTAATGAGATCTAACAGACAGTAATGCCAAGAAATGTACAGGGGAAGTTATTAGAACAAATGGAATGTAAATGAGAAGAAAGAAGAAAGAAAAGTGGATGAAAAAAATAACCAGCTATGAGCAGGAATCGAACCTACGACCTCCGAATTACGTGTTCGATGCTCTAACTACTGAGCTACCACAGCGGCCTTCCCTCCATCCACTTTTTTGGGTTCATATGTGAATTTAGAAGTAGGAGTGACAGTCAGCGCCATCTATAAGCCAAACAACGAGTGTGAAAACACACTTATGCGCATGTTCGGCGTCACGTAGCACGTGAACTTATTATCAGCGGGAAGCTGATTAATTGTCCCTCTTATACAACCTAAACACACCAAGTCTACCAGTACGAGACCCTCGTTCAATGAAATAAGGGAAAGAAGTGTATACCTAAGGGCTCGTTTTTCCGTGTTTTAACACAATATTATTGAGATCTAACAGACAGTAATGCCCAGAAATGTACAGGGGAAGTTATTAGAACAAATGGAATGTAAATAAGAAGAAAGAAGAAAGAAAAGTGGATGAAAAAATTACCAGCCGTGAGCAGGATTTGAACTTACGACCTTCGAATAACGCGTTCGATGCTCTAGCCACTGAGCTATCACAACGGCCTTCCCTCAATCCACTTTTTTGGGTTTATATATGTGAATTTAGAAGTAGGAGTGACAGTCAGTGCCATCTATAAGCCAAACATTGAGTGTGAAAACACACTTATGCGCATGTTTGGCGTCACGTAGCACGTGAACTTATTATGAGCGGGCAGCTGATTAATTGTCCCTCTTATACAACCTAAACACACCAAGTCTGCCAGTACGAGACCCTCGTTTATTGAAATAAGGGAAAGAAGTGTATACCTAAGGGCTCGTTTTTCCGTGTTTTAACACAATATTAATGAGATCTAAGAGACAGTAATGCCAAGAAATGTACAGGGGAAGTTATTAGAACAAATGGAATGTAAATAAGAAGAAAGAAGAAAGAAAAGTGGATGAAAAAATTACCAGCTGTGAGCAGGAATCGAACCTATGACCTTCGAATAACGCGTTCGATGCTCTTCTTTCCCACTTCTTTCCCTTACACTTCTTTCCCTTACACTTCTCTCCCTTACACTTCTTTCCCTTATTTCATTGAATGAGATCTCGTACTGGCAGACTTGGTGTGTTTAGGTTGTATAAGAGGGACAATTAATCAGCTGCCCGCTCATAATAGGTTCACGTGCTACGTGACGCCAAACATGCGCATAAGTGTGTTTTCACACTCACTGTTTGGCTTATAGATGGCGCTGACTGTCACTCCTACTTCTAAATTCACATATATAAACCCAAAAAAGGTGATGGAGGGAAGGCCGTTGTGATAGCTAAGTGGTTGGAGCATCGAACGCGTTATTCGAAGATCGTAGGTTCGATTCCTGCTCACGGCTGGTATATATATATTTATATATATATATATTTATGAAGCTCGTTTTTCGTTTGCTCCTTCGCTTCTTCTGGTGACTTATATCTCGACCGGAATCCAGGAAGACTTTCAAGAAATATATATTGACCCGTGTTTATATGAAAAAGAACGATGATAGGAATGTTTTCTAGATTCCAGCTAGTGGGTCAGGTGGTTTTTCGGGACGACAACGAAGCAGGCATCTTGCTGTACAGCTGATCCTGAATACGCTCTTTTCGCTGCCATAAGCTGCTGTCATCTTTTGTTCGCATTGCGCTGCGACACTAGTGGAGGAGCTGGGCCCCGACGCTGCCTGATACTTCACACTCCTAGTGGGAGCTGTTCATCCAGCCCGGACGTGCCTACTGCAACCCCTGTCCATCGATTCAGTCGTCGGCTTCGAGGTAATCCTCCAGACTGCTTCCCCTCGCAGAAAACCTCTACCAGACATCTAGAAATGGCTAACACCAGCCCCCAGCCTGTACTTCTTGGCACCAGTTATCCCGCTCCAGTCTAGGTAACGTTTTTTTCAATCGCTGGAGCCTAAATGCTTTTGTGGTGGCGCACACGAAGATGTAGAAGACTGGTTAGACCACTATGACCGTGTTGCGAAGATCAACCAGTGGTCTGCTCAGGAAAAGCTCGGCCGGGCCTACTTCTATCTCGATGACAGCGCTCTTACTTGGTACGAGAACAGAGAAGGCAACCTGTCCACATGGATCGACTTTCACCAGATGGTTGAAACTTTTGCCAATGTCGACCGACGTGACCACGCCCACCAACTACTAGAGCTAAGGGTCCCGAAATCCAATGAAACGGTCGCCATGTTCGCCGAAGACATGACACGTTTATTTTTGAGGGCTGACCCACAGATGACTGAAGATAGGAAGTTGCGCTACCTCATGCGTGGCGTGAAAGAGCAGCTGTTCGCCGGACTTCTGCGCAACCCGCCAAGCACTGTAAAGAACTTCATCAAAGAAGCGTCGGCTATCAAGCTGGCCCTTCACCAACGCTGCCGACAATATGACCACTTGTGCAGCAGCCCCAAAATTCAGGCAGTCGCTGCGACGTTTGACAGTCAACACTCCTTACGTGACATGATTAGAGAGATTGTTTGTGAAGAACTGCAAAGGCTGCGGACTCCGGTAGTGGTCACACCCATGGCATCTGTCGCTCAAGTCGTTCGTGACGAAATTTGCCAAGCATTCTCGACAGCTGATTTTGCCCCTGAACAACGGCCCATGACGTACGCCGCCGCCCTTCGAAGCTCCCCACCCGCTCCGTCGTCATACTACCCGCCACCTGCAACTGTTCCTTGGTCACCACCACAGGGGGAGACATCGTGGCACCCACCCATCTAGCCCCCATACGACCAGTCGTCTTCTGGCCTGCCAAGGCCTTCGTCGCGTGAGGAGTCATCGCGGCAACCACAGCTTCGCCGAACAGACACCTGGCGCACCGCCAACAGGCGTCCACTCTGTTTCAACTGCGGAGGTGTAGGCCACATAACCCGCTATTGCTGGCACCGCGCCGATCCGTCTCGCCCTATCAGGCCACGGTTTGACATTCGACATGCCAACGAGTACGTATCCCGCCGTGGCGATGTAGATTCTCAAGGACCTCCGGTACCTCGACACCCATTCGACGGCCACCGTAACAATGATGACGAGACTATAACTGATTACGAGCCGGTCTTCCGACATCGACCACGCTCTCCTTCTCCTGCCCAGTCACCTTCATTGCAGCGCCGCACTTTTGCCGACACCAGAGGAGCGAGGTCACCCAGCCCACACCGGGAAACTGAAGGTGGCGACCTCAAGGGGTAAGGCGGCTGGCTGTCAAGGCAAAGAAAAAAAAGCCCCCATTACTCCCACCTCAGGACGCTGTAAAGCCGACAAGACGTAATACCGAAGAAACTGTGCCCCCAGGCCTTACCATTCTTGTGGATGGACAGCAAGTCAAAGCTTTAGTCGACACCGGGGCTGACTTCTCTATTATCAGTGATGACCTTGCCGTACGCCTCAAGAAAGTAAAGACAGCGTGTACGGTACCTCACTTAAGGATGGCAGGCGGCCAATTTCTGATGCCTGTCGGAATGTGCACAGCAAGGCTCGACATCGGTGGCTCTACTTTCGTGGCGACGTTCGTCGTTCTCGCTTCATGCTGTAAAGACCTGATTATCGGAATGAATTTCTTGAGAGAACATGGCGCCGTCATCAACATTCATGACAGTGTCATTACATTTCGCAATAACAGCCCTACTTTAGTCGATTGTTCAGAGCCGAGACATACGTCTTGTTCAAGGCCTTTGCGTCTGACGGATGACGATGTGGTCGTCCCGCCACGATTCGTGTACGCTTGTTTCGGTGGCAGGGGATAGGCCGTTTGACGGCGACGGTATTGCTGACCAAATAAGCTCACTGATATTTAGCCACGGTATTTCAGTTGCTCGAGGTCTTGTCACTGTCACTGCTGGACGCACAAACTTGCTGCTCACTAAGTTCAGTACAGAGCGCAGACATCTCCCGAAGGGTAAAGCCGTCGCTTACTTTGACACTACTGCAGAAATCCAAGGCAGTTTATCAGCCCTAGATGAAGCACCTCAAGAAGAATCAGTACCTAATCTTGACGTTGGTACTACGTTGTGAAGGGACGAATGAACGAGACTTCTTCAGATGCTAGCTGAATTCCAGGACTGCTTTTCATCGACATCACGGGTCGGTCGAACGCCACTAACAAAGCATCGAATAATTACCAACGACGCAGCAAGGCCTATACACCAGAATTCTTATCGTGTGGCTCCAAAAGAACGGGAAGTGATACAGCAACAAGTCGCTAAAATGCTTGAAGATGATGTGATTCAGCCATCACAGAGCCCGTGGGCATCGCCTGTAGTATTAGTTAAGAAAAAGGACGGTACCCTGCGTTTTTGCGTGGATTACAGGAAGCTGAATCAAGTGACTAAAAAAGATGTGTATCCGATTCCACGTATTGATGACTCCCTCGATAGGCTTCGAAATGCTCGCTACTTTTCTTCAATGGACCTCAGAAGTGGATATTGGCAGATCGAGGTAGACCCAAGAGATCGGGAAAAAACCGCTTTTGTGACGCCGGATGGTTTATATGAATACAAAGTTCTACCCTTCGGTCTGTGCTCAGCGCCCGCTACTTTTCAAAGGCTCATGGACACTGTACTTTCAGGGTTAAAATGGAAGATTTGTTTAGTTTATCTAGACGACGTCATAGTGTTTTCCCCAACTTTTGACGTGCATTTCAAGAGGCTAGAAGTTGTTTTACGAGCCATACGCTCCGCAGGCCTCACATTGTAACCCGAGAAATGCCACTTTTGTTTTGAAGAACTGCTGTTTCTTGGTCATGTCGTCAGCTGTACCGGCGTTCAGCCTGATCCCGAAAAACTTGCGGCCGTGGCACAGTTCCCAATACCGTTCGATAAGAAAGCTGTCAGGCGATTTCTGGGCCTATGCGCCTACTATCGCCGGTTCATCGCCGACTTCGCACGGATTGCGTCGCCGTTAACTCGCCTCACTAGAGACGACGCCACCTTTGAGTGGAACCACGAACAGCAAGCAGCGTTTAATGACCTCCGCCAATGTCTTTAAACACCTCCAGTGCTTGCTCACTTCGACGAACAAGCGCCAACAATGCTTCACACTGACGCAAGCAATGTAGGCCTCGGAGCTGTGCTTGTGCAGTGGCAAGAAGACACGGAAAGAGTGATCGCCTACGCAAGCAGGACGCTAACACGCGCTGAGGTCAATGATTCAACAACTGAGAAAGAATGCCTCGCCGTGGTCTGGGCAGTTATGAAATTTCGCCCGTATTTGTATGCCACCCTTTCAAAGATGTAAGTGACCATCATTCCCTCTGTTGGTTGACTAATTTAAGAGATTGCACCGGCCGATTAGCACGGTGGAGTCTGAAGTTACAAGAGTTTGATATGACGGTCATACACAAGTCTTGGAAGCGCCATACGGACGCCGACTGCCTGTCTCGATCACCAGTACAGTCAGCTTCTCTTTCTGACGACGACGATATGGCCTTCTTTGGTGTTCTCGACGCGTCCGCGATTGCCCAATAACAACGAAGTGACCTTGAATTGCTTGATTTGATCAATTACGTGGACGGACGTTCTTCGAGGGCACCTAAAGTTTTTGCAAGGACATTATCGTCGTTTTGCATACGCAATGGCGTCCTCTACAAAAGAAACTTTTCATCCATCGGAGCTCCATATTTGCTCGTTATTCCTGCACCCCTTCGATCTGAAGTGCTCCAAGCATGTCACAATGAGCCGACGTCTGGCCACATAGGCTACACTCACACATTCGCAAGAGTACAGCAGGGATACTACTGGCCACGACTCACAACAGCCGTCAAGCACCACATTCACACTTGCATCGATTGCCAGCGACGCAAGTCGCCTCCGAAGAGACCCACTGGTCAGCTGCAACCAGTTCAGGTTCCACATACACCATTTGAACAGATCGGAATGGATATTTTGGGACCTCTTCCTACTTCTACTGCAGGAAATTGCTGAGTTATAGTCGCAACAGACTACCTAACCAGGTATGCCGAAACAAAAGCTATCCAAAAGAGCACCGCAGTGGAAGTGGCGAGATTTTTTATAGAAAATATTGTGCTACGCCACGGTGCCCCGACTATCGTGATCACAGACCGCGGAACAGCATTTACGGCAGCTATTTTAGACCACGTCCTGATGCTTAGTGGAACCACTCACCGTAAGACCACTGCATACCACCCGCAAACGAATGGACTAACGGAGCGCTTCAACAAGACGATTGAAGACATGCTGTCGATGTACGTGGATGTCCAACGTAAGAATTGGGATGAAATTTTACCCTATATCAAGTTCGCATACAATACGGCTAAACAAGTGACGACTCGCATGACTCCATTCAGCTTGGTTCACGGACGGGAGGTGCGGACTATGCTGGATGCGATGTTGCCACATAAATGGAACGCCACTGAACAGGCGCTGACGTGTTCACTGAACGCGCGGAAGAAGCTAGGCAACTCGCCCGCTTGCGGATCCACCAGCGACAAGACTACGACGCAGGCCGCTACAATGCTCGCCATAGAACTGTAACGTACAAAAACGGTGACAGAGTTTGGGTTTGATCACCCGTACGAAAACGTGGACCGTCCGAGAAGCTGCTACGGCGATGTTTCGGGCCATACCGAGTATCGCGCCAGCTAAAAACGTCACCTACGAGGTTGTCTCCGACGGTCTCCAATGCCCGAGGCGTCGCCAGCACCAGCCTGAACTTATTCGTGTAGTGCGTATAAAGCCGTATATGAGTGACTGACTGCACGTTAAAAAAATACTGTGGGTCTGAATCAGCATCGGGGCGATGCTCTTATAAGGAGGGGCTAGTGACACGTGTTTATATAAAGGAGAACGATGATAGGAATGTTTTGCAGATTACAGCTAGTGGGTCAGGTAGTTTTTCGGGACGACAACGAAGCAGGCATATTGCTGTAGAGCTGATCCTGAATACGCTCATTTATATATATATATATATATATATATATATATATATATATATATATATATATATATATATATATATATATATATATATATATATATATATATATATATATATATATATATAGGTGAAAGTAGATGCGCTTTAACATAACTGTTTATTCTGCTGACGTTTCGACGGGAGCGCTGTCTTTTTCAAGGCATAATATTTGCACATGTTCGGTATCTTCTTATCACCTGCCGAAACAAGAGGGAAGGGGTCAAAAGGAAACAAAAAACTAATAAAAACAAACAACGAAACAGGAAGAGAAACGTAAATTTTTATAGAAAATATCGGAGAGGAAGCAAGACCGACACAGCAAAATTAGAAAGGGGCAGCATCTCAACACAACAGGCCAAGGGTGGACGAGCAATGCAATCATTGTCAACAATACGTCCCCCCGCACCCACTCTTCTCCAAGTGGGCAGTGTGCCGCCGTTCTTGTATTTCATCCTCCCGTGTATTCCGCTGGCGGCTCTTTCCTCTTTAAAGTTTAGGACAAGTTGAAGGGGAGAGCTTTAGTGCTTCGAGTGCGTGCTGGTGGCGACGGGAGGAACGAAAAAGCCGGTAATTGAGGCGCCGCCATCGATATTCATTATATGAAATGGCTCCTGTCAGTGAAGGAACAGAAAATGTGCACTAAAATAAAGAAAAAAAGAGGGGACTGTATGACATCCGACACCACTTATCTGTGCATTCCGGCTGTGCTTGATGAGGCAAACTATTTCTATGTTGTCAGATGCATAGGCTAAAAGCTTTGTTAGCGGGTAATGGTATTGTCGTAATGAGAACGGACTGATTAGAGAGAAGCGTTTACGTCTTTTAGTGGTCGTAACGCTGACAGAGTGTCTGGGTGTTTACTTATTCCGTATTTTATCGTATTATATTTGTAGATAAAATAAGATTCCCGTTGTTCCCGTGCTCTGAACGCTCGAAAGTTGTATTCTAACAGTGTAACCCTGATGTCATCAAAGCTGTGGTCTTTTAATGTGCTGTGTTTTGAAAGTGGAAGGCCTGGTACGGATCGTACGTGTGCCTGACGGTTCTTGAATTTAATTCTAAGCGTTTAATACCATTTATTAAATTCAAAGATAGGCGTTAAATCTCAAATTGGGTGTCACCCTTGCGGAAAAAGCATATGCAAGGTATGCAAAAAACGACAGTGGCTAAAAGCAACCACTCGGATTTTAAGCACAGGATAAGAGGTGCACTAGACTGTGACTCAGACAACGTCATATACCTCCTGGAATGTGGGGTATGTAACAAGCAATACGTAGGCCAGACAGACACTCTGTTTAGAATATATATATAAATATATATATATATATATATATATATATATATATATATATATATATATATATATATATATATAGGTATGGGCTATGGCACAACGGGAGCGTTGTCAACAAGGATACATATATTTATTTCCCAACAGTTTCGGGAGGGGCCCTCCCTTCATCAGGGGATGAGTTTTAAAACTCATCCCCTGATGAAGGGAAGACCCCTCCCGAAACTGTTGGGAAATAAATATATTTATCTTTGTTGACAATGCTCCCGTTGTGCCATATCCCATACCTTCACGAAGACTAACTGGCCTATATAAATATTATACTTATTATTATAATATATAATACACTATATATATTAAAGTGATATATATATATATTTAAATATATATATATATATATATATATATATATATATATATATATATATATATATATATATATATTGTGGTAAAGCCTTTGAACAGTGGGTCGTCCTCTTCAGCGCCTTCTAGTGGGTCGCCCTTTTCATAAGAAGAAGAGCGGCTCGCGCAGAGAGTCGATCCCCGCATTGACTGTCGCTGTCGTTAATCATCGCTGAGTGTCCGCCAATAAACCGCTTAACAATTTGGTGGAGAGTGCTGAGAGTGCTCTGCCCTTCAAACACCTTCGGTCCGCATTCGATGCCCTTGGAGCTTCGATCCCGTACCGTGCCTCCAACCATGCACCAAGACGCCGCCCAGCAAACGCTTCCTCCTACGCCGACGCCATGTCCCGGTGTCCCCCGCATCCGCGACCCTCCTGTCTTCACCGGAGCAGATGGCACCAACGTCGAGGACTGGCTGGCTATGTACGAACGCGTGAGCGTCCCCAACCATTGGGACGAGGCAGGTAAACTCGGCAACCTGTTTTTCTATCTCGCGGGTGTGGCCGGCATGTGGTACAACAACCACGCATCTGATTTCCCGACATGGTCCGCTTTTAAAACCGCTGTCGTCGACGTGTTCGGCCGCCCGGCCGTTCGTAAGCTGCAAGCTGAACAGCCTTTACGTGAACGAGCCCAGCAGACCGGCGAGTCCTTCACAAGTTATATCGAGGACATCCTTGACTTGTGCAAGAAAGTCGACCTGAACATGTCAGAGGCTGACAAAATCACGCATGTTCTAAAAGGCATCGCCGACGATGCCTTCACCATGCTCCTGGCAAAGAACCCCCGCACTGTGGCAGAAGTCATCATGTTATGCCAAAGTTACGACGAGCTGCGGCGGCAGCGCTTGATGACCCGTCGCCCGCCACCACGCGATGCTGATCTCTCGGCCTTGTCAGCAGTTCCTGACCACGCAACCTTGCTCGCCGAAATCAAGTCGTTCGTGCGTGAGGAAGTTGCTCGCCAGGTCTCTCTACTGGTTTTTGCTTCCCCACAACATGCTCAACAGCCATCAAGTACACTTCTACCTCCGCTCCGCCGAGCCATTCAGCAGGAAATCGCGGAGGTTGTCCCTGAATACCACCAGCCGCCTCCTGCATCTGTGCCACTCAGCTACGCCCAAGTTGTTGCAAGGCCGCCCCCACCGATTTCTGCAACTGTTCCACTAAATTACACCGAAACCGTCGCGAGGCCCCAGGCCTTTGGACGGTTTGCCTGGGGTGTGCCTGGGGCCTTTGGCACCCACGTGCCAAAGGCCCCAGGCCTTTGGCACGTGGGTGACGCCGGCGCCTACATACGCCGGCGTCACCCACGTGCCCCGAGTGCTGCCTACCATGCACTCATATCAGCAGCCAGCTCGCCAGCGTTCTGCGACATGGATGCGACCCGCAAACCAATGGCGCACTGCTGACAATCGCCCCATCTGCTTTGCTTGTGGTTGCGTCGGTCATGTAGCACGCTATTGCAATCGTGTGCAGCAACCGCAAGTCGCCTTCAACTTTCCCAGCCAGTCAAGCCGCTCTTATGACCAACCGCCGCCAATGTCACCGTCGTCCCGCCCCGTTCCGTCTACTCGCCGTTCACCATCTCCACGACGTCGCTCACTGTCGCCAATGCGGCCTCGTCCACTCGAGGGCGACCAGGAAAACTAGTCGTCGCAGTCCACGAGGCAAGGGCTGCGACGCTGTCGAACTGCGGAAGCCCTCAGGAAAGCCCGTCGAACGTGATAGACGTGCTTGTGGATGGCGTTCGTGCATATGCCCTTGTAGATACTGGAGCCGCCGTATCCGTGATGGACGAAAAACTTAGCCGATTACTGCGCAAAGTAACCACGCCGCTTTGTGGGCTCTCCCTCCGTACAGCCAGCGCACAAAGTATTCACCCTACGGCGATGTGCACAGCCCGCCTTATGATTCAGGACGTGATGTATGCGGTCGAATTCATCATAATTTCTTCATGCTCTCACGACGTCATCCTAGGATGGGATTTTCTCTCCCGCCACGACGCCGTCATTCATTGCGCACCAGCAGAAATAGAACTCACGCCAATCTCTTCTTTGACGCCGGCCGACAGTCCATCTGCTGCAAGCAAGTTACTCGTCAGAGACGACACTCAAGTGCCTGCAAACTCGTCCGTTGCGGTGTCGCTCTACTGCGCAAGCCTTTCTGACACCGCTGCACTCCTCTCGCCATCTCATCGTGTCTTCATAAAAAAAAGCTTGCTGGTTCCTTTCGCGACCATGCAACTCACTCACGGCAGCACCACTATTTTTGTTGTGAACTCATCTCCGTACAGCGTTACGTTGGTGCGAGGGGAATGTCTCGGCAGCGTGGAACCTATCGAAGACGCGCAAGTTATGGATCAACCCGATGACATGCACTGCTCAAGTTCCTGTACGCTTGGTGCTGTTTCGACATCTGCTTCATCATCCGATGATATATTCGGTCCCTGCTTACCCGACGACCTTACGCAGGGCCAGCGTTCCCAGCTTTTGGGCCTGTTGGAAGAATTCCGCTCTTCTTTCGATGTCGCTCAACCTTCTCTCGGCCGCACATCCACCGTTACGCATCGCATCGACACAGGCGCACAGCCACCGCTGCGGCAACGTCCATATCGCGTATCTCCCACAGAACGCCGTGTAATCAACGAGCAAGTCGACGACATGCTTCGCCGCGATGTTATTCGCCCCTCTAGCAGCCCCTGGGCATCTCCTGTCGTTCTCGTCACGAAGAAGGACGGTTCTGTGCGGTTCTGTGTGGACTACCGACGCCTCAACAAGATCACTCGTAAGGACGTGTATCCACTACCACGGGTAGATGACGCGATTGACAGCCTGCAAGGAGCAGAATTCTTTTCATCCCTCGATTTGCGCTCAGGGTACTGGCAAGTACCTATGGCTGAGGACGCTCGACCGAAGACCGCTTTTGTCACTCCCGACGGCTTGTACGAGTTCAACGTTATGCCGTTTGGGCTGTGCAATGCGCCCGCCACCTTTGAGCGCATGATGGATACAGTTCTGCGTGACCTAAAATGGCACACGTGCCTGTGCTACCTCGATGACGTCGTCGTTTTCGCTCCTGACTTCTCGACGCATCTTCAACGCCTTCGGCATGTTTTAACGCGTCTGAGCAACGCTAAAGAAGTGCCAATTTGCAGCTCGGCAGCTGACAATACTCGGCTACGTCGTGTCCAAGGACGGAATTCTCCCTGATCCAGCCAAGCTTCGGGCCGTGACCGAGTTCCCCAAGCCGACATCCGTCAAGGAACTGCGCAGTTTCGTAGGACTGTGTTCCTACTTTCGGCGCTTCATTCGAAACTTCGCGACTATCATATCGCCGCTGACGAAGCTTCTCGGAAGTAACGGGCCTCTCCATTCGTGGTCATCACAGTGCGACGACGCTTTCAGAACACTTCGTCGTTTGTTGACGTCGCCTCCCATACTCCGCCACTACGACCCTACGGCCCCTACAGAGGTACACACGGATGCCAGTGGTGTCGGCCTTGGCGCTGTCCTTGCGCAGCGCAAACCAGGGTTCCCGGAATATGTCGTGGCGTACGCGAGCCGTACGCTTACTAAGGCTGAGACTAATTACACCGTCACCGAGAAGGAATGTTTGGCAATCGTCTGGGCCCTTACGAAGTTCCGACCCTATTTGTATGGTCGCCCATTTGATGTCGTCACCGACCACCACGCTTTATGCTGGTTGTCGTCATTGAAAGATCCCTCAGGCCGTCTCGCCCGGTGGGCACTTCGCCTGCAAGACTATGACATCTGCGTGCTATACCGCAATGGAAGGCAACATGCTGACGCCGACGCCCTGTCGCGGTCTCCCTTGCCTGACGACAATGCCAACAACTCAGTGTATCACCTTGCCATTTCTTCGATTAGCATTCATGCCATTGCTACTGAACAGCACAATGATCAATGGATTGCCTCACTGATAGACTTGCTGACTGATCCATCCACTCCATCCACTCGCGCGTTGCGTCGTCAAGCCCACCATTTCGCCGTTCGCGACGACCTCCTCCACCGACGCAATTACAACGGTGACGGCCGCCAGTGGCTACTAGTCATACCTCGCAGTCTGCGCTCTGACATATGCGAATTCTTTCATTCTGATCCGCAATGTGCGCACTCCGGGGTATCGAAGACTTACCACCGCATTCGCCAACGGTACTTTTGGCGCGGCATGTACCGCTATGTGCAGAAATTCGTTCGCTCGTGCATAGAATGTCAGCGCCGCAAAACTTCAACGCAATTGTCACCGGTAGGTCTCCAACCTCTACCTTGCCCTGCCAGGCCGTTTGGGCGCGTTGGCATTGATTTGTATGGGCCACTTCCACTAACGTCAGCTGGTAACCGCTGGGCCATTGTTGCTGTGGACCACCTCACGCGATACGCCGAAACTGCCACTCTCCCCGCGGCTACAGCGAGCGATGTGGCCTCCTTCCTGCTCCAACGATTCATGCTGCGACACGGTCCACCTCAGGAACTGCTCAGTGATCGAGGCCGCGTCTTCCTGTCTGAAGTCGTCGAAGCCATTCTCAAAGAGTGCAACGTTGTTCACCGCAAAACTGCTGCTTACCACCCGCAGACGAATGGCCTCACGGAACGCTTCAACCGTACGCTCGGCGACATGCTTTCCAAGTACGTCGCCGCCGATCACACAAATTGGGATGACATTCTACCCTTTGTCACCTATGCGTATAACACCGCCCCTCAAAGCACTACTGGCTTTTCACCTTTCTTTTTATTATATGGAAGGCACCCGTCGCACACCATCGACACTATACTTCCGTACAAGCCAGATCCGTCCGAGTGGGCGCCTATTTCTGCTACAGCCAAGCTTGCTGAAGAGTGTCGACAGCTTGCAAGGACCTTTACAGCGCATGATCAAGAGCGGCAAAAAGTCATTCGCGCTGACGCCAGCACTACTGCGCCCACGTTCCTCCCTGGAGCGCTCGTCTGGCTCTCGATCCCTACTACTGCAACTGGCCTATCTTCAAAACTATTGCCCAAATACGAAGGCCCCTACCGTGTCGTCAAATGCACTTCCCCAGTCAACTACTTGATTGAACCCATCGAACCATCTTCGGACATGCGTCGTCGAGGACGCGACATTGTTAACGTGGAGCGCCTGAAGGCCTACCATGACCCGCTCGTTGTAACCACCTGTTAGGTCGCCAGGCGGCTCCCTTTTCGTACCCGGGGTAGTTGTGGTAAAGCCTTTGAACAGTGGGTCGTCCTCTTCAGCGCCTTCTAGTGGGTCGCCCTTTTCATAAGAAGAAGAGCGGCTCGCGCAGAGAGTCGATCCCCGCATTGACTGTCGCTGTCGTTAATCATCGCTGAGTGTCCGCCAATAAACCGCTTAACAATATATATATATAAGAGTCGAGTAGGAATAAGAAATGAAGCTCGTACACGTACAAGAAAGCAAGCGATTTCTTTATCGAATAAAGTCTCGGTAGTGGCACGGCCTTTGTCACAGCATACGAAGGCCGTGCCATGGCCGAAACGCAAATGGAATATATATATATATATATATATATATATATATATATATATATATATATATATATATATATATATATATATATATATATATATATATGAGATCTAACAGACAGTAATGCTGAGGAATGTATAGAAGAAGTTATTAGAACAAATGGAATGTAAATAAGAAGAGAAAAAAGTGGGTGAAAAAATAACCAGCCGTGAGCAGAAGTCGAACCGACGACCTTCGAATAACGCGTTCGATTCATCGAACGCTTTCCAGTATTCTGGAGAAGCCCATATACGCTTTTGTATCAACTACCTTTGTGTATGGAGCAAGCACGGGCAAGCATGGCACCCTGAGGAAGAAACTTTCTCTTTAAGGTTCGCTGTTACAAAATCGTTTATACGCAATGAGCAAGCCCACAAAAGAAGCACAAAAATAAACGAAATAGGAATATGCACAGAAGCAGTGACATGACATAGTTAAGAATATTGTACCATGCAAGCTAACTGTAGCATAAAGTTAATTCACAGCAGCGCGTGCTGCGCGCAATCACACACATGCACCCACATACAAGCAGATTTGATTCATTTATTGAATAATTAATGGATATTTGGAGTTTAACATCCCGAAACCTCCATATGATTATGAGACACGCCATAGTGGAGAGCTCCGGAAGTTTCGACCACCTGGGGTTTTTTAACGTGCACCCAAATCTGAACACACGGGCTCACTGCATTATCGCCTCCATCGAAAATGCCCCAGCCAGGATTCGATTTTGCGGCTTGCGGGAGGTCAGCACAAAGCACCCATTTGCATATCTTTACGTGCACCGTCATCGCTGAATAAATAAGTACACTACCAAAGAAAATGTTGTTTTAAGTGCCCACCAAGAAGCCAATACTTTCTTTTTGGCAACGTTCAGGAATGATTGACATTTCCCCATGGCCGTCCTAAGGTGCATTATGGTGACACCAAAGAGCTTTTTGAAGCTAGTGCGGAGTCCCGGATAAACAGCCGACGCAGTGACTCATATATTAGGCTGTCCGCGGTCTGCTACTTAGTAAAACTGACAGCTTTATTTTTATTTTTGAGACGCGGTATATGGTTGCAAGGATCCAAACGCGTGTACTAGCTGGTTGCGTGGAGTAGTTTGGTGAGTGTTGGTAAGGGCGGCGTTGTTAGTGCACGTTTCTGACCTATCGGCCCTTCTCTAAAGATTTCACCTTTTCATTTTTGTTTCCTGGTTTTTATCTTTTCTTGTCTTTCCTCTTCAAATAAGCGTGCGTCCCAATGTAATAAACTTATGCTGGAAGATTGCGCTTTGGGTTCGTCCCCTCGCTCGTTTGTTGTCGGCTTTTTGCGCTGCACTGCATTATGATTTACTCCTACTTGGCATACACACCGAAGCGAGCCGCTTGCACCAGCTCCGCTTCCGACTCTGCACAAATGCAGCGAGAAGCATGCTGTGTTAAAGTGACAATGCAAGCTTTTTGCGATGAATGCTCAAGCGATCATGGCAGCGAATGTTGGCATGTTTGGGCTGTCGCTTCATGAAAGCGTGTGCTACGCTTGCTGCTTCGGTGCCCCCGATCCACCACGCTCAGCTCTGTAACAGCGAGCTGCTTTCGTTTTTCCAAAGCTGTCCAAGCTGAACATGGTCGGTCCCGCACAAAGATTCAGGCTGCAGCTATCGCCACTTTAGTGCTCTCAAGTCGTCACCGGCTATTAAAACAGTGCAGCAGGCCTAAAGCAGTGCTATACTCCACACACAAAGGCTTTTTGTCGGCGATAAGTCATACTAGCACACTTTTCGGTAGTTGCCACATCTTATTCGTTATTTGCCAATAGTTACTAAAAGAAACATGACCGCAATCATGCGGTGGTCAGAACCTTCGAACGACAATACTTTTGCAGCAACTCGAGTGCAAGATGGTGATCATCACATAATATCTGCTCATGATGAACTCTGTCAACATTACTTTCGGTTCTAAAACCACCTTATGGCGCAACGATGGCGGAAAATAGACAAAAGAGGCCCTTCTGGTGCAGTATGGCGCAGTAATTTTTTGTTGGCGCCAGTTCCCACCAATTCTTTGGTTAGGCTTTTTCTCGTAACTACCTGTTTTTTTTTGGAAGTCATTTCGTTTCATTTCATTTCATTTCATTTTATTACCTTAAAGGTCCCCAGGGTCACATTACATATGGGGAGGGTTTACAAAAAAAGTACAAAAAAGCCATGAATTAGCTTGAAAAATGGCTTGTGACACTATGCATAAATGAAAATGAAATAAATTGAAATATTCTTAACTATGTCATGTCACCGCTTCTGTACATAATACTACTTTCGTTTATTTTTGTGCTTCTTTTGTGGGCTTGCTGATTGTGTATAAATGATATTGTAAACTGAGCGAACCCTAAAGAGAAAGTTTCCTCCTCAGGGTGCCATGCTTGCCCATGCTTGCTCCATACACAAAGGTAGTTGATACAAAAGCGGATATGGGCTTCTCCAGAATACTGGAAGGCGTTCGATAAATCGAACGCGTTATTCGAAGGTCGTCGGTTCGCCTCCTGCTCACGGCTGGTTATTTTTTCACCCACTTTTCTCTCTTCCTATTTACAATCCATTGTTTCTAGTACCTTCCCCTATACATTCCTCGGCGTTACTGCCTGTTAGATCTCATTATATATATATATATATATATATATATATTCCATTTGCGTTTCGGCAATGGCACGGCCTTCGTATGCTGTGTCAAAGGCCGTGCCACTACCGAGACTTCAATCGCTAAAGGAATCGCTTGCTTTCTTGTACGTGTCCCAGCTTCATTTCCTATTCCTACCCGACTCATATATATATATATATATATATATATATATATATATATATTATTACACTTTAATATTATAGAGTATAATATATAATATAACAATAAGTATAATAATTCAATAGGCCAGTTAGTCTTCGTGAAGGTATGGGATATGGCACAACGGGAGCATTGTCAACAAAGATAAATATATTTATTTCCCAACAGTTTCGGGAGGGGTCCTCCCTTCATCAGAGGATGAGTTTTTGACACGAATATTTTGCCTCTCTGACAAATAAAATTAGTTGAAAGTCAGCGCTCTTTTACTACTCTGTCCTTTTTTCCCGTGGTCAAGCGCTCAGAAAAAGGGCACGAGCGACCGGTGTTGTTAGAAAGGCGGAGACACGCGCGCGCAGCAGTGCAACATTGCCGAAGTTGGGAGGCCTATTGTTCCCACGGCCGTTTCAACAAACGTGGCCACCTGTACGGTGTCATCCTTTGTGAAGACAACAATAAATTCATTGTTCTTCTTTTGTTGCTGCCCGAAAGGAACGCCGTATGCGTCGATTTCATCCCAAGATAAATTTGGCTGGAAACATTTACAAAGAATTTGTTCGGTATCAATTTGAGTGAACAAGCAATACCTCCGATGAAAATCTTCGCTAGTACAGCTTTGGGTGATTGCAATCACAGCAACCCCGCAGGGGCGCCTGTGCACGCAGGCGTTTGGTGTGCAGCGACACCACGGACCCGAGCTAACGAGGGGGCTTCGACTCCCTCCCACGCCTAGCCGTGCGTGGCTTTGCCGTGTCCGGGGAAAAGGGGATCCTGGGGGTTGAGCTAATGCTGGGTGCTTGGACCTTTAAGGCCCCCCAGCGACGGCAACACACCCCTTGGGCCCCGGCTTCACGTAGACGGCACCCCTGGGCTGACCCACCCAGAGAAAAATGGCAGTCGCCTTTTCCTATTTCTCTCTCTCTCTAAATCTTAGTCTTTTCTCGTCTTTAAATCTATCCTGTCTTCTTCCCTCTTCCATTTACTTCTAATTTTTCCTGGTGGCAAGGGAAAATTAACCTTGTGTAATTACTCAACCTTGAGTAGTTATATCTGGTTATAGTGGCAATGTACGGCTGGCGTCTGCAGCCTTATGCTTTTAAGTGCTTCAGCGTCCCCTGGTTGGGCTCCATGGTGGGTGGTCGCCATTGCTGCCGAAAAAAAGTACACTACTATGGGAACACCTGCATTTCCCCGTCTCCTAGATAGTCTTCCGCCTAAGAGGGGACGCACCGATGACATATCAATTTTCAGCCAACCCTGACGATGCTTTCCGAAATTCCATGTTGTGCACAGCGAAAACCCAACAAAACAAGCCAGAGCCATATCTTCATTTCTTGTTGCTAAATCTCTGACTGAAGTCTTTGGCCCAAGATACAAGGTTAAAAAGATGGCTAGCGGAGACCTTCTCCTTGAGCTCCCTGAAAAACACCACTATGAAAAACTTGGCAGTCTCGTAGCATTTGGTAATATCCCAGTATCTGTTTCACCTCATAGATCAATGAACACATCACGCAGAGTTGTTTCAGAAGCAGACCTTCTTGAAATGTCCAGCAGGAACTGCTTGACGGGTGGAAAGAGCAAAACGTCACGGATGTGAAACGAATCGTCATCAGGCGCGACAACAAAGAAATACCTACCAAACATTTAATACTCACTTTCGCATCTAGCACACTGCCTTCATCTATAGACACAGGCTACATCAAACTTTCTCTCCGTCCCTACATTCCAAATCCAAGACGGTGTTATAAATGTCAACGATTTGGTCATGGCTCGCAGAACTGCAGGGGTTAGGAAACTTGTGCAAGATGTGGTAGCCACGGCCACCCATCTGATAACTGTGGTACTACGCCTCACTGCGTGAATTGTGACGGGGAACACGCCGCGTATTCGCGTTCGTGTTCTAACTGGAAGAAAGAAAAAGAAATAATCAATTTTAAAGTCAAAGAAAACATCAGATTCAAAGAAGCAATACGAAGAGTGTCGCCATTTTACGGCGCAACATATGCTGATGCGGCGCGTCAGGGGGCAACGCCGCACCAGCCCTCGCCACCCCTTCGGCCAGCGCAGAGCGAGGCGTCGGCTGTGGCGCCTGCCCCCAAGGCGGCAGTAGTTCAGTCTACTCCGCCTCCAAGCAAATTGAGGCCGGAGACTCCAGGGTCCTCTGGTCTCAAGGCCTCACCTCACCAGACGAAGCCTAAAATTGAAACCACCAGCTCGCATGTGCGGGCATCCAGTGCCTCTGAGGAGGCAATGGATACAACGGTACCCTTGGTACCGAAAGAGCAGCGCGCCTCCTTGGAGCGCGCCAAGAAAAACGAAAAACCAATAACGGGGCCGGACGACCGTCCTGCCGCCTGAATCAGCGAGCTCACTCCAACACGGAATACTCTTTGTACATACAGCAGCATCCCTCTTGTTTAAATATGCCGACAGAAATATTACAGTGGAACATCCGAGGCCTTCTTCGAAACCTCGATGACTTACAAGAACTCCTCTATGAACACAATCCAAGAGTGCTGTGTGTACAAGAGACACACTTAAAACGAGCAAACACAAACTTTTTACGTAACTACGTAATTTTCCGAAAGGATAGAGATGATGTCATGCCACCATCCGGTGGTGTAGCGGTTATAGTTAGTCAAGGTATTGCATGCACCCAATTACCCCTTGAAACTTCCCTCGAGGCGGTGGCTGTCCGAGCAGTTATTCTAAACAAACTTGTCACTGTCTGCTTTTTGTAAACACTTCCGCACCACCGTTTCGAAAAACTTCAATTCCAGTCTTTATTAGACGAACTACCTGAACCTTATCCGGTCCTTGGGTACCTGAACGCACATAATGGCCTGTGGGGTGACTCTCGCTGTGATGCACGAGGTCGTCTCATTGAACAATTTCTCATTTCATCAGGTGCTTGGCTGTTGAATAGGAAAGAGGCAACATAATCTAACCTTGCCAGCAAAACTTACTCTTCCATAGAGCTCAGTATCGCATACCCTACTGAAAAGTTCCGTATGAAATCTTACGCAAAATATATGGACTCCGTAACATTTCCTTATGCTACATACGGAAAAGATATGGAGTTTTAAGGAAATATACGGAAGTTGTATGGCATTTACGGAAAGCTTCTTATGGAGTATATGGAAGGATAAGGAAATTGTATGGCGTATACGGAATGATTTTTATGGAGTATACAGAAAGATAAGGAAAATGTATGGCATATATGGAAAGCTTTTTATGGAGTATATGGAAGGATAAGGAAGTTTTATGGCGTGGATGGAGTGAGTTTTATGGAAAATATGGAAAGATAAGGAAACTAATGGAGCATACGAAGAGTTCATTATGAAAGATATGGGATGATAAGGAAAGTGTATGGAGTGTACAGAAGCTTTCATAAGGAAAATACAGAATGTAAGGTCTCATGGAAATATACAGATTTTGTAAAGTGCTTACGAAAATGTGCAATAGTTTATGAAAGGACTGTGAATTGTTGCAAAAATGTGGAAACTCTACAGTTGTTGTCACATTTTCAGCAAGAAATCCGAGCTCTATAAAGTTATAAATGAATGCACAGTGACATATATAGTACAAAAGAATAACGCAGTCTGTGTTGTCAGTCACCACTGTTCGCCCTTTTCCAGAATGAATACAACTTCTGCAGATGACCAGGTGCTAAAGTCTGTCACACGAAAAATGTGTCATTCACAAGGAATGACAATAACTGTCATTTTACTTGCATGCTGTCACACGAAAACAAATCAAGCAAGAAAAGCATAACTTCAAGGGCTCGTTTTTGGTAGAAACAATAATAATGAGAACTAAATTCAATGTGAATGAACTTGTCAATATTAATGAAACTGTTCTCATTAACATTGGCAAAGGGAAATGTCATTTTAAAATATTGACGATGAGCTTAGCTCTCCTGAGCACCGACAAAAGAAATGAAAAGCTATGAAAACTAATTGCATGTAGCCTAAAAATAATTTTTTATTGATAGTATATGTGCTCCTACAATATAAATACAGCTATACACAACTTGCCACAGCTTCACGACAGAAACGAGGTAGGGGCAGAGGGAGTGGTCAGAAAAATAATTAAATATGAGAGCACAACTGATATGTACGGACACATAAAGGTGCTTATCATTGATGCACAGATGGTCGTGTATAGAGCTGGATTGTTTTGAGATCTTCAAAAGCATTGTTTCAGACCACCATGCAGATTATCCTTCATTCGTAGTGCTACATAAGACACAACTTATGGGCCAGCTTTAATGAATAAGAAGATTATAGGTTAAACAAATGCTTTAAAATATATCATATCATGGCTGCATGGACGCATACAAGCTATGTAAAGCGCAACAAAGTGAGGACGCATGAGCTTCTCTTGATGCTTCAGTTCTACATAGATGCTTCAACTGTGCTGCAAAGAAATTTAACCAATGTCTGGGTGTCCAACATTGTACATTATAACTATCTATACGTATATATAAAATTCCTACGGCGGGTTAAGCTACGTAGCACTTCATAACTCTTCCTTTTATTAAGGGATATTTTTCAAACAATCAACATTATTCATTTTCTGTCACATCACTTCGTGCCCGCAATTCTTGGTTTGGCTCAATCACAATTGTGCAGCCCTTATTTTGGAGGAATCGAAAAACATCAATCAAAATATATTTTGGAACTGCTTGTCGGTGATATTGCCTTCCCTCAACTGGCACAGCTTGAGATGAGTCATATAGCAAGTCTCGCGCATACCTAGGTCCTACCCTTGAAGAAACTGGTCCAGCTGTGAAATGTTCAGTTTTTTCTCAAATAAACTTTTTGGTTTGAGTTTTCTCAGTTCTCGAGTCCCTTCACAATCAAGCAGACACAATGTTTTCCTTAGTCCTTAATTTTTTGATATTATTAAATAAATAAATAAATTAATAATGAAATAAAAATACTAATAACTGTTGCGCAAAAAAACACAGTCCCACATACGTACTTGAACGCAATATTGCTTTTATTTTGTTTTATAACCTAAGGCATTAGAAAAGATAGCAGTACAATAAAAACGTTGAAAAAAAACTAAAAAAATTTAAACTTGGCAGGACAAAACCTGCGCCACTTAGTTGTGCTCGCGCACGTGAACTGAGTGCGTTAACCTGCTAAGCTATTCGCGCTGAACAGGGCATTCTAGTTTAAGATATGTATATATATTTGCTTTTCACACGTTATGTGTTTGCATATTTATGTACGATATGCGATCGTATCTATTGTTGTGTGCATATGTTTTGTGATTGTATATACGTCACATGCTTTTCGCATGTCTTTCAACTATAGATTGCTGCCCCGCCGCGGATGAAAACAAGTATTTTTACACCCACACACAAGCTTTAGCAGTTGAAGGTTGTTTCCCGGGGCTCTCTTGCGATTGAGTTGGCCACCACAGGGAATTAGAGTGATACGCCATTAATCCCTGCATCTAGCTGTATTCCACTTAGTAGCTCTATCGCTTGATGACAATTCGAGTGCGGGGCGCGACGCTATTGCGCACGACCATGCCTCGCGTAGTGGCGACATCAGCTGATTGCGCCGGCCGGCCTGCTTCGATTTGCTTCAGAGCAAAGAAATGTCATACCTTGAAAGATTGCGTACTGCACTACGTCAAAATGTTACTGCTTTATAGCCATCCTATGATTCATTGAGAATTGATAACTCTGATATCACTACTGTAGAGCTTTGCGTCGGCGACACGCACCGAACGTGAAACCGCACTACGTCTGTCGTAGAAGCAGTAGGAGGCTGTCGTCTGCTAGAACAAAAACAAAACAAAGACCTGCGAAAATATTCATAAGTGGTAACTTGTTTTTTGAATAATCGTTTATCACTTTTAAAGTTATTTTGCCATATAACATACATTTTTTTAAGTTTATAGCAGCGACAGATGTTTTTTTTTATTTTCCTCACACAGATATCCAAGACAAATCCATTCACAGCTAAAGCCACATGTTATTTGTCTTTGTCTACGTGGGCATGCTCTCTCATGTGTTCGCGCTGCTGCACACGAGAGCACGAAATGTTAAATTTACGCAAGAAAGCGCCGTTCCTCGTTCGTGTGACGTGCTAAGATTGCGCCCTATTCCCGCGGTTGTTCGAGTGCGGATCAAGTGCGAGTCGTCCAAGGAATCGGCGGGTTGGGCGGGCGCTCGAAGGACTCCGAGGTGACGGCTGACGCCTGTGGTTGCTTCCCTCAGGACAGTGTGAAAGAAACTAAAGGTAAGGGGAACACTTTTTTATGTAGACCAAGTATGCCACTCAGTGCAAGTGTGTGTTGCTGCACTCGAACGAGACGTCGTGAAACGGCAACCTTACGCGCCTTTGCGAGTGCGGTTGCCGATTCGCTTTGACAACGCTAACGCTAGCAGAGCCATGGCGCATCGGCGCGGCCTTACTGGAGCTAATTCGAGACAACTGCGGCAACATGCATGTGTCTGGTGATCGATTTTTTTATATGTGCAATGTAGTGAGGAAGACGCACACGGCGCTTGCTACGTTGTTGATTAAACGCAGCCTGCAGTGCCATTGGATGGAAAGCAGCATTTTGTTTACGTTCGCGGGCGATACAATTTGTAACTTGGCTCGATTCACCTAGCCAACCGCTAAGTGGGTTGATTAGCATACTTTCACGGTAGAGCGTTATTATGCCCCTAAACAGTGGCGTGTGCTTGTTAAAAAATATAATGTGATTGCCTAGTGTAGAGAGAGAGGTGTTCGTGCAATCTGCATATGTACCTGCAAGACGCTTTTGCTTGTAACTGATAATGTACCGGCAAGCACCTACATTGTACGCCTGACTTTGAAGAAAACTTGCATGCACAATGTGAGATTTTGTAATCTGCCAGAGTTGCTTTTTATAAAATAATACACTGCCAGCATGTTCAAAGTATGTTTCGCTGCTGTGTGGCAGGGGTGCGGTTATCACGCTGTTTTGTAGATGCTGATGCAAGCACTTATAGTTTTGATGCGTTAATATTTCTCATCTAACTCATCAGGTGTTTGGCTGTTTCAGCACAAACAAGGCAAAGAGAGAAGGAATACGGGTAATGACAGGACCAGTGCCGACTTTTGTTTGCAGAATACCCATGTTGGTGTATTTATTGTGACAGCCTTTCCGTGTTGCTTTTTTGCCCAATTTACACAACAACACAGTTGTCAGCAATATGAGAGAGAACACTGAAATTAGCTTTTAAAGATCATGGTGACTAAATGCCTAGTAATTCACAGCACAAAGTAACAACAAAAGACATCAGTATGATCAATGTGGACGAGTACAGTCTTGCATCAAAAAAATATATTGTGCAAAATGTTGCCTAAGTAAGAAACCTCCCTATGTTTGCAAATAGTGTGACGTGACTTCGAGCGCCGTGCCAGCCATTCCCTCCCTTTGTGCAAGGGCTGGTTGGCAAGGAAGTTGTTTGTGACGTACCTGATAGACCACTGAGATGTATGCGAATCTAAACCTGTAGCCTAATATATACGTAATCTTTTGCGCAGTTACATCGCTGCATCTGACACCTACAACTTATTTGCAGATTTACATTGCTCTTTTAGGACCTAACACACAAACTTGTTGTTTGCATTGTCACTTCATGAATATCGAGCGGTAAAGGTACTGAGTATATGTGAAACGAGAATCTCTGCTTATTACATGAGGACATATGACGCCTTCGATAAAACGAGTTATACCTTTATTGGGCTTGCGTACTCGTCGGCGCAATTCCTACATGCAGCTTCAGCAAATGGTATCTTCCAGCCCGGTGACCATGCAATTTTTTTCTGCACACAGCGCAAACACCGAGATGTACCCACTCGCAGATGGTCGCGTCAAGTGCATATTTACCTTGACTAAAATGTCGAATCAAGTTTTTTTCATCGACCGGTCCCTGCCATGAGTGCTAACGTCTTCGCAAACAAGACACATTGTTATTTACACAGCACACACCACACACAATATTCTCAGTTGAACCAATATTCTCAATACCTTTCAATGCGCACTACATGCCGCAATCAACAGTGCACATTTTTGAAGACTATGCCACTGTTCCTCGCACAGGCCACCACATGTGTTGACTTAATCAAGATAAACAGACAGCGTGGCAAATATTTTACCACACAGCTAGATGTTTGCTGACACATACTACAGCTAACGTCGACATTGTAACGTGAAGTGTAAGCTTTGAAAAATTAAAACTTGCCCCAAACACCGCCCGACTGTATCGGGCTGAGCCACCAGGGGGAGTGTTTTTCCAGCCACACCTTTTACATGTGCCAGTGACATCATGCAGTGACGTACCTCGGTAGAGGCCTATCGCTGCATACTTTATGTGAATGAGGGTCCTGTTAGTGAAAGCAGGCATTGTTGATTTCGTAACTTGTTCATTCCCAACTGGACCTTCATTTGCACGAGTTGTCTGACTGATATTCAGGCGAACTTTTGTGCAATAAATTATACAGTTGGCAGGCTGTGCTTGCTCCATACTGTTGTTACTGGTGTTTCTTCTTGTTACTTTGCACTGCTCATTACTGCTCACCGACAAAAACTAGCCTATCTTGCTGCTGTTTTGGACAAGATGCAGCTGGCAAGTGCGATAGTGTTCATAACTCTAAATTCTCAAGCAAAAATTATCGTTTCATATTCAGTTAGTTGCATTCATATCAGTACATTATAAGAAATCATTGATTAAACATTAATCCATGTTCCTTCACATAATGCTCACAACTTTTATATCAAATTGAATGGTGTTTATAAAAAAACATAGGTTTTAGCTAAACTTCATGCTCTTTTCTTGAACAGCTGACAAAACGCTATTGCATGCTTACTTGCCATGAATTGGACTGTGTTTGAAATACATTGCAATTCTTCACCGGACTACCAGTACACTTCATATTGGGGGAACATTTATTAACCATGGATTGAATAATTAAGAATGGAAAGAAAGAAGCGGCAGGCCCGGATACTTGATATTGGCATCCGTTTTGCTACCCAGCGCATTATCATGAAAACTTCCTATAAAGTGGTTATGCGTCTTGCATGTGTGTCTGTAAACCAAGACCTTTGGGTAGAACTATATTTATCTTACAAATGGTTGCGGGACTGTGGAGGCTGTAGGGCTGCTTAGGAATGGTGGAATCCCTGGACATGTGTTCAACCTTGCTGCATCAGCTCCTTGGTGTTTTCACGGCATCTTTACAGATGTGTTGGGTGAGTAAAGCAAGCAGGTTTCAACACAAGGAAAAGTATAATATGGCAGCATCTCTTGTGCGTGCCTCACATCCCAAGTATATCAAATATTTATCTTGCACCTTGTGGCCTGTAATTTTTAAAGAGACACTTCTTTTTGCTTTATATTTGAGTCTTGATGCTTAGACAGCAATGTATTTGAGTTTGACAGCAAGTGTTCTTGAACAAATAACTGATCTCAATAATGACAAAACACCCTTCATACTTGGTCCTTAGCATAAGCTAGCGCATACCTGTAGCAGATTATATTATTAATTTTTTGCTGGGATGATAATGGGCAAGTAGCAGAGGCAAGTTCATATTGGAGTGGTCGGTGACGTCTGTTTAGGCTCTGCCATATTGCTTTGCAACCAGAGTTACTTGTGGCCACGTATACAATGAAGCCACATGACGTGCATTCTAAATGAGATTACAATATCACATTTTGCTGCATCTCAATGTGTGCCAAACAAATGCAAATATCATTAGCTTGCCACTATAAAGGGATACTAAACCAACACAAGGTTGAAATTTAGTTGTGGTGTTGCAGCTGTGTATGTTTCTACAGTGGATGCATAGCCGTGACAATTTATTTATATGTTGTCGCAATAGTAATGTTACACACATTGTACGATACAAAAGAGGTCCTCGCTTATTTCGCTTTTTTTCGCAATGCTTCTTTCTTGTCTCTTCTTGCCATGTGCTCCTCCTCACTGTACAAGGAGCAAGAGTAGTGGGCACACAAACACGTATTTAAAAAAATGTTGTAAGGTAAGCACTGAGAAGCTGAACACTTCCGAAAGGCTCAAAGAGGTAAAGGTATTGTTTCTAGCTACTTTTTGGGCACCCACAGCTAGTTGTGCTGCTGCAGTTAAAAATTGAGTTAAATGTTAAAACTTAATTGGAGGTGGTTTGGCACCCACAATTGCAGTTACATACAGAACTAGGTTTCAATGCGTAGGCAAAATCTGTTCACTCTAAATCAATCCTAATGATATCTGAAAATCAGGAAATATTCACAGAAAAGCTCAGGAAAAGGCTAAGTGGTTGCCCCTTGAACGTGAAGGAGATACCCTTCTTCTAAAAGGTCAATAGACAGTCTAGTAGTCTCGATATTACATGCACTATAAAATATTCTGGTGTGGTGCTTTTCATGCATGTTATAATGAGAGGGTTTTTTAATAGAACTGTTGTCACTTTGCCCTGCGTTGCTGAAATTGTTCACATAGTTATAATACATGCATCACTTTATGCCTTTTCATTTTATGCAAATGGTTTGCTTACCCAGTCGGTTTAACTTGATTGGGATAAAAACATAAATGCTCTAAACTTTTTTTTATCATACAGCAGGTTTATTTTTAAAATACGCGACCTTTGATGTGAACACAGTTGGTGGCGTGCTTGAATAATCCTTCACTATCACCACTCTTACTATACCTGCTACAGTGCATAGTGTGACAAAAGTAATGGTACTTAACATTACTGGCAGCATACACTTTTATGTCTCAAAATGTGTTAAAAAGCCTGGTAAAAATGTGTGTACATTTTTTTTCGCTCCAACTAATTATTCTGGTCTACTCAAAGTAGCTTCCACTCTTTTAAGGTCCTCAAACTATTAGGTGTTCAAAAGAAGTATCAACCCATATATGCTTTCTTTGTCAACCTACTCCCCACTCTAATAATGAGAATTACCCGACAACATTACCCAGTAAAATTTAGGAATGTTATAAAAAGTAATGTCAATTCAATTGTCAAAAAACGTTGCCAAGTTACGTTTTTTTTCACTTTTCTTTTGACAATTTCGTTAAAGTTACTTTTGATAACATCCCCTATAAATTGTTTGGCATCATTTTCTGCTAGTTCTCATTAAAATGTGTTCAACAAAGACAACAAACCTTTAAATATATAGTTATTTCCTTTACTCATGAATCTGAAACAGTGAATCTCAGTAATCTTGGCGGTGTGTGACTTCTTTTTTTTTTGATCAGTTGTGCATGTGTTCAAGTACATGCATTTAGGTGGGAGGGTGAACCATTGCCACCTCCTGTGACCAGCAGATTTTCTGAGAACTGACAGATGTATAATGCTGCCAAAGAAGTATAGGGATATTGGAAGTAATCATAACGTAATTGCAATCGTAATGTAATTGCCAGTAGGCAAAAAAAAAGCTGTCCCACACTCGCCATAAAGGTAACAAGCAGCGCTGACTGACTCTTCCATGTATAAATGCACATATATATCGTACAAAATGGAAGAGGGATAGCCGCCATGGTAGCTCAGTTGATAGAGCATCGGACATGTTATTTGAAGTTCGCAGGCTCGGTCCCTGTACAGGGCAGGTTATCTTTTTTTCCTTCTACTTTTCTTTCTTCACAATTACAACACTTCTATTGTTCTTGAAGACTTTCTGGTGTAAAAAAAGGTACCTTATAATCTGAAGAGGCAAACAGAGTGTGCCAGTGCACGAGTTAGCGCTTGTAGTGGTTACAAGTAAGATATGTTTTGAAGAATAAATCATTCTGCCACTTGCCTAAAGAATGGCTACAGGACATGGCACTGGATGCACTTTGTTAATTTTGAATCAAGGTATCTTGTATTCTACTTTTATAAATTACATGGGATACACATGACGGTATCAGACACTTTAATGCCACAAAAATTATGCAGCGAACAATGTTATAAATGCGAAATTGCATAAGGATAAGGTGAAAACTGCACCCTCAACGAGAATGTACAGGGAGCACAGGGTGCAGGCGTCATTCCTTCTGCCCGTGCTTTTCAAGTGCGAGCTGTTTTCACCTCCTTCTGACCAACTAACTAAATTGAGATGTGTTGTTATAGTGCAAGAGGATGCTCCACGGGAAACTAGGTTTGTCTCAATCTCTGTGTGTGTCTTTCAATCTATATGGTGCCCAGTTCAAGAGTTCATGCAGACCAGATCGTGTAAAACAGGACCGTGTAAAATGGACCGTGTAAATAAAATAAAATGGACCATGTAAATAAACAGGATCGTTTAAAATGTCGCTTTCGTGTGCAACTGTAGTTGTGGTTGTGCTGAATGACCTTTCTTTATATACACTACATAACAAACTTGCTCCTTTAGAGACGAGTGCATCTTCGGATCGATTGTAAATGTTTGCATATGCGAGGCCTTAAGTTTCATCAGAAATTCCTCAGTGTGCCACGAGGAAATGTGTGTTGAGTGAAAATTTGCATATCATTATATACAACTCCTAAAGCCTCGTCTACAACTTTGTGCAGGTTGACCTTGAGCATAAAAAGAGGAGCGGCAGCAGCCCCCATAAAAGAGCAAGCACCCTCCAAGCTCCCGAAGCCCTCTTCGACAAGAACATCATGGTCACCATGTGGCTTTGAAAACCATTGCAAGGAGTGCCTTATCAGTACACTGTGCTGCTCTTTCATCGCAGAAGACGAAGTTGACCACTCCAGAGGAACTTCACGCTGTGTATTCTAAGTGCTTCAGTGGTTTTGTTTTTGTCCAGCCAGCAGTTTAGAAATCATGTGTCAGATTCAGCCGGGATGGCTAGAGGGAGTCGGGCAGGCATGTTTGGACATTTGTCTAGCCAAGTAGTGCCAATTTTCGCACTGGTCCTGTTGGAGTTACTGCCACAATCACAGAAGCTACGTCAGCTCTCTAAATGTACAGATGTGTCGGGGAAGATTAGCTGCATTAGGTTTTTCTATAACTGTTAGCTGCCAACATTCTTCATTATACAGGAGTTTTGTTCCTCACTTATGGGTGTAAAGCCCTCCACAGAAAAAATGCAACACGTCTACTTCCAGAAGGCTCCAAGGCCCTACTTGTAGGTTTTTTCGGCTTGTATCATAAGCACCTCGTTTGGGTGTACATGAACATTTTATAAACATGTACAGCGAAAAATTTGGGTGGCCGGTCGTTTTGTCGTTATCATGTTCCTCGCAGTATTCTTAAGCATGTTGTGCATTACGTTGTCAATCTGGTTCATGTGCATAGAAGACATTACGAAGTTTCAGGCTACAGTATAAAAAGCCTGGAAGCAAGCTATCAATAATTTTTTAACAGAGTTGCTTAATCTCATACATGATACATAACTAAGCTTTTGTGCGTATTCATCAATGTAAGCTCGTCTTAGTGTTATCCAAAATGAAGATGTGAGTCGACAGATGGAAACATCTAGTGGAGTAATCAGGGTGAACAGTGGAAGTGCCTCAGACAGGCTGGCCGATGTTGCGATAGGAGGACCTATTTTTTAGAAGTAACTTTGTCATCCTTGGCGTGTTAGTTTAAAAGGGGTCAGTAATGACATCATCTTTTGGTGTAGGCGTGTGTGCCTGTTGGAAGTGTTTGTCTGAAAAAAAAAACCTATAACGCAGAAGAGTGCAGCCCTTGCTTCTTTTCAAGTTAGGTTGCGCTGATACAAAGTGTTCTCCTATCGGAGGTTGGGGTGAGGGAAGCAAAAAAAAGATAAATGATAGAAAAGAAGAGAAAAAGAAGAAAGAAAACGGGGATGCAAAGTAAAAGTAGTGCTACACTGCTCCTACTTTGCATCCCCCCTTTTCTTCTTTTTTTTCCCTTTTCTTTTTTCACCTTTTTTGTTACATTCGCATTGTCCCATCTAGTGCATGAATCAATGACACATGGCTTTGCTATAGCAAAGATGCCAATGTGGTGTTGGATTGAACAGTGCATTGTACTTCATTCAGTTATTTACAGACTGATCAGTCTTACAATAAGTGCTTCCTGTCTATCACCACACATGTTCAAATGAAAAGTTTGTGCTTAGCTCTTAGTATGCTGGTATATAACTTGTGTCTTGGACTACTCAAAATGAATGTTATTTTGCTGCTGTTTATGGTAACGAATTTATCCAACATGAAAATAACTTGCCTTGCGAACTTTGTCGGACCTGCCTTTCTTTTTTTTTCCTATGCAGGCATTGTATGTGAGGGAGGCAGTAACAGAGAGGTGATAGCTTGAGCTTCGGAAGAATAAATGCTGGCAGTGAAGCAATTACACATCAAACATCCCAACCAGTTTGCCAACCGTACTAAATGTGTTTTGAAAAAAAATATTGTGTTCGGTTACTGTATTGAGAACAGCAAAATGCTAAAATATATCGCAGAGAACAAAATATTAGGCTACGTTGGTGCCTTCTGGTCTTCCCAGGATGTCGTCTGGGTGTTGTTTGTAAAAAGTAAAAAGTGTTTCAAAAATACTGCCTCTTCTACACCAAATTCGGTCTAGGTATTAAGTAAAGGTGATTGTGTGTAGTGCATGAAGCTCAGTAATATTAGTGCAATTTTTTGCCACATCAAAAGCAAGGAAGCAGTTCTCTTTAAATGGCAAGTTATATGATTACACTTTGTCTTAAAGTAGAAATGAATTTTTGAAGTTTTCTTATGATGGCTGTTTTCTGCATTTGATATACGACAGCTTCCGTTCCGATGTTCTCCATGGCCCTCAATAGGACACTTCAAAAATCATTTTCCTCATTTAAACAAAAATTGTAATGATAACACTTGCCATACAACAAGAACTGTTTATTTTCTTTCAACTTACACATAAAAGTATTTTCAATTACACAAACACACAGCTCAAGTTGCATCTCAATGTGGACAAAAACGATTATATAGTGATATTTGTAATCTGGACTTAACATTATTTTTTTTCATGAAATATAACTTCTGTGCAGTGAGTATTTGTGGCTCAAATATTCATACAAAGTGCAGTATTGCCATACAAGAAATGCAAACGATAAACAGTTTGGCTGAATTCTTCAAAGCCTATGTAGCGGAAAAATTGCACTAATGTTACTTGGCTTCAAATACTTTAGGAAGCACCTTTACTTATTATGTAGATCAACTTTGATATGGCAAGAAAAAGCGGTACTTTGAAATTTTTCTCACAAATAACACCCGCACGACATTCTGCGAAATTCTGAAGGTACCCACGTGACCACTACTTTTTTCTCTTCAAAACATTTCTGCAAATAGCTATTTTCAGAAGAGTAAATTACCATCATTTTTTAAACTATACATCTGTGATGGTCGCTAGGCAGTATGGTTTGTATGTTTGGTGTAGAATAGCCCAGTGCGAAAAACAACAAATGTCTGAGCATCCTTTGATGCTCGGGCAATTTTGAAAGCATTTGTTTGTTAGCAGCAATTCAGTTAAGCCCTTGTCTTTATGCTTAGGCCCAGAAACAAAACACAAGTAACCAAAGTAGTCCTAAGAGTCATGCAGTCTCGCTGTTCCAAGGCTTGTGGAGCCTAATTTAGTGCAAGCTTCACCATTTTTTAGAAATTCAGATTCAACCAACGGGTTTTGGAGGCACAGTGCATTTTCAGCTAACTTGTTTCACACCAGTTACTTTGATAAAAAGCGGGAAGTAGAGGTAAAAATATCATTTTAAAGCCATTGTAGGTAATAACAAAAAGGACTGCTTTCTTTTTTTGTGTGGTGCTTTGCCTGAACACTGCTTTTTGTGGTATAGTTCATTGTCTAGTGAACATAGGCCTTAAAAACTAACATTAGCCATGTTGAGGTCGATTTCTTGGTTATAGTCATAGTAGCCATATTAAAAATATATGACTTCAAACTTGATTGTTCTTTTGAAGATGTTTTCTTGCATAATGATATTTCAGAGTCTTAGTCAATTTTGTTATAAGAAAACGTGATGTCATAATAGGGTCACTTTTTGTAGAGTCGTTCAGTTCTACCTTACCTTTTACATTCATAATAGAGCAGTTATTTTCAATATCGGTATTTAAAATGGAATGAGCATGCTGTATGTAGTGGGGTGTAAGCACTTACAGATAGCACATGCACCCAACTTTTCTGTTGGCAGTTTATTTCTGTTATTCTTGATTTATATGTGGGGTTTCACGTCCGAAAACCACGATATGATTATGAGAGACGCCATGTTGGAGGGCACTGGAAACTTCGACCACTTGGGGTTCTTTAACGTACCCCAAATCTGAGCACACGTGCCTACAGCATTTCTGCCTCCATCGGAAATAGAGCCGGGATTTGATACCGTGACCTGCGGGTCAGCAGCCGAATTTCTGGTACTCTTGCTCCCCTATATGTGTGCAGTTCGGTTATAGTTATCTGGCTTGCACAGATTTTTAATGGCACCTGCCTTGTCCTGCTTGCTTTCATGGTGATTTTAACCTTCATAAGTTGCATAGGTTTAACCCTCAAAATTGTTCAAGATGCCAATTTTGTGCACAAACTGTGTAGTATAAAGGCAGCAGATGTACATGCACACACTATAAATGTACATTGAGAGCTTTCACTTGCAGTTTCTAAAGTTTTACTGTGCAGGAAGCATTTAAATCATAATTTCATAAGGACATATTAATCGATTATCTCTACCATTGAAAATCGTGACAACCTAGTTATATTCACTGTGATAAGCATGCTGTTTTCTTTGATGTGGCAGAACTATTTTATACACTCATCCCTTCTATTATTCACATATGCATAACATGAAGGATTGTGTGCCTTACATTTTCAGTTTCATTCTGTGTGTTATATTTCTTGTGCATGTGAACTAATGTGCTAACATGTGTCTCTGACATTATTTGTGCCAATTATTTTCATTTCCAGGTGCCTCTGAAGGACACATAAGTTCTATGGCAGTGACCTTCCAAATTTACAGTGGTGCCGGAGCCTCAAGCAGCATTTCGCCGATCTCCACAAGGCGTTCATGAGACAAACACGCGCCACACTTTCACAGTGCTATGATTATTATTTATGTTTAAACATTTCGTTCTAAAATTGCTGTTACATTGTGTTTTGTGCCACCATCCTGTGGCTTACGTGGAGCTCGTGCAATTACGGTGTAGTCACCTCATTTGTGTACCATCAACACTGCGATGTCCCCATTCACAGCTGGAGCATACAGACAAATAAAAAAATATATCGATTGTAGCAGGGCTGGTGTGTATAATAATGCTTCTCTATTGATAATAATAACTTTATAAGTTCTTTAGGTCTTGCATAGAATACTGCAGTAATGTGTGGCAATGTAACCACCATTTATGATCGCTAGCATGTTAATTTAGTAGTTTGTAATGTATTTTATTTGAAAGGTAATTTTGCTTCCGCATCACGACAATTAGAAAGATGCCGATGATTCAATCCCTCATTAAGTAGCTTCTTAACACATTTGTTTCTTTCAAGCCTTTGTTTACTCATCAAGGCTGTTACAGATAGCAAACATATCTCACCTTCATGCAACATATTAAGAATGAAATATTCATATATATTTCTACACAGTACTTGCTTTTGAAAACAACGTGAATGGTCAATTGCTTTTACTCGAGATCTAGGATGTCCATTTGATCTTTGCAAGATGCAGCAGATAGATGCATGGTTTCTGCATTATGCTGATTTCCGTAAGCTGCTTATTGGGTAATTTAGCATGATATCGCACTTTCCCTAAGCTGCGGATGTCCGCATCTTCCCGCACGATATGAAACTTTCCGTAAGCTGCGGATGTCCGCATCTTTTCGCATGGTATGGCGCTTTCCGTAAGCTGCGAATGTTCGCATCTTTCCGCACGATGCGGCTTTCCGTAGTCCAATAATTGTGTATGTACGGATCCGTATATGCGGAACGTTTCAGTAGGGATATATCTCCTTCACTTGTACCATTACTTAAGTGGAAAGTCATAAGTAATCCATACGGAAGTGACCATTTTCCTTTAGTTTTGAGTACACCAATAATATATGAATGTCCTCCACATGTTCCCAAATGGCTGGAAAACAAAGCCGACTGGGAACAATTTCAAAAGCTTACTCACTTGAATTGGACTGACATATGCGGATTAGGAATAGATGAAGGTGCGCAGTACTTCACGGCCTTTCTTACTGACGCAGCAGCCAAGTGCATTCCACAAACATCTGGATTGCCCGGCAAACGACACGTCCCGTGGTGGAACACTGAGTGTCAGAATGCGCGAAAGGAACAGAACAGGGCATGAAGGTTGCTGCGGAACTCGCCAACAGCGGAAAACCTTGAGAGCTTTGAGAAAATAAAATATCGAGGCAGGAGAACGCGTCGGCAGGCCAGAAGAGAAAGTTGGCACAAGTTTTTATCAGGGATAAATTCATATACACAAGTGCCAAAGCCTGGAACATGGTTCGTAGGGTAGCAGGAAGAAAAGTACACTCACTTCCACTCGTAAACACTCAGGGTGATACCCTGGAAGATCAGGCAAACTTCCTCGGTTCACACTTTGAACGGGTATCCAACTCTTCCCACTATACTGATACTTTCCAAAAATACAGAACAAGAATAGAAAAGCAGAAACTCGAACACAAATCCACTAGATACGAGGCATATAACCAAGCTTTCAGTCTAGCTGAGCTCCGAACATCTCTCAACTCCTGCAGTACTTCTGCCCCAGGTTCTGACCGTGTGGTGTATGAAATGTTAAAAAACCTACCAGCAGAAACACGAAAAACCTTACATTGGTTGTACACTGCTATCTGGTTTTCTGGCACTATCCCTACCTCCTGGAAAGAGGCTCTTATTATTCCCATTTTGAAAGAGGGCAAGGGCCCGTCTTTAGCTTCAAGTATATTTCTATTGCACTTACAAGCTGCTTGTGCAAAGCCTTCGCAAAAATGATAAACTGCCGACTTTTACATATCCTTGAAACAAACAATTTGTTCGACCTTTTCAGTGCGGGTTTCGAGAAAGTAGATCCACCACAGACCACCTTTTTTGTATCGAGGCACAGATCAGAGACGCCTTCGTCCATAAACAATATTTTCTCTCTGTTCCTCGATATCGAAAAGGCTTATGATACAACATGGCGTTTTGGAATTCTAAGAGACCTGTCTCACCTTGGTGTGCGCGGAAGATTGTTTTACATATTCGAAAGTTACCTGTCAAACCGGACATTCTGTGTCCGTGTGGGCAGTGTTCTCTCACAAACATTTGTCCAGGAAACAGGCGTGCCACAAGGTGGTGTAGTTAGTTGCACACTTTTTATTATCAAAATGAATTCCTTGCACGTGTCCATCCCTCGCAATATGTTCTATTGTACATATGTCGACGACGTTCAGCTTGGCTTGAAGTCATGCAACTTGGCAATGTGTGAACGGCAGGTTCAGCTGGGTTTAAACAAGGTCTCCCAATGGGCAGAAGAAAACGGATTTCAACTCAATCCACAAAAAAGCACGTGTGTCTTGTTCTCTCGAAAGAGAGGCATGCACTCCAAACCTGACATTCGACTTAATGGGCAACGTCTGTCTGTCAAAGCCGAGCATAAATTCTTATGCTTAATCTTAGACAACAAGTTGACCTTCGTACCGCACATCAAGTATTTAAAAACAAAATGTTTAAAAGCCATGAATGTTATAAAAGTCTTGTCACGTACTACTTGGGGTAGTGATAGGCAATGCCGCATGAATCTTTATCGAAGCCTCATTCGCACCCGTTTAGATTATGGGGCTGTTGTTTATCAGTCTGCAACTCAAGGTGCTTTGAAGATGCTGGACCCCATGCACCATTTGGGCATCCGCCTTTCTACGGGGGCTTTTCGCACCAGCCCTGTAGAAAGCCTTTACGTTGAGTCAAATGAATGCTCGCTTCATCTACAGAGAACTTACACGTCCTTTGTATATTTTCTTAAGGTGAAAGCAATCAAGATGCACCCCTCATACTCTACTATTATTGATCTGTCGAGTTACATTCTGTTTGGAAACAGGCCTTCGATGAGGCAGCCCTTCTCAGTTCGCCTGAAGGGTCTAGCTGATGGAATTGGAGTGTCACTTGAACACAGTTTAATGGCTCCTGTAGCATACCCGCCACCGTGGCAGTGGCAGACTATAGACTGTGATGTCTAGAAGTTACAAAACATGCACCTATTGCCCATATCCGAAAATACTTCCTGGAACTTCAACACAAATACACACGTCATGAGTTCTTTACAGATGCCTCCAAGTCTAACTCCTCTGTGTCCTACGCTGCTGTTGACCCATCCTTTTCGGATGCTGGCCCTATACATCCAGGCACAAGTATCTTCACAATCACAGATTTGTCACAGTCAGCAAATTCTGCCATAGAGCTCACTATTTGTGTAATGTCTTCTGTCACCGCAGCATGACTGCAAGGAAATAATATCTTACACTCAACATTTACAGAGCGAATGGCAGGACTTTACACACACATTCATAACCGATCAAAGTTTTTGAGCACGCATTATTCATTCTTATTTTGTTTTAATGTAAGCCACGAAGGCTGATGAAGGAGTATCCACGCCAACAATAGTCGCGAAGCATCACGACGAAGAAAAAGCAGGAAAACAAGAAGACGAAACACCACTGTTCAAAGTGACCACGGAACGTAAGTAAAAAAATACGCCATCTCTCACTATAGGGAACTATGCGTGGATGCGAAGCAGCGAAGAGGTGGTGAACGCCATCTACAGAAGATCGTCTACGTCGCTTTAGGTGAGTGCAACAACATTGAGAGCCTATAACTAACTAACGTTGCAGGTGACCATCGCTTGATGCTGGTAACCGCTGCAGGTAACCAACGCTGCCGGTAACGATGAATCGCACTGTTAAACAGCTGGTCCCTCAACGCATACGCCAGAGACATCGAACGTGATCTCGAGCAAACCAAAACACAAGTGCTATGTATCAGAAAACGTAGAACGCTGCCAGACCATCAACGGCTCTCAACTGATCGTGTGCTATATGGGTCTCACCATCGACCACCAGCTTAGCTGGAGGCCCGAGATGGTGTCCATTCGCAGTGACTCATGAAGGAGCGGCGGCATGGCCTCCTGCATCTTAGCCAGCGGCATTGGCTGCTTCCAGGACATCGCGCTCCAGTTCTTTAACGCGGGAGGTGGATGGTTCGGCGGCAGCCGCTGGTTTCGCCCCATCGCTCAGCTACAGTGGCCGGATTAGGAAACTGTGATGAGCAGCAAGCGGCGCCTACGCAGGTCACTGAAGCCTCCGAGTAAGAGCCGTGTGGGGGAGTGCGGAATCGTTTATACGTTCAGTAAGGAAAAATCAGCAGTAATCTTTTTTAATGTCAGTGAAGGTAGTGAGCTTAGAACAGGAGGTCACGCTAGAGATAACTGATAAATACAATTATCTGGGCGTGTGAATAAGCAATGAGGCCGAGTACCTAAGGCAACACGAAATATACGTGACGACTTAAGGTAACAGGAATGCAGCGGTGACGAAAAACAGGGCACTGTGGAAGTACAATAGGTATGCTTTTGTGAGAGAAATATGGAAAGGGGTCATGGTTCTTGGTCCGACGTTCGGCAATGCGGTCTTGTGCATGAGATCAGAAGTTCGAGCAAGATCACAAAATAAGCAACGGGGAATGGGTCGGCTTGCCTTAAGAGCTCACGGGAATACACCAAATCAGAGAGTACAAGGTGATATGGGATGGCCGTCATTTGAGGGCAGGGAAGCTAGCAGCAACATAAAATTTTAGAAGTGATTAAGTGAAATGGTGGAGGGGCGTTGGGCTAGGAAGGTATTCAGCTACTTGTACATGAAAAATGTCGATATAAAATTAGGAAGCGAACCAGAAAATTGACTGATCAATACTTAGAAAACAGTAGGGGGCCAAACCAAAAAGAATTATCGGTTATGAAGAAGGTGAAGGAAGCTGAGACCAATATGTGGAGAATTGGCATGATTAGGAAGTCCGCACTAGAGTTCTGTTAAACTTTTATGCAGAAAATTGCAAAAGAAAGGATGTATGATGGTACTCGGGGTAGTTTTCTACTGTTTTGGGCTAGGAGGAGAGTATTGCGAAACAAGACATTTTGGGCCAAATACGAAGGGGTAGACACGATATGCAGCGCGTGTAGAGAGAAAGAGGCAAGTGCCGAACACTTGATAATGTTATTTAAAGGGCTTCACCCAATAGTTCAGTATGATGGCACAGAGCTTTTCAAAGCGCTCGGGTTTTGGGCGAGGGTGGGCAAAATAGACATTGAGCGGGTAGAATTAACAGAACGGAGGTTGTCTGATCGGTTGATAAAGTCGAGGCATGAGTGGAAATAAACCCTTCGCTGAAAGTACGAGTCGTCAACCTCAATATTTAAAGGAAAAAATATATCTAGTTTTTGATTCACTATTACGGCTTGGGGGCATTACCACCACCCGATCTAAAGGGTAAAGCCATATCAAACCACCCATCCACGTTGTTTCCATGTTTCTGACAAATTCATGGTGCATTTGTCCTTGTTTTTATTTGCGGTGGCAATCTCACACAAATGCTTCAGTATGAACTCTTATGGTGTGAAAATAAAGCCATTGCTCGTCCCAGAGCTTACTGCAAGCTACAATACAGCTAAAAAAAACATGCGTTGTCCGGCATTCCAAAGCACAAAGCTCTGTCAGCGCAGTGGCCGAGAGCGATCCCGCGCGCTAACAAGTTGCTTCAAGAAAACTTGGCGTTGTGCGAGATGCACTTCGGGGAGAGGTATACATCTCCCTGCACTTCGAGCACTGTGGATTGGCGAAATTGTCTGCATTGAAAGGAGTAGAACCGTAGGTGTGCTTGCCATTCAGGTTGTGGGGAAGGGCGTGGAAGCCGAGGGTTTATTGCAGTGCGCCTCTTACCTAATAAATGAGTGTATAAGGCAGATTTACGCCCCCCCCCCTTTTTAGATGACCTAAATAGTGTCCCGTTGACTAGTCAATGTATAAAACAAACTTAGCACCCCCCTTTAAGGTGGCCAGCCCCCTCTGAACCCCTCGTGCGGAAGCCTATGGGTGGGCCTTTCGGAGAAGCTCTTCGCATTGTAGATACCTTTGAAATCACTTTTTCAAAGTGGTTTAACAACAACGAGCTTCACTAAAACAGCTTGGAAGAGCTTGTTTCCTGCTTGAAAAAAAAAAGTTGTCACACTGGGTGGCTTACAACATTGTCCGAGCTTCACCAATCAAGTAAAGATGTTTTTTCTGCTCACCCATCTGAGTTTTTACACAAAAGTACCCCACAAGGACCGACCATCTCACCGTGAAAAGAGGAAGGACCTGAAGCTCAGGCGCATCACCTAGGCTTCCAGCCGAATGTTCAGTGAGGCACTTGTGAAATATAAAACTTTTTTCTTGGGTGTAAAATTGGACGTGCGACAAATTATTACGAGTGCATTGTTGTAAAAGCATAATTGTCACTACTCGGAAATGCGTTGTATGACCTGTGTGCAGAATAAAAAGGAATTCATCCAGATACCACTTCTGATTGTCGTCTCTGAGTATGAAGATTTGATTGATGTGGCTTTATTTACACTCTATTGCTTGAGGATATGATGGTTCGTCATCGAAAGTGTCGCAAACAATGGCTCAAAACGGAGTTCATCGTTCCACTCTTCTACCGCTTCACATCAATAAAATGTTTCAGTGCCGTCACGCGCTCACTTTCGGCATCCGGTCAACCTGACGATATTACAGTTTACTCGTGCATTCACATAGGCATCCTGTTTTCTAGAAGGTAAATAACATAATTTTTGGGCGCCATTTTAGGTCATGCACGAGCAAAAAAAATATTTTTAAATGTTTCACATTGTCCGCGCACGTGGTTGATTGCCGTATATGCGCTGTGCATCGTCACCTTGGGTGATGTGCCAACGTGTGCCAGTGCCATCTGGCAGTTTTCTCCCAAGGCGTTAAGCGCTTGCTGGTGTGTTCGTCACAATTCCCTATTCTAGCCATTGCAGCTAGGCCTCCATGGGAAGCGCCGCAACGGCCCCCGCGGAAGTTTGCAGTGATTTTGTTGAGTGGGTGTGACGTTGTTTTCCAGTGGGTGCCATCTCACGTGGGATTACTTGGCAGCAAGACAGTGGACGCCCTCGCCAAGCAGGCTCATCACTCCAGCACACCCGTCTCAGTGTTCTACCGCGCGGCCGATGTTATGCATCTCCGTATTGCGCGCCGTGTGCGCACATTCCGCCCAGACCCACGTGTGGCTACCGGAAACCCTCACGACCGCTGCTGAGGACCGGCATCGGCACCCGCGCCTTCCTGCTTCGGCTTCGCACTTACTGTTTCCGCACCGCTGAGAGGCACTTTCGCTTCACCAACAGCGGGAGCGCTTCGTGTCCCCAATGCCTGGTGGGCGGACGACCGAGCACAACCTGTTGCAGGGTCCTGGCTACACCGAACAACGCCGTCAGCTCTTCGACGCCTACGGTCGTCTGAGACTGCCTCACGTGAGCCTCGACCACCTGCGGTTTCCTCAGGCCCACCGCTCAAAGCTCTTGGATGCCTTCAAGGCCTTGCTTCAATTCCTCGGTAACACCGATCTCATCACGCGCCTCTAGTGAGGCCCGTACTCACATTAGAGTGTACTAGAAGTGTTGAGTGGCGTGACCGCACCTCGCCGCCGGGTCCCGGCTGCGTTGCCCGTAGCGGCGGCGCTGCAGTCGAATAATACTGAAAGAGCCGTGCGCCACGTGCAGGAACTTCTCTGCGCTTCGGCTCCTCCGTTGGGCTTTCTTAATGCTGTTTCTTCGTACCTACCCATCATTCATATCTAGCACATGATGCCCGAGGCCTTGAAGTATCACACTATAATCTACTGAATTTGAGCTTCATAAAATCTGTTGTGAGAGCTCGAAATGTATTCAGAAAGGATGTGTCGATCAAATTTTGTCGTGTCGGCAGTACAAGGAGAGGATTTGAGGTCCGTATCGAAGATGAAGCTTCACCTCTAAGAGCTTCACCGCTTAGTTTCCTTAATGAGAATTAAGCGGAGAGGTGGAGCGTCGTCGTAGAGGAGAAGAGGACGACAAGCGACGTCCAGGCGGCGAACAACACTGATGACGTCGAGGTGACGGTGAGCGGCTGTGCTGCGTATCACGGGCATCGAAGGGTGGAAGGCGGCGGTAGCTGTCGGGGATCAGCGCAGGAGGCTGCAAAAGGCGGTAGCTATCGGCGCGGTGAGCAATGTTATTCTGTGTTTGGAACGAAGACCAATGGTTGCGGCAATACCGTGCGACGTGCCCTGTGCGGCAGCAGTTAAAGCAGATCGGCCGATCATCTGCCGTTCGCCAATTGACCAGATTGCGAGAGCGTGTCAAAGGCCGTTCCTGTGGCGGTGACCTGGGGCGAGGCGGTGACTTTGAACGGAAGCCAATTGGTCGAGGCTGAGCAACGGCGCAGACATCGCAGTCCAAATTGCTGAGTTCTCATCACACGATCTACTGTACCAAGCAAACACGAGGTACTTGCGAATCGACGTGGCCGTTGGTGGGAAGAGTAGCTGTAATTGCTTCGATTTCGCGCCGAACGATTCACGTAATTTCAGACGCCGGTGAAGACTGCCGATGAGAGGTCAGTTCTTCTTCGCAGGGGGACGTCGCAGCAGTGTTCGGCAGTGGAGTGAATGATCTTAAAATACGCCTGCTGTTGACCTGTTCAAAACGCCGGCATTACTGAATAAATTCCTCGACGCTCGTGCAGTTCCGGAACATTAGCAGGTTGAACGCATCACCCGCTATCCCCTTGAGGACGTGGTCAACCTTATCAGACTCCGACATGTCGTTGTCGACTTTACGACATAGAGCCAGCACGTCCTGTTTATACGAGATATACGGCTCTGTGGATGTCTGAGCACGTATAGATATCTCCATCTTTGCAGCCGCCTTTCGACCGATGGGCTTCCCAAATAAGTCGCGAAGCTTCTTCTTGAATGTGCCCGAAATGCCGATCTCCTAATGGTACTCATAGCAGACGTAGGCCGTGCCTTTCAGGTAAAACAGCACGTTGGCCAGCATGAGAGTCGAGTCATACCGGTTGAGCGCAATGGTACGTTCGTAGTCAGCTATCCAGTCGTCAACAACAAGTTCGTCCATACCGCAGAGCGTTTCTGGATGTTTCGGATGCGTCAGCACGTACGTAGGTGGGAGTGGGGCTGGTGGAGGCATTGTAGTGGATGGTGCAGGCGTCACCGAGGCCGATGGAGTGGTGGCCGTGGGATCAGTCCCGTGTTCCATCACGGAAACTCCGATTTGGCGACCACTACGGAGACCCGTTGTATGGGGCTTCGTTACCCAGCACGTCCACCAATTTGTTACGGGTATTACAAATACACGGAAAAGAAAAACGAGTGTATTTGCAATATTTACGGGTAGCTGTGACATCCCAGGACAACTAGGATCTCGCGGGCCGAATCCGCTTCTTCGTCATCGATGCGTTTGGAGCCGTGCTCACTGCCTCTTAATAATGTTGTTAATATCTATGCTGCCTATGACTTACATGCCTATATATATATTCATATATATATATATATATATATATATATATATATATATATATATATATATAGATATATATATATATGAAAGTAGATGCGCTTTCACATAACAACTGTTTATTGTGCCGACGTTTCGACGGGAACCCCGTCGAAACGTTGGCAAAATAAACAGTTGTTATGTGAAAGCGCATCTACTTTGATATTTAAAACCTTGCGGCAACCAAAGTTATTCTTCTGTATACATAATTATATATATGTATATTTATATGCGATCTAACAGACCGTAATGCCAGGGAATGTACAGGGGAAGTTATTAGAACCAATGAAATTTAAATAAGAAGAAAGAAAAGTGGATGAAAAAAATAACCAGCTATGAGCAGGAATCGAACCTACGACCTCCGAATTACGTGTTCGATGCTCTAACTACTGAGCTACCACAGCGGCCTTCCCTCCATCCACTTTTTTGGGTTCATATATGAATTTAGAAGTAGGAGTGACAGTCAGCGCCATCTATAAGCCAAGCGACGAGTGTGAAAACACTCTTTTATGCGCATGTTTGGCGTCACGTAGCACGTGAACTTATTATGAGCGGGCAGCTGATTAATAGTCCTTCGTATACAACCTTATGGCACCAAGTCTGCCAGTACGAGGCGCTCGTTCAATGAAATAAGGGAAAGAAGTGTATACCTAAGGGCTCGTTTTTTCGTGTTTTAACGCAATATTAATGAGATCTAACAGACAGTAATGCCAAGGAATATACAGGAGAAGTTATTAGAACCAATGGAATGTAAATAGGAAGAAAGAAAAGTGGATGAAAAAATAACCAGCCGTGAGCAGAAATCGAACATACGACCTTCCAATAACGCATTCGATGCTCTAACCACTGAGCTACCACAGCGGCCTTCCCTCCATCCACTTTTTGGGTTTATATGTGAATTTAGAAGTAGGAGTGACAGTCAGCACCATCTATAGGCCAAGCGACGAGTGTGAAAACACTCTTTTATGCGCATGTTTGGCGTCACGTAGCACGTGAATTTATTATGAGCGGGCAGCTGAATAATAGTCCCCCGTATACAACCTCTCTGTAGTATACATTGCTCTCTGTAGTATACAAGCTATTTACAAAGGTAACTGCTAACAGTGTAAAGAAAACATTAGAATTCAATCAACCAAAGGAACAAGCAGAATTTCGAACAGGCTACTCAACAATATACCACATTCATACTATCAATCAAGTAATAGAGAAATGCTCAGAGTATAACCAACCATTATACATAGCCTTCATAGATTACGAGAAGGCGTTTGATTCAGTAGAAATATCAGCCGTCATGCAAACACTGCGGAATCAGGGCGTAGATGAAGTATACATAAACATTCTGGAAGAAATCTACAGGGGATCAACTGCTACCATAGTGCTTCATAAAGAAAGCAACAGAATACCAATCAAGAAGGGTGTAAGGCAGGGCGACACAATTTCCCTAATGCTATTTACCGCGTGCTTACAGGAGGTTTTCAGAAGCCTAAAATGGGAACAGATAGGGATAAGAGTCAATGAAGAATACCTTAGTAACCTGCGCTTCGCCGATGACATTGCAATGCTGAGTAACTCAGGGGACGAATTGCAACTCATGATTACGGAGTTAGACAAGGAGAGCAGAAAGGTGGGTCTTAAAATTAATCTGCAGAAAACGAAAGTAATGTACAACAACCTCGGCAAGGAGCAGCGCTTCGAAATGGGTAATAGTGCACTTGAAGTTGTAAAAGACTATGTCTACTTAGGGCAGGTAATAACCGCAGAGCCGAATTACGAGATTGAAGTAACTAGAAGAATAGGAATAGGGTGGAGCACATTCGGCAAGCACTCTCAAATTATGACAGGTAGATTGCGACTATCTCTCAAGAGGAAGGTATATAACAGTTGTATCTTGCCGGTACTTCGCTATGGAGCAGAAACCTGGAGACTTACAAAGAGGGTTCAGCTTAAATTAAGGACGACGCAGCGAGCAATGGAAAGAAAAATGGTAGGTGTAACCTTGAGAGACAGAAAGAGAGCGGAGTGGATTAGGGGACAAACAGGGGTTAAGGATATCATAGTTGAAATAAAGAAGAGGAAATGGACATGGGCCGGGCATGTAGCGCGTAGACAGGATAACCGCTGGTCATTAAGAGTAACTGACTGGATTCCCAGAGAAGGGAAGCGGGTTAGGGGGAGACAGAAGATAAGGTGGGCAGATGACATTAAGAAGTTTGCGGGTATAAATTGGCAGCAGCAAGCACAGGACCGGGTTAACTGGCGGAACATGGGAGAGGCCTTTGTCATGCAGTGAACGTAGCCAGGCTGATGATATATATATATATATATATATGATGCTATGATAACCGGGAGACGTGGTCTGGCTCCTGCACTATGTTTATTTCATTAGGCACTTCTTCCTTCTCGACCTCTACCAATCACCACTTCATACGTCACATGATTCCCCCTTCCCCTGAAAGAAGGCATGGATTAGGAACAAGAAAAAGTAAACTAGGAGGGGTTGAAAAGCCCTAAATGTCAAAATTCAGAATTGGTTCTATGCTCCAGGGGAGTTCCACAAAATTTCAAAGACTTCAGGGGAGAGTGCAGGGGTCCTGTTAACGCAGGAGTTGTGGTGGGCGAGCTGACTGTAGCGTTCTGGAGAAGATAACCGCGTTATGCACAACTGCACTGACCATGACACGGCTTCAGCAACTGCGAAAAATGAACAAGGTTGGACGTCCTTTTGGCATCGGCAGCTCGGATGTCATCGGGGCTGTATTTTCGTCGTGAAGGGTGCACTCCAGATGCTTCTTGCGTGCGTGCTTCTCGACAGATTGTGACAGAGTGCCGGAGTGCTTGCGGTCTGCAAGTAGTACTTCCGCGTCTTTCTCGGCATCTTTTGTGGTGTTGCAGTGGGTGTAACAGCAGGCACCGGGAGCGTCTCTGGTGACTTTTTTTTGTGCGAAAGTGTCTGACGTGTTGAAATGGCCTTTGGATTGGTGATGTTATTTTTCAATGTTCTTCAATCGGTGAGTGCACTTCTGTTGATTTTTCCCTTCGTCGATGCCCTCGGTTCAGTCTGTCTCGTTGTTTCCCAAGTTGGTGAACTTGGCTTTGCTTGATCTGCTGGAGCTGCTCAGGAGATGGCTGCAGTGGCACCCCTTCTGGAATTTGGCATTCATTTTCTTCGAGGTTTGCAAGTCCTATAAACAGTTGATGCATGAGGATCTGGTCTTTTGCTTGTCGGGCATAGTTGTTTATGTGCCATCATTGCTAGCATGCTCTTCAGAGGCTTCGGTAAGGTGGTCCAGTATGAATGCTTCTGACAGGCAGCTGTGTGCGAGGTTCGATATATGCAATATTTCTGCATTGTTTTGATTGTTGAAGCTGTGAACTCTGGATGAGGATAACACAAGCGACTTTGCATTATTATGTTCGAACGGCCCAGTCTGCTGAGCCATATAAGTAAAGTAGTGTGATGAGAAACACCTTTTCGAGTCGTCATGGCTTGGTTGGGTACTTTTCCGATGCGTCAATAGTTCATCTATTGTGAACACGGTTTCCTTACGAGGCAGACGGTGAGCGTTAAGAGCACCTGAGGAGCCGCATGATGTAAAACCGGGTGGCGGGTCATGCATTCGAGACGAAGAATGGAGAGTATCAAGTGGTCGAGCAACGTACCGAGTCATATGCTCAAGCGATGACTTTGGAAGTGTCGTCTTGCGTGCAAAAGGGAGGCTCACTCAATGCTTGTGTTTTTTTCCGAAATACGCTTGGTCGCCTGTCAGTTTTCTCATGTTCCACTTGGTGTTGCGGGAGTGGTCGATTCATGCTGGGTGTTCGTAAGCTTGAAGACTGCTTGTGAAAGTGACAACTGAGTGCGATTGCTTGTGGATGGTTGGTTATATGCGAACTTTCATCGTAGTCGCCAACACGGGCGATCGTCTCTTCTTTGATCTTTTGCTACGATTCGTCGTATTCGAATATGTGTGTCAAGTAAAATTTGAAAGCCTCACCGAAGACGTAGTGAGTAAAGTTGATGACCATCTCCCGTTCCGACCAGGATGCACTGGCAGCGTGGAGATCGAACAGGTTGAACTAACCCTGTACGGGTCCGTCGTCCGCTGATCCGGCCTACTTGGGGATGTCAAGGTTGTCTGATGTCTGTCTTGATGCCGGTCTGCCGGTGTAGAGTTGGGATGAACTTTCGCGGTCCACATTTGGTCATGCGTCTTGCTGAGATGTCCGATAATGATGGCCGGTTGATGATGTGGCTGCCAGTGTTTCATCCTGTCGACTCGTGTGACGCTATGATGAATGGGCTGGCTCATACCCCATGTTTATTCCATTAAGCACTTCTCCCTTCTCTGCCTCCAAGAACCTTCGCTTCATACGTCACACACACACAAACACACACACACTCATATATATATATATATATATATATATATATATATATATATATATATATATATATATATATATATATATATATATATATATATTATATATATATATATATATTGTTACGGTAATAAAATAGGTGTAGGTAACAGTGTAGCGAACAGCAGAACAGTCTTGATCGAGTAGCGCGAGTTTGTCGTCGTAATTTCTTCCCACCAAATCCTTCGCACGCACAAGTAATGATGACACTAGCCACGCAACAGCCAGAAACCCACTACATGCTCGGGTCACTACTCTTCCACTCGATAAGGATCGACTGGATGCTCTCAAACGTATCAAGGCAAGAGCATGTCTTCAGCGTGAGTAATACAGCTTCATCTTAGCCACGTGGCCGATGTCCGGCTGGGCACCACTACGGGAGGACTGCACGCTGGGCTCTGCGGTAACTTCATAGTTTGCATCGCTGACGCGCTGAAGAACCCAGTAAGGGCCGAAATAACGACGCAAGAGCTTCTCAGAGCGGCGGCGTTGGCGTACGGGGACCCCAGAGCCATGCTTTTTCTCCGGGGTGGTAGGTGACTTCTCTGTGCCGAATGTTGTACCTATGAGCATCGTGTTCTTGCTTAGAGCGAATGCGCAAGCGAGCTAGTTGTCGAGCTTCTTCGGCACGCTTCGCATACTGGTCAGCATTTTCAGTGGTGGTCGTAATTGCGTCAAGTAATAGCATGACGTCTAACATAGTAGTACCTTCACCACCGGGAAGCAGGCGGAAAGGTGTAAATCCTGTAGTTTCTTGCACGGCGGTGTTATTTGCGAATGTTACGAAAGGAAGGACACTGTCCCAGTTTTTATGGTCCACGTCGACATACATGGAAATCATGCCTGTGATGGACTTATTGAGCCGTTCTGTTAATCCGTTAGCTTGTGGATGGTAAGCTGTCGTTCGACGATGTACGGTGCCGCTGAGTGCCATCGCTTCTTCCGGTAGTTGGGAAGTGAAGGCCGTGCCTCTGTCTGTTAGAACCACGGCCAGTGCACCATGGCGGAGGGTGACAGCGTGAATGAAGAAATCCGTGATATCGCTTCCCGTACCACTCTGGAGTGCACGTGTTTCACAATAACGGGTTAATTAGTCAGTCGCATATATTATCCATCGATTCCCCACTGAAGATTTTGGAAATGCACCTAGCAAGTCCATGCCAAATTGTTGAAATGGTTCTCGGGGTGGCTCATGAGGGTGTAAATTATCAGCAGGTTTCATGGGCGGAGTTTTGCGACGCTGACAGTCTCGGCAGGTTTTTACGTAGTACTTGACCATACGGGACATTTTGGGCCAATAGTGCGTGTGGCGGATACGTGCCAGAGTACGTGTGAACCCTAAATGCCCGGAAGATGGTTCGTCATGGCACGCCTTAAGGATGTTGTCTCGCATCACAGATTGTACGGCCAGTAGGGCGCTTCGAGCGTTGGGATCGAAGCTCGGCTTGTACAGGACGTTGTCACGAAGGAAAAATGATGAAATTGTGCACCTGAATGTTTGTGGTGGTTGTTCAAGCTTGTCCTCGAGATGGTCAATGATCGTGCAAAGTTCTGTGTCATCACGCTGTTTTTACGCCACGTCGGAGGCTGTGACGGCCATGAGGAAACTTTCGTTATCAGTTTAGTCAGGAGGAATCGACTCGACTGGGGTACGTGATAGGCAGTCAGCATCGGTGTGCTTGCGTCCTGATTGTAAACCACTGTAACGTCAAATTGTAGTAAGCGGAGACTCCATCGAGCTAGGCGCATGAGGGGTCTTCGAAACCAGCAAGCCACCAAAGAAATGGTGGTCGGTGACTACTTTGAATAATCGCCCATACAAGTACGCTCGCAACTTCGATATGGCCCACATGACAGCTAGGCATTCCTTTTCTGTGGTGGAATAGTTCGTTACAGCCTATGATAACGTACGACTAGCGTAGGCGATCACTCGCTCGATACCTTCCTGCCATTGCACAAGGACGGCTCCGAGGCCGACATTACTTGCATGTGTATGCACTTCATTGTCGGCATTTTCGTCGAAAAGACCCATGATTGGAGGAGTCTCGAGGCATCGTCGTAACTCGCAAAAAGATTCATGTTGTTCCGGGGCCCACACAAAAGCAATGCTGTCTTTCGTGAGTTGGTTTAAGGGCTCTGCTATTTTAGAAAAGTTCGGAACGAAGCGACGACAGAACGCACAAAGGCCAACAAAACGGCGTACGTCGTGTTTGTTCGTCGGATTTGGGAAGGCAGCGACAGCCAGTGTTTTCTCGGGGTCGGGGCGAATTCCGTCACTGTTGACAACAAGGCCGAGAAACTTGGGCTCCTCGTAGCTGGAGTGGCATTTTTCGGGCTTGAGCAACATGCCAGCTGTTCGTAGAGCTTACGTACTGCGCAAAGTCGCTGAAGGTGTTGCTCGAAAGTCCATTAAAAAACGACGACGTCATCTAAATCGACAAGACACATTGCCACTTGAGACCGCACAAAGCTGTGTTCATCATTCGTCGAAAAGTTGCGGGAGCAGATCACAGTCCAAAAGGAAGCACCCTGAATTCGAAGAGCCTATCAGGAGTAATGAAGGTGGTCTTTTCCCTGTCACGCTCATCGACCTCAATTTGCCAGTAACCACTGCGTAGATCCATGGACGAAAAATGTCGCGTGTTTCTAACGGGGTCGAGGGAGTCCTCAATGCGAGGAAGCAGATAAACGTTTTTCTTTGTCATGGTGTTCAGTTTGCGTGATCAACACAGAAACGCAATTTGCCGTCTTTCTTTTTCACCAACACAATCAGTTATGCCCATGGGCTTCTAGATGGGTGAATGATGTCGTCTGCAAGCATTTGTTGTACTTGGTCGTGGATGGCGTCTTGTTCTCTGCGGGAAACTCGATAAGCATGTTATCGAATAGGCCTTTCGCTGGGCTCTGTTATGACTCTGTGCTTTGCGACGGGTGTCTGTTTTATTTTGGACGTCGCGGCAAAGCAATCACTGAAGGAAAACAGGAGGGAGCGAGGACTCTCTTGCTGTGAAGCCGACAGTGCACAGTTCACATCAAGCTTAACCGGAGACTGTTTGTCGTCGCGAGGACCGGAAGAGAGTTACGTGAGTGAGAAGCTGGCTTTCAAAACTCTGATTTCTTCGAAGTAAGCGATGACACACTGCTTCATGAAGTGCTGGTATTCATAACTGAAATTTGTTATTAGAATTTTCGCAGGCTTTTGCGTCAATTCTATGAGAGCACGGGCGACGCATACTTGACGAGACGAGAACACGGACACATTTCCTTCCACAACTCCGAGAGCAGTTTTGTTGATGTCACTGAGCACGTTAAGCAGAACACTGGAACAGGGTAGCACTCTCACTGAATCGTCGGATACACACAACGCCATCATACGCGAGTCACAATCCTGAGCATGTTCTTTACGTGAAAACGTCACCAGCTATTCTCGGAGATTCATAATAGCCCCAAAATCTCGAAGGAAGTCTAATCCCAAGTTGACCTCCGGGAGCATTCCCGCAGTACGACGAAAGTCCCGATGAAGGTCGAAGCGCCAATATGTACTCGGGCAGTGCACCTCCCAAACGGCGTCACTAGATGAATACCCACGGTACAAAGCTGCGGGCCGTTCCATGGCGTCATCACTTTTCGGAGAGCAGCCACGAAGTCATCACTCATAACGGAGTAATCTGCGCCAGTATCCACGAGTGCGGTGGTCGAGTAATTGTCGACGGTTACAGAAATATTGGCGGAAAATGCTGCGTCAAGTTCAGAAAATTTCGTGACAGAAATATCGGCATTGTCAACGTGTCGTGGCGCAGGATGTTTGTCAGTTCGGTCAGCAGCGGCACTACCCTAAGAGGTCACTGGCCTCAGTTTTCCTGGCGTGGGTCAGGACTTGGGGACCTGTTCCGTACACCAGAGAACGTGGCATAACGATTAGGCGAGCCGAGGCGCCTATGAGAAGGTGAGCGTGGCCGGTGGCTTTGGGCAGAAAGAAACGGCTGCTGCGCTACTAGGTATTGCTGAATCTCGCGAGGACGCTCCCCGTTGCTGAGTCAACGGGGAGCGTCCGTGTGAGATGCTTCGTAGTTATTTGCAGGTGCGGATGGACGGGGCGTTGGTGAGAAAGAAGGGGGTGGCCAGCGTCCGGTAAAAGGTTGAGGACTCCTCAATGCTTCGGCGTAAGACAGAGCAGGAGCGTCCACACGCATTGGGAGCAAATGTTGGGTCACACTGCTGAGTTCATCGCGAATAATTTCTCCCAGAATCGTCACACTTGGGTGAGCAGAAGTGGGACGGACTTTTCCGAGCTCCTCCCGGACCACGCTCCGCACTAGCTCGCGGAGTGCTCATAAGTCCTGTCCACAGGTGAAAGGTGACACCGCGGCAACAGAAGCTTGACGGTCGTACTGTAGAAAGCGTTGCTGAAGTGCCCGTTCCATGGTAGTAGCTTTCGCGATGAACTCATCGACAGTGGTTGGGGGCTTGCGTATCAGTCCAGCAAAAAGTTGCTCCTTGACACCCCGCAGGAGGAGTCGAACTTTTTTTGTTTCATCCATCCCTGGGTCAGCGCGCTTACACAAGCGTGACATGTCTTCGACAAACATAGCCACGTTTTCATTTCGCTTCTGAACCCGGCTCTGCAGAGCCTGCTCGGCCTTTTCTTTCCTTTCGGAATTTCTGAATGCCTGGCATTGCTGTCGCTGAAATTCTTGCCAGTTGGTGTTAGACGGCTCATGTTTCTCATACCATGAGCCGTCTATCCTCAACTACTTCGCACTTGAAGACTACCAGCGTAGTCTTCAAGTGCGAAGTAGACGTAGCGAAGCTTCTTTGTGTCGTTCTATTCGTTGGTGGCTGCGACCCGATCGAAGTGGTCAAGCCAGTCATCTACGTCCTCGAATACATCACCATGAAACGGGTTCGGGGTGCGTGCTGTGTAGACGACGCTTGGGGTAGATGCGAGTTGGTCTACGTTGCTCTCTTGCGTCTGACTTGCCGTTGTGGTGTTCATTCTTGCCGAGCTCAAGTGACCGAATTCAAGAGGTAGTCCTAGCAAGCGTCGGCTGAGGTGAAGTGCCAGGTTTTCCTTCGGAATTATTGAAATGGTGGCAGAAGCTTGAAGCGGCTTGAGTTAAAACTAGCGAATTTGGATTGTACCCGGCACCTCCACCAGTTTGTTACGGTAATAAAATGAGTGCAGGTAACAGGGTAGTGAACAGCAGAACAGCCTCGATCGAGCAGCGCGAGTTTGTCAACGTCCTTTCTTCCCACCATATATTTCGACACGCACAAGTAATGATGACACTAGCCACGCAGCAGCCAGAAACCGACTACATGCTCACGTCAATATATATATATATATATATATATATATATATATATATATATATATATATATATATATATATATAATTATATATACATATATATATATATATATATATATATATATATTCGTATAGGAAAGAAGACGCACGTACGAAGTTATTTTATTTGACGTTTCGGCCGTGGGTCCGGCCTTCATCAGAATTCTGATGAAGGCCGGACCCACGGCCGAAATCAGAATTTTGATTCTGATGAAGGCCGGACCCACGGCCGAAACGTCAAATAAAATAACTTCGTACGTGCATCTTCTTTCCTATACGAATAATATTTCCCGGACCCAGCATCACTTTTGTTTTTGGTATATATTTATATTTATATATATATATATATATATATATATATATATATATATATATATATATATATATATATATATATATATATATGGGATATGGCACAACGGGAGCGTTGTCAACAAGGATAAATATATTTATTTCCCAACAGTTTCGGGAGGGGTCCTCCCTTCATCAGGGGATGAGTTATGCTGACATGAACTTCCAAACTTCGTTGCTGCCGCGTCCCTCTCGCCTTGAAAGATGTTTGCGAGAGTGAGAGGGAAATAAAAAAGGACTATATATATATTTATATATATATATATATATATATAGTTTAGTATGTGTATTTATATAGTACTTATAAAAGGTAAATTTCTAATATTAAGATGCACCAATGCCTGCCTACACATTTGACACTTATTCATAGGACTAATTTTCTAAGACCGAACATCGTCATAAATTCTGGCTTGCGATGGCGTTACGCCAATAGAATATTTGGAAACCAGCCGCATTTAGGCTGCCGATACAAAATGAGAAGTGCATGGTTACAATGAATTTACGCAGATTATCAGACGGGCTATATATACAATTTGCACTTTTAAATGCGAAACATTTCTTAGCGGACTTCAGCGATTTTTGCGTATCTATCTATCTATCTATCTATCTATCCATCTATCTATCTATCTATCTACCTATCTATCTATCTATCTATCTATCTATTTAGCCGCCTAGGACTTTTAGCTCTCCTGGCCGTTTCGATATTAGTATATATGCCAAACTTGGTATGGCATAACATGACAGTATGCAAAATGTATTTGAGTAGTCATAACATGAAAATCATGAAATGTATGTCATGAATGTCAGGATTTACATTTCACGGTCCTGAAGCTTTTGCTGTGGTTTCGTTAAATGGCATGTTACAAAACTTGTATGGTATGGCATGATTGCATGGCGAACGCAAGCGACAGACCCTAAGATGAAACTCATGACATGCGTGTCATGTACCAACATTACTATATGCTACGTCATGATGCGCTCGCAGCCGTTTGGCTAGCGTTCTGCATGACGCTCCGACGGCAGGTCCCCTGGGTTTTTGACGCGCCTATCACCGCGTGCGGCGACGGTTCTTTTGGCCTGGCCTGTATAAATTTGTGCGCCGCTATGTCGCTGCTTGCGAGCGCAGCCAGCGTCCCAAACGTCCTGCTCTCCGTACGGCTAGCCTGCTCCAACCTATCGACATTCCCCCGGAACGATTCTTCCGTCTCGGCCTCGACTTGCTCGGACCTTTCTCAACGTCCGTGTCAGGCAACAAATGGATCGCGGTCGCATTTGACTATGCGACCAGATACGCTACAACTCGTGCCTTGCCAAGTAGCTGCGTTACAGACGTCACAGACTTTTTTCTGAATGACGTCATTCTACGGCATGGGGCTCCGCGCCAGCTTCTGACGGATCATGGCCGCTGCTTGCTCGCAAAATTTATCGACAAAATCCTCCGTAGCTGCTCTACCGAACATCACCTTACTACTGCCTACCATCCCCAGATCAACGGTCTCAAAGAGCGCCTCAACCAAACTCTTACAGACATGCTGTCTATGTACGTCTCTGCTGATCACCGTGACTGGGACGCTATGCTTTCTTACGTTATGTTTGCGGACAATTCATCAAGGGATGACACCGCCGGCTATTCTCCGTTCTTTCTTCTGTGCGGCCCCAACCCTGCGTTGCCATTAGACACACTCTTGCCCTCTGATACTACCAAACGAACGGTGTATGCTCAGGACGTTGCTTCTTGAGCCCGCGTCACTCACCAAATCGAGCACACTAGGCTCACTGCTTCTCAGGCCTCACAAAACATCCGCTACGATGACTAGCACCGCGTTGCTGACTATCCTGCTGACTCTATCGTCCTACTTTTGACGTCGCATCGGCGAGAAGACTTCTGCGAGAAGCTCTTTCCACGATACACCGGGCTCTACAAAGTTTTCCGCAAAGTCACTGACGTCGACTACCTTATCACTCCCGCTGAACCACACTCATCTTCTGCCACACCACCTACTGATGTGTTTCATGTGTCGCGACTAAAACGCTGCTACACTGCGAGTCCTGATTGACTTAGCGCCATCGTCACGGCGCTTCGTCCACCGCGGGTGATGTTACGAGGCAGTGGACATGGCTCCGCCGTCGTAAGAGCATCGATAAAGAAGAAGCGGATTCAGCGCGCGAGATCCTAGAAGCCCTGGGGTGTCACACCTACCTGTAAGTATTGCAAATGCACTCGTTTCTCTCTTCCGTGTACTTGTAATCTCCGTAACATTATGTATGCAATGCCCCTTAGCACAGCACCTATTTTTAGGCGGTGCATTTTTCGTCCGCCTACGCTAGAATTGAAATAGTTTTAATGCGTCATACTGTGGAAAAGGTGAAATTTACAAAGGGCAATTGTGCAGAGACACGCAATATTCAGCTTCGCCAACTATAAATGTTCGGTGCAAGGCCACCCAGAACATGTTTTTAAGGAGGGGTGGGGTGCAGCATATTGACTAACTTTGGCAATTGGTGGTCGCTGTGAATGCATATAAATTTTTTATAGTACCCTGAAAGTTGAACAACGAAAAAATTTTGTGGTGTAGGGGGTCCAGACTTCCTTCCTCTCCCCTCTTTACTTATGGCCTCCTGGTTCTGCGTGTGTTTGATATGTTATTTTTTTGATGTCACAGCTTTCTAAGCACAGCTATCTTCCAAGAAACCGGCTCAGTTATTCTGAATATTGTAGACAGCCAACCAACGAAGAAAGTGTTAAGAAGAAAGTCAGTATAAGACACACCCTTTCTGAATCATTTTCGAGCTCTCACAACATGTTCTATAGAGCTCAAATTCAGTAGATTGGCGTGTGATACTTTAAGGGCTCTGGCATCATGGGCTAGACATGAATGATGGACAGGTACGAAGAAACAGCATTAAGAAAGCCCAACGGAGGAGCCGAAGCGCAGAGAAGTTCCTGCACGTGGAGCACGGCTCTTTCAGTATTATTCGACTGCAGCGCTGCCGCTACGGGCAACGCAGAAGGGACCAGGTGGCGAGGTGCGGTCACGCCACTCAACACTTCTATTACACTCTAACGTGAGTACGGGCCTCACTAGAGGCGCGTGATGAGATCGGTGTTACCGAAGAAGTCAAGCAAAGCCTCGAAGGCCAGCAAGAGCTTTGAGCGATGTGCCTGAGGAAACCGCAGGTAATCGAGGCTAACGTGAGGCAGTCTCAGACGACCGTAGGCGTCGAAGAGCCGACGGCGTTGTTCGGTGTAGCCAGGACACTGCAACAGGATGTGCTCGGTCGTCCTCCCACCGGGCATTGGGGACACGAAGCGCTCCCGCTGTTGGTGAAGCGAAAGTGCCTCTCAATGGTGCGGAAACAGTAAGTGCGGAGCCGAAGCAGGAAGGCACGGGTGCCGATGCCGGTCCTCAGCAGCGGTCGTGGGGGGTTTCCGGTAGCCACACGTAGGTCTGGGTGTAATGTGTGCACACGGCGCGCAATACGGAGATGCATAACATCGGCCGCGCGGTTGAACGCTGAGACGGGTGTGCTGGAGTGGTGAGCCTGCTTGGCGAGGGCGTCCGCTGTCTCGCCGCCAAGTAGTCCCACATGAGATGTCACGCACTGGAAAACAACGTCTCACCCGCTCCACAAAATCACTGCGAGCTTCCGCGGGAGCCGTTGTGCAACGGGGGCGCCACACTCTCTTCGCGCAAGTGTCAGAAGGGTGGCACGTGAGCCACATAACACTGCTGCCTACCGCTGCAAGATCTGAGCTGGGTGATTTGCCGCGAGAACAATCGCAGCAAGTTCAGCAGCAGTGGAATAAACACGGATAGGCATCCGGCGCTTCCCACGGAGGCCTAGCAGCAGTGGATAGAATAGGGAAATCAATCAGGAAATTATTACGAACACACCGGCAAGCGCTTAACGCCTTGGGAGAAAACCGCCAGATGGCGCTGGCACACGTTGGCACATCACCCAAGGTGGCGATGCACTGCGCATAGACGGCAATCAACCACGTGCGCGGACAGTGTGAAACATTTAAAAATATTTTCTTGCTCGTGAATGACCTAAAATGGCGTCCGAAAAAATTATGTTGTTTACCTTCTGGAAAACAAGATGCCTATGCGAATGCACGAGTGAACTGAGATATCGTCAGGTCGACACGATGCCGAAAGTGAGCGCGTGACGGCACTGAAACATTTTATCGTTGTGAGGCGGTAGAAGAGTGGAACGATGAACTCCGTTTTGAGCCATTGTTTGCAACACTTTCGATGACGAACCATCATATCCTCAAGCAATAGAGTGTAAATAGAGCCACATCAATCAAATCTTCATACTCAGAGACGACAATCAGAAGTGGTATCTGGATGAATTCCTTTTTATTCTGCACACAGGTCATACAACGCATTTCCGAGTAGTGACAATTATGCTTTTACAACAATGCACTCGTAATAATTTGTCGCACGTCCAATTTTACACCCAAGAAAAAAGTTTTATATTTCACAAGTGCCTCACTGAACATTCGGCTGGAAGCCTAGGTGATGCGCCTGAGCTTCAGGTCCTTCCTCTTTTCACGGTGAGATGGTCGGTCCTTGTGGGGTACTTTTGTGTAAAAACTCAGATGGGTGAGCAGAAAAAACATCTTTACTTGATTGGTGAAGCTCGGACATTGTTGTAAGCCACCCAGTGTGACAACTTTTTTTTTTCAAGCAGGAAACAAGCTCTTCCAAGCTGTTTTAGTGAAGCTCGTTGTTGTTAAACCACTTTGAAAAAGTGATTTCAAAGGTATCTACAATGCGAAGAGCTTCTCCGAAAGGCCCACCCATAGGCTTCCGCACGAGGGGTTCAGAGGGGGCTGGCCACCTTAAAGGGGGGTGCTAAGTTTGTTTTATACATTGACTAGTCAACGGGACAATATTTAAGTCAACTAAATGGGGGGCGTAAATCTGCCTCTTACACTGATTTATTGGGAAAGAGGCGCACTGCATTGAACCCTCGCCATCCCCCACCCCTGAATGGCAAGCACACCTATGGTTCAACCCCTTTCAATGCAGACAATTTCGCCGATCACACAGTGCTCGAAGTGCAGGGAGATGTATACCTCTCGCCGAAGTGCAGCTCGCACACCGCCAAGTTTTCTTGAAGCAACTTGTTAGTGCGCGGGATCGCTCTCGGCCACTGCACGGACAGAGCTTCGTCCTTCGGAATGCCGAACAACGCATGTTTTTTTTTGAGCTGTATTATAGCTTGCAGTGAACTCTGGGACGAGCAATGGCTTTATTTTCGCACCATAAAAGTGCATACAGAAGTATTTGTGTGAGAGTGCCACCGCAATTAAAAAACAAGGACAAGTGCGCCCATGAAACTGTCAGAAACGTGCAAACAACGTGGATGGATGAATGGATATAGCTTTACCCTTTAGATCGGGCAGTGGTTAACGCCCCCAAGCCGTTATAGTGAATCATAAACTAGATATATTTTCCTTTAAAATTGAGGTTGACGACTCGTACTTTGCAGCGAAGGGTTTATTTTCACTCATGCCTCGACTTTATTCACCAATCAGATAACCTCCTTTCTGTTCATTCTACCCACTCAAACACTATTTTGCCCTCCCTGACCCAAAACCCGAGTGCTTTGAAAAGCTCTGCGCCATCATACTGAACTATTGGGTGAAGCCATTTAAATAACATTATCAAGTGTTCGGAAGTTTCCTCTTCCTCTTCACACAGCGCTGCATATCGGGTCTACCCCTTCGTATTTGGCCCGATATGTCTTGTTTCGCAATACTCCCGTCCTGGCCTCAAACAGTAGAAAACTACCCCGAGTACCATCATAGATCATTTCTGTTGCAATTTCCTGCATGAAAGTTTAATAGATCTCTAGTGCGGACTTCCTAATCATGCCCATTCTCCACATATTGGTCTCAGCTTCCTTCACCTTCTTCTTAACTGATAATTCTTTTTGGTTTGGCCCCCTACTGTTTTCTAAGTATTGACCAGTCAATTTTCCGGTTCGCTTCCTAATTTTATATCGTCATTCTTTATGTACAAGTAGCTGAATACCTTCCTAGCCCAACGCTCCTCCCCCATTTCACTCAATCGCTTCTAAAATTTTATCTTGCTGCTAGCTCCCCTGCCCTGAAATGATGACCATCCCATATAACCTTGTACTCTCTGATTTGGTGTATTCCCATGAGCTCTTAAGGCAAGCTAACCCATTCCCCGTTGCTTCATTTCTGATCTTGCTCGAACTTCTGATCTCATGCACAAGACCACATTGCCGAACGTCGGACCAGGAACCATGACCCCTTTCCATATTTCTCTCACAGCATCATACCTATTGTATTTCCACAGTGCCCTGTTTTTCGTCACCGCTGCATTCCGGTTACCTTCAGTCGTCACGTATATTTCGTGTTGCCTTAGGTACTCGGCTTCATTGCTTATCCACACGCCCAGATAATTGTATTAATCTGTTATCTCTAGCGTGACCTCCTGTTCTAAGCTCACTACCTTCACTGACATTAAAAAAGATTACTGCTGATTTTCTTTACTGAACGTAGAAACGATTCCGCGCTCCCCCACGCGGCTCTTACTCGGAGGCTTCAGTGACCTCCGTAGGCGCCGCTTGCTGCTCATCACAGTTTCCTAATCCGGCCACTGTAGCTGAGCGATGGGGTGAAACCAGCGGCTGCCGCCGAACCATCCACCCCCCGCGTTAATGATCCGGAGCGCGATGTCCGGGAAGCAGCCCCGGCCACTGGATAAGATGCAGGAGGCCATGCCGCGACTCCTTCATGAGTCACTACGAATGGACGCCATCTCGGGCCTCCAGCTAAGCCAGTGGTCGACGGTGAGACCAATATAGCGCACGATCAGTTAATAGCCGTTGATGGTCTGGCAGCGTTCTACGTTTTCTGAGACATAGCACCTGTGTTTTGGTTTGCTCGAGATCACGTTCGATGTCTTTGGCGTATGCGTTAAGGGACCAGCTGTTTAACAGTGCGATTCATCGTTACCGGCAGCGTTGGTTACCTGCAGTGGTTACCGGCATCAAGCGATGGTCACCTGCAACGTTAGTTAGTTATAGGCTCTCAATGTTGTTTCACTCACCTAAGGCGACGTAGACGAGCTTCTGTAGATGGCGTTCAACACCTCTTCGCTGCTTCGCGTCCACGCATAGTTCCCTATAGTGAGAGATGGCGTATTTTTTTACTTACGTTCCGTGTTCACTGTGAACAGTGGTGTTTCGTCTTCTTGTTTTCCTGCTTTTTCTTCGTCGTGATGCTTCGCGACTATTGTTGGCGTGGATACTCCTTCATCAGCCTTCATGGCTTACATTAAAATAAATAGTAATGAATTATGCTTGTTCAAAAACTTTGATCGGTAATGAAAGTGTGTGTAATGTCCCGCCATTTGCTCTATAAATGTTGAGTGTAAGACATTATTTCCTTGCAGTAATGCTGCGGTGACAGAAGACATTACAAAAATAGTGAGCTCTATGGCAGAATTTGCTGACTGTGACAAATCGCTTACAGTGATTGTGAATGACTAAAAAACGATAACTTCGCAATGATTCAAGACAGGAGGAAGAGTAATCTTGAAATACAGAAACAGTGAAGAAAAAATTAACTGCACAAATAAGTACATGATAAGTACATGAGGGCCAAAGCTGCACAGAGGGCAAAAATAAACCAGCAAAAGAAATGTAGAACCCGCCTAGCCTTTTTAATGATTATGGTGCTCAACTAGTCACCGAAGTGCCGAGGAATCGAATTCCGGCCGCAGCGGCCTGTGACGAAAGGCCAGAGGCTCGAGCTCTTAGACTGAGGTGCAGGTTAAATAACAATAGCTCTTCAAACACTGCGTAGCCTTTCGCTAAATACGGCGTCTATAGAGTCGTTTTGTAACGTGAATTATTACAAATTATTATATTACGAAGAAAGACAAATATTTTTGGGAAAAAAACACGCATAATATTTTCCGGGCGAAATCAACATCTCCGCCCCCCCTCCTCCAAAATGAAAAAAATTACCACACCTTCGCAAAACGCGCAGGTCTGGCGAAAGCTGAAAGAGTGGTTTTCCGATTCTTCTTTTAAACATTTTTTGGGTAATCTACAGGCACACTTCCAGGGTACCCACTACGCCCCATATTATTATAATTTTTGTGCAGAAGGCAGGCATTCACTATGCCATGTTTCATCATTTTTCCGGGAAGTGTGGCACTCTCTACAAACATGCGAAAACATTTGTGGATTTATTTATTCTGTGGTTTCCGATCGTTATGCTATCCGCATTGAATGACCCCTGCTTGTTTTGTGGTGGTTCTACGGCTTTCTAACTTTCCTGACACAAAGCCTCGCTAAGGCCTGTTTGCAACGGAATTCCTAGCACCGGGTGGCTATGGGAGAGAATGTTGGGCTGGCCCTAACGATACTCCGGTTCCGATCTCATTGGCGTTTTTATTTGATGAGATTTTTCTCGTTTTGTGCGATCGTGGTTCGGACACCGCTGGCAGTGCACTAAAGAGCATGCGAATATTGTTGTGATCGCATAACAGCTTTCGTTGTAAAACTAGTAGAAGCAACCAACCAAGACCAGGAAGGACTGTTTATGAGGTAAAATTTAGCATTCACGCCCACGTCCACAAAAACCTTTGAAGCACAGCCCATATCAGTGTGTTCATATGCTTGCATGAATGTTGTGTAAGCAACGTTTTGCTTGCATGTCCCTTCGTAATTAAGCTGGAAACCTTTCAGCCTCCCCCCCCCCACGAAAGAAATCACTTATCGCGGGTGGCCCCATCGCAGTAAAAGCTTCGTGTTTAATTTTGTCGTCGTTTCATTGGTTGCACACCTTTCATGCTCCGTACGCTTAGGTGTGTAAGTTTTGTATGGCTCATATGGAATTCATACGCACGCACTGCTGATACATGTGTGGGGGCGGGGAATTCTTCAATAAATATTAAGCTGTTAGTCAAGCTATTGCTCTTTGTGATTGTTCTTTTTCGCAGTCTTCGTGTGGTGTTCCAGTCGTTGCCTCTTCCAGTTACCTTTACTTTAGGCATCATCTCACCCGACAGGCCTACACCCTTCGGTATATGTAGATGGTGTTCGGCAGATGCACGTGACGACCCGTGAACGTATTCTCGGAACCAGTAGCCACCGTGTGGTGCCGCTGCCATCGCCCTGCTCAGTTGCTCACGCGCGCAGTAGTTAACAGCTCCATAAGTTGAGAGTTCCTTGCTCCCGCTGATCAGTGAGCGTAGTGCTTAGTAGTCGATGGCTGTGCCGTACCCCGTGGGCCTTGAGGGTAAGCGCTACACGCTGTTTGGCTTCTCCAAGGAACTCGACTGGAGGCCTCTTCACTTCGTCGGTTTCATACCGTTGCACCGAATATGCAACGCCTGTGGCGTACTACCAAGGCTGTGCGTCTTCCTCTCGTGCCGACACGTTCTGTGCAATACCTGCCACGACCAGTGCGTGCGCGACGACGTACTACACACCTGTCCGCTCAACGATGTGAACTTTCTTGAGGAAGACGTGGGATGGACGGATTTTTCTCTCGAGAATATTTTCAAGCGAAATGTCAGAATTTTTCTATGCCACTTTCCGGAACGATGTGTAAACGTAGAGTTCTAGGGCGGGTCTCAGTTTTTTTTTCTTGGCAACAAAAGGAATGTTATGGAAGTGTAGCTTCTGCACTAACTAAAAGCTAAGTAGTCCAGTTAGGCTCGCATGCGTAAATATGTGTAATGTGGCAGTGGCGGGGCATATGCTATTGGCGCTTGCTGCTTTTGTGTGTCAACTTAATCGCAAGATTGTGAGGCGAGTGGACAAAACACCCAGAACGGTAGGGTTTCTTACATGGAGGAGCGCTGCCACTTAGCGTTCGGTGTGCTCATAAAAGGTGCCACAGTTTTACCCGGACAAGTAGCGAAATTTCAACTTTTGGCTCCCAGTTTTATGAAAGAGAACACACTAGCATGGGGAAAACAGCCTTGCGCACGCCGTGGTGATGCTCCGCTGCTGTGGTCTAGTCGCTAAGGTAATGGGCTACTGATCCGCAGGTTACAGGATTGAATCCCGGCTGCGGCGTCTGCATTTCAGATGGAGGCGGAACTGGTGTAGGCCCGTGCGCTCAGATTTGGGTGCACGTTAAACAACTCCAGGTGGTCAAAATTTCCGTAGCCCTCCACTACGTCGTTTCTCGTAATCACATGGTGGTTTTGGGACGTTGACCCCACATATCAATCAATCATCACGCCGTGGCGAACAGTCAAAACAAAACAAGAAATCGATGAATCTTCTTTCATTGCCTGCACCCGTTCTTGCAGTTTCTTTTTTGTTTTTTTATGACGCTATGTTGCTGTGATTGCAATCACCCAAAGCTGTACTAGCGATAATTTTCATCGGAGGCATTGCTTGTTCGCTCAAATTGATATTGAACAAATTCTTTGTGAATGTTTCCAGCCAAATTTAGCTTGGGATGAAATCGACAAATACGGCGTTCCTTTCGGGCAGCAACAAAAGGAGAACAATAAATTTATTGTTGTCTTCACAAATGATGACACCGTACTGGTGGCGACGTTTGTTGAAACGGTCGTGGGAACAATAGGCCTCCCAACTTCGGCAATGTTGCACTGCTGCGCGCGCGTTTTTCCGCCTTTTTAACAACACCGGTCGCTCGTGCCCTTTTTCTGAGCACTTAACCGCAGGAAAAAAGGACAGAGTAGTAAAATAGCGCTGAATTTTAACTAACTTTGTTTGTAAGAGAGGCAAAATATTCGTGTCAAAAATTACTTCCAAAAAAACATGTAGTTACGAGAAAAAGCCTAACCAAAGAATCAGTGGGAACCTGCGCCAACGAAAAATTACTGCGCCATACTGCACCAGAAGGGCCTCTTTTGTCTATTTTCCACCATAGTTGCGCCATAAGGTGGTTTTGGAACCGAAAATAATGCTGAAAGAGTTCATAATGTTCAGATAATATGTGATCACCATCTTGTACTCGAGCTGCTGCAAAACCATCGTCGTTCAAAGGTTCTAACCGCCGCATGATTTCGGTCATGTTTCTTTTAGTAACTATTGGCAAATAACGAAAAAGATGGGGCGACTACTGAAAAGTGTGCTAGTATGACTTATCGCCGACAAAAGCCTTTGTGTGTGGGGTATAGCACTGCTTTAGGTCTGCTGCACTGTTTTGATAGCCGGTGACGACTTGAGAGCGCTAAAGTGGCGATAGCTGCAGCCTGATTCTTTGTGCGGGACCGACCGTGTTCAGCGTGGACAGCTTTGGAAAAACGAAAGCAGCTCGCTCTTACAGAGTTGACCGTGGTGGATCGCGGGCACCGAGGCAGCAAGCGTAGCACATGCTTTCATGAAGCGACAGCCCAAACATGCCACCGTTTGCTGCCATGATCGCTTGAGCATTCATCGCAAAAAGCTTGCATCGTCACTTTAACATAGCATGCTTCTCGCTGCATTTGTGCAGAGTCGGAAGCGGAGCTGGTGCAAGCGGCTCGCTTCGGTGTGTATGCCAAGTAGTAGTAAATCATAATGCAGTGTGGCGCAAAAAGCCGACAACAAACGAGCGAGGGGACGAACCCAAAGTGCAATCTTCCAGCATAAGTTTATTAGATTGGGACGCACGCTTATTTGAAAAGGAAAGACAGGAAAAGATAAAAACCAGGAAACAAAAATGAAAAGGTGACATCTTTAGAGAAGGGCCGATAAGTCACAAACGTGCACTAACAACGCCGCCCTTACCAACACTCGCCAAACTACTCCACGCAACCAGCTAGTACACGCGTTTGGATCCTTGCAACCATATACAAAGTCTCAAAAATAAAAATGAAGCTGTCAGTTTTACTAAGTAGCAGACCACGGACAGCCTAATATATGAGTCACTGCGTCGGCTGTTTATCTCGGACTCCGCACTAGCTTCAAAAAAGCTCTTTGGTGTCACCATAATGCACCCTAGGATGGCCATGGGGAAATGTCAATCATTCCTGAACGCTGGCAAAAAGAAAGTATTGGCTTCTTGGTGGGCAATTCAGGCAACTATTTTTGTGGTAGTGTACTTATTTCTTCAGCGATGACGGTGCACGTAAAGATATGCAAATAGGTGCTTGGTGCTGACCTCTCGCATACCGCAAAATCAAATCCCGGCTGCGGCATTTTCGATGGAGGCGATAATGTAGTGGGCCTGTGTGTTCACATTTGGGAGCACGTTAAAAAACCCCAGGTGATCGAAACTTCCGGAGCTCTCCACTACGACGTGTCTCATAATCATATGGAGGTTTTGGGATGTTAAACTCCAAGTATCAATCAATTATTCAGTAAATGAATCAAATTTGCGTGTATGTGGGAGCATGGGTGTGAATGCGCGCAGCGCGCGCTTCTGTGAATGAACTTTATACTACAGTTAGCTTGCATGGTACAATATTCTTAACTATGTCATGTCATCGCTTCTGTATATATTCCTACTTTCGTGTATTCTCGTGCTTCTTTTGTGGGCTTGCTGATTGTGTATAAAGGATATTGTAATCTGAGCGAACCTTAGAGAGAAAGTTTCTTCCTCGGGGCGCCACTCTTGCCCATGCTTGCTCCATACAGAAAGGTAGTTGATCCAAGAGCGGATTTGGGCTTCTCCAGAATACTGGAAGGCGTTCGATGAATCGAACGCGTTCATCGAAGGTCGTAGGTTCGATTCCTGCTCACGGCTGGTTATTTTTTCACCCACCTTTCTTTCTTCTGATTGACATTCCATTGGTTCTAATAACTTCACCTATACATTCCTCGGCATTACTGTCCGTTAGATCTCATTACTATATATATATATATATATATATATATATATATATATATATATATATATATATATATATATATATATATATATATATATATATATATATATATATATATATATATATATATATATATATATATATATATATATATATATATATATATATATTTGCGTTTCGTCTGCGGCACGGCCTTCGTATGCTGTGACAAAGGCCGTGCCACTACCGAGACTTTAATCGACAAAGGAATCGCTTGCTTTCTTGTGTACCCATCCCCTGATGAAGGGAGGGCCCCTCCCGAAATTGTTGGGAAAAAAATATATGGAGCCTTGTTGACAACGCTCCCGTTGTGCCATATTCCATACCTATATATATATATATATATATATATATATATATACATTTATATATATATAGAGATATATATTCTAAACGGAGTGTCTGTCTGGCCCACGTATTGCTTGTTACGTACCCCACATTCCAGGAGGTATATGACGTTGTCTGAGTCACAGTCTAGTGCACCTCTTATCATGTGTTTAAAATTCGAGTGGTTGCTTTTCGCCACTGTCGCTGTCTGCATGTGTTTGCATACCTTGCATTTGCTTTTTCCGCAAGGGTGACACCCAATGCGAGATTCAACGCCAATCTTTGAATTTAATAAATGTTAATAAACGCTTAGAATTAAATTAAACAACCATCAGGCACATGTACAATCCCTGCCAGGCCTTCCACTTTCAAAACACAGCACATTAAAAGACCACAGCTTTGGTGACATCAGGGTTACACAATTAAAATACAACTTTCGAGGACTCAGAGAACGGGAACAACGCAAATATTATTTTATCTACAAATATAACACGATAAAATACGGAATAAATAAACACCCAGGCACTCTGTCAGCGTTACGACCGCTAAAAGACGTAAACGCTTCTCTCTAATCAGTCTGTTCTCATTACGACAATACCATTACCCGCTAACAAAGCTTTTAGCCTATGCATCTGACAACATAGAAATAGTTTGCCTCATCAAGCACAGCCGGAATGCACAGATAATTGGTGTCGGATGTCATACAGTCCCCTCTTTTTTTCTTTATTTTAGCGCACATTTTCTGTTCCTTCACTGACAGGAGCCATTTCATATAATGAATATCGATGGCGGCGCCTCAATTACCGGCTTTTTCGTTCCTCCCGTCGCCACCAGCACGCACTCGAAGCACTAAAGCTCTCCCTATCAATTTGTCCTAAACTTCAAAGAGGAACGAGCCACCAGAAGATTACACGGGAAGGTGAAATAAAAGAACGGCGGCACACTGCCCACTTGGTGAAGACTGGGTGCGGGGGGACGTATTGTTGACAATGATTGCATTGCTCACCTACCTCTGGCCTACTGTGTTGAGATGCTGCCCCTTTCTAATTCCGCTTTGTCGGTCTTGCTTCTTCTCCAATATTTTCTATATTTATTTACAGTTTCTCTTTCTGTTTCGTTGTTTGTTTTTATTCTTTTTTTACTTTTCTTTTGACCCCTTCCCTCCTGTTTCGACAGGTTATAAGAAGACACCGAACATGTGTAAATATTATGCCTTGAAAAAGAAGGGGCTTCCGTCGAAACGTCAGCAGAGTAAACAGTAACGTGAAAGCACATCTACTTTCTCATATATATATATATATATATATATATATATATATACATATATATATATATATATATACAATACTGAGGATATGTATACGGTACGTAGAAGTTAAGCGGCATGCGAGTTATCGCGGGTAGATACATGCAGTCAAAACATACTATCAAAAGGAATGTGAGCATGAACACCGAACTTTCTATTTGTAGCTCTTGCTGCACAACACTACTTGGAGAAAATCATTGCAGTAAAATTATAGATGCGACAATTATAATCGCAGCTTCATGTATGAAACAAAACACAAGGAGGTGTACGCTACAGTGAAAGTACTAATTCGAAGCACGCCCAGAAAAGAACACCAAATTTGTTAATACAGTTGAAACGCCATGAAAGAGTTTAAGATTGCCAGTTTGTTCAACGTTCCAGAGTGTTAAGCAGTGACAAGTGTGGCCCCACCGCGATGGTCTAGTGACTAAGGTACTACGTAGTCGAGAGTTTACGGAATGCCGTCTGGTTAGGTAAAGGCATTGTTTAATAAAACAGGTCAGTGACCAATGTCAAACAAAACAATGACGTTTCGGGTCCCGTACGGATCCCTTGTTCACAATGGAATGACGGCTGAGCAGCAGGTTCTTATGTAACGTTGAGCGCATGACGCAAAGTCCGGCAGTACACGTGGTTTAGTGTGCCAGATGATCTATTGATTGCGTTACTTGTCGTCTGAGTGATTAGTGATTCGAGGTTCAGTCTGGTTGTAAAATTCTTCTCCGTGGCCACGATGCGTGCGTTGTCCCAGCTTATCTCGTGGCCCGTCTTCTCGGTATGCTCTGCGAGTGCATTTGTCACTGTGTGGCCTTTGGCGACGTCATTCTTGTGTTGCATCAGACGTCTGCAGTTTTTTCCACTCGTGCCAATGTACACTGATTCGCAATCGGCGCATGGTATCTTGTAAACCACACCTGGAAAGTGTTGCCGAGGGAGAGGATCCTTCACATTTAGCAAATTAGCCTTAAGCTTGCTTGCTGGAACCTGCGCGATCTGTACACCACGTTTTCTGAATAGACGGGCTAGGGCATCGCTTACATTTCGAATATAAGGAATCGATGCACGCTTATGCGTAGACGATGTGTTATGCATGGCTTGACCAGTTGACTGCAGTTTATGCATGACGGATTTAGTTGTTTTCCTAATAAAAATCTTGGGGTATCCATTCCTGATCAGGTCATCTTCAATGGTCCGGAGCTCCTCCTGCAGGCTTTCTTCATCGGAACAAATGCGAATCGCTCGTTGAACTAAAGACCGAATCACTGAGCGTTTGTGGGCTACTGGGTGGACTGACTCATAGTCGAGGTATCTACCGGAGTGCGTTGGCTTTCGGTACACAGAGAAGGCGAGGCCTGTGGGAGTACGTTTTACAACAGCATCCAAGAAAGGGAGGCAACCGTCTTTTTCTTCTTCCACAGCAAACTTGAAGGAAGTCTCGACGCCATTTAGGCAGTTAAGGAAAGCTCGGACGTCTTTCTTCTTTATCACGCAGAAGCAGTCGTCAACGTATCTCAGAAAAACCTTGGGTCTCGGCTGAAATGTTCCCAATGCTTTTTGCTCAATTGCTTCCGTTGTGATATTCGCAGTTGTGACCGCAATCAAAGCTCCCATTGCGGTACCGAAAACTTGCCTGTAGAATTCACCCTTGTACGAGAAGTAAGTGTTGGATAGGCAAAACCGTAACAAGGTGCGCAGCTCAGTGACGTCAAACGGTGTGCGATCGGCTAATGTCGTGTCCTTGTGAAGCAATTGTCTGGAAGTGTCTACAGCAAGGTCGATGGGAACACTTGTGAAGAGGGAGCAGACATCAAATGAAACCAGTATTTCGTCGACATCCACAGTGATACTCTTCATTTTGCTTATGAAGTCATTGGTGTTCTGGAGGTTAGTTTCAGTCTTGCCTGCGGCGGCTGCATTTCCGATGGAGGCGGTAGTAATAAGGCCCGTGTGCTCCGGTTTGGCTGCATGTTAAAGAACCAGAGGTCGTCGAAATATCCGAAACCCTCCACTACGGCGCCTCTCATAATCATATGGTGGTTTTGGGGCGTGGAACCCCACATATCTTATCATGTGACAAGTATGCCACAAGCACAGTCTAATCCACGCACATAACTTCTAAAAGTCTATCTGTGACTGTGTTACAATGAATATGCACGCCATTTCTAAAATCGTCCCCGAAGTGCCCGATGTAGCAAAAGAAAGGTGATAGAAAACAGCAACAAAGTTTGCAATATTTGCGCTGCATACACGAGAGGCAATCGTCGGCTGCATCTTGTCCCTTTTTGTATTAACAGTCAATAAATGTTTTCTTTTAGGATCGCTATGAAAAGAAAACACCCTCAATTTATCCCTACTGAAAAGTTCCGTATGAAATCTTACGGAAAATATATGGACTCCGTAACATTTCCCTATGCTACATACGGAAAACATATGGAGTTTTATGGAAATATACGGAAGTTGTATGGCATTTACGGAAAGCTTCTTATGGAGTATATGGAAGGATAAGGAAATTGTATGGCGTTTACGGAAGGCTTTTTATGGAGTATACAGAAAGATAAGGAAAATGTATGGCATATATGGAAAGCTTTTTATGGAGTATATGGAAGGATAAGGAAGTTTTATGGCGTGGATGGAGTGAGTTTTATGGAAAATATGGAAAGATAAGGAAACCAATGGAGCATACGGAGAGTTCTTTATGGAAGATATTGGAGGATAAGGAAAGTGTATGGAGTGCACAGAAGCTTTCATAAGGAAAATACAGAATATAAGGTCTTACGGAAATATACAGATTTTGTAAGGTGCTTACGAAAATGTGCAATAGTGTATGAAAGGAATGTGGATTGCTGCAAAAATGTGGAAACTCTACAATTGTCATATTTCAGCAGGAAATTCGAGCTCTATAAAGTTATAAAAGAATGCACAGTGACATATATAGTACAAAAGAATAACACAGGCTAGTCTGTGTTGTCAGTCACCACTGTTCGCCCTTTTCCAGAATGAATACAACTTCTGCAGATGACCAGGTGCTAAAGTCTGTCGCACGGAAAATGTGTCATTCACAGGAATGACAATAACTGTCATTTTACTTGCATGCTATCACACGAAAACAAATCAAGAAAGAAAAGCATAACTTCAAGGGCTCGTTTTTTGGTAGAAACAATAATAATGAGAACTAAATTCAATGTGAATGAACTTGTCAATATTAACGAAACTGTTCTCATTACCATTGGCAAAAAGAAATGTCATTTTAAAATATCGACCAAGAGCTTAGCTCTCCTGAGCACCGACAAATAAAATGAAAATTTATGAAAACTAATTGTATGTAGCCTAAAAATAATTTTTATTGATAGTATGTGTGCTCCTACAATATAAATACAGCTATACACAACTTTCCACAGCTTCACGGCAGAAACAAGGTAGGGGCAGAGGGAGTGGTCAGAAAAATAATTAAATATGAGAGCACAACTGATATGTACGGACACATAAAGGTGCTTATCATTGATGCACAGATGGTCGTGTATAGAGCTGGATTGTTTTGAGATCTTCAAAAGCATTGTTTCAGACCACCATGCAGATTACGCTTCAATTGTAGTGCTACATAAGACACAACTTATGGGCCAGCTTTAATAAATAAGAAGATGATAGGTTAAACAAATGCTTTAAAATATATCATATCATGGCTGCATGGACGCATACAAGCTATGTAAAGCGTAATAAAGTGAGGACGCATGAGCTTCTCTTGATGCTTACGTTTTACATAGATGCTTCAACTGTGCAGCAAAAAAATTTGACCAATGTCTGTGCGTGCAACATTGTCCATTTTAAACTATCTATATGTATATATAAAATTCCTACTGTGGGTTAAGCTACGTAGCACTCCATAACTGTTCCTTTTATAAGGGCAATTTTTCAAACAATCAACATTATTCATTTTCTGTCTCATGACTTCGTGCCCGCAATTCTTGGTTTGTCTCTATCACAATTGTGCAGCCCTTATTTTGGAGGAATCAAAAAACATCAACCAAAATATATTTTGGAACTGCTTCTCGGTGATATTGCCTTTCCTCAACTGCCACAGCTTGAGATCAGTCATATAGCAAGTCTCGCGCATACCTAGGGCCCACCCTTGAAGAAACTGGTCCGGCTGTGAATTGCTCAGTTTTTTTTTCAAATGAACTTTTTTGGTTTGAGTTTTCTCAGTTCTTGAGTCCCTTCACAATCAAGCAGACCCAATGTTCCCCTTAGTCCTTAATTTTGTTATAATATAAAATAAATAAAAAATTATCAATGAAAATAAAAATACTAATAACTGTTGCGCAAAAAACAGTCCCACATACGTAATTTAACGCAATATTGCTTTTATTTTGTTTTATAACCTAAGGCATTAGAAAAGATAGCAGTACAATAAAAACGTCAAAAAAACGAAAAAAAGTTTAGATTTGGCGGGACTCGAACCTGCGCCACTTAGTTGCGCTCGCGCACGTGAACTGAGTGCGATAACATGCTAAGCTATTCGCGCTGAACAATGCAGTTAAGTACCGTTATGTATATAAATTTGCTTTCACACGCTATGTGTTGGCACATTTATGTACGATATGCGATCGTATCTATTGTTGTGTGCATATGTTTTGTGGTTGTATATACGTCACAGGCTTTTCGCATGTCTTTCAACTATAGATTGCTGCCCCGCCGCGGATGAAAACAAGTATTTTTTCACCCACACACAAGCTTGAGCAGTTGAAGGTTGTTTCCCGGGGCTCTCTTGCGATTGAGTCGGCCACCACAGGGAATTAGAGTGATACGCCATTAATTCCTGCATCTAGCTGTATTCCACTTAGTAGCTCTATCGCTTGATGATAAATCGAGCGCGGGGCACGACGCTATTGCGCACGACCATGCCTCGCGTAGTGGCGACATCAGCTGATTGCGCCGGCCGGCCTGCTTCGATTTGCTTCAGAGCAAAGAAATGTCATACCTTGAAAGATTGCGTACTGCACTATGTCAAAATGTTACTGCTTTGTAGCCATCCTATGATTCATTGAGAATTGATAACTCTGATATTACTACTGTAGAGCTTTGCGTCAGTGACACGCACCGAACGTGAAACCGCACTACGTCTGTCGTAGAAGTTGTAGGAGGCTGTCGTCTGCTAGAACAAAAACAAAACAAAGACCTGCAAAAATATTCATAAGTTGTAACTCGTTTTTTGAATAACCGTTTATCACTTTTAAAGTTATTTTGCCAGATAACATACATTTTTTTAGTTTATAGAAACGACAGATTTTTTTTATTTTCCTCACACAGATATCCATGCCAAATCCATTCACAGCTAAAGCCACATGTTGTTTGTCTTTGTCTCCGTGGGCATGCTCTCTCATGTGTTCGCGCTGCTACACACAAGAGCACGAAATGTTAAATTTACGCAAGGAAGCGCCGTTCCTCGTTCGTGTGATGTGCTAAGATTGCGCCCTATTCCCGCGGTTGTTCGAGTGCGGATCAAGTGCGAGTCGTCCAAGGAATCGGCGGGTTGGGTGGGCGCTCGAAGGACTCCGAGGTGACGGCTGACGCCTGTGGTTGCTTCCATCAGGACAGTGTGAAAGAAACTAAAGGTAAGGGGGACACTTTTTTATGTAGACCAAGTATGCCACTCAGTGCAAGTGTGTGTTGCTGCACTCGAACGAGGCGTCGTGAAACGGCAACCTTACGCGCCTTTGCGAGTGCGGTTGCCGATTCGCTTTGACAACGCTAACGCTAGCAGAGCCATGGCGCATCGGCGCGGCCTTACTGGAGCTAATTCGAGACAACTGCGGCAACATGCATGTGTATGGTGATCGATTTTTTCATATGTGCATTGTAGTGAGGAAGACTCACACGGCGCTTGCTACGTTGTTGATTAAACGAAGCCTGCAGTGCCATTTGATGCAAAGCAGCATTTTGTTTACGTTCGCGGGCGATACAATTTGTAACTTGGCTCGATTCACCTAGCCAACCGCTAAGTGGGTTGATTAGCATACGTTCACGGTAGAGCGTTATTATGCCCCTAAGCAGTGGCGTGTGCTTGTTAAAAAATATAATGTGTGTGCCTAGTGTAGAGAGAGAGGTGTTCGTGCAATCTGCATATGTACCTGCAAGACGCTTTTGCTTGTAACTAATAATGTACCGGCCAGCACCTACATTGTACGCCTGACTTTGAAGAAAACTTGCATGCACAATGTGAGATTTTGTAATCTGCCAGAGTTGCTTTTTATAAAATAATACACTGCCAGCATGTTCAAAATATGTTTCGCTGCTGTGTGGCAGCGGTGCGGTTATCAGGCTGTTGTGTAGTTGCTGACGCAAGGACTTATAGTTTGGTGCGTTAATATTTTTATCTAATTCAACAGGTGTTTGGCTGTTTCACCACAAACACGGTAAAGAGAGAAGGAAGACGGGTAATGACAGGACCAGTGCCGACTTTTGTTTGCAGGAGAATACCCATGTTGGTGTATTTATTGTGACAGCCTTTCTGTGTTGCTTTTTCGCCCAATTTATGCAACAACACAGTTGTCAGCAATAGGAGAGAGAACACTGAAATTAGCTTTTAAAGATCATGGTGACTAAATGCCTAGTAATTCACAGCACAAAGTAACAACAAAAGACATCAGTATGATCAATGTGGACGAGTACAGTCTTGCATCTAAAAAATATATTGTGCAAAATGTTGCCTAAGTAAGAAACCTCTCTATGTTTGCAAATAGTGTGACGTCACTTCGAGCGCCGTGCCAGCCATTCCCTCCCTCTGTGCAAGGACTGGTTGGCAAGCAAGTTGTTTGTGACGTTCCTGATAGACCACTGAGATGTATGCGGTTCTAAACCTGTAGCCTAATATATACGTAATCTTTAAGCGCAGTTACATCGCTGCATCTGACACCTACAACTTATTTGCATATTTACATTGCTCCCTTAGGACCTAACACACAAACTTGTTGTTTGCATTGTCACTTCATGAATATCGAGCGGTAAAGGTACTGAGTATATGTGAAACAAGAATCTCTGCTTATTACATGAAGACATATGAGGCCTTCGAAAAAACGAGTTATACCTTTATTGGGCTTGCGTACTCGTCGGGGCGATTCATACACGCAGCTTCAGCAAATGGTATCTTCCAGCCCGGTGACCATGCAATTTTATTTCTGCACACAGCGCAAACACCGAGATGTACCCACTCGCAGATGGTCGCGTCAAGTGCATATTTACCTTGACTAAAATGTCGAATCAAGTTTTTTCATCGACTGGTCCCTGCCATGAGTGCTAACGTCTTCGCAAACAAGACACATTGTTATTGACACTGCACACACCACACACAATATTCTCAGTTGAACCAATATTCTCAATACCTTTCAATGCACACTACATGCCGCAATCAACAGTGCACATTTTTGAAGACTATGCCACTGTTCCTCGCACAGGCTACCACGTGTGTTCACTTCTTCAAGATAAACAGACAGCGTGGCAAATATTTTACCACACAGCCAGATGTTTGCTGACACATACCACAGCTAATATCGACATTGTAACGTAAAGTGTAAGCTTTGAAAAATTAAAACTTGCCCCAAACAACGCACGACTGTACCGGGCTGAGCCACCAGCGGGAGTGTTTTTCCAGCCACACCTTTTACATGTGCCAGTGACATCATGCTGTGACGTACCTCGGTAGGGGCCTATCGCTGCATACTTTATGTGAATGAGGGTCCTGTTAGTGAAAGCAGGCATTGTTGATTTCGTAACTTGTTCATTCCCAACTGGACCTTCATTTGCACGAGTTGTCTGACTGATATTCAGGCGAACTTTTGTGCAATAAATTATACAGTTGGCAGTCTGTGCTTGCTCCATACTGTTGTTACTGGTGTTTCTTGTTGTTACATTGCACTGCTCATTACTGCTCACCTACAGAAACTAGCCTATCTTGCTGCTGTTTTGGACAAGACGCAGCTGGCAAGTGCGATAGTGTTCATAACTCTAAATTCTCAAGCAAAAATTATCGTTTCATATTCAGTTAGTTGCATTCATATCAGTACATTATAAGAAATCATTGATTAAACAATAATCCGTGTTCCTTCACATAATGCTCTAAACTTTTATATCAAATTGAATGGTGTTTATAAAAAACTTGGGTTTTAGCTAAACTTCATGCTCTTTTCTTGAACAGCTGACAAAACGCTATTGGATGCTTACTTGCCATGAATTGGACTGTGTTTGAAATACATTGCAATTCTTCACCGGACTGTCAGTACACTTCACATTGGGGGAACATTTATTAACCATGCATTGATTAATTAAGAACGGAAAGAAAGAAGTGGCAGGCCGGGATATTTGATATTGGCATCCGTTTTGCTACCCAGCGCATTATCATGCAAACTTCCTATAGAGTGGTTATGCGTCTTGCATGTGTGTCTGTAAACCAAGAACTTTGGGTAGAACTATATTTATCTTACAAATGGTTGCAGGACTGTGGAGGCTGTAGGGCTGCTTAGGAATGGTGGAATCCCTGGACATGTGTTCAACCTTGCTGCATGAGCTCTTTGTTGTTTTCACGGCATCTTTACAGATGTGTTGGGTGAGTAAAGCAAGCAGGTTTCAGCACAAGGAAAAGTATAATATGGCAGCACTCCTTGTGCGTGCCTTACATCCCAAGTATATCAAATATTTATCTTGCACCTTGTGGCCTGTAATTTTTAAAGAGACTCTTCTTTTTGCTTTATATTTGAGTCTTGATGCTTCGACAGCAATGTATTTGTAATTGACAGCAAGTGTTCTTGAACAAATAACTGATCTCAATAATGACAAAACACCCTTCATACTTGGTGCTTAGCATAAGCAGCACATACCTGTAGCAGATTCAATTATTCATTTTTTGCTGGGATGATAATGGGCAAGTAGCAAAGACAAGTTCAGATTGGAGTGGTCGTTGACGTCTCTTTAGGCTCTGCCATATTGCTTTGCAACCAGAGTTACTTGTGGCCACATATACAATGAAGCCACGTGACGTGCATTCTAAATAAGATTACCATATCACAATATGCTGAATCTCAATGTGTGCCTAACAAATGCAGATATCATTAGCTTGCCACTATAAAGGGATACTAAACCAACACAAGATTGAAATTTAGTCGTTGTGTTGCAGCTGTGTATGACTCTACAATGAATGCATAGCCGTAATAATTTGTCTATATGTTGTCGCAATAGTAATGTTACACACATTTTACGATACAAAAGAGGTCCTCGCTTATTTAGTTTTTTTCACAATGCTTCTTTCTTGGTTCTTCTTGCCATGTGCTCCTCCTCACTGTACAAGGAGCAAGAGTAGTGGGCACACAAACACGTATTTAAAAAAATGTTGTAAGGTGAGCACTGAGAAGCTGAACACTTCCGAAAGGCTAAAAGAGGTAAAGGTATTGTTTCTATCTACTTTTTGGGCACCCACAGCTAGTTGTGCTGCTGCATTTAAAAAATGAGTTAAATGTTAAAAATTTATTGGAGGTGCTTTGGCACCCTTAATTGCAGTTACATACAGAACTAGGTTTCAATGAGTAAGCAAAATCTGTTCACTCTAAATCAATCCTTATGATATCTGAAATTCAGGAAATATTCACAGAAAAGCTCAGGAAAAGGCTAAGTGGTTGCCCCTTGAACGTGAAAGAGATACCCTTCTTCTAAAAGGTCAATGGACAGTCTAGTAGTCTCGATATTACATGCACTCTAAAATGTTCTGGTGTGGTGCTTTTCATGATTGTATAATGAGAGGGGTTTTTAATAGAACTGTTGTCACTTTGCCCTGGGTTGCTGAAATTGTTCACATAGTTATAATACATGAATCACTTTATGCCTTTTGATTTTATGCAAATGGTTTGCTTACCCAGTCGGTTTAACTTGATTTGGATAAAAACACAAATGCTCTAAACTTTTCTTATATTATACAGCAGGTTTATTTTTAAAATACGCGACCATTGATGTGAACACAGTTGGTGGCGTGCTTGAATAATCCTTCACTATCACCACTCTTACTATACCTGCTACAGTGCATAGTGTGACAAAAGTAATGGTACTTAACATTACTGGCAGCATACACTTTTATGTCTCAAAATGTGTTAAAAAGCCTGGTAAAAATGTGTGTACATTTTTTTTCGCTCCAACTAATTATTCTGGTCTACTCAAAGTAGCTTCTGCTCTTTTGAGGTCCTCAAACTATTAGGCGTTCGAAAGAAGTATCAATGCCATATATGCTTTCTTTGTCAGCCTACACCACTCTAATAATGAGAATTACCCGACAACATTACCCAGTAAAATATAGGGATGTTATAAGAGGTAATGTCAATTCAATTGTCAAAAAACGTTGCCAAGTTACGTTTTTGTTCACTTTTCACAATTTTGTTAAAGTTACTTTCGATAACATCCCCTATAGTTTGTTTGGCATCATTTTCTGCTAGTTCTCATTATAATGTGTTCAACAAAGACAACAAACCTTTGAATTTATAGTTCTTTCCTTTACTCATGAATCTGAAACAGTGAATCTCAGTAATCTTAGCGGTGTGTGACTTGTTTTGTTTTTTTTTGATCAGTTGTGCATGTGTTCAAGTTCATACATTTAGGTGGGAGGGTGAACCATTGCCACCTCCTGTGACTAGCAGATTTTCTGAGAACTGACAGATGCATAATGCTGCCAAAGAAGTATAGGGATATTGGAAGTAATCGTAACGTAACTGCAATCGTAATCTAATTGCCAGTAGGCAAGAAAAAGCTGTCCCACACTCGCCCTAATGGTAACAAGCAGCGCTGACTGACTCTTCCATGTATAAATGCACATATATACCGTACAAAATGGAAGAGGGAAAGCCGCCATGGTAGCTCAGTTGATAGAGCATCGGACATGTAATTCGAAGTTCGCAGGCTCGGTCCCTGTACAGGGCAGGTTATCTTTTTTTCCTTCTACTTTTTTTTCTTCACAATTACAACACTTCTATTCTTCTTGAAGACTTTCTGGTGTAAAAAAGGTACCTTATAATCTGAAGAGGCAAACAGAATGTGCCAGTGAACGAGTTAGCTCTTGTAGTGGTTACAAGTAAGATATATTTTGAAGAATAAATCATTCTGCCACTTGCCTAAAGAATGGATACAGGACATGGCACTGGATGCACTTTGTTATTTTTGAATCAAGCTATCTTGTATTCTATTTTTATAAATTACATGGGATACACATGACGGTATCACACACTTTAATGCCACAAAGATTATGCAGCGAACAATGTTATAAATGCAAAATTGCATAAGAATAAGGTGAAAACTGCACTCTCAACGAGAATGTACAGGGAGCACAGGGTGCAGGCGTCATTCCTTCTGCCCGTGCTTTTCAAGTGCGAGCTGTTTTCACCTAGTTCTGACCAACTAACTAAATTGAGATGTGTTGTTATAGTGCAAGAGGATGCTCCACGGGAAACTAGGTTTGTCTCAATCTCTGTGTATGTCTTTCAATCTATATGGTGCCCGGTTCAAGAGTTCATGCAGACCAGATCGTGTAAAACAGGACCGTTTAAAATGGACCGTGTAAATAAAATAAAATGGACCATGTAAATAAACAGGATCGTGTAAAATGTCGTTTTCGTGTGCAACTGTAGTTGTGGTTGTGCTGAATGACCTTTCTGCATATACACTACATAACAAACTTGCTCCTTTAGAGTCGAGTGCATCTTCGGATCGATTGTAAATGTTTGCATATGCGAGGCCTTAAGTTTTATAAGATATTCCTCAGTGTTCCTCGAGGAAATGTGTGTTCAGCGAAAATTTGCATATCATTATATACAACTCTTAAAGCCTCGTCTACAATTTTGTGCAGGTTGACCTTGAGCAGAAAACGAGGAGCGGCAGCAGCACCCAGAAAAGAGCAAGCACCCTCCAAGCTCCCGAAGCTCTCTTCGACAGGAACATCATGGTCTCTGTGTGGCATTGAAAACCATTGCAAGGAGTGCCTTATCAGTACACTGTGCTGCTGTTTCATCGCAGAAGACGAAGTTGACCACGCCAGAGGAACTTCACGCTGTGTATTGTGAGTGCTTCAGTGGTTTTGCTTTTGTCCAGCCAGCAGTTAAGAAATCATGTGTCAGATTCAGCCGGGATGGCTAGAGGGAGTCGGCCAGGCATGTTTGGACATTTATCCAGCCAAGTAGTGCCAATTTTCGCACTGGTCCTGTTGGAGTTACTGCCACAATCACAGAAGCTACGTCACCTCTCTAAATGTACAGATGCGTCGGGGAAGATTAGCTGCATTAGGTTTTTCTATAACTGATAGCTGCCAACATTCTTCATTATACAGGAGTTTTGTTCCTCACTTATGGGTGTAAAGCTCTACACAGAAAAAATGCAACAGGTCTACTTCCAGATGGCTCCAAGGCCCTACTTGTAGGTTTTTTCGGCTTGTATCATAAGCACCTCGTTTGGGTGTACAGGAACATTTTATGAACATGTACAGCGAAAAATTTGGGTGTCCGGTCGTTTTGTCGTTATCATGTTCCTCGCAGTATTCTTAAGCATGTTGTGCATTACGTTGTCAATCTGGTTCATGTGCATAGAAGACATTACGAAGTTGTAGGCTTTAGTATAAAAAGCCCGGAAGCAAGCTGATACATCACTACATACTACATCATAACTACATGTATCATCACTACATGTACATCACTACATGTATCATGTATGAAACATCATACATGATACATCACTAAACTTTCGTGCGTATTCATCAATGTAAGCTCGTCTTAGTGTTATCCAAAATGAAGATTTGAGTCGACAGATGGAAACATCTAGTGGGGTAATCAGGGTGAACAGTGGAAGTGCCTCAGACAGGCTGGCCAATGTTGCGATAGGAGACCTATTTTTTAGAAGTAACTTTGGCATCCTTGGCGTGTTAGTTTAAATGGGGTCAGTAATGACATCATCTTTTGGTGTAGGCGTGTGTGCCTGTTGGAAATGTTTGTCTGAAAAAAAAACCTATAACGCAGAACAGTGCAGCCCTTGATTCTTTTCAAGTTAGGCTGCGCTGATACAAAGTGTTCTCCTGTCGGAGGTTGGGGGTAAGGGAAGCAAAAAAAAAGATAAATGATAGAAAAGAAGAAAAAAGAAGAAAGAAAAGAGGGATGCAAAGTAAAAGTAGTGCTACACTGCTCCTACTTTGCATCCCCCCTTTTCTTCTTTTTTTCCCTTGTTTTCTTTTTTCACCTTTTTTGTTACATTTGAATTGTCCCATCTAGTGCATGAATCAAGGACACATGGCTTTGCTATAGCAAAGATGCCTTTGTGGTGTTGGATTGAACAGTGCATTGTACTTCATTCAGTTAATTATAGACTCATGAGTCTTGCAATAAGTGCTTCCTGTCTATCACCACACATGTTCAAATGAAAAGTTTGTGCTTGGATCTTAGTATGCTGGTATATAGCTTGTGTCTTGGACTACTCAAGATGAATGTTATTTTGCTGCGGCTATGGCAATGAATTTATCCAACATGAAAATAACTTGCCTTGCGAACTTTGTCGGACCTGCCTTTCTTTTTTTTTCCTATGCAGGCATTGTATGTGAGGGAGGCAGTAACAGAGAGGTGATAGCTTGAGCTTCGGAAGAATAAATGCTGGCAGTGAAGCAATTACACATCAAACATCCCAGCCATTGTGCCAACCGTACTAAATGTGTTTTTAAAAAAAATATTGTGCTCGGTTACTGTATTGAAAACAGCAAAATGCTAAAATATATCGCAGCAAACAAATTATTAGGTCACGTTGGTGCCTTCTGGACTTCCCAGGATGTCGTCTGGGTGTTGTTTGTAAAAATTAAAAGTGTTTCAAAAATACTGCCTCTTCTACACCAAATTCGGTCTAGGTATTAAAAAAAAGGTGATTTTGTGCAGTGCATGAAGCTCAGTAATATTAGTGCAATTTTTTTGCCACATCAAAAGCAAGGAAGCAGTTCTCTTTACATGGCAAGTTATATGATTACACTTTGTCTTAAAGTAGAAATGAATTTTTGAAGTTTTCTTATGATGGCTGTTTTCTGCATTTGATATACGAGAGCTTTCGTTCCGAAGTTCTCCATGGCCCTCAATAGGAGACTTCAAAAATCATTTCCCTCATTTAAACACAAATTGTAATGATAACACTTGCCATATAACAAGAATTGTTTACTTGCTTTCAACTTACACATAAAAGTAATTTTCAATTAGACAAACACACAGCTCAAGTTGCATCTCAATGTGGACAAAACGATTATATAGTGACATTTGTATTCTGGACCTAACAATATTTTTTTTCGTGAAATATAACTTCTGTGCAGTGAGTATTTGTGGCTCAAATATTCATACAAAGTGCAGTATTGCCATACAAGAAATGCAAACGATAAACAGTTTGGCTGAATTCTTCAAAGCCTATGTAGCAGAAAAATTGCACCAATGTTACTCGGCTTCAAATACTTTAGGAAGCACCTTTACTTATATGTAGATCAAATTTGATATGGCAAGAAAAAGCGGTACTTTGAAATTTTTCTCACAAATTACACCCGCACGACATGCAGCGAAATTCTGAAGGTACCCGCGTGACCACTACTTTTTTCTCTTCAAAACATTTCTGCAAATAGCTATTTTCAAAAAAGTAAATTACCATCATTTTTTTAAACTATACATCCGTGATGGTCGCCAAGCAGTATGGTTTGTATGTTTGGTGTAGAATAGCCCAATGCGAAAAACAACAAATGTCTGAGCATTTTTTGACGCTCGGGCAATTTCGAAAGCATTTGTTTGTTAGCAGCAATTCAGTTAAGCCCTTGTCTTTATGCTTAAGCCCAGAAACAAAACACAAGTAACCAAAGTAGTCCTAAGAGTCGTGCAGTCTCGCTGGTCCAAGGCTTGAGGAGCCTAATTTAGTGCAAGCTTCACCATTTTTTAAAACTTCAGATTCAACCAACAGGTTTTGGAGGCACAGTGCATTTTCAGCTAACTTGTTTCACACCAGTTACTTTGATAAAAAGGGGGAAGTAGAGGTAAAAATACCATTTTAAAGCCATTGTAGGTAATAACAAAAAGGACTGCTTTCTTTTTTTGTGTGGTGCTTTGCCTGAACTCTGCTTTTTGTGGTATAGTTCATTGTCTAGTGAACATAGGCCTTAAAACTAACATTAGCCATGTTGAGGTCCATTTCTTGGTTATAGTCATAGTAGCCATATTAAAAATATATGACTTCAAACTTGATTGTTCTTTTGAAGATGTTTTCTTGCATAATGATATTTCAGAGTCTTAGTCAATTTTGTTATAAGAAAACGTGATGTCATAATAGGGTTACTTTTTGTAGAGTCGTTCAGTTCTACCTTACCTTTTACATTCCTAATAGAGCAGTTATTTTCAAAATCGGTATTTAAAATGGAATGAGCATGCTGTATGTAGTAAGGTGTAAGCACTTACTGATAGCACATGCACCCAACTTTTCTGTTGGCAGTTTATTTCTGTTATTCTTGATTTATATGTGGGGTTTCACGTCCGAAAACCACGATATGATTATGAGAGACTCCGTAGTGGAGGGCACTGGAAACTTCGACCACTTGGGGTTGTTTAACGTACACCGAAATCTGAGCACACGTGCCTACAGCATTTCTGCCTCCATCGGAAATGGAGCTGGGATTTGATACCGCGACCTGCGGGTCAGCAGCCGAATTTCTGGTACTCTTGCTCCCCTATATGTGTGCAGTTCGGTTATAGTTATCTGGCTTGCACAGATTTTTAATGGCACCTGCCTTGTCCAGCTTGCTTTCTTGGTGATTTTAGCCTTCATAATTTGCATAGGTTTAACTCTCAAAATTGTTCAAGATGCCAATTTTGTGCACAAACTGTATAGTATAAAGGCAGCAGATGTACATGCACACAACATTAAATGTACATTGAGAGCTTTCACTTGCAGTTTCTAAAGTTTTATTGTGCAGGAAGCATTTAAATCATAATTTCATAAGGACATATTAATCGATTATCTCTACCATTGAAAATTGTGACAACCTAGTTATTTTCACTGTGATAAGCATGCTGTTTTTTTTTGATGTGGCAGAACTAATTTATACACTCATTCCTTCTATTATTCACATATGCATAACATGAAGGATTGTGTGCCTTACATTTTCAGTTTCATTCTGTGTGTTATATTTCTTGTGCATGTGAACTAATGTGCTAACATGTGTCTCTGACATTATTTGTGCCAATTATTTTCATTTCCAGGTGCCTATGAAGGACACATAAGTTCTATGGTAGTGACCTTCCAAATTTACAGTGGTGCCGCAGCCTCAAGCAGCATTTCGCCGATCTCCACAAGGCGTTCATGAGACAAACACAGCGCCACACTTTCACAGTGCTATGATTATTATTTATGTTTAAACAATTCCTTCTAAAATAGCTGTTACATTGTGTTTTGTGCCACCATCCTTTGTCTTAGGTGAAGCTCGTGAAATTATGGTGTAGTCACCTCATTTGTGTATCATCAACACTGCAATGTCACCATTCACAGCTGGAGCACACAGACAAACAAAAAAATATATTGATTGTAGCAGGGCTGGTGTGTATAATAATGCTTCTCTATTGATAATAACTTTATAAGTTCTTTAGGTCTTGCATAGAACACTGCATTGGCGTGTTGCAATACAACCACCATTTATGACCGCTAGCATGTTAATTTAAGAGTTTAATGCATTTTATTTGAAAGGTGATTTTGCTTCCGCATCACGACAGTTAAAAAGATGCCGATGATTCAATCCCTCATTAGGTAGCTTCTTAACACATTTGTTTCTTTCAAGCCTTTGTTTATTCATCGCGGCTGTTTCAGATAGCAAACATATTTCACCTTCATGCAACATATTAAGAATGAAATATTCATATATATTTCTACACAGTACTTGCTTTTGCAAACAACGTGAATGGCCAATTGCTTTTACTCGAGATGTATGATGTCCATTTTATCTTTGCAAGATACAGCAGATAGATGCATGGTTTCTGCATTATGCTGATTTCCGTAAGCTGCTTATCGGGTAATTTAGCATGATATGGCACTTTCCGTAAGCTGCGGATGTCCGCATCTTTTCGCATGATATGGCGCCTTCCGTAAGCGGCGGATGTTCGCATCTTTCCGCATGATGCGGCTTTCCGTAGTCCAATAATTGCGTATGTACGGATCCATATATGCGGAACGTTTCAGTAGGGATTGCTCTAATGCTTTGTGCACTGTGTGAAAAGCAGCATGCAGTCGTCTTGCGGGACTCGTGACGAATCAGACGGGCGACAAGGCAGCAGGTGCCGCGCGCGTCCGCCAAAACAAGGCAGACGCGCGCGACGAGTCAAATCCACCCTTTCGAAGAATGACCGAACTCTGAACGGGGGCGCGCGTAGAGTCACTCTATCCAGCCACTCTTGCCCATGGCTTCCCATGGTTAGAATGTACTAGAAGTTTTGGTAGCCATGCTTGCGTCTCATGACCTGCTCAGCTCCCTCATGTGGTTCCCAGAACACAACCAAGTTTGATTGAACAGCAACGCCAGCGACAAGTTCTCAACGAAGTGCGACAATGCGGGAGCCGTAGTGGTGAGGTTTCATGACGTATCATCGCATCTCATCACCGCTTCGCCCGTCTGGCGTGCATTAAACAAACCAGATATTTTGGCGCAGCAGCGCACCACCGCGTGGCCACAGCCAATGACAGCTCGAAAAAGGAAACGTCACGATAACGTGATACGAAGCAGGTGAACCAGCTAGTAGAGCTGCCATATTGCCAAATTTTCAGGCTGCGAAGACAGCTCCGTCGGTGCCAAGCCAATTTTGTGCAAATATTATGAGTTCTCAAGCGGATCAATTACCGAGTGAGTAACGAACTTCACTTGTTTGGTATGAGCCCATACTTTGGTGCCAACGCTCTGTGATGTACCGAAATACTCGTGCGCGCGAGGATGCTTGGAAGCGAACTGCTTCCAAGCAAGACAGGCCTCGCTGTGACAGACGGGTATGTACTCCGTTATCAAGTTCTTTTAAGTGCCAATGCACTTTATAAGTGACCCTGAATTTGCAATCTGCGGTGTGCCTCCTCCTCTCCCCTAGCAACGGCGCGAGGAGCGGAGAGGAGCGTCTGTGGGAACGGCACAGCGACGTCACACACCACGTGATTGCGCGCACTCTGCTGTGTGTCTGCGTGCGCCCGCACAGCCACGACTTGCTCGAGATCAGTAAGTCGTCATAGGCATGGATCTATCGCAGGCATCAAACACGACTTCGATACCTCGAACAACGAGTACAACGCAATCGAATGCGAGCATTGCACGTGTCGTTGAAATTGTCGCCCCGGTTGAAGACAAGGCAGCGCTGCGAAGGGCCCGTGATGCCGAGCGCAAGCGGGTGAAGCGGGCCGCGGACATAAACATCAATATAGTGCAAATTTAATCACATATACGCGTGAACTCACTAAGATTTTCCGGGAGGGTTTGATGGTTCCTATAAATCTCAATGTGATCACACGTGGGAGTTTACGTTAACTAACTGGCGAATGCCAACGGATTTTAACTTAACTCCCCCTCATAGCATCACCCCGTGCATTCGCACTTAACCATGTTCACTCTCAGGGAAATGCGTTGGAGTTTTTTTCTTTCGGGCGTTTTTCTAAATTCGAAGCGTTTCTTAGCGAACTTCGGCAACTTTCAGCGTATTTATCTTGCCGCTTACGTTTGGCTGCTCTCGTGGTCACCCCCTTAACGTGGCGTGAACCAAACCTAGCGTTGGAGGGTAAGGTGACTTGATGAATATTACGTGCTGGTCAAAACAAAACTAATGCCCCAATCACCTCGTCAAACACTTTCCGCCAGACAGTGACACATACCGACGGGCGGGTACGTGCCGCTGGTATGCGGGTATGTGCCACAGGTGATTGACCCTTAGTATCTACCAGGAAATGACAAGAACACACATGAACAATTTGAACGCACGAGCGTTAAGAAATATGCGACATTGGTTGTGTCGACCCCAAAAAACACAATAAATTTCAGGGTTCCAGCTGGAATATACCAAAGCGTTCTGCGTGGCAATGAAGCATTCTACCACAGAGCTACGCCAGGTCTCTGAACTAATTTTTGAATAGACGCTAATGTACGTGAAACGCCTATAGTGGTTTGCAGTCCTGCCTACCCAATGTTAAATACTCCTTCGATACAGCCGTCACGTCAGCTTAGCGCCAATTGTGTTTTGTTGTCATGCGATTAAGTAAATACATGTAGCATGCAGTGTCCAGGGCCAGCCTTCTCGCGAACATCAGCACTTCATATCAGCTTCTGGTGTTGTTATTACGAATGTTCCAGTTGGCTACTTTGGGTAAGTGCAAACAACTGTTTAAAAAACATCTGCAGCTCTTTACCATATGTCTGTGCGTACAACGTTTGTTCATATATTTAGCGTCATTTCATGACGGATCACTCAAGAAGAAAAAATTGCAACACGGTCACCTTCCCTCCGCATGCTCCGCATACCATTGATTCCCAGGACTGTGGAATCTGAAAAATGTTTTTGTAGTACGAACTGTGCACGCAGCTGAGCTTTTATGTTGAGATAAAGTTCAAAAACTACGTTTAAAAAGCCCATGGTGGGAAGCTTGAAACGTGGCGTACAGCAAATATGAAAAGCTATATTTACCGGTTGGAAATTTCCCCAAAAAAAGTTTCACAAAGTGTGGGGCCCAAGAACGTGCTCTTGAAGAAGCGCTTGAACGTGCAACAGACGCGATCTGCGAAAAAAATACTCCAAATGCTGAAGGCATTGCTGCTTTACAATTAAATAGAACTAAGAGCTTAACAGACTTGCAAAAAGATAACCTTCTTGGACTCAACAGTCTAAATGTCACATTCTACGAGTTTTCTGTCAAGGGCTTGAAGTGACTGAATGAAAAGGCAAATACGCGAGAACGGGCCGCATACTTGAGCGGTTCTATATACCTGTGCGGCTACTGCATGTCTCCGGTCGTCTACCTGAAAAAAATTGACAACCCTCTGTCAGCGCACGCGGTATTGGAGCTCAACAAAGGAGTAAAGATATCGACAAATTTCTCCGGTGGCCTTTTAATCACGAAGCCAGTCACCTTCGTGGGCTCATTGAGTGGTACACAGCGCCAATTCGCGAAACGTCTTGGTGGAAAACCTGGCCGTGCATTCTCTGCAAAACCTACAGAATCAAATATTTTGAGCACACTTTTTGCCGGAGGATGTGACTTTGAAAATCTCGAAGGTGCAGGCTTCATCCGCGATGTCGAGTTGTGCGTACGATTTGCACTTGTGTCACCTGATTTTGAGTGCAACTGTGCGTGTTCTGTGTGTGTGTGTGTAGGTGGTTTGGTGCATTTTTCGTGGTTGGTAAAGATTTGTCCGAGGCAATCGAGATGTTAGGAAAAGGTGTATGAAATCTTATATCCATTTTGGTTTCTGATCGTAGGTGGTCGAGAATCTTGCGATATCTTTTTTAGCTAATTCATTCCACCAATAAAGTGTTTCTCGCAAACACTGAACATAGCAATTGGTGGTCCTATATCTTCAAACCACACGAATACTCACGTAAGTCATTTGTTACGTAAAAACCAATCAGCAAGCAATCGCTACGCTAGAGTGGAAGCAAAAAACTAGAAAATATGTTTTCCAATAATGAAGCGAGATCAGAAAATTCCAACACGGATTACGCGATTACAAAAGCGTAAATTGGAAAAGCATCTATAAATGTTGAAGTTGAATGGCTATGAGGACACAAACAAAAATTGACATAAGGTTACAATAACCTGTCACTTACTTCTTACTATTTTGGACGCGGCACTACACCCAATATTGCATTGAAGGACCAACTAGCCTGCATATAAACCCTTGTTCCTTTACAATGCTGTCTTGGTGCGACGCGAAAAAACACAGGTACACCTTAAGCGGCGAAAACAGTGCGTTCTCAACAGCAAACAACAAGATCGTCTTCTTCATTCTCAAGTAGCCAGAGGCCCACTCTACATGGTGTCCGGTAAATACCCTCATCGTCGTTTTCTTTGACATGTAGTCACGCGTCGTTTTCATCTCTCTTAAAGAGTGTCGCCCCAATGCAAAGTCAGTAATGTATTTTAAAGAAAAGTCTCACGCGATCCCTCACTATTAGGCTTCATGCGCACTATATGAACGAGTTCAGGGTGGTGCCTGCGACGCCTCATGCTGTACCAACTATGGAGAACGGCTTCGTAAGTAACGTCACTCAGTTGTTGCAGCACTAGGTATGGTTCAATGTATCTCCTTAAGAGCTTTTTGGAGAGCCCTCCCTTCTTTACGTGCATCCAAACCCATTCTCTGTCGCCAGATTGGTAAACGACTGTTCTACGGTGAACATTGTAGCGTCCTGCATTGTACTCGTACTTCTGGTGGATCTGCAATCCTGCAAGTTGTCTAGCTTCTTCCACGCGTTCCGTAAACGCATCGGCGTCTGGATCGATGTCGAGAAATTTGCGCGGTAACATATCATCTAATATGGTTTGTACATACAGTAAATGAACAAGGCTGAGTGGGGTCTTGCGGGTTGTTTCTTTCTCGGCCATGTGGTACAAAAAGGTTACAAAGGCAGCATTTCATACCAAATTTTGTGTTGAACGTCTACGTACATCGGATATTGTTTTTCAAGACGCTCTCTTAGCACGTTTGTTCTCGGGTGATAGGCGGTGGTCTTACGATGGGTTGTTCCACTCAGCATCAAGACGTGATTGCATTGAGCGGCTGTAAATGTGGTTCCTCTGTCTGTGATAAAAACGGTTGGTGTACGATGCCTCAGTACGACATTCTCGATTAAATATCTTGCCAGCTCCGCTGCTGTATCTCTCCGGATAGCCTTGGTCTCGGCATAACGGGTGAGATAATCCATCACGACGATAACCCAGCGGTTGTCTGCACAAATATAGGAAGTGGGCCTAAATTTTCTACGCCAATCTGGTCAAACAGAGGTCTTAGGACCTGCACAGGTTACAGATTACTCGGTAGTGGCTTGAGTCGCTGGCAGTCGTGACAAGTAAGGATGTCGTGCTTCACGGCTGTGCTTAGTGTAGGCCAGTAGTAACTTTTCTGTACTCTTGCAAACGTTCTTGTGCAACTTAAATGGTCAAAAGTCCCCTCGTTGTGGCATGCTTTGAGTTCTGCGGTGCGAACCGTTACAAAAATTCTATCAATAGATCTATATAAAATTCCCCATATATGGCTACTTCATGAAGGGGGCATATCAGGCTTTATATATAATCTCCATATGTGGGCCCTATATAACCTGACAGGCCCAATTCTTGATGTAGCCATAGTTGGGTCTTATCTACACATATATGGGTGTTGCTGTATATGGCCATATATTGCCATCATCTATATTTAGCTATATATAGAAGCATCCATATAAGGTTTTATATGGATGTTTTCATATATGGCCTTATTGGACACCTTTGTATATATATATATATCTGTTCACATGATTCATCTGTACGAGTTCAGCTTCTGTCGCCGGCAAAATTTATAGCCACACAAATCATTCTACAGCTAGAAATATAGCTGTTTGGTGAAAGGTCTGCATGCAGTCAGCATCGTGTCCGAAACAAAAGCAGTACATACCCCCTCAACATTCTTGTTCAATTAAGTTATCCTCATTATATTTCAAGCTATTCTGAAAAAATATTTACTAGAAATGTAACTTGGCAACATATTTAAAGTTTGTGGCGAGCGCATGTCACTGTTAGTCCCCTTTCCTTGAAAAGATACATTCTTTTTGCTTAAATTTATTGTTTATTTATCGACCCTTTATTTATCTATTCAATTCATTACCTACAGCAGCAATTGGCATTACAGTGGAGGAGCGTTTACAAAAAGTGGAATACAAAAATACGCAGTCAGCCAGACAAATCAGTCATCTCAGTCACAATCTGCAACACAAATACATATGTAAATAAAAAATGTCACACACCAAAAAATTCAACACACTAATTCTAACATGGAAAAAACAAATAATTTGAGATAGTTTAGACAATGCTAGAAGGCCGTTGGTTTCATCTTCTGATTTTTCGCTAAAAAATCATTTCGAAATACAGCAGACTTGGATGCAATTTTTCTTATCTTGAATCTATGGTCAACACGGTCTGAGACATAGTTTGCTGCAAGTATATATTCCGTTTTATCGATTCAGACTTGACAATAATTATGAGCATAAAAGAACCCAATTTGAGTTTCGTAGAGACAATAAACAATTGTATCCGGCCGGTTGGTGAGGATCCATCTGGCTAGGAAGCGCAGCCACTATTTCAAGGAACACACAAAACAAGCGCTGTGTTGTGTGTTCTTTGAAATAGTGGCTGCGCTTCCTAGCAAGATCGTAAAGACATTTTTGACAGTGTGTTTATTTAAAACTTTTGTGGCCTGTCCATGGAGCGTCCATAGGTAATCGAAACGAAATATTGACTTGCTGTTGACCGTATGAACTGCGTGTGCATTGAATAACTTACTTGATTTGATACTGAACTTTTAAGGAGTTCGGTCAAAAGCTATTGGTATGCAAGCTTGTCATGTACAAGTATTGTGACTAGGAATGGCCTATAGCGTGACTGTTAAAACTGGTGACTATAGGTCTCTGTGCGCGTGGGAATGGAGGCTTTTAGCGATATTTCTTGCCAATGGGACACTAACAAAATGTCTTTTGTAAACGTAATCACTTTTCCGTTCTGCCAATAATGCATCATTAACGTAACAGTGGTAAAGAGCTCATTTCGCCGAAATTTCGGCGTGGGCATTTGGTGGCTCTCTGTAATAAATCGTCTTGTCCATGACCGAAAACTGAGAGAATGCAATAAAACAAATATAAATTTTCAGGTTTGAGTGATCATCAAAATTATGCAGGTCATTTGCATGGCAAGCAAGTGCTCTACAACACAGTTATATGCATCTGCTTGGAAATAAAGCATGAATAACTTCCTCTGCTAAGAAATGCAAGGAAAATAACTGTCATGCTTAACAAATGCACGCATCCTGTAAACAGGTTTCACAACACAACATTTAATATCGCAGCAGTATTGCTTGGTACAAGCGTGCATTGTCATCGGACAACACAACGCCTTAATACCAACGTGACTACGTGGTCTAAAGACAGGCAACCTTTACAAAAAGCACACACGTTACTGCGCGTATTCCCTCACGACTGCGTAGTGGGTGCATAAAGTTCTAAAACATTTTACACACATAACATTGAGAAGCATGGTCTGCTGGGCGAATTAGTAATTCATCTTAACTGAGTTGCGCGAAAAATTTTGAAGTGCAAAATGAAGACACCTGTACACAGCGTACACAAACTGAAACTTTATTAGAGAAAACAGACATGTGTGTGCGGTTACGACAACACGTGAGGTGGAAAAAAGTGATTAGATGAGCAGACATCTAAACACTTTCTGTCGCCGAGCGCACATCGTGTGGTGTACAGCACTGCGCTGTCGTGCGGGAAGTATTATTTAGGATTCAGTTATAAAATTATGGATCACAAAGCTTCTCAAAAGAAAAACCACTCTGAAACCAATCATCACATTGTAGAGTGTGTGGCAGCGTGCCCTTGTTTCATGATACGGTAGGTAAAGATCGATTCAGGGACAAGGTAGCGCGGGAAATGTAACAGGCGTATTTAATAAACAAAGCTGGTGATTCATGTGTCGCCTAACTCTCGGTTATGTTGCATGCACCTGAGGTTGCTTTGCTGGAAACGCATCATTAATACAATCTGTCTGCTCATCTAATCATTTTTTCATCGCACGTGTTCTCATAATCGAAAACATATGTCTGTTTTTTCCAACAAGAGAGAGAGAGAGAGATAAATAGAGAGGAAAGGCAGGGAGGTTAACCAAGCTTGGCTCGGTTGGCTACCCTACACTTGGGGTGGGGGAAAAGGGGAATAATAGAACGAAAAGAGACAGAAAAGAAGAGGAGTAAGAAAGAGAAGCATAAATAGTCAGCTCGAAACTACACAGTACGGCCTCGCACAGTTCTTTCACAAGCGGTCATGAAGTTTGGTGTTCCTTAAAAAGTACAAGAGGGCTTTCGTGGCTTTGCGCGTATGGGAAGCTGTTGGCCAAGGTCCCAGGATCTTCTCTTCTGTAAGCGGCCGTGAATCCAGCTGACAGAGCTTGGCTTCCTTAATACGTCGTTCGGTCTGGTATGACGGGCAATGACATAGAATGTGCTCAAGCGTTTCCTCGCAGGCGCAGATGTTGCATGCCGAAGTGCTCGCCATTCCAAGGAGACGAGAGTACGAATTCGTAAATGCCACGCCCAACCTCATACGACACAGTAAAGTTTCAGCGCATCGTGGGAACCCGGATGGCAAACGAAGTTGCAAGTTTGGGTCGATCGAATACAGGTGCGTGTTGGAGAAACCCTGCGTATTCCATTGTAGAAGAGATATACGGCGAGCAAGTGATTGTAGTAGCCTTGCAGCGTCCGTTCTCAAGAGTGGTATGGGCGTGCGCTGGTCTTGGTCATGAGCCGATCGAGCAGCTTCATCTGCGCAGTCATTGCCAACGATTCCGCAATGACTCGGCAACCACTGAAATACAATATCGTGACCTTCCGCGAGCGCTTCGTGGTAGTCGTGCCTTATCTGATATACTGATTGTTCATGTAGCCCGTGCTGCAGAACAAACCGTAGTGACTGTAAGGCTGACCTGGAGTCGCAAAAGATGGCCCATTGGTTAGGTTCCTGGTGAAGAATGTACTTTACTGCACCTTGAAGTGCTGCGATCTCTGCTGCTGTCGACGTCGTGGTGTGAGAAAACTTGTACTGAAGCAACACATTTTCAGATGGAACAACCACTGCTCCTGTGGAGCTGTTGGAATTAGTGGAGCCATCGGTGTAAACATGTATGCGGTCGAAGTACCTTTCGTCCAACAGATGCAAAGTCAGTTGCTTCAGGGCTAGCGTTGACATGCGTGCCTTCTTAAAGATACCAGGAACTGATAAGCGCACGTCAGGTTGACGAAGACTCCATGGCGCAGTTGCTGGATGCATGGCAAGTTTGAAGCCAGGCGGTAGTATGTCCTGATGTTTTGTCACGATACCGCAGTACGAAGAATGAGGCCTCCGAGCTGTCAAACACGCTAAATGATGCGACAGTAGCCGTGATAAATGCCGAATGTGCGCTCTCAGCGTCTCGACAATGATGTGCGTTGTGACCGGTTGTTCTTATGCAATAGCAATAGTTGACACTGTCGATGAGGATCTAGGAAGACCAAGGCATGTCCGAAGTGCTTGGGCTTGTACGCTTTGCAGTGCACGGATGTTAGTCTCACGTGTTGGACAGGACCGGAAGGCTGTACCGGAGAGTTCCGAGAAAGAGGGCTGTATAAAGCTGCAACATGGAGTGCACGGATGGGCCCCATGATTTTCCGGCGACGAACTTGAATACATTCTCAATGCCAATGAGCTTTTTCTTCAGGTATGTGACATGCGGGCTTCAGGTTAGGTCACGATCTACGATGACGCCTAAGAATCTATGAGTGCTCTTATATGGGATTGATCTGCCATCGATGCACAATGAGTAGAAAGACATCGGTTTGCGTGTAAACGCCACCGCTGCGCATTTTTCTGTGGCGATAGTCAAACCTTGCTGGCGAAGGTATGTTGATGTCATTGTTGCCGCTTTCTGTATTCTTGCGCGCACTTGAGGTCGTGTCACGCCGGACGCCCAAGTGCAGATATCGTCAGCGTAGAAAGATACATAAGCCGTCTGTGGCAGCATTTCAGTGAGCCTCACGAGAACCAGGTTGAAAAGTGTAGGACTCAAAACACCGCCTTGTGGCACCCCACGACTTGTGAAATACTTATTCGTAGACCCATCTTCAGTCAAAATGAACATAGATCTCTTTGTGAGGTAGCTTCTTACCCATCGAAAGACACGACCTCCAAGTTCAGCTGCTTCAAGAGATTGAGAACAGCCTCGTGGGTCACGTTGTCATAGGCACCCTTCACGTCTAAGAACAGAGCTACCAACAAAGTTTCCAACAAAGTTTCCGTTATCAGAGTGCGCTGTGTCCAGGTGTCTTCCGTTTGTATTTCGATTTTTTTGTGAAACTCAATAATATCATAATAGTGCTCGGGCTTTAAACTATGATTTCCTTTTTTTACACAAAACGCAGCCATGTGCGAAATCTTGATTGAGGCACTTTCAACATTTTCAATTACACAGTACTATTCCACAATCGAAATTGATCAAGTAGCATCATGCAATGAAAAGTACATACTGAGGGATTAAATTACGCACAAAGAACAGGATATTGCTATCGCGTTCTACTCTGAAAAACGGAGCATAATTGTCCCCAGGTTTTTTCACACAGTAGCAAGCCCTAGTGCATCAGACCAGTTTATTTCTTGGCTTGCGTAAAACTATCGACAGCGCTCATGGAACGAAACGTGACATCACATAATTTTGTGTAACTATGTATGCGGGTATGTACAGTTCCTCAAGATATAACCACGCGATGTTGCGACATCAGTAACGATGATGTTGCCTGTGTTGTACGCATTCCAGTCACATTTACACTTATATCACCCGAATCGCAGATGGTGGAAACAAAATTATTGTCTATTCTTGAGTTTTTCCGTTTCGATCCGTGAGCATCGCACCCTGCTTTTATTGAACCAAACTATCAAAAAACTTTCACTGCGTGTTCTTATGAAAACACACACAAATATAAAAACAAGGGGAACGTAGACGAAAAAAGACATATTCAAACGCAGGACAAATTCAAACGCGGGCTGATAAATCGCATGACACCCTTGGAGTTGCATATATGCAACTGTTTTTTATTTGCAATTGCGCAAGTTGTAATTTATCCTTGGTGATTCCTCAAGCGTTAAAATAAGCAAAATACAAGACAAGTATATTTACATCAATATATCAATAAAAAGTACAATAGCATTAAACCCATATTTTCCCGGTGTAGAGTTTTTGAGTAAAGAGAGCACTGTCTAGAAGTAAATAAAAAAGAAAGTGTCATATCGTTTAAACAAAACAGCCTATCTACGTAACCGCGATTAGTATGAAGGTATTTACTCAGCAAGAATGCAATGCGCTATGTTTTCTGAGTTATCATAACATTTATGAACAACGTGTGAAGGTAATGAAAATGATAAACTTACTTAACTCTTAACCTACACTTGTCTTTCAAACAGCCTGTTAATCCTGATAACCTATTCACACCTTAGAGCCACAACGTCATTTCGTACTGCTTTTGGGAGAATTTCTGAAGGAACGCTTGCCCGCAAGCATGATTGTCCATTTTTTTCGCACAAGTAGTTGACGATCGTCATTACAGTGGCGTACACACGCACACGCACACAAAAACACTTCCATGTCCATCCACAATTTCGCCACGTATAGCGAAATAGATTCCTGAGAGCTGCGTGATTATCTTGTGTAAATTGGAGCAGTAGTTGAACACGAAATAATAGCAAGAGGAATGAAAAGTGACAAACTCGATCAGCATGCAGCCATGACTTCGGCGAGCAAAAAAGCAACAATGGCGCGGATGGATACAGTGCAGGCTTGAAAATAAAACATATTTAGTCCTTGAAATAAATGATTTACGCGCTTTTCACTGGAACAAAATTTTCCTGGGTTTATTGGCGAACGACGTTTCATTTTTTAACAACTATTGACGCAATATTATAACAATACGACTGAATGTTTGCACAAACTATTTTATTCGTCATTACTTGAAATGGGTCGCGGCCCTCTCTTTCCTGCTGTGTTGACAGACTGCTGAAGGCCACGCCAGGCCTGCGCGGCACATACGCGCGCTTCTTCGAACAACGTTCTCCGAATTTTCCACCTCTCCGACTGGTGCTCTTTTTTGTATTTTTTTACTGTGCGCACCACTTGTAAACTTTACGACAGGTGCAGTGCACTCAGGCAAGCTTTTTGGAACATTGAACCTCAACTGCCTCCTGCGGGCCCAGAAAGCTGCACGTGCAGGGCGTTTGAGACAGGCATTCCGTGAAGCTGAAGTAACTTCTTCGTGTACGCTGGCTACCAAAACGCGCTCCAGCCAGATTTTTATCTTATTTCTAAAGCATTTATTTATAATAATATACAATCAGCCTATAATCAATCAATTATTTTTCAACATATTCAGGAACAACCACAAGGTCTTTCGTGCTGTCGCGCGCAAAAATAAAACAAAAATAAACCATACGTTACAGACTGTCCACAGAAAAGCAAATCAATAAAAAGAGCAAAAACGAGCAGTCGAAAAGAAATCAACGCACAATGGGAAGAACAAATAAAATAGTAGATATTCATGGAATGGAGCAGAAAAATAATGTGGAATATACACAACCGTGCGGAAGGCTTCCTGAAAGACAGAAAAGGGAAGAATCTATGCATGTGCAAATCTACGTTAGGACAGGGCAGCCCTAACTGATAAAAAATGACTGTAGACTATGAAAAACATAGACTCGGTATTCTGTAAAAGATAGAGTGTTGAAAGAAGCTGGAAAGTACATGCAACGGACGATTCTATCTGGATAACTTACGTGGAGTTTAAAAATTATTACAACCGAGAAGGGCAGAATATCTCACCCTGCACTAGCTTGTAAAGAAATAATAGCTCAGCGTGATTTTGTCGGCCGTTAAGTTATGGCAAATATAATATTCTAGCAGCTTTGAAGAATTCTAGTAAAACAATGGGAGTAAATGCTTATGAAATTATTCTGGACTTAGCATGCTTATGAATTGCTTATGAAATTATTCTGGATTTAGCAAGGCCATTGCGAATCGGATATGCATATGTATTCAGGTTCAGCATGACATATTGCGGTGTACCATTTGTATAAGGCTATAGGAAAGCCAGATTCTCGAGAGATGTTGTGCCAACAGGGAGAGAACGAAGGCCTCACATGGCAGCACATTCAATGCAAGTAGAAAAATTCGGCATGACATCAAAGAGAACACCAAAATCACATATCTGATAAAACTTACATAACAACACAGTATTGACAGCATATGGAATTGAAACGTTGGACGTTTTGCGAAATACAACAACGACAACAATAACAGCAATAACCATGTTATTACGCCACAACAATTTCATGATAACAATGCACAAAAGCTATTTTACAACAGTATTTACAAGCGAGCAAGAGCTATTTACAGGAGGCGAGCATCAGCTTACTTGCCATAAAGGCTACCTCATAATATTGTCAAATCAAAATGCTCAAAAGCTATTAACATAGTTATTTACAAGCAAGAGCTATTTACAAGGGGCGAGCCTTCTTCCTCCCATTGTTTTTACTTTTTTGCTGACGTGGATTCTTAGCAAGAAATCGAGTGTAGAAACGCACGCGCATTGTAGAGTAGAATTTCACTATGCGAACTGTTAATTCCTCGTAGTGCACATTACAGCCAACCGTTGCAAGTGTCAAATGTGAGATTATGTCAACTATCTTCCAAAACAAGTTTCCGAAGACCTTTTGTGTTTTGTTTTCTGCCTCTACAGCGGACTCAACGGCACCCAGCAGCTAGGTTAACGATTTTTATAGGTGATTCAAGGCTCGAGGCGCCAATGATCTAGCTTCTGTGAGAACAGACGCGGCAGGCGCGCTCTGTGTGTCTGTAACCGTTGCCCTAAACTTGACACATTCGGAAAACATCAAAGCTTTATTCACGACATATCAAGCAAGGTAGTACAAAACAGCATCTTTGGGTGTGGCGCGGCTGTAGGAGTGTTCAGTTGCACCTTCAGGACAATCTTCAAGGTTGACCGAAGCAAGTATACTCTGAAGTGTCTCATTTCTGGCTTCTTTCTCCAACAAGGCTGACATCTTCATGTCACTCAATGTCTCCTACAGAGAAATGAGGAACGGAATGGCTTCACCTGTGCAGTTTCCCTTTGTGGCCATTTTGAGAGGAGGTGGAATACTTGGCTGAAGTTTGTAGTGGTGGGGTGGTCCTCGTTACCGCAGAATGGTTGCACAACACCCAAGAAAAGCTGAACGAAACAAACAAGACTTACTTTATATCTTCTATTGATGTAGAAACTCTCTAAAAATGTGTATTTCTGGAAATGTGGAACTTTTGAATAAAAAAAGTAGTGTACCTCCAGTGGGTCCTGATTCAACTTGACCGTGAGTACGTACGGCACCCCTTGTTTATAATGGAGGTCCATGACATCAAAAACAGACATCAAAATGACCTGAAGAGACTCAACGCTCATCTGAGAAGCAAATATCTCCTTGTTTGTTCTCTTTGCAGCTCTTCTCAATGGAGTTCAGCGTTTCCAGGAATTCTCTCGTTACCTGTTAACACAAAATTCTCAAGAGTTAATTTCATGAACAAGGAATTCTTCTGCTGCGTAGCTAATGCGATTTTTATGTAACTCACCTAAATTTGACGAGAGTTCTGTCTTATTCCCTCCACAGGCATTCTTGCGTTTAGGGCGTCAAAGAGATTGTTCAGCATCAAGGTGAACTCCTCTGTACCTTGGGTATCTGCCAAAGCCCGGTGTTTTTTGTTCTCTGTAGAACTATAAGCCATGTGCAACGCTCCAGCTGAAAAGCTGCAGAGGGAACAAACGTAGAGGATTAGCAAATGCAATGTGTAGGTCTACTCGAAAATGACAAAACGATCAAGTCAAGGGTCCAAACTTTACGTACTTGTGTTGCCAGCCGCATATTCATTTTTTGCAGCTTTAAGGGGTTGACGTGAGATGTCGTAAGCTTTGGCACAACTTCTAGTTGGTTTTTCCCCCGTTTTGTAAAGTTGCTTGCAGTTATGAAAGTTGACTTTGTGTGCCAGCCTAAAAGGAAATACATGAATTCAGATAAAATGAAAATTGGCTGTGCTTAACATCCATAATGCATCACTGCTTTAGTGTTTAATAATTATTTGCACCTGTGTTGTAAGAAATTATTTTCTTCAGCGTTTACCTGCGTGTAAAAAGATCATAATCGAAGACTGACATCTCCGGTAATGCCGTACCAATGTGGTCAAATTGTGGCAACTTACGGCATCTTTCACTTACATTAGTCTTCATACTTTTTGTAAAAAAATAGTACTCACCATGCCATGTGTGTGCGTCAATAGGTGGTTCCTGATACACTTCATTAAGTGCTGTACATCGCACAAGAAATGCAGGAACCACCCTTCTTCTAGTGATGGATGTGGAACTTTGTTTGTGGCTTGGTCAAGCTTTCCAGAGATTCCCAGGTGCGTCCACATTCATCGATTGTTTGCGGCATCATCAGACACCACAGCAAGAATATAGGCTGCATGGCGTTCTAGTTGCAGCACTGACTCTAGCATCATTTTCGCAAGCACGACGCCAGGTGCTGCACCTCTGGTAGCAAAACTAGCAACTGGCTGCACACAGGAGCTGCTGGCTGCTCACAGGAAAATAGGGACAAACATCACAACTAGGGCATGATCAGCAAGCTTCCCATTTTCATCGAGAGCAGTGGCAGCGAAGTCTACAAATCGGTCAAATTTGTAGGTAGAGGGGTTGAATTCTACAAACTGGCGCAGCTTGATCTCGTCAATGAGTATAGTACCATGGTTCGACTTCTCTGGGCTGTTCTGGAAGTAGGTTTTCATGGTCTCAAGTGCGAGCTTAATGAAACCATACTCCCATGGTACTCCTGCAATAAGTTGGTTCAACCGGCTACAAGTTGGCAAGGCCAGACGGTTCATTGCTCTTATCAGTGTGTATGCTTTTGGGCTTGCGATGCGGAGGAGGAGGCAGTTCATTAGCCAGGTGGTGCTATACCGCATACCTTGAGGACCCTTGACCTTTGCTTGTTTAAATAACGATTGAAAGGACTCTTGCTGTATGGGTGGCAGAACATCGAAGGCTTCTCTGAGGCTGTCATCTGGGTTCGAAATGAGCTTTGTTTAAAGCTCTTGTATCTTGCTTAAAAGCTTGGTTCGTCGTACCACAGCCCGTACCGCTCACTTTTGAAATATGTTTAATTTCTGAGTCTGTTGCTTGCGCCTGAGTCGTTCCTGGCAGAGTTTCTTGCTGAAGTCAAGTTTTAGCTTTAAGCAAGGACCACATTTTTGGCTCTTTGTCAGGCGCTTGCACTTTGTACTTCTATGCTCGTTCAGTGCGCTGCCGGCCGAACCACTTGAAGAGCCTGCACACACCCTTAGTTGGTCAACGTTCTGCAATAGGCTCGTTACCTGAGTAATGGTGTTGGCACGACTGCACGATTTCACAATGCAACCGCGGGTGCTGACAGTCACTGCTCCTTATTCGCCGATGATTACACACTTTTCAAAGAAAAGCATTTTGCCCTCCACTTTCTAAGTAAAGAAAGCGACGTAACTTCCACCATCATCGCTGTCGACAATCTTTCTCCAGTTCGTTGATGGCAAACAAACTTTTGCCATCTCCGTCAACGTAAGCTCACTACTTGCTGCCAGTACGTCTAAATCTGCCCCACTTTCTTCGGCTACAGCACTAGCGGTTGTCTTTGCTTTCTTTGCAGACGAGGTCTGCACAACAACCTGGTCTTGGCATGGCAATTTTCTTCTTCTTGCCTGGGGTTTGGATAGAAAAGGAGGCAAGTGCGGAAATAATTTTGGCACCACGCCTTCGACGAGGCTCCACTTTCCTCGCTCTGTTTCCACTTTGTCGCCTTTGATAAAATGCGTGTACGTTTTCGCAATGTCATACGGGTAAAAATGAACATCGCACAGGCGCGATTCGGCTGAAAGGCTGCGGTCGAGACGGTGAATGGCACGGTCTCATGCTGCACGGAGGCCGGGATCACTTGGAGGTGAGAAGAAGTGCCTTGGGGTTATGTTTCCTCTGTAGCTGCTCGTGCAACCAGGGACACAACACGTCGGCACGGCGCTTGCCGAATCAATTAATGGTGGAGCACGCGCACACACAAAGAAAATAACATGAACTTAGTCGAAATGCTGGCCGAACGATCGCGGGTTTGTCCGGAGGAACGCACTGACCACCGCCGTCAGATGCCCCGAGCGGGAACCAGGTGCGACTGCAGCGCCATCGATGCAGCTTAGAGCGGCGGTACCAGGCAACACTTCCAAGATATAAAAATGACCTTGTTCTATAAACGTTGGGGTGCCCATGAATATCTATACGCGAGCGTTTAATTGCGCAGTTTGTTGGGCATGTACTGGCATACATATCTTATAGGTAATTGCACCAGAGTGTTGGTGTTGAAAGGATATGTTTGCAAGCAGTTTTAATCATTGCGCATCTACACACCAAGAGACTGTTTACATAACCTAGAGTTTGGCATGGGCATCACGCGATCCCGCAAAATTGTGTCATACTAATTGTATTCGCAAGGCAATGTTTAGGCTAATGCTGATGATGGCACGTGCGCATTAGTGGTCTCGACCAAGTAGTGACACACCCACACAAAATAGAAGTTTTGTGAATTCGGCCGCCTACGTTAGATGTTGCTATAAAGCTTCAGCATTTCAATACATGGTTCAATAAATGTGTATCACGTGGGAGTTAGTTGCACCTTTCTTAACCGACATGTGTAAGACGTGAGATTTTTTTGACGCTTGCAAACATTACACCAAATTGAATGTTTACTAGTGCAATCATAAAATTTACGATAAATTTACTATGTGCAGAGCCAAGAACATTATACGTAGCCAAAGAAAACGCAAGATGTATTTTTGCAATAAATTAGTACAAATTTCATCTTGAATGTTTTCATAATAGTGCCTGAAAGTTGTATTCACATAAGTTCTTTTTTGATTTTGAAAATACTCCCTTAAGCATTGCACTGCGCATGTAATTATGATAAATGGCCGCTGAAAGCAATCGCGTATTAGGGGTCAACATGAATATTTGAAATCTTGATATATGAAGGGAGCATATAGCCATTAAAACATTCAAATAATCAGCAAAATTGTCCACCGAAGTGGAAGCTAAAAATGAACTGAAATTACTATTTCTTGGTGCCACTCCAAACAATGCATTAATGTGAACAATATAAGTAGCATGCATTTCGTTTTTACATAATACTATATAGGATTGCTCAATAATAATTGCGAGGTTCGGGAGTTTCATTATGTTTTGTGACCTGACACGATTCCTTGTAAAACATGTCTGCTCTCGTATACATTATTTACGTCGTTTTATTTGCAACTTATTGTTTTAAACCTAAATGCCATGAAAAATTCACAAGTTCAATTACACGAATGCATGCATAGTTGCAACTATCACGTACACAAAGCTGACTTGGAATTTTGTTTTTTTTCATGGCAGAAACACTATATATAATTAGTACTCTTATTGCTGTAGATAATAAGCAGGTCAGCTTTGTGTACAAATTGCTATATATTACAATCCACGTAAAAGTGTGATCATGGTGCTAAATTAGTACGTGGTTCATCTCATATAAGGAAACACTTTCACATATAAGGATCCACTTGTTATGTTATATATGGTGTGGCCGTGCCTTAATAGGGCCGGATTTGACTCCTTATATGCGTCAACCACGTCATATATGGCTGTATATAACCCCATACATGAACCGACTCCGCCAGATATCGATACATATATGGCAAATGGAAGCCATATACGCTGACATATATGCTTCTATGCGGCCACATATAACCAATATAAAAGCCATATATGGCATTTTCGTAAGGGAATGCTTGGTGGGATAACGAGCACAAGCAAATGGGCGGATACCATCGACGTAAAGTTTCTTTTTACGAGCACTCCACCCCGTAAAAAAATGATGACGATACTCTGGCTGAAATGGTTCGGGCCTTCTGAGATCTACCGTCGAGGAAGCAAAATAGGAGGAAAAGAACGGCAGGGAGTGTAACCAGCCTATAGGCAGCTGGTTTGCTACCCTGCGCAAGGGAGGGGGATGGGGGAGATGAAAAATAGAGGGTAGAGAGGGAAGAGAGATAAACACAGCACATTCGGCAGCACACGCGCGCACTCTCAGTCATAGTCCAGCATTGTCTTTTGCGGTGTGTGACATTGCTGTTACAGCCGCTTGTTCAAGTCCCTGTCGCGTAGGAATTTCAACAGAGCCTTTGCCGCCTTCTGTGTCAATGTCTTCTCTCGGGCACTTGACGGAATAATGACCACAAATATTTGGTTGTTGTCGATGCGTGCAAAAAACGAACGCCAGTGACTGTCTCTGGATTTCATACAACGGACAGTCACCCAGGATGTGGTGTAGCGTCTCTTCGCAACGACAGGCATCGCAGAGAGCATTATCGGTCATTCCTATGACAAAGGAATAAGATTTTGTAAATGCCACTCCTAGCCATAAGCGATGAAGAAGGGTGGCTTTTCTTCTGTCGAGCCTTGTGGGCATGCGGAGAGCTATTCATCTCATTGCTTAGTGGGCATTATAGTGAAAACGTGGTTTCACTCGAAGTCGTCGAAGATTACTGGCAGCATCAGTTCGTGAAAGTAGTATGACTTCTTCTCGTGTTCTTTCAAGAGCTGCCCCTGCGGCAGTATTGGCATGTTCGTTCGCTATGACGCCCCAAAGACTAGGCAGCCAGTGAAACGTCACATGATGCCCTTTCTCGTGTGAAGTGTGGACAAGGCACCGAATTTCGAAAACACGCTGTTCGTACGGCCCGCGACGCAGTGCTGAGAGCACACATTGTAGGGCAGCTCTTATGTCGTTGAAAGTTGACCATTGTTGCGGTGGTTCCTGATTGACCACACATAGTGCAGCACGCAATGCAGCTAGTTCTGCTGCTGTAGTTGTCGTGGAGTGGTCAGTCCTAAAGCTGATGGTAACACCTCTTCCTGGGACAAAAACTGCACTTGACAAACACTGGCGGTTAATGGAGCCATCGGTATATATATGTACACTGTCTGAATATTTCTCGTGCAAAAGAAAAGAAGAGACAGTTGATTAGGCACGGGCAATGACAGCTCAGATTTCTTCTGGATTCCTGGTACGCCAAGTAGCGCTCTGGGTAGATTAACAAACCAAGGGGGTATCGATGGATTAGATACAGGAGTGACGCCCGAAGGAAGTTTCTTGTTGTACTTCACAATCATTTTAGCGAACGATGCTTGGCGCGTCTCTGAAGGCAACAGTGCAAGGTGATGAAGGAAGCACGCGCAAATTGTCTGATGTGCGTTTTAAGGCTTTTATGACAATACGAGTTTGTATCAGATAGTCACCAGCAATCGCAACTGTTGCCTCTGTTGGCGTACAGCTGGGCAGACCAAGGCACACTCTCAGTGCTTAGGCTTAGTAGTTAATTAGGCCAAGCTACTCAGGATCATCAGGATCATCACGTTGTTGCTGCCCAATGGCCGTCCTGTCGAGGACACCGAGGAATACGGCTATAGAAAATTATGTAAACTCGGACTGTTGCAGAACGTAATCAAACTATCTGGGATGTTCATAACGACGCCATAATTCAGTAAAAAATGTATGCCAGGAGTTAGATCTCTGCAGCTTGCGGCGATAACGACGAACGACGCAGCCAAAGGAAAACATCTGATGTGTATTCTCGCATTACATCTTCCAGAGGGCATCAATAACTGGTCGCCTGCCGTTCTTATGCGAGGGCCCGTCCAGAGCGTCTTAACTTTTCTGAGGCTCTCGGCGAGGTTGTGACTTAGTCGGAACCGGTGTCAACTAAAGCTGTTTTTTTTCTGGCCGTAAAGAAGAACACTCAGGCTGGCAGTCACAACCTCAGAGCCTTCATGGCTTATCAGCTGTACGACTTCGTGGAGTGGGGGCTTTGTCGTCATCTCTATGGCCTGTAACATTATCCCCGGAGGTAGGCGCCTTCAGTTGCTCCAGCGTGGGCTGGGTGATCCTCTTGTATTCAAGTCCGCGAAGATGCGTCGGTGCGACAAAGCCGAACGCGTGGGAGACGGGCTGCAAGGAAAGAGATGTCATGGCGGCGTGGTGTGTATTCGTCGTCAGCACGTCTCTTGTCACAGCATGGTCAAAAAGGACGGAATGAAACAGCTGAAAACCAGCAATGACGATCACTATGGCCTTCACATCGGCAGCTAAAGCATAGTAGACGCCTGTCCACAGTGCGCCATGCATCTGTTTTTCGGAACGATGGACGTCTGAGCATTCCCTTTTGCGACGATGCCCATGGCGGGTCTGTAGATTGGTGGTGGTACGCCGGTGAAATGGTTAGTTGATGCAGTGGCAGCTCCTGCGGTGGTGACCAAGGAGCCATTGGCGCTTGTTGGTACGGCGTATACATAACGGGTGGTGGAAGTTGGAGAGCGGTGGCGTAGCTCACGAGATGCTGCTCAGCATCAAAACAAGCGGTAGACAACGCTTGGCAGAGTTCGTCGCGTGCAACTTCCATGAAGGACGCAATGGAAGTTTCAGTGACCGGAGTCTAGGACTTCTACAATTCTTAGCGAACTACCTCTCTTATCACATCTCGCAAGGAGCTTTGGCTTTCAGACTTCTTGGCGAAAGCATTTACTTGGACATTGATGGACATTTGATTATATCGCAAGCAGCATTGATTAAGAGCCTGCCCGGTAGTCGTGGCCTCATCAATAAAGTAAAACATGGTACCATGCTTGACGGATAAATATGCGACATCTTATGATAATTTTTGACGAGCTGCCTCTACAAAAATTGCAAGCTTCGTTAACTTTGTTTTGAAAGCAAGTTTTGCTTCTTTATTTCTGAAATAATAGTTACGTTTCCGGTTATTGAATTCTTGAGTGATCGAAGGCTGTTCATGAACACCGTGACATGTACGCTCGCTAATCTTTGCGCTAAATATAAAGGTTGATGTGAACAAAAAATGTTTACGCTCAGGCATTTTTCCGTGGCTAGGCAATAAAGCAGTTCTTTAGTACTACATATTTGCACAAATATTTTGCTAGTATGTAATCACTACGCCCCCTTCAGGAAAAATGCCTCTCCCATGATACGCCAATGACCCCGGTCTTGTGCTTTCCGTTGACACGTTTTAACTGTGAACTTTTTATTTTATTGGCCCACCTAAGTTTCTGTCTGCTCTTCGTGCGTTTGCCTGCTTTGAGAATCCAGTCAGTTGCCCTTAAATCCAAGTGGTTATCCCGCCTAGGTGCTAAGTGTGCTGCCTATGTAGGCTTCTTGTTAATTAGGACTATGCTATCGTTAACACCGGCTTGTTCCCGGACCCACTCTGCTCTATTCTTGTCTCTTAAGCTTACACCTATAATTTTTCGTTCCTTTCCTCACTTTAAGGTGAACCCTGTTCGTAAGCTTTCTGGTTTCTGCTCCGTAGGTAAGAACTGCTAAGATGCATCTGCTATACGCCTTCCTCTTGAGGTTAGCGGCAGATTACCATTCATGATTCCAGAATGCTTGCCGAACGGGATCCACTCCCTCCTCATTCTTCTATTTTCTACACTTTCATGATTCGGGTCTACGATTAATACCTATCCTAAGTAGACATATTCTTTGACGACCTCCAGCGTCACTACACCTTTCGCAGAGTGCTGTTCTCTGCCAAGAAGGTTGCACGTAATTCAAGTTTGTGCATTATATATTCAGACCTACTTTTCTGCGTTCCGTGTTCAGTTTCGTAATTATCAGCTATAATTCGTACCCTGAGTAACTCATCAAGGCAATGTCACCGAATCACGATTTACTAAGACACTCTCAGGTGGCACAAAAGAGGCATAATCCGTCCTCTTCAAGAATATATGGCCTCAATTTACTGCATGCCTGATGGAAGTAGTCAACCTCAGGACGGGTTGAAAGGGGTCAAAACATGTTCACTCGACAATAGACGGTTTTCGGCTGAAATTGAAGATAGAGGGTCGTATATGCACATGTTGAAAATGGACGGCAAGAGAATATTTTAGTCCAAATAATGCCATGAAACTACGTCTGTAAACTTCGCCCACTACCGGCCACCGTCATTTTGTCATGGCGTGCGTGACTTCACGAGCTGAAGGAGCAGGGTCATCGTATGCTAGCAAACAGCACCTACCGCACACGGTCAGTGTTGCGAGTGTTGCTTGCCGCGTGGTCCCACACGTGTCAGTGGGTTGCAAGTGTCGCGGTGTGTTACCGGCACCACCATCATATGCGGCGACGACGACGTGTATGTACGTAGCGCATTTTTAGTTCGACACCAGCGCCACCAGCTCAAACGACGCAGAAAGCATCGAATATGGTGTGAACCGGGATGCAACAACCTCACCGCTGTGGGAGACGTTGCAGACGGCTTTCCGAAATAAGTAAATTTATTTCAAGGGTGTCGAGTAGAAGAGCTTGAATACGGGCGTCTGTCGACGCTAGATTTGCGAGCAATTGTTACTTAGCGCCGTGGAATAGGCAAAGCGCGCAGATTTTTTTTGACTATAGCACACGTGCACGCACAACTTTCCGTGCCGAACAAAATAAAAAGACGTCGTAGCAATGTTGCACGTTGGTACTATAGTTTTTCCATCAGTTGTTGCATGCGGCACACGTAAACATAGGCTGAAAAGAACGGCATGTCAATGCGGCGCCACAGTTACTCACGATGACAATGTAAGAATATACAGCTGCTGACACTCTCCCTGCAACGCCTTAAAAAGCGCAATCCTAGCCCGTCCAGAGTATGTTCTGGCCGTTGTCAGTTATCTAGCAGCTTCAGTGGTCCCTTCATGATGGCGCTAAAACGAATGGGAATGACCTGAGCGCCACTTCGCCTTAGGTACAGGTAGTGATATGCACAATACCGGAGGTACCAGTGCGTAATAGCAACCTGTAAAGAGCGGTTGTCAACACAAACCAAGAAATATGGCGAATGAGTCGACAGAAAGGATTTTAGGTGGTGAAAATAAACAGAGAAGTGCATAGGCGGGGTGGTTTTCAGCGAGACAGAATTCACTTCAATAGGCGGCTAGGTCATGACGTGGATTGGCGACTTGAAGGGTGTGCAGTAGCTTTTTTGGGGGGCAAGTGGGATCTTCGGGGTGCAGGATAGCTAGTAATAAGTAAAACAACCAGGGAGACTCTTTGGCAGGTGGTGTGGAGAGATACGATTCCAAAGTGGCACCAGTATCTCAGAAAGGTAGAGTCTGGGGCAGAAATAGACGTAGCCACGAGCACCGAGACAATCCAGACATAGGGTATATCAACATGCAGGGTGGTAGGAACACGCTGAAGACGAAAGAGATAGAAGAACAGCTAAGGGAAGAGAGACCTATGGTATACGGTTTTGTAAAAACACATCTCAGGGACATAGAACAACCTCCTAACAATGTGGACTACGCGTGAGATTATTGTAATAGAACAGAAGGCAGCAAAAGGGGGGTGGTATTGGGGCATTCATTCATAAAAATACAGACTGGCAAAGGGTCAAGCAGGACTGCAAGGAACATTTATGGCTAAAAGAGAAAGTGGCAGGGCAAATTACACTCTTTAGTTGCGTGTATTTGTGGACGGGAGCAAAGGCCAGAGAGGAAAACCAGGCAATGGTAGAGTGTATATCAAATGACATTCAGGACGTAGGAGGAGAGTGCGAGATAATTATACTAGGAGATATGAATGCGCACATAGAAGATATAGATGCGTATACCAACCCGACAGGCAAAATAATCATGGATATGTGTGAAAGGCTTGATTGATCATTTGCAGCAGTACCGAGAAGTTTGAAGGGCAAGTAACATGGAAGGTAGGAAGGCTGTAGTCGGCGATAGATTACGCACTGATGTCATGTAGGATGTATGATAAGCTCAGGGGAATGCACATAGATGAAGGTTGCTCCAGAAGTGTTGGTAATGATAACAAACATATCAAGCTAAGTTTTGGAAGAACAGTGAAAGTGGGAAGGGCACAAGATGAGCAACTACAGGAAAATTTTTATTCACAAAGCCACATTGAAATAGTCACTAAACAAACTGAGAAAGTAATCACTGAGGATAATAAAACAGTGCGGACATACACAAATCTAATTAGACTGTTCGAGCTAGAGCTTGCTAAGGCACATGACAAGTCACCCCGGAAAAGAAGACACAAACCCAAAAGTTGGTGGGAGGAGGAAGTTAAGAGAGCCATAGAAAAACGTCAGGAAGCCTCTAGGGAACACAGACATGCTAAGCAGCGGGGTGAACTGACAGATGATGTTGAAAGAAAATGGGAAATTTTCTAAGCTGTGGAAGGAATGCATTCCTTCTGACCAATGAAAAGATTAGAAGAAAGGAAGCTCAGTGGCTGGAAGAAGTACCTAAAAAGATAGAAAAGCAGCTGCGAAATTTTGGAACCATCTAAACTCCCTAAGAAATGAGACGAGCCTAGAGCAGAGGTGTACGATAGCGTGGTTCGAGAGGAATTTAGGGAAATACTGGACACACTAGGCGTAGAAGATGTAGTCACTAATCTTTTAAAGGATATCTATAAAGGTAACAAGGTAATTATAAAGTGGGAAAAACAGATATAAAAGCCTGCAGATGTGAAACGGGGCTTAGGAAGGGGTGTCCCCTTTTACCCTTATTTATCATGATGTACCTACAAAGATTAGAGGCCAAATTAGAGGGAAGAGGACTGGGCTTCAACCTCTCTTTCGTCAAAGAAGGAAAACTCATTGAACAGGCACTACCAGCATTGATGTACGCAGATGATATAGTGCTAATGGCCGACAACAAGGAAGATCTACAGAGATTGGTGGACATCTGCGGTAATGAGGGAGATAGGTTAGATTTCAGATTCTGTAAGGAAAAATCAGCAGTCATAATTTTCAATGACAATGAAGGCAGTGAGCTTAGAATACAGAAGGTCACGCTAGAAATAGCAGATAAATACAAATATCTTGGCGTATAGATAAGCAATGGGGCCGAGTACCTAAGGGAACACAAAATTTACGTGGCGACTAACGGTAACAGGAATCAGCGGTAATGAAAAACAGGGCACTTTGGAATTACAATAGGTATGATGTTGTCAGAGGAATATGGAAAGGGGTCATGGTTCCTGGTCTGCCGTTCGGCAATGCGTTCTTGTGCATCAGATCAGAAGTTCAAGCAAGATTAGAAACTAAGCAACGTGGATTAGATAGGCTTGCCTTAGGAGCTCACGGGAATACGCCAAATCAGGGAGTACAAGGTGATATGGAATGGACATCATTTGAGGGCAGGGAAGCTAGCAGCAAGATAAAATTTGCGAAGCCATTGAGAGAAATGAGGGAGGAGTTTTGGGCTAGGAAGATATTCAGCTTTTTGTACATGAAGAATGTCGATACAAACTGGAGGAAGGGAACCAGAAAGTTGACTGGTTGATACTTGGAAAACAGCAGGGGCCAAAACAAAAATAATTATCGGTTAAGAAGAAGGTGAAGGAAGCTGAGAACAATATGTGGAGACCTGGCATGATTAAGAAGTCCGCAATAGAGGTCTATCAAACTTTTAAGCAGGAAATTTTCAAAGAAAGAATCTATGATAATACTCGGGGCAGTTCTTTACTGTTTGAGGCCAGGATGGGAGTATTGAGAACCAAGACAAATCGGGCCAAATACGAAGGGGTAGACACGGTATGCAGTGCGTGTGTGGAGAAAGAGGAAACTTCCGAACACTTGATAATGTTCTGTAAAGGGCGTCGCCCCTTAGTTCAGGATTATCGCACAGAGTTTTACAAAGCACTGGGGTTTAGGGACAGGGAGGGCAAGATAGACTTTAGGCCGGCACAATTAACTAGAAGGAAGTTATCTGATTGATGGCTAAAGTCAAGGCACGAGTGAAAGTTAAACTCTTCACTGAAAAGTACGAGTCCTTCACCTCACTTGGGGGAAAAAATAAATGTAGTTTTTCATTCATTTATTATTACGGCTTGGTGGCGCTAGCCACCGCCCGATCTAAATGGTACAACCATATCCATCCATCCATCCATCCATCCATCCATCCATCCATCCATCCATCCATCCATCCATCCATCCATCCATCCATCCATCCGTCCGTCCGTCCGTCCGTCCGTTCGTCCGTCCGTCCATCCATCCATCCATTCATCCATCCATCCATCCATTCATCCATCCATCCGCAATCTTGGCGGCACGTTCGGCAGAAACGCACTTGCTGCCCATCTTGTTGTTGGCATGTGGGATGAAGCAGTTTCGAAGCAGGTTTCTTTTTTGTTGGCGTGTGTTTAATGTTACTCTATTGATGAAGGTGACTCCAAATTGTTGAGAGGTTACCGAAAAGGGTAGAACGTGTTTTGTACTTAACTGCCGTTCTGGCTATCGGACATATGCAGAGCGTGTGCTTCTCTTCAAAGTTCCATCTGAACGTGATCCTTAACATAAATATATGAATTCTCATAGCAATATCTAGCCACGAACAACCTCATTGCTTTAGTGTGTTGTTAAACGTACTTGCGTGGTTCAAATATTCATATATTTCGCGGAACACCTCAACTGCTCTTGTGTGCTTCATAAAGAATAATAGCGCGTTTCAAGTAATTATAGTATCGCGTTCACATGGAACAAATGCAACTATGGTTCAACAATTTCCTGTGCATTTCAAAGCAGCGATACCCTTGAAATACGTTTCTGGTGCAGTAACTATTCTGTTTTGATAGAGAGGTAATATTTATTACTTGGAGTTTACATGTTAAAATCACGATAAAATTACGAGGGACACCCTGGTCGAAAGCTCCTCAATATTTTTGACCATCTGGGGCTGTTTCACATGTACCAGCATTTAAGAAAGTGGAAGTTTCTTGCATGTTTTCCCAAAAGAAAACATTTTGATGGAGGACTAGCACGCTGTCTTACGTTGTTTTTGGGGTGAAGCTCTTCAAGGCGTCACACGCTTGTCCCCCGTCATTGTTTGTAAACACCAATGACACATACCCGTGTCTAACGACTGATGGCCCATACCCGAGTGCCACAGGTGATAGCTTTTAGGGGCGAAGCTCCTCAAGCGTGGGTGGTGCGTCCTCGATGTATGTAGTAGATAGCCACCTCTTGTTTAGTTCTTGGAACGTCCGATAAACGGCGGCACTTGTATATGATCAATATATGATGAAAAGATGTGACATGGTGGTAATTAGAGTGTTCACTACACGGACATACATACATACATACATACATACATACATACATACATACATACATACATACATACATACATACATACATACATACATACATACATACATACATACATACATACATACATACATACATACATACATACATACATACATACAGGCGCACGGGGAGGCAGATCTCACCACGGTTGGATGGACGGATGGATGCACAAGCGGATGAACGGACAGACGTTTGGCCCCACTTATCATGATTCAGTCCGTGGCTATGCTGTGATTTTTTAAAGACGATAGTCTTTCTTGGGGACCTTCGACGGAAAAATGTCAGTCTGTTTGTACATTTGTTCATTTGTTTACTCTTAACGGCTCACTAAACGGCACCGAAGTGCTGAAACGATACTCAAAAGGGCCAACCCCATCCGCAGCGCCCACCAATACTGCTCGAGACTCAGCGTTTATACTTGTGCGATTGTCAATTAAAAAGCAAATATTGCGCATATCTGAGACACCATAAAACACGTCAATATTATGTACGTGTTTCTTTTACTAGAAAAGGCATACATAGGTAATTCTGAGGACCGCAGCGCTTATCACGCTGCGCTGACGATGCAAAGCTTCCACGACAGGTGTTCCCAACGCTTTGCTAAGACGACATCATGGCGGCACCTACCCGTCGTCCTGCGTTCTACCGCTTATCACCTCCAAGACGGGCGCGCATGCTGTGCGCTCCATTTTCCAGGATTACTGCCAGATAGCGCTCATGTCTCACGTGTGACGTGACTTAATGCACTCGTTTGCCTCCGCTGCGCGCTCGAAGCACTTTAACGCAGCGCCTCCGAAATATGATTCAACAATTTTTTCGCGCTGAACATCAAATGAACGTTTTCTACACTCTCTCCAGACGCAAACGGTCGTCTTTCTACGACATTTGCAGTGTAACACGCATATACGGCGCCAAATATTATTTTGTTTTTCTCAGCATCGAGGAATGCTGGGAACAGACAAATATATAAGTGCAGGCGAGTGAAACTTAGCTTTGAGCACACCCCAATCGATCCGTGTTGACAACGTTCACAGCCTACACAAGACATTTTGGGTTAACGAATCCTTAAACCTGGTGAATTGGGACGTTAAACCCTACATATCCATCAAACGTGGTGAAGCTTTATATTTTATTCGGCTATGACAAATTTCCTTCGCGCTTGGAGTTTTAGTCATTCCACTGGGAATGAAAACCTCGAGCGGGCAGAGGAATTTTAATGCGCCAGCACTTCTCCGTTCGGTACGTTGGCCGCGGTGCCATTTGACGGCCAACAGCAGAAGCGCCCGCGCGACCGAACATTATCTGGCACCTCAGGTGCGCTCAGTGTCAGCACCTGATTTTTCTGACACCTTGATCATGGTATACATTTCAGCCGAATCATTGCTTGAACTCTGTCGATTGCATTCGGTTCTGGTAAAAAGAAAATACCAAGTATGACGCTCAATGATGGCACTGCCTGCGAGTAGTTTCGATTAACACTTATTCGTAGTGGCAAACGGCATACGCATTGCGCAATCTCCGGACACTTTTTGACCTCTGAAATTGCTTGCTGCAAGTACTTGGGCTACTTGGGTGATGCGGTGGCATTGTTTCAACCCCTGGGAGTAATTTATGTTCCTGTGGCAAATTGAACAACGCAGAAAAAGTTTGATTGCAGGCAGAGCTGACCACGGAACACGATCGTCACTCGTAATGCAGAGCAGCTCACCTAGCAAGCGCTTCGTGACGTCACGGCTAGCGAGCGGACCAGCGTTGGCCGCTTGCTCGTTCATACAAATATTCGATTATAAACGAACGGCTCGACCAAATTGGCTCGAATTTCGCCAGCTTGTCTGTGAGCCTACAAGGATACACCCAGATTGTGGTCTAAAATGGGGTGTGATGACCCTTTAATCGAGACTAAAAACCCTGCTATGATCGAGACGTACTTTTAAAGACTCTTCCAAGCATCGTATTATTGATAGCTTGTGTTCCTGTCTTATTATCCGTTAGCAATACAGATATTAGAAGTTGACTTCAATAAAAATATATCTATAACTTGACTTACCGCTATAAGACAAAATTTTAAAGAGTTGTTATGAAGTAGCAGATCGGTGTCATTTGGTCAATGCATGCTCGGACATGCATTAACCGCCATGAAATGGCATTTGAAGTCGACCCTGTGCACACCATTGCTCACTGCGACGCAAAAAGTAACGCCTGAGATGATGCCATCTCGAGGATTTCTAAAACTGTACGTAATACACTGGCATCGATAACCCCCCCCCCCCCCCCCTTAATTCCTTCCGAGCCCTTAGCGTTGCTTTTGTATCCATCCGCGCACTTCCATCGGCTTTTGCAATGTCATTTAAGCTCGTCGATTGAGCATGTGCGGTCGCGCCCGTCGGTCATCGTTTTTGCTTTACTTCGTGGTTTTGTCGCGGTTCTTAAGACTATACTGATGCAGCTGTGAAAAAGTTGTACTTCACTGCATGTACAGAGGGGCTCCCTGTTAAACGGAACACCGAAGCTAGAGTGTACTAGAAGTGTTGAGTGGCGAGACCACGCCTCGCCGCCTGAATTGTTCTGCATTGCCCGTAGCAGCGGCGCTGCAGTCGAATAGTACTGAAAGGGCCGCACGCCGCATGCAGTAACTGCAATGCGTTTCGGCCCCTCCGTTGTGCTTTCTTAATTCAGATTTCTTCGTACCTGGCAATCATTCATGTCTAGCACATATGTCATAGTTTTTAAAGTATGATAGGCCTGTCTACTGAACTTGAGCTCCATAAGAGCCCTTGTAGAGATCGAAAATAATTCAGGAAGAGGGTGTCTTTTAATGATTTCTTTTGCCTTAACTATTGCTTCGTTGGTTAGGCATCTGCAATATACAGAATAACTAAGCCAATATATTGGAAGTTAGCTGCGCTCAGAGACCTGTGAGATTAAAAAAATACCGTTTCAAACGCACGCAGAACCAGGGGGCAGTTAGTAGACAGGGAAGAGGGAGGGAACCTGAACCCCCTACACCATGAAATTTTTCCTAATTCAGCTTTCTACGTTATACTAAAATATTTACACGCATTCAAAGCAACCATCAATTGCAAAAGTTAGTGGTTATGCTGCGCCCCCCCTCAAAAAAATTCTGAGTGCTAGCTTTGCGCCTAAGGTTTACAGTTGGTGAAGCTGAATATAGCGTGTATCTGTATGAATGCGCACTGTCAATTTCAACTTTTCGACAGTATGACGTCATAAATTTATTTCAAGTGTAATGTATTCGGACGAGAAATGCACCGCCTAAAAATAGCAGCTGTGCTAAGGGGCATTGCATGGATATTGTTAATGGGCCGGTGACGTGTGACTTATATATATATATATATATATATATATATATATATATATATATATATATATATATATATATATATATATATATATATATATATATATATATATATATATATATATATATTGTGTATGTGTGTTTAGTGGGTACATATAAAAATTAAATTTATCAAAACAAGATGCACCACTGCCTGCCTACACTTTCTTTGACACTTGACAAAAAAACTATGCTTACAATGCAAAACATCGTCATAAATCTGCTGGCTTGCAATGGTGTTACGCTAATAGATAATTTGGAAAGCAGCGCAATTTAATCTGTCGATACAAAATGAGTGAGAACTGGTTACAATGAGTTTATGCAGATTAGCAGACAGGCTATATATACAATGGGCACTTTTTAATATGCTTGTGTGTTTTTTAATATGTTCAATATATAATAAGCCTTTCAGAAAGCAATAATTATTATCTTCCGCAAAACTGGCATGATAAAATTGAATCGTCACCGATATACATGTCGTAACAGCGTTACTTATACTCGGGTTTCTCGTAAAACGATCGAGCTCATGTAGGCTCATATAAGGGACACTGTGCTCTGCATATCGTAGAGAGTGCCGACAAAACGAGCGTATCATATAATAGCAGTATTGATTCTTCTCCTGTCTTTGTAGTTTGCCAGTAGCCACTTATGATGTAACGCAGCTCAAAGCACTGCTCGACTGAAAAGCTAGGCGGATTCATGCAAATTCCGATTGACAATTTCTTTTTTTTTGGTGGGTCGGCAGGCTCTTCAAACAATGAATATATCGACGCAATTTCAGTGTGCCTGCATATTCATTCGTGCACCAATGCGCGTAGCAGGTGCGTCTACTGATAAAGGCTCAGAAACGCATTAAACGCGCCAAAAAAGAGCAATTGGATGCTTTCGCAGGCTACGGTGCGCACGCTCCCAATGCAGACGCTCCGGAGATCTTCAGTACCTTGGGACAAAAGCGCCACCGCTACTGTAACTCGCCGGAGAATCAGCCGAGATACGGCGCGGCCGCATCGTTCACTGCACTGCCCCCTTCTAGTACACTGTACCGAAGCGCGTGTCGACTGCTCGGTGCCACCGCCAGGCGGATGCGGCCACCAGTTTCGCGCATGAGCAGTGAGCGCTGTGGGCGGTGCTCATTTGTCGTCTGCTACAGTTGCGGCCGCGCTCCGGATCGGCGCAAAGCGTGGCCGATGTCGGTAAATCGTCAAAATGATCGACTTCTTTTGAGGTAGAAAAAAAAACGACGAGAATGATCTTTTATCAGATAAATGTCATTGTACACATTAGCCGAAATGCTGTCTTTCGGTTGGCGTCGATTGCGGCAATAGGTGACCAGTGAGCGAGAGATTGTCAGATGCACCCTCTGCTACCGGCTCCCGGTTCGAGAAGAGTAGATGACGTTGATTCGTCGGAAGCGTTTTGCCGCAAGCTCCCGATTATACGGGAGCTGCACGCGCGGTCTCCCGTTTATCTTCGTCCTGATAAACCATGGTTGGTTGTTCAGCCGTTGGCTGCTCCAAAGCGCGAAAGGCAAACGCAAGAATCGATTGCCATGAAACGGAGAAAGGAAAAATGAGGTCGGCTGCGGCTGTGAAGAGAACCACAGCGACAGGTAGCCTTTGAGTACGGAACGTGGAATCCAGAGTGTGCGAAAACAATTTTGTCACAGATACGTGTGCAATCCACACTAAAAAAAGCTTACGCTTGAAATTGCTGCGAATATTATATTGAGAAATAAATTATCGCGCCAGCGCGCCTGGCAAAGATATAGTATGGGAACGCGCGGGTGAAATCTACCTCCCATACGAGATGAGCGCTGGCCATTGCATCCATACAAAGCACAAAAAAGGCAAAGCCTCACTCAAGAGTAAGTTTACACGACGCGCTCAACGAGTGAATTCGCGTTTATCTTCGTTTATCTTGGTCAAACTGTGTGTCAGAATGGCACTCGAAGGAAGAAGGTAAACAAGCGCGGGGTTTCGATTATTCGGCGCCGTCTGTGCTTGACTGTATTGTTTATGTGCCGCGCAGGTTGATCAGGATGAGCGTTTAAACAAGCATCTGGCTTCGACTAAGAAATACATGTTATAGCGCACAGAAGGCGAGAAAAAAATGAATATCTCAATGCACTCAATAAGTGCTTCACTTCATGCCAATCGACCGACGATGTCGGCTGAAGCAGCGATCCCGCAATGAACTCTTAGCACACTGCTACAGTCATCCCCATCTCCTTATATCAATAAAATAGTGGTTTTTAACTGCAGTAACGTATCATACAATGAAAACTGTTTTTTGTATCAACTGATTAGCTAGACAAACTGACAGTACCCGCGAGCAGCATGGAAGCATTGCAGATAATTTTAGTGCGATAAAAAAGTTTCCTTACCGTTCATGGCTTTAGTGCCTTGTCATTGTCACAATCACGATTAGCAAAAACAAAAAAAAAACTGCTAAAGCACTGACATCACACGGAGAGGTAGGCTTTTCAATGGAGCGGTACAAAAATGCGCGCGTGCCGCTGCTTACCTGTGGGGTGCGTCGAACGGGAAGCCATTGTATCTCACAGTTCCCTGCGATTGCCCATATTAGCGTTGACCTATTGTACGATGTCTCGAGCGCCAAACGTTGAGCGGCAACGTATTGTTGAACTGTGGCGTTCAGCCAAAGATTGGCCTTATTCACTCGAGCAGAACTCTTAAGGGTGTTCACCATAGCAGTTATGGTGGCAAGGTTTTCATCCTAGATTCTGGCTTGATGCTGTGGCTACCAAGGAGCGTCCTTTATACGTCGGTTGACTTGGTATGCTGGAATCAAGTGGTTTACTGTTTTAAGTGGCCTGTGTGTTAATTGTGAAATAGCGCGTTTACTGTTTTTTCCTAGCCACATTTCAACAATACGCGCCCTCTTCACGTGTGGCGCCCAAGCTATCGTAGAATTGCCGCAATCAACGTCAACCGAAAACTCTTTGTCGAAGCGTGTGATTCTTTATCTGACGAAAATGTGAACGAAAGACAGCAGTTTGGCTAATGTGTACAGTGACATTTATCCGGTTAAAAGTCCTTCTCGTCGTTTTCCTTCTAGCTCGAAGGAAGGCGACTATTTTGACAATTTTGCGACATCGGTCACGCTTCGCGCCGATCCGGAGCGCGGCCACAGCCTTAGCAGACGACAAACGAGCCACGCCCACAGCGCTCACTGCTCATGCGCAAAACTAGTTGCCGCAGCCGGCTGGCGGTGGCACCGAGCAGATGACACGCACTTCTGTGTTACATTTAACAGTGAACCTCTCTGTGCATGTACAACGTATTGCCCGATCGAATGCAAGTATGTTTCTGTGGAGTGACTATTGGGCTTAGTGCTGTTCGATTCCCAACGGAAATATGCACGCCTCGTTTTGCGAGTGCATTGCTCTCGGAACTTGTTTTTTCGTACACTGGAGATGGACGCTTTATTCTGATGTGCGATTACTTTTTTGGAGTTACGATTGATTGATTGATTAATTGATTGATTGATTGATACGTAGCGTTTAACGTCTAAAAACCACCATAATATTATGAGAGACCCATAGTGGAGCGCTCCAGAAATTTTGACCACCTGAGGTTTTTTAGAGAAGCACTTACATGAAATTTCAAGATCGAGATGGGCCCATCATTAGTTCGCTTGGTATGCATAGGTCTTCTTGGCATAACTTTACCCGCATTCGTCGCGTGGAAGTGAATTTAATTCGATATGAAACAGCGTACAAAAGCTAAGGAAACAAAACGAAAAATAGACTTCCCTGTGACATCAACACTAGTGCTACGCGTTCAGTGTCATACATTCCACAAATACCATCCTGAGTGACGATACGCTAGTAGCGATGACGTGTACGATCCGAGTGTTCTTATCGTGACGACAACTGGCGCCGAAGCGCAGAAACGCATTCGCTCGTCGCGTCCGATCTACGTTGCACCAGATTAAATCATTTAAAAGAACGGCAAAAAAAGAGAGCATGATTAAACGTGTGCTTGTCGGTGAGCATGTCGGGTAATTGTTGCGAGTTGCAAATAAGTTGCAGTCGTCTAGTTCGAAGCATGGAGAGAGCACAATGAGGGTGTCTTTTCATATCACGCATGTGTTACACATCAGCACGGCCACGAGCTATGAAAATTGGAACAGGGTATAGTGAGATAATATCGCTAACAAGTAACACGCAAGTATTTCTGAATTTTAGTTCATCTGTAGAATTTGCGTTCACGTAAAAGTTGTAATACTGTGTTAACCGCGAGAGCTGGATAGGTGGGGCCATCTGGAGGCGCAAAAAAGAACCTGGCAAGCAGGAAACTTACTCTATTTGTCCGCTGATGCTTCTTCACGATAGCTATATAGCATAGACCCCTCTGCGTACACCTGAATGCTTTGCAGCCCCAAACACACCAATTTAGCTAACACACGAGCGAACATGGCTGAAGCGTGCATCCTCGGGCACCCCTGCAGTGCTGCTTGGAACGGCGTCCGTTTCGGAATCACTGTTCTGGAAAATGTCGATCGAAGCAAAAATAATTCGCCACGTCGCAAATTGTGAAGATTCCAAGCTCCAGACTATCGTATGAAACCCGAGTCGACAACTTGTACGCGACGACAGCAATGCAGGTGACAAGCATGACTGAATGTGTCCACATAGTAGACGAAATGTTTTCGGAGCAGCTGAGCCTGACGTTACTATTTTCTGTGGAGAAGTGGTCACCTGTGACGTGATCTGGATGTGACCACGAGGTAGCGCCACTGCTGGAGCTCCTAGCGCTAGAAGTGTAGGGATTGCGAGCCATTTAAATAGCGCTAGATACCAGGGATATATATCAATACAACTAATACATAATTCTCTCTCAGTTGCGTTTTAGGTCGCGAATCACTGCTACGGGGTCTATAGCTACTCACTGACGCAAAAATCTTGGCATTAGTAAATTTGATGTCAGTGCTTCTTTAACGTGCACCGTAATCTGAGCACATGGGCCTACAACATTTCTGCCTCCATCTGAAGTGCAGCCGCCACAGCCGGTATTTGATCCCACGACCTGCGGGTCAGCAGACGAGTACTTTAGCCACTAGACCACCACGGCAGAGATTTCTCTGGGTTTACGGATTTGGCGTAACCGACAGACTACTCTCATAACTGAAGGTAAGTAATTTTCGTGGCATTGTACTCCCTATTCGAGACACAAAAAAGAATAGAGTGTGAACCAAATAAATGCGTTGCGGTGTGTCGAAATTGCTTTTGCGACTTGTTTCAGCACTGTGTGACGCCTTAAATCATTCACAATTAATGACTTAACATTTGAAATCTAAATGTAGGCCACACTTTTCGTTCGTTTTTGAACGCGCGTGCACGAAACTTGTTCTATTGTAGTAGAGCAGACTGCGTATAATCTCGATTGTTCGCTTGATAGAAATATTTTAGATACGTAAATTAGCTTTAGATGTTTGTGTTGTAAGAAAGTTCAAGTCACACGTGTGTCACGTGATTTTCGTGTTCCTGCAGCAAGTTGGTAATTAAGAGAACCTTGATAACGACAAACGATTGCTCCCATTGGACGAACAAATTTCGAACACCCTAAAGCGCACTTTAAAACACGTTCATTTCGGATTGACCTATCTGCTTCGAAGCAGTGCGATCCTTTCACTCTTCGTCCCGACTCTGTCCAGTCTAGGGTTCTGAGAGCCTCCTGTAAACACGCGGTGAATATCATTGGTGAGATCGTGTCTCCTTGCCTTACAACCTTCTTTATTGTGATTTTATCGCTTTTTATGGAGAACAATGGTGCCTGTGATTACACTGCTCTTTATAGGGAGGTAGGGTGCCTATATATGCACTGTAGATTTCTTCCAGTATGGTTATTTAGGGTTCTTCAATGCCCTGATTCCGTAGTTTTACACTTTTTCGTAATCTATGAAGGCTACATATAGGGGTTGGTTATATTGGGCGCATTTCTTTATCACCTAAGTTATTGTAAAAAATATGGTCCATTGTGGAGTAGCCTGCATGAAATCCTGCTTGTTCCTTTGGTTGATTATTCTAATGTTGCCTTAATTCTATCAGCTAATATTTTTGTAGATAGTTGTAGAGAAAGGACATTGAGCGGTTCAACCTGCAATTTTTCAAATTCATGACGTCTCCTTTGTTATCTATTAGGATGATTTTGGCGTTCTTTCAAGGTTCTGGTTCCCTTTCCGTCAAGAGACACTTCGTGTATAAGGTGATCAGTTTTTGTGAATCAATTTCTACGCCATTATTCAGGAGGTCTTGTGTTACCTTATTCTCACTAGCAGCTTTGCCTTTTTGCGCTCTTATTCGGGCTTTCTCGACTTTCCCTGTCGCTACTGGTAGGATCTCGAATTCCTATGGACAATTTTTGTTTTTCACGATATATTCTGGGTTCTTTTAGCTTCTGTACAGCTCACTGTAAAACTCTTCCGCAACCTCGACTAGTCTATTCGTAATGGTTACGACATCGCCTTCCTTGTTCCTTGATACATACATCCAATTTTTACCTATATGCGCAAGTTTGCCTTCGCAGAATATGGGCTTCTTCCTCTTTTTAGAGCCTACTCAATTCTCTTCATGTGATATCTTCTGACGTCGGCTACCTTACGTCAATTGATTAACTTCGAAAGCTCCCCGGGTTAGATATTCGTGGTTCCACTTAGGGCTTTCTTGGTTTGTCGTCTCTTAATCAAACGTTTCTTCTTCTGAGATAGTTTGCCAGTGTCCTGTCGAGTAACTGTACTTCCGACTTCCGTTGTACACTCTTTGATGTTATCAGTAAGATCATCGTTCATTATGTCAGCGCTGACGTCGGTAACCTCGTTTAGTGCCTTGAAACTATCCTGAAGTGAAACTCTGAATTCTTTACATTACCTATTACCGGTAGTTCATTATTTAGCTTTTGCCTATCAATTTTTCTCATTGCTTTTAAAACACAGGTGAATATGAGCTCTTATCAATCTATGGTCACTGCATCGAATCTTGACATCTACTTCTACATCTTGTACAATGCCTTGGTTTGCACACAGAATGATTTCTATATAATTTCCAGTTTCGCCATTATAACTTCACCGCGCCGACTTGCGGATAGCCCGTTTTGTGAAGAAGGTATTTAAAATCAGTAAATTGTTATGTTTTGCGAACTCTACTAAAAACGGGCGGTGACGGCGGTGGTGGAAGGACGCCCCCCTTAAATCTATATTCTACCCTTTGCAGCTAAACTCACCACGAAGCGCTGTACCGTCTTCAAGGACTCTTGCCCGCACTGACGTTACGAACATTTATTCATCTTGGCTGTGCTGGCTGCGCTCATGACGGTCAAGTTTACCCAGCTCACACGGGCGGTGACGGCGGTGGTGAAAGGACGCCCCCCTTACATCTATATTCTACCCTTTGCAGGTTGGTAAACTCAGGTTCATTCCTGACTAAAGACTTTTTCTATATTTTTTGCCACCGCCACCCCCGTTACCGCCGTGTTAATACCTGTTTTGGTGTCAAGTGCTTTGGCGTTTTGGTACTCTTTGCACTGTGTGTACGCTTAGTGGGCCTGTGAAGATGCCATGCCGCTACTGCAGTGACTCCCTTCCCGCAGATAGACGCTTCATGAAATTCTCCGAATGTGAGTACGGCTACCATCTCTGTGTTTGTTCTGACTGCAGTGAAGCAACATATAAAAGTAAAGGCGAGAGGGGGCGTAGGGCGTGGCGATGTGCGGTGTGCAGACCGCCAAAAGAGTAACCGGTGATGGATACCGACCTTTCGGTCGTCTTGGCAGAAATAACTTGCAAATTAGACATGCTTACTAACTTGCCACAGAAGGTTGAAGACGTGAAAGCTTCAATCCAGCTTATGTCTCAAAAATACGATGACATACTGAGTCGTCAGGTTTCCAAGGAAAAAGAACTAACCAGCTTGAAGAAAAAAGTATCTAAGCTCGAAGAAAATGCAAACCCAAGCAATATTCAGCAACTCAAGGCATCTGTAAACAATCTTGAATGGCGCAGCAGGAAGCTGAACGTTGATGTGCATGGAATGCCAGTAACTGATAACAAAAATCTAATCACCAAGCTAAATGAAACAGCAAAATTGGTGAGCTTGTCAGAGCTGAGTGCTACTGATGTCGAGGCGGTACATAGTTTGCCTTCGCGACAAGGCAAAGTACCTGGTATCATCGTCTAATTTTCACAGCTCTCTTTGCGAGACAGATGGATCAAAAAACGCAAAGTTCTGCGAAACATGCGCTCTGACATTTCAATCTGTGAAAACATGAGTGTACAGAACCGGAAACTGCTGCGTGACGTGAGAGAATGGGCAACTGCAAATGATTATCGCTTCGCGTGGCATGCGAACGGTAAAGTTCTTGTTCGAAAGCAAGAGAACGAATCTGTGGTTGTCATCCGCTGCATGACTGACCTTGATAAACTATCCAGCACTTGAATTTTCATAGCCAACTTATCTTCTAACCTGCGTTGTTTTTCATAGACCGAGTAAATTTCTCTGACTTAGATACTATCATGCGAAGCCACGGTTCAAATTCCTACAGTTGTATACATTTTAACCTTAGATCTGGTAGAAACAAGAGAGATGAACTTGACTGCTTTTTTGGTGGAACAGAATGTCGATTTGGTGTTGTGATGTTTTCGGAAACATGGTTTGCTTCAGGAGATGATGTGTATAGTTTTGCCGGTTACAAATCTTTTTACATGACCGCCATGATAGAAGTGGGGGAGGTGTGTCAATGCCGGTTTTAAATTCATTTACCTCTTAGCTTCTTTCTAAATTCTGCCGTACTAATCAGCACTATGACGCAGTCGTAGTTAAATGTAGCAATACAATTTTTTGTGTTTGCTACTGGCCTCCTACAGGAAACTATTTGCTGTTCTTGTCATATTAAGATTCTCTGTTAGAATTTGTTGACAAAAACAATTACCAAATAGTTATTGGAGGTGACCTAAACATAAATATGGTTACCGAGAATAAGATGAAATTAGAGTTAGAATCTCTCTTAAATATACATCTCTGTCAAAATGTTATAACATCGCCTACGCGAGTCACGCCAACATGTGAAACTGCAATATATTTGTTCATAACTTTGATGTGTGTTCTGTGAAACCTGGTGTTTTAGTATACGCAATAAGTGACCACTTACCTGTGTTTATATTCATTGCTAGCGCAGTTGAAAAACAAAAACAAGTACATCAAGCGTTCTTTTATCGGCTCGTAAATACTATCACCCTGTCTGTATTCCAAGAACGTCTTGCCAGTGCCAAATGGGATGATGTGTATATGGAAAAAAATGCAGACGCGGCTTATGAAAAATTTATGCAATTATTTATGGAAATATACTACGCACGTTTCCCGGTGAAAGCTTTAAAGCAGACAAAGGAATGTCGCAAACCGTGGATAGATAAGCACCTGCTTAAGCTTATAAATAAGAGAGACAGGTTGTACGGCTCATTATTGGAAACTAAATCGCTAGAAGCATTAAAAGCACTTAAAGAATACAGGAACTACGTTACGAAACAGTTAAAAGTTGCTAAGAAGCACTATTACTTTAATCTCTTCAGTCCATCTGCATGACGCCCTAATAAAATTTGGAGGACACTTGCTTCAATAACTAGGACTGCGCTTGAAAAAACTACCACAGTCCTAAAAGACGGCAATGAACTAAAAGGGATTGATCTTGCTAATGCTTTTAACGATTTTTTTGTCCCTTGGTCTGGCGTGTGACGGTATTGACCTTTCGTACATGAACCCACCTAATAAGCAGTCATCATTCCTAATAGGTGTTACAACAAAGAAGTTATTTCTTCATTCGTTATCTTCACAGCAGGGCCACAGATGCATTTGGTATTCAAACAGCGCCGGTAAAATTCGTCATAGACATAATTGCATTTTGCCTAGAGTACATTTTTAATCTATGTTTGTCAACAGGCGTTTTCCCTTGTGGCATGCAGACGGCTTAGGTGACAGTAATATTCAAAAAAGGCGACAAGAATGATCTTTCAAACTACCGCCCTGTATCAGTGCTGCCTATTTTTTCGAAAGGTTTAGAGAAGGTGATTTTAGCGCGGTTTTTTTCATTTACTGACCAATTTGGTATCATCAGTCCTGCACAGTTCGGTTTTCGTAAAAACAGGTCAACTGAAATAGCCCTAATGACCCAGAAGGAGTTTATATTGCAAAAATTTGACGAAGAAAAAATGGTGCTTGGAATTTTTCTCGATTTTTCCAAGGCCTTTGACTTTATCAGTCATGATGTTTTGCTTAAAAAACTTGATCGCTATGGTATTCGCGGCGTAGCTCACTCTCTTATGACGTCCTACCTTCAGCACAGAACCCAATTTGGAGCTATAGCCAGGGACCACTCGGAGTTGAAATCTGTAATAACCGTCGTCCAACAGGGAAGCATGTTGGGTCCGTATCTCTTCATATTGTACATCAATGACATAGTCAATGTTGATTCCTCTGTTAAGTGCGTAATTTACGCAGACGACACAAGTCTGTTTTTTGACGGTGACTTAAGTGCTGAAATGTAAAATCGAGCCAATAAGACGCTTGCAAGTATACAAAAGTGGGCTACAAGTAATTATCTTAAGATTAATGTAGAAAAAACAATAGCAGTGATGTTTCATCCACGTAACAAACATTTTCAACTAAACCCCAATAAATTAAATTATACTGAAATAGAAATATTATCGTCTTTCGAATCGCTTAGCGTATATTTCTCTGCAACTACGTCGTGGGATTGCCAAGTGAATCACTTAGTTAGTGAATTATCTAGAGCAATAGGTACTATAAACCGCCATTGTAACTATCTTCCTACATCCATTAATATGGTGTTATATATTTCAATGTTTCTTTCCCTAGTTCAATACGGAATTCTTGTCTGGGGGACGACTTCAGCTGAAAACATTCACAAGCTGGTGGTATTACAAAAAAGAGCAATACGCCTTGTCTCCAGGGTGCCATATCTTTGGCATACTGCTGCTTTGTTTACAAAGCTTAGAACAATAAGAATTGAATCTTTGTACACATATAGGCTATGCCGCATGTATAGAATCGAAAAAAATTAAGAATGATAACGCTTTAACAAAATTGGCATCCTTACAGCAACATAATTTTTTTACAAGTTTCGTCATTCCGAGCCTTGGATCGTTAACAAAAACAAAACTACAGATGGTGACCAAATGCCACAATCCTGTTTACCTACTGAGCTAAATCAACTACACAAAGAAAATGGTCTCAGGGTATCAACTCTGTCGCTAAAAGAGCTACGCGACGTATTTCTGTGATTGCTTGGGCTGCTAAGGGCTTATTTGTTTGTCCTTTTCTCTGCCTTTAGCACTTCGCTTATTTTTTCACCTTTTTTTCAAATGTTTCTATAATAACCTTGTTTATTTATTCCGACCATGGATGTTTACTGTTTTTGTGTTTTTTAAGTTAATTCTTTCATGATGTATACCATGTTGTTGTGTGACCGCTGTGAAGCTGCCCAGTGTATGAGGTGGCCAGGTTCCCCTCAAGCTGCTCAATGCAGCTTTTTTTGCCTGTTCATCCTCGAAACTTTGTTGTTGTTGTTGTGAATAATTAATTCAATTCAATTCAATTCAAGTCTCTTCTGACATTTCTAAAGCCGGTGCCATATTCTCCTACTGCATAGTCTCCAGCCTGGTTCTTGACTACGTTGGCATTAAAGCTTCCCGTCATTATAGGATACTGTGACTTCACTTTATCAATGGCTGACTGTACGTCTTCAGAGAGGCGTTAAACAAAATGATCATCATGTCTCAATGTAGGTGTGTAGGCTGTACCACACTGATCTTGTGCCTTTTGTTAAACTTAGCTACAATATTTACCACCCTCTCACTCATACTATAGTAACTCTTCATGTTGCCAGTGGTATTCTTGCGTAGTAAAAACCCCACCTCTAATTCTGTGAACGTATCCACCGATGGTACCGTAGTAGGTGTCCGTCCTTAAGCACTTTAGAAGCCTCGCATGCCATTCTAATTTCGCTGAGCCCTATTACATTCCATATACCATCCTCTCATTTCTAGAGGATAGAGGGTGTTGTACGGAATGTGTTTTAGCTTGGAAAAGTTCTAGCGTTCAAGGTAGCCAAGTTCAGATTCCAATGGCGGCCTGGACGGACTCAGAGATTCTTATCACACTCCACTGCTTCACAGGTGTGACCGCCGCCTTGAACAATAGCTTCACAGCCGCTGGAGACTGAAGGCCAAGGGTTAATTGCTGTATTCATGGGAGGTTATGTCCAGGTAGGGCACCGAGGTGGCCAATCATGTTTTGGTGAGGGAGTGCATTACCGGTGGCTGGTCGCCAGGGAGACCGCACTCCAGACCTCTTGTTTTTTTACAGATTCCTTTATCACGCGCTTTGACTATGTATACTATTTAGAATGGTCTGTTGTCTTCATTAGAACCAAATTGGTCATTCCACGCCATGTGGCTGCGCTATCTCTAAGTAGTGGGTTCTGTTGGAATTTCTTAGCACTGTAGAATGCCACCTGACCGCCAATCAGCTCTCAACTCCACCGTAATTGTAGCTCGGCTGACCCTCTTTTTCCAACTGTCTGAAAGCTCATTGAAAAAACGGCATGGTTTAGAACCTCTTTCCTCCCAAGCTGAGGCCATCTTACTTCTCTGGATGACCCTCCTTTTCCCGCGTTTATTTTCTCCTAACACTTTCCTGTCTTGCTCAATTATGACGTTAGTGACTTGAAAGTGTCCGCAGTGTCGGAGTTTCACAGTCGAGTGGTCGCACACCTACTTTGACGTTGCTGTCACCTGACGAGTTGCGCCCCCTCTGTATTGCGAATTATGAGTTACTTCTAGGTTATTTTTACTTTGAGCGTACGTATACGTTTTGGGCGGTCGGAGCGCAATAAAATAAAGGCGAGAAGTTTCTAAGTGCTAAAAAAATACCCAGGCGTTGCCTCTAAGGCTGTAACCTATTTTGGTGGAACTTTTGAGTAGTAATTCAAACACTGGTAAATAGATATAGACATAGACAGTGGCCATCCATCGGGAATCAGATATACGTACAAGTAATTAGAATTACGGTTACCCCAATAACGTTGAAGGAAAAGGTAACTAGCGAATTATTTCTAGTTCTAGAAAGCAGCGAAAGGCAAGAAACCTCCTACGAAAGTAATGACATGTTCGCATCTTTCACCACAAAGTGTCGGCTTCAAATACTAAACTCCGATGACTCTCGTCATCACACTAATACACAAAAATAAGTCCACGCAACTCCCAAATGCATAGTCTCCGGCCTGTGTCTTGCTTGCTTTGGCAAGAAACATGAAAACACCAAAGATATGTGGTGACGTAGTGGTATTCGAGTCTGGGTTCACTGCATGCCAGCCCATTATTCTACCACTGAGCCACGCCTGTGCCTGGGACACGCGCGCAAACTTGTTTCAGGCAGGCTTGATGTCGAGCATTGATATGTGGGGTTTAACGTCCCAAAACAACCATATGATTATGAGAGACGCCGTAGTGGAGGGCTCCGGAAATTTAGACCACCTGGGGTTCTTTAACGTGCACCCAAATCTGAGCACACGGGCCTACAACATTTCCGCCTCCATCGGAAATGCAGCCGCCGCAGCCGGGATTCGAACCCGCGCCCTGCGGGTCAGCAGCCGAGTACCTTAGCCACTAGACCACCGCGGCGGGGCGTTGATGTCGAGCAAGGAATTGCGTTATTCTGAATAACGCATTCTAGAACAGCAAAGGAACAACCAGGCGTCACACAATGTAAATTGCGTGAAGAGTGCGTCGCCCAATGCTTCAGCTCATTACAAAAGCTTGCTCCTATGTGGCACAAACCCACTTCAGGCGTAATCCTTCATTGTTGTCAGCCGCTGAAGGAAACACAAACTTCGCACAAAATTCGCACGAAATTCGTTGCAAGTGCTTATAGCGGACACCGCGCTTCTCGGAAGAATTGCGAAGAATAGCATAGTGAATACCAGCCTACTACCCAGAAATTACGATTATTTATCACGTAGTGGGTACCCAGTAATGTGCTCTTAGCATTTACCCAATGATTGTTTAGAAAAGAACCTGAAAGTCAGCTATTTGTGTTTTCGTTAGGATTGTGCAGCGTGTTCCACGCAGGTCTTGTGACTTTCTTTTTTTTGGGGGGGTGAGGGAGGAAGGGGTAGGTGGAGAGCGAGAACTGTTTACTATCATGAAACAGAACTAATCAGTACAAACGACGTTTTTAAGCACAAAACTTAATCGCATCGCTAAAGAGCCCCGATAAACGCGGTGGTATCGAGAGATGCATATGTATAAACGTGACAGCTCAATGAACTAACTATTCGCATGCTGAAATTTCGCATGCGTATATACACACGCACGCACACAAAATGAAAAGAATAACGTACATCAAAAATATTAAAACCCTACCCGCCCCCCTCTACCGAGGAAACTTTCTTGTTGCAAATCTTCGTGTGATACATTTGTTCACCGCGTACGTTGTTGCAATGAAATCCACTTTTGAAAGCTGGAAAAACGCCGGGAAACTTGCAGACACACTAAAAAGATTGAACGCAATTTTTGGCTAAATTGTAAAGTATTCTTTCACGACACCAAAAACAGGCTACTGAGAAAACATCTTGTACGCAAAAAAATTCGTGTGACGGCTTGACCTTGAAGCTCTCGCGCCCTTCACCATGTGGTAGATTTAGGCGGCGTCTACAACAGCACCTTCGCCGTGCCTAATCAGTAAAAATAAATATATTGCCTTATATGAGAGCTAGATATTTAACGTAATAAAATTAGGCAAACTTCATCGAGCCACTATGATCCGGAAACGAAAGAAAAAAGAAACGTTTTTTTTAAATGCCTGCGTCCACAACGCACATTTCAGCAAGACACCCCCCCCCCTCAACCCCACCGACAGAAATTGTAAAAAAAGCTAAAGCTTTCAGACTATATTTGATCATTTTAAACAAACTAATGGTGCCACATTAGCGCTCCTTCATAGTCACGTGCTCCATTTCATTTAGTTTATTGAGACAGTGTATCTTCTTGTCGCAGCATCAATCTATCTATCTATCTATCTATCTATCCATATATCTATGTCATCATAACTGCGTGTGTAAATGTATATTGTCATGAAAAACTACGTATATATATATATATATATATATATATATATATATATATATTTATATATATATATATATATATATATATATGTATATATATATATATATATATGTGTGTGTGTGTGTGTGTGTGTGTGTGTCTATTTCACAAGTGTGATGTCAATGCGGAAGGTATCTCCTATTTCGCGCTTCTCGAACTAGGGGCCCCCAACGGTATTTGTTCCCACGCACTGCACGTGGCACCTCTCCTTCGATTTGGAACCCACTTGCGAGGGAGAGAAAACAGCACAGAGCGGAGACTTCCGCATTGCCCCCTCAGCCCGCTTTTTCTCGGAACGAGTTCCCAAACACCGAGGGTCAAGTCCCCAGAACGATTACCCGATTGCGGCGACCCACATTGGCGATGGTGCCCTTTACAGCACCGCCGCTCAAGGCCAGTGCCTACAAAGACTGATAAAGGGCAGCGCTGCAACTCGTCAAGGGCGCGCGAGCATGGCTCGAGGCCGAAGCTCGCGACTTTTCACGGTCGCCGTCGCCATTGTGACGCGTTCTTTTATCGCCACGCTCTTCCTTCTCGTCACATTGCTAAATTTGAACAGATAAATCTCATGAGGGTATTCTCCTTCGAAACTAAGAGTTCTTTAAAGCCACCTAGCTAGCAATCTCTGTTTGTTTTTTATCTTCTCTAGCATTGTTTCTTCTTTTTTTTTCTATGGCCCGTTACGGCTGTGAAAATTGTTATTGATTGATTCTGCAAAAATATCGCTGTCTAAAACCACTTTTTTTACCTTGTTTTTATCAGCTGCTCTCAAGCACTTCAAGGTACACATCTGTGTGTACACATCAGGACCAGGAAGTTGTTATCGTGAATACCTGTATCCTCGTTTACCTTAATAGCTAGATGCTCTAAAAGCAGTGTTAAATTTATATGCATCACGCATTGTAACGATTGGCTCCTTGGATCACCATCAGGAAATAGTATTTTTTCCGACGGACCCGAGATAATACAGGACGCCTACGTGGCAGCCATATAGGCTCGCTACATTTCTACTTGCCGCGGCAGCATCCTACGTGATCCATTTCACCCAAATGCAGGTCACTGACTGCCTCTCTCTGCATCCTATGATCTTTCCGAATGAAGTAGACAATTCTGCTAGTTGGTGATTCATGATCGATATACTATTCGGTGCCCTTAATTTTGTACTTATCGTCTATGCTTTCTACCTCGCAGTATACATCGAGCGAGAATTCCACGTTACTTTAAATGTTCTCCAACGCTGTCAGTCATAGATGATGTCCGAGGACGTAGCTAAAATTTTCTTTTCACGGCGAAAGCCTCAAGTACCGTCAGCCGGCGCAAAAATTGACCGGCGTTCCGCGTCGGTGTCTCCCGTTGGCGGCGTCAACACTGGTGATGCAAAATGTCGTAATCACGTGATGAAATCACCAGATAACGTCACAAATTGCTGAAATGTGATAAATTTTGGGGTAATCAAAACTGTCACACCAGAAATCTTATTTGCGGAGCTCCACGCTAGTCCAATCTGCACTGGTTTTCATAGAGCTTCAATTCCTCTTGCGTGCTCGGTAGTCCTACTAGATGGTTGTCCACATAGAAGGCCTGTTCTAAGAGGGCTACCGTAGTGTTGAGTATCTGTGCTTAAGAGACGATAAGCAGTGTTGAAGCATAGAAGCCAAAATGAATGGTCTCCATGCGGCTCCGAACAGAACCCTTGTCAATCTCTACGTCATTGTGGGTGGCATGGTCTCTTCTTTAGTCGGTAATCTCTTGAACAAGAGAAAGCGTAACAAGTCTCACTCTTCAGGCCAAATGAGAAGATGCAGATATACATTTTTTATATCGTCTACGAGTTCCCCAGAGGGGCAGGAAAGGTTTATTAGGAGTTGGATTACGTCTGCCTTAAGTTTTATGTCTTTCGAGAGTACATAGTTAAGGCAAACATGACCAGTTTCATGCCATGATGCGTGAAAAACGACGAGGAGCTTCAATGTTACAGCCTGGCGACGAACCACTACCTGGTGGGGCACATAGTGGATGTTGGCTTTAAAAGCGGCTCGTACGATACATTTTTTTCATGACCATCGTTAAAATAGGCTGAAATCGCATAGTTATAATTTTCTAGCAGTGATGGCTGCTCTCGGAAACGATTAATTTGCATTCGCAGTCAACAGTCAGCCAGTCAGCGACTGTTGCTTCCGGATGGTAACACAGGCGGCTCGACCATCAGGGGCACTTGATAACGGCCATCTTACTTGAAGATGACCTGCTTAAATGTAGACGTGTGAGGGTCACTTTCCATGATTCGGAAACAGGTAGCGCTGATCCCGATGGTATCAAGACGTCACATTGACGATATGTCGCGGTACTCTCAAATATATTTGTCAGTCGCGACGAACACTTGTTGAGAACCGGCTGTTGGACTTCATAGGGTCTTGCACCATCCACCCGAAGGTGGTTTTGACCGTGGTTTTATTTGCTCTGATGCGACGAATTTTCCCGCTGGTGACTTGCCAATAGGCGGCTGCGAGGACACTGATGTCATCCGGTTACGCCGTATTCGGTTGACAGCTGTCAGCTACGTTGTACTCTTGTTCGAGAGGCAGGTGCCAGATGTTAGTCGGGTGGTGGCCTCGTGAGAGCGCATATATCAGGAATTATTAACGATTTCAAGGTAATCTCTGAATCGTCGTACTGGCTACGAAACCGCATGGTGTCACGCTTGGTGTAGGCTCGTCTTCGTGAGTTAGACCCCCCCCCCCTAAAAGCGACGAAGGAGAGCTCTTCATTTTCCACAACGGAGCACTGAAGAATGCTTGCCAAGTGTGCACGAATGTATGTTCGCTGACTGTGGCTGTCCAACAGTATTCGCACGAGGAGATGGCGGTCTCCAGACTCTGCCCAAATTCGGCCTTCACGTTTGCAAGAACGCATGATTGAACTCAACGTAACTACTCTGGGCGGTAGTGACAGTTCTCGCGGTTAGTGGAGGTGACTAAGCAAACACTGGGGATCCTGCATCGAGCTGCGAATCCTCGGCTGACCCTGATAGCTCACAGACGATAGTCAGGTGGAGCTGCTGGCAGGTACCTTACTTAAGATTGGATGATTTTCTGCACATTCTGGCGATGTGGTTGCGTGTTCTAGAGCGAACGCACCAATCGGCATGTCGTTTATAGCCTTGCCCACTTCTCTTCAGCAGATAGGTAGGCGTCACAGGCAGCGATCATGTGGTCTTTGCTGTGGCAGAGTGGGCACGCCTGTCTAACAGGTAAGGTAGTCCTTGTTGGGACGGACGCAGAGAGTATATGTTCTGTTCCACACATTTATTTATATATACGTGCATCCTAGGTATGTCTTGCAACGCCCGACGAGGCTGTGGCCAGCCCTCGTCCAGAAGTTTCAATTGAAAGCGGAGAAACGTTTGCAACTTCTTGGCTAGCCGCGTTCGGCCTTCAGGGGCTTCAGTGATGCTGGAAGCACAGTTCGCTTCTTTGGATTGTTGTCTGTATGTAATCGCGGCATGCTCTCGCAAACATCGCATCAGGATACGGTTTAAGATCCCGCTGTACCGGTCGGGCGCAACTCCTAGGCTATACAAAGCACTAACGTGGCAGAACACATTATCGTGCACCAGACGAATCCTTGGAACGTCTGACGCGCTTTTCATGGGGCTTAGCGCAAGGAAGCGATCAACATCAGTGGCCTATTTGAGGGGGGTTGGGTTGGGGAGTTCAACCACCCCCTCCCGAAAATTTTTGTTCCCCCTCCCCACTTTCTCACCTTTTTTTCGTCACATCGCGCTGACATTATTTCGAAACAAAGCGGTGCTACTATCAAAATATCATTCTGGGTGCTTTCATAGTGAATAGTGTCTGCACACGGAAGACGTGTAGCGGTGTTTGTAAATGCTTTGTCACATTTTAAGCAGGAATCTCAGGCGCGAGCACTTTAAGTTGGCTCGACAACAGGATTAATGGTGCAGCGGTGGTCATTCATTTACCTTTCGGAACAGATCTCGCCAGAGCCGATCACAATGATATTTTTAACAAGGCAGAGTTTCGTTTTATTGGTAAAAGCCAGACACAGACCCAAGATCTGAGAGACCACGTTGAAGCATATTCATATGTGTGTTAAGATATACTCAAGCCTGAGAATAGCAATTCTATTGAACCTTCGCATGTTCTACTAACAATAAACACACGCACACGCACACACACGCACACGCGCACACGCGCACACATGCGCGCGCGTGCGCGCGGGTGGGCCGGTGGGTGGGCATGATATTAGGTTTATCTACTGAACATCACTTGTGTACGAGTGCACAACGTATTAATAAATCTTTACTATGCCCTAACGAATAACAGCACTCTGAAGTGTTTTCTAACGACAAAGGTGCAACACAGGAAAACATGTAGGCCAATCACAATCTTAGAAAGGTTACTAACACACTCGACATCTAACTTAAGCTGATAAATAAAAAGGTAGTGGTCACAAACCTATGACAGCCTAATAAGAAATGAAGTTTGGGTCCTTTCTACAAACTTTAGTGTTCAGCAGGGCGGCAAACAGCACTAGAGTAAAGAACAGAAAGCTGAAAAAATAAAGGACAAATAAAAATCTATATATTTTTTTGCTTTATGTGTTCGTCTCTTTACAATGAGATGCCTATAGAAGGGCACAACGACCCATTTCTGCAACTAACATCATAACAAGCATTAAGAAATGCACACAATGAAAACAACATGAGTGAATATGTCATCGTTTAATTTTAGAACAATATACATAGTAACCACAATCTATTACGAGAAATGAAATAAATTCTGTACAAGCAATCGTTCATGCAGCGAACGGACACAAGACATAGCAAAATATTGTTGATTATCCTTTTCAATTAACACGAAGATTGACACGTGTATGACTGTGGTGTTCTGGTAGTCACACTTGTTGTGGCTTCTGAAATTTTCGAGAGCGCTCTTGCAACGTGTGAACGGAAACAGCACCAAGGCAACAAGAACTTGACAAGTCTCCTAGACTGAACCTATTTTTTTTTCGAAAAGCACAGGTGTCTCGCAGAGACCTCACTCCTGATTTTTAAAACACAACAGCCAGGAAAATATTTATTGCCAGAGAGGTTGGAACTTCAGTTCACGCTTACTAACTGAGAGAAAGCTGTAGCGCCTGGTTTCCATGGCGTCATTGGCAAACATTGTTTAGTCTCATTGCCCTGTAACTCCTGGCGTTTTAGCCCGTTAAGCTCGTGGAGACCAATGTCGTTGTCAGGAATTGCGGTTTCCGTGTGTGCACCATGCTCCGATTGCCTTTCAAGAGTTCTTTCGGCACACGAGTCATATTCAGGCAGTCCAGAACTACAGCTGGCAACCGTTTCTTCGACTGCTGTATTCTTTTCGCCAGTTGTCGAGTGTGCATTGGGAGCAGCTCCGCCTTTCGAGAAATATTTATCAAGCGTAACACTACGGCATTTCAGCGCGGCCACCCCGTCTCGTGAAGTGTGCTGACTGACGCAGAATGCGAACTACCCAACAATATGTTCAGGTACCGTATACTTCAAGGGGGTGACTTCGCATTGCTTTGAATAAGTTCGGGCAGTGACACTGAATGCGAGAAACGAGAACTTTAGTGGCGATACATGTGGGCTGGTAAAGTTCCTCCTTAAACACTCGCACTCGTTTTTCTCCTGGCAGAAAGGTTCGCGAGTATACATTTCCTCCACTTCTCTTGAGGTGCCGGTGTGGTCGCGCTCGTCCAGTATCTTACTATGTGCGCTAAACATCTCGCGTGTGTGATTGTGCCCTTACGGAAGGCTGGTAGTTTCTGTTGCGTTGTGATGCCGTACCACAAGCGTGAATTAGTGTGGAGTTGACGCCAGCAGTGAATTTCCAGCGGTTCGCATCAGAATGCCCGAAACAGACTACCGAGGGGAATGAATGATGCACAGTACAGCGTGAGAGAGAGAGAATTAACTTTATGAAAGGTCCTGAAGGGGACTTTACACCCCTTACGGGGTGTAAAGCCTGGTGGCTTCGTCCATGTGGGGACTGGGAGTCGGAGCTCGCCAGCCACCTTTTGGGACTTCTGGACGGCCTGGTGCTGAAGGGCCCTGTCGGGGCTTCTGAGGTGGTTGATCCAGTCGTCCTCGGTGGCAGGAGACCCGAAGCTAGCGATTAGCACGGGACACTGCCACAGCATGTGACTTAAATCGTACCTTGATATTTGGCATTGAGGGCATTCTGGCCTCATATCTGGGAGGTATTTGCTGCACATATAGGGGCTGGGGTAACTGTGCGTTTGCAGCAGTCGAAGCGTTAATTGTTGCGCTTTATATAGTGCTGAGTAAGGGGGGGGGGGAATTCCTTTCTAAATAACTTATAGTGCGAGCAAACTTCATGATATTATAAGAGTGGCTCCCGGTGCGTGTCCCCGGCTAGTGAGCCGTACCGCGACCACCCGCGGCACGTAAGATCACGCAGGAGGTTATGGGCCAGCTCATTACCATTGGGGATCTCTGGTTGAACGTTGATTCCTTCATGACCCGGGTACCAGTGGATGTGCTTGTCTGCAGTTATTTGAACAGATGCTATAACTCTTAATGCCGCCTGGCAAAGTGTACCGCAGCGGCATGCCAGTGCAGTGGGTTTAGAGTCGGTAAATATTGTGTCGCGCTGAGGGAGTGCTGGAGCAAGGGCAATAGCCACTTGTTCAGGCTCGCAGGCCTTCTGTATTTTTACAGTAAGAGCATTAAGAGCTGTTCCGTTTAGGGCGACCGCCGCAGCTGCAAAGAAGGGTTTGTCCACGTATTACCGGCGTACAAAAACCACGTCTGTCGCGTGTAGTTTGGCCGCTTTTAGTAAGACTTGATTTCGTGCCCTTCGAGTCTGACTGTGCACCGGGTGCATGTTCCTGGGGAAGGGTAGCACTGTGATTTTAGCGCAAAAGTGTTGCGGTAACGGTTCAGGTTCGTTGACTTGAGTTGGGATAGGAAGACCTATGTGTGAGAGGAGTTCCTGACCCGCAGCTGTCGAAGACAGGCGTATAAGATGGGACATTCTTTGTGCTTCGGCGATTTCTTGGAACGTGTTATGTAACCCAAGGGCTAGCAGGCGCTGCGTGCTTGTGGACATGGGTAGACGAAGTATTCGTTTCGTGAATTTTTGGATGAGGTTGTCTACTTTAGTTTCATCGCCTTTGCTCCACGCGTGAGCGCAGGCAACGTAGTGAACGTGGCACATTAGGAACGCATGAAAGATGTGTAGTAAGCTCTCTTCTGTGAGTCCTGCGTGTCTATCAGTGACGCATCGGGCGAGGTGAATGACTGCCTCAGCTTTTTTGGTGAGATGTGTGATGATTAGGTCGTTTTTGCCATTCTCCTGCAGGGTAACGCCCAGAATTCGAACCGATCACACTATCGGGATAACCGAGCCGTCCATTGTGGAGATGTGTGTGGTAGGTTCGCGTTTGGCGTGGCCGTACTGTGGTGGCAGAAGCAGCAACTCGAACTTAGATGCCGGTAGTCTAAGGCCCGTGGGCTTTAAAAATGTTTGTACTGCAATGACTGCTTCGTGAAGGCTCACTTCGATTTGTCATCGCTCCCTCCAGTGCGCCAAATAGTAATATCGTCGGAGTGGAGCGCGTGTTCTATGCCTTCGACGTGTTTCAGCTTTTGTGAAAGTTGTCTGAGGGCCAAATTGAAAAGATATGGTGAGAGCACCGACCCTTGTGGGGTGCCGCGTGGGCCTAGGTTGAAGGTGCGTGACTTGAGATCCCCAACTTTAAGTGTGGCCGTTCTGGCCCTTAGGAAAGAGCAGACGTATTCGTAGAAGTGGTGGTCTAAGCCGGCCTCCTCAATCTAATGTAGTATATGAGCGTGGCTTATGGTACCAAAAGCTTTCTCCAAGTGAAGAGCTAGGATTTCTTTGAGGTCATTGCTCCTTACTCCAAGTAACGTCTCCTGCAGCATGAGAGGTACGTTCTGCGTGGCCATAGCCGGCTTGAATCCTACTTGATTGAATGGGAAGAGGTGTTTTTGCTCTGAATATCTTGTGACTCGATGGAGAATGACGTGCCCCATGACCTTACTCACACAGGATGTGAGGGAGATGGGTCGTGGACAGTCGAGTTCCAGGGGTTCTTTCGGCTTGGAAATGAATAGGACGGTCGCAGCCCTCCATTCTGGCGGGACGCTCCCTTACTCCCAAACTACATTCATGTGGGTGGCTAGTTATTCAATGTCATGGTCACCCAGGTTGCGGAGTAGCTTGTTGGTGACTTCGTCAGGACCCGGGGCTGACTTAGTATTAAGCTCTGCTATTACCGCGCGTATTTTAGCGCTAGTTATAGCTTGCTCAAATGGGTTGTCTGTGGCCCCGGCGTAAGGTGGATAGTCTTCATGCGAGGTAGGTTCTGTGCATGGATACCGGGCTGCTGTAGCATCTAAAATCTGCGCGTTAGTAAGTTGCTGTCTTCGCGCTTTGTGTAACAGTCTATCTAGGGTTAGTCGTTGCTCTGACTTGGTGGGCTTGTCGCTGAGCAGATGCCTGAGAAGGTCCCAATTTAGACCCTTTCTCATGCGTGCGTCGAGTGAATTACACATCTCATTCCACTGATCGCGTGCTAGTGTCTGACTGTACTCTTCGATTTGTCGGTTGAGCAATGCAATTCTTTTTCGTAGCCTACGATTGAGTTTATGCTTTCTCCATCTTTCTTGAAGACTTTTGTGAGCCTCCAGGAGATGTGCGAGGTGGCTGTCCATGTGGTCTATGTTGCTTGTTGTAGAAATATTTTTGGTAGCTTGTTTTACGTCCCGCTGTAGTCTCGCAAAGAGTTGAGAGAGTGAAGAGTAATGGTTGGTGTCTTGTTTGCGTATTTGCCTAAAGAAGTCCAAGTTTACTAGTTTAAAGTCTCTGGACTCGAGGCTGCCTATATTGACTGTTGTGCTACAGATGAGGTTAGCTTGAAGATTAATCCATGTGGGATTCGATACGTTGCGTACTAGGGTCAGGTCAGGGGATGAGTCCCGTGACACTGAGTTACCTATGTGTGTGGGGGTAAAGAGGTCGTTAAGTAACATGATATTATGTTGAGTGATGTGTTTTTGTAAGTGGTGTCCTTTCTGTGTTATGCGACTGTAACCCCATTCTACATGAGGGGGCGTTGAAGTCCCCCGCGATGATGAGGGGATGGTTGCCTGCTATCTGCGTCGCTTTAGTTTGTAGTGTGGTGAATGTTTCTGTGCTGTGTGAAGGTGAACTGTACACGTTAGGGATAAACACCGATTGCTTAATGCGAGTGTTGGGAATGATCTCTATCATCTGATGCTCTATTTTGAGGTCTGGGCATACTGCATTTGCGTGTAAGCATAAGGCTAAGCCCCACAGGTGGTTATTCCTCGACCTTTGTTCCCACAGACGGCCTCGGCTCTGTATGCGCTCAGAGCGAATCGGTCGATACGCGTTTTCTGCAGGGGAATGACAGCTGGTCGTTGGGTCATAGAGCCAATGAATTGTGGTAACGTTTCTCTCCGCGTACGGAGGCACTTCTGTTCTATTTCCGAATTGTGAATGATTGGGACGACGCCATTTTAAGGTCTAGGTAGTAACCGAGCGCGCTTACTGCGTGCCAGGTCCTCCTTCAACACCTTAGTCCACGCGTCCATTTGAGCTGGCCATGCAGCCAACTCGATAAGTTGTTTCTGCATGCTCTCTAGTTTAGCGTTGAAAGCGCTATACTCGGTCGTGGTCTCTGCGCGGTACTGCTTTAGTATCGCGTATATATTGGCTGTAAACCGTTCAAATTCGGATTCTTCTTTGGCCTGGAGCATCGGACCTGCCCGTTTCTTAGCGCCGCGTATCGAGACGGGGCCGCTGATAATGCTACCTTCGCGCGATATGGGCGCCTGTTGTTTTGCTATCTCTTCTTTAAGCGATGGGATTTCTTTAGGCTGCTCCGCATACATGTGTTTTAACTGTGCTAGTTCTGGGTCAGGTTGCTGTAGCGAGTGTCCCAGACGCTGCGCTGTGTGGGCCTCACCTTTGCATGCCACCTTGTCAGCTTAGGTAGGCTGGCCAGTGGAAGTGCGATTTTGTGAGCCTAGAGGAGGTCATTGGGCTTCGGTGGTCTTGGCAGGAACCGGGCTGGGTGCTGGAGTTGGTGTTTGCTACTGGGCTTGCTTTCGTCGGTGACGCGCTGACGACGACGGCGCACCAGGTAAGGCAGCTGGTAGCGATGTCGCCATTCGCGGTCGCCCGTGGGGTGTGCTTCGCCGCATAAGGAACACACTGGTTGGTTGCACACGTGTAGGTTATCCGTTGGTAAGTGTCTGCAGTGGTCGCACACCTTGTTTGAAGGAGTGGGGCACACGTCTTGGCGATGGCCTACTTGGCCGCAGGTGCGCCAAGTGTCTATTTGGCGCTTGTACAACGTGTAGCGGTAGATGAACTGGCCGCAGTAGACGTAGTTGGGCACTTTGAGCTCGTTGAAGATTAGAATCACAGTTTTAGTGTTCTTGGTGGGACGCGCTCCCAGTAGGCTTGAGTTGCACGGTTGGATTGCATGCAGTTGAGTGCGGCGTCGTCGAAGTCAGCGTCGATGCCGCCAATTACGCCTCGGCTCGTGATACCGGCAGGTGAGAGGTAGGCCGTGACCGGGTGTCTCTGGTCGGTGAGGATGATCTTGGTTACTCGACTGTACGCTGCTGCATTAGTAGCGCTGGGCGTACTGACGACAAAAATGTTTCGCAATCAGTTGGGACAAATAATGTCCTCCTTCGTTACCGACGGCGCTAGCAGAGCTGCCATGGTTAGTGCGGCGAGAATCCTGTGCGGGCTGCAGGCTTGCACGTTGAGGCCGCCTCCCGGTCGCACGATGACTCAATTGTGACTACGTGGCATCGCCGGCAGCCGGCTCGCAGCTGCGACGCGTCGTAGAGTAGCGTAAGGCCTCGCTGTCGCGCCTCATTGCGTTCCCGACTGGCGTGCTGCGTGTGACTTCGCGCGCGCTTCTTGCCGTATATTTAGAACGGAGAGCCATTCGTTTTCTTGTAACTCCTCAGGGGTGATGTCATCTCCCTCCATGGCAATCTGCTGCGGCATCTCGCAGCTGCCGTGCGAACGCCACAGGCGGGGAGGCTGGCCTAACCTCGCCTAGGCTTAGCTCGCCGGTGTAGCAAAAAGGCCTCTAAAATCATGAAAAACGAGTCCACCTTGGTGAACCAGGTGAATAAATGTTCAAGTGAACTTCGCGGAAGAGGGTCCGCGCCGCTCAGGAAGATTCGAGGCTGTTGATCGGTCAGAATTGGTATTCGCAGCGGAGCGCGATGGGTGTGCGTCCGCACATTCGTACGAGCTAGCTACTCTCCAGTACAGCCTTGAGCTCGCGTTGCATGCGCTGGCAGTTATCATCGGGCTTCACGCGTTCTGAAAAAACAATTCATCATCATCGTCATCGTCATCATCAGCTTCACTACGTCCACTGCAGTAAAGGTGCCTCTCTCATGTTCCGCCCGTTAACTCGGCCCTGTGCTTGCTGCTGCCAATTTATACCCGCGAACTTCTCATCTCCTTTGCCCACTTAATCTCCTGTCTCCACTTAACCCTTTTGCTTTCTCTGGGAATCCAGTTAGTTAACCTTAACGACCAGCAATTTTCCTGCCTACGCGCTACATTCCACGTCCGTGTCCATTTCCTCTTCTTGATTTCAACTATTATATCCTTAACCCTTGTTTCACTAGCGTCACATATACCAAGTTTTGTATTACGGTACGTCAATGAATTACGAAGTTATGTGACTAGTGTAAACATTATAATGATGAGATCCGTGTTATATAAGAACATTACTACATGCCACAGTCAAGGCTTCAATACATTTCGACGTGACGCGGTGCGCGTGGTCGCCAGCGTACATTTCGTCGCGTCAAGATGGCGTTGCCACGCAAGGCGCCGGTCCTGCCACATATCGCAGACACGCGCTGCGCTGCGTCGCTTTTACGCATGCTCGTTTCAGCGCATACGGCGTCCCTTCGTCACGAAAAGAGATTGATTGATATGCGGGGTTGAACGTCCCAAAACCACTATAATATGAGAGACGCCGTAGTGGAGGGCTCCGGAACTTTAGACCACCTGGGGTTCTTTAACGTGCACCCCAATCTGTGCACACGGGCCTACAACATTTCCGCCTCCATCGGAAATGCAGCCGCCGCAGCCGGGATTCGAACCCGCGCCCTGCGGGTCAGCAGCTGAGTACCTTAGCCACTAACCACCGCGGCAGGGCTCACGAAAAGAGGGAGACAAAGTGTTGTCTGGGTAACGCATCGGCGCGATATGCAACATGTGGCATTTCGCACTGGTTGACGACGGGCCATGCCGATGGGCGGTGGTCGCTAAATATTGTCAGGGAATATATATATATATATATATATATATATATATATATATATATATATATATAAATATATATATATATATGGAGAGAGAGAGAGAGAGAGCGAAATTGGCTTGAGCGGACAAAGGTAAAAAACTTTTACTTATCCAACGTTTCGGCCGGGGTCCGGCATTCAGAAGGAAATCGCACTCACTTTATATATATATATATATATATATATATATATATATATATATATATATATATATATATATATATATATATATATATATATATATAAAGTGAGTGCGATTCCCTTCTGAATGCCGGACCCCGGCCGAAACGTTGGATAAGTAAAAGTTTTTGTACCTTTGTCCGCTCAAGCCAATTTCGCTCTCTCTCTCTCTCTCTCCATATATATATATATATATATATATATATGTGTGTGTGTGTGTGTGTGTGTGTGTGTGTGTGTACGCGACTGCCTCAAATCTTCTAAGTTTTGTTTTATTTCTTTCTTTTTGCGTGTGTTGTGCCGTGCGAGTGTCCGTTGGTCACTCGAGGAGGCTGTCCTCTTTGTTTACGGGCAGCCGTGATCGGCGAGCCTCCCAGACCTGCGGGCGCTGGGTCAGCACAAAGGCGGCGGCCCGCTTTACTGCACCTTGCGAGTTCGGGCGCAAGAAGAGAAAAACATTCCGCTTTGTGCATCCGTGGCCTGTGAGACGTTCGACACTCTTTCCCCGAATGGCTAAGCGACGGACTTCTCCCACTGACTTCGTGGAAAAATTTGTGCACGTGCGTGTGTGTGTTGGTGTGTGGTGCGTGCGCGTTTGTGTCAGCGTGCGCGTATGTGTACTCGGATCTGTGGTCGACAGAGGAGAGCGAGAAAGTGCGGGAAGAGCGAGAGGCCCAGCGAGAACGGCGAACGAACAAGAGTCTGCGAATTGCGAGCGACTTGAGCGGTTGTGCGTTGTACGATGTGCGGAATTGAACGGTTGCGCGAGTAATATTGTAACCTAGTTTTCTTAATTAAATATAGCCTTCTTTTGTTTCCATTTTCTTGACAGTGCGTGAGTCGTGTGTTGTGTCTTCTATCAATTTTCACCTTTTTACGGTCATACCAGTGACACCCTAAATTTTACCAAAAGCGGGATAGAGGACGCTAACATATATATATATATTCCGATGAAGGCCAGACTAGACGGAAACGTCGATATAAACCACCTTTTCACCAATCACGGAGCATCACTTGACCATATATATATATGTATATATATATATATGTATATATATATATATATATATATATATATATAGTGGGAGTAATAATTCAATGGGCCAGTTAGTCTTCTTGAAGGTATGGGATATGGCACAACGGGAGCGTTGTGAACAGAAATCAATATATTTCTTTCCCAACAGTTTCGGGAGGGATCCTCCCTTCATCAGGGGATGAGGTATACTAACATGAACTTCCAAACTTCATTGCTGCCGCGTCCCTCTCGCCTTGGAAGATGTTTGCGAGAGTGAGAGAACTAAAAAGAAAGAAAGAAGGAAGAAAAAGAAAAGAAGAGAAGAAAAAGACGAAAAAATAAAAGAAAAAAAGGAAAAAGAAGGTAAAAATGAGGAAGAACCACTGTCAACACTCAGAACAAAACCATATGTCCGTGTACGTCCACATCCGGTTCGTATCCCGTGCTGGTCACTTCTCGGCGTGTGTCGGGCCACCCAAGATACTCGCCGCAGTGGCGGTAGGGGTTCGAGACGGCGTGCGTAAGAAAAGGGTTTCCCCTTAACGGGTTGGTCGGCTCTCTTTCATCTTCGTCCGTTTCCCTTCAATGGTCATCAAGTGGTAGTTAAACAGAACCACTTTGTATGTGCATGTGAAAACAAAGGAAAAAAAAGAAGAGAAAAAAACAAGAAAGGACAGTGTACACGAACGAGTCAGTCAGAAAAAACAAGCATGGTCTCCAGCTATCAATCTTTGTCACCAATTTTCTCCTGGCTTACTTCTCGGAGGCAGGAGAATCTTCCGCGGTCCTCGTTGATGCCGGCTACTAATGTTCGAAATTTGAAAATAAAACATGCCTCACGCTGTTCGCGCTCGCGTCTGTTCGAGAAACCGGACTGCAAATGAGTTACGCTGATATTTTCAAAACTGTGGTTTGGCAGGCGCAGATGTCTAGATAAAGGTAGCTTCGGCAGTGAAGTGGCATGGTACCGGTGAATATTGAACCACAGCTGAAATGGCGTGTCTGTTTGGCCGACATATTTTTGTCCGCAGATGTTGCAATGTAGCATGTATATTACGTTACTGGAGTCACAATTAAGGCTTTCAGTTATGCAGAGTTTGAAATCCGAGAAGTTCGCTTTGAATTCTCGTGTTGTGAGCATCTATGGGCATACCTTGCACCGAGATTTTCCTCAGGGATGGTACCCTGATTGAATTTTGGGGGTGTTTGTTTTTGCTCTGACAAGAATGTCCTTCAGATTTTTATCCCTGCGGTACACCACGTGAGGTGGCTTCGCGAAAATAGAAGTTAGTTGTTTGCTTTGCCTGATTATGTTGAAATGGCGGGAAAGTATGTTGTTGATACATGGCGCTGATGAGGAGTAAGTTAGTACAAGGTTCGCTTGGGAAGTCGTTTTAGACACTTTGTTTGGTCCCTTAATTATATCATTCCGGTTCACGTTGCGAGCACGTAGTATGGCATCGTCAATAATGTTTTCCGGATAATTTTGTTTCAATAGGATTGCTTTAGGAGTTCTGCGTGTCTGTAAAATTCCCCTAATATCGGTGCATATTCTTCTGCACCGGCAGGCCTGAGATAATGGAATACCCGTTTTACAATGCTTTGGGTGGCTGCTGTTGAAATGCAGGTACATTGGACGGTCTGTAGACTTTTTGTAAAGGTTTTTTGACAAGCGGTCATTTTTTACCGTGACAGTGACGTCGAAGAAGTTATTGCTAGTTTCAAAAATTTTTTGCGTGAATTTAATTGACTGGTGGCACTTGTTAAAATCCTCTATGAAGCGAAAAAGACTTCCCTCACCGTGGTGTCATATCATAAAAATATCGTCTAAGTATCTTCTGTAGTAGAAAGGTTTAAAGGTGCGTCGCTCAATGAATGGGATTTCAAGTGAAGCCATAAAGGTGCTCGCGAAGTTTGGGGCCATTTTCGTGCCCATTGAAGTGCCACTGACCTGAAGGAAATGCTTGCTATTGAACTCAAAATGGTAATAATTTAGTACAAGTTCAAGAAGTGTAAACAGTACCTCGCCACTTACACTCGTTGATGAGTCAGATTTTACATATTCAGAAACCATAGCCGCTATTCCGTCATGGTGGAGTATGTTGGTTTACAGTGAGAAGACGTCTATGGTCACCAGAAAACTACCGCCTGGGATGCCGAGACTTGAAGTTTCGCAGATGAAGTTACTGTGTCCTTTAGGTAATAGGGAAAATTTGGGCGGATGTTTTTATAATAAGGAATTGAAGAATTCTGATATATTTTATGTTGATGTGCTGTTACTGGATAATATCGGACGTCCTGGATTGCCTGCCTTGTGTATTTTAGGGAGCAAATAGAATCGACCGGGAACAGAATGGGCCGGTAACATTGCTTTTAACATTTTGCCGGTAATTTTCTCGTCCCAGTTGAGATTATTTAGGGTTACTTTTATCTCCCTTTCAAATTCAGGAGTCTGGTTCGTTGGAAGTTCTTTGTAGAAGTTTGTGTCTGATAGTTCTCGTTCCCCTTCCTTTAAGTAGTCCGACGTGTTTAGAATTACTATGCAGCCCCCTTTATCAGCCTGGCCTAACTAACTGGCCCATTGAATTATTACTCCCACTGACCTGAACCATGGCTGCAAGTACATCATTAACGGAGCGTTTGTCGCGAAGATATCCAAATTACCCTACGAAGTGTGCCGTCATCGGGTACTCAATCATGCGGTACGTCCACACGCACTTCAGCCCGAACGACTCAACGACGCCGTGCTTCATCTCTTATGGCGGTGCTATGTTTTCAGATATTCCGGCGTTACTTGAGTACCTACCTTACCGGGTGAACACGTTCTTTCTGCATGTGGGCACCACGGACATCCTGAATACTAGCTCTTCTATATCACTGAATTTGTTAAGGGAGGCATTAAAACAAATAAGGCAGATGCTCCCGAACATCAAGACTCTGCATCTTAGTCTGCCACTACCTCGCGCACCCAGTGGCCGACGACGGGACTCGAACTGGCGATCAATGAATTGGTTTATATGGAGGTACAACGATTCAGCAGAGAGGCCCGAAGTCTCTGCCACTACGGGTTCTTGGGAGCAGGCGTCTATTACGTCGAACATGGTTTCTCAACACTCCCGCTGCGCCGCTTCCTGGCTGCTGACGGCTTATATGCAAGATTCGAGGGAGTCGCGCTGCTGGCACAGCACACGAGGGTGCAGCTGCGATGGACGTCGGCGGCATGGAGATCGGCGGCAATCGCTTGCACGGACAACTCCAGTGCCAAGCCCCTTCAACAACAAGGAGCCGAGCGACACACAGAGCCATCAAGGGCCCCAGCAGTGACGATGTCGCCACTACCATCAGCGAGGAAGCGAGCCAGTGAGTCCCACCAGTGAGTCAGAGATCGGCGGCAACTGCTTGCACGGCAAACTCCAGTGCAAACCCACTCAACAACAGGGAGCCGAGGGACACAAAGAGCCATCCAAGGTCGCATCAGTGACGACGTCGCCACTCCCACAAGCGAGGCCCTACAACACCAGGCGGACGAAATGCGGCGAAGACCAAGGCGGCGGCTTCCAAATGACACAGGGAAACAAAAGGTCGGGCAGTCTTGAACACGCATGGTCCCATTTATTTCTGTCGATTAGGAAAATCATTGAAAAACGAGTGCAATACGAAAAACATGTGGAACAACTAACCAAATATCTATCTCATGAAATTGCACCTAAGGGCATTCGCCTAGCCTGCAACCCCTCAATGTCTACACTAAGTGGAGCAGAAAGGGGGAAGTGGGAAAAAATATTACCAGAAGCGTCCTTGCAACTCACCCGGGTCATTGCGGACCATAGTGAGCGTAAGGCCACCAAGTACTGTGTCACGGAGGCCACGCAGAAATTGGTATTTCATCTCGGAGAGCATGACGCAAGAGAACTGGAAAGATATGAACTAAAAAAGAGAGGCGAAATTTCAGTAGCAAAAGATTGAAAATTCAATCGGGACTGCAGAAGCTCCACTGCTCTGCAACAGAAAAATGGGAATGAGGATTTACAAGAACGCCAGGGACCACCCGCACCACAACCTAACTTTGAGGAGAAAAATGGGAACTCGACACTATACTGCAATCCTAATCAAGCCACCCTTAGTCTCGATATGACGCTGAAACTCTCGTGCTACGTGATAGCCAAGAGCAGCCAAAAACTTATGAGAAAAATGTCCTCCATTTGCCCAACACAACGCTCACACCCACTCAGCTTCAACATTTGTCGAGAGGCTTAACGTTTTGTTCATCATCCGGTAGATTCAATGAATTTGAACTGTCTAAAGACCTCAATAACTTTGCGCGTAATCTCCAGCTCCGTGAATACTTTCATGATCGCCAAGACGGTACGGACGAGAATAGATTGATTGGTTGTGACAAATCATGGTGTCCAGGTGAGCAGAGGGACAAACACCTCGATATGTATATATCAGCAGTTCAAAAAGATATCATCAGAGCGTATGAAAAAAATTGGCCATCTCGAAACAACATATCAAAGTCAGAACGAAGGGCGCTCGATGAACTACGAAAAAACACTGAAATTACCATCAAACCGGCTGATAAATGGGGCTGCATAGTAATTCTAAACACGTCGGACTACTTAAAGGAAGGGGAACGACAACTATCAGACACAAAATTCTACAAAGAACTTCCAATGGACCCGACTTCCGAATTTGAAAGGGAGATAAAAGTAACCCTAAATAATCTCCGCCGGGACGAGAAAATTACCGGCAAAATGTTAAAAGCAATGTTACCGACCCATTCTGTTCCCGGTCGATTCTATTTGCTTCCCGAAATACACAAGGCAGGCAATCCGGGACGTCCGATAGTGTCCAGTAACAGCACATCAGCAGAAAATACATCAAAGTTAATCAATTCCTTAATAAAAAAACATACCCCCACCCCCCCAAATTTTCCCTATTACCTAAAGGACACAAATCACTTCATCTGCGAAACTTCAAGTCTCGACATCCCAGGCGGTAGTTTTCTGGTGACCATGGACGTCTGCTCACTGTACACCAACATGCCCCACCATGACGGAACAGCGGCTATGGTTTCTGAATATGTAAAATCTGACTCATCAACGAGTGTAAGTGGCGAGGTACTGTTTACACTTCTTGTACTTGTACTAAATTATAACCATTTTGAGTTCAATGGCAAGCATTTCCTTCAGGTCAGTGGCACTGCAATGGGCACGAAAATGGCCCCAAACTTTGCAAGCACCTTTAGGCTTCACTTGGAATCCCATTCATTGAGCGACGCACCTTGAAACCTTTCTACTACAGAAGATACTTAGACGATATTTTTATGATATGACACCACGGTGAGGGAAGTCTTTTTCGCTTCATAGAGGATTTTAACAAGTGCCACTCGTCAATTAAATTCAAGCACAAAATTTCCAAAACTAGCATTAACTTCTTGGACGTCGCTGTCACGGTCAAAAATGACCGCTTGTCAACAAACCTTTACAAAAAGCCTACAGACCGTCAAATGTACCTACATTTCAACAGCAGCCACCCAAAGCATTGCCAAACGGGTATTCCATATTCTCAAGCCTACCGGTACCAAAGAATATGCACTGATATGCGGGAATTTTACAGACACACAGAACACCTAAAGCATTCCTTAGTGAAACAAAATTATCTGGAAGACATTATTGAGTATGCCATACTACGTGCTCGCAGCGTTAACAGGAATGATCTATTTAAGGGACGAAACAAATTATCTAAAACGACATCCCAAACGAACCTTGTACTAACCTACTCCTCATCAGCGCCATGAATCAACAACATACTTTCCCGCCATTTCAACATAATAAGGCAAAGCAAACAACTAACTTCTATTTCGTGAAGCCACCTCACGTGGTCTACCGCAGGGATAAAAATCTGAAGGACATTCTTGTCAGAGCAAAAACAAACACCCCCAAAATTCAATCAGCCTACCATCCCTGAGGAAAATCTCGATGCAAGGTATGCCCACAGATGGTCACAACACGTGAATTGAAAGCGAACTTCTCGGATTTAAAATTCTGCATAACTGAAAGCCTTAATTGTGACTGCAGTAACGTAATATACATAATACATTGCAACATCTGCGCGCAAGAATATATCAGCCAAACAGACACGCCGTTTCGGCTGCGGTTCAATAATCACTGGTACCACGCCACTTCACTGCCGAAGCTACCTTCATCTAGACATCTGCGCCTGCCAAACCACAGTTTTGAAAATATCAGCGTAACTCTTTTGCAGTGCGGTTTCTCAAACAGACGCGAGCGCGAACAGCGTGAGGCATGTTTTATTTTCAAATTTCGAACATTAGTAGCCGGCATCAACGAGGACCGCGGAAGATTCTCCTGCCTCCGAGAAGTAAGCCAGGAGGAAATTGGTGACAAAGATTGATAGCTGGAGACCATGCTTGTTTTTTCTGACTGACTCGTACGTGTACACTGTCCTTTCTTGTTTTTTTTTCTCCTTCTTTTTCCTTTGTTTTCACATGCACATACAAAGTGGTTCTGTTTAACTACCACTTGATGACCATTGAAGGGAAACGGACGAAGATAAAAGAGAGCCGACCAACCCGTTAAGGGGAAACCCTTTTCTTACGCACGCCGTCTCGAACCCCTACCGCCACTGCGGCGAGTATCTTGGGTGGCCCGACACACGCCGAGAACTGACCAGCACGGGATACGAAGCGGATGTAAGGGACATAATGTTTTGTTCTGAGGGTTGACAGTGGTTCTTCCTCTTTTTTACTTTCTTTTTTCTTTTTTTCTTTTATTCTTTTCGTCTTTTCTTCTCTTCTTTTCTTTTTCTTCCTTCTTTCTTTCTTTTTAGTTCTCTCTCACTCTCGCAAACATCTTCCAAGGCGAGAGGGACGCGGCAGCAACGAAGTTTGGAAGTTCATGTTAGTATACCTCATCCCCTGATGAAGGGAGGATCCCTCCCGAAACTGTTGGGAAATAAATATATTTATCCTTGGTGACAACACTCCCGTTGTGCCATATCCTATATATATATATATATATATATATATATATATATATATATATATATATATATATATATATATATATATATATATATATATATATATATATATATATATATATATATATATATACGCTCAAGGTCGCGAATGTTCGCTAAGAAATGCTTCGCATTTATTAAGATACGCAGGGCGTTGTGGAGGTATGCGTTTGGTTGATTACATCACGTGGTTTGAGAGGTAGTGCTGCCAGTGTTCCCAAAGGCGTAGATTTTGCCTGTATTGTTTACGTAGGGTTTTCAGTGCCCTGATTCTGTCGTGCCTGCACCACTTAGAATGTGTCGGTTTAGTTAAATGACTTCTCGTATTCTTTGAAGGCTATGTTCATTAGTTGGTTACGCCCCTGGTGGCAGCATCGCTTAGCGCAGGAACGGGAACATAAAAGCTGCGCTCAAAAAGTGCTCTTACTAAGCTTGCGTGATTGGTTGGGGGGAAGGAAGTCCTGTGAGATATGGCAATTCAAACGATTTAGGAAGTATTTTCTCAGTGTCCCACGGTATATTCAGTTCTGTATAACGGCATCCCGTAAGACACATCTTATAAAGTGGTGACCTAATGAAGGAAAACCACCAGGCTAAAAAATGGCTGTTCTGACAAACATACTTGATACAGGTAGTGACAACAGATAAAATTATTTGTTCTGTGGCATTCCCGAAATACATTTCTGTGCACAATAGTACATGGCTTCCCATCATGCACTTTCCAGTGTGCCTCTTGGTACAGTTCAGGCATGTAGACAAAAATATTTTCAGGGTTGGGGTACCACCTTCAATTCAGGAGGGGTACCTTCGTAAAATGGTCATTTTTCGCTCTCAGTGGTATGAAAAAAAAAATTGGTGAGGATTGGGGAGGGGGCGTGCGTGTTGTGCCACCCCCTGCATACGTCCCTGGTTGACTTGTTTACGTTCCTTAAACATATTTCAAAGCTGTATATTCGTGCTGAATTATCCCTGAAATATTCTTGGAAAACTTTTTTTTAATCTTGTTGAGCTCAGTCTATCGGATACAGCAGCAACAGCAAAGTACGGGTCATGTTGCCGTCATGTGGTTTATCGAGCAGACTGCTACGGGCACGATAACGTGAACAGGACTCGGGGAAACGTAGATAGAGAACTGTCTGACTCAAACTTCACGATTCAGAGACAGCGGGCAGTCGTTGTGTGAATTGGTAAAAAAATAAAAGAGAAAAATGAAACTAAGCACCTACATGGTAATTGAAGCACAGGCCAGCTTGCTTATATATATGCGAGTTTAACGGCACTGCGAATTTGTCTTGGTTCTCGAGGCGAAACTAATTGAGCATGTGCGAATGTTTAGCAAAATTGACGTATACGGCTATAGCTTGTTGTCACAATAAATGACAGATATGCAAATGAACGGCATAGTAACACTTTGTACCATTCCACCACAAATGAGCTCAATATATTATACTCCTGTAGGCAGCGTTATTAGTACGACGTAGCTCATACAAACTAGAAGCTGCCAGAGCATGTCATTTTCCAACTGTAAACGTTGCCAATAATAAAACACATCCCTTGGCATTGTGGCACTGGCAGGCTATCTCACAGCAATGAGAGTTCACACAAGAAACACGAACCACTTTGCCATTGAAATGACCTTCACAAATTTTTCTGCACAAAAGACAATTGCGAAACCAATTACAAATACTTCTGAGAACGCGAAAACTTTGTTGATGACGAACCGGATAGGGAACGAGCTTTTCATGAACGTTCGTTTGTTGCACGGAAGAACGAATGTTCATATCCGAAGCTCTCTCAGAGAACAACAAAACTAACAAATAACTCAGCTATCTCCGACGAAATTTTTCACGTGCACCACAATCCCACAAACTAATTCTCTAGACTCCTAGTTAAATCCTGGCTAGACTACACGCCCGCAGGCAGGAAACCAAGGTAAATTATCGCCGCTTCTAGGTGGCGATAACTTGAAATCGGGCCGGTTCCAGAGAAACCGGCCCGATTTTAAGTAGCTTTCAGAATAGCCGGGATTTTAGGTCAAATTTTTCCTGGCAAGATACGGCCTGCGGTTAGGCGTGACTTTCCGTAGGCGGCCCGGTCTTGATGCGGTGGCGGAAACAAAGCATTATTTTACGCTTTTCAGAGTGTTTTCACGCCGAGAATGCGGCTGATGTTACGACTACAGGTATTTAGAAAACCATTGTATCACAATCACTAGTTGCCGTGACGGAGAGGGAGGTTCCTCCCCTTTTTTTCTTTTTTTTTCTTCTTGCGCCTGCTTTTACCGGTTTTATGCGTGACTTTCGTGCCGCGCGGATGTCTATTTTTTATTGCTGGGCTTCCTATAGACAGGATTTTAGTCAGTACGCAGGAGCACGCCGCCTATGTGCCGTTCGTTATCTGGCACCTGACTTAGAGTGTACAAAACAGTTATCCGGCACTAAACTAGAATATGCAGCTTCTGTATGGGACCGAAGTCAGCATAAGTAATTCATTTAGTAGAAAACGTTCGGAACTATTCTACTCAATTCACTTCACGTAACTGTCACAGCACCACTAGCATAGGTGTAATGAAACCTAATGTAGTATTACTATTTCTAGCTTTACGGCGTAAAACCGCGCGCCTCTCTCTCTTTCGTCAGATATATCAGCATCCCTTTGTACGACACCTAGTTCTTTCGGCACCGCATTACATATAATCTCGCATTGATCACCAACACAAAGTCGACATTCCATCATGTAGGTTCTTCTGTTTTCTTCACTCATTTGTGCCACACGCAAGTGAAGAGTGGAATCACCTGCCTCGAGATAGTGTCATCATCAATATACTAACCAATTTAAAGTAGCTGTGCATGATATCTTTCTATAAGTTTTGTTTTTCTTTTAAACTGGGAACCGCCATTTAGAGCATGCGTCTATCAACTTTCTTTTATACCTAACGTGTCTTGTATTTTTTGTTTTTTTGTGCCGCTATAATTTGTGTAACTACTTGTAACCTTTTTGAAATGTACTAGGAAATGGTTGTGAGTTTTTTCCGCCTTCTTAGTTCTTTTCTCTTGTGACCTTTTTTTGAACTATACTTCCAATTTTCCGTATTTTTGCCTCACCCCCTCTGTAATGCCATTGGCCTTGAGGGTATTATAATTAAGTTAATAAATAAACTGCTCTTAACCTCATATCATCAGCTATAGCCACGGTGTTCACAGTTTTCACCTAACAACGACTTGTCTCGACTTCAACGCACTGTCATCAAAAAAGTCCCACTTTCGACCCAATGCCGAAGCAACGATCGGGTTATCGACCCATCGGACTGTTATACGAAGTAAGATTGAGATATTTAGGAACAATACAAAATGTAGTCAGCGAGGTCGACTGTGAATCGAGTTGCAGGGATTCGCGCACCCGCAGCGGCCTGTTATTCCTGTGTCTGGAGACGTATGCGAGCCCACCTACCCTCAGTACGACTACCATACCATTGATGGTTTTCCTCACGTGTTCGTAGCCCACGGGGTGTCATCAGTAATAGCGAACTACTACAGCGTTTTCGATGGCATTGTCCGGCGTTTCCTTAATTGGCATTTGTCGACGTCGACGCTATCAATGACTGTAGCGTGAAGTACAGTGTCACTGCACTGCACTAAAGCAACCAAATGATTGCCCATGACATGGCAATGTGGGCGTCAATGCTAGATTCCGGAAGCACCTGGATGGTGAGAGGAGCTTACTCCGGGGTGTAACGGCTACAGCGACGGCGAAAATTAGCCGATAGTGTTTATTTAAATGTTATCGCACAAGAAAAAAATGCCGTGGCTGGCCGTGGCATTCGCGACGTATAGTGATGTGACCAAAGTGGTCACGTAGGCAGAATATATCCACTTACAAAAAAACTTTTCTTTCCATCCGACGCTACTTTGCGCATATTTATGATGAAGAAAATGATGATGACGATTTGAGGCTGATCCCTTTGAATCGGGCACGCAGGTGTACTTGTCCTACTACACAAAAAAGTAGGCACCTAAAAAGTACGTAAAATAGAACAATACACAAGCGTGCAAGCCTCGTAATGTTTTTGAATAGTTATGCATGACAACAAGTACCTATTAATCACGGGAGGACAATTATTCAGATCCGGATTATTCACGCATTTATGCTGTGCTTCCTCGCTTATTCGGCGGCTACACGCAACGGCCGCTTTGTCTGAATGCAACAAGATCAATGCCCCAATAAGAAGCGTCATTAAGCTGGCCCTTGGCATTACCGTTTGCAAGTACACGGACGATGTTCTCAAGTTGGATATTCACAACGCATTCGAATAAAGCGTCAAAGCCGAATTGTTTTCACGTTTTTTGGGTGGTACGGCTACCAAGCAGGTAAAGTCATAGACGATCTGTTAGACGTAACGGTGTGGTCGTCGGCCTTGATATTGAGAAGCTGCTCAACGCAGTAAAGTCCAAGACGTCCATACAGTGGATGACGTACAATACAGATACTACCTACTACGAGGCACAAAGACGAGCGTCGGTAAAGCTTTGCTCGCCAGCGCCTGCTTGGACAAAGAAGAAGCCTGCTTCGTAGGCGTCGCATCGTACGCTACAAAAGAAGCGTTTTTTTCAGTGGTCGTTGAACGTGATTCCGGAGTAATCAGCGGCGCTACATCCGTACTTCTAGCTCCAGCGCTGCAGAACAAGTTATCATTGCTCTCGCATTGAGGAATGTTGTACATGACACAATTTATACAAACTCGCAGGCTGCTATCAAAGTGATTCAAATGGACAAGGTGGCTCCTCAGCTCCCTTTGCTACTTAAAAAAAGTTAAAGACTAGCAATAGCAATCAGTGGTCTTGTTTCCTGCACCACTTGGAAATCTTGAGGGTGCCTCGAGCAATTCGAACGAGGAGGGCACACGGCTGCTGGACGTTTGACTGATCGTGTTCCGGGTATCACGCCATCTCGTGGGCGACCCGAGCCTCTCTGCTAGTACAACGAGATATGGATGCATGACTATGTCTGAAAAAAAGAAGGCTGGCCCTGCCACAGCCCTTCTTTTCGTCACACGGTACATGCGATTCGGGCATGTACCTTAGAACTGCGCCTCAGGTAATCCCCTCTTTCACTAAGAGGAAATGAAGAAGGTCGTAAGGGCTCAAAACCATATCCCTAGATCTTGGCTGTCCAGAGGACCCATGCTACCGCAAGTTGCCAAAGCCAGGTTACGTCGATGTAACTCGCCTATTGTAGACCAAATAAAGGGTTTTCACTTACTCACTCACTCACTCACTCACTGAAGCCCTATCAATTTGTATAGTTATTGGGGGCACTTTTGATTCCCGGTTCTTGCGCTATAAACATGCACTCGCCGTACTACATTTCAGGACGCCATCACTACGCTTATGTTTGTTCTGAAATGGAACGTATAGTTTACGTTCTCTATTATACACACAGACGCTCTCTGTTAACACTAGGCTATTCAGGCTACAGGTTCACACCAAAGCGCAGAAGCTCACGGAAATACGTAGGAGCACACAAACAGCAAGTTTTACCACGCTGAATCAGCATACATTGAGCTTAAAGGGTAATCGTTTTCGTAGGCGGTCCTAATGTGTGCTGTACAAATGGCAGGTCGTCAAACTGATAGCGGTTATTTGTGCACATAGCACAACGAAAGCACACAGATGGTGCCGTCAGAGGAAATAAAAGGTTCATTTCGATCCCACACGATGTCAGCTATTAGGCACAACAAGCATGTCAACAATGTTGCCACTAGTATCCATGCTAAGCTGAGCGATTTTCTTGCAGTACTACTCTCAAGATATCTTTCTTGGGCAGTTTCTTGATGAAGCAATTGATACTGTGTGCAGGTACGGGTGGCAGGTCGTCAAACTGATAGCGGTTATTTGTGCACATAGGACAACGAAAGATACAGATGTTGCTGTCAGAGGCAAGAAAAGGTCCACACCAGACTCATGTTCTTTTAAAGATGATGTTATTTGTTGAACTTCCGCGCAACTCTGCCGCATAAACTGGTCCGTGAGCCTATTCGATGTTGCGGTTTTTTTCCATTGTCCTCATCGTTCATTTCAAATAGCCTTGGCGCGCTTGAAATTTCCCGTCGACTTGGAGTCGACGCTACAATGCTCGTGGTGTGTGTGGTTCAGAAAGTCCGCCGTAATAAACTCCAGAACTTGAGGTTGACGAGTACGAGGTCGGTGGTCTTGACATTAGAGACCCGTGCAGGTTTCGTAGTGAGCTGTAGGCACTTGAGCAGGTGTGTGAGCAGCTCAACGCTGCTTGACCAGTAGACGCAGCTCTTTGCGTGTAATCGGAAGTTCTTGTCCTCGAAAGGTTGCAATGCTGGCGCAGTGTCGAATCTAGCGTGGTGAATGGCGTTCCTGTGCGCCTTGGCATGACCAATCCTCTTGTTGTTGTTGTCGTCGTAGACTAATTAACCAGTTTCATTAACCCTAACAGGTCCACATAATTATACACGTATAAAATCAGATTATTGCTCTATTCTCAGAATAAATTCGTTTATGCAAATATTTTTATGCATTACATTAAGCACCACACTTTCCTAGGCTATCGGTAATCTTTCTGTTGAACCTCCATCATTCCAAATCTGAACAGTAAATTTTGAAACCACTCGATTCTTGGCCAATCCCCCACAGTGGGTATGCGCCACTAACAATTGGAGAACAACAACAACCAATCCTCTTCTAGCGCATTATTGAAATTAACAATGATGGTGATGGTGCCTCGAACATGGCGCATACCCACTCAGGCAGATCGGTCCAGCATTGATATGTGAGTTTGTGACACCTTTTCAATACTCGACATTGACATCCGAGAGAAAAAAATCGCTGCCATATTCACAAACTCAATGATGTAGGGGAGCTTGCTCGGAACCGATCGGGTAAGACGCGAATATTCTCTATACACATCTTGTATTATATTATATAGACGTGAGAACAATTTTATATATGCATGACATACGCAATACTTATTATTTTCATTTGGATGCGCTCTATGTATTTGGACAAAATATATACAGCATATACAAAGGCCCGCCGCAGTGGTCCTGTGGCTTGGGAACTTGGCTGCTGTGTCGAAGGTTGCAGTATTGAATCCTGGTTGCAGCGGCTGCATTTTCGACGGATGCGAAAATGCTGTAGGCCCATGTGCTCAGATTTGGTGCACATTGAAAAACCCCAGGGGGTAAAAATTTCCAGAGCCTTCTAATGCGGCGTCTCTCATAGTGATATTGTGGTTTTGGTGCGTTAAACCGCATATATCCACCTATACAACATACACAAACAGAAGATGTTCTTTGCCAAAGTACAAGGGTGTCTTTGACGAACTTGGGGACTCATGTTCTTTTAAAGATGATGGCTTTTGTTGAAATTCCATGCAACTCTGCTGCATAACGGTAGTTTACGCAGTGACTTAACCTCTCGCTGTCTCGTGTTGTCGCGAATTCGCGACAGACCAAAAATGCCACCCGCATCTTTCCACGGGGAGAATTAGAGTAAATGCGTCACAGAGAAGGGGAGGGGGGTATCGTGCAATTGTTACGTAACTAGGTATTGTTAGGGACTGCCAAGCGGCTATTTAGTCTTTTAAGTGTGAATACATTTAATAAGCGACCCCAAACCATCCACCGCCGTAGGCGGCGTCCGCAGTCTTCTCTCTATCTTTAAAAGAAAGAGGACTTGGCGGGCCGCAGCGCGACGCTCTACCGAATAAGGCACAGACGCGATGCTGATATCGGTGTCAGTAACGCGCCTTATATCTTTAACACCGCTGCGCGCGTCCCCTCCCCCTTCGCTCGCTCCTCCGCTCTCCTCGCTTGCTGCAGCTGCGCGCGCACCCCTCTCTCGCGCGCGCCCGCCTTCTCTCTCAGTCTCCAGTCGAGAGCGGGTCGTGTGATGGATGTCCCGGAGGCAACGCTACCATCAACAACGAATGCAGTACAACCGAATGCCAGCACTGCAACCGTTATTGGAGGTGACGGTACCGTGGTGGTTTCGCCGACGTTGGAAGACAAGGCGGCGCTGCGAAGGGCTCGTGAGACCGAACGTAAGCGGGCAAAGCGTGCAGCGGATGCCGAACTGCGTGCTCGCGAGGCCGAGTGCAAGCGGGCGAAGCGTGCAGCGGTTTCCGAACTGCGCGCTCGCGAGGCCGAGGACAAGCGGGTGAAGCGTGCAGAGGATGCCGAACTTCGCGCTCGCGAGGCCCAGGACAAGCGGGCGAAGCGTGCAGCGGATGGTGAACTGCGCGCTCGCGAGGCCGAGATGAGGCGTCAGCATCGAGCCGCGAACGCGGCCCAAGAAGCGGAACGACAACGCAATCATCAGGCGGAGAAGGGCGATGAAGGCCGGCGTCAAGACGCCGCTCGCAATCGTCAACGGCGAGTGGACGTTCCCGAAGCCGTTCGAGCCAGTGAACGTGCCGCGCGGGAGAGGGTGCGAGCCCTGGACTTTGCTCGTCCGGACGCGCGTTTCAAACGCGACTTTGTGGATCGCAACTTCGGTCACAGCTGCGCCGTGTGTGACCGGCTGTGGTTCGATAACAACCTGAGCTGCATTTCCGGCGTGAGGAATGAGACCAACAGGTTGAACGCGTTGCGGGTTCTTTGGAACGAGTTCGGAAGACGGTTGGGTGAACACCGATGCGACGACATGGATGCGCAAGACCCGCGGCTGGCTCCCTTCGGTGCGTTCCAGGCGTGTGCGTCTTGCCGAGAGTCCCAGGTGGCTGGGCGGGTTCCGCCGTTGAGCAAGAGCCACGGCTACGCGTACCCGCCTCGTCCCACGGACCTCCCCGATCTGAACCCGGTGAAAGAGCGCCTCATCTCACCTCGACTCCCCTTCATGAGCATCAGGCGGCTCACGCGGGGCAACGGTCAGTACGGCATTAAGGGACAGATCGTTAACGTGCCCATCGACGTTCCGAGCGTGGTGGAGTGTCTTCCGCGGCTGGTTCCCGAGGACGTTGCGATAGACGTGCACGTGAAGCGGAGGCTGGTGAGTCCGGCGACGTACAGGCGCGAACTGGTGAAGCGCGGTAACATCTTGGCGTGGTTGAAGCACCTGGAGCATGCGCCGTTGTATGTCGCTAGCGGCGTGCGCATCGACTGGAGTCGGCTGGGTGTCTTCGATGACGATGATGCGGCCGTTTGTGAAGGTGAACGCGTCCAGGAGGGAGACGACGCGGATGACATCGAGACTGTCCCCGATAACATAGATTTGGGCGACCCCGTGCAACTAGCCATTGCCCTCAATGCCATGTCAAAGACGATCTTCTTTAATGAGGAGGGTGAGCAATGACCGCGCGCCCTCTTGATGAGAGATGATGGGGAGCGAAGTGGTGAACGGGACGATGCCGCTGCCGCTGACTAGCTGATCGATCAGTCGCATAGCCTGCACCTCGATCCGGGTGAGAACCGCGTCCCACTAGCGCTCTTCATGGATGCGTATGCGGAAGAGCTCGCCTTCCCCACGATATACATGGGCGTGCCTCGCAAGATCATCGGTCCGCGTTCCACGCCATTCGCCATGGCCAGCAGCGAGATACGGCGCACCGACCAGCGTGGAGCAACGCCGGAGCACGTCTTGTACATGGCCGCGAAAGTGATACGGTACAACGTTGCGGAAAGCAACATGATGTTTCGCACCAACGAGACCACTGGTTTTATCACGCGCGAGCAGCTCGAGAGTGGCGGTAAGAAGCTCCTGGAGGAGGTGCTGGACCACGACCTCGCATTCATGCGGGGCGTTCCAAATACGGTCCAGTACTGGCAGGATCGCAGGAGTGAACTCTTCGCAATGATCCGCCAGTTGGGCAAGCCGCACGCGTTCCTGAACATGTCCGCGTCTGAGGTCCACTGGGAGCGCCTGCTCGAGACCCTGGAGCGGCTGCGGGTTGGGCCCGACGGCACGCCTCGGCCCGTGTCCGAGTTGATGGCCTTGGAGCGCGTGGAGCTCGTGAACGAAGACCCCATTGCCTGTGCGATGTACATCAACAGGATCTTCGACGTCATCATGAACGTGCTCGCCGACCGAAACTGCTCGCCGTTTCGCCCGTACGTGATCCGAAATTACTTCAGGTAGGTGGAGTTCCAGCAGAGAGGAAGCGCGCACGTGCACGTGATCCTGTGGCTTGAAGAGGCGCCCGACGAGGAGCTCACCGGTGAGGAAGGGGCCATGCCCAAGACCCTCGAGATGGTGGCCCAACTCCTCACGCTCGACACTACGCTCCTTAGGCGGCCGCGCACGCAGACGCATCAGCACACCCACACGTGCTACAAGCGCGGCCGCACCAAGTGCCGGTTTAGGGCGCCCTTCATTTCATGCCCAGTAATGAAACGAGGATCGTGGTGCCGTTTCCACCTGCACCGGAGGGAGACGATGCGGAGAGTGAGCGGGAACGCCAGCGTCTCAAGGCCCTCAAGAACAATTATGATGAATAGCACGAGGGCCTCGAGTCCAGCGACTTTGAGGATCTCGCCTCGTTCCTACGCGCTTTCGGCCTGCACACCGAGAAGGAGCATATGGATGTCCTGCGCGCCAGCCTTTCGCGACCCTGTGTCCTCCATCGAAGGACCCCGGCGGAGAAGTTTGTGAATGCATTCAACGCGTAGATAGGCCGGGTCTTGGATTCGAATATGGATATGCAGATAATACTCGATCACTACGCGTGCGCTTCCTACGTGGTGGACTATGTCAATTAGTCTGACCGCGGAATGTCCAACCTCAAACGCACCGTTGCCGAGATATTCAAAACGAATCCCAACGACGACATCGAAGCCGTCATCCGCAAGCTTCGTGTGGACATCCTTAAAGGAATGGAAATGTCGGCACAGGAGGCGGCCTGGTTTCTGCTCAAACAGCACATGTCACACAAGAGCCGGAAGGTGGTGTACGTCCCCACGTGCTACTCCGAAGAACAGGTGCACGTACGCAAAACACGTGCCGAGTTGGAGGCGCTCCCTCCGGGCTCCACTGACGTCTGGAAAACCAGCCTGGTGCAAAAGTACGAGGCCAGGCCGCCTACCCTCAACGACGTATGCCTCGGTGACTTCGCCAGCAAGTACCGGCCGGCGAAGGGTGATTGCCGTTACGTGCTCAGGGTACGGCCGGCTGTGATACGTTACCGCGGATACAACTCCGGTAACGATGTGGAGTCGTATATGCGGGAAAATGTCCTTCTGTGATGAGTGAAGAAAACGACAACGACGGAAGTGGGGGACAATGCGCGTGTAATGTGCGCGTGAGTGTCAGCGAATCAGCTGATGACCTGTGGTGGCCCATAGAGGTGGCGTGCCACGATTGGGCCACGGGCGACCATCACGTGGCAGTAGGCTGTGTGGCTGGGGATGAGCCGGAGCAGCGGCAGACGGGAGACAGCGGGCCGAAGCGTCGGACGCAGGCGATTCAGGTTCCGGCCAGGGAACGCGGCTGTCCACGCTACTGTCGTCCAACTACCAGCTAGGGCGGCATTGCCGGCACGAGTACTGCATCTCGGGGCGCGGCCTGGCCTGCTGTTCTCTTCCTTGCCGAGGGCATCGCGGATCTCGGCGAGGCGTCTCCACGGTCAGCCGTTCGACACAGCGATGAACGTGGCCTGGCTAATGGTCACGGTTGCGTCGAGCATCGCGTCTCGGCGCACGCTCTTCGCTGGACGGGCTGGCCATGCCCCGCATGGAGCATCGCGTCTCCGATGCGGTTTGACTGCTCCGTGGCCGCACCCACGCCATCGAATGCCGGTGTCACCAAAGCGTCAAACATCGGAAAGCAAAGTGCATAGAAGTGAAGATAGTGTGGATGTCCAACCGGGATTGAGTGATGAGGAAGATTCTGAAGAGGAACACCCAATGGATGATGAAGACGACGAAAAGGAAGAACTCGAGTTATTCAGGACCTGGCTTGATGAGAGACGGGAGACAGCGGGCCGAAGCGTCGGACGCAGGCGAGCCAGGTTCCGGCCAGGGAACGCGGCCGTCCACGCTGCTGCCGTCCAACCACCAGCTGGGGCGGCATTGCCGGCACGAGTGCTGCATATCGGGGCGCGGCCTGGTCTGCTGTTCTCTTCCTTGCCGAGGGCATCGCGGATCTCGGCGAGGCGTCTCCGCGGTCAGCCGTTCAACACAGCGATGAACGTGGCCTGGCTAATGGTCACGGTTGCGTCGAGCATCACGTCTCGGCGCACGCTCTTCGCTGGACGGGCTGGCCATTCCCCGCATGGAGCATCGCGTCTCCGATGCGGGTTGACTGCTCAGTAGTCGCACCCATGCCATCAAGCGCCAGTGTCACCAGAGCGTCGCACTTCGGCAAGGGACGAGCGAGATGTTCTGCCGGGCGAGACGCGGGCGTGTGTACGGAGGACCATGGAGCCGGGCGAGGTTCAGGGTGGCCGAGGATTCAGATGCCAGGGGAGTTGCTGCCTGAATCGAGGATCGCCGAGTGGTGCCGAGCCGTACCGAGCGACGCGCCAGCCTCGGAAGTGGGCCGCGAGCTCACGAGGTGCGCACCCGAGGGTACCTGGCTGTGCCCTGGCCAAGGCGACGAACGCCGGTGAGTGAGCTGCCGCACCGTAGCTGTAGCGAGCAGCATTTCAGCACGGCACAGACGGTGCTGTGCTGGCCAGAACCCGCACGTGGAACCGCTACGCCCGGAAGGTGATCAAAAGCTTGGAAACGAGGTCCGAGGTCGCGCTGGTCAAGGCATCTCCGCCACTGCAACTCGAGAGTTGAGGCCACGAAGGCAGACGAAACGGTGCTCCGCTCGAGAGGACGAGTTCCTGGCAGCGTTCCTGAGCCGGACGTGAGACCCGTACGTGTTGGCAAGGTCGAGCTCCGGTGTGTCTGTTCAAGGTCCAAGGCCGAGACCTGCCGAACGGCTCCTGCCTGGGTGCAGTGGCCGGGAGCAGGTTCGTGGACGAGGCCTACCGGGTGTGGTCGTCGTGAGCCGTGGCCTGATCCTGGACCTCCGGAGTTGCGACCCTGAGTGCTGGGTTGGCCGCGACGTCCGACTCAACGGCGCTGCACACGGTAGCGTATCCGTGCGTCGTCAGCCGTTCCACCCATGCCATGAAATAAAAAATGTTCATGTTACTCCTTCCTCCTCCGCTATCAACAAACATAGTGACGAACGTCCCTTAACCATCACACCTTCTATACGTCCCGTTCCGAAGCGAAACGGTTGATGTGTTGGATGGTAATAGCTATGTGTCCATCTACGAGAACAACAAGCAGTTGATCGAGGTAAACGTCCGCTCTCTCTCGGCGCATGCACTGGACATTGCCAAAGACCCCGTACTCTCCAGAGTTGATCTCCTCTGCCTCACGGAGACCTGGAACCGCTCCTCCGGTGACTGCGCTGCCGATGTCTCTCTGAGTGGCTACGATCGCTTGACCCGGGCAACCCGGCGGATGACGATGCACTGGTCCAAGAAATGGTGGAGGTCCACTACGCCGAGATGCTGTGGCTGAGGCGAGATAGAGAGGAGGATGAAGAAAGAACAACACAAGAAGAAGAATGTAATGACGATGACGGGTGCGCGCGGGTACAAATCGCCGAACGACGAGATGCGGATGCTAGTGTGTACGCGGACGTGCTGCCTAACGAGCGCCTGCTCCCACTGCTCAAGGAGTTCAGTACGCCGTGTGCTGCGGTACGCAAACGGCGCGGAATCATGGAACGAGAAGAGTACGTCTCGATGATGCGCAGCACCAACCCCGAGCAGTACGAGTTGCTGCGAGAGATTCTGCACCGTCAGACCACGTTGGGGCAGCTTCCGCTGCGGGTCTTCTTCACGGGACCCGCGGGTTTTGGCAAAACCTTCGTGCTCAAGCTCGCCATGGACGTGTATAACCGCTGTGCGGACTGCTGCGGTGCTGTTGGCTGGGAAGATGGCTCCTCCTCATCCGTCCCTTCCGTCTACAATGCGTACGTGATCTGCGCCAGTACGGGAAAGGCCGCCGTTGCTGTGAGTGGAACCACTGTCCACAGTGCCTTCAAACTCGTGCGGGCTGCCCGTGGAAACCGACAGGACGCCCGCTTCGAAGTCATGGGGGACGGTGGACTCCGACCTAGTGACCTGAACACCTTCAGGTGTGCCTTCCACAGAGTCAAGTGCGTCATCATAGACGAAGTCAGTATGATGTCCACCGACCAACTCAAACTGGTTGATTGCCGTCTGCGCCAGATCACGCAGCGACTCACCGAACCCTTCGGTGGACTGGAAATCATCCTCTGCGGGGACCTGCGGCAGTTGCCGCCCGTGCGTGCCAGTGAGATCTTCAAGCGGCCTCGCAGTGCTGATGGTCTCCTCGGATTCAGCACGGTCACCTGGCATCATCTCGAATACTTTCCGCTCGTGAGAGTCGTGCGCCAGTCTCACGTCACCTTCTCCGCGGTCCTCACCAAGATTGGGGACGGCCGCGTGCTCGAGCCCGAAGAAGTAAAGCTTCTCGAATCCAGGTTCGTCACGGTCGAGGAAGCCACTGAGCGCGCTCCCTCGGCCGTGCGCATCTTCCACTCGAACGCCAATGCCACGCGTTTCAACGAGACCATGGCCCGTTCGCAGGACGACTTCGTGGTGCTTCGCGCGCGTGATTGGTACCTCGGCTGCAAGACGCCGCATCTGCTCGAGAATGCCAAGCACAGGATTGCCCGCATGGTTCCCAGCGAGTTTGCAAATCTGCCCGGGAAGTCATGGCCGTGGTTGGCAAGCCCTACATGATGACTCATAACATCGATCTCGTGGATGGTCTGGTCAACGGTACGGTTGGAGTCTTGCGCCTGTGTGAGCTCGGCGGCCCATTGCCCGATGATGGAGATGCAGCGGATGAAAAAGGAGAAGGAGAAGAGGATGAAGAGACGCGCGTCAGGGGACTGTGGCTCGAGTTCAATGTGCCCGGTACCGGAAAGCTCACGCGTGCGCGCACCGCTCGGGTCGTTCACGAGGCCCGTTCCAACGGCTACGACGTGGCCAGCGAGAACTGGATACCCATCGAGATGCAGTCGGCCACCGTCACGGTAGATCGAAAGGCCGGCATAGGTTGTAAACGGACGCAGTTCCCCCTTGTCAAGGCCAGCGCCATCACCGTGCACAAATCTCAGAGGGGAACCTACGCCTCGGTCGTGTACGACTACTCCAAGACGCACCCGCAGAAGCTCGTCTACGTTGCGCTCTCTCGGTGTACCAACCTCAACGGACTACACCTCACTAACGCTGAGGGAGACCACACCTTCTTCACAAGCAAGACAACCCCGACAAACCCATGCTCGAAAAGTTTTGGAGGCTCGAGAATCACCGTCTCGTTACCGTCACGCAGCGCTACCTCTCCGCTCTGAGGGACCAGCATTTCCGCAGGGTGTGCGAGGGTGGCTGTAGGGAGTTCACGCTCGCGCTCCTAAACGTCCGCTCTCTCTCGGCGCATGCACTGGACATTGCCAAAGACCCCGTACTCTCCAGAGTTGATCTCCTCTGCCTCACGGAGACCTGGAACCACTCCTCCGGTGACTGCGCTGCCGATGTCTCTCTGAGTGGCTACGATCGCTTGACCCGGGCCCTCTCCGCGAGAAGGGCTCGTGCAGTGAACGTCTTCCTAAAGCGCTACCGGCCCTTCAGTGAAGAGCTCAGGCGACAGCAGGACCGGACCCAACTCCTGGTCTTACAGCGTGCCGACCTCGCTCCTGATGCATCGCCGCGAACGTGTCCCACTGACGACCCGTGCTCCTTTGCCCGGAGTGGAAGCCGGGGTGAGTACTGCGGCGTGTGCTTGGTTGGACACGTCTACGCCAACGTCCTCTCGCATGCCGTGTGTACTTCGCCGCTCAGAGACGACTCGCCGTAGGCCTCCGTCTACACCAGTGCCTACTCTGGCGATGCCGTCCTGGTTGTGACCGTCTACCTGGCCCCGAACCTCTCGAGAGATGACGTCTTGGAGCAGATGGATGCGGCAATGGAGAGTGAGTCTGTGCGCGCGCATCCCTCGGTTCCCATTGTGGTGGTTGGTGACTTTAACGTGGACGTTAGAAAGGAGAATGGCTGGTTGTTTGACCACATGCTGAACAAATACTCGATGACGTGTCTGTCTCTCGAGTTTCCGACCACGATCAACAGTGGCTTCACAGACTTGGCGTTCAGTAGGAACAGTACGGTCCGCTCCGTCTTGCCGGATCCGCTCACCGTACATTTCGCGGATCACAAAGCGCTGGTATAACCGTGAGCTACAACGATAACACGAATAGGTGCTAATCTGTAGTGTAGTTTGTGTGTGTGTGTGTGACGCACTCGCGATGTGTGCATTTAATGCATCGTACGAAAATTGTGAAGTGTAAATAAATAATACTTCGTATATAATGTATCTGTGTACAAATGCTTCATGACAAAACACATATATCTATTATTACACTTTAATCGTCATCATCAGTAATAAAACTTCCAAGCATTTCCCCGAGGGTGAACATCGTTAGGTGCGAATGCACGGGGTGATGCTATGAGGGGGAGTAAAGTTATAATCCGTTGGCATTCTCCAGAGAGTTAACGTAAGCTCCCCCGTGTGATCAAATTGCGATTCCCAGGAACCATTACACCATAAAGGCACCATAGTGTGATTAATAAATATAATAGTGCGAATTAGTAAATACCCCTCATAGCATCACCCCGTGCATTCGCACTTAACCATGTTCACCCTGGGAGAAATGCTTGGGATGTTTATTTTTCTTTTTTAATATTTGAAGAAGTGTTGCCTTACGAGTGGTGGGACGCTGACGTGCGATCCAGTTCCTACATATCCGCTGTGACCAGTGAACGGTTGTGCACCTCGAGCAGACAGTTTTTACTAGCAGATGGTGCCTGCATCAGTCTTGCGAGGCGAGACATAGTTTGGAAATACCTGATTGTTAGTTTGCCTTTATTATTTTTATTTATGGAATGAATAAGCGTCGCCTTCAACGAGTGGTGGGACGCTGACGGGCAATCCAATGGCCAGTGATCGGTTGTGCAGCTGGAGCAGTCTGTTTTGCCTAGCAGACGCTGCTTCCGTCAGTCTTGCGAGGTGAGAGAAGGGAGGAGCGAATAGTTGTCACGAGACGCAAGCATGCAGCACAATAAGGAAGGTGAGAGCATGCACAATGGGTGTGTGCTCGCCGACGACCAGTGACATTGCGAGACTCGGAAATGCTCCGCATTTAAAAGTCTTGACGACATATCGGTGGCACCGGCCACCGATATGTCGTCAAGCTACCGTTATATGTCGTCAAGCTCCCTTTACCAACACGCCCAAAAAATGGCACTGCTAAAATTTAAAAGTCACCGCTTTATCACAAATTTGAAGCAATTAACGTGATAGCAATAATTTGTAAGGTTCGATGCAGAATGGTCAGCCGATTGAAACGTGCCCCGCGTTTCTCGCACACAAATGACGCACGAAACGTGCTTTCAGGTATAGACGAAAGCGAATAAGCGTATCAGTTGCCAATTCGCTCTATCTGAAAATTGTGCTTTCTTCCCAAACTGGGATTGTGCAACGATTGTAGTGATCTTTGTGCGCCTTGTAACTATAACAGAATCGTTCCCGTGAAAGCTGCCGGCCAGCCAAGACGTACGATCCTCTCCATCGCGAGATATGAGCCCGCGAGTGAACGTCCACCCCCTCATCTCTGCGAGGCATTGTACTCAAGGAAGATAAGAGCACACGCCACCACGCGCTCATTCTGCCATCTTGCTCGTAATGCTAAAACACGATAGTTCTTACCGAGATGCCTTTTGAAGGACGTTCTCCTCGGTGGCTGAATTCGCGATTCGGTGGCTCTATCTCACAGTCACGTGGCAGAGGCTCCAAGATTGATTCTAGCGCTGGAGTCATTTTCTTGATTATTTTTGTTTCTTACGTTTTCCTGTATACAGACACGTATACATATGGGGCGAGTGACGAGGATGTCCATGCCGGCGCCGGTGCCACCGGCAAAATCCAGCTGTGAGTGTTCATGTAATCACTACCGCAATAAAAAGAGGGCTGCTCCTGTAACACTCCTCCTTGTACAAGAACCAAGCTGACACTTTAAGACTGCTCGTAACAAGCACTTACTCGAGCCCTGCGGCATTTCACACAACATACCCCGAATGGTTGTCAAGGCAGGATTGCCCTCTATTTGGCAGTTATACGGAATTTGAGCATAGACCGCGGGACTGTGCCTCAGCCACTCCCCCTTTCCGCTGAGGAAATGAAGAAGTTCATAAAGGCTCAGAACCATACCCCTACATCTTGGCCGTCCGGAGGACCCGCGCCACCCCGAGTTGTCTAAGCCAGGTCACGTCGAGCTAACCCACCAATTGTTGACCAAACAAACTTGTTACACTCAACCACTCACTCACCCACTCATTGAACCCGTATAAGTTCATATTTAGTGGGTGCGCCCTCAATTCTCGGTTAGTGCGCTACCTGCAATCACCCAATTGCACTTCAGTACGCCACCACTACGTTTAATTTGGTTCTGCATTGGAAGGTGTACTTCACGTTCTCTAAAATGCGCACAGGCGTTCTCTGTTACCACTAAGCTATTTGGGCTACAAGTTCACGCCGAAGCGTGGAAGCTCACGGAAATACATAAGAACACAAAACAGCAAATTATTCATAATTATTGTGATATACCGGTGGCGTAGCAAAGGGGGGGTTGAACCTCCGCCCCTCAAAAAAGTTTCGGTCCATGCCCCCCCTTTGCTGCCACTTACTCAACCTTTTTTTCGTCGCTTTGCGCTGACACGATTTAGAAACTCAGTGTTGCTACAACAACAATATTAATTCTGGTCGCTTTTAAAACCAATAATGGCTGCATACGGAAAAATAGTGTCAAGATGTTTCTCAAGGCTTTGACACTCTGTGAGTTTTTGGGCAGGAATCTCGGCCACGAGTGTTTTAAGTTGTCACGGCGAAGGGAAGAATGCTAAAGATTTGGTCATATTTGTACCCACGGGAACAGATCTCTCTGGAGTCGATCATTACAATAATTTTCAATAGGTAGAGCTTTTTTTTAATAAAAAAAAGCCAAACACAGAGCCAATGTATGTTAGAACAGGTTAAAGCATACTACACGGTGACTCTTCGTACGTGAGCAAACATATACTCAGGCCAGAGACTAACATTTTTATTGAACCTTCACACGTTCTGCTGGCATCCTGACACACACGCACACACACACACGCACACGCACACGCACACATGCACACCCACACGCACATGCACACATGCGCGCGACCGAAAATTCGCTTCATAACATATCTTGGCTTGTATGTAAGTATACAATACATTTGTACATAACTTTACTATGCACTAACAACTAAAGGCACTCCGAAGTGTTGTCTAGTGACAGAGATACAACACAGACAAATGTGCAGGACAATGAAAGCCTTGGAAAGGCCTACGAAATTACTCATTATAAACGTTAGGCTCATAAATAAAGAGGGGGTGGTCATAAACCAAAATCAGCGTAATGTTAATGCAGTGTGAGCCTAGTGAGCACAAGCCTTATTGTCAGCACTGTTGCAAACAGCGAACAAATAAGGAACTTATAGCTTTAAAACTATACGACAAATTATATATATTCGTTTCTTTACATTCACATGACTCGAAGAGACACCGACCTATTTGTGCAACTAGCGACATGCCGCACAACAAAAGATGCACAGAATGGAGAAACATGGGTGGGCGTGATATCACGTAAAATTACGAGCAACATATATAGTAACAACATTTTTTTTGCAAGAAATGAAATAAACTCTGTGCAAGAAGTGTCTCAATCAGCAAATAGACACATTACATAGCGGAATACTTTCGGTTATCTTTTCATTTGACACAAAAATTATCCTGCGCATTACATGTCTTATTATGTGCCCCATATTTTACCCCAAATTTGCGAGAATCGTAACACGCCAACTTGAGTTGTTGCAGTGCTGTTCACAACTTTCGTATCTGCAAACCACGTCTGTAAGTAAAAGGTGCCACCGAAAAGCAAGGAGTAGGTAACAGGATAGAATGGAATCACCCTGACATGCTGTCAAAGTGATTTTCTACAATGACTCATACAGTTGAAATCGCTTTCTCACACCTGGATGAGCCCCGCCGCGGTGGTCTTGTGGCTAAGGTACTCGGCTGCTGATCCACAGGTCACGGGATCGAATCCCGGCTGCGGTGGCTGTATTTTTGATGGAGGCGGAAATGTTGTAGGCCCGTGTGCTTAGATTTGGGTGCACGTTAAAGAACCCCAGGAGGTCGAAATTTCCGGAGCCCTACACTACGGCGTCTCTCATAATCATATAGTGGTTTTGGGACGTCAAACTTCACAAATCGATCAATACAGCTGGATGAAAAGTAGCGCATACTGACTTTACCAAAACCTGCCCGCCAGGGTGGCCCAGTGGTTATTATGGTGCTCTGTTACTGACGCCCAGGTAGCGGGATCGAATCCCTGTCGTATTTTCCGTGTAGGCGGAAATGTTTGAGGCCCATGCACTTTGATTTAGGAGCATGTTAAGGAACGAAAACGGTAATATTTCCGGTACACCTCAATATGGCGTCTCCCGTTATCATATTGTGGTTTTCGGATGTTAAACCCTATAAAATGATCATTAACAACCTTGTTTTTAATGTTGTGCAGAAAATCTCAATCCGAGAATTACTTCAGGTAACTTTCTTCCTTGATTTTTAGCAGGTGTCTATGGGTGATACGCGTACACATTCCGCTGAAGCCGTCTACGTTCCCGGTAAAGAACAGAAAGAATGTCTTGCGGGTGGACTTATTTGACGGTGGATATTCAGAGAGTGATGCCAAGCAATTTTTCGTTTGTTTTTTTTAGCTCTGATGTACAATTTCTGGCGTTTCAGCGATCAAAAAGAGTGTTCTGCTTCAGATGTGCTCGGCACAGCTGAATAGGTCGAGTTGTAAAAATATTTAGAAGATGGCTCACGTTTGGGAAGAATACCTCTGGGCAATTGACAACCACTTGCATCCCAAACATTCTCAGCGTTTCTCGTTTCTCTTGCTTCCATTTCACAGCCCATACTGGTAACTCCCCTTGCAATGTCGGAGTTGAGAAAATGTTCGAGTACACATCAGAAAACTTTTCGGCATATGGAAGAGTGGCAGATTCGGGAATATTTCGTGGCAGAAGGGAAGAAAGCATCGTGAAGGTTACGATTACTTTAAAGCAATCATTGAACTGGTCCCCACCATCATCATCATCATCATTTACTTCTTCTGTTAAGGGCCACTGTTGGAATATTTCCTAAGGAGGGGGGGGGGTAACTTAGAAAGTTAGACATGAGACTTGCCAGGTCACAATTTTGAAACACATATCTCAGTGAAATAGATTACCTGTTTCGATGGAAAACAAAAACATTACAATTTAACGAGACGTAGAGAACAGTTTAAGGTCGTAATTAATTTTACAGGTTGAGGTGATAAGTAAGCAACTGCTCAAACACAATAGGGTTACGCTCAGTGACAACACTATCAGGCAATATATTCCACTCTGCAATGGCAATCAACGAATAACATTGATTGAAAGATGACGTTGAACTATGCAACCGCTGGATGCTGCAAGAATTAAAAAGGTGACGAGATGTACAATGTGGAGGGTTTAGGAGTTTACCAAAAAGTTGAGGGAAGTTTTATTAGAGCCTATAAAACAAAGACCGCCTTACAATCTTATGTCGGAATGACAATGACTTGAGACCTAGGAATGACTTTATGGCACTGATGCTTTTATCATGGCTGTACCTGGAAGAGATGAATCTGGCCGCGCGGTTCTGTATGGATTCTAAAACGTTAATGAGGTATGCTTGATGAGGGTTCCAAATAGCTGAGGCATATTCAAGCTTACTCCGTATATATGTTTCATACGCCAGTTTTCGCGTGGCTGAGGTACACAAGGAAAGGGAGGGTCTGATGTAGCCAAGTTATTTAGTAGTATCAGCAGCTAATTTTGTGTTGTGATCAGACCATGTCAACTTGTTCTTTATTGTAGGACCAAGATAGTAATTTGATTCGACGGAGGACAAAGCTATCGAGTTTAGGGAGTACGTATAGCTGCTGTTTGAGCGCTTACGGAATATCTGCACCACTTCGCATTTCGAGATGTTGAGTTTCAATAATGGATTAGAACACCAGGTTTGGATTAGATACAATTTTTTTGAATAATAGTCACTATCGTGTGCAATGCGACAATAGAGAGCACAGTCGTCTGCGAAAAGTTGAATGAGAGACCAAATGTTTTTAGGAAGGTCGTTTATAAAGATGAGAAAGAGCAGAGGACCAAGGAGGGATCCCTGTGGTACTCCACTAATCACGTCAGTAGGGGCTGAACATCGATTTCCGACAACTGTGTATTGAAGGCGATTTGTCAGAAAGCAGCAGATCCATGACAATGCGAGGGGGTCCAGCCGCAGGCATGAAAGCTTGGCCAAATGTCTTTGGTGGGGAACGCAATCAAAAGCTTTGGCAAAATTGAGGTAGATGAAATGAGTTTGAAAAGACGAGTCTAGACTTAAGTGAAGATCTGTAACAAATACAAAGAGCTGAGTATCACACGATAAGCCCAGCTGAAAACCATGTTGATAGTGAAAAAAAAAGAATGATTGTTCAGATGACATGCTATATGTGAATATATTATATGTTCGAAAAGTTTGCAAGTAATGCTTGTAAGCGAAATGGGATGGTAGTTTAAAGGATCCGAGCGGCTGCCAGACTTGAATACCGGTACTACCTTATTAATTTTCCAGTTGTTCGGAAGCAAAGTGTCTGTGATAAACTGCATTAAATTTATTTGTAATACGGAACTGGAGAATACTTTTATGCCTTTTATTATTTTGCCTGTAATACCATCACTTTCTAAAAGTACTTTGTGGTGTGACAAATGGCAGATGCCTGTTAATTTTGCTAAAACAGTTTTTATGAGAATTACCTTTAAAAAAGACCCTCTTTTGTTCCAGTACTCCACCAACAATATAATTCTGTCAGAAGTAACTCAATACAAGCACCTTGGTCTCTGGATTACAAAAAATCTATCCTGGTCAAAGCACATAGATTTTGTAGTAGCTAAATCTAACCGTAAACTTTTTTTCCTAAGGCGTTCTTTAAGATCAACCACACCAAGTATTCGTCTCCTCGCTTACAATGCCATTATCCGTCCTATAATGGAGTATGCTGTGGTCATATGGGACCCGTTCACTCAGACTGATATCCAAAAACTTGAAAGGGTTCAAAAAAAGGTTGTTAGGTTCATTTATAACTCGTACGGTCCTACTTCGATTACAAAACTTCTCTTGAAAAGCAAATTTCCAAACATTCCAGACCAAATCGAATATTGCGCTTAAAAAATTGCGCTTGTGTGCGCACGGCGGACCCGGAGCGAACATGTGGCCTAAAACGCCATTCTTCCGCATTGTGCAGGTTTTCCTGTTCGGTCTGGCCGGAACGCACTGCGCAACCGACGTATCAACAGCCTACACGTGCCGTATGGATTCACCCAAGATGGGCCCTTGCATCGCCAGTAATTGCTACCCTGTCATCGAGCTTGCTCCGCCCCCTTCGCATCATGTGACCTCGTCTGTGTCCCCTATAAAAGTTGGCATCCAGAACTTCAGCTTCAGTGGGCACGGCGGACCCGGAGCGAACATGTGGCCTAAAACGCCATTCTTCCGCATTGTGCAGGTTTTCCTGTTCGGTCTGGCCGGAACGCACTGCGCAACCGACGTATCAACAACACGTGCCGTATGGATTCACCCAAGATGGGCCCTTGCATCGCCAGTAATTGCTACCCTGTCATCGAGCTTGCTCCGCCCCCTTCGCATCATGTGACCTCGTCTGCGTCCCCTATAAAAGTTGGCATCCAGAACTTCAGCTTCAGTGGGCACGGCGGACCCGGAGCGAACATGTGGCCTAAAACGCCATTCTTCCGCATTGTGCAGGTGGGTACTCACTACTGTACAATAAGGAGCGATTGCCCTGGTCGTCTGGTCTTGCCGTGCCCCCATCAGTGCCTTTGTATTGCGTATGACGTTTACTGCGTATGCTCATTATTTCTGTGTGGGGATGTTGAGGTGAACCCTGGGCCTGTCGAGAAAATGCTGAAGGAGCTACTGGATGGTCCGAACAAGATTTTTTCGAACATAGCTGCAATAAAGGCGCAACAAGAAAACATGGAAAAAATTATTTCCGATTTGAACTCGCGTTTCGCTGTACTAGAACAACGTACTGCCTGTATTGATGCTCTGAAGGTGACAGTGGCCACGCTTGAAGCTAAAATTACTGATCTTGAAGAGGGGAGCAGGCGGTCCAACCTAGTTGTTTTCGGCATACCTGAGCCACCGGAAGAAACCGAGGACATGCTGAAAGAAGCTGTACTCACTGAGGTTTTTGAACATAAACTTGAGGTCAAATACAAATCAGTAGGTAGAATTCACAGATTAGGCAAGCCCGGTGGCAGTCGCCCAGTTATCGTATATTTTCAGGATTGCAACGACAAGCAGCAAACTATATCGAATGCCCGTAAGCTAAAGGGTACAGATATTTCTGTTCAAAATGACTATTCTAAGGAAACACTCCGTAAACGTAAACTGCTCTGGAACAGCGCCAAAGAAGAAAAGAGACAAGGCAAGGAGGTTATTCTTGTACATGACAAACTTATGGTTGATCGGGATAGGTATGTATGGGATGACTGCAAAAACTCGAGGATTAAAATTGCCAGTTCCCAGTCCAGTAAACATAAAACATGACCTGAACGCCTCAATTCTAAACAACTGCGCCTCCTAAATATTAACGCACGCAGCATCGTTAATAAATCCGAGCAGCTGGAGTCCATTCTTCTTGGCAATAGTCCGCACATTGTTGTTATCACGGAAACCTGGTTGTGTGACGATATCAGCGATGATGTCGTTTTCCCCTCCTCCTATCGGGTGTATCGTTGAGATAGAAATTGTAGAGGAGGCGGTGTTGCTGTGCTCGTAAAATGTGCTCTTGATGCGACGCTTCTTAATCAGCTCGAGGACCACGAAAGCCTTTCTTTGAAGGTATCCTTCTGTGGGCGTTCATTTCTTATCTTTGCTGTGTATCGTGCACCTCACTCGCCTCCTCGGTTTCTGCATGACTTACACGAACACATGGCGTCATACAAGCTTGACAGAATATTTCTTGTGGGCGATTTCAACATGCCTAACGTAAATTGGGACTCCGCTTTTGCCAGTGTCGGACAATCCCCGCAAACCTCGTATATACTAGATATAATGATGTGCCATGATTTGCGCCAGGTGGTGAAGCAACCAACACGCGTCGGCATGACCTGTGCTTCTGTATTTGACCTTGTTTTTGTAAGTCAATCAATACAAAATTATTATGTCTGCATTGAAAACGGTCTTTCTGACCACCATATGGTGTCTTTTTCATGCTCTGTGGAAAAAGTGTGTACTGTGCCTCGAGCTAAATGTATCGCGTCAAAAATTTTTCCCGTGCCCATGATGAATCTGTGTTAGATTATTTAGAACTCCGCCTAAGCAACTTCTACGATTCTAACACTGCCCAAATGTGGGATACTTTCAAGAACATGTGTCTTCACTGTATCGAACATTTTGTTCCAGACAAGGTAAAAAAGACGCGTAAGCTAACCCCTTGGATTTCACGGGATATTTTACACTTGAAAAGAAAATTAAAATGCCTGAAGCGAGGAGTGTCCTCTCGTGACATCATTCAAACCACTCAATTAGCCCTTAATCAAGCCGTAGCAAGCGCTAAACGAAGTTATTTTGAGCACGAGTTGCCGAATTTCATTCGATCTGCTCCGCAGAAATTTTGGAACTTCTTGTCGAACAAAAGAAAACCTATTGAAAAATTACGTCACGATAATGCGCTCCTCGTTGATAAGGCAGACATTGCTGAGCATTTCAACGCTTATTTCCACGGTGTATTTTCGACAGTACGTGAGCCTATGCCCCAAATTGTTTCCAATTGCAGAATCAATGCTGATATTGTGTCTATATCTGGTGTGATTTCTATGATGCTTAACCTAAAAACTGTCTTCACCTGGTCCTGACGGGATACCAAACGTTTTTCTTTCCCGTTACGCTGAAGCATTATCATCCTTTCTTGTGGCAATTTTCAACACATCATTATCTTCTGGTGTCCTACCCTTCTATTGGAAAGTCGGACGCATTGTTCCCGTGTTTAAAAAAGGCGATGTCATGGTTCCTGGTAATTATCATCCCATTTCATTACCATCATCTTGCTGTAAAATTTTAGAACATATTATAGCTAACTACATTTCCAAGTTTCTCAACGATAACAGTTTATTATCCTGCTTCCAACATGGTTTTAGAAAAGGATTTTCTACTGTCACTCAATTAACCTCTATTGTTCACAGTTTTGCCGGCGTCCTTGATAGGACTGGCCAGATCGACGTAATTTTTCTAGATTTTCGAAAGGCCTTTGACCTTGTTCCACATTCGCAACTCATGCTCAAACTACAGGCAATTGGACTTCCGGCCTTTATAACAAACTGGATTTCTTCTTATCTATCTGACCGCACGCAATATGTTAGTATTGATGATAAATGTTCCAAATCTTTACCCGTCACACCTGGCGTTCCGCAAGGTAGTGTACAAGGCCCTCTTTTGTTTCTTAAATATATTAATGATATTGTTGATGTGATTACCAGCCCAGTACAAATTAGACTATTTGCGGATGATTGTATTCTTTTTAACGAAATAACTTGCCACGAGGATCAAATTCAATTAAATTCTAACCTTCTTAGCATACAGGCATGGTGCACAAGATGGAATATGAAGTTAAATGCCGAAAAATTGGTCTTCATGAAAATTACTAAAAATAAGAACAGCTTATCGTTTTCCTATGAGCTTTCTGAACGGCCGCTTTGTGAAGTCAGTTGTTACAAGTACCTTGGTGTCACCATTACAAACAACGTAAGTTGGAGTCAGCACGTTTCCAACGTCTGTGCGTCCTTTTTTCGCAAGCTCTGCCTTCTCAGACACAAACTTAAATTAGCTCCTCCAAGGGTTAAACTTCTTGCATACACATCGATTATTAGACCGAAACTCGAATACGCATGCTCAGTTTGGGAGCCGCACAAGCAAAAAAATATTCAGGCTCTTGAAATGATACAGCGCAAAGCGGTTTGCTTTATCTACTCAAAATATCGTTTATCAGACTCGCCTACTACTCTCATGAAAGAGCACGGTATCCAAACGTTGCAGGCACGACGTAAAATAGAAAGGCTTAAATTTCTTTACCAGCTTAAGAGCAACAAACTCGGCATTAGCCCTGATCAGTTTATTCAGCCATTGACTTCTCGGCGTACACGACATGGACACGCTGCATCCCTGACCCCCTACAGCGCCAGAACAAACGTCTTCAAATTTTCCTTCTATCCACGCACCATATCTGACAGGAATGATCTGCCCATATCTGTTGTCTGTAGTATTGATGGGATTGAACATATAGAATATTGAGACAGTATGTTTCTTTTTCTTTTTAGAAGTTGCTGTATTTTACCTTGTATTGTCGGTTTGTTTATACTTGAGTGATTATGCCCCTCCTGCTTGGGCCCCTTGTGGGGCCTGCAGTATGTCATAAATAAATAAATAAATAAATAAATAAATAAATAAATAAAATTTCTTTTCCAGTTAATAAAAGGTCACTACGCAGTTGACACATCACATATCATTCACTTTTCATTGGGTTACGGAACAAGACAGAGACACAATCTTACTATCTGTCCATTTATGCAACGAACAAATTGTTTCAAATATTCTTTTTTTTCCAAGGACTATCGTAGATTGGAACAAACTACATAACAATGTTGTTACCCTAAATACATTGTCTCCATTTGAAGAGTCACTGCAGAAATGATTGTTATTTATGTTTGTACCTTGCTTTTTGTTGATTCTCTTGTCTCGAAGAATCACTGCAGCTATCAGTTGCATAAGTTTGTATTACATTTGTTTTTGATTGTTTGTTTGCCTGTTTTCACTGATGTTTATGTTTTGAACCACCCCTGCTATGATCTTGTAAAAGATCGCAGTACCAATAAATAAAATAAAATAAAATAAATCATGCCAATAGGCACCATAAATCTTAATTGTTTTGACGAGTTTCAAGATTCCTTCAGAAGTGGTGGTTATGAGAGGCATTTGGGGAAAAGAGTGGTTGAGCGGCGTACACCGCTTAGCGTAGGTTCATTTGTGAAAGCGGTAGAAAAGTATGAGCTGATTCTATTTGAACGCTCAACAATTGGCACATTGGAACCATCAGGGTATCTTGAAGAAATGTTATTCGAGTTTTTAGTTGGTGTGAGGACTCTCCAGAATTTCGGGGGTTTGGCGTGCATAATTGTGTGTAGGTCATGGTGAAAAAACTTCTTTTCGGATCGTCTCAAAGCAGTAGCGTATTCGCGCAGGCAAGTAAAATACTTTCTTCCTTTTGAACCAGATGGTTTTATGCGAGCAGGTGTAGTCCGGTCGCAAGTGTACTATAAACCGAAATTCAGTGAATTTTTTTTTATCAATCACTTTGTCCTGGCAGATTGCGCAATAAAAGCTCTACAATTGGAGTACTTCATTGCTATCGAAATTCACAGTGACACTGAAACGCTGCCTGAAAAATAATGTGTACAAATTGTTTTGTCAAATAGTTTTTATAAAAAAATTCCTTATTGCATATCGCAAGCATGCTTGGATGCACGCAGTAAAAAAAATGTTAACTAAAAGCTACCATTTCGTCAGGGCTGTTTGACATAAAGAGATTGACATAAAAGTAATTCCCATAGATATGCAGTCACAGACACCGATAGTAAGAAATTCACTCAGCAGAGTAAACAGACCAAAACTTAATTATGAATGTACAAGAACATCTGCGTATACTTCTCATTCCTCGTTGTAAGCCGAACCGTCCTTGATTTGTGAAACGCACTTCGCCTTGACCAAGATTACGCTATCTACGCTTAAGAGAGGTTAACAATATCTTAAGAGAGGTTAACAACATCATCTTTCCAATAAACTTCTGGCTAGGTTCCACATATACTCTCACCTTTAGATACAAAACGCTTGCATATACAGTAGTATGTATGTACATATGGGCAGATGTACATATGGCAGAAACATATGCCCATATGCTTCTTTTGCCCATATGTACATATGGGCAGATGAAAATATGAGTGTATTATTTTAATTTAACACTATGTAAGTATGTGTCTTTTTGGAGATGTAATGAAAAGAGCCTCTATGTCTGATTCTGTGTATCTATGCCGCCTATTTTTTGTATTTATATGTCACCTATTTTTGCTTTATGCTATTTCTCTGTTCTGTTATTACGCTGCTCCTTGTATTGCTTTAATTGTTATTCATTGTAGCACTGTTTGCTGAAGTTCTATCATTTTGCGTAGCTAAGCCACGTCAGGCCGCATGGCCTCTAGCTTCACTTCGTTTTTCTGTATATCACCAGAAATAAAATCTGTTCAATCAATCATTCATTCGTTCTCCGATCAGGTGGGTCATCGCAATAATAAATTTTTTGGAGACTAGTTCATTCAATCATGCGACGAGGTGCCGTTGCTCAAAACGATCACTGTACCCTGTCGTTCACTGTGCTTTACAGTACTTCTTACAATACTGCCCCGCCGCCGTGGTCTAATAGGGAGTTTTAGTGCTGGGTACCCAAGCGGCTTGCGTACACAGGACGTTGGGCGGTGGTATTGCGCATGTGCGAAACACCAAACAGATGCGTCGCAAGATCGCTGGGGCGATGGGGCCATGCGTCCGCGCGGTCCACCTTCGCAAGAACTCACGGTATCCGCACTGCGGTTACTCTAGCCGTCGAGTTAAAATAAGCCAACGTGCGAGCACTTATAGCGATTACACGGTTTCAGCCAGATTTCCAAAGCTAGAATGGCCTGGAAACTAAAAGGCGTATGCCAGCCCCCGACTATCTGAATAGGTGGCGCCATCTAGCGCGGCCGTAGTGAAAAAGACAACCACAACTTTGTTATTGCAGAAACATTGCGCATTGTACATCTGGTGCAAAAACTGCGCAGCGACAATACTACAAATGAGTAACCTTTTTATTCATTTTCACCTCAAAAACATTACGCGTAAGCTAACATGTTCATGACTGCGGTTGCACGAAGTGTCACAAGATGTCGACACTGTCGTTACAGTAACCTTGTATTTTTCACTTTTTTGCGTATACCCGATTACTGAACACCAAAAATAGTCGTCCTGATCACTATGTATGTTTATTTTAACATTTTAAATCATAAAAAGACCTAAATAATACTTACGCGACAAGACACTATGGCTCTGCGAGCGCGTGTGAACTTCGTGCGGCTTGCGTTTGCGTGCGTGCCACCGGGGCGCCAGCTAAAAGGCATTGAGGTTAGATATGGGTTGGGCACGCAATGCCGCGCGCTCCCAAGCCCACATCGCCTCAAGAGAATGCGTACCCAGCACTAAAACTTTTTAATGGCTAAGGTGCTCGGCTTCTGACACGCAAGTCTAGAGATAGAATCGCAGTTCCGGCTGCTGAACTTTCGATGGAGGCTAAAATTCTGTAGGCTCGTGTGCTCAGATTTGGGGGCATGTTCAAGAACCCCGGATGGTCTAAAGTTCGGCAGCCCTCCGCTATGGCGCGTCTCATAATCATATGGTGCTTTTGGGACGTCAAACCCCACATAACAATCAATCAATCATTCTTACAGTACAAACTCTCTTCACAACCTTACGCATGGAGAGAGGGAAATATCATGAGTTGATATCATGTACACCATCCGGTTAAACTACCACCTATAGTGATGTCACAGAAAAAATCTGATGCCTGTGTCCTTCCTCGGGTCGGTGTGATCCCCCTCCCCCCCCGAAAATAATTTTAAACTACGTCCCTGTGATCTAGCATGCCATATTAGCATACATTGCGCTTGTGTGGTTATCTTCTTCAGAATGAAATATTTGGAAGCGCGAACCAACGGGACGCAAGATAAGAGACAAACAAGCGCAGTTGGTTTGCGCTTCCAATTATTCCATTATGAATTTGTACCAACTAGCCCGCCTGTCAACCCCACTGTATCTTCTTCAGAGATGGTCATCATGTGTTCTATACGGGGGACCGGTGGTTAAACTGAGATTGGTTATTTGATGATAAACACAATGTAAGCGCAAAAATTTTGCTGTCAGTGGCAACAAAAGGTTCCTTTCAACCCCACGTTATTGCAGCTACTACGCACAACAAGCATGCCAACAATGTTGCCACTATTATCCATGCTAGGGTCAGCAATTTTCCTGCAGGGCCAATGTCAAGATATTTTGCTTGGGCAGCTTCTTGATAGAGCAGTTGATCCTATGCGCAGTTGATCGGTGAGACTCTTCAATGTCGCGTTTTTCTGACCTTGTTCTGATCGTTCATTTTTATTAGCGGTGGCGCGCTCGTGATTTCGCGTCAGCTTGAAGTCGGCGCGGCGCTGCCCGTGGAGCATGGGGCTAGTTCCGACAGTCTGCCATGATAGAATCCAGAGCTTGAGGTTGACGACTGCGAAGTCGATGGTCTTAACATTTCAGGCTCGTGCAAGTTGCGTAGTGGGCTGTAGTCATTTGGGAAAGTGTGTGAGCAGCTCAACGCTGCTCTGCCAGTAGACACTGCTCTTCGTATAGGATCAGTGGATCTTGTCGTCGAAAGGCTGTGATGCTGGCGCAGTGTGGAATTCAGAGCGGTGAAAAGCCTCCGTGGGCGCCTTGACATAACCCATCCTCTTCAAGCGCTCTCTTGGAATCAACGATGATGGGGGACTTGCTGCCTGGATTTCACGCCAACTGGTTGTGCCCCCACCACTTTTGACGACAGCGCAGCTTTGGCCGACTGGCTCACCCTACGCCATCTCCTGCCGCCGTCAAGAGCTTTCGCTGAGTGGTGCCCCGTCCTCTGACTCCTGCGACCGTGTACATTTTTTTATCTCATTCATACTTCCATCAGTTTTAGGGGCGAAGCTCCTTAAAGCAACACCCGTTCGTACCTCGTCGTAGTACGTAAGAAGTTATACGCTTTTACCTGCAAGATGGTGCCGGTGGGACATTTCTCGTGTGCGTTGTTGAACAATAAAAATTCGCAGCGTGCGCGTTAACTGAAAGCCGTATTCGCCTGATTCTCATTCCCCATTAGCAGCCATTGATATGTAAAATGAGCACTTTTCAAACAAACAAGAATGTTTGTGTTGAAATGTTGTAAAGAATAAATCCTTATATCTTGATGCCAAATCTAGAACGCTATGGCAGAGCGATGCATACCCAGGTGGTTCGGTTTGTCCTGGTTTCACTTCTACCGCCTAGTCACAAAAACCTTTTACAATAAATTTTACGTACAAAAAATTAAGCAAGTTTAAATTAGACATAACCTGAAATCCCTTTGTTTCACACTCAGCAAACAAGCATCGCGAATCTTAAGAACGTAATCCACCCAATGCAGATCCGAAGCCTGTATTTCCCATTACTCCCATGTGGGTACAAGCGCCGCTGAAGGAGCCTGCGTAGAGACTCGCGCCAGATTCTCCTCTAGGTATTACTGTATGAAACTCTATGGTCGATGGCCTGCCATTCGTGGTCAAAATAGACGACTTGGTACCAACTTAGTTTAGGCACTCTTGCGCAAGCCGTCGGGCTGCTTCGCGGGCTGGGCGTTGACCTTGCAATGGTAATACTTTGTTGTGAGCTACCTGCAAGGGAGTTGAAGCGTCGTGGCTGAGGCCTTGTCACTAGCCCAGTTTCGGCGTTTGACACTTGTATCCACCACTTCCAAAAGCAATCGCACCAACCAGACACTGACGCATCTGCCCCAATGGGTCGAAGGGCATGAACCCCGAAGGCGAAGTCACTTTCGTGTCGAGAGCCTGAAGCGAGGACGCACACCTGGTAGACCCAGTGACGTGCGGTTGTATCGTCTTCAGTAGAGAGGACCTACTCAAGGCACAACAGGAGGACCCGCTTCGTCAGCAGAGAGAGAGAGAGATAAATGGCGAGGAAAGGCAGGGAGGTTAACCAAGCTTGGTTCGGTTGCCTACCCTACTGTTGACAAGCTCAAAGAGCTGAGCTGCCAAGAGGAGCGTGGTCGACCTGTGGTTGTAATCAGACAGCTGGTATTCTTGTGGGTGCCGAGGGCCGGACGTGAAATAGTATGGCGGTGGACAGCTTGGATTCACATTCGCTTGATGCTGATGGTGTTCTCCTGCACTTCGACCCAATTGAAGAAGCTCCTCAGGAGTCTTTCAAGGTGGTGATACCGCACAGCCTATGGAATTCCTCTATCTGGTATTTCCACGGCTGGCATTCGGCTGGACATGCGGGTGGCCAAAAGACTTCAAACGTTGTGCCACTTTGCTACCTCGCCTGGCACGAAACGTGATGTCGTTCACTATGCTCCCTCATGCCGCGTGTGCCAATGAGTGGAGCCTCGTGGGGCAAGCCTCCGGCGCTCACGCAGCCAATTGACAGCGGTGAACCATGGTGAGTCATGGCTTGTGACTATAGAGGACCCTGCCCAAGACGCCGGAGATGCCATGTCTTCAGGGGCGAAGCTTCTTGCGCTTTGGGTTGTTCCCTTCTCTGTAGTAGTAGTAGTAGTATTAGTAGAGGTATGATGCGCCCACCTCTAGTTTATGAATTTATTTCAATTTCCATTTCATTTTTATGTATTAAAGACGCCACTGAAGGGGTATTGCATAAAGATAGGTGACATGCATGAAAAATAAAAGCTGTCTTTTATTGCATTGTAAAGTAATCTGTAAAAGTGGTGAAAAATGAGGAAGGAAAGCTTATGGCCGTGAGGCCATTGGAAATGCCTTTTCAGTCTGTTTCTCTACAATAAATTGAAGATGGAAAAGTGTTCGTGTGGGCACGTGGGCGAGCAACTTGTTGCGGATGATCAGTGTGACTGAAGATGTGTGTCGGCGGGAGAATGTATGGTAGCTTACCGAGGCACCGGTAAACGAAAAAAAAACTTGTACAAAAAGACAAATGCCAGCAGTGCGGTGACGAGATGCGAACAATGGTAATCTGAATTCTGTTTTCAATGCCGATATTCTGATTTCATGTGAGTAGTCAGAGTGAATGATCCTTGTAGCGCAATATCGAGTGACTCGAGTTGGTTTATGAGATATTGATCAATAGGCTTTTAAATGGAAGATGCATAATCTAATTTTAACCTGATGAAAGACTGATAGGCGAGTAGTTTTACATCTTGAACGACATGGCGCCGAATGCGTTTCAAAACCCCGATTGTTTTATTGGCAGGTGTAAGGATTTTCATAATGTGTGATGCTCAGCCTAAATCACTGCAAAGGGTTACTCTATGATATTGGTAGGAAGAACCTAGTTTGAAGTCAGAGCCAGCAAAATCATAACAGAAAATACCTACTTTGTTACAGCGGTAGAAAGAGACAGCTCTGCATCTGTTTGGGTTCAGTTGCATAAGCCATAAGTTATATCATTGTTACACACTTCGTAAGCTATTCTGAAGAGATGTCGTATTGAATCGTTAATAATATTGCAATAAATTACACAGCCATCTGCAAACAGACAGATATTACGTAATACATGCAACGGTAAATCATTATTGTGAATAAAGAACAATGGTGGACCAAATACGTACCCCAGAGCAACGCCTGAAGTGATAGAAATTGCACTAAATATATGGCTATTGAAAAGATGAATTGTGAGCGACTACTTAAGAATTCTTTTCTCCATTCAAAAATATTACAATATACAAGTGTTAAACGCTTGTTTAATAGCTAAATTGATAGAGTTTTTTGCATGATATCATTGAAGATATCGCGAATGAACGCAGTTAGTGGTTTTCGTAGAGTGTACGATTTCACACAGCTTACGGAAGGGTGGTCAGGTGAATTGACAGACAGGCAGAGACAGACGCACAGACACACACACACACACACACACACGCGCGCGCGCACACACACGCACACACCCACACACACACAAAAGCACGCACGCACACACGCACGCAAACACGCCCTCACCCACACAGACAGACAGACAGACAGACAGACGGACGGACAGACGGACAAACGGACAGACAGACAGACAGATGAACCCATGGTTGGATGAATGCATGGACGAATGGATATGTAGTCGAGAGTTCGACGGAATGCCGTCTGGTCAGGTAAAGGCATTGTTGAAAAAAAAAACAGGTCACTGACCAATGTCAAACAAAACAATGACGTTTCGGGACCCGTACGGGTCCCTTGTTCACAATGGAATTACGGCTGAGCAACAGGTTCGTATGTAACGTTGAGCGCATGACGCAAAGTCCGGGAGTACACGTGGTTTGGTGTGCCAGATGATCTATTGATTGTGTTACTTGTCGTCTGAATGATTAGTGATTCGATGTTCAGTCTGGTTGTGAAATTCTTCTCCATGGCCACGATGCGTGCGTTGTCCCAGCTTATCTCGTGGCCCGTCTTCTCGGCATGCTCTGCGAGTGCATTTGTCACTGTGTGGCCCTTGGCGACGTCATTCTTGTGTTGCATCAGACGTTTGCAGTGATTTCCACTCGTGCCAATGTACACCGATTCGCAATCGGCGCATGGTATCTTGTAGACCACACCAGGAAAGTGTTGCCGAGGGAGAGGATCCTTCACATTTAGCAACTCAGCCTTAAGCTTGCTTGCTGGAACATGCGCGATCTGTACACCACGTTTTCTGAGTAGACGGGCTAGGGCTTCGCTTATATTTCGAATATAAGGAATCGATGCACGCTTTTTTTGTAGACGATGTGTTCTGCTTGGTCTCACTAGTTGACTGCAGTTTATGCATGACGGATTTAGTTGTTTTCCCAATAAAAATCTTGGGGTATCCATTCTTGATCAGGTCATCTTCAATGGTCCGGAGCTCCTCCTGCAGGCTTTCTTCATCGGAACAAATGCGAATCGCTCGTTGAACTAAAGACCGAATCACTGAGCGTTCTTGGGCTACCGGGTGGACTGACTCATATTCGAGGTATCTACCGGAGTGCGTTGGATTTCGGTACACAGAAAAGGCGAGGCCTGTGGGAGTACGTTTTACAACTGCATCCAAGAAAGGGAGGCAACCGTCTTTTTCTTCTTCCACAGCAAACTTGAAGGAAGTCTCGACGCCATTTAGGCAGTCAAGGAAAGCTTGGACGTCTTTCTTCTTTATCACGCAGAAGCAGTCGTCGACGTATCCTAGAAAAACCTTGGGTCTCGGCTGAATTGTTCCCAATGCTTTCTGCTCAATTGCTTCCGTTGTGATATTCGCAGTTGTGACCGAAATCGAAGCTACCATTGCGGAACCAAAAACGTACCTGTATAATTCACCCTTGTACGAGAAGTTAGTGTTATATAGGCAAACCCGTAACAAGGTGCACATCTCGGTGACGTCGAATGGTGTGCGATCGGCCAATCTCGTGTCCTTGTGAAGCAATTGTCTGGAAGTGTCCACAGCAAGGTCGATGGGAACACTTGTGAAGAGGGAGCAGACATCAAATGAAACCAGTACTTCGTCGACACCCACAGTGATACTCTTCATTTTGCTTATGAAGTCATTGGTGTTCCGGAGGTTAGTTTCAGTCTTGCGTGCAAGGGGAGCCAGGATGCAGTGAAGATACTATGAGAGGCAGTATAGGGGTGACCTAGTGAAATCTACTATAGGCCTTAGAGGCGTTCCGCTTTTGTGAATCTTCGGTAAACCGTATATCGCTGGAGCAGAACCATTGGTGCACAGCAGCTGGAAGTATAACCTTTTTGCTGATGCAGGAAGCGTCTGAAAAATACTAGAGAGCGTCTTTTGCAGGCCCGTTTGGACTTTCGAGGTAGGATCCTTGTTAATCTTGGCGTACGTTGAACAGTCCCCCACTATCTCCGTCATCTTCGACTCATACGTCGACCGGTCAAGCACAACCGTCACGTTGCCTTTGTCTGCAGGAAGTACGGCAATCTTCTTGTTTTTGTGCAATGCCTTAATCGCTTTTTCCTCGTCTTCCGTGAGGACTTGCTGGCAGCCAGACTTGCGAATTCTTGATAGTATACCTACTGCTCTCGTACGGATTTCGTCTCGCTCACTTTCTCCAAGTAGACCAATAGCGTTTTCGACAGCACACACGACATTTCGTGTGTCCGGCTGCTTTGCTTGGTTAAAGTTGAGACCACTGCTCAAAACTTGGCATTCCGCAGGAGTTAGCTCGTATGACGACAAATTCCTGACCTCGAACATGGGTGCTCTGGTTTTCCTGCCTTTTTCTAGCAAAGCACTCAGTTTGCGCTCTTGTGACGTTTCCTGCTCTTCTGTTCGTCGTCGCGATGCTTGGTTCGCCACGAGATGTATTTCAGGGAGTAATTCAGGCATGATGAATTCCAGATGGCGTGTTGTGAAGAAAATGTCAGTCTCAAGGCGCTTCACAGTCTGCTTGCAGTCTTCTATTCGTGCTTGAAGAAGCTGCCGTTCAGCATTCAAAATGACTTGATGACCGAATGCCGATTTAACAGGGTGCTTTAACTGCAAAGATTTTGGGATGAGTTGCTTGGACTTACAGGTTACGTTGAAACGCGAGTGCGTCTTGAAGGCTGCCAGTCGTGTAAATGCACTCAAGAACTGACGAATCCTGGTGATAGCCGATTTTCCATACTTGTGGCGGATGCTCACGTAGTCGAGAGTTCGACGGAATGCCGTCTGGTCAGGTAAAAGCATTGTTGAAAGAAAAAACAGGTCACTGACCAATGTCAAACAAAACAATGACGTTTCAGGACCCGTACGGGTCCCTTGTTCACAATTGAATGACGGCTGAGCAACAGGTTCTTATGTAACGTTGAGCGCATGACGCAAAGTCCGGGAGTACACGTGGTTTAGTGTGCCAGAGGATCTATTGATTGTGTTACTTGTCGTCTGATTGATTAGTGATTCGAGGTTCAGTCTGGTTGTAAAATTCTTCTCCGTGGCCACGATGCGTGCGCTGTCCAAGCTTATCTCGTGGCCCGTCTTCTCGGAATGCTCTGCGAGTGCATTTGTCACTGTGTGGCCCTTGGCGACGTCATTCTTGTGTTGCATTAGACGTTTGCAGTAATTTCCACTCGTGCCGATGTACACCGATTCGCAATCGGCGCATGGTATCTTGTAGTTCACACCAGGAAAGTGTTGCCGAGGGAGAGGATTTTTCACATTTAGCAACTCAGCCTTAAGCTTGCTTGCTGGAACATGCGCGATCTGTACACCACGTTTCCTGAATAGACGGGCTAGAGCTTCGCTTATATTTCGAATATAAGGAATCGATGCACGCTTTTTTGTAGACGATGTGTTCTGCATGGCCTGACTAGTTGACTGCAGTTTATGCATGACGGATTTAGTTGTTTTTCTAATGAAAATCGTGGGGTATCCATTCTTGATAAGGTCATCTTCAATGGTCCGGAGCTCCTCCTGCAGGCTTTCTTCATCGGAACAAATGCGAATCGCTCGTTGAACTAAAGACCGAATCACTGAGCGTTTGTGGGCTACCGGGTGGACTGACTCATAGTCGAGGTATCTACCGGAGTGCGTTGGCTTTCGGTACACAGCGAAGGCGAGGCCTGTGGGAGTACGTTTTACAACTGCATCCAAGAAAGGGAGGCAACCGTCTTTTTCTTCTTCCACAGTAAACTTGATGGAAGTCTCGACGCCATTTAGGCAGTCAAGGAAAGCTTCGACGTCTTCCTTCTTTATCACGCAGAAACAGTCGCCGACGTATCTCAGAAAAACCTTGGTCTCGGCTCAAATGTTCCCAATGCTTTCTGCTCAATTGCTTCCATTGTGATATTCGCAGTTGTGACCGAAATCGAAGCTCCCATTGCGGTACCGAAAACTTGCCTGTAGAATTCACCCTTGTACGAGAAGTAAATGTTGGATAGGCAAAACCGTAACAATGTGCACAGCTCGGTGACGTCGAACGGTGTGCGATCGGCCAATGTCTTGTCCTTGTGAAGCAATCGTCTGGAAGTGTCTACAGCAAGGTCGATGGGAACACTTGCGAAGAGGGGGCAGACATTAAATGAAACCAGTACTTCGTCGACATCCACAGTGATACACTTCATTTTGCTTATGAAGTCATTGGTGTTCTGGAGGTTAGTTTCAGTCTTGCCTGCAAGGGGAGCCAGGATGCCGTGAAGATGCTTTGAGAGGCTGTATAGGGGTGACCTAGTGAAATCTACTATGGGCCTTAGAGGCGTTCCGCTTTTGTGAATTTTCGGTAAACCGTATATCGCTGGAGCAGAACCATTGATGCACAGCAGCTGGAAGTATAACCTTTTCGCTGATGCAGGAAGCGTCTGAAAAATACTAGAGAGCGTCTTTTGCAGGCCCGTTTGGACTTTCGAGGTAGGATTCTTGTTAATCTTGGCGTACGTTGTACAGTCCCCCACTATATTCGTCATCTTCGACTCATACGTCGACCGGTCAAGCACAACCGTCACGTTGCCTTTGTCCGCAGGAAGTACGGTAATCTTCTTGTTTTTGTGCAACGGCTTAATTACTTTTTCCTCGTCTTCCGAGAGGACTTGCTGGCAGCCAGACTTGCGAATTCTTGATAGTATACCTACTGCTTTCGTACGGATTTTGTCTCGTTCACTTTCTCTAAGAAGACCAATAGCGTTTTCGACAGCACACACGTTCTTGCGTGTGTCCGGCTGCTTTGCTTGGTTGAAGTTGAGACCACGGCTCAAAACTTGGCATTCCGCAGGAGTTAGCTCGTATGACGACAAGTTTCTGACCTCGAACATGGGTCCTCTGGTTTTCCTGCCTTTTTCTAGCAAAACACTCAGTTTGCGCTCTTGTGACGTTTCCTGCTTTTCTGTTCGTCGTCGCGATGCTTGGTTCGCCACGAGATTTATTTCAGGGAGTAATTCAGGCATGATGAATTCCAGCTGGCGCGTTGTGACTAAAATGTCAGTCTCAAGGCGCTTCACAGTCTGCTTGCAGTCTTCTATCCATGCTTGAAGAAGCTGCCGTTCAGCTTTCCAAATGACATGATGACCAAATGCCGATTTCACGGGGTGCTTTAACTGCAAAGATTTTGGGATAAGTTGCTTGGACTTAGAGGTGACGTTGAAACGCAGGTGCGTCTTGAAGGCTGCCGGTCGTGTAGATGCACTCAAGAACTTACGAATCCTGGTGATAGGCGATTGTCCATACTTGTGGCGGATGCTCACGTAGTCGAGAGTTCGACGGAATGCCGTCTGGTCAGGTAAAGGCATTGTTGAAAAAAAAACAGGTCACTGACCAATGTCAAACAAAACAATGACGTTTCGGGACCCCTACGGGTCCCTTGTTCACAATGAAATGACGACTGAGCAACAGGTTTTTATGTAACGTTGAGCGCATGACGCAAAGTCAGGGAGTACACGTGGTTTAGTGTGCCTGAGGATCTATTGATTGTGTTACTTGTCGTCTGAATGATTAGTGATTCGAGGTTCAGTCTGGTTGTAATTCTTCTCCGTGGCCACGGTGCGTGCGCTGTCCAAGCTTATCTCGTGGCCCGTCTTCTCGGAATGCTCTGCGAGTGCATTTGTCACTGTGTGGCCCTTGGCGACGTCATTCTTGTGTTGCATCAGACGTTTGCAGTAATTTCCACTCGTGCCGATGTACACCGATTCGCAATCGGCGCATGGTATCTTGTAGACCACACCAGGAAAGTGTTGCCGAGGGAGAGGATTTTTCACATTTAGCAACTCAGCCTTAAGCTTGCTTGCTGGAACATGCGCGATCTGTACACCACGTTTCCTGAATAGACGGGCTAGAGCTTCGCTTATCTTTCGAATATAAGGAATCGATGCACGCTTTTTTGTAGACGATGTGTTCTGCATGGCCTGACTAGTTGACTGCAGTTTATGCATGACGGATTTAGTTGTTTTTCTAATAAAAATCGTGGGGTATCCATTCTTGATAAGGTCATCTTCAATGGTCCGGAGCTCCTCCTGCAGGCTTTCTTCATCGGAACAAATGCGAATCGCTCGTTGAACTAAAGACCGAATCACTGAGCGTTTGTGGGCTATCGGGTGGACTGACTCATAGTCGAGGTATCTACCGGAGTGCGTTGGCTTTCGGTACACAGCGAAGGCGAGGCCTGTGGGAGTACTTTTTACAACTGCATCCAAGAAAGGGAGGCAACCGTCTTTTTCTTCTTCCACAGTAAACTTGATGGAAGTCTCGACGCCATTTAGGCAGTCAAGGAAAGCTTGGACGTCTTTCTTCTTTATCACGCAGAAGCAGTCGTCGACGTATCTCAGAAAAACCTTGGGTCTCGGCTCAAATGTTCCCAATGCTTTCTGCTCAATTGCTTCCATTGTGATATTCGCAGTTGGGACCGAAATCGAAGCTCCCATTGCGGTACCGAAAACTTCCCTGTAGAATTCACCCTTGTACGAGAAGTAAGCGTTGGATAGGCAAAACCGTAACAAGGTGCACAGCTCGGTGACGTTGAACGGTGTGCGATCGGCCAATGTCGCGTCCTTGTGAAGCACTTGTCTGGAAGTGTATACAGCAAGGTTGACGGGAACACTTTTGAAGAGGGAGCAGACATCAAATGAAACCAGTACTTCGTCGACTTCCACAGGGATACTCTTCATTTTGCTTATGAAGTCATTGGTGTTCCGGAGGTTAGTATCAGTCTTGCCTGCAAGGGGAGCCAGGATGCCGTGAAGATACTTTGAGAGGCTGTATAGGGGTGACCTAGTGAAATATACTATGGGCCTTAGAGGCGTTCCGCTTTTGTGAATCTTCGGTAAACCGTATATCGCTGGAGCAGAACCAATGGTGCACAGCAGCTGGAAGTATAACCTTTTTGCTGATGCAGGAAGCGCCTGAAAAACACTAGAGAGCGTCTTTCGCAGGCCCGTTTGGACTTTCGAGGTAGGATCCTTGTTAATCTTGGCGTACGTTGTACAGTCCCCCGCTATCTCCGTCATCTTCGACTCATACGTCGACCGGTCAAGCACAACCGTCACGTTGCCTTTGTCCGCAGGAAGTACGGCAATCTTCTTGTTTTTGTGCAATGCCTTAATCGCTTTTTCCTCGTCTTCCGAGAGGACTTGCTGGCAGCCAGACTTGCGAATTCTTGATAGTATACCTACTGCTCTCGTACGGATTTCGTCTTGTTCACTTTCTCCAAGTAGACCAATAGCGTTTTCGACAGCACACATGACCTTGCGTGTGTCCGGCTGCTTTGCTTGGTTGAAGTTGAGACCACGGCTCAAAACTTGGCATTACGCAGGAGTTAGCTCGTATGACGACAAGTTCCTGACCTCGAACATGGGTCCTCTGGTTTTCCTGCCTTTTTCTAGCAAAGCACTCAGTTTGCGCTCTTGTGACGTTTCCGGCTTTTCTGTTCGTCGTCGCGATGCTTGGTTCGCCACGAGATGTATTTCAGGGAGTAATTCAGGCATGATGAATTCCAGCTGGCGGAGATAAGAAGATGGCGGAGATAGTGGGGGACTGTATAACGTACGCCAAGATTAACAAGGATCCTCCCTCGAAAGTCCAAACGGGCCTGCAAAAGACGCTCTCTAGTATTTTTCAGACGCTTCCTGCATCAGCAAAAAGGTTATACTTCCACGTGCTGTGCACCAATGGTTCTGCTCCAGCGATATACGGTTTACCGAAGACTCACAAAAGCGGAATGTCTCTAAGGCCCATAGTAGATTTCACTAGGTCACCCTTGTACAGCCTCTCAAAGTATCTTCACGGCATCCTGGCTCCCCTTGCAGGCAAGACTGAAACTAACCACCGGAACACCAATGACTTCATAAGCAAAATGAAGAGTATCACTGTGGATGTCGACGAAGGACTGGTTTCATTCGATGTCTGCTCCCTCTTCACAAGTGTTCCCGTCGACCTTGCTGCAGACACTTCCAGACAAATGCTTCACAAGGACGCGACATTGGCCGATCGCACACCGTTCGACGTCATCAAGCTGTGCACCTTGTTACGGTTTTGCCTATCCAACACTTATTCTCGTACAAGGATGAATTCTACAGGCAAGTTTTCGGTACCGCAATGGGAGCTTCGATTTCGGTCACAACTGCAAATATCACAATGGAAGCAATTGAGCAGAAAGCATTGGGAACATTTGAGCCGAGACCCAAGGTTTTTCTGAGATACGTCGACGACTGCTTCTGCGTGATAAAGAAGAAAGACGTCCAAGCTTTCCTTGACTGCCTAAATGGCGTCGAGACTTCCATCAAGTTGGCTGTGGAAGAAGAAAAAGTCGGTTGCCTCCCTTTCTTGGATGCTGTTTTTAAAACGTACTCCCACAGGCCTCGGCTTCACTGTGTACCGAAAGCCAACGCACTCCGGTAGATACCTCGACTATGAGTCAGTCCACCCGGTAGCCCAAAAACGCTCAGTGATTCGGTCTTTAGTTCAACGAGTGATTCGCATTTGTTCCGATGAAGAAAGCCTGCAGGAGGAGCTCCGGACCATTGAAGATGACCTGATCAAGAATGGATACCCCAAGATTTTTATTAAGAAAACAACTAAATTCGTCATGCATAAACTGCAGTCAACTAGTCATGCCATGCAGAACACATCGTCTACAAAAAAGCGTGCATCGATTCCTTATATTCGAAATATAAGCGAAGCCCTATCCCGTCTATTCAGAAAACGTGGTGTACAGATCGCGCATGTTCCAGCAAGCAAGCTTAAGGCTGAGTTGCTAAATATGAAGGATCCTCTCCCTCGGCAACACTTTCCTGGTGTGGTCTACAAGATACTATGCGCCGATTGCGAATCGGTGTACATTGGCACGAGTGGAAATTACTGCAAACGTCTGATGCAACACAAAAATGACGTCGCCAAGGGCGACACAGTGACAAATGCACTCGCAGAGCATGCCGAGAAGACGGGCCACGAGATAAGCTGGGACAACGCACGCATCGTGGCCACGGAGAAGAATTTTACAACCAGACTGAACCTCGAATCACTAATCATTCAGACGACAATTAACACAATCAATAGATCATCTGGCACACTAAACCACGTGTACTCCCAGACTTTGCGTCATGCGCTCAACGTTACATAAGAACCTGTTGCTCAGTCGTCATTCCATTGTGAACAAGGGACCCGTACGGGTCCCGAAACGTCGTTGTTTTGTTTGACATTGGTCAGTGACCTGTTTTTTCTTCAACACGAATGGATATGTGGACAGACTGAAGCACGGATGGAAGCATGGCCGGGCGGATGTTTCGCCCAACTCCTGATCATTCACTTCGTGGATATACTGTGTTTCTTCTGCGGGCTTGTCTGTACTACAAACGAGTGAACTGGGGCTGAATTATATTGGCTACCTTGGCTGTAAGGCATCACTTCACAGGTAAGCTGAACTGTTTCCAATTGGAAAGTTAAAGGCACACGCCTTCTACAAGTTAAACGAGGTCTTTACCCGCTTTGGCTTTTCGGTGGAGTTGATCATGAACAATGCTTACTATTTCACGACCAAGGTGTTCCTAGATTCGTGTGGTGCCTTTTGAATTAGGCACGTCAACATAACCCCCTATAATCCGCAGCCCAACTCGACTAAGCTAACAAACCGGAACTTCCATTCATTGCTGACACCCTTTGCGTAGCAACACAGGGATTGGAATGCATCTTAACGAGATGGGTGTTTTTTCTTGAAGTCTACGGTGAACTATTTGACCGGTCACACGCCCTTCTCTTTTCATTTTGGAAGAGAGCTGCCTAACCCAATGGGCCAAGATCTGCGGGTTGGCAGCAGGGCGGGCGCCTCGCAACCCAGTCAATCTGGCTACGCGGCAGACCTGCGCTCACGGATGGACGCAAATCTCGACCTGACGTGATCCATTCCGGCAAAAGGGTGAGCTGGACCGGTAACACAGGGACCTCCTTTGTGATGTCGGCGATCTCGTCCTCGGTGAAATCGCGTCCTAAGTGGCACCACCAATGGCATCACGACCTCCCTGTCGGCCAATTGGTTGGGCCCATATCAAGTAAAGATCGAAGTGTCGCCTCTGGTTTACGAGCTTGCTGACTCCCCAGGGAGGCGATTTTGCGGTACAGTTAACGTCTCCGACCTCAACCCTTTCGTTGCCCGCAGCAACTATATGAGAAATAAGAAATGTCACCTAAGCGCAGGAAAACTGAGAAGGCTGGCTTCAAGTCACGAAACTAGTACAACCTGCTTAAGCGCACTGAAGCAGCATTTCTCCCACTGCAAAGGATCTGGGCTTTATTCCATGCCACGTTATCAATAGGCAATAACCACTACGATGCGGGGACACACGTCTGGAAATCACAAAATGCCCACAAGGCCGAAAACAAATCACAGAATATTGTCACGGGGTCGTGACATGGCCGAAGACAGGATACCTTGGGTTGGGATTTAACAGTTTAATTGGGCGAACCTTCGCCCGGCAAATGGAAACTCTGGTTACAGTAGCATTCTTGCACAGATAGCAGTGAACGGAGCGTCGGCTGTCGAACAACTACTGACAAGTGGTGAAGTGCGTTGGCATTATACTCTTGCCATTGAATGTTATCGCTGGCGGTGGCGTAGGTTCCAGAATAATCTGTACAGTTCGCAGAGTGGGCGTGATCTTATCGAAATGATCTACTAAAGTCCGGAAGCTCCTTGAAAACTGCACGCGCATTTTGCGCTGAGAATTGTGAAGTTTTTTGTTTTTGGGCGATAACAAAACTTGACAAATGCAACGTAGCATTGCCCCTCTCTGAAAAAGGCGTCGTCCCGATGCTTTAACTAAAGATGAAGGTACAACAATAATGAAAGAAAGTACAATGAATAAATTACGATACATTATTACTACAAAAAATCCTGTTGCAGCTTGTTAACGCGCATGAAATGGCTTGAGGCGCGCGACATGTACGACTTCAGGTCGTGATCGGCGTCGTTGAGAGTTCGTGATGCCGTCGGAGACAACCTCGTAATCAAGTGGGCCGAGACGTCGAACCTCCCTGTACGGTCCGAAGTACCGTCGCAGAAGATTTCAACTTAGTCCACGTCGGCGTATCGGCGTGCGTACCCAAACACGTTCACCGGGCTGGTATTCTACGAAACGTCGTCGAAGACTTTAACGCCGGCTGTCGGTCGTCTGCTGATTCTTGATACGGAGACGCGCGAGTTGTCGGGCTTCTTCGGCGCGTTGAAGGTACTAACTCACATCGAGGTTTTCTTTGTCGGTGACTTTGGGTACCATGGCATCGAGCGCCGTTGCGGGGCTCCTCCCGTAGACCAATTTGTATGGAGATATCTGCGTCGTCTCCTGCACCGCCGTGGTGTATGCGAAGGTCACGTACAGAAGAATGGCGTCCCACGTCTTGTGTTTGACATCGACGTACATTGCCAGCATGTCGGCGATCGTCTTGTTTAGCCGCTCGGTGAGGCCGTTGGTCTGTGGGTGGTACGCTGTCGTCCGGCGGGGGTTTGTCTGGCTGTATGCCAAGATCGCTTGAGGTAGGTCAGCAGTATATGCCGTTCCTCTGTCGGTCATAAAGACCACCGGGGCGCCATGACGTAGGACAACATTTTGGAAGAACTTAGCTACCTTGAATGCACTGCCTTTTGGCAGGGCTTTTGTATCGGCGTAGCGGGTGAGGTAGTCGGTAGCTACCACGATCTATTTGTTTCCAAAAGCCGATGTCGAGAACGCCCCCAGTAGGTCCCTACCAATCTGCTAAAAAGGTCGGCGAGGTGGTTCAATCGGCCGCAGAAGTCCCGCCGGCCTTGTCGGTGGTGTCTTGCGTCGTTGACAGTCTCGGAATGTCCTCGCGTAACGAGTGATGTCGGCGGTAAGACGTGGCCAATAGTACATTTCTTGTATCCTCACGAGCGTGCGAGAAACACTGAGGCGCCCTGCTGTCGGATCGTTGTGCAGGGCCTGCAGGAGTTCTGATCGCAGAGCTGAAGGCACCACAAGGAAGTATTTGGCTCGAAGCGGTGACAAGTTTTTCTTTTGGAGAAAACCGTTTTGCAGGAAGAACGACGCAACTGCGCGCTTGAATACCTTTGGGACTTCGGCGGTCCTGCCTTCGAGGTATCCAATTAGGGCCTTAAGTTCCGGGTCGACCCAATTTCGTTCAGCGAAGTCATCGGTAGTTGTCGTTTCCAAGAAGTAGTCGTCATCCGAGTCGTCGGGTGGTGGTTGGTCGACAGGCGCACGAGAAAGACAGTCGGCGTTGGAGTTTTTTTGCCGGACTTGCAAACGACGGTAATGTCATATTCTTGAAGTCTCAGGCTCCATCGTGCGAGGGGACCAGAAGGGTCCTTTAAGGTGGCTAGCCAACACAAGGCGTGGTGGTTGCTCACAACTTTGAAGGGCCTGCCGTAGAGGTAGGGGCAAAATTTCGACGTAGCCCAGATGATGGCGAGGCACTCCTTTTCTGTTGTGGAATAATTGGCTTCTGCTTTAGACAGTGATCAGCTGGCGTAACTAATCACTCTTTCGAGTCCGTCAGCCCTCTGCCCAAGAACGGCGCCAAGACCTACGCTGCTTGCGTCAGTATATTTCTGTCTCGGCGAATTCGTCGAAATGGGCAAGTAACGGAGGCGTCCGGACGCGATGTTTAAGCTCCTGTAAAGCGTGTTCCGGCGGCGTTTCCCACCTGAACTCCACGTCGGCCTTGGTAAGGTTAGTGAGAGGATCGGCGATGCGGGCGAAGGTTTTCACGAAGCGCCTATAATAGGCGCACAGGCCCAGAAATGGGCGCACCGCCTTCTTGTCAGTGGGCGACGGGAAGTCGGCGATGGCGGCTGTTTTCCGTGGATCGGGATGAACACCAGAATTGGTAATCACATGCCCCAGAAATAAGAACTCTTCGTACACAAATCTGCACTTTTCTGGCTTCAGTGAGAGTCCGGACGCCTTGATGGCTTGAAGTAAAGCTTCAAGGCACCGAAGATGCTCGTCGAAACTCGAAGAAAACATGACGACGTCGTCGAAGTACACGAGTCAAGTCTGCCACTTCAATCCTGCCAGTACTGTATCCATAACGCGTTGAAACGTTGCAGGCGCTGAGCAAAGGCTGAAGGGCATCATCTTAAACTCGAAGAGGCCTTCCGGTGTCATAAACGCCGTCTTCTCTCGGTCTCTTTCGTCGTCTTCGATTTGCCAGTAGGCAGTCTTGAGGTCCATTGACGAAAACTACTTGGCGTTATGGAGCCGATCAAGTGCGTCGTCTATTCGTGGGAGACGATACACGTCCTTTCTTGTGATCTTGTTCAGGCGGTGATAATTGACGCAGAAACGTAGGGTCCCATTCTTTTTTTTTCACTAACACCACGGGGGATGCCCATGGACTCTTGGACCGCTGGATGATGTCATCCCGCAGCATTTCATCAACTTGTCTCTTCATGGCCTCACGTTCTCGCGTCGAAACCCTGTACGGACTCTGATGGAATGGTCTGGCATTTTTCTTCGGTTATGATGCGATGTTTCATGATTGAGGTCTGCCGAATTTTCGATGACGACGAAAAGCAATCTTCGTATTGCAGGAGCAGGGCCTTTAGCTGTTCTTGCTTATGGTTCAGAAGTCTGGAATTTACATCGAAAGCTGTGGGAGGGGCTTGGTTCCTCTGAGCAGGTTCCGCAGAATCGGCGAGGACGAAAGCAATGGCGGCGTCCACAATTTTTTCGATGCATGTGACCATTGTTCCTTTGTTCACATGTTCTTACTGATTGCGCAAATTCGTGAGCACAACCGTTGCTTTGCCTCCCAGCAGCTCAGCAATTCCTCTTGCGACGCAAATTTTTCGAGTGACCAACAGATGCTAACAGCCTTCAACGACGCCTTCCAAGTCATGTGATTTAGGAGCGCCGACTGAAATAATGACGCTGCAGCGAGGCGGAATGGTGACTTGTTCTTCCAGCACATTCAAGGCATGGTTTCCTGACGGCGTGCGCGGCGGTAGTGCTTCTTTTGTGGATAATAATATCGACTTTGTTCTTAGGTTAATGACAGCACCATGGAGGCATAAGAAGTGCATACTAAGGATGACATATCTCGAGCAATGCTGTGGGTTTAAGAAGACTGTATGATAAATACGGCCATTATTGGTGACTCTCGCTGTGGAGATTTCTGCAGGCGTTACGAGATTACCTCCGGCTAAGCGGATTTAAGGGCCTTCCCAAGCTGTCCTAACTTTCTTTAACTTCGCGGCGAACGACCCACTGATGACGGAATAGTCAGTACCAGTATCGAAAAGATCAGCCACACTGTGGCCGTCAATAAGAACGTCGAGGTCGCTAGTTCGCCGTCTCGCATTACAGTTAGAGCGTGGCGTCGCGTCACGGCTGCTTCGGCTTGTTCCGCTGCTTCCATGTTGCGTTGTCAGGCCACCTTCGGTAAGTGAGGTTTCGCCGTCAGGGCTTTGCCTGGTTGGCGTTGTGTTTGGAAAGCTCCGTCGCGGCGTCGTCGTCGGAGGATGATATTCATTAGTTCGTCGCACAGCAGCTGCACCTCCATCGGTTCCTGCCCTTAGTTTCCGGGATACGGGCTAAGAGACCGGCCCCGCGTTGGGTCAGAGTACTGCCGGTGGTGCGGTGACTTGCGGCGGCGGGGCGACGGCGAATGTGAAGGGCTTCGTAGTGTCCACTGAGTTCCTGTTAGGTAGTCGACAATTTCACGTGGCCGTTCTCCTGGCTGCGGACACGGTGAATTCAGGGTGGAGCCATGCAGTCCCATCTGTGGGTATTGGCAACGGCGGTATGTGTGCCTAGCCTCGCCGCAGTGGTAGCAGAGCGGGCGGTTGTCAGGTGCACGCCAAACGTCCGTTTTCCTCGGCGCACTACGCTGGCCCGCTGGTGAACGGTAGGACGTCGGTGGGGGTGATGTCGGTGGTGGCGTCTGGCGACGGAAGTGCGACGGGGCAGTGTTTTGGCGTGGACGGGGAGGAGCGTTGTGGCGCACTGCAGTGGCGTAACTCATAGTTTCTGGCTCGGGCAGCGGTGTTTGGGGAATTCGAAGCGATTGCCGAACTTCTCGCACAATGTCGGCGATCGAATCCACTTGAGGCTGCGCCGAAGACAACAGCTTGCGCAGCTCTTCCCGCACGATCGCTCAGATCATTTCACGCAGGTCTCCGGAGTCACTGGCTTGAGCAGCAGCACATTCTTGATTCAGGCGACATTTATACTGTCTCGTGCACATGTCCAGGGTTTTTTCGATAGTGGTCGCCTCAGATACAAATTTTTGAACAGTGTTCGGTGGATTCCTCATTAGTCCCGCGAAGAGCTCTTGTTTGACCCCTCGCATGAGGAAATGAACTTTCTTCTCCTTTGGCATGTCTGGGTCAGCGTGACGGAATAGGCGGGTCATCCCCTCTGTGAAAATTGCAACTTTTCCAATTGGTAGCTGAACCCGGGTCTCTAGTAGAGCAGCGGCCCTCTCTTTGCGAGCGACGTTCGCGACCGTTTGCAGGAATGCGCCGAAGAAGACATCTCACGTTCGGAGCGTGGACTCCCGATTCTCGAGCCAGGTCCTTGCGGTGTCTTCCAGGTAGAAGTACACACGACGGAGCTTTTCTTCGTTGTCCAAGTGGTTGAGGGCGGCCACACGGTCGTATGTTTCTAGCCAGGTTTCCGGGTCTTCAAACGATGACCCATGGAACGTTGGTGGTTCCCTGGGTTGATGAATGACGATTGCGGGCTGGGACGCTTTGGTTGTCATTGTCGCTGCAGTCGAGGTCATGGCCTTCGTCTTCCGCGCCTTGTCTTGTAGAAGCCCGTACTCCGGTGGGAGACCTTGCCGTCGGCGGCTTGTTCGCTGCTCTTGGTGCGCGTCAGTGTCTTCTCCGCGACGTGGGCTGGGTTCATGGCTTGACGGGGGCGTCCGATACATAAATGAAGCAGCACCGAAGCAGGTACTGGGATCGATACCCAGCACCTCCACCAGATTTCACGGGGTCGTGATGTGGCCAAAGACAGGATACTTTGTGTTGGGATTTAAGAGTTTATTTGGGCGAACCACCTGTGCCCGGATAACAAAAAGTCCGATTACAGTAGCAGTCTTACAGAGATAGCAGTTAACGGAGCGTCGGCCGTCGATCAACTACTGACAAGCGGTGAAGTGCGTCGGCATTTATAGTCTTGCCTTTGAATGTTCTAGCGTTATCGCTGTCGATGGCGTAGGTTCCAGAATAATTTGTAGAGTTCGCAGGAAATAACCTACTAAAGTTCGAAAGCTTCTTGAAAATTGCACGTGCGTTTAGCGCTGAAAATTGTGTAGGGTTTTGGGGCGATAACAAAACTTGAGAATTGGAACGTGGCATTATCCACGCAGTGCATGATCATAAGTGGGGTGAAGTGACCGTCAATCTGTCCACGCTTCCGTCCGTCGGTTCGTTCTTGCTTCCGTCGGTCCGTGTGTCCGTCTGTCTGGTCACCCATGCATCCATCCGTCCGTCCCTGCGTCCACCCGTTCATGCGTTCATCCGTTTCTCCGTCTATCCATGCATCCGTCCGTCCATGCATCGGTCTGTCTTTTCATTCGTGCGTCTCTCGATCCGTTCATCCTTCTAGTCCACACTCCAAGTACCGCCATCTCATATTTTGTTCATCATATACTCATTATACTGAAGTACCGCCATCCAGCGGACATTCCAAGGGCTAAACGAAAGGTGGTGCGGCCAGACTAGAGGAGCGGCACGCGCGCAGTTTGTAACTGGCCTGCGCTTCGTGTCTAGTTCCAACCTTTTACCGCCTCTAGTTCATGGCACTGTGGCCCGACCGTCGGTAAACCTTGCCTAAACCAAGGACTCGCTGGGCATAACTCGCTGGGCATAACGCCCAGCGAGTTTAACGTAGCAACCCGTTCTGGTGAGATAGGGCTCCAAGTGTGACCATCTCATACAAGTTTTGTTTAGTAAGCATGAAATTGAAGGCAAATTTTATTTATTTATTTTATACTTATTTATTTATTTATAATACCTCAAGGGTCCCGTTTAAGGGGTGTTACATGAGGGGGTAAATAGTTCACAAAGAGATAATTTGTTCGATGGCTTCTTTAAAATGGGCGATGTTGGAGTGGTGCACAACGTCGGCAGGAAATCACTCAATTCTATTGATGTTTGCACAAAAAAGGAAGAGTGATGAGCAGTGGTATGACCACGGAGTAGATAAACGACTTTCGACTGGCTGATACGGCATGAAAGTCGATGAGCTGGAACGATAACAGGGTTTAGATGCAATGCATGATAAAATTAATGACACAAAGACAGTCTTGAAACTTTGCGGCACGAAGCTGAGTTAACCACGTTAGCACGAGATTTTAGCTCGGTGACACTACTGTGATAGGAGTAGTCCGAATAAATGAATATGGCTGCGTAATTTTGGATGGATTCAAGGGTTTCAATAAGGCTGATTTGATGGGGATTCCAGATGGCACATGCTTATTCTAGGTTCGGGCGAACTAGTGTTAGATAGGTTAAAAGTTTAACAGAAGTCGGGGCTAGACGTAAATTCCTTCGCAGATAGCCAAGAACGAGGTTTGAGTCATTAGTGATGTTGATTATGTGGAATGACCAGGTGAGGTCTGAAGTTAGAGTGATACTGAGGTATTTACATGAATTAGCTGCTGTAGTTTCATAATCAGACAGGAAGTATATTTTGGAGGAATAAGATTGTTGGCGATGGAAAGAAATGGCACAGGTTTTGTTTGTGTTAAGGGACATCAGCCAGTTTTCGCACCATGATTGAATCAAAGTAAGCTCAGATTGTAGGATGACAGTGTCGCGTTCATTGTAAACAGGACGATAAATGCACAGTCGTCTACGAATAGACGAATGTTCGAAGCTAAGTTAATAGAGAGGTCGTCAATATAGATTTGTAATAGAAGAGGACCAAGGACGGTGCCTTGAGGTACGCCGGAGGTTACAGTGGATAGGGAGGAGCGATGGTTCTTAGCACAAACCAACTGCTTACGGTTAGTCAAGAAGTCACATATCCAATTAAATACAAGACAATTAGGTTAAGACGTGAAAGCTTGAAAAATAATTCATTATGGGGAACCTTGTCGAAGGCTTTTTCGAAATAAGTAAAAATGGCGTCTGCAGGTATGTTAATATCCAGGCTAGAACTTAGGTCGTCAACGAACAGGGCGAGTTGAGTGATACAAGAAAGTCCTTTTTGAAAACTGTGTTGGTTAGGGTGAAATAAATGTACTGAGCGTAAGAAATGTACCATGTGGGCATAAATTATGTGTTTCAATAACTTGGAGCATACGCTTGAGATCGAAATGGTGCTATAATTACTCGGTGAAAATGAAGGTCCTTTTTCGGGATGGGAATGATCTTACCAATTTTCCACTCCTCCGGGACCACTCGTCATGAAATGGACTGCTGAAATATGTACGAAAGATAACGCTTGCTATAGGCTTAGTGTTTTTAAGTATTTTGGATATAATGCCATTATTCCTGCGGATGACGTCAGTATCAATTCGTCGATTAGTTTTGCAATTCCGTGTGAATCGATTGTAAATTAAGATTAAGTCACCGATACTCGCCTCTGAAGGTAATATCATCAGAAACAACTTTTTTGTTTCGACTAACGTGCACGAGTTTTTCCTCGATTCAAATGAGTGCGCTCATGCCGCTCCTCCAGTCCGGCCGTGGAGGTGGTGACGTCCTACTAAGACACACTACTACTACTACTGTTACTACTACTACTACTACTACTACTACTACTACTACTACTACTACTACTGCTACTATTAAGCAACGCAGCGCGTGCCTGCGAGTATATGGCCAACGCCATTAATATGTCAGGCCGATCCACAATGAAGGTCAGCGAGCAGATCCACTGATCTCTATAGGGGGTTATCAGTGCCTGGCGTGGCATTGCCGGCGTGACTGCTTCGACGTGACCACACTTCGACGTGACGTGGTGCGCATGCGGGCCGGGTCACGTCGAAGTGAATAGGCGTCTAAACTGTAGCATGTAGTCATTCTCTTACATGACACGCATCTCATGATTATCATGTTTGCACCAGTCACATGCTTTTGTCATTCATTCTTGTGGTGTAATATGAAATTTGGCATATGTGAAGCTAGTGAATCAGCCATGAAAACATCATCAGTCTGGGGCGTAGTCATGTTGTCTCTAGACACGCATGGTATGATCATCATGTTTGGACGTGTCATGTACCTTTGTCATCCATTCACGTCACGTAATACCGAATTTGGTACATGTGAAGATAGCGAAATGGCCGCGAGCGCATCATGAGCGTAGCATGTAGTCATGTTTTTACATGACACGTATCCAATGATTACCATGTTTGTACCATTCACATACCATCGTCATTATTCACGTTCCGTAATACCGAATTTGGTACATATGAAGCCAGTGAAATTGCCATGAGTGCATCTTGAGCATGGCATGTAGTCATGTTGTGACATGACATTACATTTCATGATTATATTGTTTGCACCAGTAACATATTTTCGTGATTCATTCACGTCCCGTCATACCAAATTTCGTATGTGCAAAGCTAGCTAAACAGCCGCGAGCACATCATGAGTGAGGCGTGTAGTCTTGTTAAATGGCACGCATATCATGAGTTTCATGTTAGGCTCTGTCGCCTGTGTTCGCCATGCAGTCATGTCATACCATACCAGTTTTGCAATATGTCATATGGATGTAACCACCGCAAGAGCAGCCAGATCATAAGATGCAAATCATGACACTCATGACATACATGTCATGATTCTCATGTTGTGACTAGTCAGTTATGTCCGTCATACAGTCATGTTATGTTATACCAAGTTTGGTATTGATACCACGATTCAAGTGCCCAGGAGAGCTGAAAGTCAAAAGCAGCTAGCTAGATAGATAGATAGATAGATAGATAGATAGAAAGAAAGAAAGAGAGAAAGAGAGAGAGAAAGAGAGAGAGAGAGAAAGAAAGAGAGATAGATAGATAGATAGATAGATAGATAGATAGATTCCAAGTCGCATAAGTTCACCAAAAAATGCTTCGCATTTGCCATGTAATGCGCTTGTCTGAGAGGCGAATAGTATATTTTTAAGTAAATTTGAGCTGTAAGTATTCTAAAACAAGTTAACAAAAGTGGAAGATGCGCTGCACATACTAAACATTATTTGCAACAAATTTGGGGAGTACAAGACACACGCGCAAAGCTTCTAATAATATTTGTCTCATCTTGTTGCCGCGCAGCCAGAAAATATAGCGCACCCGAATTCCATAATAAACCCCGCATACATCTTGTAAATCATTATCAATGACCTCCTTCGCAATCCTGTTTTTCTGTTTCCCAATTTTCCTAACCACCCCAAGGCACGTGACGCTTTACAGCCAACCTCGTCTATGTGGCTTACCCAATTTAGCGTTCTATTATATAAAATGCCTACGTATTTCAGTAAATGGACCTGGGGATCGAGCTCGTTACAATACATATGGGAAATATTGAGAGGATCTTTCAAAGAAAACGAAAGAAGCGCACGTTTTTTTGACGTTCAAAGACATATGACTATTTTAAAGCCATGCTTCCCGCATGTTTATGTATTTATGTAATGCCTGATACAATGAGTGCAGATCACTGTTTGTTGCAAAGAAAGCAATACCATCTGCATACATGTAAATTTCAATATCCCAATGAGTTTGAATGGAACTTAGTAATATATTGAATAAAACGGGGGATAATACTGAGTCCTGAAATACACATCGTGTCTGTTTATATCTTTTAGTAGAGCATCCACCCAAGAAACAATAAAGTTCTCTGTCTTTTACAAACTCTGTAATCCATGATGTTACATATTTTGGAAAGCGATACTCTTGCACCCGCTAGATTAGGATAGAATACTCAACTTTATCGAACGCTTTAGCTAAGTCTAGAGTGACTAGTGCACAGTATTCGCGCTGATGCCTAGCCAGCTGTATGCGACCTTACGAATCCACATGCGCACACAGAATGAAGTATACCGATTGAAAACCAATTCGTCCGGGATTGAATATTGTAAGTTCATTGTTATAGTTGATTTACGGGTATTCAAGACTCTCTGTACAAGCTTGACCAGGTGATACGTCAATGAAATAGGCTTTATGTTATCCTGAGTATTGAAATTATTTTGGAAAGCTTCAAATCTGCCGGATTGCAATAATTCTTTAGTGAATAATGAACAATATTATGGATCTTGATGTGGGGATATTTTGTACTGCACATTTTTATTGTAGACGTCGTCCCATCAGGTCCAGGAGCCGCGAGTGGTAAGCATTTTATCACATCCACCATTTCAGCTAAAGATACCTCCTGGAAATTATCATCCGCCCTTAGTTTCACCATGAGCCTTGGAAAAAGTGTCGTAAACCTGGTTTGCAAGCCTTTACAATAAATTCCCAGAAATCGGAGAGGTTTCGAGAAGACATAATGGCGAAAAAAATGCTTTCTGACTGTGGAATCATTTTTCTCGCACGCAAAAACCTGAAAAGAGGTTTTTTATTTTTAGACTTAGACAGATAAATAAATTTAATCCTATCATAATGTTGTTTTGCTTTGCGCACTGTACAATTAAAATCGGCAGCCAAGAGTTTATACTCACACTACTTTTTGTGGCAATAGTTAATTAACAGCTTTTCCTAAGACGCTTTTCGCTTTCTATACCCCCTGGCACATTCTACATTCCACCACGAGATCCCGCTGTGTTCGATTTTATAGTAAACGTTACATTTTATAATAATAGTTTTAATACCATACACAGACTCGGATCCCTAAGATCTTCCTGCATTTCCTCGAGAAAAATTAACGTAGATTTTAAGTGTTTATGTAATTGCACGCGAGTCTTTATGTCTACGTCATCGTCTTCCTTCACAATCTACAAAAAGGCATGTGCATTTCCAACAGGATTTGTCTAATCTTTGTACTTCTGGCTCCGATGTGTTCGTGTGGCTTGAAGATTTTTTCTCACGAACAAAAAAAAAACAGCCAACGTCAAGTGATTGTGCTTCACCACCCTATTTTTTTGTGTTTACCATTTAAAATCGGGTCACAAAGTGGAAATGGGTTCGTTCTTTATTTAAAAACGAAACCAAAACACAGCAACAAATGAAGCCATTACTGCGATTTGCCTTCCGAAAATGCGAAGACTAGACACATCTGTGTAACACCCATCATGCCCATGGTCGCTGAACGATCGCAGTGCCACAGTTTCCTCCAGTTAATTTTAGAAAACTCTCTGGCGGCACCATTTATTTGTTGTCAAATATACAGCCTCAACAATTATAAATGAAATCGTCAGTTTTGTGGGTCAGTCACCACGCCTTTATAGTGAAGACATGTGTGTGTTATTGCACATTAACTAAAATCTGCACATACTGAGCTGAAGACACAGAGCAGAGTGGAGTATGCACCCGGAACTGTAATTCATACACACATTGTGGTATTGGCCAAGAACCGGCTAGCTGCAAAGACAATTATGAAATCAGAAGTGAGATCACGTGTGAACGAATATGTTACAAAATAAGTCTCTTGCTTTCTTCCGTTCTGCCATGATACTTGGCTCCTGCCTTCTACATGGGATTGGCCGTAAAGCAGGTGGTCAGTGTTAAGTGAGGGGAGGGGGGATCGGATTTTCATGTAAGTGAACGATGAAGAATAAGCCGGCCGCCTAAGGTATATGCGAAAATTTTAAAAAGAGTAGTTGGTGTGGTCATGAAAAGAGCACTATAAAACAATACGGTTGCAGTGAACTTCGAGATTCCTTTCTCTTGTTGAGAAGAGAAAGGAATCTCGAAGTGCGATGTTTTGGTCGAGATCATTTTAAGAAGTAATTCTTGTGACTGCATGAAATTGGCAGGCAGGTAAACACACAATCATTTTACTATAGTCTATCAATGATGGACGCTCTCCTTTTTATTTATTTATTTATTTATTTATAGAATACTGGGGACGAAAATCCAAGCAGGGTGAGCATACACAAAACACACTAAATAACAGAATGAAACAAGGTTGCAAAGCGTTTTTTACACAATTTCTTTGCATATAAGACAGAGGGGTTATGACTAAAAAAAGTAACAATTGAACAACAAGGTGATAATACAATTCTAAGGAAGTCATGGAGGAACAGTATTCACACAAATGGCCAAGGGCGTTGAGGAAATGCTTCGGTTAGTTTATTCCTATCCTCTATTGTTTGTGAGAAGGAGTACCAATAAGTATCAGTCCTTGCTAAGATTGGCGTTAGGGAATGAGGATAGTGGTGACGAGTGGGTCTGCTTAACAAAGGGCATACGTATGCTTCGGTGTCTAAGGATAGCCTGTGGTTTACTATGTCTAAAACAAACTGTAGTATCCTTGTTTTTCTTCGAATTTGTAATAGTTCCATACCATTCGCCGTTAGTAATGCAGTGGGGGAGTCGGTTGACATAAATTTACTATATATGAATCGTACTGCCTTTCTTTGAATTCTTTCTAGGTTTTGAACGTTAATTTTTGTGTGGGGATCCCAAACTATGGAGACGTACTCAAATTTAGGCCTAATTAGGGAAAAGTGGGAGAGGAGTTTAAAAGCGGAGCAGTTGAGGTTGTGGCGGAGAAGGCATAATTTACGGAAAGCGGCATGGCAGATGTTATTTGTGTGTATATTCCAGGATAAGGTACTTGTTAACCTTAAGCCTAAGTATTTATAGGAGGCTACTTTAAGTAAAGGTGCTACAGCTAAATTGTATGTGTAGTCTAATAGAATTTTTTTGCGCTCTTCTTTTTCTTTATCGCATAAAGTAAAGACACGCTAACGAGAGGAATTATCTATATTGTCGAATATAAAATACTATAAATGCAAATGAACGAAAAGCATATTGTAAAGCTATACTGAATGCTATGCAACGTCACAGCGAGAAACCTTTCGCCGTTACTTGAGGCATCTTCTTCAACGCGTACAGGTTTAGGGCATTTAGTTTTGTTCGGGATCGAAAATTTGAATACCTTGTTAACGGAATCGTGCTATCACATCAACTATTTTCAAACAGTAAATAAAAATAGGCAGAGTAGGATTACATAAATATTCATTACTCTAATAGGTGAATAGCTGCTCCTGATTGAGGTTTGCAAATATTGAACATTTCTTATTTTCATTGAGTACAAATGCGCTTTTCATATTGTGGAAAAAGATGTTATACTTATACTGAAGAGAATTAAATTGGTTCTGAAGGTGTTTAAAATGAAAAATAGCAACGCTACAACCCAATATAGTGGTACGAAAACCCTTTCACAAACAGAAGAAACCAGGTTGTTGAAGTGGTCACCGTGATTGTCGTGGTTTGCTTGGTGGCAGTATATTTGTATGCCTCATCTCTAAAACCCTGAGCTTGTGTGTTGACATCGTGATTATTGTACCCTAAATCACCCCATACGATCTCATAGGGGTTCACTAAAATTATTGGCCAGCATTGCGTGCGCAATTCACCAGTGTGGCGTGAATGCAGAAGTTTCAAGGGGTTAACTTCCTAGCATCGGCTTGTGCTTGATGACCTTATTGAGCGCCACCAACCCTGTGTACTCGAAAGAGGGACTCAGACTTCTCAGAGACAGTGTAGGCCATATGTTATGACAAAGGTTTTCATGCTTATCGTCCTTTTGAGACACATGCCGGGGCGGTTGTAGAGACAAACGCTATTGAATTTCTAATTTTTTTCGGCTAAGCAAGACTTATTCTTGCAGCACTGCCTTCCGCCGGGCAGTCGCCTACATGCCCATCAGTGGGTATGCGCCGTAATTGAACGCAATCAGCATCTGGAATCAACCCGCGTGCCACGCGCTTCAGCGCGTTCATTGTCTCGCACCCGCCCGAGCCCGACCTGCAGCTGCAGCGCAGACTGCCTCCGTTTCTCGAGCGCAGCACAGCTTCTACCTCAGCTTCAGCCACCATGAGTGAGTCCTATCTTCTTGCCTGCTACAGAGCCTGATGCCGTTACTCCTGCAAGCTAGCACGCATTTCCAGCCTTTTTGTCCCGTGCATGCTGTATGAGCTCTCGTAGCAGTGTGGGCCCCGTACGGCCCATTACCTTTCCCTTTCTCCCTAATGCATTTGTGTAGTGTTTCGCAGCGTAAGTCTCAATACTTCATATTCTCTAAAACCCCTGTCACACGGGCACTTAAGAGTCTTTTAAGTAAGCGGTCTTTTTCCGAAAAGGAGATCCTAGATCATTCAGCACGTCGCTTGACTTTGAGCCGCCAAACGTGAGCAGTTCGACGTCAAAATTTAGTGCACGAGATTGCTGTCACGGCCTATCAAGAGAAGCGCACACAGTGCGACCTGCCGGGTGCTCCGACATTGGTGGGAAACTGCTTGTTTGTCGGGACACCACCGCGTGACCACTAGATGGGGTGGGTGTCGCGTCATGCAGTGGCGTGAAATTTGATAATATCTGCGATTGTGCGCTTGTGTCTGTCCCATGCTAAGCCATTATTATCCGCGACATCATTAGAGCTGCAAAGCGTCTCTCATGAAATCATATCGTGGTTTTGGGACGTTAAGCCCCACATATCAATCTATCTATTGTAAGGGCTGAGCGTAAAGGCCTGGGTCATGAGGGCAAAAGATTTAGGTAACAAAAATTTTTATTGAGACATAGGGGCCTGTGGAGAAAAATGTCACAACGCGACCATCCGACATGGCGGTGCACCAGGGAGCGACAGTCCCGCCCTTACTTGGCCTTGGCGTTGACTCGTCATGTAAGCGTCACAAAGGGTGGTAGTGATGAGCTGGGCGGCTGTGGGTGCCCACACTATCAAGCGTCAGAGCTTGCTCTGCCGAAATTCCTGTGTCGGTGTCAGTATCGACGTCGTTGGTTATGATCGAAAAATACGCGTTGTTAGTGCGCAAACGTTCGAGGTAGATGTACCTATAAAAATATGAACATTTTCATCTCAACTGGCAATCGAAGTGCAAGGACTTATTTGGGGCAACCTGGTGCTCTATAACAAATACGCGTTGATCAATCGCTTCAGAAAAAAAAGCCCTATATACATGTTATTAAGGGCACTGCCAAAGCGTAGAGTCACAACAGGCGCGAAAACGAGAATTCCGCTAGAAGCGGTTGGTTCATAGACCAACAACCTAATCGACATGTGTAGCTGTGAAGGCGTGTGTGCTGCCTTAAAGAACGACTCAACAGGTCTGACCGTTTTGAGCTGACAAGTGCAATGTGTAGATGGGGCGTTTACGAACGCGTCTGCCAAAATTTGCAACGGTACGCTCCGCGGAATTGAGTCAAATTTCAAGGTGAACGCCGCACTTCCTTCCTTTTGCGGGCTCCCGCCCAGATCGCGTGGACGTGCGAACCACCATACGTACACGGAAGTGCAGCGACGTTGGTCTTATAGGTAGACGACTGCGTTATGACGTTACCAACAGTGGCCCGCGACATGGTGAAAATGATTAACATGACATGCGTAGTTTATGTGATTTCCTGTTTTAATAATAATAAAATTTGAGATAAAAAATGGGCAGATCCCACGTACAGTGGGAATCGATGATATGCGAAGCACGAATGAGAAACGTTAAAATGTCACTTTAAAATCAGTACAATGTTACGAGGTGGAGGTAAATGATGCCGTACATGACTTCCGTGTCATTACTATGATGTTTAGATGTGTCGTTTACATTCGTCATCTATTCACGCCACGTGACACCAAAGGTAGTATATATGAAGCTAGCGAAGCGGCCACGAGCACGTTATGAGCGTGGTATGTTGTCATGTTCTTACATGACACACGTGTCAGGAATATCATGTTTTCACCAGTCATATATTTCGCATTCATTGACGTTACTTAACAACAAATTTGGTATATGTTGTGCTATCAAAACGGCCGCGAGCGCATCAACAGTGTGGCGTGTAGTCCTGTTGTACTTGACATGCATGTCATGATCATCATGTTTGGATCTCACATTTACCTGTGTCGTCTGTTCGCGTCAGGTAATATTGAGTTTGGCACACGTGAAGCTAGCGAAATGACCATGAGCGCAACATGAGCGTAGCATGTAATCATGTTGTTAGATGACACGCATACTGGTGTTTGCACCAGTATCATACCTTTGTCAGCCATTCACGTTTTGTACTACCAAATTTAGTATATGTGATGCTAGTGAAACGGCCGTGAGCACATCATGAGCATGTAGTCATGTTGTTACATGACACGCATGTCATAATTTTCAATTAAGGGTCTGTCGCTTGTGTTCGCCATGCAATCATGCCATGCCATACCAGTTTTGCAAATTGCCATGTGAACAAATCCTGCGAAGCTGCAGGGCCATGAAATGTAAATCATGACAGTCATGACATGCCCTGCCGCCGTGGTCGAGTGGCTAAGGTACTCGGCTACTGACCCGCAGGTCGCCGGATCAAATCCCGGCTGCAGCGGCTGCATTTCCGATGCAGGCGGAAACGTTGTAGGCCCGTGTGCTCAGGTTTGGGTGCACGTTAAAGAAGCCCAGGTGGTCGAATTTTCCAGACCCCTGCACTACGGCGTTTCTCGTAATCGTGTGGTGGTTTTCAGACGTTAAACCAACATATATATCAACATTTATGACACATTTCTCATGATTTTCATGTTATGACTAATCAAATATGTTCTTGATACAGTCATGCTATGCCATACCAAGTTTGGTATAGATACCATTATTGAAACGGCCAGGAGAGCTAAAAGTTTTAGGCGGATAGATAGATAGATAGAGAGAGAGAGAGAGAGAGATACGCTCAAAGTCGCCGACGTTCGCTAAAGTATGCTTCACATTTATTAATGAGGCGCTTTAGAGGAATGTCTGCGTCTTTTTTGCATTTTTTCCTCTGGATTCCAACGACAAGCTGCGCTTATAGCGGGCATTTCGGCAGCGTTCGTGCCCCCCGGTCAGCGCAACAAGCAGACGATAGCAGTGGAAGTGAAAGTAGCGCTCCCATGCGTTCGCAGAATCATTGTTCTCACACGCTGGTCAACAAAAGAACTCCGCTCGCGTGCTTAGGGGTTTGGCTTGTTCGGGCACGTAATGCGCCCGAGACCTCTTGGTCGGCTGCCGGAGAGGGTAGAGAAGAGATTTGGTTTGCGAAGGCTACGTGGAGGAGAGGAAAGGATATCGAGCTTGCCTCCTCTCATTCTCGTTTCGTGCCGCTTCAAAAAAAAAATGTGGCATAATGCTCTTCATCGGACACGCAGCAACTTCCACGGTCTAACCAAAATTTTTTATGGGGCCTGGTGAGTGCCAACATGCCATTGTCAGAAATAGGTTGTGGTGGGCGCTTCACATATATATATTTTTTTAATACGTTCTGAAATAATCTGCAACGGCCCATTTACACAGTCACAGATGTATCTTTGATGGTGGCATGGAATTGGCGCCCACTAAAAGGCGAACCGTGCAAGCTATTGAAAGAACGATGCCAGCAGAGTGCCAAGGAGATATTGCAGTCTCCTCTAAAGGCAAAGCTCGACCATGGCACCTACTAATTTTTCAGAAAGCGTTGAGATTCTTGAATTACAGCCTTTGTTTGAAAGTGCTCGGCACAGTTGGGCAATTTCCGTTTCTACTGAGCCTGAGACACAAGTTCGTGCCTGAAGAATTCTCGTGGAAGAAGACTATGAGTCTCATTTAGATTTTTTAACAGCGAATCACTCCTACCTGGCAGGGCCGTATTTTAGATTGCCTGACGCATCGGAATTGTTTTCTATAGATTTTAGTTCGACGTTCCGGATTTAGTATTTAGTATTAGTTGCCCCAAATACACCCATTGCTTTCTAGCATCTTTTATATTTTTTGATTTTCGCTATGAGTGCCATGACACCTGACTGCTTTTCCTTAGTTTTCGATACGTAGGATTGTGCCGTACAACGGGATTCAATCTGAAAATGAAGCCATCGCGTTATGCTTCTGAAAAAATTAGACTAAGCTAGCGTCACCACTCAATACATAATTGCGGTAAAAGAGAGGTCAAGGTAAATGTTTTTTTCTCAGCTGCAGTAAGTTTTAATGACGGCCTGACAGAACCAGCTTTTGTTTAATATCTAAGTCAGTCCAGTAATGAGTATCTGCAGTGACGACGACAGAACGGGGTATTCTTGCCCGGTGAGGAAGTCAACTGTGACAGAGTAAATGTCCCCACTTATGTAGGTATGAGCGAGGCTTGGGCTGGTAACGCGCCGTATTTGAAGTCCTTGACCAAGGCACAGTTTTGTACTTGGAAACCCTGTAAATGGAATGGCCGCGTTGCCTGAGAAAATCACAAAAGCCAATGTCTGACTCTGCTCTTTCTCGTTTCCTTGCGTTCTCTACACTGCGTTCGTGCAGTTATTCCTGTACCTCTTTGACTGCTCGACCGGGGCGTTCGAGAAAAAAGCTGGAAGCGCTCAGTGATGCTATACAAGTGAACTTCTCTTAGCGATGAGGGAAGCCTGCAGATCCTTGGCAAGATGATCCCGCTAATTGATGTAGCCGCATGTTCAATATAAATGTGCTCGTTTTCTATATGTATCCATTTGAAAAATGGGCTAATACCACGTGCACTGGGAATGGATGATATGCAAAACACGAATGAGGAAGGTTGATATGTCACTTTAAAATAACCACAACGTCATGAGCTGGAGGTAAATTATGCCGTACGTGACTTCCGCTTCATGATTATCATGCTTGAATATGTCGTTTACTTTCGTAATCTATTGACGTCACGTGATGCCAAATTTAGTATATGTGAAGCTAGCGAAACGGCTTCGAGCACGCTAATAACATGGAATGTTGTCATATTTTAGCATGACACGCGTGTAATGATTATCATTTTTGCACCAGTCATATACCTTCGTCATTCATTGACGTCAAGTAACACCAAAATTGGTATATGAAGAGCTAGCGAAATGGCGGCGAGTGCATCATGAAGGGCCCTGTACACTCTAGCGTGACGTTGACGCGTGCGTATGCTTGGCACAGCAATGCTATACGTTAGCAAAACGCGAGAACTCTGTAGTCTAGGCTCACGCCAGGCGCGACCGATGCGGCCAGCATCCATCGACACGGCCCGATGGCAACCGGCGCGAATTGCGACATGCTGCAATTCGCGCCGATGCGTTACCCAGGCAGAACTGCGTCTCCCTGCTTTCGTGATGGAGGGACGCCGGACGCGCTGAAACGCGCATGCATCAAAGCAATGCAGTGCCGCCCGCGCCTGCGAGTATATGGCAGGAACGGCGCCTGGCGTGGCAACGCCGGCGAGCACGTGCGCCGTGGCACTATGGTATGTATTCATGTTGTCACATGTCACGCATCTCATCATTATCATGTTTGAACCAGTCACCTTCGCCATCTATTGACGTCACGTAATACCAAATTTGGCTTATGTGAAGCTAGCAAAACGTCCGCGAGCGCATTATGAGTGTGGTATGTAGTCATGTTGTGACATGACAAGCATGTTGTCATTATCATGTTTGGATGTAACATTTACCCATGTCGTCCGTTCGCGTCACATAATACTGAATTCCATACATTGGAAGCTAATTAAATGGCTGCGAGTGCATCGTGAGCGTAGCATGTAGTCATTTGTTACATGACACGCATCTTATGATTATCATATTTGCACCAGTCAGGTACCTTCGTCATTCATTCACGTACCGTAATAGCTAATTTGGTATATGTGACGCTAGGGAAATGCCCGCGAGCGAATTATGAGCGTGGCATGTAGTCATGTTGTTACATGACGCACATAACATAATTTTCATGTTAGGGTCTGTCGCTTGTGTTGGCCATGCAATTATGTCATACTTCGCCAGTTTTGCAATATGTCATGTGCACGAAACCACCGCAGTTGCAGCATGACCAAGACATGTAAATAATAGGATTTATGTCACGCATTTCATGAATTTCATGTTATGACTAGTAAAATTAGCTCGCCATGTAGTCATGTTATGCCATACCAAGTTTGGTAATGATACCATTATCCAAACGGCCACAAGAGGTAAAAGTTGTAGGCAGATAGATAGATAGATAGATAGATAGATAGATAGATAGATAGATAGATAGATAGATAGATAGATACCGTCAAAGCCACTGAAACTCGCTAAGAAGGGCATCACATTTACCAAGGCGTAAGCCACACCATTGAGGCATTCCTACTTGCTTGGTTGTAACAGTACACTAAATTTTCGCATGCATCAGAAAGTTGCTCTTTCTACTTGTACCTCTAGAGCTTAGTGGCGTCTCCCTCGATATGAAGCGCTAATTGAGTCCAGTCTCCACCAGCCACCGCAGTGAAAAATGCACACTAAATAGGACTGCCTCATGTTGTTGTACGAGTACAGAAGCTTGGTGCCTGTATGCCCTTGATTGGCAAGAAAACGTGCCCGCAAGTATACCACTCTTAGTAAGCTCTCTGTTTACAGTTCGCTGTTCTCATTCTGCCGATGTTGTGGCGCTGTGAACCTGGTTGACCCAAGAAGTTTGTGCCTGTCATTAGGAGCTCACTGCAGAGGGCACAGACACATAATTACTTCGAAGAATTTGCCTCGCCATGTTCGCAGTCTAGACCGATTCGACTGGTCTCCGGTAGGTGCTGCATCTACCCGGTGAAACTTGCCAGTAGCGCAATATATGGCACGAAGTAGTATTACATAGGGCTTGCCATTGATCACCAGTTTGCGTGTATTTCTCTGGTCGAGGCTGCTACACCGAAGGTACGCCGTGTCTATGAAGCTGTCAGTAGGCCACGGGAGCATGGTTGGGGCTGTCGCAGCAAAGCCCGTACTGCTGCATACCCTTCCATTAGACACATTGGTCACTCTCGCACCGGTCACGAAGGATCAACCAGAGACACTTCCGAAAGTGGCTATTGAAAGTATCCTTGAGACCCTAAAACGCTTGCCGATCACTGCAGCACTGGAATGACCTGGGGATGATGGAAAAAGCCGTGCGGCACGTCGACCGCTTTGGCCGCGCTCCGGGCGGAATAAACCTGCTGCCTGGACTTCATTGCCAGCCGTTTTTGCCTGCTGTATCAGCAAAAAAAGACAGACTCACCTCTAGCAGTCCCGCTGCCTCCACCATCTGTCTCTCGGTAGAGCCACGGAACTGTGAACTTCAGCTACTGCACTGCAACCGGTCGCCCCCTGAAAGCTCCCCGGGCAGCTGCAAGGAAGTCTGGTGTTGTACACGGAAGAGTCAAGTTAGCCTAAGGGCTCCACCACTGCAGCTTTCAACATCCTGGTTGTATTAGTGACTTGACAATGCAGACTCGAGTTCAAACTACGCGCGAAAACAAATTGAGTTTCCGCCTTTTGCAGCACAATGAAAGCCTCCCTAACAAACCTAACACCTGCTTTTTTACCAGAAAGTGTTTCTATAGCGCTTGGCGAGCTTTTACTTTACTTCTGCCTATGCTTTTTGCAAATCAGAATCGCGGTTTACAATAAAATGAGAGCACGCCATGTATACAGTGACCAACAACGTGATCTCTCCTTACTACTCCTGTTTCTTCCATGTTTTCAGAGTCGGTCATTGAGGCAGTGCCCCCTCTGGCTAATGTACATTTTGCCACAGGACAGGGGAAACTCGTACATGACGTGGTTAGCACACTTCACTAAGCTCACTCTACTGAGCGGGCGCACCACCTGTGCGGAGCAAAAGTGGGGCTGCTTAATGAAGCGTAAAAAACATTTCGTGGAGTGTTCCAAGAAGGTCATAATTGAGGTCTCCCTGTCCTGCGGCAAAGTCTACTTCGACACTGTCACAGTGCCTGCTAAATGCCTGCTTCTATGACCGACTCAAGGAACGCGAAAAAATATTATTAATAAGGAGAGAAGTCACTTAGGTAACCAGTGCATGGCGTGCGCGTTGTGAACCCTTTGGAAAATTCAGTCTGGCAACCTGGCTCGATGCTCTTCCGCTATGCCTTGTTTTTTGTGTGAGCTGGTGGGATAAGCGGGAAGCAGCAACGCGTATTATATCATTGGCCCATACCTGCGCATCTCCTCAAGCGCGGGTTGTGTGTCACAGCGACGCCGATGAGCCTACCCTGCAGCACACATGGACATCGCTAGAGTTCCTGCAGGACGCGTATCACGTTTGGACGGAACACCAATGATCATCCATTGGAGGCCATGTCCTTCCTCTGTCGGTAATAACAGCCCGTCTGCCACCCAAAAAGGTCATGCTAGGGCCGCAGTGTCGCCGCTCCCTGAATTGGCCCCTGTGCGTCTCCTCGGACATTCCACAGAGTGCTAACCATCACCCATAGATGCAGCGATAATCGCGTACTGGTATCACCAGTGCACATCACCGTGGGTGAAAAATACACGGCGTAAAAAATATGTTTTCGGTTTCAATTGATATGTTGCGCTAAATTTCGAAAAGGGGAAAAATGTGTTACCGAACATACCAGGCAAAAACGAAAGAAAAAAAATTAGCTTGCGAAACACTAGAAGTCTTGGTAATTTAAAAAGGTAGGTGACAAGTTCGTGTGCGAAACATCTTTTGCAATGTAAAATGCTGAAATTCAATTTCTTTCGCACCATGTCTAAATTTTTTGTTTTGTGACTCTGCACCTGCGCAGCGTGTTGATGTGAGCAGGTGTGGATCTCCCTTCCATAAAGCCTATTGGTAGAGTATGCCTGTTCTCGCCGATTTCTTGCTGTTTAGTTGTGCAACTCACAACGGTTCTCTGTTGAAACACCGTCGCCCTACAGTCCACTCTCGACTGCAATACACTTGACTCCAAGGTGAGAGCATAACTATGCAATACGAAATAAGATATTTCAGCTCTTCCTAATAACTCCTGCCGCCCAGATGTTCTCCCTCTTGTGTATAAGCAAACAATATCCTTTACACCACAAATGCTTTTAGATGAATCATCGTCTGCAGATGCCAAACATCCCATTTGAACTCGAGCGTCATCGTTGTTCCCGTTGGTTGTATGTATCACTGGCAATCGTAGCAGTGATCCTTCTAGGAACGCCAATAATGGCCTGAAGCAGAGGTTGGCAACCAACAGACCGCGGACCTTACATATACCACACCCCAATACATGCGGCTGCTAATACGGACGACACTACTTTCGCCGTACCTTGTTACTACGTGCCTGAAGGCCGACATGACAGTTTTGACACAAATGGGTTTTTTATTTGAACTTTGTATTGAATTGTTTCGATTCTTGCCTGCAAAAGTGCATGAAGCTGACACTATTCGCTGGGTCGACTTCACGCAGATTTGGCCCGCCTTTTAAAAATGCTGCCGATTCTTGCTCTAGAGGAGTGGTCTCAGCCGAAATTTCGAATACGCAGCGTCACTGACACAATTTTTATCGGCTAGGACAAACGTATAGCCGGTAATTAAAGCTTTCAATGGTTTCACACTGTGAAAATGAACTGATGTGGAGCAAAGACAGTTACTTTCAGCATAAAGCAGAAAGAACAAAGGAGGAGTAAGAAATCATCATGCAGTGGCATACCATCTCTTTCGCGAGAGGGGGGGGGGGCTAGCGCTAACTTACATACCTCGGCAGCCGGGATATATATATATATATATATATATATATATATATATATATATATATATTGTGATGAGCACTGATGACTAAGAGCAGCGGAATCAGGGCTCTGGGTGCGAGAAGCTAACTGGAAGAAGGAGAGGAAGATGAAGTACAGAATAGGAACAGCTGGCCCAGGTTCGGGTGTTGACTCTTGTCTCTTCATTACAATGGCGCAGTCGACAATATATATATATATATATATATATATATATATATATATATATATATATATATATATATCCCGGCTGGAAATAAACAAGAGAATAAACTAGTTTTGATACGGCATATTGTTTGCCATTGGTTCTTCGGCATTTAAAGGGCCACTCACCAGGTTGGGAATTTCGAGCTGACAAGCGCAATGCGTAGACGAGGTGTTCATGACCACGTCTGCCAAAATTTGCAACGCTACGCACCGCGGAAATGGATCAAATTTCAATTTGAACGCAGCTCCCCCTCCCGTCTGCCGGCGCGCGTCTAGAGAATGAAGGCATGACGTGCGCATATGAATGGTCCTACGTACACGGCATTTAAATGAATTGCCCTACGTACACGGCAAATTAAATTTAATGCGGCATGCGTAGTTTATGTAATTTGTTGCTTGAAAATATCAATATAACTCTAGATAAATAACGAGGCGCAATAGGGAATGTGAGCGTCTTTTTTTAATTTCTCTCCCGCGAATCGCAACAAGATGTGGTGCTAATGTGTCGGCGTTTCTCATGTGTTAGTATCCCAGTGGTCAGTGCATGGAGCAGACGAACACCGTGGAACGCTCCTACATGTTCGCACACTCATTGTGCTCACCTATTCTACCGCGTCTAAGCCAGCGTTTCCAAACGACCCCACAGAGATAGGCAGAAGACCACAAAATAACGCTGAGCATCAAAGCAACACCGCTCGCGTGCTCGGGGGTTGGACTTGTTTGGGCACGTAATGCGCACGTCACCTCTTGGTGGGATGCTAAAGAGGGTGGGGAAGAGATTTGGCTTGCGATGGCTATGCGGAGGAGCGGCAAGGGTTTCGAGTTCGCCTTCTCTGATACTTGTTTCACGTCGCTTCAAAAAACGTGTTTTCTGCGCTCGTGACAATGATAATAATAATACGTTTTACTTCTTCAGCTAAAACAGTACATGTGACTAGGCCTGCCAAAGCCAATTGGTGGCTTGAGTGGCAGAGCCTGGCAGACAGCAAAACAAACCGGACGCGTTACAAGATTGTATTTCATGGCCTAAGAGGTATGATTGGAAAAAAAACGTGCATATAAGATTAGAAACAGGGCATACAAGCAATACTTACAAGCATTATACAATAGTTACAGCAATTGAAGGTGAAAAGGTGGTAAAGGAAAAAAGAAAGAATTAAAGCAATTGCTTCTTAAGCAAAATACCACACTGCATGATTGTGCAGCATCATGCTTGCAAATGAGTGTATATGAATTAACACACGACATGCATTACAATTGTAGACATTACAATTGTGATGAACTGATTCAAAACACTTTTGTGGCAAAATGTTCCTCAACGGACATCCAACAACTTCCATTGTCTATTTAAATTTGGTATAAGGCCCAGTGAGTGGCCCTTAAAATTTTCTGTGTGCACAAAATCGCCTGTTTGTTATATGACGTCACGAAGCTGGGGAGCATCTCCTAAATATAATTCAAGTAGGCTAGCTGCCAATCACACAAGCTGCGGGTATTTATAGCAGCTGTCGAGAGGGATCAAGAGTTTAATAAAATATTTCCACTTGAAGCATAACGGGGTTTAGTAGCTTGTGTGCGTATTCCTCTTTGTTAGCTCATACTTGTTCAGAGAAAGTGAAATAGAGATAAATGGGCGGCGCTGCACGTGTGTGCAGGGCTGCCTTTGCTATCTGAGATGTTTTTTCATTTGTAAAGGGCAATTCAAGTTGAGCAAAAAATCATCAAGGCATTACTAACTAGGCCTCCATAGTGGTAAAAGTCATGGTGTTTAACCTTCTCCCTGGTCCGGTGGGTCACATTGTGAAGCAAGCTTAAAAGCTCAGACTTAATTTCCTCGTCCTTGACTAGCTTCAACACTATTCAAGGAGGGAAGATGTTTGAGGTTCGAAATGCGTCTCCTCGATGACTCGAGTGCACGGTGGCAGCGCGAAGGAAGAGTCGTAGTCCGGAGAAGAGACACTTTATTGCAGCCTCAGGCTACTACTTCCCGAGTCCAAGCCCGAACATCCGCTCTTTTTTTCAGATTCAAACATACCCTTTTCAACCCTCGGTTGAACAAAGAGTCTTCACAAACACCAATCACATGTTGGGACTCGCATCATCACAACCAATCGCAGAAACACCTTCATAGCAGGTACTACATTGGTTCAAACCACGTTAGCAAATAAAACACGCAAAGGAATGGGTTCTGCGCGTGTGACCTTCTCTCCCATACCAGGCCGTGCTGTCTCCGTCGGCCGACTTCCGTCGGCAGCCGTCCTCACGCTCGAGCGTGTCAGTTCTCTCATTAAATGCCGCTTCGAAGAATCCTCCCTAACAGCGGTGAGTACATCGTTGGGCTCCGTGCGCTTACCAGGTGTGCATGCGACAGCGAGGCGCCCCGACATCCCAACAGCACTCGGTAATGACGTACCGCGGGAGAGGTTATGCTCGTCTCTTTGCCGCCACTATGTCTAGGTCATCCAAGTGGTCGCGTCCCCGCGTCATTCTCAATGGCACGCGTGCATGCCAACAATGGCGTAAACTCAGGCGGTGGCGCCTGACCTGCCTCTTGCCAGACGTTCTTTCGAGTAACTTTTCACCTTCTAATCCCGAACAGGGGCGACGTTGACGGCTCCGCTCGTGAACCATGCGAACAAAAAAGTCTCCTTTCTCTTCCATGCTCGAGTCTTCCGCGTTCGCCTTCGAAGAACCAATCAGCTTCGCTAGTTGACAGGTAGGGAACTGGCTACGCGCTCTACATTAGCCGCATTTATTCCGCTACACTCAGCACACTGGTAATTGGTGCCTCATACTAACTCGCAGTTTCCTACTAAGCTCGAGTCCACTGCTTTATTTGTGGCCACCTTTCAAGCTGCTGCTATGTGTCCAAGTTTGCATAAGCAAGGCTGATCAGGTTTCTTACAGACTAAAGTGGAAATAATTTCTGGCCTTTCAGTACAGAAAAACTTAAACATCAAAAACGATTCGTCACACTCATCGGCTCACAACAGCTTCGACAAAGCAGCGGTGATGATATATTCTTTTCGAAGGAAATTATTTTCCGGAAGCAGCAAATACTTTGACCGGTCCACAAAGAGTTTGCTCGTTCCCATTCATAAGTGGATCAACAAGTGACAGCACAATACAAGCATGAACAAGTGATGTAATATTATAGGGCCCCTGTTCAGCGCTTGCCTGCTCTACAATACTACAGCAGAAGACGCGAAAGCATCGCACAGGCGACCTGCGCTGCAAGGTGCCTTCAAGGAAAATAATCATAGTGGAAATGTTGGCGAAATTTTGCTTTGTTGTAGCATTTCCTCGTAACCTTTTCATTCTCCCGTAAGAATAAAATTGAGTGATTACTGATGTGGCGGGAAACTTCGTATTACTTGTTAGTTTCCCCAGCGTTCAGCCAAGAGTGATCATGGTGCACTGTCTAAAGTTGGGGGGAAGGGGGCGCTCAGCCCCCGCAACTTTTCTCAGTGAGGGGGCTTGCGCCCCCCTTCTCCCCCCTGCGGCTGATACGTCTATAAAATTATGATCCGATCTGAAGGTTTCCTAAAGAAACAAAGAAAAAGAAACATTTAAGGCAAAATATTTTAGAGATTGCGTTAGTCGGCGGAGAAGTCTGACCACGTTAACTGGAAATCGTAAGCACCTCATAGTGGGCCAACAGCCCTCCCGCCAAGGGTGTTCTATTATCTATTCAGATCTCTCTAGATTAAGGGATTGTATTGCTAATAAAAAATAGGAATAATCATTTCAGAGCAAATAGAAATCAGCGAAGAACTATAATATTGTGAAAATAATTGAAGTGAGCCGCACCTACGCTAAATATATATAAGCCAAATTAAACTTTTTTCAGGTATTGTATATGATTTCTCAGTTCATATAACTGGTTCATAATCAGTATTCAAGGTGCATGGCTGTCTGCTAAATTCTTGTTTCTGCATAACGATCTGGAAAATGCACTGACATTCGCAATTTATAATTGACAGTGTTAATGAATGATGTTGCTTTGACTGCGTAGACCAAGTCGAGGGCAATAAAAGTGTGGGGTTTTTCCTACGTAGAAGCTAGCGGAGTGTTTAGGCTACACTCATTATTCTTAAATTAGAGAGCTGTGATTGTTGCTGAGCGCGGGACTTGTGCGTAGTGTGGCTCAGTGTATGTATGTGTGTGTGTGTAAGTGTGGGAATGTGTGTGCGTGTCTGTGTTTATTTTTGACAACTGACTTGGTTTTTAATGACAACGGCAGCCGGGGACTAGTTGTGTTGCATTACGGCATGTATTTACTCCCCACTTTTGCCAGAAAGCTAGGGTCTAAATGAAGACTTCGATGAAAGCGTTGCCGGCGCTCCATTTACATATTTTGCCGCAATACAAATCTTGTTCTACAGGGGGAGAATGTGGTGTCACTGAAATTCCCTCCAGCTGACGCACAAATATGACCACGTCTGTGACTGTTGGCACATAGCAATGCCTACTGTAAAAACTGATGAATGTTCTATACTGTCTCTCTTTTCTTACAGATGAAGAGACGGCATTCGAGAGTGACTTCGACAACTCGACGGCAATGGAGTCAACTGTCGGTTAGTAGGCAACCAGGCTTTTCCTTTGCTTTCTGTCCTCTATGAATAGTGCTAAGTGGGTGCATGATATACGGTGTCTTAAAAGAAGCAGACTTTCTGGTGTATCAGGCATGTCTCCTTTCTTCCTTTGAGCAGATGTACCTTGTAGTATATTCTATAGTAGCGTCCGTGAATTGAGCAAGATGATGGCGGTTAGTGCGTAGTTTTACACAGAGTTCACAGCAGCATACATAGCGCTATGTATTTGTCTTTTTCTCATAAGTCTGCCGTAGCACAATGAACTTGTAAAACGGTGAATCCTTATAACATATTTCCAAAACTTGCCCGGGCAACTAGATGGGTAATAGACGAGAGAATTTCCGAGTTAATCACACATCCTATTCTTACCTTGGGAACATTTAAAGCACAAGACAAGATCTCTTGTGGTCTTGTTGAGCTTTGATATAATGAAAATTCCTCAATAACAAGCATTGACTGCGTGTGGTCCTCACTCCTTTTCTATTGCAGTACTACCAAATTGGTAAATTGCATTCTACTGGATGAATAAAGTTTTATGGGCCTGCTTTCACTGGGCAGTTATGAGTGAACTCACCTGTGCACGCCCCGATAGCGTTCCGAACAGACGTCAGGGCCAGTGCAGACCTTATCAATGTGTGAGGTTATCCCCTTCATGGCTAAGGGAGCTATCGAACAAGAGCCGCAACCGTTTTGAGGCCCGCAAAAATTGTCCCTGCGCATGTCGGAAACCCTAAGATGATTGGGGTTAAGCGCTGGTGTCGATATTTCTCGAAATACGCGAGAGCACCAAAGCTGGCACCGAAAGTTTTGCGTCAAACATCACAGAAGCCGTTGAAACAAACAATCCTAAGCCAAGACTGGAGTCACTTACAATGAAAATTTTTTGAATATACGGATGATTTAAATTTACTGTCAGCGTCAAATAAAACAGTGCCAACCATTAACGATAGGGACCGTTCACTTATCAACATGCATAGACAGGCGCGCGCACCCTTTTTGAAAGCTCTGCGCCAACATAGCTTATGGTGATGCGTAGACAGCATGCAATATACCATCACGAAGGCTTGTCGTTGTTCGGACTTCTATGGACGCTGGTCGGACAAATCATAACTAGATGTATTGTAATGAACATGCGGAAAGAAGCGCCCCGCCGTGGTGGTCTAGTGGTTAAGGTACTCAGCTGCTGACCCGCAGGTCGCAGGTTCAAATCCCGGCTGCGGCGGCTGCATTTTCTATGGAGGCGGAAATCTTGTAGGCCTATGTGCTCAGATTTGGGTGCACGTTAAAGAACCCCAGGTGGTCGAAATATCCGAAGCCCTTCACTACGGCGTCTCTCATAGTCATATAGTGGTTTTGGGACGTTAAACCCCACATATTAATCATGCGCAAAGGAGCATGCAAGAAGCAAAATTCTAGAAACGAAAGTTTCCACATTCTGGAAACTGCACACGCGGGTCGAGACGGCATGGCGAGCAAACATTGTAGGGAATGCGATCAATTTTTTCGCACGCAATGACACCGACTTTCGACTTATGCTCGACTTCCACGAGTTTTCTTGGCGTCTAATCTTTGTGCGGGAAGAGCACCATAGTATGCCTGGAAAAGGCGTATCGCATTGTTTCCATGTTTGTTTGTAATTGATTCAGATGCGATAGTACTCTATAAACATCAGGATCAAATGGCCAACCAACTCGTGGCCACTAAATTGATATGTGCCACTCATTAGCAACCATTGCGTGAAAAAGAAGTAAACTTCTCTTTGTTTTGTTTCTCTTTAATTCTATTTCTCATTTTGTCTTGCTCAGTTGTCTGTGCCCTTTTCATGTGTATTTGCTTTGTGTGCTTGGTATGCCGTTATTTATTTCACTTAACTTTTCTATTCGTTTTGGGTCGACCTTCATTCTTTCTTTCTGTATGTCTCTATTTTGTAGTACTTCTCAACCCAGTGCTCGATTGTATTCCATTCTATCGCGGCTAGTCTTTGTTTAACGTCCACGTCTGCTTCTCTCGGCCTTGCGTGATTTTTGTGGCGCATGCTCTCCTGCGGAGTCGCAGATCATTTTGCCAATAGTTTAAACTGAGCTTCTCGAACATGCGGCCGGGAAGATTCTGGCCTGCGGTCCACACATGACTGCGTTTTTCTCACGTTTATTTTCTTAAGAAGTGTGTGCTTGTTCTACAGAGTCACGACGGGTCTGAAGTATTGTTTATGCATGTGCTGAAGCGAAACCGCGATATGCAATCTACGTTTCCGAATCGAGGCTAGATTCAGTTATTTAAGCAACCGCTATCGAGATTTTCCTGAAATCCCAACGCCGAAGCTTCTTCAGATATGACGCTTGCATAAAGTATGAACAAGCTTTTTTTTTCTTTCGAACGGTAGCAGTTTGTACAAGTTGACCCCTCGTCCCATACTCGTTCCCGGTCGTGACCCTTCCGGGGCTTAATTGCGTCATTTCGGCCGCTGGCTGATGTCAGTTTGAGTCCCTCGGCTCAAACACTTTCGGTCTTCAGAACTTTCAACATCACATATGCCCACAATACCCTCGCCTGCTAACTGTACCCGAAAAAATAGACGCTTTAATGATTACGTCACAAAGCGTTCCCAGTTCAGTACGCAGACGATTAGTCAAGTGACGCGGACAATCTGAGCAGGGATGCACGTAAGTGCCTTGCTACTTTGGCCGAGCGAAATTTCATATGCCAGGTTGGTACGTGAGTTCATAAGCGCTGATCCAGAATTCCTAATGAGGCGTTCTGAAGAAAATGTTTGAAACGCACCTCACAATGGCAAGGCTCCGATACAGTATAGATAATAATAAATATTAGCGAGGTTGACGAGGGCAGCGGGCTTGCAAGCGGCAACACTTACCTTCTGAGTGGGCATGCGCAAGGCCCACTCTGCTACTGCTGCACTCGCTGACGCGCTTTAATGATTGTTCGACTGGGATCTGAAACTCTGTACTTCCATGGCACACGTCAAATACTCTCCTCATGGTACATCAGCCCGAGCACGGTTGCAGGATTTATATTAAGAGCAGTGTGGGTTCTTCACATGGCACACTAGCAACAATTTCAATGAAAACAAATGCTTCTCGCATCTCGTAATGCCATCCATCGATATGAACATTGCGACTAGCGCTTGCATTTTGTGCTAGTACTCATCCCGTATTCGGTGTGGTATACGTGGTATCTAGCAATTTTAGTGAAAGCCATATCGGCCTACCGCGGATGAAGTTAAGCTACGTGTCAGGGCGCAGAACATTGATTCGCATGATATGGCGGACTTGCCGAATTTTCATTCTTTTGATATTTTGCTCCAAAGAAAGATGTGAATTGTCTTTTACTCTTAAAGGGTCCCTACCACAATTTTTGAGCATAGTCAGAAAACGCTGCTTATTTGTAGTAGAGGCTTCGAGAACACGGGAGCCAAATGTGATAGCACAGCACGTGGCGTAGAATTCACAATAAAGTATCAAGGTCAGCTAAAATTGCTTTGTGTACCCTCTATTATTGACGGAAGACCCTCAAAAATCACACGTAGTTTACCCTTGAACATGGGGCGCTCGGTTGTTACAGAGATCGCCACGGGAGGCCATCACTGGTCCACGCGTGTACGCGCGATCCCACTGAAAAAGATGCGTATTCGAAGAAAAAAAAGAAAGATGCACAAAGTCATGAGGTGCACGTGACGTTTTGTTTTTGTTTGCCCCTCCCATTCTTCACTGTTTAGCTTCCAGTGCTTTTGTCGGGATGATAAAAGAGAGAATGTGATTGCAGCGTGTGACAAATCTTTGTAACTCCGCTCGTGCAAGTACTATTCGTGCCCCTTCGTCCACGCACAAAGATTTTTTTGTGAGAAGAAAGCTTTTTTGGCTGTAAAGACCTTTGCTGCATTTCTAATTTACGCAAGAGTTCTTTCTAATGAGTGGGGTCCTTTAGAATCTAATAAAAGTGAGAGATATAATTTCTGCGCTGCTTGTCCTTCAAATTCTTTTTTTTATTTGTGAGTAAACTATACCACAGGCACAATTTTTAAGTATCACGACGAACTCAACGCGACAGCAACTGGGTTTTTATTGTGTGTACTTCAACAGTACTTGGCCGCTGCACTGTGGGAAATAAGAGTAAAGAGCACACGTTATTTTGTACCTAATTCAGAAAGCCAGTCGGAGTTCAGAATAGGACCTGGTAAGTACGTACAGGTAGCTGCCACTGTCGGCTTATCGCGCTTACACGGCGACATTTCACGAAAAGACGCTTTGTTGCAGATGATGCTGAGTAAGTACGCATTTCCCTAATATTAGGTTTCTTCGCACATGACCAATCAAATTGTCTTCGCAGCCTTGTTTGTTCTGATTATTCAGTGGCTGATGTCTGCTTAGAAGTGAAGGTGGACAAAACGATGCTGCCACACACGCATGATAAATCGGACACGGGTACCGTCCCTTCTTTCAAACTGTTTTCAATTATACGAATGCAATGAAGTTTTATTGATAGAAAACTTACGGCAACCAACAACAAATTCCTAACTTTCCTTCTGTGGAGGTGGTCTGTTTTCGCAGAACAGGATTTTTTCGCAATATGTTCGGGTCGCGATTGGTGTGAACAGGAGGGCGAGATGCGAAAGAAGGGGATATTACAGAGATGCGTTGGTAGGGGACGCGACAGAGAGATGACAGTAAGGGGATAACGGTGGTGGGAAGGGTCCAACCATCACTTACTCTTTCTCGGCGCACCAGTGGTGCGCAGACACCGTTCGCACCCCCGCGATTTGTTTTTTGCGCGATAGCAACGAAATAAAGGCATTTTCCACACAAGCCACGAAAACAATCACGAGAGTCTTCACCACGTTGTGGAACAGTTGAGTGCCTCTATCGGTGAAAGCGACGTCGAAATGTGCCATTGCGTTGTGTAAAAAAAGAAAGACATGCGAAAGACACAACGAACAATGCTACACATCTCGAAAGCCGCTCAATCGATTGATTGATTGCTATGCGGGATGTAACGTTCCAAAACCACCTTATGATTATGAAAGACGCCGTAGTGGAGGGCTCCGGAAATTTCAACCTCCTGGGGTTCTTTAACGTGCACCCAAATCTGAGCACACGGGCGTACAACATTTCCGCCTCCACCGAAAATGCAGCCGCTGCAGCCGGGATTCGAACCCGCGATCTGCGGGTCAGCAGCCGAGTACCTTAGTCATTAGACCACCGCGGTGGGGCTCGAAAGCCGCTCAAAGTGAAACGGGAATCTTCAAAATATGCATATGTCAAAGAACGAGCGCTAAAAATGGGCGCGCCGCCAAATTCTTGCGATAACGCGCAGGAGAGAGGCCGCGAGGTCAAAAGAAAAAAAGAAAACAAACATCCAAGGCTCCCCGGGCGCTCCCTCTCCTCTCGGAAACGTGGCTTCGCCGACGAACCTCCTCACCCCACATCGGCGGCCGAGCAAGCACTGCAAATTTCTAGAAGGAGAGAGGCGTGGTCACGCCGGGTTGAGTCATCCGACGCGGAGGGCATTCGAACCGTCTCGCCCTCTCCCCAGCCTTCGCTGCGTATCGCGCGGACGAAATTACGAGAACCTTCTGGAATCTCGCGCGGAAGGTATTTAATCGAGCGGCTGAGACGAGAGAGCAGGAGAAGACGGAAGTTAGCGCCAGAGCGCGAAGGGATCCCGCCGTGTAGTCGGCGAAGGTTTTGTCCGTAGTGACAAAGCAGGAGAGGAAGAGGATTTCCACCTGAGGGGTGAAGGCTCTAGCTACAGGCAAGAGCGTGTGTCTACCGCTATCGAGCGAAGACGCGTGGCAACAGCTGCGTGTGAAGCCGACGTGTTTCCGACAAGAAAGGTTTAAGTTTGGAGAGTGGCCAAGTGAAGACGCGAGGTTTCCTGGAAGAGGAACTTCGGCGTGGTTTCCTGGAAGAGAAACTTCAGGGGCTGTGGAACCACAACAACGCTGGACTTTGAGTGAGTGATTCTCGGAAGAGTATCATCTAGACTTTGGTTCCAAGAACTTTGGACTGAATAGGTTTTCTATCTCTTTAGTCTTTAAGTGTCTTGGTTGTTCAATGCACGCGACTGCATTGTAGTGCGTATTGTTGTCCGTGTCCGTTGTTTCGAGTGTGGCTGATTGTACTGTGTAGTACGTTGTTTGTTTGGTGAAATATTGTACTCAATTATCGTGGAGAGTGCATACTTGTGTGTTGTTTTGATCTGCAATTATTGAGAATATAATTTCGATTGTTTATCAACTCTAGGCTCTGACTTGTTCTTTAGGCCACAGCCGGCGTCCGCTAGCGCGTCATAAAGGACCACTTCTAAATTGTCCACGCTTTCGTGGTGCGGTTCGAGGGCCGATACTTCGGCCCTTGGATTTAGCCCGGCGATCGCCTTCCTAATTAACGGGACTTGTGTGACAGCATAACAATGTCAGGACTTCAGTCACTCACCAAGGACGCCTGTGTTCTTAAATGAGCACCTAAACTCAGCTGTGAAGCAGCTGCTATTGCAAGGCAATTTCAAAAAAGAAAGCTTAGTACTGGCTTTTCGTGTGGACGCAAATATCATCGCAACAACAGAATTCGCTCTGGTTGTGGGCTATCACACCGGCCAGGACATTCAAAAGATGGAGTGATTCATACAGTCTATTTCCATTTTTTTACCTCATGTACAAGTTGGCTCAGTCTCCCAATGATGTCAATCAGATATTCAAATATCACGCAGGTATCGAGCTCACATGCTTTGTTTGAAGATGGATAGATTGATTTGTGAGGTTTAACGACCCAAAACCACCGTCTGAATATAAGAGACGCCATAGAGGAGGACTTCAGTAGTGTCGACCACCTCGGCTTCTTGATCACGCATCTATTTATGAGCACACGGGTCTACAGCATTTTTGCCACCTTCGAAAATGCAGACGCTGCAGTCGGAATTGGATTCTGTGACGTGCGGGTCAGCAACCGAGTACCTTAGACACTAGAACACCGCGGTGGGGCTTCAGTTGAAGAATCGCTGCACAAGATACACAGAGAACAAATTTTGGGTCCCTTTAGATGCTATAAACTTTAGTTTGATATAATTAGGTTAACCGTGACATGAAGTGACAAAAACAGCGACCTATTTGAGCGCAATGGCTATCACAGTTTGTTTTTAAATAACACTTCACGTCAATGTGGTGGCGTAGCTATCTTGGTTAGAAATCAATAAAGATATAAAATTCTAGCCGATATCGCTAACATTACGAGTGATATTGACTGTTTGTGTGTATTACCCTCCTCACCACCCTCCAACACGTTTTGTGTGTTGCAAATAGACTACCAAACAGAAATTCGGTGACTTCATTGATCATTTATATGGGCTGTGTGAATAGCAAAAGTAATGAATTTATATTTTGTGCTTGTGATAAGATACATCTATTGCGACCTTCCCACTATCGGAAAGCCCTCCTCAACAATGCTGAATGAAATGACTGTACGCTTTTAGAAAACACTGGAAGCGACGCGCGTCACATCTTGCACGGGGTACCTGCTGTCTCAAACCAGTGCTCAAAATAGGGCGCGCCGCCCAACTCTCGCGACCAAGCGCTAGAGAGACGGCTCAAGGTCAACGATAAAGAAAAAAGCAAGCATATAAAGGCCCTCCCCCCCCTCGAAAGCGTGGTCTCGCTGACTAACCTCCTCACATCGGCTGCCGAGCCAGCCCTGGAAGGTTCTCGATGGAAGGGGCATGGTGATGCAGAGTTGCGTTATCTGTCGCGGATGGCCCTCGAACCACTTCGCGCTTTCCCCAGCCTTCACTGCGTATCGCGCCGACGGAACGATGAGAATTTTCTGGAATCTATAGCGGAAGGTATTTAACCGAGCAGCGGAGATGGGAGATCAGAAGAGAAAGTATGCGCCAGAGTGCGTAGGGTGTTCCGCCGTGTTGTCGGCGTTGGTTTTGTCCTCAGTGACAGAGCAGGAGAAGAAAGAATTTTGCGCCAGCGTGCGTAGGGTCTTCCGCCGTGTGGGCGAAGCCTTTTGTCCTCAGTGACGAATGAGAAAAAGGAATATTGCGTACGGTCTTCCGGTGTTGTGGGTGAAGCCTTTTGTACTCAGTGACAAAGGAGAAGGCATATTGCGCCAGAGTGCGTAGCGTGTTCCGCCAAGTCGGCGAAGCCTTTTGTCCCCAGTGACAAAGGAGAAGAAGAGGATTTCCACCTGAGGGGTGAAGACTTGTGCTACAGGCAGGAGTGCGTGTCTACCACCAGCGAGCGAAGACGCGTGGCAACAGCTGCGCGTGGGAAGCCGACCTGTTACCGGCGAAGAAGTTAGGGGCTTGGAGAGCGGCCAATTGAAGAGGCGAGGTTTCCTGGAAGAGAAACTTCAGGGTCAGCGGAACGACCACAGCGCTGGACTTTGAGTGAGTGATTCTCGGAAGAGTATCATTCAGACTTTTGTTCCAAGGACTTTGGACTGAATAAGTTTTCGAACTCTTTAGTCTTTAAGTGTCTTGGCTGTTCGATGCATGTGACTGCACTGTAGTGCGTATTGTTGTTTGTGTCTGTTGTTTCGAGTGTGGTTGACTGTACTGTAGAGTATATTGTTTGATTGGTGACATATCGTAATCAACGATTGTCGAGTGTGCATATTTGTGTATCGTTTTGATCTGCCATAATTGAGAATATAATTTTATTTGTTTATCAACTCTTGGTTCTGACTTGTTTTTTGGGCCGCAGCCGGCGTCCGCTAGCGCTAAAGAAGACCACTTCTAAATTGTCCACGCTTTCGTGGTGCAGTTTGTGGGGCCGATATTTCAGACTTTGAAATTAGCCCAGCGATCGCCTCCGAAATTAACGGGACCCGTGGCACCAGCTCGGCGCGTTTTTTTTTACAAACATAGGCACGGAATGCGTGATATCAGATGCCTTATGCTCTGGTATGAGCAACCATTGTTTTCTGCTTACATGATCGTCCCGCAGGTCGGGGGATCAAATCCGGGCTGCGGCGGCTGCGTTTCCGATGGAGGCGGAAATGTTGTAGGCCCGTGTGCTCAGATTTCGGTGTGCGTTACACGACCATACCGCCACAGTTGCCATGGGGTTATGGGGCTTTGTCAAGCTGTGTTATACAGCTTTTTTTCTGTCCAGCCACTTAATGTACAACTGTACGTGGTAAATGAACTAAACTTAAACTCAAAACCCCAGGTGGTCGAAATTTGCGGAGCCCTCCAATACGGCGTCTCTCCTATTCATATGGTAGTTTTGGGACGTTAAACCACACATATCAATCAATACCCACATGATCGCGAGAACACCAGGAAAACAAAAGCTCCAGAATGCAGGAAATAAAATAACGACTCAAGAAACCACCCCTAAATTATTTCATGCTTTCTTTTCAATGATACGGAATCAAGGCGGGGAAAAATTCAGACGTAGTGAAACTTAATATGCAGCTTACGAGATATTTAATTCCTCTTTAAAACATGCCTAACAAGACCCTCCCCCTTTTGTTTTGTCTTAGTAACGAAGACTAAAAACGAAGGCCATGGTCCAATAAAAAATCATGGATGCGTAAAGATGATTAAACGAAAAAATAAGACTGTTCAAAAAGTTTTTAAAGAGGAGACTGCATACTGTTTGAAAATTTTAAGTAATACGAAAATAAGATAAGCCCTTTTCTTAAATGTGAAAAAAAAACATTGCCTTAACGAAATTTGTAGAAAATACAGCGATGAAACAGGAAATCTGTAGAAAAACCAAATAAATTGTTAAATTGTACGCAGACGCCGACTGTCGATGATCTCGCTGGCTGCGGAATATGCATATGTGGAGCAGAACTTGCTGAAGCATTCAACAAATTCTTTCGAGATTCCGTTAGTACCGGACAGTGCGCTTCTCCTGCAACGTATGTTAATAAAAAATGAGTACAGCATTCATCTAGAGCCAACGAATAAACATGTAATATGGGTATCTATGCGTCTTTCAGAAACAACGCAGCTAGGGATATTGACAATAAACAAACTTAGCCGGGAAAGTTTGTGCTTGACATTAAATGCGAATCATTTCTTGGGAACTTCGGCGACTTTCAGCCTATCTATCTATCTATCTATCTATCTATCTATCTATCTATCTATCTATCTATCTATCTATCTATCTATCTATCTATCTATCTATCTATCTATCTATCTTGTAATGAGCGAGACAGAGAACAAGAGACAACACCCGATCCTGGGCCAGCTGTTCTTATTCTGTCCTTCGTCTTCCTCTGCTTCTTCCAGCTAGCTCCTCACACCCAGAGCCCCGATTCCGCTGCTGTTATCATCAGTGCTCATCACACTCGGCCATGACTGCGAGTGCGTGAAGCTGCCGACAGTGCTTCAATTGGGCGCGGTTGGCTGCATTGTGGTGGTCGGACTCTTCCACGCTTGAACTTCGTGTGAAAATATTTTGGAGCAAACTCCAGTGGCTGACACTGAATGTGTCGCCGTAGTCGTTCGAAATGTCGGTTAGGACGCCGAGGTTTGCTGAGGTTTGGCGTAAACTTTGGCCGATAGCGACTCTGGGTTACGACTTTGTGTTGCTGCGGTCTATAACATCGGCCATGTTGCAACGCTTCCAGTGCGTTTTCCGATGAGCGGAATAAGTTCTGTCGCTGCGGTTGATCTCGTTCAAGGTTCGACGGGTTCGGAAGACTTGGTGAAAACAGTTTTGGCGGGTGGAATTCACTTCCTCGCCTGGGTCGGACCCGTCTAGGCTGTGACTTGGCATGCTGAGGCTGTATTTGTTGCCTTGGTCGGCCACAGTGTCGTTGTTGACGTTGGGCATTGGCATTCGCTCGCACCTTGGTCGATGACGTCTTGGGGGTACGAAACTGGTTGTACCTCGGTGGTCTGCCTTTACGACGCTTTAACATGGTGTAGAGATTTGGTGGGCGACAGTGGGTGTGTTAGAACAGTCGTTACATGCCGAGTAGACATTTATGTCGTCTGAGTGGCGTGGTGTGGTTTTTATGCGCATTTGAATGCCTAGCTGGAAAATGCTTGCGCAACAGAGGGTGAGTGTGAGCGCTCACAGGCCACTGGACACAATCATGATGTGACTTGCCCGCAGCTTCCTTGCTGTTATCGCTCTTGTTGTGACCGAGCTGGTCATGGCCTGAACAATCAGGGGCGATTTCCATGGTGATGACTTCATGGGGGTCTGCGCGACGTTCAGGTTGTACGTTGGGAGTCAGAATGGCGTGCTTGTCGTTGTCGGCAAGATCGTACATCATGTTGCCAGAAAGATCGATGCTGGCTCTCTCTGCCTGGAACGCATCCTTGTAGCTCACACGCTCGGCCACTGACCGCAGATGTGGTACACACTGGTCCAAGATTGTCTCCTTGCTATCCACAGTTGTCTCCGACAGCTCTGTCTTGGAAATGGCATTGGTTGCTGGCACGGAAGTTCGTGAAATGGGTCCCGGTGTGGAACCTGGCATAGAAAGAGCAACGCCTGCCCTGGAGCCTGTTTCAGTGTACCCTGCAGAGCGTTCAGCCAAGAGGTCATCAAAGCTTATGCAGGGTACAGCTGCACATTCGTGGTGGTTGAGTGTGGGTATGTCGTTTGAGTGACGTCCTTCACGAGGCCCGTCTACGATAATGGTCTTTGGCTGAGCTGAATTGGACGAAAGCACAGAGTCCGGAAGCTCAGGTGAACTGCAACGCATGGCTGCAACCTGGAGGCGGAAACCCTCCTGCGCCTTATCCTCGGTAGTCGTCAGGTTGAACTGGGTGGTGAAAGGGAGATCGGAGGGCGTCTGGCCGAAGGCAGCTATGAGCTTGGAGCTCCACTCCACCCTAGACTGCTGCTTGTAGCCTTCATACCGGTGCCACGCCGCTGCACTTTCCCGAAGATGGTCTACAGCCACGGTCCGTTTTTTTTATTTTCTGTCCAGTGGTGCAATTATATACGAATTCCAAATCCGGACGGAGGTGGTCTGTCGGTGACGTCAAAAAATGGGTGTTTCGCAGCGGTCGCGAGGACGAAGGGAAGTGAACAGCCAATGAGCGAAATGAAGCCTTGCGTCATCATTTTGAGGTGGCCTTCGGGACCGTATAGCAAAATGAAAAGTGATTGTAACGTGTTGAAAAATGTTTAACTACTATTGATCATTATCAAATGGTGTTGGCACAAGTTTTCAAATGTTTATCAAGGAATACGGCACAATATAAACGTATTTTTCTCGTTATTGTTTTGAAATAAAGCTAAATTTAGCGGGACGATACGTAGTGGCGCTAAGTACAACCCCGTTTCAAGCAGTTACTGTTTTCATATCTCCTCCACTATACAAACCTAAACGGCGCAACTTTCGAAGTTGTTGGCTCATTCGAGCGCAATCGTGGCGGAGGTCAACTGTACTAGTAGTCAACAGCAGTAGCGGCTCATCGGCGTTATCCGAGGCTCAGCGCGCGCTGGTGCTCGCCTTTATGGACGAACATCCCCAGCTCGTGGCGAATGCCATCGAGCTGCGGCACGGCGTCACCATCACCGACTGGTGGAGGCTGTGGCAAAAGCTCAGCGACGCGCTGAACCATGAAGTGCCTGAGCAGGAATGGCAGGCTTGGTGGCGCAGGTCCGTGCACGAGGCCCGCCGTGACACCGCCGCCATCAGCGACGCACAAACGTGAGTGACCGTCGAATGGCACGGGTAATTTGTTCTGTGACATTAGTGTATATTTTCAGGGGCACTGGAGGGGTTGGCTGCCTGGCTTCCGCGGCCGGGTTCTACAGTTGACTGGGATGACACGCTTCAGTGGCGTTTTTGGTCTCGCCTATCAACAGGTAAGCACTCTGCCGCCGCAGTATCACGGTTTTCTGAGTGGTACCATGACAGAGTTTGATATCTGAAGGGGTGCCTTTAGCGGAACCTTGTTAAACGGGAATAAAGAGCACGAGAAAGTAATCAAAAGTGGGTAGGTTTAACTAAAATCTCAGTTTGCAGCCCTTGCAGTACAAGGGGTATTAATTTATCATAAAACACGCAATGACTACGGGAGAGTGCATGCACTAAAATGGTGATACATGACATCAATGACCACTGAATTGCTGCAGAACATTTCCGCAGATGTTTAGTACTTAAGGTTGCAAAATAGCCAGAGTAACGAATACCCACTTTCTGAAAGATCATGCTTACTACACTTTCCAGCAGGCGAATGTTCCCACTGCTGCAGTGGAAATGGATGTGGAGGCCACTGAAGCGGCTGTAGATGGCAGTGACACAGTAACACGCAAGCATCTGAGAACTTAGTGCTTTATTGAGTGCAGGACTGGAACCTTGAGCAGGGCAACAAGGTGCTCAAGGTGAGTAGACCCTTTGTTTACATTTTACATAAGGGGCATAAGCATTCTACATGTTCTATTATGTTGACTGAAACCAACTTGGGCTATAAACAAGAACCATGCATTGTATTGAGGGCATGGTATCGGGTATCTGCAATGATAAACTGCCGGGCAAAAGGTTGGTTAGCCCTGGGGCTCTTTCATGGTGAGAGATGCATTTGAGGACATTATAAAGAGCAGTTTCAACAAACGTTAGTAGGTCCGCACGAGGAGGGCATAGCTTGTACACAAAGCTTCCCACTTTCAAAGGATGCCATCAGGCCAGTTGATCTTCAACTGAGGGGAAATTGTTGTGCCCGTTGCAATTCTTGGCAGCAGGAGCAGCTTCCATCCACGAGATGATTAAGGGTTTACCGGCAGCTCACTTAAACCTTTACACCATGACAATTCATCGCAGGTGCTGTGGGAGATGAAAAATCAACCACCCGCATCGCTTCTGCAGCACGGCGTGTGGCAGCGGCACAGGAGAAGGCGGCAGCGGTGCAGGAGGGCACTGGCCATGGCTGAGGGCTTTCTGCGAGAAAGGGATACGTAGTTTAGTTTAATTTTTTGTCATGTGTTCAATGATTTTTCTTGTCATCATTCATTAATGATTTGTTGGTTTCAATGTGTTTAGGTGCTGCTGTTCATGTTCAATTTTATACGCTTCGGGAGATATATACATATACATAGTTTAGTTTGTTTTTCGCCATGTTTTCAACTTTTTATCATTCATAATTGGTTTAGTGTTTTTGATATATTTACGTCTTGCTGTTCATGTTCTACTTTATTCGTTTTTTGTTTGCATTTAGTACATAATGTTACCACATGTGTAATTTAGGTATGTGCACCTGTGTAGCGGGGAACATGGTGGTAGCAGAAGAGGAGGACGTTCAGTTGGTGGCAAAAGCTCGCTGCTGCCCGTTCACTGCGGTATACCGTCGAGTCGACCGTTACGCCTGCTTCGAATAAACCCCTCGTAGACGTAACAGAGTGGTTGAGGTGCTGGGTACGACACATCGACGTACCACGGAGCTACAGCTGTTCGGAGTTCGCCGGAGCCGTCGTCTTGCCGGTCTGCCGCCGACAACAATCGTCATGACCCAGAGCGAAGGTCAGGAATCAACCGCCTCGACTTCGCGCCAATCTACACTGGCTACACCAAGGCATCACTACATTGAACCCCGCCCGTTCGCGGGAATGGCAGGAGATGATGTGGACGCGTGCCTAACGCACTACAAAAGGGTGAGCCGGTACAACCACTGGAACTCTATCGATCAGCTGGAAAACGTCGCGCTGTTTCTCACGGACACTGCCCTGATGTGGTATGAAAACCACGAAGAGTCCTTGACAACACGAGCTATTTTTGCTCAAGAACTCAAAAAGTGTTTTGGTGACTCCGACTCAAGAAAGAAAAGCGCGGAGCGGACTCTGCCGGAAGAGCCCAGACTCCTGGAGAAACCTGCACTGCCTCTATAGAGGACGTTCTTAAGCTTTGCAAGATTATAAACCCGCAGATGTCTGAAGAAGACAGGGTCGGACACCTATTGAAAGGCATAGCGGAAGACGTTTACAATTTTCTGATAGGCAGGGATGACCTCACTTCTGCCTCCGACGTCCAACATCACTGCCGCACGTTTGAAAAATTGAAGACTCGTCGCATCGCCCCGAAATTTGGTAGGCTGGCAAATGTGACAACGGTTGCCAGCGTCGACGTGAGCCCACCCACCGACCTTGCCGCTACTATTCGGGCAATTGTGCGTGAAGAGCTGCAACGACAAGGTAGTAGGGTTGACGAAACCATTCCTCATCCACCTACCAATCCACCCTACTACACGGCGGCACCATCAGCTTCTTTGCCACCATCGGTATGTGTGGCAGACATCCGCGAAACTGGAAATCAGCGGCCACGTCGTGACTCATTCGTCGCCGACCAGCGATATGGCCAACGCCTTCGGCACGGCCCCGCCACACAGAGGTGGGCAGCCCCCGCTCAACAAGCTCGTCACCGAGCCTTCACAGCTGAGCGGTCCCAGCATTGGTTCGGTGAGCGTCCTCTACCAGTCTGTTACAACTGTGGCTTCGAAGGACACATTGCCAGGTATTGCAATTACCGGCAGCCGCCAAGGTATGACCGATCACCGAGATTTAACCGTTCTGGCGTTACCCGAGCACCGACATTCCCGGGAAGCGGGTCTACGAGATCCCAGGACCGCTACGAAACCAATCTCCGGCCTCTGACCGCAGTGTGACACCACAACCTGCCCCTCGTGCCAACCGATCACCGTCTCCTCGGCGCCGCCACTAAAAAAGACGTATACCCACTCCCACGGATTGATGATGCTATCGACTGTCTATCATCGGCCTCTTACTTTTCGTCTGTGGATCTGAGGTCAGGCTACTGGCAGATTCCAATACACGAGGAAGACAAGGAGAAAATGGCATTTGTTACAACAGATGGACTATTTGAAATCATTGTGATGCCATTCGGACTCTGCAACGCCCGCAACTTTTGAGCGATTTATGGACAACATTCTGCGTGGATTGAAGTGGGAAGTGTGTATGTGTTACTTGGACGACGTTGTAATTTTTGGGCGCACCTTTTGTGAGCACAACACACGCCTTGACCTCGTACTGGACTGCCTAAGCAAAGCACGTTTCGTGCTCAACTCAAAGAAATGTCGTTTTGGAGAGCGCCAAACACTCGTCCTTGGACACTTAGTAAACAATGAAGGCATACGACCGGATCCCGCCAAGACGGCCGCAGTGGAGGCATTTAAGCAGCCAAACTCAGTTAAAAAACTGCGCAGCTTTTTGGGGCTTTGTTCATACTTTCGCCGATTCATTCCTGGCTTTGCCAATATTGCATACCCGCTCACGTGTCGGCTTCAGAAAGGTGCGCAGTTTGACTGGACCCCGGAATGCGAGTCTGCTTTTTCGGAGTTGAAGTTTCTTTTGACGTCCCATCCGATTCTTCAACACTTCAATCCTCTCGCTTCCACTGAGATTCACACAGACGCCAGCGGTATTGGTGTAGGTGCTGTCCTGGTTCGACGCTTCGATAATCAAGAACACGTCGTAGCGTATGCAAGTCGCTCGCTCAGCAAGTCCGAGCGTAACTACACTGTCACAGACCAAGAATGCCTCGCAGTAGTCTTCGCAGTGCAGCGCTTCCGCTCCTACCTGTACGGACGCCCCTTTACCGTCGTGACAGACCATCATTCTCTCTGCTGGTTGGTTAATCTGCGTGACCCATCTGGTCGGCTGGCGCGCTGGGCACTTCGTCTACAAGAATATGACTTCACGGTTTCGTATAAAAGCAGCCGACGTCACGCTGACGCAGATTGTCTTTCGCGACTACCGCTTCCAACGTTGGAATGTGACGCGGGCACCTCCGATACCTACATTGCATCACTCGACCAACCATTTCCTGATAACAAGACCTTTAAGGATGAGCAACAAAGGGACAGCACCATACAACAGCTTCTTGCTACCAAACCAAAATCATCGCCTACGCGCTTCTGCATCCGAGAAGGGCTAGTTTACAAAAAGAACTACACCAACACCGGCTCACGATATCTTCTGGTGGTTCCGAAGAGTCTTCGCGTTTATGTCTTGCAGGCTATGCATGATGACCCAACATCCGGTCATCTAGGCACAGCAAAAACTCTTTGCCGTCTTCAAGAAAGATTCTACTGGCCCAAAATGCGCCACACGACGGAACAATACGTGCCTAGCTGCAACGAGTGTCAACGTCATAAGCGCCCAACAAGTGCTTCTTTAGGGCGATTACATCCGGTGCCGCCCCCTAGAACTCCATTCGAGCAAGTCGGGATTGACCTCCTTGGACCCTTTCCCCGGTCTTCTAATGGAAATCGCTGGATAGTCGTTTGCACCGACCATTTAACACGGTACTGCGAGACCGCTGCCATACCATCGGCAACTGCAGCTGATGTGTCTTCCTTCATGCTACGTTTTGTCATTCTTCGACATGAGCCTCCCAAAATCGTAATCAGTGACCGTGGCCGACAATTCACAGCAGACGTGATGGAAGAGATGCTTCGTGTCTGTGCTTAAAGGTTTCGGCACTCTACACCATACCATCCCCATACCATCCCCATACTTTGTACAAGGAGTGCAGCATTTTTTATGTTCGATATATGCATTCCTCAATGCATGTTCGAGCTGTTCTAGTGGCAGTGTTTTTTACCCACATTTCAAAGGTGTCTAGTCATTCACACGGAGACCACGAGTGTATAGTTGACATTTTCTGTTAATGTTTCTGTGATATTTGTATTGTCCCACTGTGTTTTCTAGCTCACTGTGATTTTTATTCAGCATTACCACATAGTGTAGTAATGTGATATCTTTTTGCATCACACTGTTTTGCAGTTCACTGTGTTATTTTCATTTCAGCACAATGAGACTAAGATGCAACAACTACTTTCTGAATCTTGTTTGAGAGCGCTAAGCTAGTAAGTGGTCATCTCGCACAGTTTCACAAAGGAAAATGGTCATCACAGCAACATGCCAGCGATTTATTTCATCTAGTTTTCATTGTAAGCGACTCTTTGCGGGAATAAATTTCGAACATGGTATGGTTTGTGAGCCGCGAGATGGCTGAGCGAATTATTCATGCTGTGTGTTATCAAAACAACTCGCCTGTTGTTTGCCGTCTTGATTTGCGTATTTTTTAGCATTGCAGCAAGACTGCAGTCGTGAATTCAAATTAAATGTTATTTTAACATTCACACAATGTTTAGGACAATGAGCAAAAAAACAGCACAACTTGACGAGCACAATTGCTCGTCAAGCCTGGCGTGCACAATTGAATGCTTGTAGTCAGGCACTATGAGAAGATATGGACTTATGTATCATGTGTTCATACAGCATGTTACTAATGGAATCTCGATTTTTATGCGTTCTGGTGAAAAGAATTTTGAGACGTTGCTGCATTGTTCGCACAATTTTGTGATAGCAACATTCAGCACAGAGTGCCGTTCATATATGCTTGCTCCGATCTTGTCTGTTGTGACTGTGATCGCTAATATGGAAAAGGGTGTTTCTGTTGCATATTTCATGTGCCATTTAAAGAAAATGCAGCATTTTGACATTGCCACCTTGCTTCATATTGAAGCAAAAGTAAGTACTTTGTGTATTCAAATGTGGCAAACACAGCCCTTTCATGTCTAGATGCACTAGAATGAGTGTAAATAAATTATGTGTGGGATATGAAAACATGACACTCACCGTTCCTGTGTACTTCAAGAAAGGTCCAAGACAGCGCTGCTGCCGTCTCTGAGCAGCACGTTGCGCGGTGTGAGCATATGGCTCCCCCTTGGCTCTCCATCGTCATCCTCAGCTGGTGGCATGTCCACGACATACTCGTCCAAGGTCCAGTCGCCTGCATGCAACGCAATGTTGTGGAGAGCAAAGCAAGCATAGATAATTTGCGCTGCCCGATCAGGGTTGTAGAGCATCGTTCGAAAGTGCTGCAAGCAGTGGAACTTTCTTTTCAACACGGCGATACACCTTTACACAACATTGTGCATGGATGCGTGCTCCTTGTTGTATCGGCCTTCGGAAGTGTTGCACGGTTGACTGCCAAGGACTGGAATTAGGATCCATGGCTTGAGGGGATAGCCTGCGTCTCCTGCAATGTAAGCATAAAAGCTGAGTGCTCTGCCCAGATAGTACACATTAATACTTACGAAGCAGATATTCGCCAGGCTGCAGATGTGCAGCTAGGCGTGCACGCAGTGGGTTGTGTTCCCACACCCAGGAGTTGTGGCACTAATCTGGGAATCATGGGTCTATGACAATTATGCGCAGCCATGCTTTGCACAGCTGCGATGAGGAGCGATATAAAATAGTACTGCATTTATACTAAGAATAAATCCCTTTTTTCTACGCATATGCAGGAAACAATGCGTACTAGTACAGTCATTGATACAAGGAGCTTCACTTAGAAGGAAACACAGGGTGTAGAACACTGAGGAGGGGGGAGGGTGGGGGCAACGACCCCACCTCTGCTGTACACATAGCTACGACTTCCATTGAATGATCGATAAGTGAAAAGCTACGCGTTGCTCTTGAGAAAGAACACTCGTAAATACCAAAGCCAGCTCGTGCAATTGTGATTGTAAGCACTTTTGGGTTGGAAATACTTCCCTGTCGTATATATACTTCTGCTACGTCTGCTGCCCATATTACCGATTACCTCTAAAATGCACAATTCAATTGCGTATGCATGCCAGTGCAAAAACGGCAACTGGCTCACGCACAAAACACTTGCCACTTATTATTACCGAGGCCTTGCGAGCCACCATCTAGCTCGCACCCAATTCCCTGCAGGTTCTTTTTCATTCGTTGCATTATTACTTTTTCCAGCTTTGGCGTCACAACTGAACAATTGCTCCGAAGGGCGAGTAATAAACGATCCTAACAGTACTTACGATCATGACGTTCAGGACATAATAGCCCCTTCTGTACATGAAGCTCGCCGTGTCGGCCAGTCTGAATCCCTCTGGCTTGCGAATGGTGACCAACGTGCCATCGGCACACGCCAGCACCCCTGGGATGCAACCGCGTAGCACAAACTCCACCTTTGCCTCATCGCTTAAGAGCTGTTGTCAGTAGGAAGTCCGCCACCCTTTTTCTAGCAGCCACGGTAATGATCGCCTCCGTCACCTCGTGGGTGGTGTTGCTCACCGCCGGCTGAGACATGCCGATGTGTTCCTCGCGACCAATGCTCTTCTGGAAGCTACCGGTGGCGAAAAATCGCAACGCGCACACCACCTTTCTCTCTGTGGAAAGGCCACTGGCTCGCTGGCATCCGATGATAGGGTCAAGTTCGTCACACAAGCTACGCACTGTTCGTTTGAACAGACGAAAACATTGCCGGAACTCTTCTTCGCTGAACACTTCAAACGCATCTTTTACCTCGCGTCGTCGCCTCTAATCGGTTAAAGCTACCGCACAGGCAAGGCGAAGTACCGTGTCAGTGGGAAACGCCATGTTGTCTAAGTGCCCCGGTGCTGAAAAGTCGCGCACTTTTTCCATTTAAATCCAATCCAGGCCACCTTGCAGCCATTTCAGTCCATCCGGTTGCTTTCGACAGTCTCTACGACCGTACCTTCGCCTTTCTCCGAAAACCGAAAAAAAAGTCACGTGACACCCCAGTCCACGTCACTCATAACGTCACAGCATTCGTCACAGCTTGTATGGGCCAATCGCGTGCGACTCAATGGAAGAGACCGCCTTTGTCCGGATTTGGAACTTTTACGTTATTGCGCCAAAGGCCTCGAGCATTGATATCGCGTTGATGGTTGCCACCCAGCTGTCGGCGTCCTTCCGGACACTATGGAATTCCGGCAGTTCGCAGACGGCTGGTGATTGTGAGGTGGCAGGTGGCAACGCAGAGATCACTGACGTGAAGCAGTCGAGCTGGTGGGAGAGCTCTATCAGAAAAGACCGAAGCTCCCTGCGTTGCTCCGGTGTGCTTGCCTCAGGGTCGTATGAGGGAGCTACATCCAACAATGCGTTAATGTCACACAATGCTGGCAACATTGTAGGAGCTTGCTCGCCGATCAACGCTGTCAGTTCGCTAGTCTCGACGCGGAGTAGCGCGATGGTACGCCGCAGGTCCACGGTGCTGTCGGGCGTTAAGCCTGAAGAGTCAGTGGCCGTGGTCGTTGAGTAAGTAGGAATTGCGGCACTCACCCCGGTGAGGTCGACGAGCAGGGAAGCCTGGACGGCGTTCCGTGGCAGCTCGCTTGTTGAAAGAGTACCGCAACGGGAATGTAGGCCATGGGAAACGTGAGCGGCATTTCCAAGGGACAGGAGACGGTGCGGATCCCTGCCGGTTTGAATCAGGTCATGGCCTAGAACCACAGGGGAGACCTGGATGCCGTCCACAGGTGGTCTGAAAGGTGGCTGAAGCGGCGGGTGGGACTCCATCGCTAAGGAAGCGTGAACGGCGTTCCTTGATGAAGACGCCCACGCTGCCGACGAACCACGAAGACACGTACCTTTGGCTTTCTGCACAATCGTGGTGGTTCAGTGTGGGTATGTCGTTTGAGTGACGTCCTTCACGAGGCCCGTCTTCGATAGTGGTCTTTGGCTGAGCTGAACTAGCTGAGCTTGCGAAGTACGCGTGGACGGCGTCCCTTGTGAAATGGTACCGGTAACGAGTACTGCAGCCGCCGAGGAGGCCTTGACGCCGTCCCCGAACGGTGGTGGCAGTGGCGGCAGGTGAACAGCTGCCAAGGAGGCTTTGACGCCGTCCTCAAGCAGCGCTTACCGCTGCTGTCCTGGATGACGAAGCCGGTTCGTAACACTTCTTCTTCATCGACTGCGCCATTGTAATGAGCAAGACAGAGAACAAGAGACAACACCCGATCCTGGGCCAGCTGTTCTTGATCTGTCCTTCGTCTTCCTCTGCTTCTTCCAGCTAGCTCCTCGCACCCAGAGCCCCGATTCTGCTGCTCTTAGTCGTCAGTGCTCATCACAATCTATCTATCTATCTATCTATCTATCTATCTATCTATCTATCTATCTATGTAGCCGCCTACGACTATTGGGTTTCCTTGCCATTTCGATAATGATATCGATACGAAAATTCGTGTGGCATAACGAGACTGTATGATAAGCATAACGGAATAGTCGACATGAAAATCATAACATGCGTGTCATGAATTTCATAATTTACATGTCCTTGTCTTCCTGCTACTCCGATGGTTTCGTGCACTTGACCTATTGCAAAACTGGTATGATGTGACGTGGCTGCATGGTTAACACCAGCGACATACCCTACATAAAAACCATCACATGCGTCTCATGTAACAACATGACTACATGCCACATTCAAAGCGTCGATAGTCTTCGACGTTACCCGGCACGCGTGCGCGCCAGCGTTCGTTTCGTCGCGTCAGGCCGGCGATACCCCGCCAAGCGCCGATCTGCGGGCCATATACTTGCAGGCGCGCGCCGCGTTGCGTTGGTTTGACGCATGCGCGTTTCAGCGAGCCTGGCGTCCCTCTCATACGAAGACATGCAGACGCAGCACTATGGACGCAGTGCGGTCTGGTTAGCGTCGTGGGCGCGCATTGCAGCATTGATTTATTGATTGATTAGAACTTTATTTTGGTCCTGAGAAGACGCAGGGGAGACACCGCGCCACCCGGCTAATCCCACGTAGGGACTGTCAAGCCGAGCTTGGTGGCCCGTTCACGGGCAGTCTGGACGGGCAAGGTTTGATCGTCAAGCTCGGTGCTGCGTAAGAGCGCAGCCCACCTGTCCTCGCTGAGGGCGGAGCCGGTCGCTTCACACTGCCACAACACTTGGTCGAATGTTGCTAACAGTCCAAAGGCGCGGCACTCCACACTTGGATACCGTTCAGGGTACATTGCATGAAGAAACGCAGGGTTACCATGCGCACTGGCTTGCAATAGTCTAAAGGTAACTGCCTGAGCCCTTCACAAGGCAGGTTGAGGGAAGGGGAATACCCTTCTTGACAGATAGATGCGCTTTGCAATTTCGTTGAACGTAAGTAAGGGTTCCCAGTGAGGCAGAGAACTGTGGAGGCGGCGCGGTCAGTGAGTGCTCGCGCGGCCTCGTGTGCGCCTTCGTTAGGGTTAGAGGTAGAGCCCTCAATTGACCCTAGGTCAGTGAGAAATCAAATGAGAGATTGGGGCGTGATACACTTGATGCTTTGGAGAATGCGGAGGGCCTGAGGGGCTACTATCCCGGTTTCGTAGGGTTTGATAGCCGCCTTAGAGTCGCTGTATATTGACTCTTCGACTATCTAGCATAGCCAGCGCAATCGCAATCAGTTTGGCTATCACAAGCTTCGATGTGCGTGCCGTGGCGGTGCAAGTGAGCCTGGAATTTGAGTCGATGATGGAAACAGGGAATGCCTCTTGTGGGACATATGGCGCAGCATCCACTAAGCTTGCATCAGTGGGGTTGCTACGGACGTGTTTGAGCAGAGCTCTACCCCGCGCCCTTCGTCGACCGACGTCGTGCGCAGGGTGCATACTGCGGGGAATGGGTGCGATGCGCAGTTGAACCTGGTGTCTCTGGGAATCTGCATGAAATCGGGGCATTAGTAAATAAAGTTGAGGCCCAAATCGTTGAGTATCTTGTGGCCCGATATGGTTCAGAAAAGCCCGAGCAGCTGAGAACGCTGTTGCGCCTCGCATATCTCTTTTAGTGTATTGTGAAAACAGAGCTTGAAAAGGCTTTTAGTGCGAGTGCTTACAGGCAAGCTGAGTGCGAGCTTCAAGACTTTTCATATGAGGTAATTGACCTTACTCCTCTATGCAACATGCCAATTATGCATGGCCGCCGAGTACGAAATGTGGCATCGCACAAGTGCATGTATGATGTGGGTTAGATTGTCTTCCTTGGTACCCCGGTGTCTATTGGTGATACTACGGATGAGACCGATAATACTTTCCGTCTTTGTAGAGATCTGTCTGAGTGCAGCTTCGTTACCGCCGTTAGACTTGATATACATTTTCAATATTCGGAGTGAATCCACTCTGGGTACTGGGGACCCGTCTTCAGTGAAAAGCCGTATTTCACTTTGAGACGCAGTTTTCCAGGAACGGTTGGCGTCGTCTCGGGGTATTTTCTTGAGAGCCGAAGTTCAGATTTTGATGGGGAGCACCTGAGGCCGTTGGCACGGAGGAAACGTTCAGTCACGTCAGTTGGGCGCTGCATGGCTTCCTCAACTTGACCATCGCTCCAGCCGGTGCTCCAGATGATTATATCATCTGCGCAGATGATATGATTGATGCCTTGAACCTTCATGAGTTCCTTAGAGAGCTCGATCATCATGACGTTAAGTAGTGTTGGTTAAATAACTAAGCTCTCTGGCGTGCCGACTGAACCGAGGTTGATCTCTCATGAGAAGTACCCTTCGATCTTGAGCTTGGCAGTTCTCTGGCAAAAGAAGGATCTCGCGAAGTTGTGTACACTCTTTCCTAGCTCTACGCTGGCAATAGACTGGATAATGAATTCATGAGAAATGTAATCGAAAGCCTTCTACAGGTCTAATCTAAGGATGACTCTGGTATCTCCTGTGGTCCGGTTGATGATCTGATGCTTTATCAGCTTCATGGCATCATGTGTCTAGAAGCCAGCTGTAAAACCAATCATATTGTGGATGTACTTGTCATTGGTCTCGAGGTGCACCTTGAGTTGGTTCACAGCGGCTCTGCGTCCTTACCGACACAGGAAGTTAAGGAAATTGGATTTAGATTATATATTCCCGGTGCTTTACCAGGTTTCGGGATTAGTACCGTGTAAACCGTCTCCCACTGTGCGGAGATTTTCCCACGGCGCCACACCTCATTATACTTTTCCGTGAGGAATTTGATGGAGTCATCATCAAAGCTCTTGGGCATCTTATTAGTTATGCCATCAATGTCTGGGGTGGACTAGACATTTGGGGAAAAGAGAGCCTGTTGGATCTCGGCCACAGTAAAGTCCTGGTCGAAGTCTAGCACGTGACACCCCGCGTTGTCTAAAAACTGTGGGTGCAGAGCTATTCGCGACTCGCAGATATTTGCCTAAGCGCTTGTTGAGAACCAATCCGTCCGAGGTAGAGTCAGTAGCAAGATGTATGGCTAGCGCGAGGGATTGCCTCTGGCTGGACCTGGTGGTGCTGTAATCGAGAAGGTGTTTAAGATGACCTCAGCTCTACCCAGATCTGAGCTTACCCTCGATGCTCTCCCAGAGCTCATGCCATTGATCTTTACACAGGGTCTTGCAGTGCTCCTCGATCACACTGTTGACATTGAAAACCTTCTTGGGGAGCTTCCTGTTATGCTTCTGCTCCTTCCACCTCGTGAGTAGAGCTTGCTTGGCTTCTGGTAGGTGGAACCTGCTGTCCATGTTTGCAACGTCGAGGTTTGTGATGACCTTCTTTGTCGCTGCCGTGGCGTTATCGCTGATTTCTTTGTACCATCCTTCAACATCTCTCCCGGTGGTAGGTGCGCTCTCAGCTCTGACTTGGTGGAAATCGTCCCAATCGACCGCCTTAAATCTTTTCGTTAACGGGCAATCGCGAAGGATACCTCGATGGCGCAGGGGTCACTTCCGGGGTCTAGAGGTGTATTTACCCACTTGACCCCAACTATATTCTTCCCAAAAGTGAGGTCCAGGGTGGTATCCTGGCACGTGGAGTTACCGCTCTTATGCCTAGTTCACACTGAAACATCCGCTTTCTACAGCGACCGAAATTTCCCTGCCGCCAAAACGCAGCGTCATTCGCACTGGACGCGCCCCGCGCCGCCGAATATGCCATCTACTACGGGGCGAACGCGGGATGGATGCGCTGTCACCTGGTTGTTGTCGCGGCTCGCAAACGCTACTACGCTATGCGGTGGTGTATACTTCGACGATTCTCGTACGCAAGAAGCAAGAAAAGACAGTACTGCTTACTTTGCTGGCAAGTGGCTGTCTTGCAATGCACGAAGAACAGAAAAAACCACTAACGCCAGCGGCGTTGGTGGGTTCGTTTTGCTCTGCAAGATCGCAACAAGCTCGGTCACGCCAACAGCGAAGAGCAGAAAAAACCAGCGACGCCAGCGGCGTTGGTGGGTTCGTTTTGCTCTGCAAGATCGCAACAAGCTCGGTCACGCCAACAACATGCTCGGTCACCTCTTCCACGAAATACGGATGCGAAGTAGGCACAGAGTAGGTTGTTTCAATATTCCAGTTGTTTTCAACATTCAGTTACGTGCACTGCGGCATAACAAGTGAGTAGGGCTTGCCGCCATTTTTCAAAATTCCTTGACTAGCGCTGCTATTGGTCCGTGGTGACCGATTCGGTGGCAGTCGCCGCAAAAATTGGTCCGAGAGCGATAAGCGCGGAGAGGGCCCTTTCGGCGAATTTCGCCGCCACCGAACCGGATTCGGAGCACTTTCGGCGGCCGGAATGCTCAGTGTGAACGCGGCCTTAGTGGGGAAATTCTTATCAGTGATAAGCTTTGAGTCGGCTGCTTTCGCACTTTGCCATAGCTCGCGACCCTTGAAGTATCATACATGTATCCCCACACGTTTTGTGGGACGTTGAAATTCCCGACGATGACAAGGGGGTAACCACTGGCCAAGCTAACAGCCCTTTTAGGGACAGAGGGAGCTCTCGCCCTGCGGTAACTGGCACTGCAGTATTCTTTCTTATTCACTATAGGAATTAAAAGGTGGTTTCTTCGGAGGCTTTATTTGGGTGAGTTCATTATAATTTCACTTATTACGTACTCAATGTCTTTGGCAACTGCACCAAAGTCACGCGATACGTAATTGTACCTTTTGCTGATAGGTGTGGCAACTCCCCTACCTCCTGAATGTGATGACGCCACTAGGTAACTGTTACAAGCTGCCACTCTAGCGTCGCCAGCGCGAAGTCGGCGACGGGAATGACAGCAGGTTGGTTCGTTCCGTACGCAAGCAGAGACAGTGAAGAGATCAGAGACGTGAGAAAACAAAACAAACTTTACTCTAGTGATAGTGCAGCACACGAGATGTAATATAACACTTCCATACAACTAACAAGATACATCGACACTTGATACAATTAAAGAAATATATAACAGAAACAATAAATCAGCTTACGAGAGAGAACTATTACAAACTACACAAATAACAAGAATAGAACGACGGATGAGAAAGTTCGAAGATATAAACAGGTGAAGGCATACGTGTGATGACGGGCAGCGTGTTGTCCCCGACGGTCGGATGCGAGAAGTCGAAGAGAGTTCTGGCACGACTGCGATGTCTGCGGTGTTGCAACGCTGGTGGCTCCGGGAGGCTAGTGCTTGCAGGTGACTTCGAGCAGGTTGAGCTAACTCGAAGCGAAGTCCCGATGTCTACGTTGCAGACGTTAATATCGCGTCACAGCTAGACGAACGGCTAAGTTTAGGTGGCCAGCCGATACAGAGCCACACTAAAAACTTCTAGAAGAGATGCTTGTTGATCTGTTTCTACACCATGTCGGTCAGCGACTAGTCTGCCTAGCAGGGCAAAATCCTGCGCTTAAATTCCCCTCGTGTCTCCTCGCTCTTTTCCTTGGGGACAAGAGACCTCTACCTGGGTCCAATCATGCGCGTTTAATTGAGGGGAAACTCCGCCCCAAAAATATTTTGACCCCACCCCTTTTTAATAGGGAGAGGGCCCGCAACTAGCGAGAGTGACAACCTGTCGAGTTGTTGTCATACGGCTTGGCCACCAGAGCGTTTCCCACGCTTTTCTCCGTGGGTAGGGTCAACCACTTAGCTCTCAGCCGGGCGTCTTGTAGTCTAATCCTTGTACGGGGTATACCGCGGCCTTCTACGTCCTTGCAGACGTCGCCACGGTTATAAAAGGATTAACTGTCGGCGGCGACGTTCTAAGGAGAGCACCCCCATTTTGCACTTATCGGTTCCCTTTCATGTGCCGCCGTTTCTCACGGTCAGTCGGGGAGTACGGCGCCCGTTAATTGCGGTGACGCGGTGTCGCCGAAAATAGCCGTCCGTGACAGTAACCCTGGAGTTTGTTGGGCGAGCAAGACACAAATTGCTGAACAGCGATAATTTGGGGCTGAACATCGAGAGTTCCTAAATATTGCTGTAGAATGGGCTTTTTGTGAGTAAACCCGCCACAATTCCGTTGCCAGATCCCGAAGTTTACGTCCGCATAATCCATGTTTAGGCTGAGAGATGTTGAGCAGCTGGAGCAGCCCGGAAGATCGCGCCCGCAGTCGGCAACGCTAGTACATTGCGTTATGCTGGGACGTGCAAAGGAGTCGGACTGGGGTCTGTCCTGGCAACGACCTCTTCTAACTTGCTTATGGGTTCACTCACTGCTCCTAATCCCATCTTGAGGTGCGCCACGGCTTCTTAAATTTTCGTTTAGGTAGCCTGCATGTTGACGAAGGAATCCTTGAGTTCCGACAGTAAGTTTACCGCCTCTTCTTCTTGTGTATTCTCACCCGCTCGGTGCTTGGTTCCGCTAGACCTGTGAAGGGCCTTAGACGTATTCATGGCGACGGATGATGAAGTGGGCGGCGCCGAAGAGGGCGAAAACGCGAAATTTCTAATCTCCGCCATCTCAACAGCTAGCCTGCTAATTTCTCGCTTGAGCTGCGCGTTTTCTTTCCTCAGCTGCTCGTTTGCTCGCCGCATCTCGTCGAGCTTGCTCGCATGGGGAGATTTGATTCGTCGCCTCTAGGAGACACGTCCTCCTCGGGCTTTATTGGCCCAGTAGAGCGTCGGCTCCTTGTGTTAGAGGTGGTGGGCGTGCGGGAGCGGGACGTGGTCGGCCTCAACGAAACGTGCCCGGCCTCGAGGTGGAGCGAAGCTGAGAAGTGGAACTTCCCTGGTCCTGTTCTGCCGACCTGGAGCGCGAGCGGGAACATACCCTGGAGGCACTGTGGTGCCTAGACCCGGAGTGGCCTTCCAAGCATCCCCTGGAGCGGGGGCGTCCTCTGCGCTCAGCATCCGTGGTGGGTGACGAAGACTGGAACTTGTCCGCAGTGTCGAGGAGACGTTGCGGGGACAGAGACGTGGCACCAGCCGTTCTGGCATGCTCACTGCGAAGACGACGCACAATGTACGGGATCTTGAAACTTTGAGCACAGTCTTTGCCAGCCGTGCGATGCTGGCTACCACCGAGTTCGCACTTGGGAGTACACATATGTTGGTTGTCGAGGTTGCGGCACCAAAGCCTCGGCAAATCATGTCACCGGGAGTGGGGCACACGTCAGCAAGTTTGACAAGATGGCTTCACGCATAGCACGTTGATTTGCTTACGGTAGAGTGAGCACTGCATCAGCGCCGATCCATACCTGACAAAGTTTGGTACACGATACCCGTCGAAAGAGACGATGACCGTGCCAGTATGGGCTATTCTCTTGGCTGCTAAAGCAAGTAAATTATTCGTCTTAACATAGACGACGTCTGGGCCGCCTTGAAGGGGGACGTTCCGAATCACCCCTTTGCACGTGCAGAGGATGATTCTGTCCCACACTCCACGTACGTGGAGTGTGGGGCAGTCTCATGGACACTTAGCTCGTGAACTTTGCGGTAAATGAGTATTCGCTTCATCCGGACGTATCGGCCTGCATTTTCACGCTTGGAAGTACTGGCAACCATAATACTTTGCTGCAGATTCGGGCATAGAGTATCCTGGCACAAATCTTCCTGGCTTATTCCAGCGGCAACTAGTATGGCGTCTGCCACCGTGGCTGCGGCACTTTTCGAGGCATTGAGTCTACCTCTCGGCCGGATCACAATCTTGATGTCATCTTGAGGAAGTGAGGGCATCTTTCCCGCCCGTACTACTTTGGCATTCCGCGCAGCGCCACTCAATTTGCCGCGGCATGCACCTAGCTGCGACGATGGCGCGTCAGAGTCAGCAGTGCGTGTTTTGGCACAAGCTCTTCTGGCACCAGCGGACTGCCAAACTTTATCTTGAGTAAACTCTTCATCTGAAATATCCTCTCCGTGCACTTACTACTTCTTTGTAAGCAATTATTTCAGTGCACAGGGACTCCGATGTGCCGGCCGTAGGCGAGAATAGGCCCTGCAAAAGCGCTAAGCCACTCGTTAGGGTTAAAGAGGGCACCGCTCGACAGGAAAAGAAATTGTTCCTAACTTGGCAAGAAATAGCTCACTATGGTCAAATATGGTATCGGTAAGATCCCGATGATTTCTCGGAACCGACCGAGCAACGGTTCATGAACACTTGTCGAAAAAGCTCTAGAAACAGATTTAGTTGCGCGTCCGCAAGAGCCGTACGAACGCAGCATCCCATAGACGTCAGACTCTGCCCAGGCGGCGCTGCGAAAAACGCCGCAACTAGAGCCCCTATAGCCACGTCGGCCATAATTGTGTAGTGCACAGAGAGCCGTCTGCAAGCGGATGTGCATAGGCTCTCCTCTTTTGTTGGTCTTGAGAATCAGTTTCTGAAAAATCAAGGACCTGGAAAGCTTCTTCCTTCAATCCAAGCTCGCTTCATAGAAGTAGGAAGCTGATGAAAATGGAATGTGGGCAGAATGCAAAATATATTTATTTGGGCGTGCTGCACCTGGCAGTTTAAGTGCAAGCGAGCATTGCATGACATCGTGTTCAAGGCCAGCGCTAAATGATTCTAAAGCGTAGAAGTGCAAACACAAAAAATATATGCGATCAGTGGTACGAAGCTCGCTTTATCCAGCATAAACGGCCGTGGGGATTTTCACTTTGCGTTGCAAACTCCATCAATTTCTCGCTTGCTGTGCCTTTAGATGTTTTTTTTACGCATACTGGATTGCTCTGGTGACAGTTGCCTTCCGTTTATATATACTGCAAATGGTGATACTTACGTGTCCAATTTCTCAGTCTACAACGAAAGGCAAAACTGATGCTTTCGACATAGCTCCGGTAATCCCAAGAACCAACAACAACAAAAAAGAAACAAACAGTTTGTGCACGGTCACGAACATTTTGCGATTTACATGAATGATGCACGTGTTCGCATTTTCTAGTTAAAGCTAGCACTTAGAGCCTTCAAAGCTCTAGTATAGGTAACGTGTAGTGGTGATTACTTATCGGTAATCGCAGCATGTACGATGTTTATCGCGGCCGGGCGTCACCTGTCTATATACTGTTGCACGTCGCACACCACGGTCAGACGGTCTGTTAAGCATCATATTTCAAAGTTGCCACGATTATCCTTTAAGACTACTCAAAACAAAAACAGGGGACCTACATTATCACACTTATTCAGATAGATATGTGGGGTTTAACGTCTCAAAACCACCATATGATTATGAGAGACGCCGTAGTGGAGGGCTCCGGTAATTTTGACCACCTGGGGTTCTTTAACGTGCACCCAAATCTGAGCACACGGGCCTACATTTCCGCCTCCATCGGAAATGCAGCCGCCGCAGCCGGGATTTTAACCCGCGACCTGCGGGTCAGCAGCCGAGTACCTTAGCCACTAGACCACCGCGGCGGGGCTATCACACTTATTCAAGTAAACGGATGTGGAAAACGCGAGTATTCACTTACCCAACACGACGTGAACATGTTCGCAACAGCTCGTAATTAGCACTATCGCCATCCTGCTTTGCGAAAGCTGCGGAAATCAGTAAAACTGAAGTCATATACGTTCGTGACAATTCCCAACGCAACAGTAGCGTCGACCAGAGTCTTTTCTGCAGAGCGCAGAGCTGTTGTGGTTGCTCTTGTTTTCGCCATCGTTCGGGCGAGAGAACCAGCAAGCACTTCACGGCGGTTTAAAAAGCATCCATGAAGCAGAGAGAAATTCATGGCTCTTGTTCTGAGTGTTCAATGCTCAAATCATCTAATATTTAGCTCAATCGTTGTTTCGCGTGCTGTAGTTGACATCTGGTTGCACAACAAATTGTGCAAGATAGTCGGGTTCTGCACTACTCCAAACTGAGTCGACAGGTGGCGTTGCGTGTCCACAAAACTTGTTCGGACCTCTATTCGGACCTCTCAAAAATGTTGGACCTCTATTCCGCGTCTCGCTATGCAGCATATCGCATTTTGCACCGGTTGCCGCCGGGCCGCGCCGACGGACGCTCGTTGCGCTGGTCGCGCCTGGCATCAGTGCTCACGTTTTGCTAGCGTAGCGTCGCTGCGCCCAGCGTGCGCGCGTGTCGACGTTACGTCGGGGTATATTCGGCACTTCTTGATGCGCTCGCCACCGTTTCGCTAGCTTCACATATATCAAATGTGGTTTACGGTACACGAATGGACGACAAATGTATGTGACTGGTGCAAACATGGTAATCATGAGATGCGTGGCATGTAACAACACGGCAATATACCACGCCCTTGACGCGCTCGCAGCCGTTTCGCTAGCTCCACATATACAAAGTTTCGTATGACGTGACGTGCATGAACGAGGAAGGTAAATGACACATCAAAACATGATAATCGCGATATGCGTGTCATGTAAAATATGACTACATGCTACACTCAGAGCGCGCTTCTGGTCGTTTTGCTAGCTAAACTTATACCAAATTTGGTATTACGTGACGTTAAATGACGACGAAGGTAAGTGACTCGTCCAAACATAATAATCATGGCATGCGTGTCATGTAAAACTTGACTACATGCTTCGCACATAGCATGCTCGCGGTCGTTTTGCTAGCTCCACATGTACCAACTTAGGTATCAGTTGGCATGAATAGATGACGATGGTAAATGAGACGTCCAAACATAATAATCATGAAGTGAAAGTCATGTACAGCATAATTTACCTCCACCTTGTAACGTTGTGCTGATTTCAAAGTGACATATTAAACTTCCTCATTCATGCTTCTCATATCTTCGATTCCCTCTGTACGGGGGATTTCGAAATTTTCTCTCCTGTGCTTTCACACAGATACAACCTCTTACTTGAAACTGGTTGTTTTCCGCAAACCATGCAGATCTCTAAAGTTATTGTACTGCACAAAAAGTGTGATGAGAATGATTTGTCGAATTACTGGCCAATTCCTATGCTTCCAATGTTTCCGAAAGACCTCGAGAAGACTATTCATTAAAGCGTCACCGACTATAGTCATGCTTTCGACTTAGTCAACCACACCACAGCTTTTTTCACAGCAGAATAATTGAAGCTGTGCTGCTGAGCTTTAGAGAAATCGTTCTTGAGGCTTATGAATTGAAACGGGTATGTGTGGGAATTTACGTAAATTTTTCAAAAGCGTTCGACAGTATTTACGACACCACCTTGTTATAAAAAGTGACACTAGACGTTATTTTCGGAATGCCTCTTCTTTTGATAAAATCCTACTTTAGCCATAGATATTAAGGTGTGAGCTTAGAAAGGGCAGTCTCATCGTGGCAGCACGTAGTCACCGACGTTCAGCAAGGACGCATATTGGGACGTTTATTGTTCATCCTGTGTATAAACAGCCCAAACACTATTAACAAAACACCCAGGGATGTAATTTACGCCGACGACAGCAGCCTGTTTTTCACTGAAACAAAATGCAATATTGGACACATGAAATTAATAATGCCCTAGAAAACATACAGAAGTGGAGTAAAAAACACTTGTTGATCAATTATGAGAAAACAAAGGCCGTTCTATTTCATCTGCGTCAACTCTCAGTCCCCATATAGAGTCGTTTATTTCTAGGCACGGCATTTGTGAAATTTAGATTTAAGGGGTGATACTTAAAAAATATATTTGCTAGGATGAGCATTTTGACCACGTTCATTTTTGTATGGCTATAAGTGTGGGCATTATTACAAAATTTATGTACACTCTGCCTGTCTCAATTAAAAAAATGCTCTATATTACGCTCTTTCTATCTCACATAAGTTATTGTTTGTGGTGTGGAGATATTGAACACAGAGAAAAATCATACCACAATTAGGTTACAAAAAAGGGATGTCAGTAGATAGCTAACGCGCATTATTGTGCGCACGCAGATGAATTGTTTCCCGAATTTGACGTTGTTACCACGCATGAATTTTATGGCTGTAGAATAGCTTTAAATATAAAAAGTCTGTTAACAAAAAATCAACGTGACCTGATAAATCTCGCTTATCTTTGAAAAGCCTCATATTTCCTTCGAAAACAAGACTTCTGCAACATCCCCTTTTGCAGATCATAACACAGATTAGAAATGGTTTAGTATTGTTTGCCTCACTTTCTCTACACACTGATAAGCAGTGAAATGGAAATATACAAGCGGAGTGTAAAGAATCTTCAAAAAAATGCTTGTTATAATTAATCTGTGTGACCACAACGGCTGTACTAGATAAACATTGTTGCATCTGCATTAAGATTGTTTGTTGTATTTCTGTGTAAAAAAACGATGGACTAACAGTACCTATTTATATTTACAAACTGTGTCGTTTGATCGTAAGTATAAGGTAAGTTATGTTCCAATCGCCCCAATTGACATCTCTTTTTTTTCTAAGTAATTAAGCGTTGGTTCATTTTTTTAATATTTTTTTACTATTTTCTGTTCGTTATAACATTCTCACTGACCTAATGACAGCATTTGTTATAATATTTTGTTTTTCTTGTATGAAACACGCTTTTTTCATTTGAAAACTGTATCTGCAAGAGCTTGCGTGTGTGTCTATATTGTTTCGCCTTGTGTCAGGGGGTTTGGGTTTTCCTCAAGCGTACTATTTCACTTTTCGCCCATGATTTGCTGCATCTTCGCGATGTAAATCACCTTTGATTTGAATTGATCGAAACGAAAGAACCAGCGTTTCTCCAAAAAATAGCGATGACCAACGCAGCTGAACGTGGAGAAAAGTGTGACGCCACCTCTGCGTACACACGGTTGCCCAAATACGCTGTGTTGAATACAGAAATACAGAGGAGACATCGTTATGACGCAGACTAGAAGCTTGTGTTTCTTACGAGTATGCACAGCTGCGCAGGAAAATGTTAAGCTGTTCTTTGTTCCGCCTCAGTGCTCTGCTGTGAAATTGTAACGAAAACTCACACCCTCAACTACAAACTACGAGTCTAGAGGTTCCTGCGCATTGCCGGTAAATTGGCCTTATTTTTTTTTATTTTGATCAGATGCTGCGAAGCTAATACTTGTCTCGAAATTTACTCTAATGGTACAGTAGATCCTTCGCCAGCTTTCTATCGAGTCATATGAACATCATAAGCCTGATTGCGCCGTCTGGTGGGCTCACTAATCACCCATGCTTGCCTCGAAAAAAATAAAACATACAGTGAAGGATTATACGGCAGTGATTATCGTTTTTTTTTCGTAGTTTCTGCTACTGAAGATTGAAATTTTACTATTATTTCTGAATAGGTTGACACCAATAAAGGACTGCGTGGCGACTATATGTTAAGAAAAATAAAATTTCAGCTTTTCCAGTTTTGGTTGTGTACCTAAAGCACCACAGCCTACAGTGCTTATTTTGTTTCCTGCCAAATCTGCTATGCAAATACTGGCATTCTCCTCAGTCTTAACACTTACTTTTTATTGTGGTACCTTTCATGCAGTTTATGCTATCGACACGTACGATAGAAATATTGCTGCCAGCTAATAGCACCTTGTGTGGTTACGCACATGACTTGGTGGTGGACTTACTAAGCCTTGTCTACATTATGTATGTGCCAGTGCTTCACGCTTTGGTCAATTTTAGCTCGTGATCAGAAAAGCTGCTAGTCTTATGATTCTTAGACAATTTTCGGGCCCACCGTGGGGTGCGAGGTTCCCGAGCCAGAGTTTCTGGGTAATGGCCAAAGGTTCACTATTGAGAAGCTTTGTGGGTGCATGTGCCTATACTAGTCTCTTTTTTGTCTATTTTCAGTATTACGTTTGACTTTTATTATATTAGGCGATTGTGTACCGCGCGTAAGTTAGAACTGCATGGTTTTTCTTGTGAAAACAATATCTGAATACAGCTCATATGCATCCTGCTGTTGAGAGCAGTCTATGGTAAAATGAGAAGCGTTTTTCAGTGCAGGTCAGCCGCGCCTGATCTATCTATCTATCTATCTATCTATCTATCTATCTATCTATCTATCTATCTATCTATCTATCTGTCTGTCTGTCTGTCTGTCTGTCTGTCTGTCTGTCTATTTATCTATCTATTTATATATTTATCTATCCATTTATCTATCTATTTATCTATCTATCTATTTATCTATTTATCTATCTATCTATCTATCTATCTATTTAACTATCTATCTATTTAACTATCTATCTATCTATTTATCTATCTATTTATCTATCTATTTATCTATCTATTTATCTATCTTAAGAAAAGGAGTGTATACTTAAGGCCTCGTTTTTCTGCGTTAGACCTTATTATTAATACGTCAAACACGAAAAAACCCAGCCGTTAAGTATACACTTCGTTCCTTAATTCAAAAACGAGGGTCTCTGCCTGGCAGAACTGGTGCCTTTAGGTTGTATGCGAGGGACTATTGCTCAGATACCAGCTCGTTATACGTGCACGCGCGACGTGGCGCCAAATAGAATTATAAGGGTTGCGACACACTCGCCGCATTGGCTACAGGTGGCACTGACTGACACTCGCGCGATTGAGTCGCACATATAGCCTAAAAAAGTGGCTGCCCGGATGGCCGTCGTTGTTGCTCAGTTGCTGGAGCAACGAACGCGTTATTCGAACGTTGCAGGTTCGGTTCCTGCCACCTGCAAGTAGTCGTTTCACCCACTTTCTTTTTTTTATTCACATTCACTTCAAAATTTGGTCTAATAACTTTCCCTATACTTTCCTTAGCAATATTGCCTGTTACATTGTTACATTTCAAACACACACACACACACACACACACACACACACACACACACACACACACACACATATATATATATATATATATATATATATATATATGTATATATGTAAATGCGTCCGCCGACGACACACTGCTGTCGTGGCACTTCATTCGTGTGCATTAGCGTATTCACGTGATTTATACCAAAGCTGTCTCTTCAGTGACTGCTTCACGTTCATTGATCAACACTTCGTAAAGGACGTGCTGCTTTGTGATGCTTACCATATTTCTCATTTCAGATCGTCGACGCCGCTGTACTGCTTCACGATCAGCGTTTGTTTCTGCGTATGTGCTTTCCTCGCCATTGCAATCCTCGTGCTACTGGCTGCCTCAAGTAAGAATTATCTTCAGTGTTCTATTCGGAAACGAGAGCTTCACACACGCAGTACTTTGCGACAATAAAAACACCGAGACCACTGTAACTAATGTTTTAATGATTTGCTCCTAGGCAAGGTTGAACCTTGTATTCATAGCAAGTTGTTTCAAATTCCCGCTGCTTTCGACTTAATTCGATGGCAACTCAAATTCGCCAGCGTTGTCTCGATGTATGCATTGAATGTATCATTTAAAAACTGGATATAATCCAAAAACAGCCTGTCTGGTTTGTTTCTAACATATTTTGACACTTTGCTGATTTATTAAACTGATGAGGGAAAATACTAAGCGAACACTTGAAGCGTACCGGTAAAATATTTCTTCAATTTCTCTCTGATTCGCTAAAAACTGAAACTGGCCATGTGCCAGGAGAACACTGCTGGCGATACCTACTCGCCAATATCACAGGAATGCTATTGCCACCAACATGTCTCGAACTAAGGTATTATACAACTTTTTTTGGCACTACTACGATGCGAATAAGTTATTTTCGATAGCGTTATATTTTTACTTTTGCGTTTGTATTATATAAACTTTTCTCAATAACGTTGTGTTCATTAGCTTAATGAACTTATTTTGCTTTTCTTTTCCAACGCAATTTATTTTATACGCACTGGTTGGACTCGGTATAAGCAGTATTTGTATTATGTGAATATTCAATAGGTAGATGTAAACATTTGCATGTGGCTATTGATCTCACGTCGATGAAATACTTCTTAAAAAGAAATACTGCAAATTACAGAAGGCTTAAAGTACCAGAAAAAGAAGTGAAGATTGCATTAGTCTATCTTCTGCCATCCTGCGTAAATGCGGGTTTGCTATTCTTAAGATAATATGGTAAGATATTGTTCATTTTCTTACAGTATACACGTGTGCGTTTAATAATTTTATTTTCATATTTAGTATAAATGCGGGTGTCAGTTTTTTTTTGCTTGACAGAGGTCACGTGGCTGTGAGGGCAGTAGCAATGTTGTCTGTCATAAGTCTGAAGAGGCCATTGAGTTGCGACTTAGTGTTGTGGCTTTTCCTTCTGTTCTTTTGTTCCGCATTCGTCTCGGAAGCTTTTGTCCTAGAACAGTCACAAACTGACCCAGGTTTCATTTATTCTACACCGATGACATTGTGCAATGTCTGCGGTGCCCCAGCCGCGGTGGTCTAGTGGGTATGGTCTCGGCTGCTGACCCGCAGATTGTGGGATCAAATCCCGGCTGCAGCGGCTGCATTTCCGATGGAGGAGGAAATGTTGTAGGATTGTGTGCTCAGATTTGGGAGCACTTTAAAAAACCCCAGGTGGACAAATTTTCTGGAGCCGTCCACTACGGTGTCTCTCATAATCATATGGTGGTTTTGGGACGTTAAACCCCGCATATCTATCACTCTAAAGTCGCAAAACTCTGAAGTCGCCCTTTGTGACGCGGACGCACCCATTTGTCTCTAATGTATGCGTTTCGCCTGGTCTAACCTCCCCAAAATCAGTGCCGTCCTTGGTAATTCCTTGTAATTGGTAACTTATCAGTTTTATATTCACTGGGAAATGTCTACATACAAAAACCGTCAAGTTTAGTAACTGTGACGCTATGGTATGAAAGGGGGTCCTGGCTCCAATATCACTCATAATATGCTAATAAGCGGAGATGGAGTGTCATAAAGCGTTGTGCACGTTACTTATTATTGAAGTAAATACGAAAGTGATACAGCACAGAGGGACATTAAAAGAAAGATGGCGGAGCTTCATTTTTATTAGGCTGCACCATGTTACACATAATTGCTGCATGTATCTTTCTTTATTAGGTGATGAAGAGGCCATTGACGTTGTTGAGGAATTCAAACCTGGAGGGGGAGGAGGCCGCTCATTACCTCCTCCACCAATTACACTGCGAACCATTTTTACTCAGGCGCATACGAGAACGCCAGCTGCCACACCACGAAGAACTCGAACGTCTACGCGGTCTAGTACTGCTCAGACTACCACACGTTACAAACCAACTAAGGCGTCAACCACACCACCACGTCCAACTGTCCCGCGTCCCACTGCGAATACACGTACGTCTACCAAAAGGCAGATTCCCATAACAGAATCTCCGAGGCCAACCACCAACCCATCGACTCTGAAGCCAACTTCCACGCTAAAGCCGACTACCAAGAGACCGACTTTGAGACCAACTTCTACTACACGGCCATCTACCGCAAGGCTGACTACCACGCGAAGGACCACACGGCCTAGTACAAAGCCAACCTCTACCGCACGACGGACTACACGGCTCACTACAAGGACAACTACTACCACACGACGCACCACGCGGACTACTACAAGGACAACTACTACCACGCGACGCACCACGCGGACTACTACAAGGACAACTACTACCACGCGACGGACCACACGGCCGACTACAAGGACAACTACTACCACTCGACGCACCACACGGCCGACTACAAGGCCAACTACCACCACACGACGCACCATGCGGACGACTACAAGGACAACTACTACCACGCGACGGACCACACGGCCGACTACCAGGCCAACTACTACCACAAAACGGACAACGAGACCTACTACCAGGCCAACTACTACCACAAAACGGACAACACGACCAACTACAAGTAAGTTTGAATTGATTCCTTCACTCCAGGGGTTTATTATTCAGAATTCAAATATCGCTATAAGAACTCCTATAAGAAGCGGTACTGCATTCATTTTTAGCTTTTGCGTGCCTGTAACATAGAGTATTTTAAAATGGGGATTTTTTTAAAGGGCTGGCAATAATACAACAGTTACACTGAGCCTCTCAATGTCAATACTGGGAAGACAACGACGTGCTAACAATACCATGGCTACCAGCAACAAAACAGTATTCATGAGCACCATAAATGCACGGCGGAAGCTTTAAAATTGTGACGTCCGTCAATGACGCAGCTGCGTTATCTTCAAGAACACGAAGAAGAAGAGTGTCTACGGTGATAGTAACAACCACTAACAGAGCTCTGCATACAACCGTAACTAGGTTTTTTTAAATATAATGTGCGACAGCTGAAAATATTAGGTACATGCAAGCCGTATGTTAAAGGAGCTTCGACACAATTATTTTTCACTTATTTTTCTTTATCAATTGTATTGTTATGATTGTTGGTGGTTAAAAAATATGTTTTTGATGAATGACTCGGTGGACACACAGGACAAATGTGGCACGTTGAGAGCATACAGCTGGAATAAAGTACAAAGAAGTGTTGTGGCATCAGTACGCTCGACTGGGTGCACTGGGAATATTGTGAAACTATTGTGGTTCTGAACGTTTTCCTACCAAGTGTGCAAGAAATTTTTCACAGTCTAAAGAAGCTAAAGTTGATCATTTCACTTTCCACAACGCGTCTTTTGTTCTATTCATCCACTCGCCGACGTTGCTTATTCTTTGTGAAGCTCGAAGCAGAAAACTCGTGCTTGCAAAATTCAGTTTGTTATCCGCCTTGTTTGTGGTGTTTATAAGTTTATAGTTGTCTGCGCACACAGCGGCAGTGAATTCGTTCAACCACCACGCAGTTCTCAAGATGTTCAAACACGTAGAACAGAAACCATCCGCCATATAAGGCCTCCCTGGAAATGTATCTCATGCGACTTTTGCATGATCGCCTACCGCTGTGACACTTTAAGTTAACAGCAGAAATCCAAAGTTAAAATGCATAGACCTAACGAACAGTAAGCACCAGCTTTTAGACAGGACCCAGTGAGAGGTAGGCCTGGCATACCATCTTAGCTCATGTGCATGTCATTGGCACTTCTTGCTTACAGATTAAGGCATCCCTACCAGTACGAATGAATATACAACACTGTTGTGACATCGCTTGACGCTAACGAAACTCCTTTTCTTGTGTATAATATGCGTAGCGAAAAAAAAAACATCGCGATACTCAATATAAGGCCTCGCTGGAAACGTATCTCATGCGACTTTTGCATGATCGCCTACCGCTGGGGCACTTTAAGGTAACAGCAAAAAACCGAAGTTAAAATGCATAGACTTAACGAACAGTAACCACGAGCTTTTAGACAGGACCCAGTGAGAGGCATGTCATACCATCCTAGCTCATGTGCATGTCATCGGCACTTCTTGCTTACAGATTAGAGCATCCCTACCAATAAGAATGAATATACAACACTGTTGTGACATCGCTTGACGCAAATGAAACTCCTTTTTTTGTGTTGATTATGCGTAACGAAAAAAAAACATCGTGATACTGAAAGAATTGCACACGCAGATTGAATGGATGAAAATGATGTGAAAGACAAAGCGTCTATTGAAGAATAGCAAAGAGCGAAGAGGGTTTAGAATAGCGTTTGGTGCAGTAGCGTGCTCTGCACGGGCACAAAGAGTACAAAAGCTACACCACACTCGCAGCACTCGCTACTAAATTTATTTCAGCAAAAAACACTTCATGCATAAGTACAACGTTTTCGATTACCTGGCTATATCAAGCACATCAAACTTGGTTTATCAAGGCTCTATCAAGAGAGTGTATGTTCCCATGCACCTCTGAGCGACACTGAAATGAATGAACACAGTGTCGTTCATAGATGCATGCCATTTATTATACTAGAATAAGGGTTACATTGGCTTGCAACAGAAGCCAGGTAACGAGTACAAAGAAAAAAAATATTCCGTTGGTTCCAGGCGAGACCTTGCATTAGTAGCCCTCCATGAGAGCCGCTTTGTAGCTTTCAACGCACTCGTTGAAACGAAACCGAGGCTGAAAGAATCGGAACACTACTGCTAGCTGCTGTGGTAAACATTTTTGAAAACTCATTTACAACAATAGATTTGTGTGATAATCAACACCCATACTGAGAGAATTCAACGAGGGCCTATAAAATAATGCAAGAGCACTTCATTACAGCAGACAAAGCGTTTTCGCTGCAAGTCTCTCAATATCCATTTATTCTTTTTTCGTTCACAGCAACCCAGAGTACCACCACACGAACACCAGCTCCAGGTAAATCAGCACCATCACTATCAACTTTCTTGAATTTATGATAACTCTCTTTCATAGACACGACTGCTCAAATAATTTATTAATTTCCAAATATCCTTCTCTCATCTGATTTGGCATGTTTTACCTAAGAATTAGTAATATTTTCCAGTGCAGATCTCCCCCCCCCCCCCAACTGATGCAAGAGAACAACTTTAAGCAGAGTCACAGTCTACAGAAACGGCGCCAATGAAATGTGGAAATAGTATCGAAAGAAATACGTACTCCTGGAATGAATGAAAAATTTCCGCACAGTGGCGCTGCTCAATTGTGTGATTCGACAAGTGGGATTGTCTTTGTATCGTTGCGCGTGCGCGTGTATATTTCGCACACTCGATCTCAAACATAAAATTGGTGGAGGCTGGGCACCTAAGTTCAAGAAAACGTATCAGCTATTTGTTTCCCTTATCCTCACTGCAGCATCACTCAATTCGACCAGCTTGACATGCTGTGCTCTGCTGTGCAAGGGTGTCCTACGCTTTGCCATATCCTCTTCCTATTTTTCCACCTTCTCACCCGCACATACCTTTCACTCTTTTTTATGCATTTTAATGCAAGGAAATGGTAATATAAACTTTTATTTTAACATGAATGTGTTTCACCTGGTCCAGCATGGCTTCGGTGACGTCGTCACGGAAACGACGACGAAAAAATACAGACGGTCACAAGACCAGTTAACATGAACGGTAGTCGAACACACGACCTCTCGGTGCTGGACACGCTATTCACTTCAACGGTCACATGCCTTGAACAAAACACGCCTTTTATATTTACCATTGTCCTTCACAGTGCCAATGGAAAAGGGGAGCGATGCAGCATCACCGTAAAAATTCACAATTATTTCTTCAAGGACGTCGTTTCTACGCATCCGTCCCAATGGGCGCGTTTCAAAAGAAGTGTGAGTTTACCAGTTCGGTGAAACACCGCCAAATGGCGCGACCTTACCAAAGCATCGGCGTGCCTCATAGCATGTGCAAGACACATGCTTTACCCGGATGGAGCTCCGCACTCCTTACTTACGCTCTATCCGCGAAACGGCCTGGCCGGCCAACAGGGACGACGAAACGCGCGTTGGCTTTCCCTCTATCGGGCAGTGGATCCGTGTTCCCAACTGGGGCTGTAGAAATTGCATTTTCTTCTTTTCTCAATCGGTATTTTTCGCTCTCACTGTTTACTTCAATTAACTCAGGCATCGATGACCACGAGGGCATGCCTATCATCAATCAATCATTATTTATGAACGTCAGTCGTCATGACGGTGATGTAACATAAAGCGTGAGCTAGAATGTATTCACGGTAAACGTTGATTCAGCTGTCGAACACCAGCAGACACTGTATGAGCTCTCCTATATCAATAAGTAGTTGAAAATTAACTACTTCTGCAAAGAGACATTTTAAAAGCTTGGTGTTGTTCAGAGACTACTCCCTGAGGCCATTGCTTGTCGTTTACTTCTAAGGGGGCGGCTTCGGCTTCTCCGGACAAATCGCGCAGCATTTCTAAGTGATGCTGCCGCGTCCCGGCGGGAAATCACGCCTGCTCATCAGTGACTTGCGGTTCTCCCTTTTCCTAATAAAATAAAGTAGGTTATCGTTCTTGTTATTATTTTGTTTCATTTATTTACAGATTCTGCAAACACCTTAAGGTGATTTTGCAGGGTGGTACGTGAAGTAGTCTTGAGCAAAAAACAAGTACTTGGGTATATAATACATACAGGGTAGACAGTTTGTATAGGGCAGATACGAGAATATTCTGATGCGTATGATTTAGCAATGAACCATGCGTTAAAAACCATGGTTAATCGTTTAGAAGAAGGTTCAGCATCCGCATCGTCAACATTGAGTAAAAAATTATCTTGTACATGAGTGAAATATTGACAAAGATACGAATAGAATAAATAGTAAAAAGTCATGGGTGTGAGTGGGGATCGAACCTGGGCGGTTTGGGTCCAAGTGGGTATCGACCCTGGGTCATTTGCGTGGCAAGCGGGTGTTCTACCACAGAGCCACGCACCTGGCGATGATTACTGTGAAAATACTTCCTATGTGTGGGAATGCATTTAAAGTAATTTTTATGCCTTACAAACATACGCGTTTGTATACATGCTTCAGAGTACATGAATTCTCGCAGTAAGAACGCGTGGTACAACCATACAGTATCATCGGTCATCAGATCATGTCATTATCATAACTACTTTGTGGTTGTAAGCCGGTCACCTATTACAAAACTCAAGCTCTTTAGCGTGCCTATTTCCTTAAGGCAACGTAGTGGGTTCATAGCAAGTTAGAAAAAAATTCACAGGCTAATTGTTTGAAGTACGCATTAGGGATAGAATATCGCTATCGCGTTCAACTTCTAAAGAAGAAGCTTAAGGATCCTAAATTGGTTGGTTCTCCTTAACCTCCCTTTCATCTCCAATCTCTGTCTAACCACACTTCAGATGATTTACAATGTACCCGGTTCGCTTTGTAGAGTTTGAGAAGTGTTTTGTGGCTACCGGATACGGCGTTACGTGGAGCTTCAGCAGCTACACTGCTGAAAAATAAAGAGTACATTTTACACGCATAGTTTTTAGGGGCGAAGCACCTTAGAGGGGTCCTGGAACATTCAGAAGTGGCGATTGAATCAATTCACAGCCCGACAAATTTGCCACCGCGAAACATTTGAGAATTCGTCCAGAACGAATTTGTCGAACACTACAATAGGCAATTTTTCTAATCCACAAGTGCGCTTCTATGTTGTGCAGCCTGCCTTAATACCAATGCCAGCTAGCCTATTAATAAAAGAAAAGTATTTGAGCACACTTTGCTTGTGCGATGACGTGCAAAAAGTTTACTAGGCTGCCTTGATATGGACGCGCATAGCAGACAAGCTGGACCACCTGCCTCGTTTCTACTTGAATCACCACTGGAGCCGCCATCACATATTACAAGCTCCCTGCTGAAAGCTGGGCAAGAAACATAGAGGTGGGATGAAAAGAAAATATGTCGCGCGCGCCTCGTGACCTGTTGGAGTGCGATCGCGCATTCACGCGTTGACAAGTCGCCGCTTCTTGCAGCGGCCTCAGTAACGACTGAGCCCACCATGATCAAATCAGCCAATGGTGGATACAATGACTGTGCTGGACATTTTTGACCTTGTAGCGTCATTTGTCAATATAAGAAAAGGCTATGTTTGGCTTACCTTGATAATTTATTGTCGCAGGGTCCCTAGGGCCGCAGAATATCCCTCCATCAAAAAACAATACCACCCAGAGTCTACAGAATATGTATGCATCGACATATCCGTGAAAACAAAAAGCATAAATAATGGCCGGGGCCCAGAACCATCACAACAGAAGGCCACAGCACCAGAAAAACATCGACATATAGCCACCGATAAATTGAAATTTATGGGCGAACAAAACGGCAACAACAAATTAAACCACCGTTAACCAAAACATGAGGGGATCTCATGATCGGATATACATTGCTTCTCCCCATTATCAAGATTCATATCAGCAATGTGCGTAGATTTTTTTCTACGTCGAGAAGGTCCAATTAAATATGAGTGCCTTCATGATGAAGCTTAGTGAGCGACTTTCACGCTGCAAGTGTAGCGATAAGGAAACACTTGGAGCACGCAATCTCCTAGCCTGCAGAGGCTGCTGAAAAACATGTGATGGCGAGCCGCTATCAGCTGCTGAGAATCCTGGCGAAAATCGCTGATGACTTCCTTTTTCCAGTACTGTAGAAGATACCGGCACTGGGCGCATTCCTCGAGTTAGCGGTTCCCGCATGCAGAACTCGCCACCCTGTGGCCGCGAGATTTGCCTTCGTGTTGTCGTCATAGAAATCACTACTTCTTATCTTCTTCTCTTTCTAGAATTTTTACTTCATTATCTCTATCCCAAAAGGCATTGAGTCATGCTCCCATGACGGAAGACGCAAAATAGTAATCTTTGTTCAATTTTCCTATTTCTCTCGACATCCTTTCATTGCGTACTTGCCATACCAATATATTCAAAACTGTTCTTGAAGTTTCGTAGCTATTATCTGCAAAATGTTCATCTTTTTACAAAATAGGAAATCTATGCACGTTCACTGTACTCGGTAGTGAAAATTTCAACTATGCACAGCTTGAGCTCATTGACGTACGGAACTTATGCAACAAAATAATCCGTGACTGCTTTGGGCAATATAATCACCATGTAGCCGCAAAGTCAGTTTAGCATAATCTCACAAGTTGTCCTGCATTGCAAGCAAGGACCACTTTAAGAAAGTGCTTCCTCAAGTACAAAGTGATCATTATGACCATAATAAAACTTAAAAAACTGATTATATGATGTAGAGGTACACTCAGCTTTTACTGAACAGATAAAATCCTAATATTGTCCACATATTATACTTCAAGAGAACGTTACGGAAAGTGACAAGATGCTAATAGTGATGAATGCTGGAAGACCAGCCACCCTTATTTGGCCTATACATAGAGTATGCTAGGCGGTAATGCGCGCAGCTTTCTACTTCAGCACCCATAATTCTAACTTACTGCCCATCAACCTTCTGTAAACATCCAACCATTTCACATTTACGCTTTCGAAATGCACACATCCACATACAATCCGTAGGAACTGTGTGAACAACGACAGTGAGCCATGACTACCACCTCCTTATTTCGGGAAGAACACTGCTAGCAAGTGATCTTGTGGTTTACACACATGCCAAACGCCAGGACAGCGCTAGAAAACAAGCACATGTGGTAGTGTTTTTTATGCCATGAAGGCATAGTATAGAGGCCATAAATGACTAGAAGCAATATACATAGGTGTATAATTGGGCCTGTTTTACAAAGAGAAGGATTTCCTCCTCTCTGGGCTTGAGAGTACGAACCCCAACGTCACAGCCTCGGCAGTGCACTTCTTGGAGGTGACATGTGCCAACAACAGTCCAGAGAGGACTATGGCGGCGCCCAGAACATTTTCAGTAGTAATGCCTATAGGCATTGTGCAGTCGAGCTTTCCAATCTGACTACAGCGCCAGAACGTAAACGCTGGAAAAAAAAGGAACGCTATGCACACGTCTCCCTCTCTGCACGAGCGGTTGGATAGAGGGCGGGTTACACGCGAGACGCGTGCGCGCGTCTGTTTTCTAATGAGCGCCTAGCGGCCAATTTCATCGGACACGGGAAGGGGCAGTGCGAGCAACGCAGCTCCCCAGGTACGAAGCCAATACGAGAAATTTGAAGGGTGGAATTTTTTAAACGTAATGCCTCCCGCGTCTGTACCCCTGACTCCACGCCACGGGCGAAAATACCACTGCAAGAAGCTTGTGTGGTGAACCGTGCCAGTCTCGCATGGTGAGCGTGTTGAGCTGGGCCTACTCGATTTGCTGAAAATGACATCGCCGTAAGTACAGATGAGTCCATTGCTAAAAAAACAGCTGCTTGCACAACATTCTCAATTCTCGCTTTCTTATAGAAGTATAGTGGCTTAGAATCGCATAACACTACTGGTGGTTTATAGCTCTGTCTTTTCTTGACACACTAGTGACATTCATCATCATTAATTCTTGATTCGCTTGCTGTTAGAAGGCCAGCCATGTTGACGGTGTTCCTTTTGATGTTCCCTTTAACAGTGAACTGTACTGTACATATCCGTCAGTTTGTATTTGAAAAGCCACGAGAAATTGTGCACGCCGCACCCTCCTGTCTCCAGTGTACATTTTATTCAAGCTTGTGGGATATGAATCGTTATGTTTTTTTCTTCTCTGCAGCTGCCCCGGTTATGCCCCCCTCTACCTACGTGTGCACGGTCAGCGACCCGCACCGCCTTACGAATAATAGACAGACGGTGTACATACCTCCAGACGGCGTATGCGACATCATTTTCTACGACTCTCTCTACCGTGACGACAACACGCTTATCTATGTTCACGATGTGGACTGGGATTTTACTACCTTCTATGAGAATTCGGACAAATACGATCAGACTGAATTGGGCATCTCCTTTCATCCCGAGTGAGTCAACATTTACGAATAATTCACCACCTTGGATTTTCTGACAGACTTTGATCGCACGAACAAAATAGCGCAAAGTTTTGTTTTACATGTCACGATTATCTTACAACAAACTACAACTAAACTACAACTAAACTAAACTAAACTACTACAAGACACTATAAACTAATCTGCATTCCCTACCTACCTACCTACCTACCTACCTACCTACCTATCTACCTATCTACCTACCTACCCACCCACCCTCCCACCCACCCATCCACATTTAACGCAATACTGTTAACGAGCTGGTTTTGCAGAAATTCCAGTGTTAGCGTCGGCGTCGTTGGTTGTGAGCGAAAAATCATCTTGTGACCGAAGAATCTAGGACGATGCAACGAAAGTAAATGATAAAAGAGTCTTTTATCACAGTGGGGACCGAACAAGGGTCATTCGAGCCCGAGTGGGCATCGAACAAAGGTCGTTGGCGTGCGAAACCGATGTTCCACCACACGGCGACGTCTCTACTTGTGAATACAGTGAAAAGTAGTTTATCTGCTGGGAAATTCAGTGCAAGTATCTTCCTTGCTTTATGCACACGCGCATCGTCTACGCATGATTAACAATGCAACATCAAATATCGCATTATTATTGCAAGGTATCAATACCAATTGCCAGGCGGTCATCACAACATGCGACTATCCTTATGACTTCGGGGTTTCAAGCCGTTCACCCACTACTAAAGGTAATGTGCCTCTTCCCTCAAGGCCACGTAGCGGGTGCATAACAAGTTCTTACTGGTTTCATCCAATAAAGGCGCGCACTAAGAATAAAAAATTCTGGGTCTCTGTGAGTATAGAACCTAGGCTGTGTGCGTGGCGCGCCAATGTTCTACCACTCGCCCAAATCTCTGCTCGAAAACGTTGAGCAAATAACTTGCCCTGCCCACAAAAGCCACCTTTCATGCGTGCAACACAGTGAAAAGACATGCACAATAATGAACAGGAAATCTCCATTAAATTCAACTCTTTAAGAAATCTCCATTTTTTACCTACATACCTACCTCGTCACCCGAGTTACTCAGCAATGCAATGTCATGCGTGAAGTGCAGGTTACTAAGGTACTCTCCATTATCTTTTATTCCTAACCCTTCCCATCAGGTCTCTCACAACCTCCTGCAAGCTTGCGGTAAATAGCATTGGGGAGGTTGTATCCCTTTTTCTTACACCCTTCTTGATTGGCATTCTGTCGTTCTCTTTATGAAGCAGTATGGCGGCAGTTGAGATAAGAGCCGAGTATCTACTCTGAAGCTTATCATTTATTGCGTTAACACGATAAGAGTGATTTCCTCAATAAAGGATAAGAGCCGAGCATCTACTCTGAAGCAAGACTCTTAATTCCTGTACTTTCCCTCTTAGTGTTATCTTATTGATTGGCTTCTCGCGTATCAGTTTCTGCCGTTCATTCTTTGTGTCTAGGGGAATTGAAACCTCACCGTTTTATGGTCACTACATCGTATCTTGCCTAGCACTTCAACATCCTGCTCGATGCCTGGGTGTGCATTCAGTGTAGAGTCAATTTTTTTCTTAATTTTGCAATTAGGGATCTTCCTTTTTTCACTTACGGTTCACTCACTTTTTCGTAGAAAGTACTCAATATCTGTAAGTTATTGCATTCTGCGAATTCTACTCACTACTCTCTGGTATTTCTATTACCGATGCAATAATCTCTTACCGCCTGGTCTCCAGCCCGCTTCCTTTCTACCATGACCTTGAAGTCACCCATCAGTATAGTATTGTCACGTGGTCGTGACGTAATCGAAGACAGGAGACTTTATGTTGGAATTCAACTGTTTATTTGGGCGAACCTGTGCCCGGTAAACGGAAAGTCCGATTACAGTCGCTGTCTTGCACAGATAGCAAAAAGGGAATTTTTATTCAACGAATAACATGTAGTCAATATACACATACACTTCTCATACCATTGAACATAGCTGATTTTTTTAACTTATCAGGAATATTGACAGAGACACTGTGGCCGAACATTGTTGCTCAAATGAACAAGGCATGTATTGTGATTGTAGACATGGTAAAAAATAGCGGATGGGTACTGGCGATTCATACTGATACAATATATTGTAGTGTGTCATTATACAATGGTGACCATGTATATAACGGCTTAGCATGCAAGCATGCCCTTGCTCTCAACAGTGTTTACCCCACAGAGTACACTCATGCACTACCTTATGGCTAACTCATTTAGACATATTAAAAGGTGGGTTTGCAACTCTCTTGTTCCCCCTCTCCCAAAAAAGGAAAAGCAAAAGGAAAGTTGGGTGGAGAGGAGTTAATAAGGCGTGACTGGGCTCAACAGTCTGCAGTTCTTTAAAAAGAAAAGCCTGGTATGCCAGCGGCGGAGGAACTTTTCGCCGCTGGTCTCGAGCTCTCTTGTGAGGTGCTGACACACCAAAAGTCTAATGCGGGATACCGCTGGGTAGGCCGCTCTAATGGTCCTGTGCTTGGCTTCCGCTCGGCATCGTATTTGCCATAATACGTAAAGTGTGCAAGCGACCACCAACGTAGCGAATGCGCCTTTGTTGCGGTCAAGAGCTGGCGGTAGCCGTATGCGGAAATCCCTTGTCACCAGTCGCCAGATAGGCCTTGCCGCAGGGCATTCGAGGAGTGTGTGCTCTGCTGACTCGTCAGCACGGCAATTAGGGCAGCGTGCGGATAGGAGTACCCCAAACAGATGGAGTCTGTCCCTTGTTGGAAGGACCCCCCAATTCCTCTTCCAAACAAAATCTTGGATCTCCTTTGGTAGGCCGCCCCCAAGCTTCATCTGTTTTTTTCGCTATTTTCGTACTTTGCCTCTCTCCTCCTCCCACATCTGGCGTCTCGTCACCTCCTCCACTATACGGACCGGTGGTTCTTTGTCGACGTCGCACTCCGCGACCTCCTTGTCGAGTGTCTTCTTGGTGTTCGTCGCAGCCTTGTAGAAGGGGGAGGGGTTTCCACCAACAGACCTGTGTGCCTGCCGGCTCCTAGAAAGCCATTATTGGTACTGGACTAGTACAGGAGTTTTTATCCATGTATTATCCCATCTGTTGCAGGGAGTGTGCCATTTTTAAGGCGAGCCCTTTGCTGGTAGTTAGCACGTGTGCCAGTGCTGGGCCCCCTTTCTTCGCGGGCAGCTGTTGGAGGCTTCTTTTTACCGGTGCCGGGCTTTCCTCCCCACAAGAAGCCTGTAATGATGCTGTTCAGCTTACTTGCGGTTGCCGCTGGCATCACTGCCCCTCTACTCGCGAAGAATGCGAAGGCACACATGGCAGTTTTTACAATAATGGCCTTTTCTCGGAGGGTCAGCGTTAAGCGGTTGGCTCTTTCGGTAACGCTTTGAGCTCTCTCTAGGGCATTGTGCCACGTTGTGGGTACTACACCTTCCTTTGAGAAATAGACACCCAGGACCTTTACTGTAGCGACCACTTCCATGTTACCATTTGCATTCGATGGAAACGAACCGAAAGTCAAAGCCTTGCTTTTCTCCTCATTGATTCCGGCCCCTGACGCTTCGGCGTAGCGGCTGCAGGTGTAAAAAAACCGCTCAAGGCTACTTCTGTCCCTAAGAAACAAGGAGACATCGTCGGCATAGGCCAATACCTTCAACTCCTCATCTCACGACAGTGGCAGTCCCCTGAAGTGCGCATCACCTGATAGGCACCTAAGCAACGGCTCGATAGATAGGACAAAAAGAGTGGGGCCCGGCGGGCACACCATCCTTATGCCTCTGGTGTAGGCAAAGCTTGCCGTTGCTGTGCCATTGATGGCCACGCAGCATGTCAGGTCACTATACAGCAACTTGATAACGTGGATGAAGTCCTCTGGTAGGCCAAATTCTTGCAAGACCTCAAACAGGTATTCGAGCCTGACTCTGTCGAATGCTTTTGCCTGGTCGAGCGACAGGAAGGCACCCGAGAGTCTCTTGCTGGCAGCATACTCAAGGGCATCTCCAGTTACTGTCAGGTTTGCGAACATGGATCTTCCGGGGACAGTGCAAGTCTGGCTCGGAGAGATGATTTCTGGTAGAAACCATTTCACACGATTGTCAATAACTGTGGCCACAACCTTGTAGTTGACATTGAGGAGTGTTATGGGGTGCCAAGGATATGGTAGGGTCCGGGGGGGGGGGAGCCGTTTTTCAGCAGCAGCGCAATTTTACCTACACCGAACGACGCTGGTTTCCGGTGCTGTTTTAGCACCTCGTTCACAGGTGATACAGGCGGTTCCCCTATGAGGTCATGAAAGGCCTGGTAAAATCCGGCCGTGATGTTATCCGTTCCCGGGGCCGAGTTCAGGGACATATTGGCGACTGCATATCGCAACTAACAATTGACGCTTCACCGCACAGCGTCTCGTAGGCGCCTTCGCCAAGTCTGCGGAGGTTCCAGCAGAGATCTGCGAGTGGTTGAGAGAGTAAGTAGCCATCTTCAGGGGTGTCTTCCTGAAAGAGGGACTTCAAATAGCTTTGGAAACTGGCAGCTATTTCCTCTTGATCATCCGTGGTCAAACCGTCCGGACGCATGTCCTGTGTTATTCTAGAGCTTTCGTTACCACAAACCTCGCGCAAGTCAGCCGTCACGTCCGTTTCGCCCGATGATTCATGCGTTCCTGACGTCTTACGCGTCCTCTCTTGTAGGGGTCGTTTGTATTCGACTTCCAGGTATGCCAAGTAGTGCCTTGTGCAGGAGGTAAGAGTCTCTGCGCCTTGAACGATTCGCATTCTGCGTAACACTTCCGCCTTTTGTGCCGTCAGGCGGCGCTTTCTGTTACTTCCTTCGCTCTGCAGGAACCCCTTCCACTCTTTTTTCAAGCTCTTCTGACATCTGGTGTTAATGAAGGGGCTTGCTGCGCCGACTTTTCCAGGAAGGACGTGAAATTCTGCAGGCTGGTTTTGTCCTGTAACAGAGTGGGGTGAAGTTGCCATGCTGAGTCGTTGTGACGAGGTCCTGTGGTCCCTTTGACTGTCAACACGACCGGGGCATGATCCGCCATTCTTTCTACCCTGGTTGATAGGGTTGCTGTTTCGCATGATCCACTGAAGGTAGCAGGAAGTCTGGAACATAAATCCTGTCGATCCTCCTCGCAGTAGTTCAGGATACACGGGTTGGTACAAAAAGAGGACGCAGGATTCTGACTAATTGCTTAGCATTGAAAGTAGACCTCCCTCTGCCCGCGCCTCTGATGTCCCGTGTCGAGTTCACCACGCAGATAAAATCGCCTAACAGAACGTGGAGTAGTGGTTCCTGCAGGTTGTCGTGCAGCCCCCTGAAGAAGGCATTTGTGTCCGTTCGTGTGACTGGTGCGTATATAGACATGAGTTGAACCCTCCTGCCGTCGATGTAGACGTCGAGCATCAGGCAACGCCCATCCTCCTCAAAGATACAGTGGGCCTTGCGACGGAATCTTCCCGAGATAAAGATGGCGCCAACACCGCATGACCTGGCACTCGTCTGGAAAAAAACTTCGACGGGCCACTCTCTTTTAAAGACAGCGACATCGAGTGGGGACCTGAAGTTGGTCTCCTGATAAAGAGGATGTCAATCTCAAGTGTTTGGGCCACCGCCAGAAGCTCGCGCTGCTTTATCTTATTACGAAACCCGCGGACGTTCCATGTAGACGCTCAGAGCGCCATATCACTTCGTTTCTAACCGATGCCTCGGAGAAAGGGGTGTAAATCGAGGGTTAACCTGTGTTAAGTTGCGCATAAAAATGATCTCGGGCCTCTGCTTCGAGGGAAGATATGGAGGGGCACCTCAAGCGCGCTTGCGCTAAGGTGTGCATTAGACTTCGTGACGCATCAGGGTCTATCGCCAGCCTCTCTGCCAGGCGATTTCCCTCTCCCATGTGGGCTTTTAGCTAGTCTTTGGTACTTTGCTCGGGGAGGGGCATCGCTGTCGCTACTCGATACCACAGGGGTCTGTCGGCGATGTATATTGTCGGAGCCAGGAGGTATGAACTGTCCCGAATCCTCTGGCCTGTTCTGCGCCCGAGGCGAGCGTGAGAGCGAGCGGTCACTGTGCCCGCGAGCGGGCTGCGTCGGGTTCATAGGAAAGCCTTTGTCGGCCTCGTTAGCGGGGCCTGCTGGCGGTGTCGTGTCTGCCAGGCTGGGGTCAACTGCCGGCTGCGACGCGTTAGGTGTCTTGGCATGGTCACTACCAACTCTAGGCGTAATGCCGGTATCACGAGGTGGGGCGTTGCCGACGTCAAAAACCGGGAAGTGTGCCTTGTCATCGAGCAGTTCCACCAACTCCTCACCAGTCTCGTGGTCTGGTACTTTTTGCTCTTCGCCCTCCGACAATGAGACAACCCATGACTCCCTCGAGGTGTCGGTGGAGCTAGTTTCAGGGCTACTGCTCGTCGCCTGCACCGTATCAGTGCCATCATGGCTCGACTCACTGCCGTTTTCCCCGGCATCCATCAGGGGCTCGGGTTCTCGTAGCATGACGTGCTCATCGACAAGCTCGTGTTCTGCGGCGTTGTCCCAGTACTTGGGTGTTTTGCTGGTGGTAGGCGCCGGAGATCTGGGTTTAAGGACCGGGAGTCCCGTCGTCTCTTCCGCGCGGCGCTATGTGACAGGGTCACCATTCCGCTCGTCGTTTGCTGGTTCATCCTAGACTGGTGGGAAACGGCGCGCGGCAGCCACGTACGAGCGGCGCCGAAAGCACACGCGCGTGCCGTGTCGCCCGCCGCATTGCTTGCACGCTTCTTTGTACCCTTCCCTGCTATGGTCAAATGCGGTGCACCGCTTGAAATAAGGAGCGATGCATGCGGTGACCATGCGCCCCTCACCCTGGCAACGTGTGCACACGCGTCGCATGCCGAGGTAATCCAGAATTACTTTACGGCCCTGATGCGAGGTGAAGTTAGGAGCCGGCTTGCTCATTTATATCTTCACCACCCGAACTCCATTCAGTTTAGTGTGCCGGGTCGGTATCGTGGCGAACGTCACGCTCTTAACTTTACCAAATTGTTGCATAACCGAGTTTATTGCTTCATCCGGCACATACGCCGGCAAGCAGTAGATGTTTACATATGTGGCAGGTGGCTCTACTGCTTCCACTCGCACCTTCGTGCCGTTAACGGGGAAGCCCTCTGCTACCATCTGTTTGGTTGCCTGGCTAGCGTTCCACGTATAGATAAAAAATCTGGACCCTCCATGTGCTGGAGGACCAGCACACTATTGCCACAGCTCGACAATCGTTGAAGACGCGTACACAATTCGCGTTCGTAAAAGCCGTCAAGCAAGTAGCAAGAAAGCCGCGCCATGGAACGCCGTCCTGCACGCGCCACGATGCTACGCCATGGGACTGGCACGAGACACGAGGGGCAGAAGAAGAGACCGACAAAGTTAGAGTCAGCGGGCACAGACATTTTTTGGCTGACCATTTTTAGCTTCAAGTTTACGGGCATAAGTTCGCCCTAAATTAAGAGTTTATATAGTACCAGGTGCTATTATTATTCGTAACATCTGGTGGACGTGCTGGGTATGATTGCAAGCCCACCACAGGCAAGGAGAAGCCCAGATCCCAGAAGATTGGAGCCAGCAGAATTGACACCTGTGCACCAACGCATGAGTCGCCGACTACGTGGTCAGCAGCCCGAGTTTAGCCCCCTAATTGACTCATCAAGACCTGTGGAGACCTCAAGCACAAGCGTCACTGCGATGGCCACCCAGTCGATGCCATCTCCATCTCACCTCATCGTGGATTCGCCACGTACACCAGAGGTCTTCCGCGGTGAGTCCTTTGAAGACGCCGAGGACTGGCTTGAAGGCTTCGAGCGTGTTGCACGTTTGAATGGTTGGGACGAAGCCCGAAAACTTCGTTACGTTTACGTCGCCCTGCAAGATTCGGCACGTACGTGGTTTGAGAACCACGAGGCGTGCTTGCTGTCATGGGACGACTTCCGACGAGAGCTAATCGCAACCTATCCGAACACGGACCGCAAAGAGAAGGCAGAGGCTGCTCTTCAGGCGAGGAACCAGCGAAATAACGAAAGCGTGGCCGTGTACATAGAAGACACGTCACGGCCCTTCCACCGAGCCGACCAAAACATGGCCGAGGAGAAGTTGCGGCACCTAATGCGCGGAGTAAAGGAAGAAATTTTTGCAGGCCTGGTGCGTAATCCACCGTGAACTGTGGTGAAGTTCCGGTCCGAGGCAACGACCATGGAAAGGACACTACAACAACGTGCGCGACTGTACAACAGAGACTTCAGCGTCTCTTCAGTCAGGGCGGAGTCAGCAACCCTCCCCAGCAACGTTGACGTCCTCCGGGAAATGATGAGGGCTAGTGTTAAGGAGGAGCTCCAGAAACTGCAACTTCCTCAAAGTCCTTCAGCGATGCCCTCAATTGCGGACGTTGTGCGTGAAGAAGTGCGGCATGCAATTATTCAACCGCAGCCTCAGGTGCCACGCTACACGCAACCGGAACTTCAGCCACAACTGTCGTACGCGCAAGTCGTACGGCAAGACATGAGGCGCCCGAGCTTTGCACAAGCTCCCGTTATGCCACCGACCTTTCCTCGCAGTTCTCCAGCGCCGATGCCAGAAGCAAGACACCGCAAAAGTGATGTATGGCGCACGGCAGACCAGCGGCCCCTCTGCTACCACTGTGGGGAGGCACGTCATTTTTATCGGACATGCCACTACCGTCGGGTCGGGCTACGTGGCTTTCCAGTGAATGCGCCCTGCCCTCGTAACGGTGAGCGCCCTTACGAAATCGAAGAATATTTATCTTCGCGCTATGCCTATCCAAACACTCAGCGACATGAATCGCGGTCGATTGCACCAATGCGCAATAGGTCGCCGAGTCCACACCCATCATCTACTTTCCGAGGCGTCGTTCACCAAGCCCGCGACGGGAAAACTAGAACCAGCGACCTGTGGAGGCAGGGCCGCTGATTTTCGAAAAACTGAAAACCCTCCATCGCTAACCGGATCAGACGACGACACTGACACAACGACGGACAAGCGCAGTAATGGTGACGTGACGTCCGAGCTACAAGTCAGAATAGACGACGTCGAAACCATAGCGTTAATAGACACAGGTGCAGATTACTCAGTAATAAGTAGCATGCTCGCAAAGAAGCTGAAGAAAGTGCTCACTCATTGGACCGGACCGCAGATATGCACCGCCGGCGGGCACTTAGTCAGCCCCGTAGGATTGTGCACAGCGGGAGTGGGAATAAGAGGCCATGTGTACGTCTGCAGTTTTATTGTTCTCCCTGAATGTTCCCGTGAGGCAATTGTGGGCATGGACTTTCTGCAAGCAAACAGTGCCATCATTGGCTTGCAGAAATCCCAAGTTTCTTTCTCTATAGAGAACGCTGTTGCCGTGTGTCATGCGGAGCAACCAATTGTTTCGTCTCTTCGTATTGTGGATGAAGGTGTGACAGTGCCGCCATGTAGCAGCGTGACAGTTTCTGTGAAAAGCGACGTTTTTTGTGAATATGCCAAACTAGCTGATGGAAATGTCGAACTGCTGCTCACAAAGGGAATACGCGTGGCGAGAGGTCCAGTGAACCTGTGGAACGGATATACTGATGTGCTATTGACTAACTTTACCAACGAGGTACAGCATGTGGCGAAGAGAGCAGTCATAGCATCACTTCATGACTACGTACAAGTCTCAGATGTTTGCACCATAGAAAAAGTACCTACAACGCCCTCAACAGTGGACAGTGTCTTTGAGAAAATAGATATTGACCGAGAGCTTTCTTATCTGCAGAAAGATCAGATTGTGGAGTTGATCAAGGAATTCGCGGAGTGTTTTTCCTCTTCTTCGAAAGTCGGACGTACGCCTGTAGCAAAGCACCGCATTGTAATCGAAGGGCATGTTAGACCAGTATGTCAGCATCCATAACTAGTACCTCCAAAAGAAAGGGAGGCGATAAAGAAGTAAGTACAGGAGATGCTCGAAGACGATGTCATACAGCCCTCCAAAAGCCCATGAGAATCGCCGGTAGTACTGGTGAAGAAGGACAACACCATGCGGTTCTGTGTTGATTACAGAAAACTCAACCTCGTCACGAAGCGAGACGTGTACCCACTCCGACGAGTTGACGATACATTGGATAAACTGCGCAATGCTCACTTTTTTTCATCGTTGGATCTAAAGAGCGGGTACTGGCAAATAGAAGTCGACGAATGAGATCGGGAAAAGACGGCGTTTGTGACACCCGACGGACTCTACGAGTTCAAAGTACTCCCATTTGGTTTGTGTTCTGCTCCCGCTACCTTCCAGAGGATGATGGACACTGTGCTCTCCGGCCTCAAATGGCAGTCATGTCTTGTCTATCTGGATGACGTAGTAATTTTTTCCACTGCGTTCGAGCAGCATGTACAGAGATTGAGAACGGTACTAGACGCTATTCGTATGGCTGCACTTACGATCAAACCCGAAAAGTGCCACTTCAGGTTCCGGGAGCTTCAGTTCCTCGGGCACATTGTCAGTTCTCATGGTGTCCGCCCAGATCCGGATAAGATCAATGCGGTTGAAAACTTCCCAAGGCCAAGAGACAAGAAAGCTATGCGATGTTTCCTGGGGCTTTGTGCCTACTATAGGCGCTTTGTTGAAAATTTCTCCAAGATTGCGGAACCACTGACACGGCTTACGAAGGAAAGTGTGCCATTCATCTGGCACCAAGAGCAAGAAGACGCCTTCTCTGAGTTACGACGGCGTTTGTAGTCACCTCCCATACTTGCTCATTTTGACGAAGATGCCAAAACAGACATCCATACGGACGCCAGCAACGTTGGCCTCGGTGCTATTCTTGTTCAATGGAAGAACGGGGAAGAAAATGTTAATGCTTATGCAAGCCGCACTCTGTCGAAAGCTGAGTATAATTATTCAGCTACGGAAAAGGAATGTCTCGCAGTTATATGGGCCATCAGTAAGTTCCGTCCATATTTATACGGTAGACCATTCCGAGCCATCAGTGACCATCATTCATTGTGCTGGCTTGCGAACCTCAAGGATCCTTCCAGAAGACTTGCTAGATGGAGCCTACGTCTACAAGAATATGACATCACCGTAGTCTACAAGTCTGGCCACAAGCACAATGACGCGGACTGCTTGTCACGAGCACCAATCCAGAGTTCGTCTCCTGAGCATGAACAAGACTCCGCATTTCTTGGAGCTGTGAATGTGTCGGAGATGGCTCATGATCAACGAATGGACCCAGAATTACTTCTGCTCATTCAATACTTAGAGGGGCAGCAAGTCGAAGTACCGCGAGTTTTCGTCCGTGGACTACGTTCCTACGTCCTCCGCAACAACGTTCTCTACAAGAGAAACTTTCAACACACCGGTGAAACGTTCCTACTGCAGATACCATCATCACTGCGAGCGGAAATTTTAGAAGCGTGTCATGATGACCCATCGGCAGGTCACTTGGGCATTAGTAGGACTTTGGCCAAAATCCGCCGCAGATATTACTGGCCAAAATTGATGGATTCAATTCAGCATTATGTAAGATCATGTAGAGAATGCCAAAGACGCAAAGTACCACCCCTAAAACCAGCAGGTCTTTTGAAACCGATAGAGCCACCGAAAGTCCCGTTTGAGCAGGTCGGAATGGATTTGCTATGACCATTTCCTATGTCATCGTTTGGGAAGCGCTGGATAGTTGTAGCAACCGACTACATGACCCGGTATGCCGAGACGTCATCTCTCACAAAGAAACGGCAAATGAAGTGGCTCAGTTTTTTGTGACCCAGATAATGCTGCGACATGGCGCACCTAAACTTCTTATAACTGACAAAGGAACTGCGTTCACTGCCAGGCTAGTACAGTCTGTCATAAAACTAACGCACACCGACCACAGAAGAACTACCACATACCATCCGCAAACTAACGGGTTAACTGAAAGGCTGAACAGGACGCTTGCTGACATGATTGCGATGTATGTGGACGTAGAGCATCGGACTTGGGACACCATATTACCGTATGCTACATTGGCATACAATACCGCAGTACAACAGACAACCCACTTCACGCCATTTCAACTTGTTTATGGTCGGACAGTAATAACGACATCAGACGCGATGCTGCCTGTCAACAGCCCGAATGAAGAGGACCCTGACATAAGCGAATATGTAGAAAGGGCAGAAGAGGCGCGACAACTAGCATGGAACCGCATCATTCAACAGCAGAACGTCGACGCGCACCGTTACAATCTAAGACGAAGGGACGTTCAATACTCCCCTGGAGACCAAGTGTGGGTCTGGACGCCTGTACATGCACGTGGCCTATCAGAAAAGCTTATGCGGCGCTATTTTGGCCCTTACAGGGTTCTTCGTCAGCTGGGCCCATTAAACTACGAAGTGATCCCTGAAGGTCAAGTATGCACAACACGATGCAGGAATCTCCCGGAAGTTGTACATGTAGTACGTATAAAACCGTACTACGACAGGAACTGAACAACGTTGTCTAACACAAGGACAAGTCCTATTGTTTAGAAACTGTCAGCCGGCTCTACGAATCGGGGCGATGCGTGCTAGGAGGGGGACTAATGCCACAGCTCGACCATCGCAGAAGACGCGTAGCACAATTCGCGTTCGTAAAAGCCGTCAAGCAAGTAGCAAGAAAGCCGCGTCATTGAACGCCGTCCTGCACGCGCCACGATGCTATGCCATGGGACTGGCACGAGACTCGGGGGGCAGAAGAGACCGACGAAGTTAGGGTCAGCGGGCACAGACATTTTTTGGCTGACCATTTTAGGGGCGAAGCTCCTTAAGGCGTGGGCTGTGCGTCCCCTGTATGTAGCCACCTCTCGTTTAGTTCCTACAGTGTTCACTAGATGGCGGTACCATCCCCTGTATGTAGGCATTTCTCGTTTAGTTCTTGCACTGTTCAATAGATGACGGTACTTGGCGCTGATGATGAAAAGATGCAAGGTGTTATAAACTAGACGGCGGTACTTGTAGTTGATGATGAAAGATGTGAGATGTTATAAAATAGGAATGATGTGACATACGGCGCGTGTCGTTTGTGGAAGGCAATCGTTCGATTTTGTGCGGCAACGTACGCTAGGGGGAGCGTTGTAATAAAATCGAGTGGGCAAAATCTACGGAGAATTCATGGTTTACCAGGTTTACCTCCGGAGCTTCGCCCACTCATCATCATTCACATGGTGGATATGGTGGCACTTTTTTTTCTTCGAGTTTACGGGCACAAGTTCGCCCTAAATAAAGAGTTTATATAGTACCAGGTGCTATATTTATTCGTAACACTATCATCACCTGCCGTAAATTTCATAGCATCTATAAGCTCATCTACGGAAACGTCTCCTTCCGGAGCGTTAAATAAGAAACAGTTTTCCCTCACCGGGGGTGCAAAACAGATGCCATTATGGTGTGCGTAATCCTTCCGTCACGCCGGCAGCAGGGCCGGGGGCGTGTCTGGTAGAACTGGTGACGCGCAGCTGGTGCTGCGCACTCGTGTACAGGGCTCTTGGCCTTGATCAAGTGGGCGTGACCTGTAGCTGCGGCTGGGTTAGTGACAAGGCGGATCCGTCAGAGAGGGTCTCCCAGACTCATTCTCTGATCCTTGCTGCAGGGAGGGGGGGAGTCACCAGCTGGATAACCGGAAACCGCCACCTTCGGTGCCTCGCGCGGGAATGCGCTGAAGCGGGCACGTCTTCTTCCTCTTGATTACGCTCCCGGGGGTCGGCATGACGGGACCCCGAGCCGAACGAAAAAAGGCTAGCTCGGACTTTGATGTTAGCCGTTAAGAGGCATTAAGCTTTTAAGAGAATTTCATTTCCGGATATATCGTACACAGCTTGTGTGCACACATAAAAATGGACAATGGTGAACAATGCGTATGTACAATGCAAGCTGTTATATACAGTGAAAGAACTTAAAGCGTATGTAGTGACGTACAATGCAAAAATTGTACAACAAAGACAGGACATTCATGACATCGAGATTATTAACCTAAATGAACAGTAAGGCTATATGAACAAACAAGGGGAGGTCATTCACATTGTAGCGTGATATTTTGCATTCACCTGTGAGGACAATTTGCTCTTGCGCTCAAGAGCAATATTGCACAAACATACACGTTTGTAAAAAAGGAAAGAAAAACACACACTGTAATGTCACAGTGGTACAAGCTGTAGCCAACCTCCTCATTGAGGGAGGAAAGGCATGGACACTCTGTTGTTTTTCACGATAATAAATCGCGTAGACCACCGTTGGAGGTAAGCCTCCTCTCCCAGCATGACTAGTTCTGCGTTAAGATGCATAAGCATTATGTTACTTAGCCGATGTAGTAGGGGAAACATGGCTCTCTGGGGGCGTCCCCTCAGACAGGCCAGTCCCCTTTGTTTCCATAAGACGAAGGCTCCGATAGCCATTAAGAGTACGACAAAGTTATCTCTGTGGCTAGACCTCCGCTGCATACTTGTTTGGAACATCCTGGTAACCATGCGCCAAAAGGTGCGCGCTACTATGCATTCATGGAAGACATTGTTCAGTGTTTCGACGCGACCGCATTGCGGGCATAATGCGGAGAGCGCCACGCCCCACGCCACAAGGCGGTCGGCCGTTGGTGAAGCCCCCCATTCTCTGAGCCAGTTTAGATCACGTACCTCGGAGGGGAGAGACGTGTTTGTAAGAGTCCAGTGTCTTTTCGCCCGGCATTTCTGGCGTTATTCTTCGGATAGGCTTTTAAATGCTATTAATTCGCTCATGTCGGTGGGGGACATTTCCATAAGTTCTTCAACAGGAAAATCGTTTCGCCATTGTTGCAAAGATTTTATAACATGTATGCAATACGCTGGTGGCTGCTCAGCAGCTGGTCCTGTGTCGTTTGCTAAACCAAAAAGTCTTTTAGAGGTTCCTAGCAGATACACTGCAAGTTGCCTGCCTCGATATGATGAGTTCTCTAAGATTGCCCAGGTGCTTTTGAGAGCCAACAAGCGGCACATTACATCAAGGTTGGGTACACTAAGCCCTCCCCATTTTACTGGTAGGCGGACCAAGACTCTGGCAACAGCTTCGGCGTGACCATCCCGAAAAAAGGAGTCGCACGCAGTAGCCCCTCCCAGCAAAACCCGTCGAGGTGGTCGTGCGATTCTGGCTACATAAAGCAGTGGCGCTGTTATGCTGGATTTATTTAGATAAGCTCTTTAAGTAAAAGGTAGTCGAAACATTCTGGCTACTTCAATGCGTCTGTCCACTTTGTGTTGGATTTCTTTCCATGTGTTGCGGGCTACCTCGCCAGTCGAAAGGAAAGTTACACCTACGACTTTAACGCCTTGGACAATTTTGACGTCATCAGGAAACTCTTCAATGTGCATCCCTATGCACAATGCCTTTCTTTTTTCGGTATTAAGACGTGCTCCCGACAGGTAAATATACGTGTGGAATATTCGCAGAAAGGCTCTGTACCTATCTATGTTCCGAATAAACAACGAGATGTCATCGGCCTATGCCGCTACTTTCACTTCGCCCAAACCTGGAAGAGGGAAACCAAGTATCGAAGTACATTCCTGGATTTGTTTCAATAATGGATCTATGCATAATACAAAGAGAATTGCGGAGAGGGGACAGCCTTGTTGAATGCCCCTGCTTACTGCAATGGGTTCAGATGTATAGCCATTGACCAATAATAACGTTTCTAAGTCTGTGTAGAGTGAACGTAGGGTGTCGGTTTAATGTGCTGGGAAGCCATAACACTCAAGCACAGCGAAGAGATAGTTCCATTCTACGCGATCAAAAGCTTTTTCCTGATCCAAGGAAAAAAAACGTAAGATATTTGTGTTCTTGTAGCGTACGTGAATAAATCTCGAGTCAGCGCAAGTGAGGTATAGATCGTACGACCTGGGACACAGCATGTTTGTATGTAGCTTACTATTTCCGGTAGAATGATTGTTATGCGGTTTGCAAGGATGGCTGTCAATATCTTATAATCCGAGTTAAGTAGGGAAATGGGCCTCCACGCCTTTGGGTCAGACGGCTCTGCCCCGCTTTTAAGCTAGAGTATAACTCTGCTCTCACGAAACGTATTCGGTCTGATTCCGTCAGCAAAAAGCCCATTTAACATTGTCAAAAGGTGGTCTTGTATTGTTTCAAGGAAGGTCTTGTAGAAACTCAAAGGTATCCCGTCAGGGCTGGTGGCGGCGGTTGTGTTTAAGCGCTGAAGCACGATGCGTAATTCATCCAGCGTCACTAGGCTGCAGAGACTATCGAGGAGCTCCTCCGGTACGCGGGAAATTCACTCGCAAAACTGATTAACTATGGTGGTATAGTTCACGTCGTTTGTGTTCTCCGCCCCGAAAATGTTCGAAAAATGTGTTTCAAAGACCCTCAATATGTCGTCTGCTCGTGTAGACTGTTCGCCGTTCGGCAACTGAACGAAAGGGACATGAATTTGTTCACCAAAGGAGCCGTTGCGAACACTTCGAAGAAAACTGGATCTAAAACTGGTCGTCCGTTGATAAAAGACTGCGCAGCCGTGCGCGAACTAAGACGTAGCAAAAGTTCGTACCGCGCCTTTAACTGATCGAGATAGTCGTGCATTGCGAACGTCAGCGTCTCGCCTCTGCGTACAATGCGCGCTTTTCGTAGTGGGTCATTTATCTCTGTCGTCAGGCGCACTTTCCTTTCGCGCCCCGCTTTGATAAGCTCGGCGCGCCAACTGTGTTTCAATGCGTCGTAGTTACGGGGTTAAGGCGGCCTTTTGCATACTTGCTCTAGTGCATTGCGCAGTAATGCTACGCTTTCCGGGTCGTGCACGAGTGTGTTGTTCATTTTCCAATGGTTTCTAAATGTAGTGGATTGTTCAAAGAAAAGTTTTGCAGACACTGGAAAGTGGTCTGTAATGCATGGAACGTCCGGTGGGAAATGTAGGACCTCGGAACTAAGGATATGAGTGGCTAGCACTTTTAAAAAATAGTAGCGGTCTAGGCGGGTCATGTTGGGACCCCGTTGCCAGGTTGCAACGAAGCCATTCCCGTGAGTGTCGACCCAAGCATCCCTGAACTTGAAATTACGGATGAGTTGTCGCAATGCGCTAACTCCGCTGTATTGTCTGCTTTGTCTGCTTCAACTAAGAAAGTGGAGTAACTGTCAAACATAAATGACTCGAGTGAATAAAAAGTCAGCCATGCCCGCACGTTGAGCTTGGGCATATATTACGAGCGCCCTTTCTCGTCTTCCGTGAAGGTGAAAGTGTACTGATAGTGTGCGGCCGTCAAAACCATAAACACAGTGTGCTGTTCGACGCAACACTTGTGTAAAAAAACAGCTCCGACTCCGCACATCTTTGAATCAGTCAGCGAAAAAAAATCCTCGACTCCAAAATGTGAACAGAAAGATTGCACATCAAAAGGGGTTCTAAAATTACATTCCTGTAAGAAAAAGATACCGACATGACGTGACCTTGCGAAGTGCATGACTTCTCTCTGCTTATCTCGGCGTTTGAAACCCCTGACCTTTAAGGGAAGAATATGCCCCGTAGCTATTTTGAAAATAGGGGGAGTGCGCGCAAACTTCACAGAAACCCATTGCAGGGGTAGGGCGAGCGCTCAACGAGTGAACATGACTAAAGAGAGAAATGCTCTGACGTCGTCAGAGCATTAGCGAGGTTTTGGGGCTTACTACTGTCCGTAGAGCCCTCAGAGTCCGTGGGCAGTGGGTGGGCTCGTTTGGTCACTGGGCGCTCTATTTTAATGGCGCGGGCACCGACACTGGCACCGGTGGCCGCACCTGCAATCTGGTAAATAGGGTTTGACAGGCTCAGTTTTTGCGGGTCTGTGCCGAGTACTTGCTGGCGCGGGCGCTCGTTGTTGTCGGTGGCATAATCACCGTTGTGGTATTGTCTGGGCCGATGACCGGAGCGTCTGCACGTCCCGTTGTTCGGGTGCCGTGTCCCATCGAAGCTCTCGGCACCTCGGAGCTACTGGTGGTGCCAACTGTGTCAGAGCTGTAGCTCTCGTGGTTTCTGCTAAGTACGGGCACTCGGGCTTCGACTTTGGATGAGCTGTGTTCGTCATAGGCGTCTGGCGAGAAGTCGCTGGTCTCTGACGGGGCTTGAAGGGTTGAAGAGGCTTTCTCAGACAGGGTAGGCAGGTCTCCTGCGTCTTGTGGTTGAGCATGGGTGTCGGGTCGCTTGTTTCAGTGTCGCTCGCATGCTCGAGCGCCGGATAACCGTCTTGCGATGCGGGCGTGAGGTCGATGCACGCTTGTTGTTCGGTTGCAGCTGCTGCAGCCGCTGCGAAGGACTTCGGACGTAAGCAGTCAGCTGTTGCGTGACTGCCCGAGCACTTGCGGCACGGTTCTGCGCATCCCTCTGTGGCATGTCCAAACACGTTGCAGCACGTGCAACGAGGCGTGGCACAATCTTTTGCGATGTGGCCAGCATTCCTGCACTTAGAGCACACTTTCTTGACACCCCGGTAGTCACACATGACATTGTAGCCTTGGAGTGTCAGAAAGTTCGGTATTTGGCTTTTCATTTCCACTCGCGCCACGCGGACACCTGTGACAACCTCTGGGCGGCCCTTGAACACTGGCTCGTGGATATGTCATGTTGCCATAGGTGGAGAGAGCCATCGCTAGGGCTGCATCGCTTACCCACAGCGGTACCCGGAAGACTGTGACGTGGACTATTTCAGGACCTACGCTGACTAGTGGAACTGATTCGCCGTTCAAAAGAATTGTGCCCTGGCTCTTCAGCTTGGTGGCTGCATGGACGTTTGTGGCTGCGGTGCCGAACTTTGCACCTCCCATGTGCTGGAGGGACTTGATACCGGCTGGGCCGGTTACTGCTTCGAGGGCATCTATGATGTCGTCGACGGTGCTCCTCTCTGGACCGCTGAAGTTAAAGCAATGAGCTTTCGGCGGTGGCGCTGCGAAAGCCATCACACTTTCGTCCTAGCCCTGGCTCCAACGGCTTGCGCTGTGGTGCCCGGGCGTTGGCTCACGATGAAGGCCTGGACAGAGCCGGGGGGTTGTCCAAGGGTTCGCTTGATGCTCGATAAGATGGGGTCGACAACTTGCAGCGTGCCTGGTCACGGGAATCCCGGCGCCAGGTAAGCGGCGAATGGGGCGTCGGCCGTCGATCAACTACTGACAAGCGGCTAAGTTCGTCGACAAGCGACGAAGTGCGTCTTGCCATCGAATATTCTAGCGTTACCGCTGGCGGTGACGTAGGTTCCAGAATAACCTTTACAGTTTGCGTAGTGGGCATGCTCTTATAGAAATGATCTATAACAGTCCTGAAGCTTCTAGAAGACTGTAGGTGTGGTTTGCGCTGAAGATTGTGTAATGTATTGGGGCGATAACAAAACTTGAGGAATGGAACGTTGCAGTATAATGTTTTTTTTTACCTTATTGCTGTTAAACGTCCTCGTCGAAGCTTTCAACCAGCCTGTCACCATGGCTGGATTTAGACGCCTGGGCCTGTGCAACCTTCATATTGTATCTCTGATTGAGTTTATATACGATACCTACCGAATTCTCCTGTCTCTCATTCCCCATTTGCAGCCATCGGTACGTACATTGAGGACTATCTAAAAAGAAAGGTTTGCTACGTTATACTCGCTGGGCGTGACCTTCTTGGTTTTAGAGAGGTTTACCGAGCATTGGGCCGCAGTGCCATGAATACAGGGAACTGTATATACCGTGAACTCGAGGTGATTAAAGGTTGCAAGTAGACACGAAGCACAGGCCGTAAGAAAGTGTGCGTGTGCCACCTCTCGTTCAGTCCTTGGAATGTCCGCTGAATGGTGGTGCTTCTATATGTGGAATATATGATGAAAATATTGGAGATGGTGGTACTTGGAGTGTTGACTAGATGGATGAACGGACACACAGACAGATGCATGGATGTACGCACGGATGGCTGCACGATCGGATGGATGCATAGCCGGACGTAGGGGCGGATGCATGTACGAACACAGGGACAGCCGCATGGATGGACGTGTGGACGCACAAACAGGCGCATGCACGGACGCACCGATAGACGCACGGATGGTCACACAGACAAACGCATTGACGGACGGAAGCAAGAACGAATGGGCGGACTGATGCTTCGCCCCACTCTCCATCATTCACCCCGTTGATATGCTGCCTTTTTTTCACGTAAAAAAATCTTCATGTTACTACGCCAAATGAACCAATGCGGTTATCAACTGAGACGAGTTGAGAGACAAGTTACGTGTCATCAATTGGATATGACGTTGTCCTCGAAGTCGTTTCTGTATCTGAAATATGTCAGGCTTTGAAAGAAAATTGTAATGAGAATTCACGGAATGGGTTTTAGTAATAAAAATGAAAAAAATACGTTTGGCAGGGAAGTCACTCTCTGGGTGGGCTCAACGAAAACCACTCTACAATTTGGCCGGTTTTGTGTGCTTGGTAACTGATTAATTACTCATGCTTGCCAATTATTTACCGGAAGCACAAGAATGAGGGCACCTAATTCATAGGAGATAAAGGAACATGCATATTATGTTCTTATCTTGTGCAAGGCAATATCCTCAAACTTGGTCTTTAGTTTCTTGGGTAGTACACCTATTACTGTGTGTGGCATTTTTTAACACAATATCTTTGGAGAGCTCGTGTCGCAGAAATACCGCCATTGGTGTCGGCCCCGACGGTTGTGAGAGAAAAATCGTATGTGCGTATGTGACCGAAAAATCAAGTTACCGAGATCGCCGCGAAGGCCGCTACTTGTCAACGCGTGCGCGTGCGATCGCAGTGAAAAAGCTACGCAATGTAAGAAAAAATGTGCTCAAGATCACGAGGTGTGATAGTTTCTTTGCCTTTGCCATGCCTCCTTGCTTAGCTTCCACTTATTTCGTCGGGACAAAAGACGAGATAATGGAATTTCAGCATGCGACAAACCTTTGTAATACCACTCACGCTAGACGAATTCTTAAAGTTTTTGCAGCGTTGAATTCGTGAGGCAATCAGCTCTTCTAGTAATTTTATTCCATGGTCACTTGAAAAAGTGCTTCGGGGCCCCTTTAGCGTATTTCGTTCGAAAAGTGTCTCGACGAAAACGAGTCGATTTGGCGATTTTAGGCACATATGAGAAGCCTCAAACTACGTCGAAAAAAGCCGGGATAGCGCAGCCATCGCCGCTAAAAACACACAGGACCTTTCAAACGGCTCTGAAAATGGACAACTATGTCCATCTAGTGGAGAACATATCATGCCTTTTCACAGGCGTTGAGCAAGCAAACAGCAAACGCGAGATAATGTGATGCTATCTGTGAGACATTAAGAGACTTTGTGACCTCCGAGATGGCGAGCGCGTGGCGTGTATCTTAGAGGCCATGTGACTCTTGCTATAGATCAAAAACCTTTATGTACAGTTCGCGCACGCGCGCTGGTACGATATACTGTGTGCGTGTGTGTATGTGTGCATGTGTGTATGTAACACAACATATCAATAAGTATGCACTTAGCGGTTATTGGCAGAGCAGTTAAGTGTTCTTTTTCGTGGTTTGAGTTTTGGTCCTGCAACTGGAAGATACATTGAAACGCAACTAATCAGTGACTTAGCGATTTTGAAAGAAGCATGCGTTCACGTGAATACTTTCACGATTGTTCCATACCTAACAAAACGGCGTCTTTCTCTACTAAACGTTTAGCTGCCCCTTCTCGAGGTGAATGTCTCAATATTTACGTCCGAGCAGTGCAGCTAGATGTAATCGAAGCATAAAAAGGCAATCGCCATTCCACGGACATTGCCTATGCGCCGAAAAAAGGGAAGCTTACGAAACCCTGGCTTGCCGTGACAACATCGTTAACAAACCGGCTGATGAAGGTGGTGCAACGCTCATAATATAGAAAGCTGCTAACCTTCGTAAGGCCCACAGACAGTTGAATGACAGCGAATTTTACATGCATTGGAGCTACGGCTGCACCGAAGAGTTCAAGACTAAAGTAAATAAAAGTTAAAAAGAGTTACTAAGGAAAAATAAATTTCAAAAACTGCGCTTAAATCCTTAATCCACCTGAGTTCGGTAGCTGGTAGATATTATCGGCTCCCTAAAATTTATAAACAAAACAATCCAAGCCGACCAATCGTTTCAGGAATAAGAACCATCATGCAAAGCCTATCCCACTATGCAGACAGCCTGATTAGTTCGATACCTACTAACGTTTTTTTGTATTTTATAGACACTAAATTATCTGCGTGACATTTTTAAATATGCGTGTTCCAAGTGATGCTCTCATGGTTACACTAGATGTGGCGTCAGTGTACATGACCATACCCCATGCCGACGGGATTCGTTCAGCACTTCAAGCATGCAACGATTCTATAGATGACAAAACCATTCACGATTCTTCTTGAGGCACAATTTAACACTCACGGTCGCACATAACAACTGTGAATTTAACATTGAACTTCACGTTCCAACAATGGCACCTTGATAGGCACAAAAATAGGTCCCAATTATGTGAGAAACTTCGTGGGCATGCTAGAAATTACGTTAAACTCCACAAGTCAATCAAATAACTGCTAGAAAATGATTTCCTTGCCACTCGTGAACCTAAAGCGCTATATTGCAAACGTTTCATCAACGCAATTTCCTTATATTGGCACCATGGTGAAGCCGCATTACTTTCGTTCATTGCCGACTACAACGCAGAACCATCCATATACTTTTCCCACTCTTATTCGCCAGTTTGCATAAACTTCCTTGACGTCACTGTATACTTTAGCAATATTAAACTAATGACTAATCTTTACAAGGAGCCCATTGTCCGACAAAGATATCTCTATTTTAAAAGTAGCCATGTTAAACACCGCAAACAAATATTCCCTACAGCCCAACTATTTGTTTTAAAAGAATTCGCTCGGGCAACAGGATATTCACTCACAACTGTGACCAGCTCCGTAAAGCAGTAACTTAGTAATAGTCCTCACGAACAATTGACGACTCTCTCCAGTAAGCTGATTGTCTCGATCTTGAAGAGCTTATCAGTAAGGACATGTAGGTGAGCACCATCTTCACGAACTAACCTCGTTTCAACGCGTTGTGCAACTATTTATAACGTGTCGAATACTCTAAGAAAGCATTACTACTTACGGGCGCAGAACAATAGGCTTGAGAACATTATCTCTGAATCACAACGAGTAGCGTATTGTATATCAAGGAAAAGGCGCGATATTGTAACTTCTTCCAAGACTAAATTCATTGCTCCTGCTGGTTGTCATTTGTGTAACAAACCGGGATGTAAAATTTGCGTGCACATGACTACTGGTACCACTGCTAAAAGCACGGCATCTAACTTTTCATTTATAAAAAAACAGAGAGTAGAGCTGTTAGAGCAGCAACATCATTTACTTACTTGAATGCTCAGTATCTCAAATGCAGAACGTAAGTCAAACCAAAACATCCTTTCGTATCCGTTTCAACAACTACAAAGAACACGTGAACAGTTTGCCACATCTCCCCTTCTCCAAGCATTTTATTCTACCAGGTCATTCGTTGACAAGATCATAGTGACGTTTCACCAGTAGTATCAGGCTTCGAATCACACCGTTATCAGGAAGTTTGAGAATCTTCTTTTTTGATCCATAAATTCATTAGTGCATCATCCGATCTTAACAAGTGCGTAGGCTAAGTTTCTTGCCTTTCTGCATGTCCTGACATCTGCATGTTCGTGAAATCTTTAAAAAAGCATCCCTAAAGTTTTCTCACTTCATAAATGTTATCATTTTGTAGCTTCATGAGTAATCACCGTGGTGATTGGTCAGTGTGACAAATGCCCTTCTTCCATGCCCATGATCTTTCCTACCGTGTTACATTTTTATGTTTTTATTCCTTTATTTAGTGTTTTCATGGTTAGGTTCTTGTATGTCGATCAAATGTGTTTTGTACGCACGTGGTCACGCCTGGTCATAAAAGCTGCCACACACTCAATTTTTGTTCATTCTAACAAAAGCCGTGACAAGGCCAAGACGTAAATCAATAAAAACTTTGTATGTGTGCTCGTTTATTTCTTAACTCATATACATATGATTATAAGTTTATCATAAAACTAGGCCTTCTTTTGAGGCTCTCCTTCTGTGAGTTTTTACTTTTCCAGTGGTCTTTAGGTACCGCTATCATCCGGCGTGTGACCTATATTATGTATCATGCATGTTGCACATTGAGGAGAATGACTGGGCGAAACCGAATAATCATACCATTGTAGAGGTTATACACCCCGAAACCAGGATACGATTTTGAGAGACGTCGCAGTGGATGCCTCTGCACATTTCAAACACCTCAGGTTTTTTAACGTGCCTACAAATGTGTAGTACGCTTGGCTGTACTTGACTCGGCAACAATTGATTGTACTAGACTCAGCAGAAAGAAAGTATGGACATGGCCTCCAAGAACCGCTTCTTTCGAAAATGTGGCCGCCGTGGCCGGAAGTCAATCCCACGATCTGCGCGTCAGCAGTTGAGTCACTATACCACCGCGGTGAGTCAAAAGCCAGATAGGTTGCGTCAATGTCATAGCGGGTACCACAATCGACTTTTCGATCAGTGCGCTTTATCCGAGAAGAAACTTCCGAAGCCCTACAGCATCTGCATTCATTTCTGGCTCTTGGGTTATAATGTATGCGTATACTGCTGGTTGTCGTTCAACGTTCAAACCAAAAAGATAATCTCTTGCTATGAACTCGGCTATCTTTCTTTCTTCCCATTGGATGCAAACATCCATATACCCCCCTTCCCGCGAAGCTCTCTCAACCTGTTTCCCACCACCCCTTGAATCGCAAGCATTAGCATTCTTTTTGCAGAACACATGGCTTTGCACTGCTTGCGTGATTACATGACCATTGATCATGCGTCAGTAACATTTGACGATGGTAAAATGTGAAGTCGTCGTATGTGATGCCATCCGAACGTTGCAAATTGAGGCAGTTTGTGATGTCAAGATGGCCACGTCATCATGTCGTTTATTTTTGGAAAATGTGTGCAAGTGCGACCGTTAACGAGTATTTTTCTTGTTTTCATTAAGCATCCGAGACTTTTGACTTCAGAGAAGCATCACATTGTGGCGAGAAACAGTAGTGGTGCTGACTTTGCACGCTTGTATTCTGCTCTGCAACGACCACTTGAGCAAACTCCATGCGTACCAATCTGTTCAAATCAATTTCTCCGCAGTGTCCGATTCGTGGCAGATATCAAGCGGGCTAAAACCTTGACACGAATAGGTGAAATGTGGAAGGAAGGTTTCCGCCACTTGGGCATGTTGGACCTCAACAGAGAGCACGCGGAGCGACCTGTGATGATCGAATGCCTAAATCTATTCAAGGTACTTTCTGTTTTTTTTGTTAGCTTGCATTGTAACTGGGAACGAACTGAATTGTCGATTTGGAATAAAAACTGGAAAACTTCGGCAATTTTCACGCATTCCGATAATCCATGTAACGCGGCACGTCTGCGAATAACTGCATACACCACTTATATATAGCCGGACAGCGTTAAAAGCTTCTTTCGCAGAAATTCGGGCGCCGTTGTCGTCAGCTTTGAGTGAAAAATCATCTTTGAGAGAGCGAAAAATCGAGTATATAAATATATATATATATATATATATATATATATATATATATATATATATATATATATAAACATAGGTGCCAGTGTAAACCTCAAACGGATTGTTTGAGTTGGAGTGAGAATTGAACTTGGGTCATTTGTATGGTGCTGTGGGTGGCCTATTACAGTTTTATGCCTCTGCTTGTGATACTGTGATGATAACACACTCCGCTTAAAAATGCAATGAAAGTTACTTTCACGCCTTACAAACACCTGCATTCTGCACACATATTTTGAAATACAACACAAAATATTGCCGTAATACATGAGTGGTAGAAGCGTGCCTTGCCGCGGGGCCTCCGAACGTGGGCTCGTCATAATGAGTTCATAGTTTAAATCTAGTCGCCTACTCCAAAGGCACACGCTATACTGCCTCATCCAGGCCACGTATAGTGGGTGCATAGCATGTTCGAATAAATTTAATTCACTAACTCTTTCAAATATGCATTAGGAGCAAAATATCACTTTCGCATTCAACTCTATGAGACGCAGTTTAAGAGTCTCCCAACTTTTGTTTTTTACCTAAAGCAATATGTTCCTTCCATGATTGACTTGGGGGGTTTGACGTCCCAAAAACACTACATGATTGTGAGAAATGGCGTAGTGGAGGACTCCAGAATTATCGGCCACCTGAGCTTCTTAAACGTGCACTTAAAGCGGAGCTTGTAGACCTACAGCATTTTCGCCTCCATCAAAAATCCAGCCGCCGCAGCCGGAATTCAGTCCCACGATCTGCGGGTCAGCAGCCGAGTACTTTAGTAATTAGCCCACCGCGGCGGGGCCATTCCTGCCATGAGAACAATCTTAGCTTTACGCGTAAACGATGCTGTAAAACCATGCTTTCACGTTTTACATTTTACACCTTACATTCTTATGTCTTCTCAGAGGTATTTCTACGTGATCTCTATTTTCATATTTATGCTTATAAAGACTGCACGTGCTCCACGACTTGTAATCGTTAGCGTCCAAACTTCATGTGCCGTTTAAATCATACAAACAATGGTATATATCGAACTAACGAGACAACACCAAATCCATGGCGGAAAATAACATCATAGATTACACGAATGCTGTGAGTTTCATGTTTTCAGCTCTAAGTGTTGTTCTGCGTAGATTCACGTCACACAATGAAAATATTGATATGCTCTACGTCGTATATGTGGAATGGCCACGTGCGAATCATGAACGCAGCATGTAAATGGTGATGAAAAACAGCGTGCATACCCGTAAGGAGGTGATTTATCTGAGTTAGTCTGAAATGGCCAGACCCTGAAAGTGGCAGAGGAAAATCTGTGAACCGATGGCTGTGAATCCAATAGCAGGAAAGAAAGTGTACCAGTTGACGCTTAAGCATTTGACCTTTCGTAAATATATGAAATCACAGAATGTGGTATTCGGGTCGCTGCAGTGCATGAAGGGATCCTCGCACTATTAGCGACTCTTAAGGCGTCACTGTGTTCGAGTATTTAAACTGGCAAAATAATATTCAGTCCATCCAAATCGATCGACTCTCTCATAAACCAAGACTGAAAGTTGAAAAGACTGACTGCAGGGCGTGAAAGTTATTGCTTTATGCCTGGAATCGGTCGGGATTTCTTCTCCGCGGCTGTGAAACTAAGGCTGGTACTCTCCACTATCTCTAGTTGTGCCGTAGCTCTCGCGATTCTTTGTGCTTTTTTGATGATGACTCGTGTCTGTGGGCTCTTACTGTAACACATTCTTTCGTGCATCGTTTTAAATTCACCAAGTCATGTGTGTAGTCTTGTGTGGTCGAATCCATGCCGTCCTATGAATTTTTAATTTAGCACCCAAACAGTCATTCAGCACATTCAGTGTATGTAGTTGTTTCCGTGTTTTAAGCATCCATTATTCGCCACAGTATTTGAAAATAATGAGGTAGGGAAAATATGCAGCTTCTGAAGCCTCACGGTCAGAATCCGTCGTATGTCTTAATGTCGCGCATTGTACTCGCGTTCGATTGCTGCGTTTGGTTCATGAACTAGCAAAAGGCGGACAGAATAGAATATTCAAGGATTCTTTTTGGCGGCAAAAGCTTTATTTGTGTTCCCACCGTGCAAAAACATGCTTTCTGTGATAACGTGCACCACATGCTGCCTGCGCACATATCGTCGCCTGTATCGTCACGTTTGGCTATAAACTGTACGCGCTCGAAAATAAAGCAATCACTCTTTGGTGGCCACTGGTCATGGCTTATCAGTGTCGATGAGGTAGCTCAAATCCCGTCAGTAGGCGCGGCGAAGGAACTACCTGGCGCAAAAGTAGGCGCGTTCCGGCGACTGAAAAAGCCATTCCGTCATATACGTGCTCTCGGAGTACGACACCGAAGCCTGCAACGTGGAGAAGACAGCAACGCCCCTCGAGCAACGCCCCACACAAGCACCGAAAGCATTGACGTGGAGACAGTGAGCGGAGCTTCAGACTGAAGGGTGACCGAGAGCAACCTGAGCCATGGATGGAAAAAGACCGCACAGAGGTGACTCAACGTTTTCTACTCGCAGACAGGAACGTCACGCTCAGGGAAGACCGCCGAGTTTGATCCTAAGTCACAGAATTTCGAGTCTTACCTGGAGTGATTTGAACTATTTGTGCACACGAACGACATAGAAGAGGAAAAGAAGGTAGCGGTTTTTCTGACGGTAATAGCAGCAGCAGCTTATGAGGTCTTGAAGAACTTTGTAGTGCCGGCTTCCCCACGTGAGAAAACTTACGAGGAAGCAAAACGGTTGTTGACAGAACATTACAGCCCACGGAGCTTGGTAATCACTGAGCGCTACAGGTTCAACAGTCGGATTCAGCACGAAGCAGAAAGTGTAGAAAATTTTGTAGTCGAGCTGAAGCACTTGGCCAGGAAATGTAACTACGGCGACTTCTTACAAGATGCACTTCGCGACAGGTTAGTAGCAGGTGTGCGCAATGAGGAGACGCAGCGAGCCTTGTTCGCGGCTGGCCTAACCTTTGAGAGCGCCTGCAACATTGCCTTGGACTGAGAAATGGTGGCAAGAGAGGCAGCGCTAATGATAGAAAAGAACAAAGAGGAGTCAATAAATGCGGTTAGGAGTCAGCCGAAGATTGGGATAAAGAAGGCTTAAAAGAGCCACGTTGCCAAGAAAGAGCGATGTGAAAGATGCGGAAAAGGGCATTCTTCAAGCGTATGCTGGTAAAAAAAACTGCGTGCCGTAATTGGTGGAAAGTAGGACACTTGACAAAAATGTGCTCAGCTGCTCAGACAAAAAGAACAAGTGCCTTAGAATGTTCGGACGAGGACTCCGAGCATGAAGTATACCATTTCATAAATGTGCCACGCTCTTCGTACTATGTCAACATTCAACCCCTGAACATGCACGTTGACACAGGAGCGGCTGTTAGTGTAGTGCCAGAGTATGTCTATGATTCACATTTTGCTCATGTTACTTGTCAGTCCACCAAAGTGACAGTTTGTACATACATCGGCGAACAAATGCCACTTAAGGGACAGTGTAAGGTTTCAGTTGTGTACAAAGGGCAGAGCACAATCCTTCCAGTAGTAGTAGTAGTTAAGGACAACGGAAGGAGACCACCAGCATTGCTTGGCCGGAATTGGCTTGAGCGTCTCGAGTTTCACTGGAGCGCAATAAGTCAAGTAACCGTGGAGGACAGAGCCATGTCATTGATGAAGAAATTCCCTGCAGTTTTTTCCACAGACAATGGGCACCGTAAAAAGTTTTCAGACAAAAATATCTTTGAATGCAGATGCTACGCCAGTATTCTGTCGAGTCAGGTCCGTTTCATTTGCACTTAAAGAAAAAGTGGAATAACTGCTCCGTGAGATGGTAAAAACGGGCATGCTACAGCAGGTGTCGCGTAGCGACTGGGCGAAACGACTTGTTGTAATTAAAAAAAAAGATTGCACCCTTAGGCTTTGCGGTGACTACAAAGTTACGATTAATCCGGTTCTAAAAACAGACCATTACCCGCTGCCCAGGCCAGAAGACCTATATTCAGCAAATACAGGGAGTAAGGTGTTTTGCGTTCTCGACCTATCGGCGGCCTATCAGCAGGTACCTCTGAGGCCCGAGTCACGATCATTCTTGATGGTCAGCACCAGTTTGGGGTTGTTCCAATTTCAGCGCCTTCTTATGGTGTGGCTAGTGCACCCGCAATCTTCCAGTCCTTGATGGACGAAGTGCTGAAGGGCCTTCAACACGTTGTGTGCTATATCAATGATGTAATCGTGGCTAGATCTGATATAGTTTCACGGCAAAAAATGCTAGAGAAGGTTCTTGAAAGGCTACGGGACTAAAATATCACGGTTAGCACCGAAAAATCTAGTTTTTTCAACAATCGGTGTCGTAGTTTGACCACACAGTTACAGCAGAAGTGATTTATTGCACGGAAGCAAAAATTAGGGCTATTGTTGACGCGCCTGAGCCCACAAACGTCTCCGAACTCAAAGCGTATTTGGACACGATGAATTTTCACTGAAAGGTCTTGAGAAACTGTGCGGCCATTGCTGAGCCACTGTCATCATCATCATCATTATCATCATCATCAGCCTGACTACGTCCTCTGCAGGACAAAGGCCTTTCCCATGTTCCGCCAGTTAACCCGGTCCTCTGCTTGCTGCTGCCAAGTTATACCCGCAAACTTCTTAATCTCATCTGCCCACCTTACCTTCTGTCTTCCCCTTACCCACTTGCCTTCTTTGAGAATCTAGTTAGTTACCCTTAATGACCACCGATTATCCTGTCTACATGCTATATGCCCGGCCCATGTCCATTTCCTCATCTTGATTTCAACTATGATATCCTTAACCCCCGTTTGTTCCCTAATCTACTCTGCTCTCTTCTTGTCTTTTAACATTACACCTACCATTTTTCTTTCCATTGCTCGCTGCGTCGTCCTCAATTTAAGCTGAACCCTCTTTGTAAGTCTCCAGGTTTCTGCTCCGTAGCTAAGTACCGGCAACTTTGCGGTTATAAATTACACACAATATAATGAGAAACCTGGAGCCACTGTATCGGCTGCTAAAGAAAGATAAGAAATGGTTGTGGACGAAGAAATGTAGCGATGCTTTCGCGGATACAAAAAAGCTGCTTGTTAGCAGCAAATTCCTCACCTTTGTGACGTTGACAAACCGATAGGAGTGCTTCGCGACGCGTCTTTCTACGGCCTAGGCGCGGTAATAATCCATGAAACTGGCGGAGAAGAAAGGCCTATCGCGTTCGCTTCGCGAACCCACACGGCAGCGGAAAAGTAGTACGTGCATTGTGAACGCGAAGCGTTGGCGCTGATATTCGGTCTTAAAAAGTTTCACCACTATCTTTATGGTTGAGACTTCACAATTTACACAGACCACTAGCCACTACTTGGCATTTTAGGTGAGACAAAACCTATGCCAACGTTGGCAGCAGCGCGCATGCGACGTTGGCAATGACTTTTTGCGGCATACATGTACCGCCTTAAGTACCACAAGAGCAAGAACATGAACATAGCTGACGCCTTATCCAGATTGCCTCAAGCAGTGTCAGCAGGAGTAGAATCAGCCGAGTGCCGGTCAGTGTTTAAGTGTCTTCCACTGATAGCCGATGGAATCGCCAAAGCGTCCAGGCGATGTCTGACATTAGGTCGTATAGCTGATTTCACTCGGAGTGGTTGGCCTGGCGAATGCCCGGAAGACCTAAGGGCGTATCAAGTACCCAGAGATGAACTGTCACTGGAGCAGGGGTGCCTAACATGGGGAGTTTGGGTTGTTATTCTTGAAGTACTGAGACATCGCGTGTTTTACATTCTGCACACTCAACATTCTGCGGCAAGCCGCTTGAAAATGCTAGCCCGCAGTTTTGTGTGGTGGCCGGGAATCGACCTAGCCATAGAAGACTATGTAAAAAAGTTCAAGATATGCCAAGCAGTGCAACCTGCAGCTCCATTAGCACCACTTCAACCCTGGACCCATCCAGCCAGATGCTGGTCACGCGCCCATATAGACTTTGCGCACACGTTAAAGAACCCCAGGTGGTCGAAATTTTCGGAGTCCTCCACTATGGCGTCTCTCATAATCATATGGTGGTTCTCGGACGTTAAACCTTACATATCAATGAATTTAGACTTTGCGCAGACAAGTGCAAATGTGTTTCTTGTCTTTGTGGATGCCTATACCAAACGGGTCGAAGTGTGGCCAATGATCTCTAGTTTAACAGCAAGGACAAGCGAAAAGCTTCGAAGTGCTTTTGCAGCTTACAGATTCTCAGAAGCACTAGTAAGCGACAATGGGCCACAATTTATCTCGGCCGAGTTCGCAGATTTCATTGTCGCCAATGGCGTGAAACATATTCGCACTACCCCCTACCATGCAGCTTCGAATGGCGCGGCAGAACGAACGGTACAGACCGTGATATGAGCTCTGAAGAGGCTACTGTCTGAAAGCAAATTGTTAAGTACGTGTCATTTGTTCCAGGAAAATATTGATAGTTTCTTGATGACATACCGCAACACACCAAATAGCGTGACGGGAAAGACACCCGCCAAGCTTTTTCTTGAGCGACAACCACGAACAAAACTTGCATTGTTGAAACCAGACTTTTCGAGATCGATGCACACGAAGCAGCACAAGCTCAAAGAACAGCGGGGTGTGCGTCGCGGGCGTGAGCGTTTGTTTGACGTTGGTGATACAGTGCGCGGTGAGTGTGCCTCGTGGGAGGAAGGTGTGGTGCATCAGGTTGCGAGTGCTGTCACATACGTGATGAAAGTGTGCGAACAACTTCGGTTTACGCATGCCGACCACATGCGACCACGTCATGCGGACCCGACACCAAGTTTGAATCCCATGTCCAAACTCGGCCCCCCTTTGACGCCGCACAGCGACGTCACAGAGGAGAAATCACCGGCCATAGGAAACTCGGCCAGAACGGTTGTTCCAGATAAACAGGCAGCTACCGATCCGACACCTCCTGTTCAACAGCCGATTCCGCCTGTACACGTGACCTGCCAGACAAAGCTAGCAGCTCCGACGTCACAAACGGAGGCGCAGTCAGTTTCGCCGTCAGCGGATAGCCAACCGTTACGGCACAGCACACGAACCCGCAAACCACCGGATCATTTCTAGCAAAAAGACCGTGCAAAATAAGCTTACAAAAAGTGAGAAGAAGGGAATGTGATAACGTCCACCGCATGCTGCCTGCGCAGATATCGTCGCCTGTATGACGCTATAAAATGTATGCACTCGAGAATAAAGTGATCACTGTTTGGTGGCCACTGGTCGGGGTCGGGGACCACTGGCCACTGTCGGGGTCGGGGTCGCTGAATATTAGAAGATAAGCCACTGGTCGTGGCTCATCACTTTCTCGTAAAATTGTATACCGTTACATTCAGCACGTTATTAGTAAACACCAATATGTTCACTTCATTACGATAAGTCAACAATGCGGTTGCTAATAACAATGTGCTTCAGCACGCAAATAACTAATAACAAAAATAACGCTCAAGCGATCCTTAATAAATGGTTAACCAGCGAAAGCTGAAGCGTTCAACCCTAGTGTTTAGCACTGTGTTGAACCCGACGCTGAACTGAAGCCTTTGACAATCATTGTTTACGTGTGCTTGCTCTATATGAGGTTAGACTCACGTTTGTTTTCGGTTTACCAAAATGTTTATCCAGACACTGCACGTTGTGCCTCGCATGATCACAATCATGAAAGAGTGTATTGAGTGGTTAAATGTGTTTCGCAATACGACATTCACACTTGTTGTTCTCGAACGACAATCGGTCACAGATGTCGCAGCCGGAGCCAAAATGCCGCTGCAGAAACTCGCGTTGAAATCGGGCGTTCGCCCCGGTGAACGCGCTCCCACAATCATCACCTTGACGCCGCGATGCCGCATTGTTGCAAGCATTTAGCATCGCGAGCTCTTGCACAACGCAGCCAATTGCGCGCGTGCTTGGTACTAAGTTGCAAACGATGTAATTAATAACACAGCCAATTAAGACCACTTAAAGTGCCACTGCCAGACTGTTTTATATTCGAATGCATTTCTTAGTCAACCTATGCCAGGCTTCTGGTGATGTGTGCGCGCTGGCAGGTGTTTTCTCCGCTCTCACTTCCACTTTCATAGCAACAGCTGCGGGCACGCGCGTTTACCCTCGTTCTTAGCAACCAGAGCATGTCGTCGATGACATGGGTAAAATATTGCCAGCCGGAGCATGTCGTCGATGACATGGGTAGAATATCGCCAGCCGACGTGCCAGTTAGAGATCTGCAGAAGAGAACGTTGATCTCTGGTGAACTACGAGGAATGCCTAACGTAGTAACGATTTTGCAAAATTTCGTGGTGCCGATATATTCAACTCAAAGCAGCGTATTCGCAAAGGGTACGAGTTGCCCACAGGTACCTTAAGTCGCACCACTATGCAGGGTGAAGCAACCGGTTGGGAGCTGTGAGAGCTGGCGATGAACGAATTTATCGGAAGTTGTGAAGAGCGGGGTAGCATCGGAAGGAGTGGAACATGATATATGTGCCAAGATAGCAGCGCGCGGAGGGGTGTAGGTGTCATCACTGATAATCAACTTCGCGCAGGAGAGGGTATCTCCAGCAGGTAAAGCATCGACAACTGAGAAAAGCGCGGCTTCGGCACGGGCCCAGACAATGAGTGCTTTGTGACAAGGGAGAAAATCCCAGCCTAAAGTAGTATCGTGGAAACAGTGCGGCAGTACAAGAAACTCGATCTTGTAAGGCACTCTTTGAATAAGAAGTTTGGCAATGCACTCCGCCGCAGGCTAGATGGGCTGCGCCATGGCTGTGCGAAAAAGCGGACAGAGTCATTCCTTTTCTAATTGAGCGGCAAATTTTTTCAGCAATAGCAGATATGGTGGCACTCATATCAATAAAAGCAAGAACAGATATACCTTCAAAAAACTACAGTATTAAAACCATTTGGCGGCGAAAGAAAGGGGCTTGTGCTTTGCGATGGTGACGCAGTTTTTGCCTCCAAAACTGCGCACGTAAGTTTTCTGAGAATGGTTATATGTAGACGCCGACGCATCGGCGACAGCAATCGACGATGGGCAGAAGAATGGTTGTGACGAGCGGGTCGAAGACTGCGTAGCGAAAGTCGCGAATCACGGTCTGAAGCGTAGGGAAACGTGGGGCCGTAATCAGATGTGAGGATAATCTCGGAAATGTAGTGGCCGGCGGTAGCACACGCATACTACATGTCCGGGTAAACGACACGGAAAGCAGATTGGCCGGTCGTCGGTTTTGCGCCGGGAATTGGTGTTTTGCTTTACTGAATGTTGTAGAGGGAGGATGGTGTAAGCAGGAGCAGAAAGTGGAGGCAGTGGTTAGAACGTCTGCGGTCACAGGCGCGCTCCAGCCTCGGCATACGTCATTGGTTCGGTGACTGATGGCGCCCATTCTGAAGGAAGAATCTCGGACACCTTGTCTTGTATGATGTGCAGTATTGCGGGGCTTAGTGGGGTGCTGTACTCTGGCAAGCTGAGAATGAGTGAGAGCTGACGAGCAACTTTTTTACGCAGAAAAGCCTTATTCTCCTAGAGAAGGATGAGATCCGGCGATGAAGTCAAGCCGGTCAGCCATTTCCGATGTGAAACAGGGCGGTGGCTAATAAGGCGCTGCGGGTAAAGTTCATCGTAGCTCTCGCATAGGTCCATAACTTGAGCGACAGTACCCGAGCTTTTCGAGATCAGCATCTAGAATGTATCTTCGGCGATGCCCTTGAAGATATGCTTGATTGGGTCTGTCTCGCCAATGGTCGCATTGATGCGTTTGTACAGGTCGATGACATCTTCGATATAGCTAGTGAAATGTTTCGCCTGGATGCTGAGAGCGCGAGCGCAGACGCTCTTCCGCAGGAAGCTTTCTAACAGCAGGTCGACCGAAGAATTCGCGGAACTTGGTCTTGAATACTGCCAAAGTTGGAACATAATTTCAGTGGTTTCGAAGCCACAAGTGAGCAATGCTCGTTAAGGAAATGCCGGCGGTGGCCAGTTTCGCAGCGTCATCTCATTCGTCGAAGACACTCACGAGCTCTTAGGTGAAGAGCCAGTAGAAAAACAAGAGATGAGACGGTGGCGATGAACCCGTGCCGTGATCTCAGCTTTGTTTTCGGATGCAGGCAGAGGCGGAGTTGCCGCTGTGGCGTCCAGTCAGGTTTCAACGCTAGGCCATTCTGCTCCTTCTCGTGGCTCGCGCTACACAAGCCACGTGGCTCGGTTCTATTTCGGCGTGGCCAGTATGCAAAATATAGCGTGGCGCTACATCGGCTTCCCCACTAACACTTTGCGCGATCGAAAACACATGTGCAAAAGAAAGGAACAGATGCTGTGTACATGAAAGACAATCCGTAAGAGGTCCGCTACAGTAAGTCGAGGTTGTCAACGTCAAAGGACACAGGGTCGAGATGATTTTTCTGGTGGTCGGCACTGAGAGAAACGTAGTGGCCGTAGAATGAGGCACCGGGGGGTGTCGACAGACAAGCAGGTACCACGATAGCTTGATGAATGCGTTCGTGGCTTGTCCTGTTAGCGCGAGCGAGCGGGTGTGACTGTGAAATGTGCCCGCAGAATTGACAGTTTGGCCGCTAACATTGGCAGTGGGTTGGTGGTGATCGTGTCGACAGATGTGGAAACGCTCGGCTCTAAGGACCATGCGAAGCACGGCGCGTGATCACTCAGCGCGTCGGGCCGAGGAGGACGAGGCTTGCGACGTGTCAAAGGGAATGCCTGCATTCGAGTTACAGGCTTTATCGTTTGCGTCCCTCGTCGAGAACATGGCAGAAGGCATGCCATGGGACAGAGCAAACGCGCATCCTTGAGAAAAGTCTGTCGGCGTCCCTTCAGTATTCGGCGCACTTAGGGCCTGTACAGAGGTCTTTGTTACAGATGGCTGTCTCTGTGGCAGGCGTGAAGTGAGTGGTGTGCTCTTCCATATGGGAAGCAGGCACGTCGTACGTTGACGCGCCGGTCATGGTGGCAGCATCCTGCACGTTTGGTCGTGTTTGGTGAGGGGCACAAACTTCTGCTTTGGGGTACATTGACAGAGATCCTAATGGCTGCTGGCATGACGCACTGAGCACTGACTCGGAGAGGGACTAACTTTCGGACATCGTCAGCGGCGAAGCCTGTATGATCGCGGGGCGAGTAACTGACGTGACGATGTCCGGGGTCGTAGCAGGCTCCTGGATGTGTGGCATAGTAGCCGTCATTGAGTGTGACATGTCCGACAGGTCATGGTCTGTTGAGGTTGGAAAAGGCGTGCAAGGGGCAACGTGCCTAAATAACCATTGGCCAAAGACTTCAAAAAACGCGCCTCACGATGGACTGGTCGTCGGCAGCAGGGACGTCTTGAATAACCTCTTTGGGTCTGCAACCGGATGCGACAAGCGCTGCTCTTGTGACCGGACTAGAGGTGGAAGGATACATTGCGGGAAAATTAGGCCGCGGTCAGTGGAGAGCTTTGGGCAGGAGGGTACCGCAAGTTGCGACGCAGAGGAAACCTGGAAGTCGCGGGTAAACGGAAGCGGGCGGAGGGTGAGGTCATAGCAGGCAAGCACCGCAGAGCAGAGATTATCGTATGGCTGGGTGCTGCAGCTTGAAGTTTCAGCGAGAAGACGCAGCTCTACCGGAAGAGCGTCGACAAGAATGGTGTGCATAAGCGGCTGGTCCGTGACGCCATTCACCGCAAGAACTGCGTCGAGCTGCACAAACCATACTTTCGGGTAGGTCGATTGGAAAGACGGCACTGGCGGTCAGTCGTGGGAACATGGCAGGCAATTGCTCGTTGAAGGGTACGTCCTTCGGATCACCAGGCCCTTCCAATCAGGAACGTTGCCAGAGGTGGATTAAAGTGTAGCATCAAGGCGAGAGCTGGCTGAAAATGGGCACAAAGCTGAGAGGTAACGGGGCAGTGCCAGTCGCTTTTCCGTTGGTTTGGAGTCATTATATGTAGAGGAACAAGAGACGAGACGATGGCGATGAATCAATGCCGAGGTCTCAACTTTGCTCACTCAAATTTGTTTTGGGATGCAGGCGTAGACGGAATCGTCGCTGCGGTGTCCAGCCAAGTCCCAACGCTAGGCCGTTCTGCTCTTCCTCGTGCTTCGTCCCACGTGAGTCATGGGGCTAGCTTCTTTTTCGGCACGGCCAGCAGGCCAAATCTAGCGGGGTGCCACAGTCGTCGAGGTCGTCGACACTATAACCGCTCAGTATTAGAGGACCCCTTTGAGGGACTACGCCGTTGCATGCGGTTGCCCGAGCAGCAGGAAGGGGCAGACTTGGGGGTACAGTTGGTCGTTAAAGCACGAAGTAGAGTGCAGCTGCGTAACTCCAGGGTGCTCACGAGCCCCACCAACTTCACCAATGATATTAATGAGTGGAGACACGTTCTCGCTAGCAGATAATGCGATATCAGACAGAATACGATGGCTGGCGTAGCTAGCGCGAGCACGTCCAGCACGAGCCACTTCTGTATTATGCTGACAAATGGCTGTGGAGGTCTTCAGGGTTCAATTCTTCATTACAGCAATAACTCAACGCCATCATCTATACGTGTCATGGCGCTTCTTCTCTCTATTTTGCCATCACGTTCAACTTGAAGCCATATAATGGCAGCCTCTTCAGATGTACTCTACAATAAACCCTTTGAGTTGCCCATCACGTGTTACGTGACCGCCATAAAACGCAATAACTGTTATATCGTAGAATTTCAGGGAAAGCTGTTAGCTTAAAGCGCAGAATGAAGGGGCACCGTTCAAGCCTACTATTCTACAATTGGTCTTGTCTCTGGTGGTAACAGTGCCATTTTCTTCTGGCAGCCTTTGGGAGAGACGTGGATCTTGCTGCGTCCAAGGCCTTTTATGGCAACTTCTTGATCATTTCAAGATAATGGTGCTTTTATGTTCATGAGACACTATTCTCACGCGCTTTATAGTTGGAATGCTCAAAACTCTTTAGAATATTATGAGACCACGTCCGGTACGGCAGCGACCAGGTTATCTTTTTTAATCCAGACGCACGAGCCAGAGAGCCAGCCCGCGTGACATACGATGATGATCACTTCAATGGTTTGGTCATACAGATGAAGATGAAGTACATTGTCAGCGCTCACAATATTTTTAATAAAGAAAGAAACCCAAATACCGAAACTGAAACTCTACAAAGTGCACTGTATAGATGCTACAGGGACAGAAGCGTAAATCTTGCAACGCATTCAGGTCCGGCAAGCGCGAAGTACAAAAACTGGGAAAGCCGCGAATAGCACACGCTCGAAGATACATCACCACGCCAGCAACGTCACACCACGAGTGTCACTAATCGTGCCTCATCTGAAAGCTCCTGAGCGGTCAGGCAATGACAGGTACGGTTCGTTCGCAATTGGAGGTCACCGAGCTTTGCAGTTGCTCTTTGAAGAAACAGAAAAAAATTTCGTAATTGCTTCACTGGTTGCGCATAAATGCCATCCGAGTTCGTGTCTGCGTTTATCATCTGAAACGCTTACGCTGTTCGCTTGAATATACGGTGAATACCACTATGCAACACAACTTCCTAACTATCGCGCGCCCGCCCAAACGAAAAAAGGGCATATACCACGTACTGTGGGAATGTATGATACGTGAAGCACGAATGTGGATGGATGATATTGAAGTTTGAAATGAGCGCAACGTTACGAGGTGGAGGTAAACTATGCCACACATGGCTTTCATGCCATCATTATTATGTTTAGATGTGTCATTTACCTTCATCGTGTATCCACGTCTTGAGATACGAAACGAGGTATACGTGCAGCGAGCGAAACACCCGTGAGCACGCTATGAGCGTATTATGTAGTCATGTTTTACACGACACGCATATTATCATTATCACGTTTTGACAGGTCATTTACCTTTGTCGTCTATGCACGTTGCCTTGTTTCACATGACACGCATGTCGTGATTATCATGTTTAGACGTGTCGTTTGTCTTCGTCATTTATTCACATCATGTAATACCAAATTTTGTATATGAGTAGCTATCGAAAAGTCTGCGAGCACGCTATGAGCGTAGCATGTAGTCATGTTTCTATATGACACCCATGTCTTTTTTTTGTATGCACCAATGATATTCCTTGGTCATCCATTGACATCACATCAAACCGAATTTGGTATATGTGAAGCTTGGCGAAAGGGCCGCGAGTGCATCAAGAGCGTGACATGTAGTCATGTTCTTACATGAGAGGGATCTCATTATTACCATGTTTGCACCAGTCATATACTGTCATGAAGCGTCATCCATTCACGTCCTTTAACACCAAATTCGGTATATGTGAAGCTAGCGAAAGGACCACGAGCGCACCAGGAGCGTGGCATGTAGTCATGACTAGTCATAACACAAAAATCATAACATGGATGTCATTATTTCCACGTTAGGGTCTGTCAGTTATGTTCGCCGTGCACTCAGGTCATACTATACAGTTTTGAAAATACTTATGTGAACGAAACCACTGCAAAAGCAGGAAGACCATGAAAGGTCAATCATGACATTTATGGCATGCCTCTCAGGATTTGCAGTTATGACCAGTAAATTATGCTCGCCACACAGTTTTGTTATGTTATACCAATTTTGGTATTGATACCATTTTCGAAACAGCCAGGAGAGCGGCAGGTCGCAGATGGTAGATAGAAAGATAGCTAGATAAAAACGCTCAAGGTCGCCGAAGTTCACTAAAAATGCTTCGCATATAAAAAATAGAGGACCTTTAAGCTTCACCTTTGAGTTATACGCGATAGCAAAATCCAGCCCTTAGTGTGCCCTTCAGCTGCCAAGTGCATGCTTATTATTATGTTGTGTCACACACGCAGAAAAAAGATCTTGTCAGCGCATGCGCGTAAATGGTACATACAGGTTTTTGATCTAAACCAAGAGTCGCATGGCCTTCAAGATACACGCCACGCGCTCACCATCTCGAAAGTCATAAAGCGTCTCACAATGCCTCATAGATAGCAGCACGTTACCCAGTTTTTGCAGTTTGCTTGATCAACGCCTCTGGAAAGACATTATGTGTTTTCCGCTAAATGCATATGGTTGTCCATTCTTAGAGCTCTTTCAAAGTTCTTGTGTGTTTTTAGCGGTGACGGCTTCACTATCCTGTCCTTTTCCGGCGTAGTTTGAGGCTTCCCAAACGCGCCTATATTTGCCAAATGGGCTGGTTCTTGTCGTGACACCTGTCGAACGAAATGTGTTAGAAGGCCCTGAAACCCTTTTTGAAGTAACCTTGGAATGAATTCACTTGAAGAGCTTATTGCCTCAAGAATGCACCGCTGCAAACTTTTTAAGAATCCATCCAGTTCGAGTGGAGTTACAAAGTTTTGTCGCATGCTGCACTTGCCCTATCTTTTCTATCGTCCCGACTAGGGAGCCTACATGAACGGCCGTTTTTAGGGTGGAGACATCTTAATAAGTGCCTTCAAGAAACTCAGCCAAAACCAGCGGGCAACGGGGCACGCTGTTGCCAGCTTCCACCAAATTCAGCGTAGTTTTCTGTGCGCCGCCATTTTGGAGCCAACCGCCGCTCCCTCCAGCTACGTGAAGTACGGCGCAACAAAAAGGAGCCTGGGCTTTTGACAGCGGCGGTTCTCAGGGTCGTGTAAGCGACCCAGTTCTCAAAGTGAGCGCACGAAGAAATTCGCAGCCCACACACAAACACTTGCGACATAATACTGAGGTTACGCTGACACGAATGCAAGCGTGGCAACAGCTCAGACTAGCGAGCGCGTCTCCGTACGAACGCGCGGACGCGTCCCGTTTGTGGGCTTCCTACTCGCAATGCGTGGACGCAACAACGACAACTTCTAATCATATGCAGGTTTTGGGACGGTAAACCCCACACATCAATCAATCAATCAAGCAACGACAACTTCGGTTATCTACTCATTCGCGAACACCGTGAAACACATATACGTGTGCCGCAGGAAAAAACAGTGAACGAAATACCCAGTACTCACAGAGCACGTACGAGACGCACTGGTGGGATCCCAGCCGTCTCGCTTCATTTGAGCCAGCCATAGTTGTCGTCGGCCAGGGCTCGCTGGGAAGCGGAACATTCGCACCCCCTTTCTGTTGTGGTTAGTGCAGAGCGGTACGCAGCATCCAGGCATTCTAATGCTTCACCGGCAGCGTTTAACACGCTACCGCAATGTTCGACGCCGTATTATTCAGAACTAAACGCAACCGGGCGTAGACGCAGTGCGGGCACCAAAATGGGGCGACAGCGCGGCGTTGCTGTCTGGCAACATTCTGTTTTGGCGGGTGGCGGTGCGTTGGCGGCATGTAGTGGGTCAAAGGCTGACATCACCCTAAAAACGGCCGTTCATGTAGGCTCCCTAGTTCCGACGAAAGGGCTGGAAGGTTAGGAGGGAGGGGTGGCAGGGGCAAAGAAACTACCACGCCTCGTAACCTTGAGCACTTTTTTTCTTCGAATGCGCGCCTTTTTCAGTGTGATCGCACGCGCACGCGTTGACAAGTAGCGGCCTCCTGAGGCAATCTCGGTAACTTGATTTTGCGGTCACAGACGCACAGACGATTTTTCGCTCACAACCAGTGGGGCCGACACCAACGGCAGGATTTCTGTGACACGAGCTCTCTAACGCTATCGCGTTAGAACCGCACGCTCAACGAAGAAAACACCGACCAAGCTCACACTATTCATGAGAGAAAGGCAGTTTCACGTCACTTCTGTCACTTTTGTCGCTCGGAAAAATCAGCATTTCATACACAATGTTGCCTATATTTCTAGGGTCCCAACTGAAACGTTTCGTATGAAATCTTACGGAAAACATATGGACTCCGTACGATTTACTCATGAGCTATACGAAAAAACTCTGGATTTTTATGGAAGCGTAAGGAAGTTGTATGGCATATTAAGAAAACTTTTCAAGGAAAATATGGAAGGATACGGAAATAATATGGAACATACGAAAATTTTTATAGAAGATATGAAAAGATAAGAAGTCATTTCGCAAATACGGAAAATTACTTACGGAAAATATGGAAGGATGTGGAAATATGGAAAGCCTTACGGAATATACGGAAACTTCCTTAAGGAAGTTATATGGAGCAAACGGAAACTTTCTTACGGAATTATGAAAAAACAGGGAGTGCGAGCAGACTAATAAGACTGGAGATGTTAATGTCGCTAGATTCAAAGGGCAGTCTGAGCTACGAATATCATTCAATCCGTGGTGGTGCTACATCGCGGCCAGAAAAAGTAATGTCATTGTGATTGTCCGTGATGTCAATGTTGACAATTCAGAAAGAAATGGCCGCAAAAAATGAAGGAGAAAAGGAAAATGTAGAGTGATAAAAAGTGAATATATACAGAAATATTTAGTCCTGTGCCAGAATGACGAGCACATAAACGAAAAAAAACGTCGACAGGATGAGTACTCACCTGCAACGTTTATTCATTGAGGTATTCCTCTTAAAAACATGCTAATTTGCTGAACAAATACGGATAGAAATTTTATATCGCTGAATGAATGGTCACCATGAGCTAAAACGACCCGCTAACCAGTATGCACACAGCCAATAAGGTAACCACAACCAACACGGCGTGCGCGGCGTGACAAAAAAAAACAAACGGCAAATTGAACATCTCATGTCTATTCAGGTTTTCTAGAACGCCAAGTAGCAGATGAACCCCTGGTATCTTGTGGTGTGACTGCACACATGTCGAGCCATTTGGTTATTAGCTTTCATGTAAGTTATCAACAGGGCATATTAAAATACAGATGCATGAAGCAAAATTGCCTCTCTGCTTTACTTTACGATAGTCAGTGAATCTTCATGCACATGAATAATGCCTCTGTGAAGCACACAGGAAAATGAAATGGAACAGAAAAAAAGAGAGGAAGACGACAGAAGAAAGGCAGGTAGCTCAACCAGGTTGATGATTTGCTGCTCTACAGCGCAGGTAGGGGTAGAGGGAGTGGTCAGAAAGTAATTAAGTATGAGAACACAACTGATATGTACGGACACATAATGGTGCTTATCATTGATGCACGATTGATAGGTGGGCTTTATTGTATTATTGATGCACAGATGGTCGTGTAAAGTGCTGTGTCGTTTTGAGTTTTTGAAAGGCATTGTTTCAGCCCCCCATGCAGATTGTGCTTCAATTGTAGTGCTATATAAAACACAACTTATGGGCCAGCTTTAATGAATAAGATTATAGATGAAACAAATGCTTTGAAATATATAATAGCTGCATAGTTGCATACAAGCAATGTAAAGCGCAATAAAGTTAGGGTGCATGAGCTTCTCTTTACACTTCAGTTCTACATGGATGCTTCAACTGTGCTGCAAAGAAATTGAACCAATGTCTGTATGTGCAACATTGTCCATTTTAAACTATCTATATGTATACCTGGAATTCCTACTGCGAGGTAAGCTACGTAGCGCACCATAACTCTTCCTTTTATTGAGGGCAATTTTTCAAACAATGAACATTGCTCATTTTCTGTCTCTTGACTTCGTGCCCGCTATTCTTGGTTAAGCTCGATTACAATTGTGCAGCCATTATTTTGGAGGAATCAAAAACCGTCAGCCAAAATATATTTTAGAACGGCTTCTCGGTGATATTGCCTTCGTTCAACTGCTGCAGCTTGCGATGAGCATAGCAAGTCTCACGCATACCTATGGCCTACCTTTGAAGAAGAAGCTGGTCCGGCTTTGAAATGCTCAGTTTTTTCTCAAATAAATTTTTGGTTAGTTTTCTCACTTCTCGAGTCCCTTCACAATCAAGCAGACGCAATGTTCTCCTTAATCCTTAATTTGGTATATTATGAAGTAAATAGAAAATGTAATATTGAAAATAAAAATACCAATAACTGTTGTGTAAAAAACACCGTCCCACATACGTACTTGCACGCAATATTGTTTTATTTTGTTTTAGTGCCTAAGGCATTAAGAAGATAGCAGTACACAAAAAACATTAAAAAATTGACACTTAGCGGGATTCGAACTTGCACCACTGAGTCGTGCTCGCGTACGTGAGCTTAGTGCGTTAGCTTGCTGAGCGATGCACGCTGATTAGCGGGGATTTATTTAAGGTATATATACAAATTTGCTGTTTACACGCTAGGTGATGGCATATTTATGTACAATATGTGATCGTATCTATTATTGTGTGCATATGTTTTGTGATTGTATCATTGTCACATGCTTTTCGCATGTCTTCCAACTATAGATCGCCGCCCCCTCGTGGATGAAAACAAGTATTTTTACGCCCGCACACAAGCTTGAGCAGTTGAAGGTTCTTTCCCGGTGCTCTCTTGCGATTGAGTCAGCCACCACAGGAAATTAAGAGTGATACACCTTTAATCCCTGCATCTAGCTGTGTTCCACTTAGTAGCTTCCTCGCTCGCTGACAAATCGACCGCGAGGCGCGACGCTAATGCGCACGACCATGCCTCGCGTAGCGGCGACATCAGCAGATTGCGCCGGCCGGCTCACTTCAATTTTCTTCAGAGCAAAGAAATGTCATGCCTTGAAAGATCACGAGTTGCACTGTGTCAAAATGTTACTGCTTTGTAGTCATCCTATGATTAATTGAGAATTGATAACTCTGATACGACTACTATAGAGCTTTGCGGCGGTAACACGCACCGAACGTAAAACTGCACTACGTCTGTCGTAGAAGCAGTAGGAGGCTGTCGTCTGCTAGAACAAAAAACAAAACAAAACAAAGACCTGCGAAAATATTCATAATTTGTAACTTGTTTAGTGAATAACCGTTCATACTTTTAAAGTTATTTTGCCAGATAACATACTTTTTTCAGTTTGTTGCAGCGACAGATGTTTTTTTATTTTCCTTACAAAGATATTCAAGTCAATTCCAGCCACAGCTAAAGCCACATGTTGCTTGTGTTCTTTGTATCCATGGGCATGCCGTTTTGGCGCGTCTCTTATGTGTTCGCGCTGCTACACACGAGAGCACGAAATATTAAATGTACGCAAGGAAGCGCCGTTCCTCGTTCGTGCGATGTGCAAAGATTGCGCCCTATTCCCGCGGTTGTTCGAGTGTGGATCAAGTGCGAGTCGTCCAAGGAATCGGCGGTTTGGGCGGGCGCTCGAAGGACTCCGAGGTGATGGCTGACGCCTGTGGTCGCTTTCCTCAGGACAGTGTGAAAGAAACTGAAGGTAAGGGGGACACTTTTTTATGTAGACTAAGTATGCTACTCAGTGCAAGTGTGTGTTGCCGCACTCGAACGAGGCGTCGTGAAGCGGTAGCCTTATGTGCTTTTGCGAGTGTGGTTACCGATTTGATTTAACAACGCTAATGCCAGCAGAGCCATGGCGCATCGGCGCGGCCTTACTGGAGCTAATTCGAGACAACTGCGGCAACATGCATGTGTATGGTGATCAATTTTTTCATATGTGCAATGTAGTGAGGAAGACGCAAACGGCGCCTGCTACGTTGTTGATTAAACGAAGCCTGCAGTGCCATTTGATGCAAAGCAGCAGTTTGTTTACGTTCGCTGGCGATACAATTTGTAACTTGGCTCAATTCACCTGGACAACCGCTTAAGTGGGTTGATAAGCATACGTTCATGGTAGAGCGTTATTATGCCCCTAAACAGTGGCGTATGCTTGTTAAAAGATATAATGTGTGTTCCTAGTGTAGAGAGCGAGAGAGAGAGAAAGTTGTTCGTGCAATATGTATGTGTACCTGCAAGACGCCTTTGCTTGTAACTAATAATCTACCAGCCAGCACCTACATTGTACACCTGACTTTGAAGAAAACTTGCATGCACAATGTGAGATTTTGTAATCTCCTAGACTTGCTTTTTATAAAATACTACACTGCCAGCATGTTCAAAATATGTTTCGCTGCTGTGTGACAGGGGTGTGGTTATCACGCTGTTGTGTAGTTGCCGATGCGAGCACTTATAGCTTTGATGCATTATTATTTCTCATCTATCTCATCAGGTGTTTGACCGATTCAGCACAAACAAGGCAGAGAGAGAAGGAAGACAGGTAATGACAGGACCAGTGCCAACCTTTCTTCACAGGAGAATACCCATGCTGGTGTATTTATCGTGACAGCCTTTCTGTGTTGATTTTTTGCCCAATTTATGCAACGACTCAGCTGTCAGCAATATGAGAGAGAACACTGAAATTAGCTTTTAAAGATTATGGTGACTAATGCCTAGTAATTCACAGCACGAAGTAAGAAAAAAAGACATCAGTGTAATCAATGTGGCATGAGTACAGTCTGTCATCTAAAAAATGTATTGTGCAAAATGTTGCCTAAGTAAGAAAGCTCTCAATGTTTGCCAACAGTGTTACGTCACTTCGAGCACCGTGCCAGCCATTCCCTTCCTCGGTGCAAGGACTGGTTGTAAAGGAAGTTGTTGGTGACGTTACTGATAGCCCACTGAGATGTATGCGATTCTAAACCTGTAGCCTAATATATACGTAATCTTTTGTGCAGTTACATCGCTGCATCTGACACCTACAACTTATTTGCATATTTACATTGCTCCCTTAGGAAATAACACACAAACTTGTAATGTGCATTGTCACTTCATTAGTATCGAGCGTTGAAGGTACTGAGTATACGTGGAACAAGAATCTCTGCTTATTACGTGAAGACATAGGAGGCCTTCGATAAAACGACTTATACCTTTATTGGGCTTGCGTACTCGTCGGAGCGATGCATACATGCAGCTTCAGCAAATGGTATCTTCCAGTTCAGTGACCATGCAATTTTTTTTCTGGACACAGCGCAAACACCGAGATGTACCCACTCACGGATGATCGCGTCAAGCGCATATTTACCTTGACTAATATGTCGAATCAAGTTTTTTCAACAACCGGTTTCTGCCACGAGTGCTAACGTCTTCGCAAACAAGACACATTGTTATTCACACTGCACACACCATACACAATATTCTCAGTTGAACCAATATTCTCAATACCTTTCAATGCACACTGCATGCCGCAAATAACAGTGCAACTTTTTGAAGACTATGCCACTGTTCCTCACACAGGCCACCACGTGTGTTCACTTCAAGACAGCATGGCAAATATGTTATCACACAGTTTACCACACAGTTAGATGTTTGCTGACACATACTACAGCTTATGTCGACATTGTAACGTGAAGTGTAAGCTTTGAAAAATTGAAACTTGCGCCAAACACCGCATGAATGTATCGTGCTGAGCCACCAGCGGGAGTGTTTTTGCAGCCACCCCTTTTAGGTGTGCCCGTGACATCATGCTGTGACGTACCTCGGTAGGGGCCTATCGCTGCATACTTTATGTGAATGAGGGTCCCGTTAGAGAAAGCAGGCATTGTTGATTTCGTAACTTGTTCATTTCTAACTGGACCTTCATTTACACGAGTTGGCCGACTGATATTCAGGCGAACTCTTGTGTTGTAAATTATGCAGTTGGCAGTCTGTGCTTGCCCCATATGGTCGTTACTGTTGTTTCTCGTTGTTACTTTGCACTGTTCATTGCTGCTCACCTACAGATACTAGCCTAGCTTGCCGCTGTTTCGGACAAGATCGAGCTGGCAAGTGCGATAGTGTTCATAACACTGAATGCTCAAGCGAAAATTATTGTTTCTTATTCAGTTAGTTGCATTCATATCAGTACATTATAAGTGATCATTGATTAAACATTAATCCGTCTTCTTTCACGTAATGCTCGCAACTTTAAATATCAAATTGAGTGGTGTTTATAAAAACATAGGTTTTAGCTAAACTTCATGCTGTTTTCTTGAAAGATGACAAAGCGCTATTGCATGCTTACTTTCCATGACATGGATTGTGTTTGAAATACATTGCGATTCTTCACCAGACTGCCAGTAACACTTCACATTTGGGGAACATTTATTAACCATGGATTGATTAATTTTTAAGAACGGAAAGAAAGAAACGGCAGGCCTGGATACTTACTTGATGTTCGCATCTGTTTTGCTACCCAGCGCGTTATGATGCAAACTTCCTATAGAGTGGTTGTGCGTCTTGCATGTGTGTCTGTAAACCAAGAACTTTGGGTAGAACTTTATTTGTCTTGCAAATAATTGCAGGACTGTGGAGGCTGTAGGTCTGCTTAGCCAATATGAATGGTGGAATCCCTGGACATGTGTTCAACCATGCTGCATCAGCTGCTTGGTGTTTTCACGGCGTCTTTAAAGATGTGTTGGGTGAGTATAGCAAGCACATTTCAACACAGGGAAAATTATAATATGGCAGCACCTTTTGTGCGTGCCTTACTTGCCAAGTATATCAAATATTTATCTTGCACCTTGTGGCCTGTAATTCTTAAAGGGACAATTCTTTTTGCTCTATATTTCAGTCTTGATACTATGACAGCATTGTATTTGTGTTTGACAGCAAGTGTTCTTGAATAAATACCTGATCTCAATAATGATAAAAAACCCTTCATACTTGGTCCTTACCATAAGCTTGCACATATCAAAAGCAGATTCAATTGTTGATTTTTTTGCTGTGATGATAATGGGCAAGTAGCAAAGGCAAGTTCAGATCGGAGTGGTCGGTGACGTCTGTTTAGGCTGTGCCATATTGCTTTGCAACCAGAGTTAGTTGTGGCCACATATACAACAAAGCCTTATGACGTGCATTCTAAATGAAATTACCATATCACATTTCACTGCATCTTAAGAAGTGTCGAACAAATGGAGATATATTTAGCTTGCCACTATAAAGGGATCCTAAACCAAGACAAGATTGTAATTTAGTCGTGGTGTTGCAGCTGTGTATGACTCTACAGTAGATGCATAGCCGTGATAATTTTTCTATGTGTTGTCGCAATAGTAATTTTACATACATTGGATGATACAAAAGAGGTCCTCGCTTATTTCGCTTTTTTTTCGCTATGCTTCTTTCTTGTCTCTTCTTGCCATGTGCTCCTCCTCACGATGCCAGGAGCAAGAACAGTGGGCACGCAAACACATATTTAAAAAAATGTCGTAAGGTGAGCACTGAGGAGCTGAACACTTCCAAAAGGCTCAAAGAGGAAAAGCAATTGTTTTTAGCTACTTTTTTGGCACCCATAGCTAGTTGTGCTTCTGCAGTTGTCATTGTTGATCAGGACACTATTCTAAAGTCGATGCACACATTTGCTTGAATTTAAAAAAATATTTGGAGGTGGTTTGGCACCCTTTGTTGCAGTTACATACAGAACTAGGTTTCAATGTGTAAGCAAAATATTTTGACTATAACTCAATCTAATGATAGCTGAAATTCAGGAACTATTCACAGAAAAGCTCAGGAAAAGGCTTAGTGACTGCCCCTTTAACGTGAAGGAGATACCCTTCTTCTAAAAGGTCAACAGACGGTGTAGTATTCTTGATATTACATGTTCTATAAAATATTCTGGTTTGGTGCTTTTCGTGCATGTTATAATGAGAGAGGTTTTTAATGGAAGTGTTTTCACTTTGCCCTGTGTTGCTGAAATTGTTCACATAGTTATAATACACGAGTCACTTTATGCCTTTTGATTTTCTGCAAATAATTTGGTTACCCAGTCGGTGTCTCTTGATTCTGATAAAATCATAAATGTCCTAATTTTTTTTTACTATACAGCAGGTTTATTTTTAAAATACGTGACCATAGATGTGAACGCAGTTGGTGGCGTGCTTGATTAATGCTTCACTATGACCACTCTAACTACGCCTGCTACAGTGCATAGTGTGACAAAAAATGGTACTTAACATTACTGGCAGCATACACTCTTATGTCTCAAAATGTGTTAGAAATCCTAGTAAAATGAGTGTATTTTTTTCGCTCCAAATAATATTCTGGTCTACTTAAAGCAGCTTTCGCTTTTTTAAGGTCCTAAAACTATTAGGTGTTCAAAAGAAGTATCAATGCCATATCCTTCCTTTGTCGGCCTCCTCACCACTCTAATAATGAGAATTACCCGACAACATTACCTAGGAAAATATAGGGATGTTATATAAAGTAATGTCAATTCAATTGTATAAACGTGAACCCATTAGTAACTTGTCGCCAAGTTACGTTTTTGTTCACTTTTCTTTTCACAATTTTGTTAAAATTATTTTTGATAACATCCGCTATAGTTTGTTGTAATCAGTGTCTGTTAGTCCTCATTATAATGTGTTCAGCAAAGACAACGAACCCTTAAATATATAGTTCTTTTTTTTTACTAATGAATCTAAAACAGTGAATCTCAGAAATCTTAGCGGTGTGTGACTTTTTTTTTTTGATGAGTTGTGCGTGTAGTAAAGTACGTGAATTCAGGTGGGAGGGCGAACCATTGGCACCTCCTGTGACTAGCAAATTTTCTCAGAACTAACAGATGCCTAATGCTGCCAAAGAAGTATAGGGATATTGGAAGTAATCGTAATGTAATTGTCAAGAAAGAAGAGTGGTAGGAAAGATAACTTGCCATGGCGAGGGACTGAACCTGCCACCTACGAATAAAGCGTGCGGTGCTCTACCAACTGTGCTACGTCCCACAACAGCTATTGCCTCTTCCGCTTGGCAAGGTATATATGTGTACCTATTCCTTGGAGAGACAGTCAGCCCGCTTGTTGCCATCATGGCTAGTTTGGGACACTTTTTCTTTTCTATTGGCATCACGTAGCATGTGATGTTATTAGAAGCTGGGAGCCCGACTAACGCTCCTGTACTTAATGCACATATATACCCCATAAGTGGACAGGTAGATAACTGTCATAGTAGCGCAGTTAGTAGGGCATCAGATGCATAATTCAAAGGTTTCAAGATTTGGTTATTGTGCACGACAAGTTACCTTTTCTTCCACGTTACTTTCTTCTCAATTACATTAAAAATACTTGCATTATTATCCCTAGTACTTTTCCTGACATCATTGTCAGTTCTCAATAATATCGCCTCTAGAAATGAAAAGTGAACCCTTCTTTCCTTCATTCGTAGTGAGGAACTTGTTATGGTAGGCTTGGTTCCATGAGGTTGTATATGAGAGATACTTGGTCAGCTGTTAGCTTGTGTAATAATAGCGCGTGCTGCGTGCCACCAGTAGGCAAAAAACAAGGTGTCCAACACTCACCATAATGGTAGCGGGCAACGCTGACTGACTCTTCTATAATTTAATGCACATATATGCCGTACAAAGTAGAAGGGGGGTAGCCGCCATGGTAGGCCAGTTGATAGAGCATCGCACACGTTATTCGAAGGTCGCAGGCTTGGTCCCTGTCCAGGGCAGGTTATCTTTTTTCCTTCTACTTTTTATTCTTCACAATTACACTTCTGGTCTTCTTGCAGATTTTCTGGTGTTTGCTAAAAAAGGTACCTTATAGTCTGATTAGGCAAACAGAATGTGCCAGTGTACGAGTTAGCTCTTGTAGTGCTTACAAGTAAGATATGTTTTGAAGAATAAACCATTCTGCTACTTGCTTTGAAAATAGCTTCAGGACATGGTGCTGGATGCACTTTGGTATTTTTGAATGGCGCTATCCTGAATTCTATTTTTATAAATAAATGGGCTACACATGACGGTATCACACACTTAATGGCAACAAGAATATGCAGCGAGCAATGTTATAAATGTGAAATTGCATAAGTATATTGTGAAAACTGCACCCTCAACGAGAATGTACAGGGAGCACAGGGTGCAGGCGTCATTTCTTCTGCTCGTCCTTTTCAAGTGCGAGCTGTTTTCACCTCGTTCTGATCAACTAACTAGATGTGTTGCTGAAGTGCATAAGGATGCTCCACGGGAAACTAGGTTTGTCTAAAACTCTGTGTGTGTGTTTCAACCTATACGGTGCCCGGTTCAAGAGTTCATGCAGACCAGATTGTGTAAAACAGGACACCCGTTTAACATAATAACATGGCTTAAAGCATTAGGCAGTTAATAGGAGCAAGTATCAATTTTTAAAGTAGCTGTTTTTTTCTGCAATAGAAAGCTTAGTGGTCTGAGCGTATAATCAAGCAGTGAAAAAAGAGAATTTTTGGGGCTTGTTTCTGTTTGTTTGACATAGCTTTCATGAGTACATTTAATGGTGCTGAAAGCATTTTAAGAATTTTTGGGTCTCTGACTGCTATGAAGTGTCACATAACACAGGCTGCAAACAGTGGGAGGTCAGCATAAGAGCTTTATAAGATTGTGCATTGCAGTTTGCTTCGAAAGCATGCATTACACGTACGTGTGAAATGCACAAATTTCGCACTGTTTGCCACAATGGCAGTGCTGCTTTTTGAGGGTTGACTCCTCTGCGTAGGCAGCACAGAATAATGTTGGCACAGGTAATATGGATATATGCTGTAACTTTGATCACTAATCATTTTACATGTTAAAGCATCAAACTATTTGCAGTAAACATACAGGCCGCATGACAAACTGATTTTTAGGCTTTTTAAGTGCAATTTTAAAAGAAAATGCCTCTCCAGTTGGAAAAAGAATGCAGTTCAATTCACAGATTTTGATTTCCACCTCCAAACACATATTCTGGCGACTTGTCAGTCACCTTAATGAAGAAATTATAATCAAAATTGTAGCTGAATAGGTCGCTACTGATGTTGAATTTTGTGCATTGTTCATGAGTAGAACGATAGATTTGTGCTCTACCATTAACTACGGCCTGAAATCGATCAGGCAATCTTTGCATATTTGTAGTGTCGTTGCACGATCAGTATCAGCTTAAGCTATGCCATGAAATGGCCCACGGCGTCCAGCTAATGTTGTTTCCGTGTGCATCTGTAGTTGTGGTTGTGCTGAATGACCTTTCTTTATATACACTACATAACAAACTTGCTCCTTTAGAATCAAGTGCATCTTCGGATCGATTGTAAATGTTTGCACATGCGAGGCCTTAAGCCTTATAAGAAATTCGTCGTAGTGCTACGATGAAATGTGTGTTCTGCAAAAATTTGTATGTCATTATATACAACTCTTAAAGCCTCGCCTACAACTTTCTGTAGGTTGACCTTGAGCAGAAAACGAGGAGCGGCAGCAGCCCCCAGAAAAGAGCAAGCACCCTCCAAGCTCCCTAAGCTCTCTTCGACAGGAACAGCAAAGTACTGTGTGGCATTGAAAACTATTGCAAGGAGTGCCTTATCAGTACATTGTGCTGCTCTTTCATTGCAGAAGACGAAGTTGACCACTCCAGAGGAACTTCACGCTGCGTATTGTGAGTGCTTCGTTAGTTTTGTTTTTGTCCAGCCAGCAGTCAAGAAATAATGTGTAAGATTCAGCCGGGATGGCTAGAGGGAGTTGGGCAGGCATGTTTAGACATTTGTCTAGCCAAGTAGTGCCAATTTTCGCACTGGTCCTGTTGGAGTTACTGCCACAAATTACAGAAGCTTCGTCACCTCTGTAAATATACAGATTTGTCGGGGAAGATTAGCTGCATTAGTTTTTTCTATAACTGATAGCTGTCAACATTCTTCATTGTACATTAGTTTTGTTCCTCAATTATGGGTGTAAAGCCCTTCACGGAAAAAATACTACACGTCTACTTACAGAAGGCCCCAAGGCCCCACTTGTCCGTTTTTTCGGCTTGTAATCATGAGCACCTCGTTTGGTTGAACATGAACATTTTAAATATGTACAGCAAAAAATTTGGATGGCTGGTCGTTTTGTCGTTACCATGTTTCTCGCAATATTCTTAACCATGCTCTTCATTACGTTGTCAATCTGATTCATGTGCACAGAAGACATCACGTAGTTTCAGGCTACTTTAAGCACGGTATTGTAGTATAAAAAGCCTGGAAGCAACCTATTAATAATTTTTTAACACAGTTGCTTAATCTTATGCATGTTACATCACTAAAATTTCCTGCATATTCATCAATGTAAGTTTGTCTTAGTGTTATCCAAACTGAAGATGCGACTCGACAGATGGAAGCATCTAGTGGGGTAATCAGGGTGAACAGTGGAAGTGCCTCAGACAGGCTGGCCGATGTTGCGATAGGAGGAATTATTTTTTAGAAGTCACCTTGTCATCCTTGGCGTGTTAGTTTAAATGGGGTTAATATTGACATCGTCTTTTGGTGTAGCCGTGTGTGCCTGTTGGAAATGTTTGTCTGAAAAAAAAACCTATAACACAGAAGAGCGCAGCCCTCGCTTCCTTTCAAGTCAGGTTGCGATGATACAAAGTGTTCTCCTGCCGGAGTTTGGGGAGTAAGGAAAGCAAAAAAAAAGAAACAAGAAAGAAGGAAGAAAAAAAAAGAAAAGGGGGATGCAAAGTAAAAGTAGTGTGCTACACTGCTCCTACTTTGCATCCCCCCTTTTCTTCTTTTTTCTCTTCTTTTCTTTTTCTACCTTTCTTTTACATTTGCATTGTCCCATCCAGTGCATGAATCAATGACACATGGCTTTGCTATAGCAAAGATGCCTATGTGGTGTTGGATTGAACAGCGCATTGTACTTTATTCAGTTTAATTACAGTCTGATCAGTCTTGCAATAAGTTCTTCCTGTCTATCACCACACATGATCAAATGAAAAGTTTGCGCTTGGCTATTAGTATACTGGTATATAGCTTGTGTCTTGGACTACTCAAAATGAATGTTATTTTGCTGCTGTTTAGTGTAATGAATTTATCCAACATGAAGATATCTTGCCTTGTGAACTTTGCCAGACCTGCCTTTTTCTTTTCTCTGCAGGCATTGTGCGTAAGGTTGGCAGTAAGAAAGAGGTGACAGCTTGAGCTTCAGAAGAATAAATACTGGCAGTGAGGCAATTCCACATCAAACATCCCAGCCATTTTGCGAATCATTCTAAATATGTTTTGAAAAAAATATATTGTGCTCGTTTACTGTATTGAAAACAGCAAAATGCCAAAATATATCGCAGAGAACAAAATAATAGGCCACCTTGGTGCCTTCTGGACTTCCCAGGATGTCGTCTGGGTGTTGTTTGTAAAAAAAGTATTCCCAAAATACTGCCTCTTTTACACCGAATTTGATCTAGGTAATAATTAAAGGTGATTGTGTGTAGCTCATGAAGCTCAGTACTATTAGTGCCATTTTTTTGCCCCATCGAAAGCAAAAAAGCAGTTCTCTTTATATGGCAAGTTATGTGATTACACTTTTTGTTTTAAAGAAGAAAATAATTTTTGATGTTTCCTAAAGATAGCTGTTTTTGCATTTGATATACGACAGCTTCTGTTCCGAAGTTCCCCATGGCCCTCAATAGGAGACTTCAAAAATCATTTTCCTCATTGAAACAAAAATTGTAATGATAACACTTGCCATATAACAAGAACTGTTTATTTGCTTTCAACCTGAACATAAAAGTAATTTTCAATTAAACAAACACATAGAGCAAATTGCATCTCATTGTGGACAAAAACAATTATATTGTGATATTTATAGTCTGCGCCTGACAATATTCTTTTTTGGTGAATTACACCTTCTGTGAAGTGAATATTTATGGCTCAAATATTCATACAAAGTGCAGTATTGCCATACAAGAAATGCAAATCATAAACAGTTTGGCTGAATTCTTCAAAGCCTATGTAGCGGAAAAATTGCACTAGTGTTACTCGGCTTGAAGTACTTTAAAAAAGCACATTTAAATATTATGCAGATCAAATTTGATATGGCAAAAAAAACAAGTTCTTTCAAATGTTTCTCGCAAACAACACCTGCATAACATTCTGCGAAATTCTAAAGGTACCCACGTGACCACTACTTTTTTCTCTTCAAATATTTCAGCCAATAACTGTTTTCCAAAGAGTAAATTACCACCATTTTTCAAACTATATATCTGTGTTGGTCGCCAGGCAGTATGGTTTGAATGTTTGGTGTAGAATGGCCCAGTGGGAAAAACAACAAATGTCTGAGCATCCTTCGACGCTGGGGCAATTTCGAAAGCATTATTTGTAAGCAGCAATTAAATGAAGCCCTTGTCTTCATACTTAGGACTGAAACAAAACAAATGTAACCAAAGTAGTCTTAAGAGTCATGCAGTCTCGCTGTTCCAAAGCTTGTGGAGCCTAATTTAGTGCAAGCTTCACCATTTTTTTAAAAATTCAGATTAAACCAATAAGTTTTGGAGGCACAGTGCATTTTCAGCTAAATTGTTTCATACCAGTTACATAGACAAAAAGTGGAACGTAGAGGTAAAAATACCATTTTAAAGGCAATTTAGGTAATAAAAAAAAGGTCTCCTTTTTTTGTGTGGTGCTTTGCCTGAACGCAGTGCTTTATGTGATATAGTTCACTGTCTAGTGAACATAGGCCTTAAAAACTAACATTAGCCATGTCGAGCTCAATTTCTTGGTCATAGTCATAGTAGCCATATTCAAAATTATGACTTCAAACTTGATTGTTCTATTGAAGATTTTTTTTCAATGATGACATCTCAGAGTCTTAGACAATTTTGTTATAAGAAAACATGATGTCATAATAGGGTCACCTTTTATAGAGTCGTTCAGTTCTACCTCATTTTTTACATTCCTAATAGAGCAGTTATTTTCAATATCGGTATTTAAAATTGAATAAGCATGGTGTTGTAGTAAGGTGTAAGCACTTACAGATAGCACATGTACCCAACTTTTCTGTTGGCAGTTTATTTCTGTTATTCTTGAATCATATGTGGGGTTTCACGTCCCAAAACCCCTATATGGTTATGAGAGACGCCGTAGGGAAGGGCTCTGAAAATTTTGACCACTTGGGGTTTCTAACGTGCACCCAAATCTGAGCACACGTGCCTACAGCCTTTCTGCCTCCATCGGAATTGCTGCCGCTGGAGCCGGGATTTATTACCGCGACCTGCGGGTCAGCAGCCAAATTTCTGTTACTCTTGCTCCCCTATTCTTGTGCAGTTCGGTTTAGTTGTCTGGCTTGCACAAATTTTTAATGGCACCTGCCTAATCTTGCTTGCTTTCATGGTGATTTTAACCTTCATAATTTGCATAGTTTTACATCTAAAAGGTGTTCATGATGCCAATTTTGTGCACAAACTGTATAGTTCAAAGGAAGCAAATCTACATGTACGCACTATTAAATGTACATTGAGAGCTTTCACTGGCAGTTCCTAAAATTTTACTGTGCAGGAAGCCTTTAAATCATAATTTCATAACGACATAATAATCAATTATCTCTACCATTGAAAATCGTGACAACAACCTAGTTATTTTCCCCGTGATAAGCATGTCATTTTCTTTCATGTGGCAGCACTAATTTATACACTTCTTTCTTCTGCTATTCATATATGCATAACATGAAGGATTTTGTGCCTTACATTTTCAGTTTCATTCTGTGTGTTATAGATTTGTGTATGTGAACTAAGGTGCTAACATGTGTCTCTGACACTATTTGTGCTAATTATTGACATTTTCAGGTGCCTATGAACGACACAAAACTTCTATGGCAGTGACTTCCCAAATCTACGCAGGTGCCGGAGCCTCAAGCAGCATTTTGCCGAACTCCACAAGGCGTTCATGAGATGAACACAGCGCCACGCTTTCACAGTGCTATAATTATTATTTATGTTTAAAGATTTTGTTCCAAAATTGCTGTTACATTGTGTTTTGTGCCACCATCCTGTGGCTTAGGTGGAGTCCCTGAAATTACGGTGCAGGCACCTCATTTGCGCACCATCAACACGGCAATGTCGCTATTCATAGCTGCAGCATACAGACAAATAAACAATTTATTGATTGTAGCAGGGCTGATGTGTATATTAATGCTTCTCAATTGCAAATAATAACGTTTTAACTTCTTTAAGTCTTGCATTGAACACTGCAATAATGTGTTGCAATGTAACCACCATTTATGATCGCTAGCATGTTAATTTAGTAGCTTTGTAACGTATTTTATTCAAAAGCTAATTTTGCTTCCACATCACAATTGCAAAGATGCCGATGATTCAATCCCTCATCATGCATCTTTAAGAAATAATGTGATTTGTACACAGTATTGCATGTACTCAAGATGGGGACGTCTATTCAATACACACATTATATTGCTTTGCAATAGATTTGGATGGTCATTTCGTTTCCGTATAATTAATACAGCTTTCCTTATCTGCGGAGCTTTTCGCAGCATGCGGCTTTCCTTATGTTCGGACCTTTCCGCATCGTGGGCTCTCCTTGTCTGCGGAAGTTCCCGTATCATACGGCTTTCCGTAGCCCAGTACTGGCGTATGTTCGGAGTAGCACATACGGAACGTTTCGGTAGGGGTGTTTGAATGTAGGAAATAAAAATTATTTCTAAAACAATCTACAAAACTTTCAAGCCTGTAAATTGGCACAAATGGCGCAAACTTTGCAAAGAACGTACTGAGTGAATATATTTAGATTTACTGTTCTCAAAAAATCACCGCATTTGCTTTTAAAAACAAAATGGCCCCACCGCTTTTAAAGACAAGATGGCATGTCTTGTATTTTTGGGCAGCCTATGCCGCCTAGAAGACAACTATTCAAAACATTGGCTGCAGCCACAAGCAAAGTAAAAGCCAGAAAACAGTCCTTTAACCTATCTCATATTTATCTCAACCAAGTGTTGTTAGCCTGCCTCACAATTTGTTTGCTTCAGAAATGTCGTCATTCTTTCGCAACAATAACTTCCCAACCTTGTTGTCTTCTGACGACTTACGTCTCCACAAAATGCTCCTGGTAAGCTTTGCAATATATTTGTAGAAGAAAAAAAAACGCCCCCTCGTAGAAAAGGTCGCAAAAAGATGACCTTATTTCTCGGTGCACAGCTGCACCAAGTCCATTGCTGGCCGTTCCAAACGAGTTCAGTGCAAGCCGCGTCCACGCACTTCCTTGTAATATTTACAAATTTTAAGTGATGTGAAGCGCTCGTGCAAGAGTGACTGCAAGCCAGGCCATTTAATTCAATCAAATGAATATTTCTCTCTGCATTTCTTGTTTCCAGAAAGTGTTCCTCTACCTGAAGCCAAAACTCACAAAAAACAAGAATTCCTACTTTGTAATTGGCATGAATATGGAAAACCCAGACAGAAGCCACACTTTGGAATTGATGAAGTGAGTACTAGGTATGAATTGCACAATCCGGTGGTATACACAAGCTAAGTTAGGGTATATTTGTCATAAGTTGCTTATACAGGGGCGTCTGAGTAAGCAGGCGTTTGGTGTGTAGCGACACCATGGACCCGAGCTAACGGGGGGCGGGTTCTCACCAGAGATGGATTGGCCACCCTGGTGCAGTATCTGGCCACTACCTCCCACATACATATGTTAATTAACTCACGGTCCTCAATCCTGAGTGGCTGCGAAGCAACAGACCATGGCGGTGGTCAGGTCTGCAACGCAGCAGAGGGTGCTAAGAATCTGTTTCCGGACAGGCCGTCACTGAAACTTGACTTTGGGAACGTTTAACGCCAAACCTTATATAGTGAGGCAAGTCTAGCTGTACTATTCGAGGGGCTAGAGGGTGGTAAATGGGATATAATAGGGCTAAACGAGGTTAGGAGGACCGATGAGGCCAATACAATGCTACAGAATGGGTACGTTTTTTGCTATCAGGGCTTATTTGAAAGAAGAGAACTGGAAGTGGGATTCCTAATTCACAGAAAGATAGCTGGCAACACAAAGAAATAGTATAGTGGTATTGAAAGGACTCAATAGGAGATACAAGATGAAGGTGGTACAGGTATACGCGCCCACATCCAGCCATTATGACGCTTCAGTTGAAAGCTTCTATAAAGACGTAGAATCAGCAATGAGTAAGGTAAAACGCGTCATGTTGTACGGATGGGAGACTTTAATGCAAGGGTAGGGGAAAAGCAGGCTGTAGACCAGGCAGTAGAAGATTATGGCATTAGTACTAGAAATGCCAGAAGAGAGCTACTAGTGGAATTTGCAGAACGCAATAATTTGCTGATTTTGATTACCTTCTACAAAAAACGAGAAAAGTGTAAGTGGACATGCGGAGCCCTAATGGCAAAAATAAGAACGAAATAGACTTTGTTATGAGGACACACTCAGGCATAATGCCGGATGTAAAAGTGGTTGGCACCCCGCCGTGGTGGTCTAGTGGCTAATGTACTCGGCTGCTGACCCGCAGGTCGCGGGTTCAAATCCCGTCTGCGGCAGCTGCATTTTCAATGGAGGTGGTAGGCCCGTGTGCTCAGATTTGGGGGCACGTTAAAGAACCCCAGGTGGTCGAAATTTCCGGAACCCTTCTCTACGACGTCTCTCATATTCATAGTGTTTTTGGGACGTCAAACGCCACATATCAATCAATAAATCAATCAATCAGAAGTGTTTGGCAAGGTACTATGCAGTGACCATAAAATGGTACGGTCTCAAATTCGCCTCGACTTGAGAAGGAACTACAGAAACTGATACTCGAGAAACCAATCAATGAGCTAGCGCTGAGAGGGAAAGCACAAGAATTTAGGGTCTCGCTTCAGAACAGGTACCCGGCTCTTAGTGAGGAAACCAACCTTAGCATAGATACAATGAATGATAATCTGACGAGTATCATTGAGGAATGTGCAGTAGAAGTTGGAGGCAAGGTAGTCAGACAAGACACTGGCAAGCTTTCCCAGTAAACAAAGAATCTCATTAAGAAGCGTTAAATCATGAAAGTCTCGAGTACAACAGACAAAATAGAACTGTGAGAGCTTTCGAAGTTGATTATAAGCGTAAGGTATCTGACGTAAGAAGGTATAACATGTAGAGAATCAAACACGCACTGAAAATGAAGAAAGCGTCAGAGCAAGAAAGAGGAAACTTGGGATAGGTAAAAATGGGATGTATGCACTAAGGGACAAAGAAGGCAAAATAACTACCAATATGAATAGGATTGTTAAAATAGCGGAGGAGCTTTACGAAAATCTTTAAAAGTAGCCGGGACAACCACAACCTAATACTCTAAGAACTAGCAGCAACCCAGATGACACCCCACCAGTAATAATAGAAGTCAGACAAGCCTTGGAGAGCATGCAAAAAAGCAAAGCTGCTAGTGAGAATCAGGTAACATCAGATCTGCGTAAAGATAGGGGACAGATTGTGTTAGAAAATCTAGCCACCCTGTTTACGAGGTGTCTCCTGACGGGAAAAGTACAAGAATCTTGGAAGAATGCTAACATCATCTTAATACAGAAGAAAGAAGATGACAAGGACAGGAAGAAATACAGGGCGAGCAGCTTGATCTCTGTAGTAAACACGCTATTTGCAAAGTTAATTGCTAACATAGCGAAAAAAACAATAGAATTCAACCAGCTAAAGGAGCAAGCAGGATTTCGAACTGGCTACTCAACAATCGACCACGTTCTTACTCTCAATCAGGTAATAGAGAAATGCTCAGAATAAAACCAATTACTATACATAGCCTTGATAGATTACAAGAAGGCATTTGATTCAGTAGAAATATCAGCAGTCATGCAGACACTGCGGAATCTGGGCGTAGATGAAGCTTGTATAAACATCCTGGAAGAAACTTGCAGGTGATCAATTGCTACCATAGTGCTTCATAAAGAACGCAACAGAATACCAATCAAGAAGGGTGTAAGGCAGAGATATACAATCTCCCGAATGCTGTTTACCACGTGCGCACAGAAGGTTTTCAGAGGCCTTGAATAGGAACAGTTAGAGATAAAATCATTAATAGAGAGTACATTAGTAACCTGGGCTTCGCCGATGACATTGCATTGCTGAGTAACTCAGGGGACGAATTGCAACTCATAATTACGGAGTTAGACAAGGAGAGCTGAAAGGTGGGTCTTAAAATTAATCTGCAGAAAACAAAAGTAATGTAGAATAACCTCGGATGAGAGCAGCGCTTTGAGATAGGTAATAGCCCACTTGAAGTTGCAAAAGACTATGTCTACTTAGGGTAGGTAATAATCACAGAGCCGCACCACGAGATGGAAGTAACTAGAAGAATAAGAATGGGGTGGAGCACATTTGGCAAGCACTCTCAAATTATAACAAGTAGATTGCTACTATCCCTCAAGAGGAAGTTATATAATAACTGTATCTTGACGGTACTTTGCTACGGAGCAGAAACCTGGAAACTTAAAAAGAGGGTTCAGCTTAGACTAAGTACGACGCAGCGAGCAATGGAAATAAATCTGGTCGGTGTAACCATAGAAGACAAGAAGAGAGTAAGGTGGAATAGGGAACAAACGCAGCTTAGGTATATTATAAACGAAATCAAGGAGAGGAAATGGACATGAGCTGGGCACGTAGCGCTAGACGGGATAATCGCTGGTCATTGAGGGTAACAAACTGCATTCCCAGAGAAGGCAAGAGGGTTAGGGGGAGACGAAAGGTTAGGTGGGCAAATGAGATTTAGAAGTTTGTGGGTTAAGAAGCAGAACGTAAATTGGCAGCAGCAAGCACAAGACCGAGTTAATTGGCAGAACATCGGAGAGGCCTTTGTCCTGCAGTGGACGTGGTCAGGCTGATGACGATGATATGGGTTTCATTTCATTTCATTTATTTACTTTCAGGGCCCGAGGGCATTACAGAAAGGAATGGGGTTTCACAACTGAAACGCGCAACAATACATTCAAAGCACTTCTTGATGGGTGATGACCTTGAAGTTATTTACATCTGTGATGGAGGCGATGGCGGCGGGAAGGTGGTTCCAGTCCCTGCTTGTTCGTGGAATGAAAGAGTCATAATAAAGATTAGTTCGACTAGATGGCACACCAACTTTTAAACCATGATCCAAACGGGATGAAATGTAGGAGGGGTTTGTGAAAAGCTGTTCTTTTAAAATGGGGTTGTGATGAAATATTTTGTGAAAAAGTGAAAGCCGAGAACATTTACGACGCAACGACAGATCAGGCAAGTTTAGGGACATCTTCATTGCAGTTACGCTAGAATGGCGGGAGTAGTTAGAAAATACAAAACGAGCTGCGCGGTTTTGAATAAATTCGAGGGCGAGGATTAGAGTATGTTTGGAAGGATCCCAGATGGCGCATGCGTATTCTAATTTCGGACGTACTAGCGTTTTGTAAAGAGTTAGTTTTAGTGATGAAGGTGCAGATGAAAAATTGCGAAGTAAATATCCGCGCATGCGGTTAGAGTTGTTAGTTACATAGTCAACATGCATCTGCCAAGACAGATTATTTGTGATATGAAGACCGAAGTATTTATATGAATCGACGTGTGATAAAGAAGCGGCATGAAGACTATACGTGCACGTGTTAGCAGTGTTATCAGTGTTGTTGGCAATGCAAGCGGTAAGCGTTTTTGCATTTGGACACGTTAAGACGCATGAGCCGTTTATTGCACCACTCGGATAGGTTGTTAAGATCGGTTTGAAGTTTCAAGGTGTCAGCTGGGGTGGAAATTTTCAGATACAATACACAATCATCAGCAAAGAGTTTAATGGTTGAAAAAGTGATGCAGGCGGGAAGATCGTTAATGTAAATAAGAAAGAGCAACGGCCCCAGTACTGACCCTTGAGGTACGCCAGACGTTACAGCACAAAAGGGGGATAAACAGTCATTAGCGGTTACGTACTGGGTTCGGTTAGAAAGAAAGTCATTAATCCAAGAGAGAACATTAGGGTGAATGTTGAGTTTGGTAAGCTTCAGAATTAGTAAGTCGTGAGATACAGTGTCAAATGCTTTCGCAAAATCAAGAAAAATGCAGTCAGTATTGAAACCTTGATCAGCGTTAACAAACAGGTCGTTAGTAAAGGACAAAAGCTGGGTGTCGCATGACACCATCTTCCTGAAGCCGTGTTGACAGTTGTTGAAAAAGGAATTTTCTTCGAGAAAACTAACTAAATGTGAATATATTATGTGCTCTAACATTTTACATGGAATTCTTGTCAATGAAATGGTACGGTAGTTCTCCGGTGAATTAGTGTTACTTGATTTGTGAACCGGAACCACCTTGCTCTTTTTCCAGTCGCCAGGTAGGGATGAACACTGCCAAGACTGATGAAAAATCTTCGAAAGTATTAGTGATGAGTACAGCTCTGTACATTTCAATATTTTGGAATTTATGGCATCCGGACCCGCAGAAGAAGACATATTCAAGTTGTTGATCAGTTTTCTAACTCCTACCCAATCTATTACAATATAGTCCATAGGAAAAAAATTATGGCTAGGGGCTGTTGGAACAGAAGACGAAAAACTGCGCAGAAAAAGTGAACAAAATGCATCGTTTAAAAGCTTGCAACATTCATTATTTGGAACAGGTTCGCCACAGTGTGTTAATTACACTATCTTGTTTTTTTTACCGTTCACAAGAGACCAATATTTTCGTGGATTGTTTTGTAGATAAGAGGGAAGAGTAACGTCAAAGTAAGCATTTTCTGCATTAGCAACTTCATGGAGGTATTCGGCGTTAGCGTTTTGGTACTCGGACAAACGGCTGGCTCTGTCTGCTCTCTTGGCAGAGCGAAACAATCGCTTCTTTTTGTTGCGTAAGCGTCGAAGTGTAGCATTGAACCATGGCGAACGGAGATTAGTGCGGACATTTCTTTGTGGAACGTAACGGTCAGCTAAATATAAAAGTTTATTTCTAAAAATAGACCAGTTTTCTTTTATTGATCGTTCTTCAAAGTTCGCCATGAATTCATCGACGAATCACTCCATTTCTTCTGTAATTGACCTGATGTCTGCTCTAGAGTAATCCCGGATGGTTTTAACACTTTTGTTAGAAGAAAAATGTGCCTTTAGATTAAAGTGTAACATGGAATGATCCCTTATTCTTTGAAGGTAACTAAGGGAAGTAACCAAGTCTGGCTTGTTTGTTAGGATCAAGTCTAAGGTGTTGGAACAAGTAGCTGTAGTGCGTGTGGGTTTATGTACGAGTTGGGTTAGATTGAAGTCAGAACGTACGTTTATGAAGTCAACACACTCAGACGAATTTTGAGTAAGGGTTACAATATCGCTTTGCCACTTTATGTTTGGTAGGTTGAAGTCTCCCAAAAGAAATAAGGGCAAATTCGGGTAACTAATAACGACACTGTTTAAAACATCATGTAGTTCGTCAGAAAACGATGGCGAGGTGGTGGGCGACCGGTAACATGCGCAGAGAATGAAATCTTGGCTCGGCAGATAGATTCGTACACAGATAAGTTCTAGGCCAGAAGATACATTAACCACATAAGATTTCAGAGCACTGCTGACACCAATCAATACATCTCCCCCAGAACGTACGTCACGGTCGTAACGATAAATGTTGTACGATTTTTCGCATTCAAATATTTCACTGTTTTTTATTTTGGCTGACAGCCAAGTCTCTGTACAAACAATGATATCTGCTGAACATAAATCAATTGTAGAAGATAACTGCACCCGCTTGTTCATCATGCTCCGTGTATTTGTGAAAAGTACAGACACTTGCTCGACATGTGGCTGCGATGAAGATAGCTATGGATGGGGACTGGCGCGGAGAGTATGCACTGACGCGCTACCGCTCGATGCATGCGACACTTGGTTAGGAGTGACGTCCCAAACCTCATCGGTCGCCGCGCAGTATACGTACTTTTTCTTATTCATTACAAGTTTGCTGCTACGCAGTGAAAAACGCTTACCGCTTGCATTGCCAAATTCAATTAGCTTCTTGCGCGACTGTCGAGTGGTTCGGCAAAAGTCCTCCCCCACTGACCCGCCTGAGCTTTTAAGTTTGGCTTTTCGTGAAAGGATGCGGTCCCTCACTTTGGAAGAAGAAAACCTGATCATGATGGGTCGCATTTTTGTGGCTGAAAAAGCACCCAACCTATGTGCTCTCGAGATACTACCAGAAAGTTCAGAACTTTGCATTTCAAGCTGAGAGGCGAGGTTACACACGTGTGCTACAGATTGCTCCCATGTCTCCGTTTCATTGTCAGCTATTCCACAAAAGATAAGGTTGTCCCTTCTGCACCGGTCTTCAAGCTCGTCCATCCTTGACTTCAATTCCGCATTTTCGCTTTGGACAGTGGCAGAAACAATGTTTGTTATGTCAGCGGCACATGGTCCGCGGTCAAGGGTATCGACAACTGACTCAAGAGCGTCCATCCTAGTTGCTAACTCGGAGACCGTTCGCGTCAAATTTTCTTGATTCTTTTTAAGGTCAGCAAATTGCTGCAAAACATCAGCGTGACGCGACTCCATTTTGGCGGAAAGATTGGCGATAGCTGCTAGGACTTCCGAATTAGGCCCCGGATTCGTCTCCACATCGCCGCAAAGCAGCAACTGTTTTGTTACAAGAACGCATTCACAAAACATCTCGCAAAGGACACTTCGGCACGGAAAGAGCAGCAGGCAAACGTTACTAGAACGTTTACAGTACAGTGACGGAATTTCACTAACCTGCACAACAAAAAGCAGCGGCTTGGTCAGTGACGAACACATGCCTGCCGCTCCCTCGTGCCCACTAAAGGCTGGCGTACGATGCCCGTCCTTTCAGTAGTCGGTGTGTTGTGTTGACCATGTCGATGACGCTTGCCTGTCAAGAAAGGGCTTGAAGGCGGTTTCAAGATCCGGTTGGTGACGAAAGCATGGCTCGTCGATAATCGGCGCCGGAGGCACCAGCTGAACTTGCAGGACTGGAACAGTCGATGCGTCATGCTGTGGCAGAAGCCATGCGCCAACCAGGAAAGACTGCACAACAAAAAGCAGCGGCTTGGTCAGTGACGAACACATGCCTGCCGCTCCCTCGTGCCCACTAGAGGCTGGCGTACGATGCCCGTCCTTTAAGTAGTCGGTGTCTTGTGTTGACCATGTCGATGACGCTTGCCTGTCAAGAAAGGGCTTTCAGAACCACCTTTAGCCCATTGACCAAATTTATGAAATCGAAATTTTTCATTGAAGACCGTAAAGTAGAAGGAATATGAAAAGGAATATTTACACTTGGAGCTCACGACCTTTATATAGCTTAATGAAAAAGTCTTAAAACTGTACCTTTGTGTTACAAACCGCTTGAATTTTCCTGATGCGGATAAAGAAAAAATATCAGGCGCTTCATTACAACATATGCCGAGATATTTGTTCAGTCGCGAAGATGGCGACCATTTTTAAGCAAAAGGGGATTTCACATTGAACAGAAAGCGCATTTTTCTCAATGGCTGCTAGCTGCTACAAACTTGACATCTCCAGTGAAGGCAGCGGAAATAAAATTGACAGAGTTCCTACAGTCACGCTTAATTACGTGCAAAGAAATTCAGTAGCCCTTGGCGTACCGGATTTATTGAAGCAAGCTAAGTTTCTCATGTGCACCCGTCGTGCTCAACTTTTCTTCAGTTTCATTGCCCTATGCTCCCTCCGAGATTTTGCTTCCATGCCGGCAATCGCATTTTTATCTGCGTAAACAATTGTATCAGGCCAGTTGGTAAGGATCCATCTTGCTATAAAGCGCAGCCACTATTATAAAGAACACACAACAAAAGCGCTTAGCGCTTATGTTGTGTGTTCTTTCTAATAGTGGCTGCGCTTCCTAGCAAGTTTTATCTGCGTGTTCCTCAACAGAAGACTTCCATTGCTAGGAGCATTAACGATGTTGCGGCATACATATTCTGGCGACAGTCTTATGTGACAACGTGAAAGGAAAAGTTACCTGAATAAATTATCGGACTGGCTACACATCTGAAACGGCTGATAGCCAAGCTGAGTCTCAATGCTACATCGCTAGTGGCCGGAGTCACCGCCAGGCGGCAACTCGCTGAAGCACACCTAGTGGGGATTGTTGCCTGTGTCATCTGCTAGCCACGACACGTTTGCATGGGCACGCATACCACGGTTTCTGCTACCACGGTCTCTGGAGAAAAATGTGTCCCCCAATCTGCATGTTACACGACATATGTCGTCGAGAGGCGATAGTCTTGCGTCTGAAGAGAGTGAGTAAAGGTTTATTTGATGTTCTGCGCAAGAAAATTGGCGAATGGTATTCTGGAGGCGCTGCGTTTGTGCCTCCAGCGTGTAGTGGAGGCGAACAAGCGCATCGAGGCAAGTTAGAGACGAGGACTAAATGGAAGTTCGAAAACGAAGGAAGGCGTGCGCGCCCACCGTGAAAGATGCGTGCTTGTCTCGGAAGTGATATTGTGTAGAACGCAAAGCGATGGGCAGGTGCCACCACCGCGTCGTGTTAGCAAAGCGCGGGAATCACTTACCTTTTTTAGGCTCACGTTGCACTGTCAGTGCAGTGTGATATACACTACAGTCCTTAATATAACTTGTGTGTGCTCTTTTAAGTACGAAGGTACACATACAAAACATCGAATTGTTGTTACGGTGCCTTAGATATGCGCAATAATTGCTTTTAAAGACGATAGTCTTTCTTGAGGACCTTCGACTCAAAACGTTTGGTTTGTCTGTCTGTCTGTCTGTCTGTCTGTCTGTCTGTCTGTCTGTCTGTCTGTCTGTCTGTCTGTCTGTCTGTCTGTCTTATACATTCGTCTGTTTGTCCACTCGGACGGCATCGGGTGCTTGAAACGGCCGACCTTATCCACAGTGCCCACCAATGTTGCTCAAGGCTGAGCGTTTATGCTTGTGCAATCGTCAGTTTAAAAGCAAGTATTGCGCACGTATGGTTCACCATAACAACACGTTTATATTTTGCATGTGCGTCTTTTACTAGAAAAGGCATACATAAGTAATTTTAAGGACCATAGCGCTTAGCACGCTGCTCTGACCATGCAACGCTTGCACGGAACGGGGAGTGTTTAAAACGCTTTGCTAAGACGAGACAGTAATGGCACCTACCGTCGCCTTGCGTTCTACACCTTATCACCTCTGAGATGGGCGCTCACTCCCGTCTCAGAGCCACGCTCTTTGTTTTCTAAAAAAATTGCCAGATGGCAATCATGTCTCACGTGTGACATGACTTGATGCGCTCGTTCGCATCTGCCGCACGCTCGAGGAACTCTAACGCAGCGCCTCCAGAATACTACTCACCGATTTTCTTGCGCAGAAAATCAAATAATTGTCTTCCTAACTCTCTCCACACTCCAGACTATCGTCTTTCGATGACATTTGCAGAAACATGCAGATACCGGGCCAATGTTTTAATTGACAACCGCCCAAGTATGAACGCAAAACCTTGAGCAATAATGGTGGGTGCTGCGAATGGAGTTGACTACTTGGTGCCGTTGGAGATATCGGTAAGGGCGGACAAACAGAAAAAATGTACAGAGAGACAGATCAAAGTTTTATTGTCGAAGGTCCTCAAGAAAGACTATCGTCTTTAAAAGCAAGGTGCGGCCTGTTGCCTTGCGACGCCGTTAGTTGGCGAGCGCGTCTGGGCACAGTTGACAGTTTCGGCCGCCTTTTTGGGGAGGGCGCTGAGGCTCCACTTGTCAAAGCGGATGGCACTTCATGTTTCATTGTGGTTGAGTGGCGATTTGTGCTTTCTTGTCCTTTTTTGTGTGCGATCGTGTGTGTGGGGCAGTTTGCTTATGTTTCTTGTGATTGAGAACGATTCTTTAAGGCCCGCATGTGTGGCAGAAGGTTTTTATTTTCGTTAACCAAATGTTCTCCACGGGTGCATTTGACAAAAAAAGAAAACAAGCATCAAGAGGCACCCAAGGAGGGCCCTTACCTTTTATACACGCACAGCCAACCAGCACGAATGAAGAGAAATATGGGGCCTCTTTTGGGGCAACCATTCTCACAGCCAAACCGGCGAGACAAAACCCTTCCCCCTGGCTGCTGCCAATCTGGCACGTGCTATGCGCAGCACCAATATTTAGAATGCTCGCAGAACCGGAAAGGATGCACACTAGAGTTGTCGGAAAGTAGGATGAGTGGTGAACATCGCCGAAGAAGTTGCGATGTTTGAGCGGTGTGAGTGAGTCGTGCAGTGCGGTCAGTCGATGTCGAAATCTTGAGTTATGGCTCCGCTGGAGTACTTCATTTAAGAGTGTCACCAGTACGATGACCAGCGCTGTAGTTAGTTGAAGTGTTCATTGAAGAGAAATATTCGAGACACGTCCCGAATAATTGCGATGTACACGTGTGTAATGAATATTTGGGGTGCCTAAGTGTCCTTGCGCCGGATATGATGCATGCGATTGCATTTTTCGCGCGGTAAGCTGTTGTTCCGGTTGCTTTGAATACCTTCTCGGTGACCTTTTTAGTTGTAAGTGGTAGCTGCCGAGTGTGCAAGTTTGTGTGAGGCCTTTACTAAAAATACATATTCTGTTTTTGCAGTAAGCTCTTCCTTTTTAACTCGGTTTCTGAACCACAACAGCGTTGGATATGCACTAAAAACTAACATTTATATTGTGCGCGCTTTGGCGGTGGTTTTCGGTTGGCCGATACGTCAGACCTTGAAATATTTCAGGTGATTGCCTGATCATAAACGGAATCCGTGACCGTTTTAATTTCAGGTGAGTCAAACGGGCAGCATTGACGGAGGGTATTGAGGCCCATACACCACAAATGATTAACTCTCCTAGGGCAAACTGTTAAAGTCTGTGGTATCAGAGGCACTCCTAATATCGACTTAGAATCTAACCAGTGATGTCTAGGTACGAAACGCGTTATTTGCGGCCTACTGTGCCGCGTAGAAGTGCGTGTGAAGGTGCTTCTCTTGGGAGAAGCGGGGGCACCAGAGCGGGCGCCAGCTGAACTAGGCCCGTCCCACAGCTTTGGCGGCACACACCGGGCTACACCTTTTTTTATAGAGCGGCTGTGCCAGAATATACCTGAGGATCAGAAAAGTGGAGGTTTATAAGGAGGATTCAGCTTGAATCAAGGATGTCGTAGCGAGCGTTAGAGAGAAATATATGACACTAGAAGAGAGCAAATTGGTTCAGGGAACAAATTGGGGTTAAAGATATTGTAGTTGAAATTAAGAAGAAGAAATGAACATGGGCCGGGCATGTAGCGCGGAGGCAATTTTACCGGTGGTCATTAGTTGAACGTACTGAATTCCCTGAGAAAGCAAGCCGGCTAAGGGGGACACAAAGTTTGGGGGGCAGAAGAGAATAAAATGTTCGCAGGTATAACGAGGCAACTGAAAGCATAAGAAAAGATTGATTGGCGTATCATAGGAGAAGCCTTTGCCCTGCAGTGTGCGTAGTCAGGCTGAAAATGATGATGATGGGTCTCTTTCATTTCGGAATGGCCGAGACAGGTGACACAGGAGCAAAGAGCCAGAGTGCCAATAGGCCATAAACATTTTCTTGCTCTTTATTACCTTGATCTAACCACGCAGTGTCCATTTTCTTCGGTCTGTGACTCATCAGCCAATTCCTGCGTGCCCCTGAAAGAGGGGAAATAAATGAACGCGGGTGACCCTTCATCTCATTGGCGCGCACTGTAACATGGTAAAGGTGTCATATACAAGGAATAGTCCTGCGTTTACTTTAAAGTAGTACATGACGCTGCAAGATTTACTCTAGGTGACATGTGCATTTGTGCAGTCTGTTGCGTGAATAGAGTTTGAAGGTTGGCAGAAATATTGATACATACCATCAGGATCCATGCGCGTTATATTTTTAACTTGGTATAGAGCGAGATGCGAGACTAAGCTCTATCCATTTTGTTTGCATTGCAGTTTTCAAACTTCTCGCAGCGTGCCCGCTCCAGCCCCAACATTGCTTGGCGTAATTTTGGTGCATTGTTTCTTAGAGCAGCTGCAGCGGTGCGACGCGCGTATCGTGATAAGGCTATATGATCTATACCAGCCTCTCCAAACATCTGCGCATAAACGAATCCATCCCACAGGAACAGGCTGTACTATACAGACAACACCGAAGCGACACAACACCGCTTGCCTGCACGGCTTGGTTTGGGAACACATTGTGATTGTAACCTTACTAGCGCATAAAGTAATGATGCCTCGTAAGTCGTGTCATCTTTCGGCTCCGAGTTTCTCTGACATCGAAGGGGGCAAGGAAGGCATTCGGCTTGCGAAGACTACACCAGATGAGTGGGAAAGGTTCCAAGCTTACCTCCACGCATCGCGCGATCGTCTAATTAAAAAATGTAAATGATACAGAGCTTTTGCTCGGTACGCAACAACTTTTAGTGCCTAAGTAAAATTTATCATCTGACCTACTGAAGCGCCTCGTACGCAGTAAATACCTGATGAAACAAAAACCACGTGGACAATTTCTAAATCTAACCTATACTTTCACCGGATGATATTCGTTTTTCTTCCCCCTATGGCTGCACAGAAGCACCTCTTCTTCCCCAAGCACTACGAACCTGAGCTAACGGGAAAGGGGGGGGGGTTCAGACCCTCTCACGCTTAGCCTTGCGTGGCTCTGCTGTGTACGGGGAAAAGAGGATCCTGGTGGTTGAGCCAACGTCGAATGATTGAACCTTTAAGGCCCCCGGACAAAGGCAACACACCTCTTCGACACCGGCTTCAGGTTGATGGCACCCTTGGTCTGTCCCCCCAGAAAAAATCGGCAGTCGCCTTTTCCGATCTTTTTCTCTCCCTCGATGTTCGTCTTTATCTCCTACTTTGTGTCTTTGCAGTCATCTTTTTTCTTCTATTCACTTCCGAATTTCTCGGCGACGAGCGTTAACATTGTGTAGTTGCTCAACCTTGGGCAGTTGTATTTGGTTATAGTGGCAATGTACAGCTGTGTCTGCAGTCTTATACAGACGCTTCACCAACCCCTAGTTGGGCTCCGTGTTTAGTGACCGCTATTGCTGCCGAAACAACCAAACTATTATGGGAACACCTTCATTTCTCTGACTACGTGATTGTCTCCCTCAAAAAAAAGGGTGCATACAAAAGGGCTTATACGTTTCAACCGTCCCGGCCTATCCATCCCAAAATTACATGTAATTCACTGTGAAGCTCCGAACAAACAAGCAAGATCAATTTATCCATATTTTGTCTCAAGGTCACTGACCGAAGTCTTTGGACCAGGTTAAAAAGAAACTAAGATGCCAAGTGGTGACCTCCTTCTTGAACTAACTGAGCGACAACAATTTCAGAAGCTTGGCAATATAGCTGTGGCTTCGGAGGCTAAAGGCTGGTGCACACCGGCGCCTAGCAGCGGTTGTACGAACATTCGTGACTGACGACCACAATGTTACTGATGTTCACACAGGCATAGGCTGCATGCGAGCGAACGGAAATTGCAAAGTCGGAGAGTCACGTCCGGATGTAGTTATCAGAAAAAAATTTGGAGACCAGCGCCGATCAGCTGGTCACCGCCAGCTGAGTGAGCGAAGCAAACCAAGCGCGCCGCATTTATTTTTCTCGTTCATTCTCGCACAGCATTCCCAACAGCGTCAAGGAGTTCGATTCAAGCGAAAAACAAGAGATTGTAATGGTGCTGGTGCGCTGTGCCACGGTGTCAGCGCTGGCAGCACAGATGCCTCCGAAGAAAAAAATGGCAGCATATCCACGGAGTGAATGATGGAGAGTGGGGCGAAGGATTCCTCAGCCCATTTTTTCTTGCTTTCGTACGTGCATGCGTCCGTGTGAGTGACCATCCATGCTTCCATCCGCCCGTCCATGCGTGAGTTTGTTCGTGCATCCGCCCCTGCGTTCGTCCATGCATCCACCCCTGCGTTCGTTCATGCGTCCATCCAGGCATCTGTCTGTGTGTCCGTTCGTCCATCTATTCAACACTCGAAGTACCACCATCTCGCATCTTTTAATTACATATTCCCCATATAGAAGCACCGCCATCCAGTGGACATTCCAAGGACTTAACGAGAAGTGGCACACGCACACTTTCTTACGGATTGCGCTTTGGGTATACTTCCCATTTTTAACCCCCTCAAGTTCATGGTAAATACTAGTTCCCTGTATTCATGACACTGCGGCCCAGCGCTCACTGATTCTTTCTAAAACCAAGGAGGTTACGCCCAGCGAGTACAACGTAGAAAACTTTTTCTCTCAATAGTGCTCAATGTACCTGCCCATGGCTGCTAATGGGAAATGAGAGACAAGAGAATTCGGCTTTTACTTTCTTACGGCTTGCGCTTCGTTTCTACTTCCCGCATTTAACCACCTCAAGTTCATCGTATATACTAGTTCATTGTATTCATGGCACCGCGGCTCAACGCTCGCTAAACCTTTCTAAAACTAAGGAGGTTGCACCCAGCGAGTATAACGTAGCAACCGTTTCTGGTCATAGTGCTCAATGTACATGCTAACGGCTGCTATTAGGGATCGTAGCGCGTACGTTAACTAAAAGCCGAATGCTCCTGTCTGTCATTTACCATTAGCAGCCATTGGCATGTAAATTAGGCACTATTTTTTAATGTTCAACAACGCACCGAAGAAATCTCACCGGCTTCACCTTGGATGTCAAAACGTAGCACTAGTTACACACTACTACAACGAAGGACGAACGGGTGCCGGTATAAAGATCTTCGGCCCCAAAGAAAGACGGTGGTGGGTGTGACCGGCCTTTCGATCGCGGGAGTTGGCCGGCCATGCAAGCCGCCTGCATCTCGAGCTACGCTGAGATGAAGAGGAGTGTTTGCAAGAGTCGTACGTATTCATAAACGCTCTTGAATTTATCTTGACTTGCCACAGCCTCAATGCAGCATAAACGCGTCTCGAACGCGGTGTCATTAAAGTCGTTGCCAAGGCGTGAAGCACACACAAGTTCCAAACACGCTGCATTGAAGGCTGTGACAAGTATAGTTTAGGACAAAAAAATCTGAATACAGGGAAACGATGGTGCACAATGTATTTTCTCATTACCTTGACGGTGTTTATTTTCTTGAGAATGCCGCCGCGTAAATTTGACACTTTGCTCAAACTACTGCGCCTCGCCATCTCCAAGCGAAGTATTCTGTGGTGGCCATGGTGCCACAGACCCAGAGAAACGCACTCGTTTGCATCTGGTGGCAGAAGGCCAGTGCAACAAAAACAAAAACAAAACAAATTTGCAGCATAGCTGATTTGTTCCAGCAGCCTTGCGACTGCAGTCGCGTGACTGAAAAATCGCTCAGGAAGCGACTAGCCACACTAGATGCTTTGAGACCATCTGCGAACGTCCGCGACTGTTTGGGATTAGTCGCAAATGGTCGCGCGACTGCTGCTAGTCGCTGGTGTGCACCAGCCTTCAAATCATCATCACCAGCAAGAAGTGTGACTCGCCGGTCTCTTGACGCTCACGCTGCGCGGGAGCTCGGGTTCGCCAAAACTCTGCCTGACATGGAATAAAAGATGTGACACCTATGCTCTGTTGAGTCGGTGTCGTGCGTCGTAACACTAACGGAATTCGGCCGCATCTCAATATCCCTTTCGCCTAACTCCTCGATAAATATCTCGCGCGGAGTCGTCTCAGAAGCAGACCTCCTGGGGCTGTTCGAGCAGGAACTCCTAGAAAGTTCGAAAGAGCAGAATATAACTGAGGTGAAAAGAATTATCATCAAACGTGACGACAAGAACACACCTACCAGGCACCTAATTTTACTATTTGCATCTAGTGTATTACCTGCAGACATTTCGACAGGTTACATGAAACTCTCCGTCCACCCTCTTGTTCGGAACCTTAGACGTCGCTGCAAATGTCAAGAGATTTGGCCACGGCTCGCATAGCTGCCAAGGTAAAGATATTTGCGAAATGTGGAGACCAAAAGAGCACCTCTGACAAGTGTACTAACACACCCCACTGCGTCAACTGTGACGGTTATCATGCAGCATACTCCCATCCTGCCCAAAGTGGAAGAAAAAGAAATTACCAATCTTGCCCTATTGAAAAAACATCCACCATAGTAACAGTGAATTTCGCCATCCACCATTTTGGTTGATTATATAGCGGTGAAAATAGTGGCACATGGTGTACGGTGGCGTATGGTGGATGGCGCACTCAAGCCGGCAAAGGTGGATCACGAAGCAGCGTCAGAACCACCGCGACGAGCTCCCACTAAAGAAATAATGAAAATTATTTTATAAAAAAGGATGTAGCAAGCACCTCTTAAAAATAAGATGGTGCGCCAACGTGGAATTGAACCAGGCACTTTCAAATCGTGAACCGAGTACACTAACCACTGTGCCAGGCCAACGTATAGCATATGTGTGTTAACCCTTTCGGCCCTGGAATTTTTTCATAACATCTACAATTTTTTCAACGTAATATTCCGCTTGTTTACATAATAAGTAAGCGTTATTCATTGAAAAAAAATATGCGTGGATAGCTTAATGTATAGTTTGGAACCATGCCCTCAAAATAGGACATCAAGGCCCAATGGGTGCAGTGGAAGCAGAAGCGATTCTTAGTGTAACGGTTTATTTTCCTCGGAAACACCACTGAAATTAGTCGACGGCTCCTCAAAAGCTTCCCTGCGCCATGAACACGCCTGTTCCTTATCCGACTCATCGGACGCTTCCCGCGTTTCTAGGACGCAGTCATCGCTCCCAGCCTCTTGTTTGTTGTTTGTTTCGCCGGGCTCAAGGCTGACATCCACTCAGGGAGATTGGCCAAGAAAGCGTAGTGCATTTTTTCTGTAAGCATTATAACTATGTGTAAAAATGAATTTGTAATATAATATGACTTATGTAAGGAAAACTACATAAGGACAGAGCAAACAAAAAAGGAAAAGTCATTTTGAGAAGTTTTGAGATTTCTGGTGTTGTATTTACCACTCAGCTGCGTTTACTTCACCTCACCATTTAGATTTTTTTATTATTTAAATTGATTCAAAAATGAAGTCATAGTGTTCCTCATCTTCACTATCCCCAACGTCTGATAGGTTGCCATTGTCCAACTGAGCGAACATTTGATCCGCGTACTCGAGCGGCACTAATGGAGCCTACGGACTCTCGTCGCCGAGTAGAAAAACTGAGGTGTAATTCCAGCACCTGGAAAATTGACGAAAAAAGCTGTACGACCACGAGACGCCACACCATCACCAGTGAAACGTGACAACCACAGAGCCCTCATTTACTCAAATGAGGACACATGCTCTTATCCCCGCTATCGTTAAATACGAATTTCCTGAGAATGTCTGCAGTGCTTATATATTCTAAATAGAGTTAAAACATTCTGTTAAATTTCTATTGTGACATCAACAGCGGATTTTGAGTAAACAAAATACCATAATGCGCACTTATTTGGCCCAGCGTGTACTTTGTCGGCTTCAATCTTTTTTTGTTCGTTGCTGTTGCTCTGATGAACGCGACAATGCGAGAACTGATGTCAATGACATTGGGAATGCTTTTCGAGGTATACAACTTACATTTCAGTTTCTTTTTTTAATGGCGGCAAAAACACCCTTTTTTGTCCGGTCCTCGTTTGAGGACGCCAGGGCCTAAAGGGTTAAAGAAGTAGTCAACTCGCAAACCTCTCTCTCACTTCAGTTCTGTTTGTTGCTTACTCGGGAGGGACGGGATCTGCACCTGCTACTAAAATTTGCGCATTTGATAAACACGAATAGCTGTTGCCTGTAACGATTGCCACTACGATAATGGCATCAGTGCTATGTTTTTGTTACAATTTACATCCACAAGAAAAAAATCAATGGACTGAATAGCAGGTAGAGTTTATCGGTGGTTACTGCCAAGTTTATTATTCATTTCTCGCTCCTTCAAAGGGCGATATCAGTTTAGGCTTTATACGCTTCTATGCTCATTCGATAAATATGCCTACAAAAATGATTTTGATGTTTTTCGCGCAACGCACACCGCAGTCGTGCCAGCGCACCGTTGTTGCTCTGTCGTTAGGAACAGCTACATAACGGCTTGTCCAAAACAAATCCGGTGTGCCAGAAACATTATGTTATCACATTGGTTCAGTAAGCACACGAATTGCCGTGTCTATGTTGTCGCATAGGAGCCAGAGAAGCACCGGCGAGTGCGACTGGCGGCTCTCGGTGAGGCGCGGCGTACCTTTGGTGGAAGTGCTGTTAGCGCGTCGTATCGATGTTTGTCACATCTTGCGCGGACGCCGTACACAACAAAAAAGGGTTCATTTAGGTTAAATGATGCCGCAGCTGTGCTGTATTGTCAATTTTGCTCGTCAAAATTGTGTATACTGAAACCCAGAAGCACCGGTAACACTTGTGCGGGCTCGGTCGGTATGACTAACCTTTGGTGAAAATCATGGTGGTAGAATAAAAGAGTGAAAGTCAAATTCGCTGGGGCTCATCTCGACGCACCTCGAAAGTGAAAGTTTATCAATATTTGCACGCACTTTGTTATCTTAAAGGTACGGCTCAAACAATAGAGTGTTCAAGAATTGCCAGAGTTGCGTTTTTAGCGTGGCGACATCAACTGACCGCTGTGTCCTGCTCTAACATTGAAAGGGGAAATTGCGAACTGGAGCTCATTTATTCGTCGACAACTGCTCGCCGATGTAAAACATTTATTGTCATGTTCAAAGTAAAAACTCTAGTCTTCTAAACATCAAAACTGAGGATGATTGATTTGTGGGGTTTATCTTCCCAAAACCACCATATGATTATGAAAGACGCCGTAGTGAAGGGCTCCGGAAATTTTCACTACCTGGGGTTCTTTAAAGTGTACCCAAATCTGAGTACACGGGCCTACAACATTTCCGCCTCCATCGGAAATGCAGCCGCCACAGCCGGGATTTGATCCCGCGACCTGCGGGTCAGCAGCTAAACATCACAACAGAGAAACAAATCGTGGATGTCAAACTGATGTAAGTACGTGCGCGAGATGTAAACATATTCTCCGCTGCATATTTTATACTCCACAAAAATTGAAGCGTTGTTGGCACCACAGGAATAAAAAGAACGTACTGAAAGCGTATTGAGCAGCGTTGGTTTATTTTCACGTAAAAATATATAACCACGCATTCAAGAATGAAACACTACAAATAAGTGATTTCACATAGTGTCATGTGCTTTTCATCACGCCAACGTCATCCACCATGCTTCTATCATGCCACCTTCATCCACCTTGCTCATCAAGCCTTCCACCAAACACATTTTGCCTCGCCACCATGAGCCGGCATTTTCATCCGTGCCCACCATTGGCTTGCCACAACCACCACCTTCTGCCACCCCTTTTTTCCACTCTAGCTGTCATCAGCCGGCATTTGCCACCGTCACCACCATTGGCTCGTCACCACCACCACCATGTGCCACCATTTTTCCACTCTCGCCACCATCAGCCATTATGGCCAGTACAGTTTCCACCATATCCACTAAATTGTCCACCATATCTACTGTTCTCTCCACCATATCCACCAACTATTCCAGCATCCACCAAACAAGGATTTTCATTAGGAAGAATCCCGTAACAGATGTGCACCGGTCTACAAAACACCTTGCGCTGATGCAGTGCGACGGGGGGAAGGGGAAAAACGTCGCAGCAGCTTCCACCACTCCTTCGGCCAGCGCAAACTGGGCCGTTGGCTGTGGAACCTGCCCCTCGGCAGTAGCAACCCAGTCTGTTCCGCCAGCCAGCGAACCCAAGTTAGTCTGGTACCAAGGCTTCGTCTCATCAGGTGAGGTCCGAAACTCGAACCATCGGCCGCGCGTGCAGGCATCCAGTACCTCTTAGCAGGCAATGAACACCATGGTACCCCTGTTACCGAAAGATTAGCGTAGCTCCTTAGTGGGCGCCAGGAAGACAAAAACGCCGATAACAGGGCCCGATGCCGGCTCTGTTACCTAAACTCTGATCTTCCTCTAAACAATATAATCCCATTTCTCGTAAACACAGCACTACTTTTCTTTATGATGAACACAAAAATTATACAATAAAACGTCAAGGGCCTTCTCAGGAACCTTGACGATCTCTAAGAACTCCTATACAAACGCTTGTCAAAAGTGTTTTATGTACATTAAACACACTTGAAATCCAAACACACTAACTTTCTTTGTAACTACATTATTTCCCGACAAGACCGTGGTGCCGTGGTGATGCAATGGCATCAGCTGGCGGTGTAGCCATTAGAGTTATTCAATGGATGGCATTCACGCACTTACCGCTTAGGTCGTCTCTTTAAGCAGTGGGGGTTCGATCGTTACTCTTTAGTAAACTCGTCCCCATTTGCACTATATACATACCTTCACGTTTTCAACTGCACCAACCTGAATTCCAGTTCCTGATAAATGAAGTTCCCAAACGTTATCTTGTCCTAGGGGACAATAATGCGCATAGTAGTCTATGAGGTGACTCTCGTTGTTACGCGCGAGGTCGCCTAATTGAGCAGTTTCTTGTCTCTTCGGTAACGTGTCTCCAGATTCGGAAAGAGCCTACATATTACAGCCTTGCTTATAATACCTACTCGTTCATAGACCTAAACATAGCATCTCCATCGCTTTTACCCGTACTGCAATTGAAAACTATAAATAGTCATTACGTAGGTGACCGTTTTCTGGTTTCTTTCAGTACACCAACATCATACGAATGTCTTTCACAGGTTCCTACATGGCTTTCCGAAAAGGCCGATTGGGAATAGTTTTGGAAAGATGCACTTTTAACCTGGAATGACTTCTGTGTATTAAGCATAAAGGCTAATGTCGACTACTTCACAACCATTTCAATTGACGCTGCAATCAAGTGCATTAACCGAACAAGTGGACAATCTGGCAAACGAAGTTTGCCTTAGTAAAACACAACTGTCAAAAAGCACGTAAAAAACTAAAGAAAGCGTGAAAATTGCTTCGAGAACCACCAACGGCCGAAAATCAAAGGAGCTTCAAGAACATACAATCTCATGGCAGGAGGACGCGCACAAAGACAAGAAGAAAAGTTGGCAAAAGTTTTTATCTGGCATCACTTCGTACACACATGAGAGTAAGGCCTGGAGCTGGGTGAGAAGGGTAGAAAGAAAACAAGCATACGTCCTCTCTTGTAGATACAAAAGGTGTCAGCTTGGAAGACCAGGCGAACCACCTAGGAGCACACTTCCAGCGAATTTTCAGCACGTCACAAGTTCCAACGCTACAGCAAGGGTGGAGAAGCAGGAACTAGATACCAAATGTACAGATTACGAGGCATACAACCAACCTTTCTTCCTACTTGTACTACAGGCATCTCTAAACTGCTACAGCACTTCTGTTCCGGGATCTGATCGTGTGGTCTAAGAAATATTGGAGAAACTACCTCTCTAAACGCAAAAAAAACATTTTTTTACCTTTACAATGTTATCTGGTTTTCCGGCGACACCCTTCAAGCTAGCAAAAGGCCAATAACATTACCATTTTTAGAGAAGGCAAGGATCCATCCTTCGTTACGAGTAACAGGCCCATAGCACTGACAAGCTGCATATGCAATTTTTTTAAATGGTCAATTGCCGACTCGTGCACTTCCTTGGAACTAACAAGCTACTTGATCTATACCGATTCGGGTTTCAAGAAGTCAGATCTACCATTCACCACCTGGTACGCAGCGAGGCACAAATCCGAGATGCTTTCCTACAAAAGCCATTTTTCTCATTGGCCTTCATCGATATGGAAAAAGTCTAAGACTCCACCTGGCGCTTTGGAATGATGCGAGACTTCTCACACTTAGGTGTCCGAGGTAATATGCTGAACACTATTCAAAGTTATCGATCACATTCGCCCTATCAGTGTTTCAGTAAGGAATGTCTTGTCTCCAACTTCCATACAAGAACTAGAAGTGCCACAAGGTGGTGCGCTGAGTTGCACACTTGCATTACAAAATGAATACCTTACATACCTGTATTCCACGAAGCATGGTCTATGCAATATACGTCGATGACGTGCAGATATGCTAGAAATGAAACCATGCTATGTGCGAGCGGCAAGTTCAACTTGGCCTAAATAAGCTCACAAAGTGGGCTGACGAGAACACTTTCACGCTTAACCAACAAAAGAGCATCTACGTTTTATTCTCAAGAAAGAGATATCTCTATCCAGATCGGCCTATTGACATGCATGGTAAGAGGCTACCAGTCAAGTCTAAACAAACGTTTTTCGGCACTCTTTTAGAAAAGAAACTTACATTACCACTGACAATAAACATCTGAAAAACAAGTGCCTGAAGGCAATTAAACTCATCAAGGTTTTATCGCAGACATCATAGGCAGTAATAACAATGCCGGATGAATCTCCGTAAAAGCCTTACATGCACACGTCTAAATCATGAGGCCATCATATAACAGTCTGCAGCACCAAGTGCCCAGCAAGTGCTTTACCCTGTTCACCATATGGGAATCCTCGTTTCTACAGGTGCTTTTCGCACCAGCACCGTAGAAAGCCTCTACGTCGAGTCAAAGGAGTGGTCGCTTCACCTGCAGAGAACTCACATGTCCTTTGTATATTTCCCGAAGGTGTACACAGAAAAGAAGCACCCCTCATATTCCACTATTAATGATTTGTCGAGCTCCACTCTGTTTCAAACCAGACCTTCGGTGAGAGCTCTATTCAGTTCGCCTGAAGGGTCTCACGGAGGAGACTGGTGTGTCACTTGAACACAGCTTAATGGCTCCTGTTGCATGCCTACAACGTGCGAGTGGCAGATCCTAGATTGTGATGCGTCTTTCTTGGAAGTTACGAAATACGCGCCCATTGCCCACATCCGCACAAACTTCCTGCAATTTCAACACGAATGCACGTGTTTTGAGTTTTTTTACAGATGCCTCTAAGTCTAACTCTTCTGTGGCCTACGCTGCTGTCGGGCCATACTTTTCTGATGCTGCCCCTCTGCATCCCGGTACAAGCATATATACAGCGAAAGTGTACGCGATACTAATGGCTGCTAAACACATTAAACAATTACACCTACGAGAATCAATAATATACACGGACTCCCTCAGTGTGGTAAAAGCTTTCAAAACTCCTAAAGAACAAACCCCGTCCTCGTCTCACTTGACTCTATTTGATGCACAGTCTACACAATCAAACAACATTTTGTAGTGTGCTGGGTGCCAGGACACCGTGAGAAGGAAGGCAACGTGATAAAAGATCAGCTTGCTGCAGCCGTTCACGAAAGCGCTGCCACTACACCCATATCACTCCCGGCCCTTGACCTTAAACCATCTCTCAAACGAAAGCTCAGGGATTACTGGCAGAGCGAGTGGGATAGGCACGTACAAAACAAATTAGATCTTATTAAGCCACACCATGGCAACTGGCAGCCAGTATAAAATCACGTCGTACAGAGGTAAAACCAACAATGCTCAGGATATGACTCACATACATGACACACTTATACCTTTTGTCCGGTGGGGATGCACCATTGTGTGACAGATGTGGTGAAGCACTAACAGTGCTTCAGATTACAGTCTAGCGTGAAAAAGTAGACACTCTTAGAAAACAACACGTTTCACCACCCTACCGACAATAGATACCACTTCACCTGGCTATGTTCATCGGTAGGGAGCCACTTTTCACTCATAAATCTGTGTTGGTTTATTAAGGGATATCCGCACTAATAAAGTAATATACTAAGGCATCGCGCAGCACTACCTCTCAAGAGGGGTTGCTGCTGCGGTTGATACATTGAAAAGCACCTGCCTCGTACCACTTGGACACAAGGGCACAGATGAGGCACTTGTGCTAGTGTCAAATACCTACACCGTGCTTTATTATCACAAAATTTAGCAACCCATTCTCATTACACGTTTCACATCAAAGTCATAATCTTATTACTTCTAAGTTTTACCCAACTTAGCGCGAGAAATTACAAGGCCCTTTTACAGCCACTTAACACGTTCACTGTTCACATCTCGTCCTGTAACTTGGTGCTCATTGGCCATGAATTGGCCTTAGCACCAAAAAACACCACTCATCATTGTTCCCTGCGCATGCTAGCAGATGCTGTGGAGATGCTAACTAGGCGACGTGTAGGGGATGCATACATGCGTAGAGGCTGATCAGCCTTCCTGTTGGCTGGGAGGCGTTGTAGCTTTAACAGTGATGAAACGTCTGACATGGGGTATGGGGTGCACCCCATAGAGTTTCGGAAGCTCAATTTTTCGCGATAACTTGAATACCAGTCTCTAACTGTACAAGAAAGCACAATTTTAGGTTAAATAACGTTATTGTAGGCACTGATTTGTATAAAAGACATGCAGAGACACTTACAGGAATTTAGACACGAATGTCAAAACCAGGCATCTATAGGCACTATAAAGCGCTAGAGAAGCTCTTGTTCTTGCTCATACAAAAGACATTTAGAGGCACTTGAAGGAATTTAAAGCTGAACGTCAAAACAAGGCATTTGTAAACACTATAAAGCGCTAGAAAAGGTGTTTTTCATGCTCATTCAGCAAAGTGGTACAATGAGAACGCAAGGAACAAAATAAGTATTCGTCTTTACTTCAGTATGTCTTTAAAACTCATAAAGGCAGTTAATTAGAAACAAGTTTTTTTTGTTTTTGAGGTGTTAGTTTTGGTTTTGGTTTTGTAGGGCATGGTGAATATCGACGCACTGTATACGAGCACGACGCGTACGTGTGTGGCAATAAACAGTTCCTGAGCTGCGCTCTAGTTGACGCAAACGGAAATCTCCCTCTTTTTTGTGCCGGTTGATAATATTGTTACGGGTGAGAGATGTTTGTTGTACAGGCGGGATGATGGATGATTGCAGAAGTCAGGCCTGGTACAGGCATGGCACATGCTTGACTTTTGACGGGAGAATTGTGTCGAGGATAGTACGTGGTTCACGAATGTAGAGAAGGTAAAACTGGCTAAAGCCGGTGGTGTCTTATAGCGCAGTGTTGTAGACGTAACTCATAAACGGTAAAACGTCGTCCCAGCTTTTATGCTTGGAATCAACTTACATAGCGAGCACGTTAATGAGTGTCCTGTTGACACGCTCAATCCAACCATTGGTATGTGGATGGTATGATGTGGTGTGACGAAACTGGCTGGCAGACCAGTGAATCAACACTTGCACGACGTCGGCTACAAACTGCCGGCCACTGTCGCTGATGATGACACGAGGGGGCCCATGCCAGAGATTTATGTAGCGTAGCAGGCTCTTGCGGCAGAGATCGCTGCGGTTTTAGCATGCCAAGTGAGGTGGTCTAAACAGAGTATAATCCAGCGATTTTCAGGGATAGATCGTGGGAAAGGGCCCATCAAGTCAATACCGACGACCTGAAAGGGAAGAAATGGAGGCGGTATGGAATGAAGAAATCCTGGCGGCGCACTTTTTGGACTCTTGTACCGTCGACAATGCTCCCAGCTGGTCACGTATTTAGCTGAAACCGGACAAATGCGGGGCCAGTAGAAACGTTTTATTGTGCGGTGATAGGTCTTGGCAAACCCCATATGCCCAGACGTTGGATCGTCGTGGTTAGCTTGAAGCACGTTGGGTCGCAAAGATTCGGGGACAACTAAAAGTAGGTGGGCTCATTTTGCAGTAAACTTTCGCTTGTAAAGCATGTCATCCTGCATGACGAATGGGCTCTAATTCGGCTTATCAATGGCAGATGAGAAAAAAAGAAGCCAAACTATGGTCTTGGCGTTGTTCAGTACGGAACGTTTCCAAATCTGGAAACCGTGAGTCCATAGCTGCCAGACAGTCCTCTGAATTGTCGGCGTCGCATTCAGTCGTAGAAAGGGGAAGTCGTGATAGGCAGTCAGCGGCCACGTGACGGTGGCCACTCTTGAAGCAAACATCAGTCATATTCTTGCAAATGGAGCGCCCATCGTGCAAGACGACTGGTTGGATCTCGTAGACTAGTGAGTCAACAAAGCGAGTGGTGGTCTGTGATGGTAGAGAATCGGCGGCCATATATGTACAGACAAAACTTGTGCACCGCGAAGACAGCTGCCAGATATTCTTGCTCTGTAACAGTGTAATTGTGCTCAGCTTTACTCAAAGAACGGCTTGCGTAGGCAATGACATGTTCGGTAACGCCATGACGCTGAACTAATGCTGCGCCGATACCGATTCCGCTGGCGTTACTGTGCATCTCAGATGGGGCTGATGCGTCAAAATTATGAAAAATAGGCCCAGAACTGAGTAAAAGCTTCAGCTGAGAAAACGACGACTCGCACTCTTTCGTCCACTTGATGAGTACGTATTTCTTGAGCAGACGAGTAAGAGGCTCAGCAACATCGGCGATCATAGGAACAAAACGCCGTAAATATGAACACAGGCCGAGGAAGCATTGGAGTTCTCGTAGCGAGCATGGTTGAGTGAAAGTGCTTACCGCGGTGATTTTGTGGGGATCAAGCCGAACGCCGAGTTTGTCTACGAGATGGCCAAGAACTAGAGTCTCGCGATCACCAAAATGGCACTTTTTGGTATTCAAAATAAAGGCTGCTTTCTCCAGGCACGTGAGAACGACATCAAGTGAACAGTTGTGTTCTTCAAACGTGCGGCCAAAGGTTACAACGTCATCAAGATTGCAAAGACACACTTCCCGTTTTAAGCCACGGGGATTTGTGTTCACAAATCGCTCAAATAAGGCTGCAGCATTTCATAGATCAAATAGCATGACGCTAAGTGCAAATAAACCATCTGAAGTTATAGAAGCCCTTTTTCCGTTATCAGCAAAGTGTATGGGGATTTGCATATATCCAGATTCTAACTCTACGGAAGAAATGTACGAAGCAAAGTGCAAACATTCGATAACGTCGTCGATTCGGGGAAGCGGATACACGTCTTTTGTTTGTAACTGAGTTGAACCGCCGGTGATCTACGCAGAATCTCCAAGACCCATCCTTATTTTTAATAGTATAACTGGTGCTGCCCAGGGGCTAGATGATTCTTGTGTAACTTTCTTAGACAGCATTTCTTCCACCTGCTCAGCAATAACTTTACGCTCCGACGGAGATACTCTGTATGGTTTCTGACGAATGGGATGGGCTGAACTAGTCTATATCGCATGACGAGGGCGTGAAGGTGGCGCAGAAATTCTTCGGCTGTTGAGTGCGAAATCAGAAACGGATGCATTGTTGGAGAGTATTCAAGCTAACGCTTGTCTCATCTCTGGCGATAGCAACTTATTCACCATATTCATGAGTATGTCATCACAAGGACAAGCACATCAGACACATTTTTCATTTTTCTGTCGTCGCTAATGGCTGCTATGTTAACGTTGCTCCCGACGTCAAATTCAGACACAGCCACCCTCATTCCACCAGGCAGTACAATGGACTTGAAAGAGGAATTGACCACCCATACCAAGGCTTTGCCACTAGCAAAAATCACGCAATGCGGTAAGACCACATCCTTCTTTGCGCAGCTCAGCTGGATTAGGTGGACTATAAAATCAATGTTATCTGCTGTGATATTACTAACATCAACAGGCACTTGACTGGGCCGGTAAACTATGTCATCAACGACTGTGGTGGCTTGCTGGCATTGCGTGGGCTCTTCACAAAAACCTGACAGTAAAACTTCACCAGCGTCGCAATCCACAGTGGCTCAACGTTCTTTCAGAAAGTATATCCTCAGGATAGCGTCATGAGTACAATTCAGAAGAACTGCAAAGTCTGCCTTGAACAATTTAGCGCCGAAAGTAACAGTTGCAGTACAAACTACCACAGGGTGCAACTGTTCTCCACTCACTGCACGAAACGTTGTCTGCCTTCCCAAGAGAACATCAGTTTCTTGCCAAAACGAGTCTTAAAATTGCTGCTCATGACGAAAACAGTTGCTTCCGTGTCGACTAACGCGGACGTGGGGACTTCATCTATAAGAACACTGACCCTGTTTTGTAGCATGGAAACTAACAGAGGCAAATCTGTAAGCAGTGAGAAATGTCCGGCGACCTCGCCTCCATCGGCCGCGGCGTCTAGTTTCCCGGCGGAGAAGTCAGACGCCGACGACCTGGTGATGGTGACCGATGCTGGCGGAAGAGGCTGGTGGCGTCACACTCAACACAGAAGCCGGCGAATCGCTGCGGAAGGTCTGTTGGAAGTCGGTTCGGTAGTAGTCGATCGGTGGCCAGCGATAGTCTCTCCGAAAACTTGCGCGCCGTCAGGATGCTGGGGGTCGCTGATACTGTGGCATAGGTGACCAACGCCGTTCTGAGCAGAAGCGGGCTATATGTCCGCGAACGCGGCAGTAAAAGCACACAGGTGCTTCACGTCCCACTCGCTCCTGAAGATGGTCAGCGGGATAATCTTGCCACGCTGCCCTATCGGGAGTGGCTTTTCAACGGAGTCCTTTTGCGGATCAGACATATAGGCATGACGACGCGACTTTACCGGCCTTCTTGAATGGATCAAGCCCGCAGCGTTGATGGACGCAGGCGGCAGGGGGGCACATGACCCATGAGAATCGTGGCTGTGTGCTATTGACGGCGAAGCAGCGTTCCACCGATCAAGTTCTTCGCGCACTATTTTTCGTATTGTTGACGCCAGATCGCTTGGTAAAGGGACCACGTCGATGCTTTGCGACTATTGTGTCGTTGGCGAGTCTACTAAACTTTGCCGAAACGCGTCAGCTTTAAGGGCCTCAAATGTTCGGCGATGTCGGATGATGTCATTGGCCTAGTGCAAGTCATCCTTTTCTATAAGGTAGTGATAGATATCCTCCGCAATGCCCTTAAGGAGAGGCCCGACCTTATCCTCATCCTCAGTCACTAGTGGGTCCACACTCTTGCGAAGCTTAAGAACTTCTTCAATATACATTGTAGACGTCTCCTTAGGGACTTGAACACGTTGGCTCAGGGCTTGCTTAGCACGCTTTTTTATTATAGTTGGATCTTCAAAACACTTCTTGATTTCGTCCACGAAGTTCGTCCACGTAGTCAAACTCTCCTCATGGTTCTCGTTCCAAATCAACGCGGTTGCCTCAAGAAAAAGTGGTACGTAGTTGCGCTGGTCGGTAGTGTCCCAGTGGTTATACAGACTCACTCACCGATAGTGCTTAAGCCATTCATTGACGTCCTCTCCAGGTTTCCCAGAGAGCGGGCGCGGTTCTCTGTAATGGTGTCCATAGGTGTTAGGCACAGCTGGTTGGATTTCGCCGTCAGGGTTCATGATGACTGGTAGCGGCGGAAGTCTTGTGAGTCAACAGCTCCGACAAAGCTCCAGGGATGCGTCTTCCACCGTACTTGTGCGTTGCTTCAAGGCGTTACCCAGCACACTCCACCAATTATGTTACGGGTGAGAGATGTTTATTGTACAGGTGGGATAATGGATGGTTGCAGGTCAGGCCTGGCACAGAACACATTCACTTCCTTTTCGTCTACCCAACTACAATGAAAGTCCCGTATTCATATAAATTCCGTAGGAAATCACGTGGTAAGGGTCACTAGGCGCACATGGTTGTCGACCAGCTATAAGTTGTGAAGTGACATGTCGAACGCGGGCAAGCGGCAATAGAACAGCTTCCTTTTTTTCAAGCACAAAAACATGGTAGAAAACTTGTTATTCAAAACGAAATAACACCCTAAAACAAAAACGAACAAAGGAAAGCAAAACACTAAAGCAAAACAACAAACTACTCTTCAATACCCAGCCGTACGGGCTTCTTCACTGCTCTAACAAACCACGTCCCTATCGGACTGGGTTCACCATTGGCCATAGCGCGAATCCGGGGCACCTCTTAATCTGTTGCAGTAAATCCTTCCTGGGCTATGAGCGCATTGTGCCGCGCTCAGCTGTTGCAACTCTTCTAGAGATTCACAAGTTGCCCTCTGCGTCCTTTCTTTTAGGAGATGGCTAAGCGTTGTCCTGTTTCCGCGGAGCACAATGCCGTCCTCTGCTGGCACTGCATATAACCGCGGCTTAGATGTTGGTGCAAGGAATGTGGCCTAGGATTGCAGGTATGTCACCCTGGCCACGTCCTCTGCTTCTTCATTGAAAACTGTCTGGCACGATGAAGCTGATTGTAGTAGTGACACTATCGCCACCTGACCTTCTGGTCGCGAGCCCCAACTTCTTTCTGGCCTCTTTTTTTCGGATTATTATGACATGGTTGTGTGTAGACTCTTCTCCTCAGTCACCTACGCGTAAGTACTCGCGCAGGACTGACTCCGAAAATGTCTGTTCTCGCCATTTAAGCCAGCAATTCCAGGTAAAGGTCTTTAGACTTCACAATGAGGTGCTCAACTGTCGGCACTATTCGCTCTTCTTCTCCGTTGCCCTGCATGTGGCTCGAACTCACAGTGACATGGCAAAACTCATATGGCACAGCGAACTGTTCAAACTGGGTTTTCACGAACTGAGGACCGCTGCCGGTCACCAAACGCTCAGGTATTTGATGCCTAGCAAAAATATCTTTGAATATTTTATTGACCATTCTAAACTTTGTAGAGGGAAGATTGGCTACATCAGGGTATAATGAAAGATAATTCACGGCGACGAGCTATGCCTGACCGTTGATTAGGCACAGATTTACTCCCACTCTCTGCCAAGGAAGCTATGCTGATGCAGTCGTTATCATGAGCTCGGCTCATTGCGGAGCATGCTGTGTGAAAATATCGCACAAATTCCCGAAGTATGATAATTCGGGAATGCGACGACGCCTAATACTCTGATGGCCATCATACAATAAGTGGGGCACGTCTGTTGTTGGGAACTGCGGGGTTAGCTGTCTTGTTCCTTTCAGAAAATAACATCGATCATATTAAGGCATACTCTGCTTGCTGCTTACAGCCTGCCAATAAGGCATGAAGGAAGAAGGAACCGTAGGTTTCCTTGAACAAGTGGCTTTACACAGCGCGCGCAGATGTTTACAAATAAGATATTTATTTCTCATTTTCTAGCTCTAGACAAAAATTGTCAACCATTTCCTAGTGAATCAAACGCGCTTTAGAGTAAGCTGTGGCATCTCACACACTCAAATAGCTTTAAAAGCCGTGGAATGTCACTGGGTATCTAAGGAGGGTGTCGGCTGTGACTAGCGATTTGCCATGAACTTACTGGACACAGAAAAGACGGTGCTTTAGGCGTAGCCAGAAGCGCTCAAGACAGGTTTGGACACTGCGTGCGTGTGTGATAGGCGTGATGACGTCACGCCAGTCTCTAGTGATGACGTCACTGGGCCTTGTGACAGCGTTCAAGTTATTACTCTTTCTAAGACGTTTCGTTTGATATGCATGAAGACAGGTTTGGACACTGCGTGCGTGGGTGTCAGGCATGATGACGTCACGCCAGTCACTAGTGATGACGTCACTGGGCCTTGTGACAGCGTTCAAGTTATTACCCTTTCAAAGACGTTTTGTTTGATATGCATGAAGGCACATTATAGAGTGCTTGCGTGAGTCTTAGGCGAGATGACGTCACGCCAGTCACTAGTGATTACGTCACTGGGCCTTGTGACAGCGTTCAAGTTATTACTCTCAAACACGTTTCATTTGATATGTATGAACTCAGGTTAGACGCTGCGTGCGTGGGTGTCAAACGCGATGACGTCACACGAGTCACTAGTGATCACGTTACTCTGCCGATTGACAGCGTTCAATTTATTAGCCTCTCGAAGACGTTTCGTTTGGTATACATGATGGCAGGTTAGACATTGCGTGCGTGGGTGATAGGCGTGATGACGTCACCTAAATCACAAGTGATCAAGTCAGTTGGCCGAGTCATAGGTAACACGTTATCGCTCTCTCAAAGACGTTTCGTTTGGTATGCATGTCGGTAGACGAGTAAATTACGTGTGCGGGTGATATGGGTGATGACGTCCCCTGAGTCACTGGTTATCGGGTGACTTGGCCGAGTTTTAGGTATCAAGATCCCGCCCTTTCAAAGACGTTTCATTTGATATGCATGACGGGAGGTTAAGACAGTGCGTGCGTGGGTGATATGCGTGAGGACGTCACCTAAGTCACTCGTGATGAGATCATTGGCCTGGTTAATAATTATCAAGTTATTACTGTGTGGACGGCTTTTCCTTTGATATGCATGTCGAAGGTGTGAATAGTGCTTACGCGGGTGATAGGCGAGATAATGTCGCGCGAGTCACATTGTGTCACGAGTGACTCATTCATGGTTTTTCCCTGTTAAATTCACTCCAAAGCTATTCACTCCACGCATTCCCGAAAATTCTGGGTCGTTTTGAAGTCACAATGTCATCAGGATTAAATTCGCTGGCGTCCGGATTAAATCGGCTGGCGGTTGGATTAATTTCAGTGGCACTTGGATTAAAATGAATGGCACCTGGATTAATTTCAGTGGCGGCTGGATTAAATTGACTGGCGCCTAGATTAATTTGGCTGGCGCTTGGATTAAATTGAGCGGGAAAACCTGTAGATTGGCTTGTCGTCTGCTGTTCTCCACTCCGTCGGATTGCGGGATCTGGACAGAGTGTATGGGTTGTGGCGTGGTGCATTTATTGGCATCGGTCTGTAGTCCAGTCGAGAGACGGAGCAGAGGACAAGAAGACCAAGGTTAGCGATTTCTTGTCACTCGACTGCCTGAATAACTGACCCCGCCGGAGGTGTTTGCATGGTGCCCTGGTCGAGTGGAAGTGCATGAAACGGCGCCGAACGGGCCGCCTCAAGCTCGCGTCGAACAATACGTGTGACATTCTCGTGCAAGGGTGGTGCGGCACCGAGATCGGTGCAGCCTGACGTGACAGCCGTGATAGGGAGCCATGAAAATTGAGGCTGAACTCCGCGGTTTTCGGCCATTTCGAAGCGGCGTCATTCCTTAGTTATGATATCGACGGTCGTGACGTTGGTGTACATGAGCAAGTTGAAAGCGTCGTCCGCGATGCCGTTGAGTATGTGGCCCACCTTAACGCTTTCGGTCATTTGCTCGTCCACTCTGCGGCACTACACGAGCGCGTCTTGTATGTACGAGACATACGACTTGGTTGATGACTGTACTCGGGTGGCGAGTTCTTGTCATGCGACCGTTTGTCGACCGCACGGGTCCCCAAAGATTTCACAATCGGTCTTTGAAGATGTCTCAGCTGGTGAGCTCAGCCTCATGAGCGTCGAACCATACGCGCGGGGTGCCATCCAAGTAAAAGATTACGTTGGCGAGCATCATGGTTGGGTCCCATCATTGAGACAGGCTAACGCGCTCATACATGCGGAGTAGTCGACTACATGCGGAAAAGTCGACGTCAAGGCCAGGCTGGGTGCAGAACGTACCGGGATCACGGGGGTGCGACATCGCAAGGTACGTAGTAGCTGGCGCTCCAGGTAATGGCAGTGAGGGGGGTTATCATTAGAAGCCATGGCCGGAGGCTTGACGGTGCGGCCACTGCGAAGCTTCGTGTCAAGGACGGGGAACGTTCCACCTCCACCAAATATGTTACGGAATAGAGACGCCGTATCGATGAGGCTGTGGATGAAATATTTTTCAAACCAGCAGCAGCAGCGGCGTGACCGGTAGACCAGACATGCGTGTCGCCCCCTAGAATCTTAATTTGCATGCATGTAGCGATATCATCACTATGGTCGACAGGTTGTAGATCTCCTAACGTTTCACCACGGAGTAAGCCAATGGGGTAGTTGCAGTGGTTGCTAACTAGCATGACGGTTAAACCAGACGCAATTGTAAAAACGGCAATTGGGAGAACAATCCCCTTGCGTTCAGTAAAAACCGGAGTTGGCGTAAACTCCACCACTGCGTCAGGTTGCGCCACACATGAAAAGCTAATAGGGACTGAAGCTTCCGGAGGCAAATTGATGTCGTCGTCAGCGATGAGTTTGCAGAGCTGAGGAGAACGGTCGGGCGGTGGAACTTCACATGTTGGCACAAGGGACACTTCGGCACGTGAATAATCGATGATAGCTTCATGACGTGATAAGAAATCCCAACCCAGAATAAGGTCATGAGAGCAAGACGGTAGAACAAAAAATTGGACGACGTACAAAACGTCCTGGATGATGATGCGCGCCGTACAAACAGCTGAGGGTTGAATGCGTTGCGCGCTAGCCGTGGACAGCATCATGCCACAGAGACATGTGGTCTTTCTTCTGTTTCCGACAAAATTTCCCGTTCATCACAAACAGCGCCCCGGTATCAATTAACGCTAATGGGGCAACTCCGTCAACATCGACATCAACAACGTTTTGTGGCGAAAATGGAGGCCTTGAGATTTACGAACAAGGGGCAGTTCTTGCCTCTGGAACTGCACTGATTAGTTTCCCTCCTCAGTAGGATGTCGACGACGCATAGGCGATTTCTATCGGCGACGAAGGAATGGGAAACAAGCAGTCGATGGGCGGCGATCCGAGTCGGAGTGCCTCTGTTCATATGCAGACGTGGTGGCCTGCTGCGTTGCGTAGGTAGGAAGGAGTTCCGATGTAGGCGGGCGTAGGTGTAAGACGGCGGCGGCAGAAGCGTGCAATGTGGCCAGCGATGCCACACGTGACGCAGTAGGACGGTTGTCTTGAGTGCGGCACTCATTAAATGGATGGACGGAAAAATTGAGGCGGTGGCTTGTAAACTGGAGGCAAGGCCGGAGGAGGTGGAGCCGATAAGGATACTGGAAGCGTTGAGGGCCGCGCGACCACAGCTGCGTAGCTGAGAGGTGAAGGTGTAGCAGGTGGTGCGTAGCCGGCACTTGAGAGATCAGAAAGTACCAAAGTGGATGGATGGGTAAGTGGCCGGAACTGCAGAGACGGCATCGCAAATTTCAGTTCGTATGGCTTGCTGCAGTGTCGACGGCAGGGTTGTGGTGGGCGCGTCGCTATGCAGCAGCAGGGAGAGCTCTCGGGCGACTTCCTCCGTGATGATGTCTTTATTCTGGTTCGACAGAGTTCCTCGGTGAACGTTTACATTTGCGAGTGCGACGGCCGAGATCAAATCTGGTGGTGGCACACTCTGTCGGGCGATGGAACGCTCACGACGCAATTCATTGACGCTCTGGCACAGGCTTACGAGGACTGCCACTGTGGTCGGGCTTTTCGCCAGCAACATTGGGAATGCGCCATCATTGATGCCCTTGAGAATGTGTCAAATTTTCTCTTCTTCAGGCATAGATGGCTTACCCCGAATGCAGAGGTCGAGCCCATCATCAATTTAACTAGTAAACGTCTCGCCAGGCTGCTGGGCTTAGTGACGTAGACGCTGGTCAGTGCGGAATTCGCGGACCTTTGGTCAGCCGAACGCTTCGGTCATGAGGGTCTTAAAGGTGAACCAGTTGGCGATGGCGGTTTCACGATTGGTAAACCATAGCTTAGCGACACCATCCAAGTAAAAGATAACATAGGCGAGCTTAGAGTCGTCATCTCGGTTGTTGCTGGCACTAACGCGTTCGTACAAGGAGAGCCAGTCTTCGACGTCTTGCGCAGCACAGCCGCTGAAGATTGGTGGGTCCCGCTGACGGGTAGCGCCGGGGCAGGGTGACGAGGCAGCCAATGGTGCTGGCTGTGCTGAGATGGACTGGTTGGCGACTGCGTCAGTCATGTTGTACGGTGGTCTTCGGTCAACTTGCGAGAGCGGAGCTCCAGGTGTGCTTAGGGATCTCGGAGCCTCCACCAAATACGAAGATGTTTATTGAAACAGAGAAGTCGCAACGAAGCCGCGACGGAAAATGGGCGTACGGCAAGTCTGGCAACGGCGGCACAGGTTCTCGCGCAATCAGACCTCTGGGTTAATCATTTTCTTCCGAAGGCGTACACGCGTTGGTGCGTATGCTCCACTACACCTGCTACAATGTCTTCTATAATAGAAACGGATGGTAAATTGGATACCACAAGGTAGTCTCCCTTTCCGTGAATTCCGAAAACTCTGGCCTTAGGCCAGTCGAGTGGAATATTCCTTGAGCGTCTGCATAACGTCGTAAAAAACATTCGGCATTCTATCAGGGCCTGCATATTTGCGTACATAAACAAGCATTTTTAAAACACCTTCTTGAGAAATCATGATCTTGTGCACTACTGACGCCGGATAATTGTGGTTTTCTGCAATTTCTCGTGGGTCTTCTGTACTTTTGTCATTATTTGTTCATTTTTTGTGTGGCTTTTTAATCGTCCTTAATAGCGCCACAATTTATATGGGGTGTTTGCAATAAATTAGGAAGGACATGAATGAAAAATCTATATCGCGCCAATCTCACTTTGTTCATTGACTCTTCAATTCCACGATTCATGCTTAATTTTCTTTCTCTTGAGCTAGCACCTCGCTTGGATAATGTCTCTGCCTAACAAAAGGTTAGATAAAGGTTTTCTAATTCTCTTCAAAAGAATAAATTTTTCAATGGAAAAAGCGACGGTGTTCCTAAGCCTTTGTCGAAAAAGCTCTACATCGCGGTCAACTATATTTAGGTGCTGGTGTAAGTAGTGATGAACTCACCATACCTTTTACGATAAATTCTAACAACTGTTTTTTATGGGGTAGCCGGATAGTGTCCAAACCCATTGATGCCGCAAAAAAAATCTGCTGATGATAGAAAACGCCGTTTTTCAACTACTCATTCACTGAAAGCGGCACTAAGCATTATATGAGAGGTCAAGAATATTCCTACCACAGGTCAGTTCATTTAAAACTCGCTGTGGGTTCTTGTTTAACATGATATCAATGAGTAAGTCATAGAACAGGCTGTGTCCGTACCTGCAAGTATGCCAATCTATTTGTGGAGAATAAAATCACCAGTATATGTATTTTTTCTTGGACCTTCAAAGATGATTTGTGTGCCAACGCAACAACATCAGCGGCCGCAGCAGCGCCACCGCAGGCTAAAAGAGAAACCTACTTAAACGTGCGCGTTATCTGAATAAAAGGCATTCCTTCGTTGGCCTCAGTGTGCCTCTGCGTTACTACATCATCTGGCGACAAAGAGAGGGTGATTTTATTGCTATCTTCGGCATCGTACGTCTGGGCTGCCTCTGTGCTGCGTATTGCCTGCCATATAGCGGCTCAATATGTCGAAGTTTTGGGAAGTGGACACTTAAGTCGAAGGTGGTGACGAAGCCTTCAATTCTTATGTCGAGCGTTTCGAGCATTACTGGAAAGTAAAGCAAAGCGAAGAAATCAGCTTGAAGAAGTCCACGTTCATGAAACGCCCTTACAAAACCCTGAAGGATTCGCTGTTGCCTGCTCAACCGGATGACAAGTCATTCGAAGATCTCTTTAGTGTCTTGCAGGAACACTCCGCACCAGGCAGCCAAGTGATTGCCAACAGTTTCAACCGCGGGCACCAGCTAGAGGGTGAGTCAGGTTTGGCGTTCTCCGTAGAACTGCTACACATGGCACTCAAGTGCGTGCTTGGAAACTTTTTAGACCGTACGCTCTACGCGACCGGTTCTCAGCGGGTTTCACCAACCTGGTCATTCAAGCGATGCTGCTGAACAAATAAGAGTTGAACTTTAAAACAGCGTGCGACTTGCAAAGGCTGCAGAACTCGCTGAAAGAGAGTCGGAGGGCTTCTGACCACGTGGGGGAATGGGGCATATCGACGAAGCCACCACGTTATCAGCAAGAAAGGCTGCTCTTAGCGAAAGCCTAAGGTGAGCGCACCGGAGGTTTTCAGGTTTTCAGTCATGCTGAAAATTGCCATAAATGCGGCGATAAGCACCAATAAAATGTCTGTAAATACCGGAAAGGTCGTTGTCACTGGTGCAAGAACATATGTCTCTTAGCGAAGGTGCGCATAAAGAAGCACGGCAAAGCTGTTGAAACGTTCGAAGTGCAGAACGAGACGGACCACGTACAGCTCTTTCAAATCGAGTTCAACAAGCAAATAGAACGGCCCTATCTTATGGAAGTAAAAGTCTCTGGGCATCCAGTGAGCATCATATATAAACCGGTGTAGCCGTATTTATTATCAATGAGCAGATATACGCTCGATTGCCACAGAAGCCAGCGTTAAGAAAGTGCCTTCTCGGGCAAAAAAATTATGGTTACAAGCCACTCGAAACGACAGGGCAAGCACACGTTTGTGTTAACATGAAGCTCACAGGAAAGACCTACCGGTGGTTGTCGTTCCCGGCACTCAACCATGTCTCCTAAGGCGCGACTGGGTTGCTCAGCTTAAGCTGAACTGGGTTCACGTTTTCAACGGGGAAGCAGAGCAAACCGTAAAACTCCTGCGGCGAAAGTATAATGATGTGTTCAGCTCACAAGTTGGTTTGGTCAAGGATTATGACGCCAAAATAGTCTTGAAGGCAAATGCTTGTCCAGCCTTCCGTAAGGCTCGACCGGTTCCCTTTGCGCTGAAAGATGTCGTCGAACAAAAAATACTCGCGCTCCTGGAAAAAGGCATCTTGCGGCCCGTCCTGCAGAGTGACTCGGCCACACCACTTGTAATCGTCCCAAAGCCTGACCACAGCGTGAAATTGTGCGGATACTAAATTGTAACACCACACCACTTGTAATCGTCCCAAAGCCTGACCACGGCGTGAGATTGTGCGGATACTAAATTGTAACATGAAACCCTACCTAGAAGACTGGTAAATACCCATTGTCAACTGTAGAAGACATTTTCACACTCCTGATCGGCGGAAACGGTTTTGCTGTGCTGGACGTAACCACGGCATACCAGCAACTTCTCGTGCATGAATATTTTCAGAAGTTGCGTACCATTATCACGCACCTTGGGTTGTAAGTATTTCCGCATTCCTTAAGGTAATTCAAACAGCCCGGCAATTTCTGAGGCTGTGTTAGACGATATTGTCACGATGAGTCACAAGTACTGGGGGGATTTATTGAACAACCGGGTGGCTAGCTCTAGGACGATGCGTCAGTCGGGGCTGGCTCTCGAGCAGAGAAGAACGCGATCTTCTTCTTTCCTCCAGATTTAGAGCCGCTCTTGCTGCCAACCCACTACGTGCTGGCGGCATTATCCCCCCTTCCGAAAAGAAAAAAAACAACAAGTACCAAAAAGAGGAAAGGAAAGTACATAGCAGCACCGCGATGCTACTACATAGGCACGTGAAAAAAAAATGGAAATTCGGATGAAGTGAAAGTAAAAATTGAAGAGCGTGCCTACATAGGAAACGTCAATGAACGAGAAAGTAAGTTCACAAAATAAGCAAAAAACACAAAGAACGCTGTACAATAAAGGAAAAGTTACGAACAACGCGCAATAAATGGCTTCATGCGCAACACATGAACGACGTCCGGTATCAGCCGTGTCCTGCTCCGTGCATGGGGTGTTGAGTCCGGAACCACTTCGTAGTTCACGTCACTGACGCGGCGTAACACTTTATATGGGCCAAAGTACCGGCTCAGCAACTTTTCACTAAGGCCACGGCGGCGGACGGGCGTCCACACCCAAACTTGATCTCCAGGGCTGTAAAACACTTCTCTGTGGCGGGTATTATAGCGTCGTGCGTCTGCCTGCTGTTGCTGGCCGATGTGCAGTCGCGCGAGCTGCCGGGCTTCCTCGGCACGCTCTGCGAATTCTTCGGCGTCTGTTGCCAACTCGTCTTCGTCCTGACACGGTAGCATTGAGTCTAGCATGGTCTGCACTTCGCGGCGGTAGAGAAGTCGAAATGGCGTGAATCGCGTGGTCTCTTGCACGGCGGTATTATACGCGAAGGTCACGTAAGGCAAGATCCGGTCCCATGTTTTGTGCTGTACGTCGATGTACATTGAGATCATGTCTGCGAGGGTCTTATTCAGTCGTTCAGTAAGTCCGTTGGTTTGCGGGTGGTACGCAGTTGTCCTTCGGTGTCTGGTGTTGCTCAGTTTGAAAACTTCGTCCGTAAGCTGCGCCGTGAATGCCGTCCCTCTGTCCGTTATTACACTGGAAGGAGCACCGTGTCGTAACACGATGTGGCGCATGAAAAATTGTGCTACCTCAGAAGCCGTGGCTCGTGGGATCGCCTGGGTTTCAGCGTAGCGTGTCAAATAGTCGGTCGCGACGATCACCCATTTGTTGCTGTCCGCAGACATAGGAAAAGGCCCGAGAATGTCCATGCCGACTTGGTCGAACGGCGTGCAGGGTGCTTCAATGGGCTGAAGCAAACCAGCTGGCTTAACAGATGGTTGCTTTCGGCGCTGACATTCCCGACAGCTCTTGACGTACTTCTTGACGCTTGCCGAAAGTCCTGGCCAATAGTACCTCTCACTCACTCTGGCAAGTGTTCGTGAGTAGCCCAGATGACCGGATGTGGGTTCGTCATGGCAAGCGAAGAGGACGTCGTCTCGCATGTCTCGAGGAACCACCAGGAGGTAGGCACGGTTGTTCGAACGAGCGTTCTTCTTGTACAGCACACCATCTCGAAGGCAGAACGACGGCAACGAGCGGAATAAATGACGTGGTATGACTGTGTCCTGGCCCTCTAAATGATCGATGATCGGACGAATCTCTGCGTCATCCCGCTGCCGTTTACTCAAGTCTGATGAGCTAATGGCGCCCAGGAAGCCTTCGTCTTCCTCTGCTTCCTGACTGCCGACATGAAGGGGCGCGCGTGACAGTGTGTCAGCGTCTTCATGCTTACGGCCGGACTTATGGACGATGGTGACGTCAAATTCCTGCAGCCGCAAGCTCCACCGTGCTAGCCGTCCTGAAGGGTCGCGCAGGCTTGCCAACCAGCAGAGGGCGTGGTGGTCCGTCACTATCTTGAAGGGACGACCATAAAGGTACGGGCGGAACTTGGTGATTGCCCACACGACTGCGAGGCACTCTTTCTCCGTAGTGGAATAATTCGCCTCAGCACGCGATAGAGAGCAGCTGGCGTAGGCTATCACTCTTTCGATGTCTTCTTGACGCTGAACGAGCACTGCACCGAGCCCAATGTTACTAGCGTCGGTATGGACCTCCGTGTCAGCATCATCGTCGAAATGAGCGAGAACGGGCGCTGATTGCATGCGCTGTCGCAGCTCATCAAAAGCTGCTTGTTGCTCGTTTTCCCAGACAAACGGTGTGTCGTCTCTTGTGAGACGAGTCAGAGGTTCTGCTATTTGTGAAAAGCCATGAATGAATCGGCGATAGTAGGCGCACAAACCAAGGAAGCGCCGGACGGCTTTCTTATCGACAGGAGCTGGTAATTCGGCAACAGCGGCAAGCTTGTCCGGATCGGGACGGATTCCTTCAGCGCTAACTACATGTCCAAGAAACTTTAGTTCTTTATAGCCGAAGTGGCACTTCTGTGGCTTTAGTGTGAGGTCCGCCGATCGGATAGCCTCCAGCACGCTGCGCAGGCGCTGAAGGTGCTGCTCGAACGTGGCAGAGAAGACCACCACATCGTCAAGGTAGACAAGACAAGTCTGCCACTTCAGCCCTGTGAGGACAGTGTCCATCATTCGCTGGAAAGTCGCCGGCGCTGAACACAAGCCGAAAGGGAGTACTCGAAATTGGTATAGGCCGTCTGGAGTCACAAAGGCTGTCTTTTCGCGGTCTCGCTGATCTACCTCGATTTGCCAGTACCCGCTTTTGAGATCGAGAGAAGTGAAATAATGGGCATGACGAAGTCTATCTAGCGAATCGTCGATACGCGTAGCGGGTACACATCCTTTTTGGTCACGTTGTTAAGCTTTCGGTAATCGACGCAGAAGCGTAGCGACCCGTCCTTCTTTTTGACAAGCACGACTGGAGATGACCACGGGCTGTTGGATGGTTCGATAACGCCATCGTCAAGCATCTCGCGAACTTGCGTACGTATCGCTTCACGTTCTTTAGCCGACACGCGGTAGGGGTGCTGGTGTATTGGGCGTGCGTCCTCGTACGTGATGATCCTGTGTTGAGTGATGGACGTCTGGCGGATCTTCGAGCAACTTGCGAAGCAAGACCTGTACTCGAACAAGAGCGCTCGCAGCGCAGTCTGGTTATCGGTGGACAGATCAGGATTGATGTCAATGTTGCTCATTGATGTGTCTGCGTTATCCACTACTTCTGACGTGAGACAGTTGGTTACGTTTGCTACTTCGTGGGCAAACGCTATCGAAGTGCCACGGAAAAGGTGTCGATGCTCATTGCTAAAGTTGGTAACGAGCAATTCAGATCGGCCGTCGCCAACGTGTATTACACTTCTCGCTACACATATGCCTTGCTGCAGGAGGTGTTCTAAATTTCTCTCGGCCACCACATCGCCAACGCTCAAACCACAGCATGTTACGTCGACTAGAACACTGGCTCGGGGAGGAAGCGTCACGCTCTGTTCAGAAATACGGAGTACGTCGACACGCATTCCGTCATCCTGCACGTTGATTGCTCGCTGGGCTGAGAACGTGACGCGGCGCTCTTGCAGATCAATGATAGCTCCATTTTCCTGTAGAAAATCAACTCCCAGAATGACGTCACGGGAGCATTCACGTAGAACAAGGCAGCTTGCTACGAATGTGTACCCTTGAATCTGTACTCTAGTTGTGCAGGCACCCAGTGGAGTAACGACATGTCCACCAGCTGTCCGAATCTGCGAGTTATGCCATGGTGTGATTACTTTCTTCAGCTGCGTTGTCAGTTTCCCGCTCAGTATGGAATAGTCTGCGCCGGTGTCCACTAACGCATTAACTACACAACCATCAATTGTTACTGCTATGTTGAGTGAAAGCCGGCTATCCTTTGCAGCAGCAGGTGATGTCGGACCAGTTTCTGTATTGTTCTGCGTCAATAGGAGGTCTTCAGCGCTTCGACGTTCAGCGACCCCGCCCCCAGAGGTCGCTTCGGCTAGTTTTCCCGGCGGGGGCTGGGAGATCGTGCGGTAGAATACCGCTGGGGCGTTGATGAAAATCGCCTCGGTGATGGCGAGCGCGACTGTCGCCCGGCAGATGGTGGTGCATGCTGCTGGGAGAGGTAGTTTTGGATGTCGCGTGGTCTCTGACCGTAACGGGGTGGCGGCGAGTACGCAGAGAAGCCGCGAAGCCCAAGACGGCGATATGGGCACTGGCGGTACAAGTGATCAGCTTCTCCGCAGTGAAAGCACAGAGGCCGGCGATCAGGTGTGCGCCAAACATCAGACTTACGAGGAGACGTGCGCCGATCGTCGATGTACTGAACTGGTTGCACTGAACGATGGGCGACAGAAGCACCAGGGACAAAGGGCAGGGGCGGTGGCGTGTACGTGCCTTCGTAGTACGGTATGTGCTGCGCTGACTGTAGTGAAACAGCAGGAACAGGATGGACGAATAATGGCGGCGTTGCAGCAGGGCGTTTCAAGGCTTCCGCGTAGGTTGTCTCACGGCGGTATTCAGCAGGAGCTGGCACAGCTGTATCACGAGGCAAGGTGTCCCGGAGGGCCTGGTGCAGCTCATCCTTGATCACAGTCGCAATAGAGTTGACTGTAGGATGAGGTGTTACACCAGCCTTTTGTAACTCTTCACGTACTACATCACGGATGAGTTCACGTAGACAGTCGTTGTTGGTTCTAGTGGCGGTGAAAATGTCGGCAGTAGAGATGCCACTGACTCTCCTGTCGTATTGGTTGGATCGCTGCTGCAGCATTTTTTCCATTGTCACGGCCTCGGACAAGAACTCCGCGACCGTCTTCGGAGGACTTCGCACGAGGCCGGCAAAAAGCTGGTCCTTGACACCGCGCATCAAGTGACGCAACTTCTTGTCCTCAGTCATTCTCGAATCGGCCCGTCGGAAGAGGCGCGTCATCTCTTCGACGTACGCGGTCACAGTTTCGTTTGGCGACTGGACGCGGGCAAGAATAGCTCGTTCAGCTCTTTCTTGGCGGTCAGTGCTGGCATATGTCTGCAGAAGTCTACGAGAGAATTCGGGCCACGTCGTCAGCTGCTCCTCCCGATTTTGATACCACGTGCGAGCCCCGTCTTCGAGATAGAAGTAGACACGACCCAGTTTCGCCGCGTCGTCCCACTGATTCAAGTTGGCTACGCGCTCGAAGTCCGCCAACCAGTCCTCAACGTCTTCGCGCTCCGTACCATGGAACGTCGGCGGTGCCCGTGGGCTTTCCAACGTATAGCGGTTCGGCGACGTGCTTCCCGTGCCGGTTGCCAAGGTTTGTACCGAAGTGCTGGTCATGTTTATTGACGTGGTGGGAGCAGTATCGTTGACTTCCGGAGGCAATCCCCTGATTCGGCGGCTGGTCCGATGCACGGGAGTGTTGACTGGCACTGGACTCGTATTACGGCTTCCTGGGGGGGGTCTGCAGCATCCGTGAGGCTACCCAGCACCTTCCACCAGTTTGTCACGATGAGTCACAAGTACTGGGGGGATTTATTGAACAACCGGGTGGCTAGCTCTAGGACGATGTGTCAGTCGGGGCTGGCTCTCGAGCAGAGAAGAACGCGATCTTCTTCTTTCCTCCAGATTTAGAGCCGCTCTTGCTGCCAACCCACTACGTGCTGGCGGCAATATGCTGAAGGAAGTGGAAGGAGTCGTGTGTTCATTGGACGACGTTTCCAAACCAGAGCATTTATTGAGGACTGCCAGACTCGAGTTGGTGCTGTGCTCGCAAGGTTTCAACTTCATGGAGTTAGAGGGAAGCAAGAGAAATGCAGGTTTTTTCAACCTTATGGGAAGTATTTAGGCCACATTTTTGAAAATACAGGCATGCACCCTTGCAGAGCAAAGGTTGAGGCTGTGAGAAGCGCTTCAGCTCCCAAAAGTGAGACGGAGCTCAAGGCTTATCTGAGAATGCTTTGACTTTGATGCCATGTTCATTCCCGGCACTGACTGAATTCGACTTTTCATCGCTGTTCAGCTGCCTACCATGGACACTGGGCGGTGCCGGCGTGGCTTGTAACATACGGCTAGCAATAGCAGCAGCGGCACATCTTCGCCGGGGCATAGAAGCAGCAATATGGCAGTGTCCTTATTCTCGTTCTTGCTGCTCACGCAGGTTGGTTTTTTCCACCACATTTGTGGTTTGTGTCATTTTGTTCCGCCGGTTGCACCCCATTGTTCTTTGCCATTGAAGTGCTCGCATCGTGATATGTCGTGCAGAATGATCCGCAGACGGCAGTTCTTAATGTTCCGGAGCACTGCCTTTTCTATGTTAATATTGTTATTGTGCGGGGGGCGACGTCGAGCCTTCAATTAGGCCTTCAATTGTATAGATTGAGCGCTTACTGGAAGGACGGGCTGCAATTATTTGCAAATTGTCAGCAATTGTAGAAAACCAAAAGCAAACCAATGCTGATATAGCTGAATTGTAAACATGCCTGGCTTCGTTAGAAAAAAATGTCCTGAACCAAGACGAAATAAGAATAGCAATGAATAACATAAAGGAAACACAGAGAGAGGAGCAAGGTGCGATGTCCTTTGTTCTCCGAAAGGTAGAAGACCTTGAAAATCGGCAAAGGCATGAGAATTTGCTCTTCTACGGGATAGAGGACTCAGGGGGCGAGACTAATGCTCAGGCTGAGGAGCTAATTCATAATCCGTGCTGCACGAAACTTGGGCTCACTTCTGTTAAATAGAGCGTGCCCATAGAATAGGACCATGGAATGCAAATAAAACACGACCAGTAATAGTCAGATTTGCTTCCTTTAAAATGCGACAGCAAGTCTTGACGAAAGCGTATAACTTAAGGGGAACTTCATACGGCATATCTGAAGATTATTCACGTACAGTTCATGAAAAAAGAAAAAAGCTTTGGGCATACGCAAAAGATAATAGAAAGGAAGGCGAGAAATTCGTTTTAAGATTTGATACCCTATATCTGGGTGATGAACGATATCGGACAGACAGCACTACACGTAACGTAATTCCAATGTGAACACCTTTGCAATCTTCTGTGACGCATCAACTAAGACATCAACATCGTCAATTGCAGAAGTCTTTGAAGTAAGGTTGACGACTTTCACTTGCTGTTAAGTTCTGTTCAGCCTGCAGTTGTATTAGGCACTGAATCATGGCTCGATGCAACTTTCCGTGATAGAGAATTGTTCCCCGTGGGGTATCACTGTTTTAGGCGGGACCGTGAATCTAGGGGTGGTGTTGTATTTATTCTTGTACGATCAGACTTGCCTTGTGTTCAAGTTTATTGTGCTTTGGAAAGTGAATCTGTATTTTGCAAGTTGCGGCCTGATAATGGTCAGTGTTTTCTCATCGGTTCTTATTATAGAGCAAAAGGTGCCTATTGTCAGCAGTTTGCTCGATTGACTACTTTTATTGAGACGGTTCAGTGTGATCACAATATACCAGGAGGAGATTTTAACCTTCCCGGTTTGGACGGGGGGTCGGGTAATTGTCTCGCAGGTGGTACAATAGGTGGTTTATACACAGCCTTCTTTGAACTTATGCACGAAAACAGTCTGCATCAGTTGGTAAGAGATCCTTCCCGTAATGTTGGTACAGATAACGTGCTTGATTTGTTGCTTTGTGATGCGCCGAACATTGTTTCAGAGATATGTGCTTTGCCCGGCATAAGTGATCATAAGGTTATTGTAGCGGACGCTACATTTCAAAATGTATGACTATCGAAAAAAGCCCCTAGAGCTGCGTATGCATATAACAGGGCTAACTACGCTGCACTAAATCTAGCTCTTCAATCTTACTTTCCTACTTTTGACACATTGGTAGATGAGTTAAACGTGGAAGAGTTATGCGGAGTACTTCAAGAGAAGCTTTTTGAAGTGCGTGCTAAATTTGTTCCCGTTCGAACACTCTCTTCCAAAAGTTCAAAAGATAAACCATGGTTTAACATTGATTGATTGATATGTGGGGTTTAACGTCCCAAAACCACCACGTGATTATGAGAGACGCCGTAGTGGAGGGCTCCGGAAATTTCGACCACCTGGGTTCTTTAACGTGCACCCAAATCTGAGCACACGGGCCTACAACATTTCCGCCTCCATCGGAAATCCAGCCGCCGCAGCCGAGATTCGAACCCGCGACTGGCAGGTCGACCGTGGTTTAACAGGCAACTTAGTTCTTTATTAGGAAAAATCAGAAGAATCTGTCGCTTAGCAAGACTCAGAAATCTGATAGTAGCTACATACAGTTAGCGGAGTTAAAACGTACTTTTAGAAGAAAGCTCGCTGGATCAGCCAAACATACATACTTTGCTTATTTGGCCAGAGGCAGGTAGGCGATCCGAAGGAATTTTGGAAATACGGTAAAAGAAACGGTGAGGAGGACACTTCCGTTCCACTATTGCACTGGTCGACCGAATTATAAATGATGATCCCAGTAAGGTCAAATTTTTGTTAATTACTTTTTATCGGTATTTCAGTCTGATTTTTCAGATGCTAGTGCTCTTACAATAATAATTTTTCTGTCCAACTCGACAAAATGTCTTAGGCTGTGTTTAGTGCGACGGAAATCGAGATTATTGCAAGGCTTGAAACATACGAAAGTGGGTGGTCCGGATGATATTCTGGCATCGTTTCTTATTAACTATTCGGATACTCTGTGTTTATATTTTTGTCGTTTATTTCAAAATTTCTTAAAGGGTGGCATTGTTCCTGGGGACCGGAAGTTGGCCCGCGTGGTACAAATCCATAAATGTGGACAGAAGGACAGAGTTGAAAATTATAGGGCAGTGTCGTTAACTAGTATTTTATGCGAGTTATGGAGCATGTGATTTATAGTAATATTATGTCTCACCTTGTAGCCAATAACCTCCTTCATCCTAATTAGCATGGGTTCCGGCAGGGCGTTTCTTGTACGGCGCAATCGGCAGAATTCACCCATTACCTTGCCTCAGCTGTCGATAAGTAGCAAAGTGTTGACTGTATATTTTTGGATTTCAGAAAAGCTTTTCACGTCATTACGCATAGTCTCTTCATCGCTAAACTTCGATATTACAAATCGGATGATAGGGTTATTGCTTGGATAGCTGAGTATCTTCGCTCAAGGCAGATGTATGTAGCTCTGAACAGTTGTTCCTCTACATATGTTGCTGTGACCTCTGGTGTACCACAGGCATCAGTCCTAAGTCCACTTTTATTTTTGTTGTTCATAAATCACATCACTTTCGGTATCACATCATCATTTAGAATGTTTGCAGATGACTGTATAGTATATAGGGCAATCAATAGTGACCTTGAAAGACAAGCACTGCAAAACGATTTAGATTTCTTTGCCGCGTGGTGTGAAAAATGAAAAATGTCGTTGAATGTGAAAAAAGCGTTCACGTCACCTTTACCAGGAAACTCTCGCACTGTAGAAGTCATTACACGATTATTAACGTTAATCTTCAACATGTCACAGAATATAAATATCTAGGCGTATTTTTCACTGCTGGTTTGAGATAGAATAAACATGTCACTTACGTTAGGAACAAGGCGGCAGGAACATTAGGTTTACTGAAACGTACCTTCAGTAGTTTACCGCAAAAACTAGAGAGCAGCTCCATTTTACACACGTCTGCAGTATACTGGAGTATGCGTGCGTCTGATGGGACACATATACTAAGGAACTTACAGATAAACTTGAAAAAGTTCAAAAAAGAGTAATTAGATTTGTCCCTGGAAATACGACAGGATGCTTAGTGTGACCGAGAGCAGAAAAACTTTAAATTGAGATCTTTTTGAAAGCCGTCGTCAAAACCTCAGAATAAAATTCCTTCATAGCATTTATCATTCGAGAACAGGGATGAGCGGGCAATTGTATTTTCAACCAAACAACTAGTTTCTCAAAGACGCGATCACCACTTGAAGATACGCGAGATTCCGTTTGGGGGTGACGCTTTTTGCTACTCTTTCTTTGTCCGCCCTATAGGAGAATGGACCGCTTTGCCACCAGAACTAGTCTCTATCAGTTCAAGTGATGATTTTTTCTATGCTTTATGAATGTTTTTAATGTGTTAGATCATAAGTACTGTACCCTCCCTGCTCTAATGTCTTATGGCGAAGCGGGTGCTTAATAAATATTAATACTAACATGTCTACCAAGCTCAAACTGTTATATAACCTACTAAAAAGTATGCTAAGTGGCACTGGTCAGTTAAGGAGGAGCGTCGCTTCCAAAAAAGCAAGCAATGGCTAAAAAGCGAGAACATTTCGACGTTCTATGATCCTTCGAATGCACATGAAATAGTCCTACGGAGTAATTTGTAATAACCACATGAAATGGTCCTAGGGAGTAGGAGCGTTGCTTTTTCATGTTGTAAATAGCTAAGAAAAGCTGATAGCATACGCTTCGCGCACACTGAGCAAAGCAGAAAGTTGTTCTTGTCAGTTGTAAAAAAGGAATTGGCCATTGTTTTTTGAAATAATGCTTTTACATAAGTATATCTCCTGCGGTAAATTCACAATCTTTTCAGATCATCTGCCTCTAAAAGGGTTCCTTGGACAAGACAAATCAATATCTACCTCAACAGCAGCATGCATACAAAGATGGATGCTTTTGCTCGCAGCATATCGCATCACGTGGTAATACAGGTGTGATATACTGGGTAGCTCAATGCCTAATGCTGACGCAATGTCACCCAATCCACTAAAAAACTTCAATTACCTCAGTGACTACGTCCAGTTGTATTTTTAGTGACAGACGCGCTGCCTGCATCGGCTGATAATATCCGCGAAGCAATTAGCCGGGACCGAATATTGTCGAAGGTGTTCCTTTACACGAGGCGTGGATGGCCTTCTAAAGTAACAGAAGAAACACTTTTGCCTTAATTTTGTAGACGTAGTGAGCTGTCTATTCACAAATCCTCTATCACATGGCGCAACCGGGTACTCGTACCGAATTCCTGGAGATGCGTTATACTGAAACTCTTGCACCAAAGGCATCCGGAAAATACGCGTATGAAAATGCTTGTGCGAAGTCATGTTTGTCGGCCTAATCAAACTGAGGACGTTGAAAGAACTGTCAGGGAGTGCGCAAGCTCCCAGTTGACTCAGAGTGCCGCTCAGCGCTTACCAATTTCAATTAAAAATGAATGGTGGGCATGCTGTAAACCACCGCTCACAATTATAGTGGATTATGTAGCGGGTGAATAATGGAAAAGAGTCCACTTTGACCCACGGTGGCATACGGTGGATGCTGGACTGCTGGCAACGCTTTAACACAAAATGGTGTCAGAATCACCGTGACGAGCTGCCAGAAAAAATAGAAAAGCACTGTATAAAAACGGTGTGAAAAGCCCTCGTAAAGAAAGGCGATCAAAAAAATTTGAACGTGCAACCTGTGGATTCTGAACCGAACACAATAAACACTGCGCCATGCTTACATAGCGCAAGTTACATTATAGATAGTATGTTTACATATGAACTAACTGTTCAACTGCAGTTTTGTCGCGTAAGTGACACAGACGAGATCTGCACGTGTTACTAAAATTTGCACAATTATTAAACACCCCCAACTGCTGCCTGTAACAATCCCACACCCAAAATGGGACCAGGGCTATATTTTTGTTACAATTCTCAACTGCGAGAAAAAATTGTCCCCATATCTGCATATAATCTGCAAATGTCGTCGAAAGACGAGTCTTGCGTGTGAAGCAAGTGAAGAGAACATTTATTTCATGTTCTGCTCAAGAAAATCGGTTAATGGTATTCCAGAGGCACTGCATTAGAGTGCCTCGAGCGTGCAGCGGAGGCGAACGAGTGCATCAATTCACGTCACACGTGAGACATGAGCCACATCTGGCAGTTTTTTTCAAGGAAGAGCGTGGCCCTGATACGGGTGTGCGCGCCTGTCTCAAAGGTGCTAAGGTGTATAACGCAAGGTGAGGGGTAGGTGCCACCACCATCTCGTCTTAGCAAAGCGTTGTAAACACTCGCTTCTTTGTGCATGTGGTGCATGGTCGGCGCAGCGTGATGAGCGCCACGGTCCTTGGAGTGACTTATGTATGCCTTTTCTAGTAAAAGACGAACATGTACAATATGTACGTGTTGTTATTATGCCTTATATATGCGCAATTATTGCTTTTTATTTGACAATCGCGCACGTATGAATGCTGATTCTTGAGCAACATTGTTGGGCGCTGCGAACGGGGTTGGTCGTTCGGGGTATCAGCTGATGCTGTTCAGAGTACCCGGTTTACGGTAACGGTAGACAAACAGACAAATGTACAGACAGACAGACCAAAGTTTTCGCGTCGAAGTTTTCCAACAGACTATCATCTTTAAAAAATCTAAGAGAACATGGTAGCAGCTAGGTACAGTTTCCCGGTGGTCACTGTCAATTTTATTATCCATTTTTCACTCGTTCCTATGGGCGACACCTGATCAGGCTTTATGCCGCCTCTAGGCTCACTCGATTACCACATATTTGATTGAGTATTGTGATGTTTTTGCGCAAAGGAAAGTGAAGTCGTGCCGATGCACTGCTGCAGCTCTATCGTCTGCAACAACTACAGGATGGCTTGGCCAAAAGGAATGCAGTGCGTTGGAAAATTCACGCTATCATATTGGTTCAGTAACCATACGTGTTGGCATATCTGTGTTCTCGCATAAAATCCAGAGAAGTGCCAGCGAGTGTGACCGGCGGTGGTCGGTGAGGGGAAACGCGCGTTCGCTGGAAGTGCCAGCGAGTGCGACCGGCAGCTGTCGGTGAGGGGAAATGCGCGTTTACTGGAAGTGCCAGCGAGTGCGACCGGCGGCTGTCGGTGAGGGGAGACGCGCGTTCGATGGAAGTGCCAGCGAATGCGACCGGCGGCTGTCGGTGAGGGGAAACGCGCGTTTGCTGCAAGTGCCAGCGAGTGTGACCGGCGGCTGTCGGTGAGGGAAACGCGCGTTTGCTGGAAGTGCCAGCGACCGGCGGCTGTCGGTGAGGGAAACGCGCGTTTGCTGGAAGTGCCAGCGACCGGCGGCTGTCGGTGAGGGGGAATGCGCGTTCGCTGGAAGTGCCAGCGAGTGCAACCGGCGGCTGTCAGTGAGGGTAAACGCGCGTTCGCTGGAAGTGCCAGCGAGTGTAACCGGCGGCTGTCGGTGAGAGAAACGCGCGTTTGCTGGAAGTGCCAGCGACCGGCGGCTGTCGGTGAGGAAAACGCGCGTTTGCTGGAAGTGCCAGCGACCGGCGGCTGTCGGTGAGGGGGAATGCGCGTTCGCTGGAAGTGCCAGCGAGTGCGACCGGCGGCTGTCAGTGAGGGGAAACGCGCGTTTGCTGGAAGTGCCAGCGACCGGCAGCTGTTGGTGAGGGGGAATGCGCGTTCGCTGGGAGTGCCAGCGAGTGCGACTGGCGGCTGTCAGTGAGGGGAAACGCGCGTTCGCTGGAAGTGCCAGCGAGTGTGACGGGCGGCTGTCGGTGAGAGAAACGCGCGTTTCCTGCAAGTGCCAGTGAGTGCGACCGGCGTCTGTCCATGAGGGAAACGCGCGTTTGCTGGAAGTGCCAGCGACCGGCGGCTGTCGGTGAGGAAAACGCGCGTTTGCTGGAAGTGCCAGCGACCAGCGGCTGTCGGTGAGGGGGAATGCGCGTTCGCTGGAAGTGCCAGCGAGTGCGACCGGCGGCTGTCAGTGAGGGGAAACGCGCGTTCGCTGGAAGTGCCAGCGAGTGTGACCGGCGGCTGTCGGTGAGAGACACGCGCGTTTGCTGGAAGTGCCAGCGAGAGCGACCGGTGGCTGTCGGTGAGGGGAAACGCGCGTTCGCTGGGAGTGCCAGCGAGTGCGACCGGCAGCTGTCGGTGAGGGGAAACGCGCGTTCGCTGGAAGTGCCAGCGATTGCGACAGGCGACTGTCAGTGAGGGGAAACGCGCGTTCGCTGGAAGTGCTAGCGAGTGCGACCGATGGCTTTCGTGAGGGGAAACGTGCGTTTGCTGGAAGTGTCAGTGAGTGCGACCGGCGGCTGTCGGTGAGGGGAAACGTTCGTTTGCTGCAAGTGCTAAAACCACCTCGCATCTATCTTGGTCGCTTCCTGCACGGATCGGTCCCTACAAATAACAATAGTCTTGGACCTTCAAAGCAAAAATATGGGTTTGTCGGTCCATTTGTCTGTTTGTCTAGCCTGAATGGTACTGGGTCCTTCAAACGTCACCTAAGATTTTCTCGGCGGCCAACCGCATCCGCAACGCCCACCACTGTTGCTCAAGATTAAGCGTTCATACTGGTGCGATTGTCAATTAAAAAGCCCCCGCCGCGGTGGTCTAGTGGCTAAGGTACTCGGCTGCTGACCCGCAGGTCGCGGGTTCGTTTCCCGGCTGTGGCGGCTTCGTTTCCGATGGAGGCGGAAATGTTGTAGGCCCGTGTACTCAGATTTGGGTGCCCGTTAAAGAGCCCAAGGTGGTCAAAATTTCCGGAGCCCTCCACTATAGCGTCTCTCATAATCATATGGTGGTTTTGGGACGTTAAACCCCACAAATCAATGAATCAATCAATCAATCAATCAATCAACTAAAAAGTGATTCTCGCGCATATCTGAGGCACCATAACAACGTGTATATAATTTGTATATGCGTCTTTTACTAGAAAAGACACACATAAGTAATTCTAAGGACCATAGCGTTTATCATGTGGCACTAATCATGCAGCGCTTGCACGAAAAGGGAAGTGTTTCCAACGCTTTGCTAAGTTCACAAGGTGGTGCACGAACTCGTCGCCTTGCGTTCTACACTTTATTACCTCTGAGACGGGCGTGCGCGCCCGTCTCAGATGCACGCGTTTTGTTTTTTAAGAAAACTGCCAGATAGCGCTCATGTCTCTCGTTGGACGTGACTTGGTGCACTCGTTCGCCTCCGCTGCACGCTCGAGGCACTCTAACAGACCGCCTCCAGAACACCATTCACCAATTTTCTTGCGCAGAACTTCAAATAAGCGTTTTGTTCGATTTCTCCAGACGTCTTTCGATGCGAGGCCAGGATTCTGGCTCACGAGGGGCTAGTTCCTCACGCGGGAGAGGTTTTTTGCAGCACCTTCCACATGGGTCTCCTTTGCGCATGCTTGACCACGCCTGGCAACCATGGGCAGTGCTCACTCGGGTCAATAGCAGACGCCTATGAGGACCGAACTAAAAAAGTCGCTCTACAACAGGCCAAATCAAGCTTAGAAGAATAAGAAAAACAGACGAAGGCTCTAACGCGGGCATATTTGAAAGAAGTATTGGGCGTGCAGCTGCTACGATGGGCGATTATATGCGCTGCACGCAGGCATGTGCCAAGGGCGTAGCCAGAATTTTTTTTTTTTTGGGAGGGGGGGTTGACCATACTTCGTGTATGTTCGTGCGTGCGTTTGTATGTGTGCGTGTATATAGACATGTGCAAAATTGAAAAATTTTTAAGAGGGGTAACCCCCCCCTGTCTACGCTCCTGGTCTGCTCTTGTGCTACTTCTCTCCATACGATACAAATGTTACTTCAGTACATTTTGAAGGTGAAAACTTTAGCGCTAATCAGGACAGAACACGCGCTCTGCGCCAGGGCTTGTCTCATCATTCCGTAATTAGTCCTCATTTGTGCTGAAGTTCTTACCTGCAAAGTTATGCAGCAACTAGGCCCAATAACGGTGAGCGTTTGAACGGGTAATTCGTCTAGAACATCGTCTTCGTGGCTTTTACCTTCCAGTCGTCTCAGGAAAATGCATAAGGGAGCCCGAGTTTTTATCGTACTTCAGTACAGGCCATTTCATTGGGGCATCTTAGCACCTCCGTACAGTAAACGCCGAAAATACGGCATCTACTGCACGCAAATGTTGATCGCCTGTCTATGCAGTAGGAAAGGCGGCATGTTACGGTACTCATAGGCGTGCGCATGGGGGGGGGGGCACCTCACTTACTCACCTAGGAGGGGAGGGCGAAAAATCTGCCCCATAAATTGACCCCCAAGTCACCCAAGAGGGCAGGGAGCACAGCGTTGAATGACGGGGAACCCTGCAAACACCTCTATGACGGTATGTACCACATGGCTGTCCGGCTGGGCTGATACTGTGTTTCAGCTACAGTGCGATGCTGTGGTGGCTGCGGGCATAGGCCAGCAAAAATTGTGGAGCTCACTCAGACTAACACTCACCAGAATTTTTCTGAGCCGGACTCACTCGGACTTGCACTCGCGAAAGTTTTCTTCAACCAGACTCGCTCGGACTCAAACTCACCAAACTATCACTCACCTGGACTCACACAGACTCAGACTGGTGGCTCGAGCCGAGCCTGAGTGAGTCAACTCACGAGTGAGTACGCTGACCTATCGTTGCGGGTTCACTAAATAGCGCATGTACTGAATGGCATGTAGATGGGCACCGAATGCTAAGCACGCAAGACGGCCACGCATGTAGAAGCAAAATATCTTGGAAAAAAAGCACCATTAGCAGCCGTGCTGACCACTTTATGAACGTTGGCAGACCCAAGACAAGCTCGCCTGTTTTCTTATGAAATCCACGAACACTTCAGCTGTTTCACTCGTTGTTTGTCGTAGTAATAGGCATGCAAGAATGAGGAATTGTGAACTGCTGACTACGGTGCATCAAAATCAGAATACAGTTTATTTTTTTATCGCTTAATTATTTACTAATAAACATGGTACACAGAAGAAGGTCTGATGATTGAGGGCTTGCTGTACCATGCAGCAAGGCTAATGCTGCCACAAGAGACGCATCAGAGGCAGAATATACATCATATTCAATATTACAAATGCATGTCAATTGTTCAATTAGCATAAAAATAACATTTAAAAGTAATGAGTCACATACATGAGGTAAATACACATTGGTGGTACAGAAATAAGTATGTGTCATAAAACAATACTGCACAAACACTATAAAAATAAAACTTGAAAGCAATGAGTGTTATACACAAAGTAAATACACATTGGTGACACAGAAATGAATATTAGTCATAAAAGAATAGTGCACAAGATCATTTCAGGAACTCCACATCAGAACTCAACTAAACCACAGTGAAGAAGAGCACCATAGGAGAACATTGTTAACAGTGCGACAAAAAAAAAGATGTCATGCAAAGTGTCTTGCTAATACAAAGGACCATAGCCTGCCAGCACGCAGCCTTTCATAAACTCTGGCAGTATGAACCAGCAAAAGATATTACACAACCTGGTAGGAGCAAAGAATATTGGATCAGTCTATCTAAAAGAAAGGGTTTATTGACATACAAGCTATGGGGTGTGCATATTGAAAATACAGTTTTTATTTCAGTATCCTTGCTCCAAAGCACCAAACATTACCTGCTGGCTTACAAATCAGAACGGTGACTTGTAACATTCCCTGATAACTTCAGCCTTTCGGCCTAACCTTCTCCTTGAGACCCAGTGCTCCTTCTGAGGCAGATGGTCTTATGTAACTGCAGTTTCTTCACTGCAACTCCAGTAGCTGGTGATGCTTGTGTTCTTCTTTTTTTGCTGCCACTTCTGAGCACCCTTTTGTTGGTGAGCCTCGTACAGCGATTCCACGGCTTGTGGAAACATTTTCTTCAGCGAGGATTCTGACCTCATGTAGTGCGCCAAACAAGCGTTGCAACACTGTGTCACTGTGAATGTAGTGTAGAGAAGAGAGCAGACGATCGGTTTTGGCCCTTATTTTTGATCTTAAGTGGCGCCTACTTTGTTCAGATGTTTTCTGCAAACCATACTGAAATTCTTCAGTGACCGGATCAGCTAGCACTTCAGGATCTTGCGTGTCAGCAGACGTGCAGCTTGTGACAGAATGGGCAGTCATGTTAGGCCCTTCCCTGTATTCCACAGGTAGACGTGAAAAGCCCCACCCATCAACAAGCAAAAAAATGGCAGCAAAGTGTTTGCATGGCAATTTTGACTTCTTGAAGTCAAAGCATGTACAGCTTTGATCACTGAAGTCAACTTCATAAAAGCCACCACCTTGAGTGACAGAACAAATGAGAAATGTTCCTTGTTCACTGCCGAATTCCACGTCTTCAACCTGTAATCAGATGCTCCTATGAGCAGCTCCATAATATGCTTAGCTACAACAGGGCGCCTCCCATGGAGGAAATTGCCCACATCATGATGATAAAGGCGGTATGAAGCTGAAAAACTCAGATTTGCTTGCAGGAACTGCACCTCTATTTTCGGAAAAAAGCTTTCAACTAAGACTTTCAAAAGCCCTTGCAGGCTACGGCGACCACTGTTTCCAGCCAGGTATGCCTTGAGCTCCTTGTTTTTTTATTCTGTTTCATTGTTTGTGCCAAAAGGGAGGTCAAACCTGTACTTTTTTACCCACATTTCTATCCACTGAAAGCCACTTACTACTTGAATAGGCTTGCAGCTTCTTGTTTCCCTTCCATTGTTGTGACTCCTTCAAAGCTTCAATTGCTTTGGTCAAGTCACCATCGTTTGTACTAGCTGCTAGTTGCCTCAGCATTTTCTTAATATCGTCAACATCTTGTACTTCATTTTATTTTTTTTCGAAAGCCACCTGTGCTAAGCCTGCTCTCGATGAAAGGCACATAGGACTGGCCTACTCTTCGAGAAGGCAACAGAAAGTGCACTGATCTCTGCCTGGCTATAGTCCACCATCCAAAACTTAGGACTTAGGGTTGGATTCCAGGCCTTAAAGGTGATAAGTGCCTCTTCGATGCAGAGAGCTCTTTTAAATTGTACAATGAAAGCACCTGCAACAGCATAGCAACTTGAAGTTTTCACCACAATAAGAGCGGATGTGCATAATCCGTTGTTTTGTATGTAGCATCAAGACATACGTACTTAAGTATCACTGTACTAAAGTATCAACTACTTCATCAACTCAGTCTGAATGCAAAGCAGCAGTGTCTGCTCGCATTTCTGTGCCACAGTTTCTAAAGTGTCACAATCAAGTAACTCGGCCTGCGGTTCCTTTTGCCCATTAGGATCATTTTCCAGAGACATGGCATAATAGGCTCGGAAAAAACATCTTGTTCCAGGTGCTTTCTCTTTCATTTGTTCTACATACACTGCCACATTCTCTTGATCAAGTGAACTAAGTCGGTCCTTACGAAGTGCCTTCTGTATATTATTTTTTATGTCTGTTTTCGTAGGGTAAAAGTCTCTGCAAGTAGATGGGGGGCACTGCTTGTTTGAGGACAGTACATTTCAGACGAAAAACCTTAGGCAGCTCTCAACAGTTTTTACCGATGTCACACCTTGTTGTACAAGCTCACAAGTTTTTTTGGACACTTCTGAATTTATCGGCTGTGAGTAGCCTGCCCAGCGAGCATCAATGGCATGATTAGAGTGGCTTTCCCGTTCGGACATACAGACATAGAAGCGATTCTGGTGCAGAACAAGTTTACCACTAGCTTCGTCTTGCAATGCCAGCCTCAGTCGAGAGATCAATTCCTTTGAAGCTGTTTCGTGCTGCCATTTGGTACATTGTTGTGAGATGTTGCTCTAAAAATAAAAGAAAAAAGCAAATGATAAACAGGGTAAAGGAAATTAGGTTGTTCCCAAAATTGGCTACAAAAATGGGAACCTCTTTCAGTGGGAGAAAATAGAGGTGCATTTGACATATGAAAGCAGAGAAGACATGACAATTGAAGCACGTAGGCATTAGAAAGCTGTGTTTTATAACGGTGACATCACACAATACCCTCAATACAATAATACTAAAATGATTTTAAATACACCTCTTTTCAGCTTTAGCTGCATATGCCAGAAATATATGCGCTGCCATGCATCCTTTACCCATGAATACTGCACTTAAGTGCTTTAAACACTAAAGAGCAGTCAAGTTTTTCAATGGTGCTCGACTGACACTTTCATAGGTAGATGAAGTGCTAAAACCTTGCAACAATGATTGAAGTATCAATACATGAAAAGATCCAAGTAAAACACACCAAACAACAGTAACAAAAAAAATTTGCACATTCACGAACCAATCGAGTGAATTATAAAGTGATGACTGCCCACAAAACCAACAAACCTGTTTGTCAAAAAGTATTGCAAGATGTGTGTGAAACACTCGTGCTGCTTCTTGGTCCTAGTAACATGCGCAAGCAATTGTGCTGTGAAATGTAACTCTTGCACAGACCTAGTGTGTCAAAACAAGTGTTGTTAAAGTTATAACCCACTTCAACGAGCATTCTTGGGAATATAGAGTGATTTTCACGGCTTAGAGAATGTTTTATAAATAAGTACTTACATTCACAAACTAAATAACGTTTCTTGCTGTGATTTCAAAAAGAGTTAACAGTTCAAGCTGTAAGACTTGTAGGTTGAATAATTGTCCACACAGCTTTTTCAAAAATACAGGGCGTGCAACCACGGACACAAGAAAAAAGTCAGGACACCGCAAACTTATCAATAATATAATGAATACTTACCACTATAATGAATGCTTACCCACTAGCTCTGCTCTCTGTTATTCTATGTTCCGAAATTACGTATGCATCATCGAAACTGTTGTGCATAAAATTTAAAGGTGCTCATACTCGTAGATTTTATTCAGCCATTTTGGCCACAATCAATAAAAGACACATTTCTGCACTGAATGAGGAGCAAAAAGTGTAATTCAGTATTACCTGTGCAATGCACATGCATTATCAAAAACATGTATAACATGGTGCATGTTTCAAGCCACAAGGCGCGTTGTTGGGCTAGTTGGTTTTGATTTATGAAACTGGTGTAGCGCGCAACCGCAAGGACAAAGGTAGAGACACAAACACACACACAGCGCTGCAGATTCAAGCCACAGATTGCTTTCACTAATTTAACGCAAACTACTACTACTTTGTGGTTTAACGCAAACTACCACTTAGGAGCAGCACTCCACGTCTCCACTTGTGTACAGGTGCCACAGTATTTGGCTCTCATTTAAATTAGCATTATGGCTTAACCCTCCCTTGTCCCCTCCCCATAAAATAAATCCCCTGGATTTTATAACAAACATAAAAGTGCATACCACAAGAAATGCTAATAGGGCTGTACGTTTAATCATTTTAACCTGAATATTACCTTCTTTAAGTATTTACTGTTTTATCTAGCTTAATTAATGAACAGGTGTATTACCGAAAAGGAAAAAAAAACTGCATTGATATTTCTTTGCCAAAGACAGATTATTTTCAAAGATGTTCACTTTAACATTATTCGATGCCCCATGTGCTACTCATTTATGGATTTCGTGTCGCTCAGCAACTGCAGCAGTTGTACTAGTTCCCCTGTTACAATTTTACGTACATTCAGCAATGACAGAGAGCACTGGAAGTCCAGCTGTTAGAATACGACTAACTTGGTTCCAGTATCAGAGAATGTCACATTTCAGGCAAGCGTTTTTCACTAACTTCTGGTAATACGTACCTCGATCGCTATGAAAACGTTAATCGGTCGATAAACAAATGAAACTTTTATGTCCTATATAATAACTAAATAAAATAAAATCTGCCAAATAATTAATAAACGTTAACGATGTCGATCAGCGTGGGTTCGCTCTTTTGTTTCTCTACAGTGATGTGGTCGTGAAGGCATGTCACTGTGAATGCGCATCAGCAGGATTTTGTGCGACGTACCAATACTTTCACGCTTCAATGCGAAAAAGATATAAGTGCATGTGACAAATTAAACTATCTCTATCGGCTTGATCGATGTGTCCGTGCGAATTTTACCTGTCGATTTCTTGAATTCTGCACCTTGTGCAGGTCTCTCCCAAAGAGGCAGCCTCTGTCCGTGGTCTGCACAGCCTTAAAAGGGATGTCTTCATTTATGACCACATGTCCGCGTTGAGTGCTGAACATCAGCCTGCCTGCACAGACAAAATAAATCTTTACATCATCCGTCCCAACACGGCAGGAGCCCACTGTGTGCTAGTCGCATCTCTCAGGACTCTTGATATAAAAGTTTGACCATCTATCCATCGATCCATCACGCACCATCCTGAGGCGGCACGTACGCGCTACATATTTGCGATGAACATACCTTTTGGCTTCACGGAGTGCTCAGTCTCGAAGCACACATTGACAGCGGCGAGTTCCCTAAAAGCTCTTCGTATGCCTCTCTGCAGTCAGCATAGCCGGTCCACGTGTTTCCACACTTCTTCAAGTCCCGTAGGTGCCTCCTTAATACGTCTTCTTCAGGTGCTGTCGCCACTGCAGGCTCCATAGAGCCCCGTGCCGCAGGAAAAGTGGCACGGAATCTGCTCTCAACAAGTGCTGAGCGTAGTCACAGGGTCCAAGCGGCGCTATCGCGCTATTACACGCCCGACATGCCTGTGCTAGGCCAACACCATTCGGCTTGGTTACGCATGCGCAAAGAAGACCCATGTGGAACGTACTGCAAGAACCTCTCCCGAGTGCGACCAGCGGCTGTCGGTGAGGGGAAACGTGCGTTTGCTGCAAGTGCTGAAACCGCCTCGCATCTATATTTGTCGCTTCCAGCGCGGATCGGTCCCTTTAAATGACAATAGTCCTGAACCTTCAAAACAAAAATTTGGGTCTGTCTGTCCATTTGTCTGTTTGTCCGGCCTGAATGGTACCGGGCCTTTCAAACGGCACCAAAGGATTTGTCAACGGCCAGTGCCATCCGCAACGCCCACCAATGTTGCTCATGATTTAGCGTTCATACTGGTGCGATTGTCAAATAAAAAACGATTTTCGCGTATATCTGAGGCATCATAACAACACGTATATATTTTATATATGCGTTTTTTACTAGAAAAGACACACATAAGTAATTCTAAGGACCGTAACGTTTATCATGTGGCACTAACCATGCAGCGCTTGCACGAAAAGGGAAGTGTTTCCAACGCTTTGCTAAGATAACAAAGTGGTGGCACGAACCCGTCGCCTTGCGTTCTACACTTTACTACCTCTGAGACGGGCGTGTTTGGTTTTCTAAGAAAACTGCCAGATAGCGCTCATGTCTCTCGTGGGACGTAACTTGGTGCACTCATTCGCCTCCGCTGCACGCTCGAGGCACTCTAACACACTGCCTCCAGAACACCCTTCACCGAATTTCTTGCGCAGAACATCAAATAAGCGTTTTGTTCGATCTCTCGAGGCGTCTTTCGATGCGAGGCCAGGATTCCGCCTCAAGAGGGGCTAGTTCCTTAAACGTCCACCATGTGCCGCATGAAGTTGAACCCTTCTCCCACTCGCTTTCTTCTCCTCCCACTACGACGCTGACGAGTTCCCTACGAAAATGGCTTATCTCTTCAAGCTGTTCTCGCCTGCCCCTCATTGTGGGAAGCAAAGAATAGCGCGGCAGTGCCAGCGCATTCCTACCCACACCGTTTAAACGCTGGCCGGTGTGGAGTACGCGAACATGTTCCGGTTTGGCCATGAACGGTTTTGAGACAGGGCTTCTGTGTTTCTTTGGCTTGGTTGATTTCGAGTCCTCAAGGTTTTATTATATCGTCATAGATAATTTATACACGAAGAAGCTACGACCAACTGCATTAAATTCTTTAGTTTGTTTCTAGTCGTTGGTAATCTATAGTATTCATATAGGTTCAACACTTAATTTATGGCTAAGCCATATTCTTTGCTCAACCGAACTTTTTCTAGGGCAGAACAAAGTTTTTAATCTTCTTTTTTGCTAACACACTATTGAAAATCATGCAAAAATTAACAAAAATGTTAGTAAAACTATTTTCACAGGAGAAACATGTCCACTGTACTGGACAGTGGGATTCAATTGTTGAACATATAGGTTTTTGCATTCTGCTATTCTCTTTGAAAACGTGCTGCTTTTGACTCTGTCAGGTTAATAGCCCTATAAAACACAACGAGGTTTGTTTTGAACCGAGGACAAGTTTCTCAAGGTTGGCTGTAGCACATATCGTTCAGCACCACAAAGAAAACAATACGTAGAAGAGAGCGTGTCTAGTTTGTCCACAATTCAACTTCATCAGATGCCGATCCCCCTCGTGCTCCATGCTGTGGATAGATTCCCGGCATGTCCGAGTTAAATTTTCTTTATTACAGGGCTTGAAGAGTGTCAAGTCAAGCCACCTCTTGTTTTCTTTCTTCCTTTATATTGAGTACGATGTGCACCAATATCATCTTGTGTCGTGTGTACTGGACGAAAGTAATTCTCGCATTGTCAGAAAAGTTTTGATTACAAAGGCTACAATTTTTTTCTACGATGTATCGAAAAGACATAACAGAGCTCGTAGACTTTAAATGATTTCAATGGTGCAAAGATATCTCCAGAAATTTTTTTGTATACTTGACCGCAACGTTCGCACGTATTTTCGCGTAGGTTATGCAAATACTTCTGGTGGCCAATAGATAGGTTTATATATATGGGGCGTTTAACGTCTCAAAACCACCATGTGAGTATGAGAGATGCCGTTGTGGAGGGCTCCGGAAATTTACACCACCTGAAGCTCTTGAACGTGCCCCAAAATCTGAGCACATGGGCCAACAAAATTTCCGCCTTGATCAAAAATGCAGCCGCCGCAGCCGGGATTCGATACCGTGACCTGCTGTTCAGAAGCCGAGTACCTTAGCCACTAGACCGCTGTGGTGGGGCGGTCAATAAATAGGTTGGGCTTAAGGATGAACTACTCTTGAAAACATGTTACTCGACTCTTACAGAAGCTACCAAAATAGTTTCAGTTCCGACTGTAGCTCTTCTTACTTTTCTGCATCACTTTTTGTCATGTTTATGTTAATACTAAGTATATATACCACCCTGGTGAAATCACCAATTGATGATTGCAGTAAGTGTAAATAATATGTTCAATACAATAGTCATGGTGTAGGAAAGACGTTTGCTTGGCAACCACATAGTAAACGCTCCGAAATTGTGCTGTCCAGTTATCCTTTGTGGAAGCTCTTTCGCTTTCCTATTTTTTTGTAGCGCTTCTTTTTGGCGTAAACGTACGTTAGGAGCTGAGTATAGTTCCATAGAAAAAAAAACAAAACACCAGACGCTCGGAATAGACAGCGAAGTTACAGCGTAAGCTGGAGGAGCGGCTTTTGGAGACCTTTTTGTATTTTAATGATTGATTTGTGGGGTTTAACGTCCCAAAACCACCATTTGTTTATGAGAGACGCCGTAGTGGAGGGATCCGGAAATTTTGACCACCTGGGGTTCTTTAACGTGCACCCAAGTCTGAGTACACGGGCCTACAACATTTCCGCCTCCATCGGAAATGCAGCCGCCGCAGCCGGGAATCGAACCCGCGACCGGCGGGTCAGCAGCCGAGTACCTTAGCCACTAGACCACCGCGGCGGGGCCTTTTTGTATTTTAGTGTTAGCATCTAATTTTCTGGCATCTCATTGCAGGTGTCTTATTTTATAAGATACCCAGCATAGTTCCGTAAACTCTTCTTCAAACAGTGGCTGCTTCAAGAGACAGCGTGCCTTGGTTATTTTTGCTCTACAACCTGACAACATTTAAATAATGAGGTTCACAACTTCAGATTATGCAGCGTCATGTGTTTTACAAAACATTTGCTACACCTAAAACTATTGTGTACTTATCTATGTTTTTGGCACATTTCAATCACACTGACATATAAAAATAACAATAGATAAATTATTACTGTAAGACTTCATCTGGTGAGATTTCATTGCGACATGTCACAGTAAATTTCATAGTGTTATTTCGCACTTTACAAGTGCTTTATGCAACAGATAGTCGAATGTGCAATGATCTCCGCGTGGTTGATATGTGTCGGAGGCCTGTGCACCAATAAAGCAGCTATCGAATGGGGTCGTTGGCGTACGATGTAAGGGCTAACTTGTTTACCTTAAAAGCAAGTTTAAATTCACACTGTTTATTTACGTGTACGTCTCAAGCATGTCGTGCTTCCTCTCGTGCCCGGATATTTTCAGAATTCAGAGCTTGATTTTGCGATTGACGAGTGAATGCACCATGATTATTACCTATATAAGATAGGAAAATCTTGATGAAAATTCACCTTTTTACTCAATGGTCACGCTGATGTATGTAAACTTGGCAACGGCAAGAACACTAATCATGCTGTAGCCAAGAAAAAAAAGTGATGCAGAACATTTTGTACCAGTCTATAAAGCAGTTATTGATTGATAATAATATATTAGTTGCTAACGTGAGATCATTACTGGCAGCAATATGCTTTCATTTTTCCTTCCAGGAAAAAGAATGCTGATGTTCACGTTTTGTGTCATTGTATAGTGTTACACCCATCGTATAGTGTTAGAACTACTGGAGCAACAGCTGAGTTTTAGTGCCGGAAAGCAACACAGTAACACAATATTTCTCTATGGCATTTTTTCAATTATGGTAAACAACTGCATAAATCACTCCTAACATTTTTTTTCAGTAGGCTTACCAGTTTTATTACATCTCAGCAACCAGGTTTTACATTTATCGACAAAAATGTTCACTTTTTACACTTTTTTGAAGCCCCCTCGAAAGGTAAAGACTGACAAAAATATTACCCAGTGTTGTGTATTTAGATGGATTTTGTTTTATTTCCGTTTTTTGCCTCCGTTTTTATTATTATAAGCAGGCGTCACCATGTGTAGAAAACGACCACTGTACCGCATAGACGGACCCGTGAAAGACACACTGCGCGACAACCTTCCCTCACTGATCACCCCACCGGCAAAAAATAATTGAAGCCAGCCAAGCTCAATGTCACCCCATAAGTGCCGGGCGCCAGTGAAGAGCTCTCCACGATTCTCGGAAAATTAGGGTTAGAGGTAGTTTGCAAGCATGCTTCGATGCCCACCCGCTTGCTACCACGGCCGAAGGAAAAAAAGCAACACCATTGATGCATCCACTAGAGTAGTCTGCAAATTGCCGTGTTCAGAGTGTCCAGCCAGCTACGTAGGCGAAAGCGAATGTTTCCGTTCAGAAAGCCCGTAGAGCGGCCGACAGGCTTGCACTTGCGTTGCCGACATGGGAGTCAGCCGCTGAGCGCTAACGTGCATCTTGCCGGGCAGCAATAAACTTTCGCGCCCACTCGTTAAGATTACGCCAACTTAAGAACGACATCAGGAAGGCAGAAGTACAACGCAGCGCTTTTGCAGAGCCCTTGAGCAGCCCGACCATATGATCGATTTCTACAGCTTTTCTGTTCTAGAAACAGAGAGGAATTTCGAAAGGAGGTCCTTGCGCGGGTCATTACACATTTACAACACGCCAACAAACTTGAACCGCTCTCTGGGAACAATCTCCTCAGTATTCGTTCACGACTTTTGAAACGTGTTGTAAACGGAAAGCCACAGTTTTGGCAAAACAAGACACGGATATGTTTTGTGACAAACACAGGCAGATCCCGAAAAAGTTACCAAGTCGTCCCTAACACCTCAGACCCTCTATGAACTTCCCAACTTCTTGAATCTTCTACTGAGCTCAACAGATTTCTGTCAAGTTGCTTACATTTAAGCGTATAGAATTTACACTGCACAAGTTAACGACCTCCAAAATAAGCAAGAATAAATAAACAAAAATCTGTGTAGTGAAGTTGACCACGTTTTTCACAATTCATTTCTATATATATATATATATATATATATATATATATATATATATATATATATATATATATATATATATATATATATATATATATATATATATATATATAGATTTATATATATATGTATATTTGTGTGTGTGTGTGTGTGCGTGTGTGTTCCGCTTTACTAATAAGCACATGAAGTAGCAGATTTAAAATATGTGTGATTGAATTGCTGCTTTGATCTGCGTTCGTGCCATCGTCATTCATGGAGCGTGCTTGTCTAAAAAGTTGATACTGCGAAAAAATAATTGAAAGCATTCAAGCAATCCCACCTGTGCTTGTGTAAATCGGCTAACTTTGGCAAGGGTGGTCGATTTGAAGGCGTGGAGAGACTTTTGTATCGCCCGAAAAAGCTAAAGCATAACAAAAAATCTAGTGGGGGTCAGAACCCCCTCATCCGCATATAGTTACCATCCTGAACGTCACCAAAGTGCACATTGAAGGCATTGATGCATCCACTAGAGCACAATGTGCTTAGTAAAGCTCTTAGCGCACACAAAATATCCTACGTGTGAAGGTGTCATCACTCGACGTAGAAATGCAGTTTATATAAACTATGTAGCCTTGTGTTCCCGACATTGTCCAAGTCCCGTCCCTCTGAGGCTATGCTTCTGAATTATGGTGCAGTGTATGATACTGTGCAAACAGTTGTACTGGAGCAAATATAAGAATGAGAAAGGCAGTGATGTCGTCAATCGTATATTTCCATGAGTCTTTCTGTCGTCGGAATTTTATAGCTGCCCCCCCCCTCCCCAACCGAATCACAGTAACCCAACTTGTAGTACTGATTGAGTCACGTAAAATATTCCGAAAATATTGGGCCTGTAAAATATTCCGAAAAAAGTGACATATTTCTGCCATTGAAAGGGTGGTGGCCTATAGCAAGAAGCGTACCTGCAAAATACGACGTAATTCACTTGTAATCAAACATGCGCTGCAAATGTATATCATGATATATTTTGCAATGTGTTAAAAATACACACATCCGTTGATACTTATTGTGTGCTATTAAGGAATCAATAAGGAAAAAGTTTCTTTAATAACACAAACACCTCAATAGAACGGTGTAATACGTATGTGCGTGTCCTGATTCAAATGTTCAAAATTATGCTGTGCATACCTGCAAACTTTACCTCCAAGCGAATGCAGATGTCAAGATCAAAACAATGCAAGGCACGTATATGCATGCACAATATAAAGTTATATTATTCACTGTGGCGATATTCATAACAAAGAACGAGAAAATAAAATTATTACACTCCAAGTACTTTATTTTGTCCTTATCCAGCCTCAACAACAATTTTTTTATGCGAGAAAGATCCTATCACCGTTTCGGAATTATAGATTAATAAAGCTACATCTTTCAGTTCTTTCAAGCATAGAACCATGATAGTGCTATGAACACCTAATTACTATCATAACTAACTACAGCTGTCAAAATTGTGCGGACCCCTGGCCAATGCCGGAGTGCGTGGATGCATGTCTTTATGTACACGCACACATGAAAACTACACGCACGAACATAATGAAGTATGGTTAAACACGCTGCCCCAGACAAATAAAAAAAATCAAACAATAATGAAACACAAACAATTACATATAAGCAGACGCTTACGGCAACGGCATAAGTACCAATATGATAAAAGAAAGATTCATCAGTAATACTTATATTCGTAGTAGCCTCGGCTACGTAATGGTTAATTACATGCTTCTAAACGATCCCACAACCACCGTACGCCTCAAGAAATGCAAGAAAATCATGATCAGTAATGCGCCCAGTAAGAGTTAGAATCTCTTGAATTGGATTCACGGCCCTTTCATAGTATTAAAGAACTAGAACGAAAACAAAATAATAAGGCCTAACGTATACCATCTTTGTTATTTCAGTTTTGTGGACAATATCGCGCTTTTTAGTTATGGCGGCGATGATTCACGAAAGAAAATCTGGAGATGTAAAAGAAAGACACGTTAAAGTATGAATAAAGAGAGGCCCGAAGAAAACAAAGGTAATGTTAGATGGCCCGGTGAAAACGCGGAATGATTGGTACTAACAGTAAAGCCACTCCTCCCCCTATGTTTCTCACATTCACCAAGAAAATAGGGTCATGTTGATTCGAAAATAAACGTTAGTCATTTGCAACAGATGCCCGGCAATTGCCGATAAGCCCGACACATGCCCGACATTGCCGATAAGCTTCAAGCAGAAATTCAAAATATTTCAGTAATAACTTACGGGCCTGAAACACGAATAATCTACTACACGCGGCCTGAAAAACATCACGAGGTTTGAGTGGTGCCACAAAATCCAATAAACTTTACATATAGAGAGGGTAGACACGCCCACACGCACGCGTTGCTCATCTCATGATATTATTGTACTGAAATAAACCATGTGGGAAAACCTCTCCCGTGAGACCATTTTATCGGTAAGAACACGAGTGAATAGAACATCAAGGCACACCATAGAAAAAGAATACACAAAGAATAATGTCCAATAGCAAATGCGCAGTAAAACCAGAACCGAAATATGATGAGACGTAGAGCAGCCAGCATAAGCCCTTATGTGAAGCGAGCGAGTCCAAAATAAAAGCACTGGGTCACTGGATGCATGCTGTGGTTATCTCTGCCGAAAGCAGTGCCAGAATCCTGCCACGTATCCGACTCGGACACGATTTTGACTCCTCCGCACTTGTCCACACACCGGCAATTCGGCAAGAAAAAACCTGCTCTCGCAGTAATTATTATCCCTCCGTCAAGTCGACTACTGAAAGAAAAAAAAGGGGGAGGGTAGACCTTGCAGACAGAAAAATGTTCATTCTCCTTCGTTGGGAGCTCGGCTGAGCCTCCAACCATGGTTGGCGTCCATCCTACCCCCCTTCCCCCAGCTTGTCGTTGGTGTTTGTGGGAATGTGGTTTGAGCAAGGCGTTTGACGAAATTTCATTGTGTGGACGACGCCGCCAGAGGACCATGCTAGGGTGGTTTGCTGCCTCCACAGTCCACCTACCTTGAGGCGAACCTTTGCTCGCGTTCAACGAGATAACAAAAAACTTCTGTCTGTCAAGATGGGTATTCTCATCCTACACCCTGCCTTGAGTAGAGACCTGGGCAGTCACCATTGCATTATTACAAGCCCATGCGTATAGTAAGATTGGATGTGATATGAATTCCTTAGTATTGTACGAGGTCACTTGATCTCAAGGGAGAATATTTAAGTAGTGTACCCGAGAAGAGTTAGGTCACCTAAATCTATGTTTAACTTTACAGTTGTTAATATTTTGTTCCGTTAGCCACAAGCTGCACCAGTTAGATATTATATTTAAATCAAAGTTTAGGTGATAAAAATTGCCGTCTGAAGTCCCATAGAGTGACGCGGGGCCCCTCCCCCACCGTGCGGGAAATCACACCTCCTGCTCGTGAGCAGGAATCCTGGGGACATTTGCAGATTAAAATGCAGATACTTGGCGTATTTTTCGAAAAAGCATACAAGAGCGATGACAGCGTGATTGGCTTGGTTACAATTAAAACAGAAAAAAGGGGGGAGAAAAAAGTGCTGTGCCGACGCACAAAAAAAGGATGGATCGACGGATTGATATGGCTGTACTCTTTAGATCGGGTGGAGGCTAACGCCACCAAGCCGTAATACTTAGTGAACAAAAAACTAGATTTCTTTGCTATAAAAAGTGAGGTTAAGGACTCGTACTTTGCAGTGAAGGGTTCAATTTTCACTCGTGCCTTGACTTTAGCCACCAATCAAATCACCTCCTTCTAGTTATTTTACCCGCTTAAAGTCTATTTTGCCCTCCCTGTCCCTAATTCCCAGTGCTTTGAAAAACTCTGTGCCATCATCCTGAACAATAGGGTGAAACCATATACAGAACATTATCAAGTGTTTGGCAGTTTCCTCCTCCTCTCCACACGCACTGCATACTATGTCTAACCCTTCGTATTTCGCCCGATATGCCTTGGTTCGCAATACTCCAGTCCTCGCCTCAAACGGTAGGGAACTACAACGAGCATTATCATAGATCCTTTCCTTGGAAATTTCCTGCTTAAATGTTTGATAGATCTCTAGTGCGGACTTCTAACATGCCAGTTCTCCACATATCGGTCTCAGCTTCCTTCACCTTCTTTTTAACTCTTAATTCTTTTTCGTTTGGCCCCCCTGCTGTTTTCTAGTTATTTACCCGTCAATTTCCTGGTTCGCTTCCTTCATTTTGTATCGACATTTTCTTGTACAAGAAGCCGAAATTCTTTCTAGCCCAACGCTCTTCTACCATTTCTCTTAATCGCTTCTCAAACTTTTCCGCTTCTCAAACATGAGCGGCAGCAGCAGCGCCACCACCGGCCTAGAGGGAAAGCTACATAAATGCGCGCGTTATCTGAATAAAGGGCATTCTTTTGTGGGCCACAGCGTCCGTTTGTATTCGTACATCATAATATTTCTGCATGTACTGATCATAAGCGTTAGGGGCTCGATATACTGAACGTAATATGAATTGCACACTTGAAAAACCACACTCAAAAATAAGCCTTCATTGTTCTTGATGTGATTTAATCCCCTCACATCAACACAATTTTTCGCAATAACTGCAACGCCACCACCACGCGAACACCTATTTTTTGTAAACAACTGACGGTTTGGGGAACCAATTACATCATCCCACAACCCGTCATGCAACGAGTTTCACATACAACGCACACATGAGGACCGCACACCTACAAAGTATAATGCAGTTCTTACATGTTAACAGTTTGGGCATTTAGCGAAAGCAGTCGCAACTGCTGATATGCTGTGAGTGCTATTCTACATGCCTTGTTCACATTACAGAGCCGTCTTTATTTTTAAATTGGTTTTGGCATGTTGTGTACGTTATCCCAAAAGTAGTGAGCTTCGTCAAAGCGAGTATTATAAAGAACGAGCTTGACTTTTTACAGCTTTCTCTTTCGTCTTGTGTACTGCTCCACAAAAGTTGGAATTCTGTAAAAATGTAATGACCGGCGTTTCTGAGGATGCTTTTCTATGTCGGTGAATTCGCGCCACGGATGTACCATAGTTTTTCACGAAAGATGTCGCGAACAAATTTATCCCGTAGCTTCGCCTCAGTTTCATTCGGCTCGTCCACAATTTCGAGAACAACGAAATTCGAACGGTGGCTGCAGCTTTCCAGAACGACAAGGTTTTATTGGTGAACTTTAGATTTCCACACTGTATTCACAGCCGCATTTACTCCCAAGTGTTTGAAATTTCTCGCTTTTAGTTTGGCCATGCTATATTATATTCCAAGTGGTTTCGACGCATTTTCAAGCGGTGTACAAAATTCTGTACAGATTCAAGTCACTGTTACAAAGAAGAGACATCTTCCCTGATTGCCTGTTGGCCACTCACTAACAATTGGAACGTTTAATCTACAGAGGGGATCTTCGGCATCATCACAAAGTAAGAACTTGCATAAAATTAAGCAGTCATTAACATTACTTACTTAGACACACACGAAGACATGGCAATACAATCAGATATCAGTCATTCTCCTCACTGTGTACCATGCTATTTTAGATATTCTTTAGAAAAATAACGTTTGGGCGAAGTTCAGCGGTGGTGGCTTCTAGAACCCCAGCATAACCATCACAGGCTTGTCTGACATTTCGTAGGAATTCCGCCATCCACCGCCTCAGTGAAATCGTTGGCCAGTTCACACCTCTGACACCATATCTTGACACTGCATACGAGCATGACACTTATGCATTTCGCAATCAACAGTAAACAAGCAACCCTCTGCTAGATGCCAATGACCCCACTCCCTTTATTGTGCCGGTCTATAATAGACATTCTGGGGGACATCACGTTGTAAGAGTAGCTCAGCGTGCACAGTTTTCACTCAGCTCTCAGTTGTGAGATTTATGCTGAACACGGGCAAGCGGTAACAGCAACATTGACGCCAACTAGGCCGATCTTAATCAGCTTCGTTATTGAACGATGGAATTGACAACGTTGACCCAACGAAGCCAGAGAATAAATGTGACGGTACAAGGAAGGTCTATAAACTGCTTTTCAAGTAGATCGTGATGTTCTTGAAACGTCTATTATGGTTGCAGTGTGAGCTATACAATAATATTGTGGGCATTCATTATGTGCTTCTTCTCATATAAGCATCATCCTAATCATCATCATTCGTATGGGTCTCTGTCCTCATCTTCACTGGGTGTCACCACAATCATCATAGGGTGCGTGCACGCGCGGTCTCAGACTGCCCTTTCGTTGCTGAGCCCTTGGGCTGAATAAACGCTGTCTCAACCCAGACTTCATACGTGGTGGAGGTGGATTTTCGGTCATCGGTCCTCTCCCCCTTCGCTCGACTCCCTGGAGTGGCGTTCCGGCCGCCGATTGCCCCCACTGTGTCTGGAAGCATGTCACAGAACGAGCCTGCCAGCGCTGCTGCCATCGCTGCTGCCATCTCTCCCGCGATGTCTTCAGCCGCGCCTCCTGTTTACGTACACAGCCACCAGCGTGATCCCCCTCTCTTCGCCGGTCTTCACGGAAAAGACGTGGTGGACTGGCTCGACGAGTACAACCTGTTTCTCGCCCCATACCAACCTACGCTCAAGTCACTGCCACTCCTCCAAGCAACGTGCACGTGACATTGCCGCAACCATCCTACGCGTCGGTTCCTGCCGCTCCCCCGGTCATCTACTGTTAGATGTCACCTGACCCTTCTTCGGCCCACCTGAGCGCGCTGTCTCCAGGCTCCCTTAATGCTTTCTGCTCCTCACCCTGGCCCTCATCCCGTCCTGTCTGCTATTACTGAGGCTATCACGACCGCATATCTCGTTTCTGCCGAAAGCGCCAGCAAGATGAGCGTCGGGGTCACAACGTACGTGAACGGGATTGGTCTACCGGGTCTTATCAAGGTCAGTGTTATTCGTCCCCTCCGCACCAATCGCCATCTTTACCGGCATCGAATGCACGGCGGAATGGCTGAAACACTAGACGCCGCTCGCGTTCGCCCTTTCCGCTGTTCCTCTTTTTAACTTCAATCGTCTTATCCTCCTGTAATAGACATGCGGAAAACTAAATAATGCAGTTTGTGGAGGAGAAACTGCATTTGAAATTAGATCTGAAATTTCTACTTCAGACCCATGTAACATGGTTTCTGTAGAAGTAGAAAGAGGGCGTGTCGATGCTCTGGTGGACATGGGTGTGGCAGTTTCTATTTTGCGTGTGGATTTGGGCCAACGTCTGAAGAAAGTGATGACCCCTTACGATGAACCCACTTTGATTGCTGCCCAGGGGCATATCATTCACCCTTCCACTTTCTGTACAGCCCGCGTTTTTATTGATGGTATTCGAAATCTCATTCAGTTCACCGTCCTGTCTGATTGCTCTCACCAGTTAATTTTAGGTTGAGAATTTCTTTCATCTGCCTCTGCGGCAATTAGGTGTGGCTAACGCGTCATCCACCTCACCGACGTAGACTGCAAGCTTAATGCCGACACCCCGAAGCCTCTTTGTTTGACAGCTGCGGAGAATACCAAATTACCACCAGATCGAGAGCGAATTTAACTATAACCTCAAAAGACATCCAAAATGGTGACGTCTTCGTCTCACCATCATTTAGTTGCGTCGGGAAAGACATCGTCCTCGCTTCCGGTGTAGTTCGTTTTCTCAATGGTTCGCACTTGTCACTGCCATGAATGCAACATCTGGAAAAAGTTCTACTTTCTCAAAATACTACGGTGGCCTGCGTGACTAATCCCGAGCCTGCGTGCGTCATGCCACATCATGCCGTCTCATCCAATGACCACTGTAGTGGTGAGCCTGTATCTTCTTTCGCATTTGCTCCAGCTATTAGCGACGGCTTGACACGTTCCCAAACGAAACAGCTGCTTCCATTGTTAAAGAAGCACGGAAGTTCTTTCAATGTTTACTCCTCGACGTTGGGCTGAATTACTGCTACAAGGAATCGAATCCACAGAGTCGGAACATATGTTGTACGCCACCAGCACTACCGCGTGTCTCCTGCTGAAAGAAAAATTATCGAAAAAAACGTAGCTGACATGCTCAAACGAGAGGTCATTCGCACCTCATTTAGCCCTTGGTCAACGGCTGTGGTTCTGGTTCGTAAGAAGGATGGCTCCGTGCACTTTTGCGTCGATTACAGGGCGCTCAAAAAGATAACTCGCAAGAGTCTGTACTCGATGCCTTGCATTGACGACTCCTTTGATTTTCTACAAGGCACGAAATACTCTTCCAGCTTCGACATGCGTTCCGGATATTGTCGAATTCCTATGCACGAAGAGGTAAAGAGAAAACGGCATTAGCAACCCCCGATCGGCTATACGAATTCAACGTTATGCCTATCGGGCGCACGCTACATTTGAGCATATGATTGATACCATGCGGCGCGGCCCTAAATGGAAGACCTGTCTCTGCTATTTGGACGACAACATTATTTTTTCGACAATGTTGCTTCAGCAACTGCAACGTTTGGATGACGTTTTGACGTGCCTCGCCGCCGCTGGTCTCCAACTCAACACCAAAAGAATGCCGTTTCGCCACAAAAGCTATAAAGGTTTCAAGGTTTTGGGTCACTCGTGAACAAAGACAGAAGTCGGCTGGATCCGGACGAAATTGCTGTGGTGCTTCGCTTTCCGCGCCCCCAAAAGGCCGAAAGGGTTGCGGTGTTTTCTTTGTCTCTCCTCCTATTTTCGCCGTTTTGTACGGAACTTCGCATCAATAGCGGCTCCACTGCACCAGCTTCTTGCTTCCGACGTGCCCTTTCTGTCGCCGAAGGAATGCCAAGTGGTGTTCGACCTGTCGAAGTGTGCCCTGACGTCTGATCCTCTCCTCTGCCACTTTGATGAGACCACACCGACCATCCTACATACGGACGCTAGTGGCCGTTGTATAGGTGCCGTTCCGCTCCAACGCGACACCATTAAAAGAGAGAATAGCATATGCCAGTAGACTACTAACCGCAACCGAGAAGAACTATACCATAACTGAGCAGGAGTGCTTGGCGGTGGTCTGGTCAGTGCAAGAGTTATATCCCTATCTCCATGGCTGTCATTTCAAGATCGTTACGGACCACCATGCCTTATGCTGGCTTTCCACGCTAAAGAACTTGTCTGGACGCGTGGGTTGGTGAATACTACATTTACAGGAGCATGACTTCAATATCATTTACAAGTCCTTACTTTGTATAACTTTTTTTTACATCAGTGCGTTTTTTGCACCTGTTTTTCCTTTGTATGCCTCTTTGTTAACTTTTTTTTTGCTGTTACACTGTACGCATAATTTCGTTTATTCTACGTACTATTACTTCGTTTATTTTCACCATTTTTGCATAAATGTATTTTTTACTTCAGTTTTGCCATTATACACTTCTTTGATCAACCCTTTTTTTACGTATTAGGATGTACTATTACGTCCTCTTGTCTGCCTTTGTTAACCGCCAATATTTTTTTATGTATAATTGAATATTTGATATTTGTATTGTCATATTGTAACATTTTAGTATGCCTTTCCTGTAAAGATCCCTGATGTGATCGACAGTATGAATAAATAAAATAAAAAATAAATAAAGTCAGGTAAAAAACACCGAGACACCGTCGCCTTTTCGCGCTGCCCACTACCAAATACTCAGCTCAGAATCGGTCAAAGTTCGGCCATCACTTCTACTGCAGCGTCCGCACTCGTCTCAATAGACCAGCTATTCTGAAACGAAGAGCGCACATTTCACTCCTGCGAGTTGTATGATCCGTACTGTCGTCGTATTATAGAGCAGCTCTCAAAAGCTTCCCATCCAACTAATGCACGGCATTGTCGTCAACTTTTGCGATATAAGCTGGAGAATGGAGTTCTGTACCGTCATATCTACTACCCTGATTGTCAACGGTGGGTTCCCGTGCTACCACGCTCTCTTCGAATTGACGCGCTTAAAGCCTTCCACGACGACTTGACTGCTGGACATCTTGGTATTAAAAAAACTCGCAACAGCATTTGAAGTCGCTTCTATTGCCCTGGTATTTCTACGATTATTGCGCGTTACGCTCGTTCCTGTGTGCTGTGCCAGCGTTCTAAAATCCAGGCAACTGCACCGCCCGGGCCTCTACAGCCAGTTGCGTGCCCCAAAACACCATTTGAAGTTTTAGGTATTGACCTTTATGGTCCTTTTTACGTCAAATCTACTGGCAAAATTTGGATAGTGACAACCAGAAACTACTTGACACGCTACGTGGAGACGACGTCTGTATCAACTGCCTCTGCTTCGGAAGTTGCCGACTTCATTCTGCACGCCATCATTTAGCGCCATGGTGCCCCTCGTATATTGCTGAGTGATCAAGGAAGGGCGTTCCTGTCAGAAGTGCTAAATGAAGAATTGCTCGCCTCTGGAATAACACACAAGACAGGTTTAAGCTGAACCCAGAGACCAATACTCTCACCGAGAGGTTTCACCATAATCTTGCTTATATAAGAGCCATCTACATCAGTCCAGATGACAAAAACTGGGATACTCCTGTACCATTCCTCACCGTTGCCTACAACACTGCCATTCTGCGCACCATTGGTTATTCGACGTTTTACCTCGTTTATGGATGTTCCGCTATTTTGTTCTTTGACGTTTCCTTTTTCAACAGTGACGTCAACTCGCTTCCGTCTTCAAGTGAGCAATACATTTCAAGGCTAGCCCGGTGTCGCGATGGTGCTCGCATAAACACGGAAGCACGACAGCAAGGACGAAAAGTAATTTATGACGCATCCCATCACCTTGCATTTTTCCGATCTGGCAACGAGGTGCTCCTGTTCAGACCTATTTGTACATCTAGTCTGTGCGACAAGCTTCAGCCATACTTCATTACGCCTTACAGAGTTATCAAACAGACTTCGCCCGTTAATCATCGTGTGGCTCTACTTGTCGTACCAACAGACCGCCGTAATCAAACCGCAGAGATCGTGCACGTGTCTCGCATGAAGCCTTTCAGGGGACGTCCACTGACACATTAACTTCCTATGACAAGGTTGGCCGCCTCGATGTGGGGGAAATGGCGAGTGCATTTGTTATGCACTTCTAATATTTATTATTTATTTATACATACTGCAGACCACGTCGGGGTCCTTGCAGGAGGGGCATACGTAATTGTCAACAAAACTAAAGCATACATATGTATATACATACACAAATAAACATACAAATATATATCCATTTACATACACATATACACACACATACACATATATAACATTATATATACATACACATATATATATATAAACATACATAAAAATATACATACATATATACATACACATATACACACATATATGCATTACCATAATCATCTACATCCATCTGGGTCACGTCCTCATCTTCACTGGGTGTTACCACAATCATCATCGCTGTGCGCGCTCGGTGTCAGACTACCTGTTCATAGCTGAGCCCTTGGGCTGAATAAACACTGTCTCAACCCAGACGCCATAGTATAAACAGTGCATGCATAGTCGTCTCAAACAGCCGTTGCAACGTGGCCTGGACCTTATCGATTCCTTTCTCGCTACTGCTAGCCTGTCTCCTGCACCAGAGAAATGTGAACTACTTTTACTAAACCGGTCTGCGTACCAGCGCTCCCACAACACCCTCACCTATCGACATCTTTCTAGCTCTCTAATCCCCACTATCCTGCAATGCAAAGTTCTTGGCTTCCCTTTGCACGCGGCGAAAAACGCCCAGGCCCTACGTCACGCTGAGAGGACTTGTCACTAGGCGACTCACCTCCTGCGACGTGGTGTCACTCGGCAGTCGGGACTTCATGAGACTCATGCGTGCCGGGTTGCACATGCGCTCGCCCTTAACAAGCTCTTGTTCTTTGTACCCTACGTTTAATTCACCCAAACGCAAATCAACACACTTTAAAGAGCTCTATTAGGCCTCTACAAGGCAGCTCTAAACCTCTCTGTCACTACCTCTACCACTAAGCTCTTTGCCGCAGGCCTCTTTCATCCATAACGTTCTCTTATTTCTCTACACCATGACTATCACATTACCCGTCTCTCTCTTACTCGTCAATGCCAATGGCTATTGGCCCAAGCCTGTATCCTTCACATTCCCGATTCCGTTCCTACCTTGCTTTCTGCCACTAGCATCGCTGCTTTAACCTTCGCATCCTTCCCCTCCCATCCAATATGTCTCCCGTTCTTCACGCCGGCTGGCGTCATGCGGCAGCACAACATCAATTTCCTCGTCTCTCTACACATGAAGTTGCCTACACGGATGCATCATACATGGCTCCTCGGGGCTCGTGTGGCTACGTCATCTACCATTCACATCTTTCGGCACCTGACACGCACACCAGCGGGTCATACTTGCACCCGCCAAATGTACTTTCACTCGAGGTCCTTTCCATGGTCCACGCCATGCAGTTATTTTCCTCCCTCCCTTCTCTCCCCCAGTACACGATTTATTCCGACTCTCACGCCGCCATTCGTCACATACAGAACAACACGTTGCCGCCTGCTCTTCAACAGGAGGACGAGCGAGCGGCCTTGCTCTCCAAACCTCCACTATCTTCCTCCGCTGGATTTCTGGTCATTCAGGTATGAACGGCAATGAGCTAGCTCATCAGCTTGCCCACGATATATTGCACCGGGCACCGTTAATTCCCTGGCTCACACATTCGGAAGACAGAGAGAGCTCCGCGAATAACGATGGGCAGATCTCCTTGCGTTACACCATGAAGGAGGAATATTTCCAGCTCTGGCTCGACAAGCGTCTTCACCCATCCTTCACCCATCACTCACTGCGCTCGAGCATCGAACCCTACGGCAAATAAAATGAATTGCGTGATAACCCCCTCTCACTTTTTCATTTATAAAATAGGTCTAACCGCTGCTGTCCCAATTGCCCCTCCCCATATGCCGACCTGTCACACTGCCAATTTTACTGCCAAACTGCTCGGCAATCTAGCTTTTACCCTCCCCCCTTTCAATCAATCACCTCCTGGCTCGACTGGATCAGCGCCGAAGGAGAAAAACAACAGCGTCGACTGGTCGCACAGGCGGTCGAAATGCTCGGCCTGTAAATTGTGGCTGAATAAAAGTCTATTACTACTACTACAGCCGTCACGTGAAACTCGCAGTGAAGTGCTTATCCGCTAAAGCTTATTTACCTTGCAGTGTCAAGGGCCCTCGCTGGTACACGCGCTAAATATCAGCTTACCACTTCTGGTGTTTCTAATACCCATGTTGCTGCTAGAATCGTTATGCGACAGTACATGAAGATGAACTCAGTTGAAAGGGACTGCGAGGATTTTGAAACGCGTTGAGCTCCATTGCCAACCAAGCGTTGTCATTCATATTTAAAGTATGGGTGTGCGTATGACATTGGTATTGGTACATATCTTAAGCGTCACTTTGTAACGTTTCGCTGAATAGAAAAATACGACACAGCCACCTTTCTTCTGCATGTATTTGCATAACATCGGTCCCCCGAGTACTTGGGGTCTACCAAATTATTTGTATACGCGCCGCTGACAATCCACCCACGCTAGTGTGGGGCATAGCTACCACCTATAGCCCGAACTTTATGTTCATGAAACGAATCTCACTGCATTGATTGCTTGTTTTCAGAACCGTGTTCACTCCATCAATGTTCATCGCCCTTGGGCAGCTCGGCTACCCAATAAGGACGTACGAAGACTGCTACGCGATTCCTGCGGTTATCGACAGTAAAATACCTCCAAATATCGAACTTGGCATAGACACCACTTACGGAATCGCTTTCGTACGTATTCGCTCGTATTACTTACTATAGTGCAAGCAGTCTTCGGGATAAATTTATGTATAACCTAGTCTGCATAAGAGAAAAAAACAACAACTGTAAAGTAAGTATAAATGAACAGGAGAGTGGCTAACTGCACGAGCGCGCTTATCTTTCTGGTGCTTCCGGCTTTGACAAAGACAGGCCTGCATGCTAAAGCGTCGACTATATCATTAACACCCCATGATCGGGAACTTACCTCTACAAAAATGTGTTTTCCCACACCTTGGCCAGTTTTCAATAAACTGGAGAGAACATTCATTTAGGTATAAAAGGCAAGGCTGGCAGAGCGAGTATATTAAGTTGGCACTTTGATAAACGATTCAGTGCCCCGTGCGTACTTGGCCATAAATCCGTACGTATGTACAGCCGTCAGCACCATGTACAGCCATCAGCACCAGTTTGATTGACACTGACCCCACGTACGTTTGCATTCTGTTGCCAAGATGCTAACCATACATGGCCATATACTATCCAAGACTACCGAGATATGATCTCGGCTAAAGCGCCCGTCACTTCGAGGCTGACATCAATCAAACTAGCCCTGGCCACGCATCAAATTGTTCGTGTCAAGACGGCAGCACGTACGTACTTGATCTTTTAGTACTTACACCTACTTACAGGAGTTCTTCCCAAGAAAATGCAGCCAGGCTGCATACGGGAAGCATGTTGCATAAACATAGCATGTTGCATAAACGGGAAATAACAATGGTTTCAAAATCGTTGTCTAATCACAGTATTATCCATTATTTTCAAAGGGCTGGAAAATCTTATGTATAAGGAAATACATTTTCAGCGATAAACACTTCTTGCTTGTGTCAGAAATATTTCGTTTTCATCAAGATCTCTGACTTTCAATCGACCATGCTTCACTAGCACGAAAAAAAATCATCTTATAAGAGATTGCATAAAGGCACTTAGTATATATATATATATATATATATATATATATATATATATATATATATATATATATATATATATATATATATATACATATATATATATAAATTTTTAAAACGTGTGACAGAACACATCACGAAACTGTTTAATAAAGTACCAGGGCCCCGCTGCAGTGGTCTAGTGGCTAAGGTACTCGGCTGCTGAACCGCAGGTCGTGAGATCAAATCCCGGCTGCGGCGGCTGCATTTCTGATGGAGGCGGAAGTGTTGTAGGCCCGTGTGCTCAGATATGAGCGCAAGTTAAAGTACCCCTGGTGGTCCAAATTTCCGGAGTCCTCCTTTACGGTGTTTCTCATAATTATTTGGGAGTTTCGGGACGTTAAAATCCGCTAATCAATCAATAAAATACCAGGAGTTCAAAGTGTATATGCTTGCCCCGACGCGGCGGTCTAGTGGCTAAGGCTGCTGATCCGCAGGTCGCGGGATTGAATCCCGGTTGCGAAAGCTGCATTTTTCATGGAGGCGAAAATGCTGTAGGCCTGTGTGCTAAGATATAGGTTCTGCTCGTTCAACAACCCCATGTGGTCGAAATTTCCGAAGCCTACGGCATCTCTCATTATCATATGGCGATTTTGAGACGTTAAACCTCACATATCAATCAAAGTATATTTTCTTTTAAAGACAATAGTCTTTCTTGGGGACCTTCGACGCAAAAATTTTGTTTTGTCTGTTTGTCCCCCTTACGCTACTGGGTACGCGAAATTCCACTAGCCGCTGCCCCAAGCGGCCGAACCCATCCGCAGCACCCACCAATATAGCTCAAGCTTCAGCGTTCATACTTGTGCGATTGTCAATAAAAAGCAAATATTGCGCATATCTGAGGCACCACAACAACGCGTATATATTCTGTATCTGCGTCTATTACTAGAAAATGCATACATAAGTAATTATTATAACTGTAGCTTTTATCACGCGGCGCTGACCATGCTACGCTGGCACAAAAAGGGAAGTGTCTCCAACGCTTTGCTACGCCGACGCGGTGGTGGCACCTACACGTTGCCTTGCGTTCTACACCATATCACCTCTGTGACTGGCGCGCACGCCCGTCTCAGAGCCGCACGTTTCCTTTTTCCAAGATAACTGCCAGATAGTGCTCATGTATCACGTCTGAAGTGACTTGGTGTGCTTGTTCGCCTCCGCTGCACGCTCGAGGCACTCCAATGCAACGCCTCTAGAATAACATTCACCAATTTTCTTGTGCAGAACATCAAATAACCCTTTTGTTCAATCTCTCCAGACGCAACACTATCATCTTTGCCATCTTTGACATTTGCAGATTCACATGCAGATACGCGGGCATTTTTTAATTAGGCCCGGGTATGTCCACGAACTCCACTTGTGGAAATTGAGGTGATCAGGGGTACAAAAAAGTTAAATAAAAGAGATCACTCTACTGCAACCCAAAACACTAGTATTTATGTCATTGAATAACATTTATAGCATGTTGATTGATTGATTTGTGGGGTTTAACGTCCCAAAACCACTATTTGATTATGAGAGACGCCGTAGTGGAGGGCTCTGGAAATTTTGACCACCTGGGGTTCTTTAACGTGCACCCACATCTGAGTACACGGGCCTACAACATTTCCGCCTCCATCAGAAATGCAGCCGCCACAGCCGGGATTTAATCCCGCGACCAGCGGGTCAGCAGCCGAGTAGCTTAGCCACTAGACCACTCTGGCGGGGGATTTATAGCATGTTGAATATGTACTGTGTGCGAGTGAAGGTGAGAGTCGCGAGTTATTGGTGTTTCACGTCACAGCCTCATTAAAAGAAATTTTCGTTATGCGAAGCATTTTGTTAATTTATTTGTTGCACGAAAACCTCTGAACTGCTCACTGACAGCAGCATGTTGTCATTGAAACAGGCAGTGGTGTATGTACACAGTTTAGCTTGGAAGATGTCTTCTGGTAGGCCTATCTTCTGTGGTATGCGGCTTCAAATTTTGATTGCCTTTCGAACGATCACACATGCCAAGGGGTCAGCATTTGCGCAAAGCTCCTCGCTACAGTGATCCGCTGTTGCGTACGGCAGTTAGTACATGAAGAGAATGTAAGCGTAGGCACATGTGACAAGTTACCAATGTCCTCTCGGCCGGTCAAATCAAAAGTCGACACACGCAACCAAAGAACACTCATCGATGGTGGCAGATGTTATAAGATAATGATGTGGGCAGAGAATCCGCACTCCAGTGCACCTGCCTAATAATGACTTGAAAAGCTAGTGATCTTTGTCTCAACTACTAAAACAGCATGACTGTTCATACTCGAGTTACGTGGTTTTTATTCAAATATTGAGTAACAACTGTGCCACAAGTAAATGAAACTGTTTTATTCCAGGTAACGCTTAATTCATGCTGCTACATAAGCCTATTTCGGTCAGGCACAAGTCTTATCGAAACACTTTACTTATCAACACGTTAATACCTGAAAAGTGTCAAAATGCATGGGTTCCACAGCAACGCAAAGCTTTAACCACTGCCTCGTGGACTCGATGACTCGACGCAGTATTTTTAAAAGAATACTCGCGACGACAGATGTTATCCAGTCCTTCATTTCATGAGCATCACTGCGTTCTGTTACATAAACTAAATTTTTAACCAAGCCCCAAACAAGAAAGTCGAGTTGAGAAAAAATATGAGATCTTGGGAAATACATATCGTTTGTGCGTGCACAATCCAGTGTTGTGGGAAACACCTACTCAACCAGTTCTTAGGTCTCATAGAGAATTGTGGTTTCGTTCTGAAACCATACTGCCCCGAGTCATTCAGGAAAAGACTGCTGACAGTTATCAACGACACCACCTAATATTTCTTGTTTCTTTATCTTTCTGTTCAAATTGTCCTGAAAGAGTGAAGTCCAATGTTCCTATCTTCAATGATGCCACACCACACCACACACACTTCAGTGAACTTGATGATTCTCGTGGTGCTTCGAACCATGTGGATTTTCTTTCGCCCAATATTGGGTGTTCTTAAGATCAACTTTCCTGGCGACAAAATCAAACTTCATCAAGCCAAATTATTTTGTGCAAAAAGTTCGTTTTACAAAATGTTCTGATGAGGCCCCAACTGTAGAAAAGAATTCGGATTCAGATGTCTGCCTATTTAGACCCTTATGAAGGCACACGCGAAATGAGTGGAAGTTGTTCTATGTTAGCACATCAGAGTCTGTTCTGAAGAGGCCGCCACGTTGATCGGTAATCCGTGGGATGCTCAGCTCTGGTATTGAGCTTTACTATGCTACACCGTCTATTTCACTGTTTTCATCCACGACTTCTTTCGTGATGAAAGTGGACGGAGCCTGTTGTGCAAAGCAGTAGAAGCCGGTTCATGAAAGTGAACCTTGATGAAAGGGGACTGCGCGAATAGGAAATTGCGTTGAGTTCTATTGCCAACAAAACATTGTCATTCATTCCAGTTACTGCGAGTACCTCTATTTTTTCTTTGGTAGAATACCTCACGCCAGAAGCAGCCATATAGACCGACATGATTCCACGCGGATTTCAATCGCACTCCTTAAATGCCGCAACGTTGTGATTCGGAAAGCACCCAAGTACAGGACGGTCACACTGACTAGTTCTCAAGATGTCCCCGTTTAAACTAAAGTGATAAAAACGTGGCGAAAATCAATCGAGAATTATTGGGTTCATCAGTATTCTGTATACGGCTCATAGAGCAACACACTGTCACATATTGATTTTGCCCGCGAAGAGGGCAAGGGTAGCTGTTATTATCTCTGCCTACGCTCCAAGCCTCTTCACAGGTTAAGTACCATATGCAACAGGAACCTCACTATAAATGGAGCTTTGCGCTGACCCTTATTTTTGCATGCGTAATCATGCAAATACAAACATTGAAGCCGGTTATCTCACAGCACAGGCGTGTAGAAAAAAACGTTTAAAGTGAAACTGTCTACAAATAGAACTGCATACATTTTTAATACAAGCATGCCAACTTTCTGTAGCCAGCAAAAGCCTATTCAATGTTTTCGTTGATTGCGTTGCTGAAAGCTATATTGATCATCTTCATTTGTCTCCCCTAATCACAAAGCTCTCCCTGAACACTTTTCGCGCAAGTGGTCTTCGCGTGCCTTTCGAGTGCCTAAATAAATTAATTGCACTTCTTCAGCCGAAGAGGATCATGTGTGGATCTGAAACAGTGAGAATATGGTAAAAGGAACTAAGAAAAAGCTGTCGAGGGGGACATAAGCAAGTGCACAAACATTCAGAACATCAGCCTCACTAACGCTGCTGGTGACCTACCACAAGGACGACAGCGTGGAAAAGAACATGATGAACGAATTGAAACGCATCGTGAACCATCGTCTCGAGAACGCGACTCAGCGTTATTTCCACGCATTCCGAGAAGTGGTTGACCTCAAAGTTGACTTTATTGTCTCTGTGCTGTACAAAAAATTCCTTTATGCAGAGACATGTAACGAACGTGATCTCGTGCTAACGAAAGCAGATGTTTTTTTGTCTCACGCAAACGTGGAACACCGGAAGACTGACGATTTACGGCGAGGAAGTCATCGTATGTAACAAGCAGCATTTCGTTGCCTTCGCCACCGAATGTAGAGAGAGAATGAGAGAATAGTAGAGGAGGAGTGTGGGAGGTAGATGCACATGTGCAGTGGGGGTGTGGTCTCTTGTACTAAGGGTCGTTTGGTTACCATTGCTGTCAGCTCGGGAGAAAGAATGAGGGGGATCCGTACGGAAGAGGGCGCGCATGCCATGCCAGGGTGTGGGCGTAGCACAGCAAAGGACAGACAAACAATCCATCATAGGCTGCATCGCATCTTATCGTGCCGAGGCCCTTATCTAGAGCACGCACGTGAAGCAAGGGGAGGAGAGCACATGCGCATTGCACATGCTTGGGTTGAGCGTCCGCACAAATTAAAAATGGCACCGTATCTGCATGTTAATCTGCAATCGTCGTCGAAATACGATAGCCTTGCGTCTAGAGAGATTGAACAAAACGTGTATTTGATGTTGCGCGCAAGAAAAACGGTGAATGGCATTCTGGAGGCGCTGCATTAGAGTGCCTCGAGCGTGCAGCGTAGGCAAATGTTAAGAATAATTTGGAAGAGCGGCGAAGAAGAGGCAGACGACTAGATCGTGCTTGAATAGCGTGCGCGCATTCCATTTGTTTTTTTTTAGTTTTTGACCCAGCGTCTAACAAACAAGAGGTTCTCTACTACGGCTCCACTTCCCAGTTTTCAACGTCAAGGTGCCATGATCAAAATTCAACTGAGCAGTTCAAGACCCCTAACGTTGAGGCGAGTTCCCTGAAGAGGACGGCTGATCGACGCTATCAACGCGGTGACGCCGGGCGACGAGCGAACGATCACCGTCATTCAATTCGCGACGTGAAGACATGGAAAGGTTACGACGGGAACGCTCGGTGGTTTGAGCGGTGGTCATCAGGATCACAACAATGAGACGACTCTAATGCAAATGGAACCAACGCCGACCAGTGAGCTAAGGAATCTTCTCAACCTGTTGAAAATAAAAGAGGCTCTGTTAACGAACAATGTTATCTAGGTAGTAGAGTATGTGGCTGAAGATAATCTAGAGGATGATATTCAAGGCATTGGGCAATACCAAGATTCTATCGTCCTAGCGAAGTCCCGCCCTGAACGTATTTTATCTGCACCTCAAATCGTAGCTAGGCACGCATCTCATCAAGACGCTCCTCCAACCCGTGCACAGATTAAGCTTCCTAACCTTGATATGCCGATGTTTCTTGGTGACCCCATTAAAAGGCCTGAATTTTATTTATTTATTTATTTATTTATTCATTTATTTATTTATAATACCCTCAGGGCCAGAAAGGCATTAAAGAGGGGAGTGGGTAAATACATGAAAAATACAAATTAAACAGCAATAAATACAAATAAAACGATAAAATAAAATACAGATATTATTAACATTTCTGCAGAATGTATATAAATAGTTATTTCCAAATATACAAAAACAGAAGCAGTAAGCATAGGTAACAGATTTTCTTGGTTATACAATGTTAGCTAATGTTTCGTGAAAAAGTTTGAAGTCAGTTATGGTTGCGACATTCGAGGGATTGCGGTTCCAATCATGAGATGTGCGGGGAATGAATGACTGAAAGAAATACCTAGTGTGACATGATGCGATTCCTACCTTATTGCGATGATCAACACGGTTTGAGATGTACAGAGGCTGGAGTATCAGGTCATTATGAAGTGTAGAGTGATAGAAAATTTTATGAAACAGTGAAAGACGGGCGATTTTTCGTTGATGACCCAATGAAATAAGTGATAAATTATTTTTTATTGAAGTCTTACTTGCAGTGCGGTTGTAGTTAGAGAGGATGAACCTAGCAGAGTTATTTTGTACAAGTTCAAGAGAGGTGATGAGATTAGCATGACTGGGATCCCATATGGCGAATGCATATTCGAGTTTGGGGCGTATGAGAGACTTATAGAGTACTAGTTTCAAAGAAGAGGGTGCTTTGGAGAAGTTACGTCGTAAGTAGCCGAGCATGCGATTAGCATTGTTAATCACGTACTCTACAGGAGTTGTCCACCTTAAGTTATTCGTGATGTGCACGCCAAGATATTTATAAGACAAGACGAAATCTAAATGAACGTTATTTAGGTGTTAGGTGTTATGATTCGAGTTAGTTCTTGATACGTTCATTATCTTACATTTCTTAATATTAGGTTTTGTTAATAATATGTTCTAATAGCCAGATTTTCACCAACTAGCTATATTATTTAGGACAGTTTGAAGTGTTTAAGTATCATCAACATTGCTAATTTCGCGGTAAATAACACAGTCATCAGCGAACAGATGTATGTTAGAAGCTATTGAAGAAGTTAGATCATTAATATATACAAGAAATAATAAAGGTCCCAACACTAAACCTTGAGGCACACCGGATTGTATTACAGTGAGCGGTGAATGACGGTCGTTCGCAGTTACGAATTGGAAACGATTAGAGAAAAAATGTTCTATCTATTTAAGAAGTTTAGTGTCGATATTTAGCAAGCTTAGTTTTAAGAACAATAATTTATGGCAAACCGTGTCAAATGCTTTGCTAAAATCCAAAAAATACTGTCAGCGCAAGATGATCGATCCAGGATTTGATGCAGATTATGAGTAAACGAAGCAAGCTGTGTCTCGCAGGAGTACTGTTTTCTAAAACCATTTTGCGCTTTAGCAAAGTATGAGTTTGACTCTAGAAAGTTAGCAAGGTTCGAGAAAATTACATGTTCTAATAATTTAGAACAATTACTTGTTAGTGATATGGTTCGGTAATTAAGAGGCGAGTTTCTGGGGCCAGATTTATGGATTGAAACCAACTTCCCTATTTTCCATTCCTTTGGAAGTTGACTAGTACTCAATAACTGTTGAAATATTTGACTTAGTATCATTGAACTAACTACGTTAGTGCTTCGAAGAAATTTGCTACTAATGCCATCATAGCCAGTAGCGGAGTGGAATGGTAGCTTATCTATTAGTATCATTATTCCAGGTACCTAAATAACTACTGGATCCATGGGCATGTAATTATAGTGGTGCGCATAAGGGAGTATGATGTTGGCGGATTCAGAGTACTGGCTTGAAAATGAATCATTAATAGCTGATGCGCACATGTTTTCGGGGATATTATTTCCAGATGAATCTTCTAGTGATATAGTGCTGTTAGTGGTTGGGTTAATCATTTGCCAAAACTTTCTAGGGTTATCTTTCAGTGCTTCAGGTAGTGTTTCAGTTTCAGTTTCAGTTTTATTGAGCATTTTCTTCACAGAGTTGCGAAAAAGAAAACGCAAGGATAAGAGCAAAAAGCTGCTATGTTAGCAGCTTGACGAGGCTCCTACCCCTTTTCACTTGGCATTACAAAAATCCGCAGAGCACAAAACATGAAAAAACAATTTGACGTCGATTTTCAAAACTTCAAGAATTTAGGAAATAAAAAGAAAATGCATCAAAATTACATCAGCTTCAGGTGTACATAAAATAAGCAAACCACAAAGAGAGAAAAACAACAAAAAACAAAAGAAAACAGCGTGCGGTCAATCATGAAACAATGCACACGTTGCTAAACGGCTACCAAAGTATTACAAAATGATTATACAACGTTTACAACACTGGGTATGCGAAAAGCACAAAATTTAATGCACAAGGCAAACACTGACGAGTGAAATGTTGCCCGGTTTACTCGTAAAAAAAGCAACGAAAAAAATGCCAAAGAAAGGAAACATCATAGGATGCCATGTTACACACGAGCACTATTATAGTGTGTTTCTTTTACATATAGTATGTAGCCGGACTACTAGAAGAAGCTAAACTACACGCCGCCGTTTTGGATGAGAAGGTTCTTAAGTTGTTTTTTATGTATATTAAAGATGTCGATGTTTTTATTTTCAAACACGTTAAAACAAGCTGGAATACAGTGTTCAAGTCTTCTCAAACCGTGATTAGTTCGCGAATAAGGAACGAACCAGGAAGGCCATTTCCGAATGTCATAATAGGATTGTGTATTTTCTTTGGGGTTACACAGTTTAAGAAAACAAGCGTTGTTTGATAGCAAGCTTTGTTTGTATTTCATAATAAGGTTAAAGCTGTGTATGTGATCGATGGGTAAAATCTTATATTCTCTGAATAAATGACTTGTATGTGCGTCGTATGGTACGTTTGCAATATGACGAATCGCTTTTTTCTGCAGTAAAAATATTTTGTTCCGATTTGCTTTAGATATATCTGCCCACACTAGACTACAATAGTTTATGTGAGATGAAAATAACGTATTATAGAGTAAAATTTTAATGTTTGCTGGAAGTATCTGTCGAAATTTAGAGAGAGCACCACACGTCCAATCTATATTTCTAGTTAATTTATTGACGTGTTCGTCCCAACTAAGATTTTCATTAAAAATTACTCCTAATGACGATACTTCTTTGACAACCTCAATTTTTTTCGGGCCCGAGATATATATCCAAACCATGACAGACAGCCTTCTGAACCGGTGCGAATACCACAGATTTGGATTTTTTTGTGTTGATCAATAAATAATTTGCAGTACTCCATATGAAGATGTCGTTAAGAATGTTGTTGGTTGAGTCTGCAAGCTTACCTAAATCATTACCATGAAAAAGTATAATAGTTTCATCTGCATAAATTGTGAAGTCCACATATTTGCTGACACTTGTTATGTCGTTTATATAAATATTAAACAGTAGAGGCCCTAACATGCTGCCCTGAGGTACACCTGACGTTATGGTTAGTAGGGAGAATTGGCTGTCATTTATAACTACAGATTGCTTTCTTTGTCATAAATAAGATTTCAGAAAGTCAAGTGGGGTTCCCCGAAAACCATAATGACGCAATTTGGCATAGAGTACTTCGTGGTTGATTCTATCGAACGCTTTGAAATAGTGAATAAAAACACCCAGTGTTAACAGTTTCTTTTCAAATGAGTTAGATATGAGTTCTTTTTGTGTGAGGAGAGCCAGTTCCGTGGACATGCCCCGTCGAAAGCAAATTGATGCGGTGATACTATAGAGTACTTTTCACAAAAAGACATGACACGTTAATTTGTGATTTTCTCTAGCCCTTTAGATGTAACAGAAAGTAAGGAGATCGGACGATAATTAGAAAAGATATTTTGGTCACCAGATTTGTATAAGAGACTAACTATCGCATGCTTCATTCTTTCTGGGAAAACTCCTGTAGATAAGCAGATAATAAACAGATGGGTAAGAACAGGTAACAAAAGATCAAGTGCTGCTTTAATAGGCTTAATTTGTAGGTCATCTATGTCCCGAGCAGTAGTGTTTTTAGTGACATAAATACAGACAATACTTCTTCAGGAGTTGTGTTTAAAAAATATGCAATGCTCATGTTTGGCACACCTAGAAAGTCCCTGTAATCATTATTACAGGCACGAGAAGGGTTTGATAAATCAGAGGACGCCAGCGTTGTGAAGTACACGTTAAATTTATTAGCAAGTTCTTGACCTTTTGCTATCTTGTGATCTATGTATAACTCAAGCGCGTTGTCTCGAGAGCAACTTCTAATTAGAAGCTTATTTATTTCTCGCCAAAGCACGTCGTCACGAGTGCTAACCCTCTTAAAGAGAGCTTCATAGTACGCATCCTTAGTTTTTCTCAGGTGCTCCGTTACAAAATTTTTATACCGCTTGAATTCCGAAAGATTGTTATGGTGTCTTGTTTTCACAAATTTCGCGTACAGTAGATTTTTCTTCTTAATCATTTGCAGACATTCTCGCGTCATCCATTGTTTCCGACCTTTCTTTAGGGCTTCGATAGTTTCATATTTGAAACACGTATGGTAAGTTTTTCTTAACAGGCACATGAATATTTCATACGCCTCATTAGCGTTAACTGATTTATAAACAGGATCCCAACAAATCTACGCAATTTCACGCCAAAAAGTGTCTAATGCTTTATTACTAATTTCTTGTATTTTGTATGATTCTGGAGTTGATACTTTTGCACGATTAAGATACTCGATACGATTTTGAAACATGTATATGGGGTAGTGATCACTAATATCGGCAAGCCCCGCCGCGGTGGTCTAGTAGCTAAGGTACTCGGTTGCTGACCCGCAGGGCGCGGGTTTGAATCCCGGCTGCGGCGGCTGCATTTCCGATGGAGGCGGAAATGTTGTAGGCCCATGTGCTCAGATTTGGGTGCACGTTAAAGAACTCCAGGTGGTCTAAATTTCTGGAGCCCTCCACTACGGCGTCTCTCATAATCATATAGTGATTTTGGGACGTTAAACCCCACATATCAATCAACTAATATCGGCAATAACAGTTCCAGATACGGTTGAATCACTTATGTCATTTGTAAAAAGTAAGTCGATAAGGCTTCCAGTATCTGAAGTGACACGTGTAGGTTCATTAATAATATTAGCACACGCAAAGGAATCAAGTAGTAGTTGGAAGTTACCAGAGGTTTCAGTTTGGTGTAAAAGGTTTATGTTGCAGTTGCCCCCTATGATAATGTGCAACTTGTTAGTGCACGCATACGTAAGCAGATTTTCAAGAAATTGAAAAAACGCTTCTGTTTTTCCGTCAGGTGGACGATAAACTACCACATATACATACTTGTGACATGTTAGTGATAATGCCTCATAGTCTGGTGTAATTGCTGAAAAGTCTGAGAGAAGGCTGCAAACTAAATGGTCAGCAATTAGTTGCAACACACCTCCCCCTTGACGAGAGGGCCTCTTTAGAAAGAACGATTTATACGTTGGCAAGCATAGTACCTCGTCATTGCACGTGCACCAAGTTTCAGAAATCATGATGATGTCGAATTTAAACGAGAATTCATCGAGAAACGTAGTTATATCATCGTGTTTGTTGCGAGCTGAGCGAGCATTTAAGTGCATGATACTGCAATATCCACTAGTGTAAGGTATATTGACATCACGTGGTAATATCGCCATCTTAATAAAAGGAAAAAAGAAAAAGAAAAAAAAGGGCGCGCCGAAAAAACGAAAAGCGCTAATCAGATAAGCCTACGGCAGGCTAGATGCCCCGCGGCTGCTTGAAGTGGCCGCGTGCATCTTGTGCAAGTCGGGTTCACATGTGATTTGAACTGCACGAGATGTTTCCGTTTCACGCGCAAATATTTTCTCACCACTTGCCCACGCGAAGCGCCAGTTCATTTCCCGTTTCCGAGCAATCGTCATACCCAGCAATTTTTTCAGTTGGGGACAAAGGTGCTCATTTACGAAAACAGACTGTTTAGTTGTGAATCCCAGTTCCTCAGCTGCGAATCGAGTTCTCCTTGCTTTCTTAACGATGACATCCCTCTTAGCTCGGTGATTGAAAACAACCACGATGTTTTCGTTCAGGGGGGCATCACTGCCTGCTTTGCTACATAGATCGGGAACAGCACTTGCATGAGGGCATACCTCGTTGTTCTTTGCAACACCTGGGTCTGGTGCCGTGTTCTAGTTAGGTAGTTCTAGTAAGGTAGTTGTTTTTTGCAGTTTTTAGAGCTCCTAAGTAGGTGTTTGCAGCAGATTTGTAAGCTGTACAGCGCGAAGGTGAAGGCGAGCTATTAGCTAAACGAAAGAAACGCTTTTTTCGATTAGATAGGCGTTTTAGATGACTAGAATACCACGGCGCTTGGGGATTGGAAATGAGTGTGCGATTGGGGATGTGTACTTCTCTATCAATTTGTGGAATGTGCATGCGAACAGATCCCAGTTAGATTGAACGGAACGAGATTAAAAATCTCTAACAAAATCATCGTAAAAGTGAGTTAGCTCATTATTTATTGCTTCAAAGTTAGCTTTCCGGTAGTATCGTATGCGTTTCTGCTGTTTAGTCTTTTAACTAGGGCTAATATTGGTGACAAAGTTTAGCGAGACGTGGTCGCTGATTCCTGGTAAGTATGTAATGTCGGAGACAAGGTCAGTATGCGTTGCTAGTATTAGGTCGAGAGTGCTTGCTGTATTACTTGTAATTCTTGTGGCTTGAGTTACTAACTGATTCAAGCAATAAACAGAGCATGTATTCAGAAAATCTTCACTCTGCTGTGAAAAGGAAAATACGTAACGGCATTGTGTTCCACGTTATGTAGGAAAAGTTAAAATCTCCGAGTAAAAACATAGGTAAAGAAAGGAAACGAGAGCTTACTATGTTGATGGAGTCATGCAGTTCATTAACAAATGTGGATGGTGAGGAAGGTGACCTGTAGCAGGTACCTAGAACCAATTTACAGCTACTCAAATTTAGTAAAGCCCAGGTTATTTCTAGTAAACTGTTAACTTGGATTGGTGATGAAGGTTTTGCCGCGAACCATGCATTAGGTTTGTTTATTTGTGTTTTGTTTCTCCGGCCTGGCTGCGCCGGCCTGTGCTATCACTGTTTTCACAGCGTTTCGAACAAACGCTATCACAGCGTTTCGAACAAACTCTATCGAACAGCGCTTCAAGCGTTCCGAACCAACAGCGTTTCGAACAAACGCTATCACGGCGTTCTCGATACAATTCGACTATTCGAGAAACCCTCGCGCCGAGGGATATAAATTCCCGCACAGCCGATGCCGCGACATTCGATTGCCGAGGCTCACTAGCGTGCCCGTCGTTTTGCCGGCCGCTGCTTCGCCGCCTGTGTATTCTTTCAGTTGTTAGGGGAGCACAGATTCGCTCCAATAAACTTGTTTTCCTTATGGACAACTGTGTCGTCCTTTGCTGCGTGACATCTAGTGAAGGTGCGGGGTTCATGAACCCTAAGTCATTGCCAAGCCGACAAGCAAGCCCAACACGACAAGCACGCCCAACTAGTGTCAGCCGCCGACAGCAAGGCCTTCAGCCAGAGTTTGTACTGCTCCCGGATAAAAAAAGGAAAGAAGACGTAAAAACCACGATGATCAACACAGGCACCATGACCAGCGCTACCAACCCTCCCGTCGTTCTGCAACAACCTCGTGAGCCCCCATCATTCCGAGGATCTCCTGTTGAAGACCCGGAAGAGTGGCTGGAGAAGCTGGAGCGTGTCCGCATCTTTAACAGGCGGGATGACGAAGAAACGTTTCGTCATGTCTTCTTCTATTTGGAGGATGCAGCTCGAACGTGGTTTGAGAACCATGAAGGCTCCCTAACCGACTGGACTGTCTTTAAGAGCGAATTCCTCAAAACATTCGCTACGGTTGTGCGGAAAGAACGAGCCGCCCTTTTGTTGGAGACGCGAATGCAACACCCTAACGAAGGTGTTATACTGTTCGCTGAGGAGATGAAGATGCTGTTCCGGAGAGCTGACCCCGAAATGGCAGAAGAGAAGAAGGTGCGCTTTCTGATTAGGGGAGTTAAACAAGAGCTCTTCGCTGGACTCATCCGCAACCCCCTAAGACCGTCGCTGAGTTCGTCACCGAGGCTTCGATGATCGAGAGGACCTTGGTTATGCGTTCGCGGCAATGCGATAGACCACTCAACACCCTTGCGGTGAACCCGGTAAACGCCCCTGGATTGGCGATGGTAGACTTGCGGGAGACCAACCGCGGCGTCGTTCGCGAGCAACTGAGGAAATTGTTCCCAGCAACGCCGCAGCCCCAAGTCGCCTCCCTCATTGACGTCGTCCGCGAGGAGGTTCAGCAAGCACTGGGGAATTCCACGCCGTCGGAAGCATCTTGCAAACCACAAGCGATGACCTACTCCGCTGCTGCTCGTCGACCCCGACCCGTCCCAACCCGTTATCAAGAGGCGCCGCCATACCGCCGCCCAATGTCGCCCGCCCGACCCCCTGTAACCCGAAACCAGGCGCCCAGGAAGACCAAGGTGTGGCGAATGCCAGATAATCGTCCGCTGTGCTACCACTGCGGAGAGGCCGACCACGTCTATCGCCGCTGCCCGTACAAGAGGCTGGGTTTGCGTGAGTTCTCCGTCGACGCACCCCACCCGCGAGCCGGCCAGCGCCCATTTGAGATCGAAGAATACCTGTCGAACACCAGCCGTCGACCATCCCGTTTCAACCATTCGCCGTCGCCCTACCTGTACCAATCCCCCAACCGTCGCAGCAATGCTGACTTCGACCGTGGAAGGTCCCCCAGCCCACGAGGGCGAAACTAAAAGCAGCAACTTCTGGAGGTAAAGTTGCACAACGGCGAGAAAATGAAAATTCTCCAACGACGCAAGACCGTGATTCACGACATGCCCTGATCCTGACGACCCGAGGACACCCGGACGAGACCCCCGAAAACGACGACAGCTACGCTGCGCGACGCGTACCCGAAATGACGAAGCCTGCCGCTGAGAAGACGACGATGACGACGCATAGTGCCCGACCATCAACACGCGCAATCAGCGATACGATGCCTCGACGCACCCGAAATTCGAGGAAAGCGGCATCTGACGTCCAGTTGTCCATCGACGGCCTTGACGTAGTCACCCTCATCGACACGGGAGCCGACTACTCGGTCATGAGCGGGTCATTCGCGTCCAAGCTAAAGAAAGTTACGACCAGATGGGACGGTCCGCACATACGCACAGCAGGAGGCCACCTCGTGACCCCAAGTGGAATGTGCACATCGCGCGTCACCATAGACGGCACTACGTACCCTTCGGAGTTCGTCATTTTGCCTAACTGCTCCCGCGACGTAATTCTCGGAATGGACTTTTTGACGGACAATGGCGCAATAATTGATCTGCAGACCAGGTCGATAACGTTTTTTTTTTCGATCACTCCACGACGCCGCAGCCGAACCTCGGACACCGTGCTGCTGTAAGGATCGCCGACGATCACGTCACCCTGCCACCCCGCGCAAGCTTGATGATCGCCGTCTATTGTGAAGGTGCTGCTCCTGACGTCGACGCTATCGTGGAGACTGATCAAAGGTTGCTTCTAGACCGCGGTGTGTCTGTCGCAAGAGGCATTGCGCGGTTTAAGCAACGCAGATCCGAAGTTTTGGTCACCAATTTCACCGAGGAGTACCAACATCTAAACAAGGGCACTGCGATTGCGTTCCTTGAAGAAACGCAAGAAACGAGTCAAGTGATCGCGGTCGCCACCTTTGAACGCGCACGCGCAGATGCTTCCAGGCTACCACATCCTTTCGACGTGAACTCGGCGCTGTCGCGAGAAAATCGGGACAGATTACTGAAAATGCTCCGTCGCTACAGCGTGTGTTTATCCTCGAACTCGTAGACACGTCAGACACCTTTGTCAAAGCACCGGATAATAAGCGAATATGGAGCCCGACCTACCAGACACGCACCGTACCGCGTTTCTTCACACGAGCGCGAAGCCATCCGGACTCAAGTAGATGACAGGCTCAGTGACGACATAATACAGCCATCGAAAAGCCCGTGGGCTGCGCCGGTTGTAGTCGTGAAGAAAAAAGATGGCACTTTAAGATTCTGCGTTGACTACCGGAGACTAAACAAAATCACCAAAAAGGACGTGTACCCCCTGCCACGAATCGACGACGCCCTCGATCACCTCTGCCACGCCAAGTACTTCTCATCCATGGATCTGAAGACCGGCTACTGGCAAATTGAAGTGGGCGAGAGAGACCGACAGAAGACTGCATTTATAACCCCGGATGGTCTATACGAGTTCAAGGTGATGCCGTTTGGCTGTGCACGGCGCCCGCATCGTTTCAGAGTCATGGACACTGTGCTAGCAGGCCTGAACTGGCACACTTGCCTCGTATACCTAAACGACGTTGTCGTATTCGCCCGGACTTTCGACGAACACCTCACAAGGTTGGAATCTGTACTCGAGGCCATTCGTACGTCGGGGTTAACGCTGAAGCCTGAGAAGTGCCGTTTCGCGTACGAGGAACTCAAGTTCTTGGGTTACGTTGTGAACGCCGCGGGAGTCCTACCTGACCCGGCAAAAACATCAGCCATTGCGAACTTCCTAAGGCCGAAAGATAAGAAGGGTGTGCGAAGGTTTCTCGGACTGTGCGCATACTACTGGCACTTCGTCGCAAACTTCGCACGCATTGCAGAGCCACTCACGCGCCTGACGAAAGAAAGCACCCCTTTCAGCTGGGAAAATGACCAAGAGAAGGCATTCTGCGAGCTGCAACAACGCCTGCAAAACCCGCCCGTGCTCGCTCATTTCGACGAAAACGCCGAAACGGAAATGCACACGGGCGCCAGTGATATCGGTTTGGGTGCCATCCTCGTCCAGAAGCAAAGCGGTTACGTAAAGGTAATCACCTATGCAAGCCATGGTCTGTCGAAGGAGGAGAGAAACTACTCTGCCTCCGAGAAAGAGTGCCTGGCTATCATATGGGCCATTTCAAAATTTCGCCCATACGTCTATGGTAGACCGTTTAAGGTTGTGACAGACAATCGTGCGCTGCGTTGGCTCGCCAATTGGAAGGACACCTCTGGCCGTCTTGGGCGGTGGAGCTTGCGCCTGGAAGAGTTTGACGTTACAATATTCTACAAATCCGGCAGGAAACACTCCGACGCCGACTGCCTGTCCCGCGCCCCCATCGACCCACCACCACAGGACTCCGATAAAGACAGCGCGTTCTTCGGAGTCGTGGCAGAAAGCGACCTAGCCGCCCAGCGGCGTGCCGACTCTGACCTCCGCGCCATGATTGACTACCTCGAAGGACGCAAAGTCGCCGTGCCTAGGGCGTTCAAGCGCAGCTTACCAGCATTCAGCCTCAAAAACTCCATCCTAGTGAAGAAGAATTTCAACCCCAGAACGAGAACGAATTATCTACTTATCATCCCCGCAGACCATCGTGACGAAATTTTGGAAGCGTGCCACGACGACCCGTCTTCCGGACATCTCGGAACAGCTCGCACGATTACAAAAATCAAGGCGAAATACTTCTGGCCCCGCCTTACATCCGATGTCATCCACTACGTCCGGAGCTGCCCTGACTGCCAGCGACAAAAAACACAACCGACGAGACCCGCCGGGCTTCTGCAGCCGATCGCCGTCCCAACGAGGCCCTCCCAACAGATCGGAATGGACCTTCTGAGCCCGTTCCCTACATCCCGATCCGCGAACAAATGGATTGTCGTAGCGACAGACTACATGACGCGCTACGCAGAGACCACTGTTGCGAAGCGCACTTCTGACGACGTTATGAAGGGTGCCTCGAAATCTCACCGCTGCAACCACTGTTTCCAAAGACGGCGACGCCAACACGATCCCGAAGGCGCCACTGCTTCGAACTCCGCAGGGAAGGTCACCAGCCGTTTGGTAGCCTAGGTTTCTCAGCTCGCGACTGCTTCTGCGCAGAGCTGATAGACGAGCGGACGAGACGACGGTGAGTTAAATAAGGTTTATGTATAGCATATATACAGAGGCGTTACAAATTCGGCACTGGGGCCGACAAAGACTCGAACAGCCGAGCTGTCCTCTCTATCACATAGGTCTGCTCTCAAATGGGTCTCCTGTCAAAGGAGTCTTCCTCTCGACGCGCCGCAGTACTTCTTTTATATGCCTCGGGTCCAACCCAAATGTCCAACCAGAAGCGCCGCTGGTCGTCAGGTCAGACTCCTCCAATGGGGGTCGCTGCTGGGCCGCCTCATTCTTTCTCATCAAATCTGGAGAGGCTGCGCTGCAGGTGGCTGCACCCAAGGACGAGTGACGTCCCTAGGCAGCGCGTCAGCCCCCAGACAGGAAGACGCCGGTTGTTTACTCGACGGGCTCGCTTGCCGAGGTGACTCACTGCACGTGGGCGAAAGAAAGGCGCCGTCGAGTGTTGACGCCGTTGAGTTGTTCGCGTCAGGCGGGCTGGCCTTGACACAGATTGCCGTTTCCAGAGGCAAGGACGTTTCCTGCGGACTCGCAGGCATAACAGCACCCCCACCGCCAGGCAATGCGCCGAAAAGACGAGCTGCTTCCACGGGGCTTGGATGACAGGCGCGCTCGTTCGCCAGGTCCCTCCAGGTTCGCCTCGAGGGCCATGGGGAGAATGCAGCTCCAGACTCCATTCCGGGAACACATTCCATTCTTGAGGACGGATCCCAGCTCCACTGGCTTGTCGCCACAACTTCTCGACCAGCTTTGCTCGTCTCTTCTGACAATCTTTGGTTTCAGCACTTGTCGATGGTTCTGCAACTTGCCAAGAACGGTTCGACAACAGACAACACACGACATAAGCAAGTGCCCTCAGTCATCCGACAGAACACCAGACCAAGTATAGTACAACATATACCTAGCTACGTGTCTATCGGAATTTTGTTCTTTCGACATCAAGAGGAACATGTGGGACACAAGACTCTTAAATGACAACTCAATTTTTTCCCACGTACAACAACGTAACGAATTAGAATACAACATAAAGTTGGCTCGTTGAGATCACTCTGAACGAGAGCGCTCAGCAAAGGTCGTGATGAGGTCAAAATTTTGCCCCGAATCACCAGCGAGGAACCGAAAGGTTGAGAGGGTACTAGCTAGAACGCACTGCTCAATGCACCTGCATTAGCGTTAGGCTCCCCCCCCCTCCTTTTTTTTTAGCGAACGTCAAAGTTGTGCAATTGGAGCATCATGCTCCACCTCAGTAACCGGCCACTTTTAGGCGACGATACTTATGCGGTACCAAGAGCGGCTCACACTTGCGACGTTGCACAGGGGAACAACGATACGGCTTGCTACGGATTGACTCCTCACCGCTTAGCTCGATAATCATGTTCGATCACCCTCGTGTTTCCGGGGTGGTCCGAAAACGCGTCTCCAAACTCGGAAACAATCTTTCTCAGGTCCTCCTTCCGGACTTCACTTAACCTAGGCTCTAGGCTTATCTGCTCCCAGATTACTTTCGATCCCCCTTCTATTACCTCACAAGAACTAAAAATTTCTGCTTCCTCTTCCTCTGAAGCATTCAACAGCTGATTTACGACCGCTTGATGTTGAACGTAGGGTTTTATCAAGTTGTAAATTTTGTTCTGCCGCCTTCCTAATTTCACTTCATAATTCGTATCGGGAAGCTTCGATATTACATTGGCAGGCCCTTCCCAATCAACCTCAAGGTTGTTCCTTTTGGACGGCTGCAGCAGCATTACCTGACTTCCTACTTCAAAAGCGCGCTTTTTCCCCGATTTGTCGTTATACTCCTTCGACAACACTTGTGCAGCTTTCATGTCGCTTTCCACTAGCTGTTTAATCGAGAGGTCCTCATGCTGCTTTCGAATGAGCGTCTCTCGATCAGCCCTCGGCAGCTCGCTCCCACTTTCCGCTACAGGCAAGAGCGTTGCAGCATTCTCGCTCTGATTCAACGGCGCTCCCCCAACGCATACCGCGCCGGCCACTTCGGCGACGGGCCGCTCGCGTGACTGCTCACATGACTCACGCGGAAAATTTCCTCTCTGAGGTTCCGTCGACCCGCCGACAAGGTCACTTGAGAGTTCACCGCATTGAGCAAGATCAAGCTTCTGCGAAAGCTTCCGCGCTCTCGATCGCGTGAGGGCCATGTACGCTAAGTTGGGGAAGAACGATTTACCCTGCTCTTTGAAAACCTGCTCTGAGTTGTTGGAGAAAAGGTAAGGAAAACAATCGTTTAGCGCGGCAGACACAGCCCCTTCGGTGCAAAGCATACCGAACGGGCATTCAATGACAACCGTGGCGATTGGTAAGCAAACACCCTGCTCCTCGTCGACTTGCCTGATCCACGCGCATTCTCCTGTAAAGTCATCCGGAGACACCAATGAAGCATGGACAACATCCATGGTTGCCGCTGAGTCTCTAAATGCTCGGCACGTTTTCCCATTCACCCTAATTTCTTGGAGATACGGCTCCAACAACCGCATGTTTTTTTCTGATTCTCGGATTGTTGCGAAAGCAAACTTTTCCTGACAGTTTATTGCGATGTGTCCTTCCTTTTTGCAGTTGTAGCAGATTAGCGGTTTCCGTTTGTTTTCTGATTCTAGGATAGTTGCAAACTTTTGCTGACAGTTTATCGCGATGTGCACTTCCTTTTTGCAGTTGTAGCAGATTAGCGGCTTCCGTGATTCAAACGCCCGTGTGGTAGAAACCTCACTCGATTTCTCCGCTTCCGTTTGCCCTTCCCCTACAGTGTCATGCGTAAAAGACGGGTCCTTCTTGAAATTACGGTGCGCAGCGGGTTTCCGTTGATCAGGTTTCCTTGAAAAGTCCTTTTTCGTTTCATCCTTTTCAACGCGCACTGCCCTGCTATGCAACTTTCGGCGAGTATAATACGCCTCAGCTAACTCTGCTGCCTTGTTTAGCTGTACTTCACCAAGTCTGCCCTGCAGCCAAAGTTTGACATCCTCCTCGATGTAGCGGTAGAATTGCTCCAACGCAACGCATTCCACCACTTTATCGCGGTCGTCATAAACACCTTCGCCGTTGAGCCATTCAATTAAATCGGCTTTAAGACGAAACGCGAAGTCAACGTATGACTCATTCCTCTTTTTAGCATACCGGAACCTTTGCCTGAAAGCCTCGGGTGGCAGCTTTTAACGTCTCAAGAGCACTTCCTTAACCTCGTCATAGCCCTCGAACGCTTCCCTCGACAAGGAAGCTATCGCGTCGGACACTTCGCTGGGAAGAAGAGCTAACAGGTTCCGCGCGCAAAGAGACCGCTCCAAAGCGTTTCGCTCACAGACGTGTTCAAACTTTTCGCCATGTCCTCGCCTACTGCGAACGGTGGCAGTTGGTCCCGAATTCTGAAACCGCTGACCGGAATTGTCGGAGAAGCTACGCTAGGCGCCTGAGAGCACTGTGGGATTGCCAATTCTATTCGTTTCAACTCGAGGCGCTCCTGTCTCTCGGCCTCCTCGCGCTCGCGACGTTCTCGCCTTTCAGCTTCTTCACAAACTTCTCGCCTTTCAGCTTCTTCACGTTCGCGAGCTCCTCGCCTTTCAGCCTCCTCGCGGCGTGCTTTGATATCCACCCAGGCCTCATCGACTTCCTTAGCCGATACTCCCTCATCCTTCATGATCTCAAGGATCGCTTGCTTTCGTTTCGCACGGCCCAAAGTAACGCCGAGTTCCTCACAAATTTCGATGAGTTCCTTAACTCTAAGGTTCTCCATCGTTCACACCAGCCTGTTGCTGTTTGCCCCTGTTAACAATTTACTTGCCGTACCCACTATAAGTCAACTAGCAAGACGCGCAAGCAAATTTTAACACTCCCGTGTTTACACCCTCCGCATTAACTTTGGTTTCAAAGCGCTTCGACTTGGCTTGAAACAATCAAAGCTCACTTCAATGCTTCACACAGCCCTTTTCTAAACTAATACAACCTGAGCTAGAGTAGTCTGGTGAACTGAGGGGAGAACATCAGGCACTCACCGCATCGATGTCGCTGACGCCGGCCGATCTCGCAGCTGCCAACCACTGTTGCGAACGCTGCCACCAACGACGTTACGAAGGGCACCTCGACATCTCACCGCTGCAACCACTGTTTCGAAAGACGGCGACGCCAACACGGTCTTGAAGGCGCCACTGCTTCGAACTCCGCAGGGAAGGTCACCAGCCGTTTGGTAGAGTAGGTTTCTCAGCTCGCGACTGCTTCGGTGCAGAGCTGATAGACGAGCGGACGAGACGACGGTGAGTTACACAAGGTTTATGGACAGCATATATACAGAGGCGTTACAAATTCGGCACTAGGGCCGACAAAGACTCGAAGAGCCGAGCTCTCCTCTCTAACAGATAGGTCGGCTCTCAAATGGGTCTCCTGTAAAAGGGGTCTCCCTCTCGACGCGCCGCAGGGCTTCTTTTATATGCCCCGGGTCCAACCCAAATGTCCAACCAGAAGCGCTGCTGGTCGTCAAGTCAGACTCCTCTAATGGGGGTCGCCGCTGGGCCGGGTCATTCTTTCTCATCGAATCTGGAGAGGCTGCGCTGCAGGTGGCTGCACCCAAGGACGAGTGACGTCGCTAGGCATTGCGTCAGCTGCCAGACAGGAAGACGCCGGTTGTTTACTCGACGGGCTCGCTTGCCGAGGTGACTCACTGCACGTGGGCGACAGAAAGGTGCCGTCGAGTGTTGACGCCGTTGAGTTGTTCGCGTCAGGCCAGCTGGCCTTGACACAGATTGCCTTTTCCAGAGGCACAGACGTTTGCTGCGGACTCGCATACATAACACCACCGCTCTTCCTAGGGGAACTGCACAAGAAGTTGCAAAGTTCTTTATTAACCAAAATGTGCTGCGACATGGAGCCCCTGAGGTCCTAATCACGGACCGCGGAACGACCTTCACTGCGGAGCTCATGCAAAGAATCTCACGGTACAGCAACACAGATTACCGAAGAACGACGGCGTACCACCCCCAAACGAACGGACTAACGGAACGGCTGAATGAGACAATCGCGGATATGCTGTCTATGTACGTCGACGTTGAACATAGGACGTGGGAAGAAGTCCTCCCGTACGTCACATTTGCGTACAACACGGCTATCTAAGAAACCACGCAGATGACACCGTTCGAGCTCGTCTACGGAAGACGGCTGACTACGATTCTCGACGCCATGCTTCCGCACGTAGAAGACGGCGACCTCAACGCCGACGTCCAAGGATACTTCCAACGTGTGGAGGAGGCCCACCAGCTCACTCAAGTTCGTATAACGAACCAGCAACTGGTGGATGCCGGACGCTACAATCTCCGACGCCGAGACGCCGAGTACCATCCTGGAGATCGTGTGTGGGTTTGGACTCCCATTCGACGACGTCGACTCAGTGAGAAACTTCTACGACGCTATTTGGGACCCTACCGGATTCTACGACGTGTTGGCGAACTAACGTACGAAGTGATCCCCGATGGTGACTCCCGTACATCACGACGACGCACGCGGCCCAAAGTCGTCCATGTGACTCGCCTAAAACCTTTCTACGGACGATGACGAACTTTTATTTTAATTTATTTGGACTGTCCCTTATGTAAGCATCAGGTCGATGCACTCTTAGAGGGGGGGGGGGGGTAATGCCGCGAACCATGCATTGGGTTTGTTTATTTGTGTTTTGTTTTTTTCGGCCTGGCTGCGCCGGCCTGTGCTATCACTGTTTTCACAGCGTTTCGAACAAACGCTATCACAGCGTTTCAAACTAACGCTATCACGGCGTTCTCGATACAATTCGACTATTCGAGAAACCCTCACGCTGAGGGATATAAATTCCCGCACAGCCGATGCCGCGACATTCGATTGCCGACGCTTACTAGCGTGTCCGTCGTTTTGCCGGCCGCCGCTTCGCCGCCTGTGTATTCTTTCAGTTGTTAGGGAAGCAAAGGTTCGCTCCAATAAACTGGTTTTCCTTATAGACAGCTGTGTCGTCCTTAGCTGCGTGACAGTATGTTCTTCGAGACCGCAAGTAGTACGCCTCCTCCTCTGTGCTCAGTGCGGTCGCAGCGATATACTATAAAGTTGTTTGCCTCGTGAAATATTTCTGAGTCTGTTGTTTGTGCGGAAAGCCACGTTTCAGTTAAAGCTACTATTTTTGCATCGCATGTATCTATAATGGATGAGAGGGCACAACGTTTATTGAGAACACTTCCGGCGTTAGCAAAGAACACAGATACCGGATGCGATTGACGAGGCGATGATATGCCACTACCCCTCCTTTCTCCCTACAGTGAGGCATTTCGCCCAGTGGAGTCTCCGCGACCTGAATGGTTGCCACGCAATCGTATTTCTTCAACACGATCAAGTTCAAAGTTGTCGTAGAAACGTTTATTATTCATGAGCAATTTGTTATAGCGCAGTTTTGGCTGCGGGCGCCCAGGATAGCTCTTTGCGAATTCAATTAGTTTTTGGCGAGAAGTGCGGGTACGTTGACAAAAATCTTCCGTCACTGAAATGTTCTTTTGTTTCAGCTAGTTACGAAGCGACAAAACTTTTTCTCTGGTCTTGTAGTTGAAAAATTTAGATAATATGGGGCGGCATTTGGCAGGTGCAAATAGGCCAAGTCGGTGTTCGCGATCAATTGACTTTGAGCAGAAAGATTCAAGTACTTCATTTATCGCTGCTGATAGCTTAGCTTCAGTTTCGTTCCAGGTTTCTTTAGCGTCAGCTATACCATGAAAGATTTGGTTGTCACGCCTAGATCTGTCCCCAATCTGATCAAAGCGTGTTTGATAGTTATTACTTCGGTGCGTTAGACCGGATATCGACGCGTGTATTTCTGATAAATCTTTGCCAAGTTGATCAGAGTCCTTCGATTTTTCTTCGAGTTCGTCTAGTCTTTTTTCTATGCTGGGTATTTTTGTTTCCATGTTTTTTGCCCCGTTTTTAATTGCTTTAACGTCAGCAGCTAGTTCGGTTTGCACTTTTGAACTTAGGAGTAAACGGCTGTGTATATCTTTGAGTAGTGTAAACATCGCTTTAATCTGCTCGGCTGTATTTTCTGGTAACGAATCAATATCAAGTAGGTTTTCAGAGTGCGTGTTAGGTCTCGGGTTAGTTTGAATATCTCCAGATTGTAGGAGCAAAAAAATCATGGAAAAACTGTCGCATACAACTTCGTACAGCACTTTTGGGCACGGAGACAGCAGAAAAAACGGGTCGTCCGATTTTTTAGCGTATAAAGAAAACTTTGTACGCACCTGCACGATGAAAAACCGGTGGTTAGAAGCCATGCAAAGCGCACTAATTCCGTGCCCACTGAAAGGCAAATCGATGCGCCGTGTGCTTAAATAGACCACGGGAGGAGTTGGCGACGTCGATGTGGCTGGAAACCCGAAGTAGAGTCCATCTGTCGCAGTGAAATTGTAGAAAATTTCATCGCCACCCCTGTTGTCTGGTCCGTACGAGGGTGGCAACTTCATCACTATATCCCACGAACACACGAGTGCCGCCGACGACCACGCAATCAGGAACGTCAGTAGATTCTGCATGATGAAAAACTGGTGGTAAGAAGCCATGCAAAGTGCACTGTTTCCGTGCCTACTCATATTGAATCAACTATTCAATACCATATTGATCAATACCATATTGAATCAATGACCATATTGAATCAACTATTCACCAAAACGGGCACCTCGCTGACGTAGACAAACTGAAATAGCTCCGGAGCTACCTGTCGGGTAGAGCGGAAGGTACCAGTAGCGGCTTGGCTACAACCGACGAATGGTATAGCTCAGCTATAGATCTTTGTTACAAGCTGCCACTCTAGCGTCGCCAGCGCGAAGTCGGCGACGGGAATGACAGCAGGTTGGTTCGTTCCGTACGCAAGCAGAGACAGTGAGGAGATCAGAGACGTGTCAAAAGAAAACAAACTTTACTCTAGTGATATTGCAGCAACAGGATCTAATAAAACATTTCAATACAACTAACAAAATACATCATCACTTGATACAACTAAAAACATATAAAAACAATAAATCAGCTTACGCGAGAAAAATAGTACAAACTACACAAACTAACACCAATAGACTACGGGGTAGAAAGAAAGTTCGAAGATATAAACAGGTGAAGGCATACGTGTGATGATGTCACAGAACGAGCGCTAAACAAGAGCGCGCCGCCAAATCCTTGCGACAACGGGCGGCAGAAACGCCGCGAGGTAAAAAGAAAAAAAAAGAAAGCAAACATCCAGGGCTCCCGGGCGCGCGCACTCCCCGCAGAAGCACGGCTTCGCAGACGATCCTCCTCACCCCACATCGGCGGCTCAGCAAGACCGCGATTTTTCTAGAACGAAGGAGGCGGGGTCAGACCGAGTGAATCATCCTCCGGAGAGGGCAGTCGAACCGTCTCGTGCCTCTCCCCAGCCTTCGCTGCGTATCGCGCCGACGAAATGACGAGAAACATCTGGAAAGTCGCGCGCAAGGTATTTAACCGAGCAGCCGAGACAAGAAATAAGGAGGAGACGGAAGTGAGCGCCAGAGTGCGTAGAGAGTCCGCCGTGTAGTCGGCGAAGTTTTTGGTCCGTAGGGACGGCTCGAGCTACAGGCAAGAGCGTGGGTTTACCGCTATCGAGCGAAGACGCGGGCAACAGCTGCGTGTGTGAAGCCGACGGATTTCCGGCGAAGAAGTTTGAAGCTTGGAGAGTGGCCATTTGAGGACGCGAGGTTTCCTGGAAGAGAAACTTCGAGAACTACGGAACGACAACAACGCTGGACTTTGAGTGAGTGATTCTCGGAAGAGTATCATTCAGACTTTTGTTCCAAGGACTTTGGACTGAATAGGTTTTCTATCTCTTTAGTCCTTAAGTGTCTTGGTTGTTCAATGCATGCGACTGCATTGTAGTGCGTATTGTTGTCTGTGTCAGTTGTTTTGAGTGTGGCTGATTGTACTGTGTAGTACGTTGTCTGATGGGTGACGTATTGTATGTAACTATTGTGGAGTGTGCATTTTTGTGTATTATTTTCGATCTGCCATTAATGAGAATATAATTTGTTTGTTTATCAACTCTCGGCTCTGTCTTGTTCTTTGGGCCACAGCCGGCGTCCGCTGGCGCACCAATAAGGACCACTTCTAAATTGTCCACGCTTTCGCGGTGCGGTTCAGGGGGCCGATACTTCGGCTCTTGGAATTAGCCCGGCGATCGCCTCCCTAATAAACGGGACATGTGTGACAATTAATCTGGCGTCCGCGAGACAGGACCTTTTGGTGCACAGTGTGTCCAAAGTAGTGAGAAAGAGCCTCGAGTGTTTGATAGTGCTATCGGAAGGATTTTGTGGGTTGTTCAGTGTTCTCGTTAACGAGTGAAGGGGAGTGCTCGGATAGACTGATCTAGGCAGATACTTTTTGCACGTGGCAAGGTTTTAGTTGCGAGTTGCGAGACACAATGGATGTCGAAAAGTTAGTTGCTCTTGGTGAAAAGCTGGGTCTTTCTGGCGTCGAACTACGGAAGTGGGTCACCCAGAAGGAAAAAGAAGGAAAAGAGTGAGCCAAAGAAGAAAAAGCAGCCGAGCTGGAAAAAGAGAGGTTGGCGGTCGAAAGAGCCAAAGCAGAAAAAGAAGCTGAGTTGGAGAGAGAAAGGCTGGCCGCTGAAAGGGCGAGAGAAGAAAGAGAAGCAAAGGAGCGACAGCTGAAAGAAGAAAGAGAGGCAAAAGAGCGACAGCTGAAGGAAGAAAGAGAGCAGCAATTGAAGTTGGAGCTGGAGAGAGAGAAGTTGGCAGCCGAAAGGGCGAGAGAAGAAAGAGAAGCGAGGGAGCGACAGCTGAAAGAAGAAAGAGAGGAAAGGGAGCGGCAGCGACAGCAGGAGATAGAACTCGAGCGGCTCCGTTTGCAACAGCGAAGTGAAACTCCGGTCCAAGCTAGAGTTGAAATCAGCGAACGAGAGGATCACGGCTTCCGCTTGAACCCAAGCAAGCTGCTCGTAGCGTTTGATGAAAGGAAGGACGACCTAGACGCGTACCTCCACCGATTTGAGACGATTGCGAAGAGCCAGAATTGGCCGGAACATCAATGGGCAACTGCTTTGAGTACTTGCTTGAGTGGTGAAGCGCTCAGTGTGTACGGTAGGCTGACGCCGACCGATGCAGCCAACTATGCAAAGGTGAAAGCTGCTTTGTTGAAGCGATTTAGATTCACTGTGGAAGGATTCCGGGACAGATTTAGGACAGGAAAGCCAGCTGATGGTGAGACGGCTACGCAGTATGCCGCCCGACTTTGCCATTATTTCGACAGATGGATTGAACTTTCAGGGACAGCACAGGAGTACGATGAGCTTAGAGAGCTGCTAATTAAAGAACAATTTCTTACTAGTTGCCACCCAAGCCTGTCGCTGTATTTGAAAGAGAGGAAGGCGGAGTCATTTGAAGGAATGCTTGAATTGGCTGATCAATTCTTAGAAGCGCAAGGAGGAACTAATTTGGCCAAGATCAAGAAGGATTGTCCCGATGATTCGAAGAAATTGGCTCCTGAAGAAAAGAAGCGTGCACCAGAGAGCATGCAGAGATGTTTTCTGTGTAACCGAGTGGGTCATCGCCCGAAAAACTGTCGAACGATCTTTACGAGCCCTACGGCAGTAAAATGTTTTAAGTGTGGTCAGACTGGGCACAAAGCAGACGCTTGTCGGAACGGAGTGAGTCAAACTCACCAGGTATCTTGTGTGCAAGCGGCACCGAAATCTGATAATAATGCCGTCACTGATGGATTCGTAGAGTTGAAGAGTGGGGAGAAAATTCCTATTGTGGGGGCTGTAATGTCAAAACAGCCAACCGGTGTTACGAAGGGAATGCCAACGCTTCCTGAAAGGATTGCAGGCAAGAAGATTACGGTTCTAAGAGACACCGGTAGCTCCACGGTTATCGTGAGGAGAAATTTGGTACGGGAAAGAGAGTTGACAGGCAGAACGAAACCGGTTTGCCTAATTGATTGTACGGTCCGGATGCTTCCCGAAGCAGAAATTGAGGTTGAAACCCCGTACTTCAGCGGGAAGGTTACTGCGTTATGCATGACGACCCCCCTTTACGACCTTGTCATCGGAAACATCGACGGGGCGCGAGGGCCGAATGATCCAGAATGTTTGGGAGAAGACCCGAAGATAGAGCCCTCGCCAACACAACGGCCGCGAGATACAGTGGAGGAGCATCCCGTGACGGATCTCACTAGAGCCCAAGGCGAAGCCGCGGCGCAAGAGACAGCGAAGGAGAAGACGATCGTGTCGAATAAGTTCACGGGTCGAGCAACCGGACTTAAGTCGGCACGACCTCAACCGACCGACAGTGTAAAGAAGACGGAGTTGGCCATGCGGGAAAAATGTAGAGGCATGATCAAGCGGGTAAATAAACAGACAGGACCCGTCGAATGTAATGACGCGTTAACGGTGTCGGAAGAGACAACGATGGCTGAGACGACGCCTCAGATATCGTCGTTGGAAAGGGCTCGCCGAAAAAGAACGTGGAAGCACAAGAAGAGATCGAGCGAGCACCGCAAAAAGGGGCGCAAGCGCTGTTCGAAGTACTCAAGATAGGTGCTGAGGTGGAATCAGAATGTGTTCGGCAGGGCTGAGTGACATATGTTGTGTTAAGGTTCTTGTTATCCTGTGTCTCAAGTGTATGTCGAGTGAGTCAGTGTTCTGTGCGATGGTGCGATGTATAGTGTTGTATAATTGTTGTATAGACAGAACTTTGTACGTTTGTATTGTTTAGAATGTGTGATGAAGTGTTGTAGGCATGTACCTGTGGCTATATTTCATGTGTTGTGGAATTGAACTACAATGTAAGATTGTATTGAGTGACATATTGTGAATGTGAAGTGTCATGAGCGACAGATTGTGTTACAGTCTGTGAGAAAGTGTGGTGACTGTTCGCGCTCGTTTGTGTGGTTTTGAATATTATGAGATAATATTCTTAAAGTAGGGGGCAGTGTCACAGAACGAGCGCTAAACAAGAGCGCACCGCCAAATCCTTGCGACAACGGGCGGCAGAAACGCCGCGAGGTAAAAAGAAAAAAAAAGAAAGCAAACATCCAGGGCTCTCGGGCGCGCGCACTCCCCGCAGAAGCACGGCTTCGCAGACGATCCTCCTCACCCCACATCGGCGGCACAGCAAGACCGCGATTTTTCTAGAACGAAGGAGGCGGGGTCAGACCGAGTGAATCATCCTCCGGAGAGGGCAGTCGAACCGTCTCGTGCCTCTCCCCAGCCTTCGCTGCGTATCGCGCCGACGAAATGACGAGAAACATCTGGAAAGTCGCGCGCAAGGTATTTAACCGAGCAGCCGAGACGAGAAATCAGGAGGAGACGGAAGTGAGCGCCAGAGTGCGTAGAGAGTCCGCCGTGTAGTCGGCGAAGTTTTTGGTCCGTAGGGACGGCTCGAGCTACAGGCAAGAGCGTGGGTTTACCGCTATCGAGCGAAGACGCGGGCAACAGCTGCGTGTGTGAAGCCGACGGATTTCCGGCGAAGAAGTTTGAAGCTTGGAGAGTGGCCATTTGAGGACGCGAGGTTTCCTGGAAGAGAAACTTCGAGAACTACGGAACGACAACAACGCTGGACTTTGAGTGAGTGATTCTCGGAAGAGTATTATTCAGACTTTTGTTCCAAGGACTTTGGACTGAATAGGTTTTCTATCTCTTTAGTCCTTAAGTGTCTTGGTTGTTCAATGCATGCGACTGCATTGTAGTGCGTATTGTTGTCTGTGTCAGTTGTTTTGAGTGTGGCTGATTGTACTGTGTAGTACGTTGTCTGATGGGTGACGTATTGTATGTAACTATTGTGGAGTGTGCATTTTTGTGTATTATTTTCGATCTGCCATTATTGAGAATATAATTTGTTTGTTTATCAACTCTCGGCTCTGTCTTGTTCTTTGGGCCACAGCCGGCGTCCGCTGGCGCACCAATAAGGACCACTTCTAAATTGTCCACGCTTTCGTGGTGCGGTTCGGGGGGCCGATACTTCGGCTCTTGGAATTAGTCCGGCGATCGCCTCCCTAATAAACGGGACATGTGTGACAGATGACCGGCAGCGTTGCGTCCCCGACGATCGGATGCGAGAAGTCGAAGAAAGTTCTGGCACGACTGCGATGTCGGTGGTGTTGCAACGCTGGTGGCTCCGGGAGGCTAGTGGTTGCAGGGGACTTCGAGCAGGTTGAGCTAACTCGAGGCGAAGTCCCGATGTCTACGTTGCAGGCGTGAATATCGTGTCACAACTACACGAACGGCTAAGTTTAGGTGGCCAGCCAATACAGAGCCACACTAAAAACTTCTAGGAGATGCTTCTTAATCTGTTTCTACACCATGTTGGTCAGCGACTAGTCTGCCTAGCAGGGCAAAATCCTGCGCTTAAATCCCCCTCGTGTCTCCTCGCTCTCTTCCTTGGGGACAAGAGACCTCTACATGGGTCCAATCATGCGCGTTTAATTGATGGAAACTCCGCCCCAAAAATATTTGGACCACACCTCTTTTTAATTGGGAGAGGGCCCTCAACTAGCGAGAGTGACAACCTGTCGGGTTGTTGTCATACGGCTTGACCACCAGAGCGTTTCCCACGCTTTTCCCCGTGGGAACGGTCAATCGTTTGGCTCTCAGCCGGTGCGTCTCCTAGTCTAATCTTTGTTCGGGGTATACCGTGGCCTTCTACGACTTTGCACACGCCGCCGCAGTTACAAAAGAATCAACCTTTGGCGGCGACGTTCTAAGAAGAGCTTTCCATTCTGCACGTTCAGTGGGGAAGTACGGCGCCCGCTAATTGCCGTGACGCGGTGTCGTCAAAAATGGCCGTCTGTGACATTGCCCCCCACTTTCAGAATGTTATTCCTAACATTTGTTCACACGGAGGGGAAGTTTTCGACAACAAGGAACAAAACAACACCAACAAGGGAGACATGAGGGCTGTCCCTCTCATAAACAACATAAATAGGCAGAGTGCATCAACGTAACAACAAAAGGAAAAACAAACAATTGTTAGAGTACCAGCTTCAGTTACACGCAACAATATCAATTCGCTATACAAACAAGAAAAGAAAATAGCCGTGTACGGCAGCCATCAATACAGAATACACTGCACAATTGTATACTACGAAACAAAACGGAACCGGTGCGCTCCTCTACTGTAGTGCAATCCTTCAATGTGCATTACAGCAAGTAAAAACAACCAATGCACCAAGCAAAAAGAAATAACTCTAAATACACTTCTTATACAATGAAATAGGCACATACAAACAGAAAACAACCGACGAAAGGAAAAAAGATAACATGCTCATAGACCTCAATTCTTAATGCGCGCAACGACAACTGTACCGGGTCACGCCAATCTTAATTTACGAAATCATTCGGTTTATGCTAACATCTTCCTCAAATGCTCATTCATGCCACATCCCCATGGCAGTGGAGGCATACGATGCCACACTAAAGCTTTGAAACAACTAGAAAAATGAAACATTTTCTCGTTTTTTACCTTATTCAAATTTTCGCACTCATGATGAAGCTAATTTGATGCTAACTTTCAGCCTTTGGCTTGGCGGTTTTCCTTCTGAACAATTTACACCGCATCACGTAACTTGCAAAAATTATGACTGAAGTCTGCATCTGCAAAGCAACACTAAGTAACCATACTTAGCACGCACGTGCAACAATTCTTCAAACTGACCGCCCCCCTTTTCTGAATTAGATTCGCTTGAATCGCACACGATGGGGTCGCGTTCCCGGCGGCTTTCGAGCACGCCAGAGGTTACAAAAAGCACGAACGCCTGGCTGTGTCCTGCTGTCACGCCGAATTCTGCATTTCGGCCGGCTCCCTTCAGGAATGTGCAAGGAACGCCAGAAACAGGGGGAAGCCTGGGTAATAGTGTCTTTGTGGTCGCCCCCACGCAGTACTTAGCTGTTGTGCCTTTTCGACTTTGAACCTTCGGGCAAGGCCGCTTTCCCGAAGTCGTCCAAATGAACCGCGCTTTTCGTTCGGGTGCCGCATCTCCTTTTCCCCCTCTACACCTGGCTTGCCGCTTGTGCCTCCATGAACGCCACCATTGACGTTTCTTGAAACGCATAAATGGCCTATCCTGTCGTCTTTATCGAGATGGAGTGGGATCTGCCCTAGGCTCATACAGTGCGGTGCGCTTCCGCTTCTTTCGTTTTCAGCGATGTTTGCTCGCCCCCTTTCTCTCGATGTCATCATCATGTCGCTTCGGGACCTCAGAAGTTGGGAAGCTCGTTGGAGTTGGCGCTAGGTCTTGACGGACTGTCGGTCCAAATTAGCTTTGTCAACACTGATGAAGCCATTAACTGGGCCCTCTCCGACGGCATCGCTGCATTCCTGAAGCGTCGCGTCCTCGCTCTGGCTCAGCACTGTGCTAATAGTGCCTACATTTGACGATGTCTAAACGTACTCTTGAGGCACGAAGGAGGTTTCCAGCATCTTACTGAGCCCATTAGGGCTGCTGGCACTCTCCTCATCCACGCAAGGAGCGTCTTTCGACATCGTCTCTACCTCCAGACCGGCCAAGGCCTCGTTCTCAGCATACTCTACCTTGGTGCATTCTAGAATACGCGGGCCCTTTTCTGGCGCGATCTCTGGTTCTAGCGCTTCGTGCCACACTTTAACGTCCAGCGCTTTCCGACGCCCCTCACTTTCAGACTGTTGTCTTTCTGTTTCGCGCTTTCTTTCAGACTCTTGTCTGAGCTGCTCTTCTTTTGTCCAGACAGAAGTTCCGAATGTCCGGAACATCTCTGCTTTAACTACCTCGTAGTTGTTCGCGTTCTGCTGAAGAGTCGCGCAACAGCTTCATTTTCCTCGCAAGGTAGAACCGTGAGTAGCCCTTGACACCACGTGTCTTGCTCAAATGACAGTTCCTCGCCGGCATCGCCGTGCTCACTGCTAGATCGACTCACCCTGCTACCCTCACTGAGGCGAATCTTTAATTGCAGTAACTGCACTTCCCGTTCTCCGGCTTCCCTTGCCGCTTCCCTTGCCGCTTCTCGTTCTTTCGCCCTTTCCTTGCGCTCTCTCTTCCTTTCTTCCCTTGCTGCTTCTCGTTCTTTCGCCCTTGTTTCGCGCTCTCTCTCCCTTTCTTTTTCTCTTTTCTCCCGAGCCCGTGCCCACTCTTCTCTGGCTAACGCCTGCGCCTGTTCCTGCTGCTCCTTAACCCATTGTCTCATTTCGGCGCCCTCAAGGCCTAACTGTTTACCGTGAGTGATCCACTTATCAAAATTCATACACTGCATACTGCAACTGTCACTATAACGCCACTATAAAACCAGCGCAATCATATGCAGGATGCAACCACTTCAAATGTGCGGCTCTATCACCACGCTGTCCGCACGGTTCTCGTTCACCCCTCACTGTCTTACTCTTGTACGAAACGTCCTGTCTCGCACACGCCAGTTTTGTTACAAGCTGCAACTCTAGCGTCGCCAGCGCGAAGTCGGCGATGGGAATGACAGCAGGTTGGTTCGTTCCGTACGCAAGCAGAGACAGTGAAGAGATCAGAGACGTGAGAAAACAAAACAAACTTTACTCTAGTGATATTGCAGCACACGGGATCTAATACAACACTTCAATACAACTAACAAAATACATGATCAGTTGATACAACTAAAAAACATAAAAACAATAAATCAGCTTACGCGAGAGAACTAGTACAAACTACACAAACTAACACCAATAGACTACGGGGTAGAAAGTTCGAAGATATAAACAGGTGAAGGCATACGTGGGATGACCGGCAGCATTGCGTCCCCGACAATCGGATGCGAGAAGTCGAAGAGAGTTCTGGCACGACTGCGATGTCGGCGGTGTTGCAACGCTGGTGGCTTCGGGAGGCTAGTGCTTGCAGGTGACTTCGAGCAGGTTGAGCTAACTCGAGGCGAAGTCCCGATGTCTACGTTGCAGACGTTAATATCGCGTCACAACTAGACGAACGGCTAAGTTTAGGCGGCCAGCTGATACAGAGCCACACTAAAAACTTCTAGAACAGATGCTGGTTGATTTGTTTCTACACCATGTTGGTCAGCGACTAGTCTGCCTAGCAGGGCAAAATCCTGCGCTTAAATCCCCCTCGTGCCTCCTCGCTCTCTTCCTTGGGGACAAGAGACCTCTACATGGGTCCAATCATGCGCGTTTAATTGATGGAAACTCCGTCCCAAAAATAGTTTGACCCCACCCCTTTTTAATTGGGAGAGGACCCTCAACTAGCGAGAGTGACAACCTGTCGGGTTGTTGTCATACGGCTTGGCCACCAGAGCATTTCCCACGCTTTTCCCCGTGGGAACGGTCCACCGCTTGGCTCTCAGCCGGTGCGTCTCGTAGTCTAATCCTTGTTCGGGGTATATCGTGGCCTTCTACGACCTTGCAGACGCCGCCGCAGTTACAAAAGGATCAACCTTCGGCGGCGACGTTCTAAGAAAAGCACTCCATTCTGCACTTCTCGGCTCCCTTTCATGCGCCCGCCGTTCTCACGTTCAGTAGGGGAGTACGGCGCCCGTTAATTGCCGTGACGCGGTGTCGCCAAAAATGGCCGTCCGTGACAACCTTCTACAAGAAAAATTTGTCCATAAATCACTGATTGTGAATGACCACATACGCTGACTTCTCAACCTTCGTAAAGTACGTTCATGGGAATATTTTGAATGGCTGCAAAGGCTCTACGACGAGGTGCAAACTCGCGTGAAATCACTTCGTAACCTTGGTGTCGAAGAGAGAATGTATGGAGTGCTGCTCAAGACGCCATTAATACAGAATCTCCCGCAAGAATTTGCACTTCGTTATATTCAGTGCACTTTGTCTTCGAAAAATACAAGTGGTACTGCAAGCCCACCAGAAGAATTGTCTATTCTTCTAGATTTCTTGAGCCTGGAAGTGAGAATCCGGGAGCAGGCGCTGCTGATGACGGTTGATCATCGAGAACGAGTCCTAACCAGCAAATCGAAATTTAAAGAAGATAACCGAGGCACAGCGTCTCATAAAAAAGACGTTCTCTACTACGGCTCCGCTTCCTGGGTTTCAACCGCGAACGAGCGTATCAAGTCATGTCACACGAGAGACATGAGTGCTATGTAGTGGTTTTCTTGGAAAACAAAGCATGCGGCCCTGAGACGGGCGCGCATACTTGTCTGAAAGGTGATATGGTGTAGCACGCAAGGCGACGGGTAGGCGCCACCACGGTGTCTTCTTAGCAAAGCATTGGCAACACTTCTCTTTTCGTGCCCGCGTTGCATGATCAGCGCCTAGTGAAAAACGCTAAGGTCCTTAAGATTACTTACGTATGCCTTTTCTAGTAAAAGACGCACACACAGAATATATAGAGCTGTTTTGATGCTGCACATGTCCGCGATAATTGCTTTTTATTTAATTTACAATCACACAAGTATGAACGCGGAATCTTGAGCAACATTGGTGGGTGCTGCGGATGGGGTCGGCCGTTTGGGATATCCTCTGATGCCGTTTAAAAAGCCCAGTACTGTAAGGTGGACAAACAGACCAACGGACAGACAGACAGACCAACAGTTTTGCGTTGAAGGTCCCCAAAAAAGACTATAACCTTTAAAAGCCACAGAGGCGCAAAAGCGGCGGGCCGATAAAGAGGGATGTGCGACAAGCCTGGGGACTTTTCGGCAGCAGGCGAGTGATGTGATGCGCTGTCAGTCGCAGTGAGCGCGAGCAGTCTTGCCTCCGTGCGTGCTACAGAGCAGAGAAAAAAAACAGAGGCACGCTGGTTCGGAGCGTCCACTAAGGCGAGTCGATGGCTCGTATCCCACGGCGAATTGCGTGTGAGTTTCTTTTCCAGCTGTCATGTTTCGCGCTGGTTTTCCTGCCATTGTGTTCCGCGCTGTCTGTGCTATTGATCGCCAATCTGCGCAGTTTGTTCGATAGAGGTTTTTGGTTCTCCTGTGTGCGCTAGTGCTGGGTTGTGTCAGTTCGGAAGGCTGGCTGTGATTCTGTGAGTCGTGAATTAAAAGCGGTTCTTGTTGTCACCATTACTGGCTCGTGTCCAGTAAATTTATGCTGACTGTCCCCCCCCCCCCCGCCCGCACTAAGCGGAGGTGGGGCCTTCATCTGGCGCCCAATGTGGTTTTGGTTTCGCATGCAGTTAACCTTCCTTCCGGTCTTTCGAACGTGGCTTGCGCAGCTTTGATTCCTTTCGCTGCAGTTCGCTATCGTAGCACAAGAACTGGGTATGTGGACACCGCACACCGAGGGACGGACGAAGCCTCCATTACAGGCTGCATCGCATTTAAATAATAATATTATTATTGTTTATTTCAACCAATATAGTGTTTATGGAGGGCGTGGGAATAAAAGCTGCAGGCCGCCTAACTAAGTACCCACCCGCCAATTACATCAGGCAGAGGTAATGGTGGTGACAAAATACATTTATTAGTCGCAATAACTCGCCTTCGTTACACAAATATAACTGGACGCACATGTACTGGAGAGATTTAAAATGGAGACATTACATGTTGTGTACACTTTATATAACAGATGTATGAATGAGCGTGGTTGCAAAAATTTTGTGCAAATAAGGCAGCAGAGAACATTATGAGCAGGATAGACACTACGGCATTGTAACACTGCAAAGTAGACATAAGGAGGTAATGGCTAATGATGTGCCGAAACAATTAAAACTAACCATAAACCCGCGAAGCTCTCCTAGTGTATTATTTTGGATTTCATTGCCTGTGAAATGGAGTTTATATGTAACTATAACTGATAAAGCACTCGTTAAAAGGCATAATTTGTCCTACTGTGAAGTACCCAAAGAAGCTCAATACGATTTTAGTATTGTGAGTGGTAAGTTCGCACATCAGCTAACTCTGATAATTGTAGAGGAACGTTATTTTTGGGGTTATTTTATAGTATCAGTGTTGATATTTGTATGAGTTGAGACACTTAATATTACTATGTTCAATAAACAGATTATTAATGTTATGTCTGTATGGAAGATTATGAATTAAACAAATTATTTTAATTTGTAGTACAGAAAGCTTTTGTGGATTACTTTTTGTCATCGTGGCGCACACCTAGATATGTACAGTTTTTTAAATGAGAAAGAAAAAAATTGGCCTCGTATCTGCATGTTAATCTACAAATGTCGTCGAAAAATGATAGTCTTGCGTGTGGAGAGACTCAACCAGACATTTATTTGATGTTCTGCGCAAGAAAATCGCTGAATGGTATTCTGGAGGGGCTGCGTTAGAGTGCCTCGAGCATGCTGCAGAGGCGAACGAGCGCATCAAGTCGCGTACCACGGGAGACATGAGCGCCATCTGACAGTTTTTTAAACAAAGCACGTGGTTCTGAGATGGGTGTGTGCGCCCATCTCAAAAGTGATAAGGTGTAGAACGCAAGGTGACGGGTAGGGGCCACCACCATCTCGTCTTAGAAAAGCGTTGGAAACACTCCCCGTTCCGTGCATGCTTTGCATGGTCAGCGCATCTTGAAAAGCGCTACTGTCCTTAAAATTACTTATGTATGGCATTTCTAGTCAAAGACGCACATGAAGATTATAAACGTGTTGTTATGGTGCCCCGGACATATGATTGCTTTTTAATTGACAATTGTACAAGCATGAACGCTCAATCTTCAGCAACAATGGAGGCCGCTGCGAATGGTGTCGGCCGTTTCAAGTACTTGATGCCGTTAAGAGTGGACAAACAAACACATGTACAGACAGACAGGCAAACAGGCCGAAATTTTTGCGTCGAAGATCCCCAAGAAGTACTATCGTCTTTCTTGGGAAAAAAGCAAGGTATATTGCAAGCTTTGCTTTTAATGGTAGCAGCGATCTACGGCGCGAGTGTATGCCAACAGCTTTAGAGGCCTTCAGTAGAACAATATTTACATGAATATGGCAATAAAAGCTACGCACCTCTTAACGCAGCATCCTTCTCGCTATCTTTTCGCTTGGCGTGACATGGCTGCCCATTGCACACCACAATCCCACAAGCCACAGTACCAGCAATCATTCGAGGCATACGTCATTGGTTGCGCCTACAAAGCTTAGCTGCATGCTCACAGAAAGGATCATTTTTATCTAACAGACCGAGCGCAGCATCGGTATGTTGACTCCGCTGCTGCCAACACGTATTAAACGTCATGTTTTACGTTAGAAGGCCACGTTCCTTCTGGACTGATTGATTGATATGTGAGGTTTAACGTCCCAAAACCACTATATGATTGTGAGAGACGGCTTAGTGGAGGGCTCCGGAAAATTAGACCACCTGGGGTTCTTCAACGTGCACCCAAATCTGAGCACACGGGCATAAAACACTTCCGCCTCCATCGGAAATGCAGCCGCCGAGGCCGGGATTCGAACCCGCACACTTAGGGTCAGCAGCGGAGTTCCTTAGCCACTAGACCACCGCGGCGGGGCGTTCCTTCTAGACTGCATCGCACATTTGGTAAGCCAGATATGATCGGCCATTAGGTGCGACATTTGTGACAGGAACCACTGACCCAGCAATGGCAGCCATCTTGCACCGCTTTCGCAAACAGGGCCGTGCCTACCGGCCCCGCTCGGGACGCCAGAAGTCCTACAGAAGCCACCGCGCGGGCTGCTTCTTAGTGTGTTGCTGTCAAGCTTCTCCGTTTTGGTGGACTTACTTGATGTCTGGTTTGCCCAGGTTTAGGCCCAGGTTTCGCTGGCGCAAATCACGTAATACAGGACCCGCTACGACTACACCGTCGTCCAACTCGACGTACGTTAGGGCAACGAGGTCAGGGATATCCTCGCGAACCCGCCCACGGCGGCCGCATACGTTCACATGAAGACTGCACTTATCGGCCGCTTCTAACTCTCGGAAAAACAGAAGCTACAACTTCAGGTCACTGTGCTTTTTGAGCGCAACCCGTCACTTTTTCTGCGCCACATGCGTGCGCTCCCGGGCAACATGCACGTATAGGATTTCTTCCTGTGATCGCTGTGGCTCCAAGGAACTCCTTAGCACGCCCAGGCAATTATGGAGGCACAGGACAGGATACCTACGGAAGAACTTGCGGAGATTGATGATCGCGTCTTCGAGGCCTCCTTACCGCAGTTGTCGCCCACCACCCAGGCTGTCACCACACCGCTGAACACCACGGAACGACATTGATCGATGGCTCACCCTAATTCAACAACACCTGAGCGAACGTCTTCCGATGCAACAGCGCCGCCATTCAACAAGCCGCGACCTCAACACCACCTCATTGCCGCAACCTGGAATCAACAGCCCGTGCTACTACCACAAACGCTTCGGCGACAAAGCTTGGTAATTTCGATCACATTGTTCCGAAAACGACAATGGCAGGTCGTAGAAACGGCATCAAGCTGCCAACCCGGAGGCCGCCGCAGCTTAGTTACCGACCAGATCACGAAGCAGCGTTACCTGTTCTACGTGGTTTCAACAATTGTTGGTACCCACGATCCCACCTTCAGTCCTCTCGACCACCGACATCTTTTGAGCTCAGGGTGGCAAACCAGTCTATATACAAGACGTATGGCTCGCTGAGTTTGTACATTCAGCTCATGAACTTGCGCCGTGACCTTCACTTAGGATATGTCATCACCTACGTCACCAAGCCAATAATCAGCTCAGATTTTCCGCCTCACTACAACCTCCTTCTGGACTGCCGCAACGATGTGCTCATATGTGACAATGAGACATTCCAGACCAGGTCAGCTAACGGGCGCCCAACAACCAAGCATCAAGCCACTCAGTGTTAACAATCATTTGTCGTACCACACCACCTTCGCTGAATTTCTCAGATTGACGCGCGCCAGCGGACTGCCACGCAAAGTGCAGCACTCTGCACTACAACTAGACCAATTCAGGCCCCCCAATATTCTGCCGTACCCGTCACCTTGCCCCAGACCACATGCGTAGAGCCAAAGGAGAATTCAAGGCCATGTTCTAACAAGAGAATGCCTGCCGCTCTGACAGTCCATGGGCCTCGCCACTCCACCTTGTTTCAAAAAAGACGGAAGGCTGACGGCCCTATGGGGACTACTGCCCCCTCAACGTGCTTGCCATCCCGGACAGGTACGCCGCCCACCACTCTTACAGGTTTTCGCCGATCGAATTCATGGTTGCCACGTGTTCTACGCGGTAGATTTGGTTAGGCCTACACACAGATACCCGTGAATTCACGAGACGTCCCGAAGACAGCCATCATCCCCACTTCGAAACGTTCGAGTTTCTCTTCGTGAGTTTTGGCCTGCCGAACACTGGACAAACTTTTCAGCACTTACCGACATGATTTAACCGCAAATAATACACACACAAAGTAAAGAAACACTCAACGACAAGCACAAGTGGCACATCCAACTAAAGTAGACCGGGCGAAAATCCAGGCTTAAGTAACAACATACAGACATGCGCAGTCTTGACACAGCCTTACGCTATCCAGCTATCGAACAATCTCTCCTACGATAAGAACAATGTCACCGACGTTTCGCTGATACAATGTTCACCTTTCTTTTTAATGTAATATGCTTCCAATTGTGGTGTTGTTAGGAAACGTGAGCCTACCGGAGGACAGGTCAACGCTTTTTTCTAAAAGACCAAAGTATTGTATATATGTAAGTGTTCCTGTGCATGAATTACCGGCACTTAACAGATATGTTTCTAGCAAAGCATCAGCAGAGGATAAAGAAAGGTGTCTGTTGGATGGTGTAGATAGCATGGAAACATGTGTTTCAGGTACCAGGCAGATCCATAAACCTGAGGTTATGCGAAAGAGATTAGCGTTGTGTAGGGAAAAGAACATTGTCATTTTGGAAGCTGACAAACAAGGGTGTTTTGTAGTTCTTCCAAGAGAAATGTTTAATTTGAAGGCAACAGAGGCTATAGGAAACAATTTTGTTGAGATGAAGAAACCTGAATTGAAGGTTAAGAGTAAGGTTACCCAGTTATGTGAATACCTAAAGTTGAAAAAGTTGCAACAAGCATTAGAAAAATGAAAGCTATGGCACTAAACGTGTTTTTCAGCGCAAAAACACACAAAAATTGCGTACCCTTCAGAAGTATAGTAAGCCAATGAGACACATGGCAGCTTTTACTTAGTAAGCACCTACAGAAGGTGCTTAAGTGCGTTAAGGTTAAGGACCGTTCCTTCACTAGCAGTTCGAAAGACATAGTGCAGTTCCTGAGGGATAATGAGTACTCGCTTAGCAATGCCTTCTCAGTAGATGTGGAAGATCTTTTTTACTCAATTCCACATGATGAACTCTTCTTTGAGGTGAGATCCTGCATAGAATAAAGGGGCATCATACCCTTTCAAACTGCGACTGGTGTAACGGTAGATAAATTTTTAACTCTTTTAGAAGCCTACCTAAGCAGTACTTTTATATCTTTCGGCAAGCAGCCTTTTCTGCAGAAACGCGGCATTCGCATTGGATCCTGCATTGCGGCGCTGCTGTGCAATATATGTTTATCTAGTATTGACCAGTTGCTCAATGAAGCTTTTAATCTGGATAGCACCTTGAGCGTTGCTAAAGTTTTCAGGTATATGGATGACTTTTCCATTCTTTTCGACAGACAAGGCTCCTATACGCGCGCCGATGATGTTTTAAATATTTTTAGATTTGATGGACAAGGACTTGTTTTCACACAAAAACTGCCACAAGAAAACACCCTGCAAATTTTAGATCTCCGTTTCACTTTTCAAAGCGGGCAAACGTGCTGGCAATATAATCCTCGCGCTAAGAAAGTGGTAATGCCGTATGACTCTTGCCAATCAAAAATAGTCAAGCGTGCTATTGCTACGCTCTGCCTGGGATCTTCTCTCGAAAAAAATGTGCATGCACATGATGCAGGCATCATTCAAGAACCAGATCCAGCGACTTGAGGCTGCGAAGTTCCTTGAGTCGTTATTGACAGCTGTCTCCGAAGCGCTTTTGCGGAAAAGAAAAAGGGAAGGTACTAAATCTGCCACGGGGGAACAAGAAACTGAAACCATAAAACCTGCAGTGAATCCTTAAGTTTATAAGGTCTGCCACAACCTGAAAAAGGTAGCAGGCAGGTATGGGGTACCTGTCACCTTTTCCGCGCCCGTAAAACTGGCTCAGCTGTGCCCGAGAACTGCTCGGGGGGTGGAGGTGAGCCGCCAGGGCTGTGGCAAGAAACATGGCACGATCTACAAGAAATGTGCCAAAGGCGTTGTTTCTGAGATTCCCTTTTCTTCTGGCAACTCGTACATCGGGACTACCGGGCGCTGTACTAATGAACTGTTTAGAAAATTGAAATTGCTCCAGCCACAGTTCAAATAGAGTCCGACGTTTTGAGACTGACTCGGTCCCTTCCTCAGGGGGTGACTGTCTTGGTCATGGAAGTGTCGTCGCGTCGTGTTCTCTCACCACGGCTCCGGCTTTCCCTTTCCACCACGTTTCGGAGACCGTGAACGTACACCGAAGGCATTGTTCCCAGCGAGCGGTTCACGTTGGCAGGCGTATGATTCAGCATACGCCTGCCCCCAGCTCGGTGAGGACAAAGACTTCGTCGATCGAGGCGAAGTCTAAGCGACGCACAGATCGCTCTTTAGAGCGGGTGTCCAGTGCCTCGCAAGAGGCTATTCACACCAGTTCAAGCCAAACGGCGCAGGAAGCGCTGAAGGAGCGGCGAGCTTCGCTCGACCGCCCCAAAAAGGACAGAACGCCGATTACAGGGCCTGACAAAGGCCCTGTAAAATGAGTTAATCCCCGTCTTCTTTGCACACAGCACTTTTTCCTTTTTTTCCACTATGGACAAAATCATACAGTGGAAGGTAAGGGGAATACTTGGAAATTTAGATGACGTCCAAGAACTTCTGTGTAAGTTTAACGCGAAAGTGCTATGTGTGCAAGAAACGCACTTCACTCCTAAGCACAAGGACTTCCTACGACAATATATTATTTTCCGAAAAGACCGGGAGGATCCTGTTGTACCATCTGGCGGTGTAGCCATTATAGTCGATCGTAGTATAGCATGCCAGCATTTGAAGCTCCAAACGGCCCTGGAGGCTGTGGCCATTCGAGCTGTACTTTTTAACAAACTTATTACCATATGTTCTGTGTACATACCACCACATCAACAGCTACACAGACGTGATCTGGAATCACTAATAGATGAACTCCCAGAGCCATTTCTGGTTCTAGGTGATTTTAATGCACACAATGTCCTGTGGGGCGATGCTCACTGTGATGCGCGAGGACGTCTCATTGAGCAGCTCCTTTTCTCTTCTAGTTTATGTCTTTTATATATGAAGGAGCCTACGTATTTTAGCCTTGCAAGCAACACGTACTCCTCCATAGATCTTAGAATTCCATCACCGTCCCTTTTACCTGTTTTCAAATGGAACGTTCTTAAAAACCCTTATGGGAGTGATCACTTCCCAATCATCCTGAGTGCGCCGAACAAAGATCAACTACCCCCGCAGGTTCCTCGATGGAAGATTAACTCGGCTGATTGGGAAGGGTATAGAACTCTTACACACATGACATGGACTGAGCTGTCTGCCCTGACCATAGATGACGCTGTCACGTATTTTACAGCTTTTATACTTGATGCCGCATCTAAATGTATTGCCAAAACGAGTGGCATGTCTTCTAAACGGCGAGTCCCATGGTGGAACGACGCATGCAGGAAAGCACGGACCACTCAGAACAAAGCATGGGCGTTGCTTCGCGATTCCCCTACGGCAGAAAACCTGGAAAATTTCAAGCGGGTCAAATCGCAGGCACGGGGAACGCGTCGACAAGCTAGACGAGAGAGCTGGATAAAGTTTATATCGAGTATCAACTCGTACACAGATGAGGGAAAAGTGTGGAATAAGGTAAAGAAAATTAAGGGCCAACCAACGTATTCTCTTCCACTAGTAAATAGCCTTGGGGAGAGCTTGGAGGATCAAGCCAACCTTCTTGGCACACATTTCGAACACATATCGAGCTCCTCACACTACTCCGAATTCTTCCAGAATTACAAGGCACGAATAGAAAAAGAAAAGTTAGACAGAAAATCCCCAAGAAATGAGGCATATAATGCACCATTCTGCTTAGCAGAACTGCGAACAGCACTCAACTGCTGTGATACATCTACCCCAGGTTCTGAAAACGTATAGTACGCGATGCTGAAGGAACTACCCTCCGAAACTAAAGAAACCCTCTCTCTCTCTATAATCGCATATGGTTTTCAGGTGTGATCCCCTCCTCCTGGAAGGAGGCTGTTTTAATTCCAATTTTGAAGCAGGGAAAGGATCCCTCTACTGTATCAAGTTACAGACCTATAGCGTTAACAAGCTGCCTCTGTAAGCTATTTGAAAAAATGATTAATTGCCGCTTACTCCACTACTTAGAAACAAACAATTTGCTCGACCCATTTCAGTGCGGGTTTCGAGAAAGTAGATCCACCACAGACCACCTTGTTTGTATTGAGGCACAGATCAGAGACGCCTTCGTCCATAAACAATATTTTCTCTCTGTGTTCCTCGATATCGAAAAGGCTTATGATACAACATGGCGTTTTGGAATTCTAAGAGACCTGTCCCACCTTGGTGTGCGCGGAAGAATGTTTCACATAATTGAAAGTTACCTGTCTAACCGAACATTCCGTGTCCGTGTGGGCAGTGTTCTCTCCCGAACATTTGTCCAGGAAACAGGCGTGCCACAAAGTGGTGTACTTAGTTGCACATTTTTTATTATCAAAATGAATTCCTTGCACTTGTCCATCCCCCGCAATATGTTTTATTGTAGATATGTCGACGACGTTCAGCTTGGCTTTAAGTCATGCAACTTGGCAATGTGTGAGCGGCAGGTTCAGCTGGGTTTGAACAAGGTCTCCAAATTGGCTGATGAAAACGGATTTCGACTTAACCCACAAAAAAGCACCTGTGTCTTGTTCTCTCAAAAGAGAGGCATGCATTCGGAACCTGACATTAACTGAACGGTCAACGTCTGTCTGTCAATGCGGAGCATAAATTCCTAGGCTTAATCTTGGACAACAAGTTGACCTTCGTACCGCACGTCAAGTATCTAAAAACAAAATGTTTAAAAGCCATGAATGTTATAAAAGTGTTGTCACGTACTACGTGGGGTAGTGACAGGCAATGTCTCATCAACCTGAATAGAAGCCTCATTCACACCCGCTTAGATTATGGGGCCGTTGTTTATCAGTCTGCGACTCAAAGTGCTTTGAAGATGCTGGACTCTGTGCACCATTTGGGCATCCGCCTTTCTACCGGTGCTTTTCGCACCAGCCCCGTAGAAAGCCTTTATGTTGAGTCAAATGAGTGGTCGCTTCATCTGCAGAGAACTTACATGTCCTTTGTATACTTCCTTAAGGTGAAAGCAGACAAGAAGCACCCCTCTTACTCTACTATTAATGATCTGTCGAGCTCCATTCTGTTCCAAAACAGGCCTTCAATGAGGCAGCCCTTTTTAGTACGCCTGAAGGGTCTAGCTGAAGAAACTGGAATGTCACTTGAACACAGTTTAATGGCTCCTGTAGTATACCCGCCACCGTGGCAGTGGCAGATTATAGACTGTGATGTGTCGTTCCTAGAAGTTACAAAACATGCGCCTATTGCCCATATCCGAACATACTTCCTGGAACTTCAACACAAATACACACGTCCTGAGGTTTTTTACAGATGCCTCTAAGTCCAACTCCTCTGTGTCCTACGCTGCTTTCGGCCCATCCTTTTCGGATGCTGGCCCTCTACATCCAAGCACAAGTATCTTCACAGCAGAAGCTTACGCGATACTTGTGGCAGCTAAACACATCAAACAACTACAAATACAAAAAGCAGTATTTTATACAGACTCTCTCAGTGTTGTAACGGCTCTGCACAGTCTTAAAAAACAAAAAAACCCTGTCCTCGTCTCACTTTACTCTATTTTATGCACACTCTACACACTCAACCAACGTGTTGTAGTGTGCTGGGTGCCAGGGCACCGTGAGATTCAAGGCAACGTGATGGCGGATCAGCTTGCTGCATCCGCCCACGAAAGCACCGCCATTACACCCACATCAATCCCGGCCCTTGATCTTAAGCCGTCTCTCAAACGAAAACTCAGGGACTACTGGCAGAGCAAGTGGGATACACACACACAATACAAACTACACGTTTTCAAGCCACACCTTGGTCATTGGCTGCCAGTATCAAAATCGCGTCATACAGAGGTTATACTAACGAGACTCAGGATAGGACACATATACACGACACACACATATCTTTTGTCTGGTGGCGACCCACCATTGTGTGACAGATGCGGTGAACCATTGACCGTCCTTCACGTGTTAATCCAGTGTAAACACTTAGAAACTATAAGAAAACAGCATTTTCCATTACCTTACCGACAACATATACCTTTACACCCTGCAATGTTCGTTGGTAGGGAACCGCTTTTTAGTCATAAATCATTGTTAGCGTTTTTAAAAGAAATTCGTAATTTTCATATCATATAACCGGGCATCCCGTAGCTCGACCTCTCCAGGGAGGTTTTTGCTGCGGTGGCTACACAGGAAAGCACTTGCCTCACGGCCCTTGCACGTAAGGGTATGAACCAGTGAGGCACTTGTGCTAATGCCATACATATACAGCATCGTTTTTTGTTATCACCAACTTTTGTAATCTATTCACACCACACACACCTTTCACGGCATGGTCATGATTTTATTACTTGTATGTTTTTACCCGCCTTACCGCGAGGAATTTTATGGCCCTTATACAGCCGCTAATCACAATCATTGTCCACATTCCTTGTCGCATGAACTGGCGCTCTTTGGCCATCAAATGGCCCTTGCGCCAAAAAACACCATATATCATCATCATCATCATCAGCGCTCAAATCACTAGGTACGTCACGTCGCCACTCAGAATGTTCCCTCAGCCCTCTGGTTGGTTCGAGCATGTTCACCTCGACATTATTGAACCCTCTCCCCCAGTTGGATCCAAGCACTACTGCCTCACCGCCATCGACCGGTACACTCGATCGCCTGAGGCATGGCCCCTAGAGGTAATCATCGCGAAAGACATCGCCTCCCCTTTTTCACCGGCTAGCTTGCTCGTTTCAGCGCCCCCCCCCCAACCCAAGGATGACAGTTTGAGTCGCACCTGTTCAAGCTACTCGAACAGCCTATCAGTTTTGAACGCTTGAATACCAACCGTTACCACCCCTGCACGTTTCCACCGACAGTTCAAGGCAGCCATTAGGTGATAGCCGGACTCAAACTGGCTCGAGGCCACCCCATCTGTCATCCTGGGTTCTCGTGGCACCTTCAAGCCGGGCATGCATGCCACAGCAGCAGAGCTCATATACGGAGAACCACTTCGCCTCCCAGGTGAACTTATTGCAGCTCCGTCTTTCAGTGCTACAACGTCAGACCCCACTGATTTCTTGGCCCGGCTCTGACTCATCATCACCGCCTAACGCCCGTCCTCCGCGACGGCACCTACCTAGTCGCTCATCGCAACGATAAGAGCTTCACTCTGCGCCTGTACGGGAATGTAGTTCGCCTCTCGATTGACACTGAAACTCGCATCATCACCGCGAACAAACCGGGCAGTACCATTCATTCCACTGGCATCTTTCTACAGCCGCCGACGTCACAGCCCGCTCCTTTTACGACACGCTCTGGTCGTTTGGTACGCCTCTTAAACTTCTGCAAGCCCCGAGGGCCTTCGCAGGGGGAAGATCTGGCAACACAATCCGCGTAGCTCTCAACGCAGGCCTCCCATCGCTGTCCTTTCGCTCGGCGTGACATGGCTGACCAGCGTCTGTCGGCGAGGCCCGGCGGCAACTGGCGCAAAATATGACACGCTGCACTTCGCGCCAACGACTTTACCCAGACAGCACTGTCTCTGTCTACCTTCGTGATGGAGCGACGTAGGGCGCGCTCAAAGCGCATGCGTCAAAGCAACGCAGCGCGGCGCGCGCCTGCTAGCATATGTCAAGAAGATCGGCGCCTGGCGTGGCATTGCCGGCGTGACTCGACGAAACGAATGCCGGCGCGAACGCGCGCTGGGTCATGTAGAAGTGTATTAGCACCTTGAGCGTTGCACATAGTCATGTTTATACATCACACGCATGTCATGATTATCATGCTTGGACGGGTAGTTCACATATATCATCCATTCGCGTGACGTAATACCGAATTCGGTACGTGTGAAGCAAGCGAAACGGCCTCTAGCGCATCAAGAGTGTTGCATGTAGTCATGTTGTTACGTGATACGCATCTGATAATTATAATGCTTGGTCATCCATTCACGTCCCATAACGCGAAATTTGGTATATACGAAGCTAGCGAAACGACTGCGAGTGTACCATGAACGTGGCATGTAGTCATTTCATGACTCATAAGACATGCATGTCATGATTTACACGTTAGGGTCTGTCACTAGTGTTCGCCAATTTTAAAACATGTCATGTGAACGAAATCACTGAAAGAGCAGTAAGACCATGAAATGTATATCATGAAGTTCATGACATACGTGTCATGACATTCAAGTTATGACTACTTATTTATGCTCGCCTTACATTTATGTTCTATCATACCAAATTTGGTATTGATACCATTATTGAAACGGCCAGGATAGCCGAAAGTCGTAGGCGGCTCAATAAATGGATAGATAGATAGATAGATAGATAGATAGATAGATAGATAGATAGATAGATAGATAGATAGATAGATAGATAGATAGATAGATATGCTCAATGTCACCGAAGTTTGCTAAGAAATGCTTCGCTTTTAAAATGACAGCATGTCCACGGGGTGAATGATAGAGAGTGGGGCGAAGCGTTGGTCTGACCGTTCGTTCTTGCTTTTATCCATCCATGCATCCGTCTGTGTGACCGGCTGTGCATGCGTCAGTTCATGCATTCGTATGTGCGTCCATCCATGCGTCCGTCTCTGCATTCATCCGTGCATCTGTCTGTCTGTCCGTCTGTCCATATAGTGAAGACTCCAAGTACCACTGTCTGGCATCTTTTCATAATATACTCCGCATATATATGTACCACCATATAGCGGACACTCCAAGAACTAAATGAGAGGTAGCACACGCCCACTTTTTACGGCCTGCTCTTCGTGACTACATCCCACCTTTCACCGCCTCGAGTTCATGGCTATAAGCTACTTCACTGTATTCACTGCACTGCAGCCCCGCTCCCACTAAATCTTTCTAAAATCAAGGAGGTTACACCCAGTAAGTTTAACGCGCTTAAAGTGATCAGCTAGTGTTCAAAGTGCGTCCTTCTGATACAATTTTTCAAGTAAGAAATATATTCAAGGCAAAATTTATTGAAGAATAAGTCAGCAATGCTGGTCTCTGTAAGTTATTTCATCAGCTACAAATATTTTATTTATTTATCAATAACATGCTCTGGTTTTTTCCTAAATTTTAAAGGGTGCGTGCGTGCTGCTCCTATACGTTTACTTTATACCGACATCTGGTACTAGCGTTAGGGCTGGTTACCCACTACATACAGGGAACGAAAAGGTGCTGCTATAAGAAGCTTCGTTCCTAAAAGCGCATGTCCCACCGACACCATCAAAATCCAGTCACTAGGTGAACTCGGGCCTTCTCGGAATCGACGAGTTTGTATCTGAGTTCACGCGTTCATCAGTTGGATTGACAGACGCCCGCGGTGAATATCGAGTCCGCCCACCACTTGTGCTCTTGCCGAGGAGCCGTGCTAACGCCGCAACGCCAGCGAGCATATGGTTTATCAACTAGCTTTATCACGCAGAGTATGCATACACGCATGCAGAAGTAAAGGTTATATATGTCCCGCCACAAGCCCTTGCGGTGCTGTCGCTGGCTCCGCGTATGCGTCGTAATGCGAGCCACCTGGCGCGTTCGCGGCCCGCCGGCAGAAAATTTGAAATCGCGTGCGGTGATCGCGGTGCACGTAAGGTCCCTAGATGAAACAAGTTTTCCAAGGTAGCAACACCTTTCCCTTTCCTCTTCACCTATGTTCCTCAAGCACCCCCTACAAGGTTTAAAACTTTCATCCAAAAGCGAATGTTTGGGTTCCGTTGCTACGGTGAATAGACGTAAATGAAACAAAATGGAACGAAATAAGTCGTAGAATAAACAGTTACTTTTATGAACATGAACGGTACAACACAAAAGCATGCGGGATGTGAGTTACTCAACTGGCAACGTTGTGCAGTTCTATACTTTACACCACTAGCCATGGCGTCTCGCGTAGTACTAGTACATCGTAGTTCCACGGCCGTGGTGTTTCGTCCAGTTCTAACTAGTCCACTTCTCCGATTGTGTTTTGTTCGTGCTTTGACACAGTGAACGTGCTTATTGCTGGATCCTGTAAGTGACCACAGGACGTGACGTTGGGACGATTGATTACAACCGGATTGTGCACACGCAAGAAAAAACTACAACCAGACTGGTACGAACACTCGTCCAGCAGCACTGCGATGACGTTTTTTTTAAATGTGCCCATTTAAACAATCGTGATGCCAAGTGATTGTGATGCGGTGCTGGGAACTTCCTGAAAAGTGAGAGTTCTACTGGTGAGGTGTCTCGAAGCAGTGCGTTTCGGCTCAAGCGGGAACTGGTCAAGAGTGAAATGTTTCTGAAGGTGCGTTGATTACAACCTACAGCTGCTTTGTATACGTGCATACGCACAAGTATTTGTACCAACTGGCACGCACTAGACGCGCATTAGACGTGCGCCTGGCGTTTCAATAAAAACCGACAATATAACTCGCTTCGCAGATACGCGTCGACGTACGTTGACGGAGTTGCACGAAAGCATTCGCGTGAAATGGTTCATAGTTGCACTTCATGGTGCGCTTCATCTCGGAAAGCACGAGGTAAGTTGAAGAGAGAGAAACCGTTTTCTGTATTTTTACGGCAACTCAGCATTGCTCAAAAACGCAGATGTTGCATTCAACGAGCATGGCGAAACAATCTTGGTCGAGTTAGCGCCCACCGAAACGCTCCTCCTCTTCAGTTTATGTTCTGGCTACGATTTTGTCTTTGGTCACGGCGAGAATCCGGCTGGAGCCATATGCGCATGCGTGCTCGTTTTGAACCTTTCGCATAATAATTAATAACACCACCAGCCATTTGCAAGATCACGTGCAAGTAATGAACCAATTACAGACGCGGATGGCAGAGAAAAAGAGGAGTAATCGAGAGAGTGAGGAGGACGGCTCGAGAACAGTGAGTGACGCTACCTTGGAAACTTGTACCATCTAGGGACCTTAGGTGCGCGATGCCCACGAATGGCTGTGTGTAGAATCTATGCATATCGGTTTGTGGTCACGGCGAAATTCGCTAGACTTTTCCGGAAGGAGAGCCAACGCTGTTTTGAACATCATATGACACCAGCAACTTAAGCAACGCCTGCAACACTTGCGAACGTTATTCAAAACCTCCCTATGTGTCGTATTCAATTTCACCACGCTCACGACATATTCAATCATAGCCACGCTGCCAAAAGGAAGCGAGTGCCCCTGGTGACCACCTGCCTTTTCATTTATCCATAATACTTGATAGAAGCACAAAAGAAGCTAAATGACCAGTATGAGTGCTGCGTGAAAAGCTTGGCTGCCTTTAAGAGTGTAAATTTTCGTACTTCAGGTGGAACGAGAAGGGACAGTGTTGTTCTGGCAGTTACTCTACCTTTAGCAGTGCTTACAAAACCTTTCGTCCACCACGAAGCCTGAACAGTTCGTAGAATGAGTGCATATCCATGTGCCGTGTGGCGGATGACGTGGATGAAGCAGATGAAGCATTAAGCGATATTGCGTTGGTCACTATGACGAAGTGGAACGACGACAGAATTATTTGCAGGTCGGTGATGGTTGGGCAGTTCTCCTGCTTGTAGTAACGGACAAAACTGTTGTGCCCAGCGAGACGCAATGAGGACTATGTGCAAATACATAGCTTCATGTTCGGTATGTGAAAAATAACAACTTACTTGTGCGTAATAATAATAATAATAATAATGGTTTATTTCCACCAATACACAGTTGATGGAGGGGGTGAGAATAAAAGCGATTATCCGCTTGACTAAGTTCTCACCCCCCTATGTACATAAGGCAGTGGCGGTGGCGGCAACAGAACACCACAGCTGACAAAAATACACAACATCAACAAAATTAGAATTGATAAAGCCTTCAAGAAAAAAAAAGAAACCCACACAGACACAGTGCAATAAACATATATAGTAATATAAATCAAAAGTCGCAATATGTAAAGCACGAATACATTAAACATATTATTTACATGCAGCGGTGACTGCATTTTCATCCTTTGTGTTTTTGTTTATTGTTTTCCCTAGTTGTTATCTACGAACTTTGAAGATAAGGTCTTAATTGTCAGGAGTGTTAATAAGATATTGGCGAAGTTGAGAAAGGGTGATATCTGCTATGTTGACACCTGATGAATATAACCTGTTTAATTGTAACGGTAGCTGATAAGTAATTTTTTGTTGTCCATAGTTAGTTCTTATACGAGGAAGCATCCAAGGTGGTTGATGACGGTGAGGGTACTTTGATTGATAACGTATCATGGAAGCGATATCTGTGATAGTAAATGAACGTTTTTTTTGTTCGATCTTATAGCGGCGTAAAAGCCTGTAAATGTATAGGTGATAAACATTGATGATTTCATGTTCACTAAACAAGTGATCTGTTGTATGTCTGTGAGGAAGGTTGTAAATTAGACGGAGGATTTTATTATGGAGTGATGAAATTTTTCTTAAATTAGTTTTAGTCGTTGTCGCCCACACTAACGTGCAGTAGTTCAAGTGTGAAAGGAATAAAGCGTGGTATATAGCAAGCTTTGCCTTTAAAGGTAAAACAGATTTATGTCGCCAAAGTATACCAACCGCTCTCGATGCTTTTAATAAAATGTTGTGGACATGATCATTCCATTGCAAATGTAGTGTGAAATAAACTCCTAGTGATTTTATTGACCTGACAATTTCAACTGGCTGGGATTTATACAGCAAATGTACTAAAGTATCAGATTTTTTATTAATAGAATTAAAAATTATAGCTTTAGTTTTATTTACATTAACTGACAGTGCATTTTCCTTTGTCCAAACTTCTAGCTTACCTAATACATTGTTACCACGGGAAGATAGCTCATTGTGTGTATCAGCTGACAAAAGGATTGTAGTGTCATCCGCATAAATAATAAACCTGGATTGATCATCAATGTTCACAATATCATTAATATAAATGTTAAAGAGAAGAGGCCCAAGTATACTGCCCTGTGGCACACCGGCTGTAATATCACGCGTTTTGGACTGAAAATTGCTGATTTGAACGTACTGCTTCCGATGAGATAAATAGGATTTTATTAAATCTAAAGCGTGCCCTCTAATACCACATAAATCCAATTTTCTAAATAAGATACTGTGTACTATGCAGTCAAATGCTTTGGTAAAATCTACAAAAATGCCTAACACGAACTTATTTTTTTCTAATTTATCAAGAATATATTCTTTTTGATGAATCAAAGCAATTTCCGTAGAACGGTTTTTTCTAAATCCATACTGAGAATCATTGATAATATTGTTAGATTGTAAAAACTTGTCCATGCGTTTCAGTATGATTTTTTCCAGACATTTAGAAAAAACAGGAAGGATACTAATTGGCCTATAATTGCTAAAGTCATTTTTGTCTCCCTTTTTGTAAAGCACAATTACTTTTGCTATTTGCATAGCCGAAGGAAATGTAGCGGTTTGCAGACACAAATTAAAGATATGTGTAAGCGGCACACAGATTAATTCAATGACATATTTTACTGGACGAATTTGTATGTTGTTTAAATCACATGACGTACTGTTTGAAAGCTCAAGAAACGTTTGCGTTACTTCACTCTCACCTACTGGTTCAAGAAAAAGAGTAGATGAACATCTGGCAGTAGGGGTGTCTTGTGAGTTATGTGGTGTAGAATGATCCCTTGCGAAGTACAAACTAAATGCCTCAGCTAATTTTTCCCCTGTGTAATCTTCTCCTTTATGAGTGATCTTGTCGAAATGCGTATCCTCAATGAAATTAGCGTCCAAAGAACGGATTTGTTTCCATAGTTTATCAGGATGCCGAAATGAATTTTCGAATTGTTTTTCATAATATCGCTTTTTGGCATTTCGGATGTCACTGGTCAACTTGTTTCTGTAGCTTTTAAACTCTTGAAACAGCTGTGTGCTTTTGGAGGCAATGTATGTGTTATAGAGTTTATTCTTCTGTTTAATGCGTGTATGAAGTTCATTACATATCCAAGGTTTTCTTATCTTTTTCATAGTACGTTTCTTTTTTAGCGGAAAGTGCCTATTATAAACACCGCAGAATTTACTAAGAAACTTTTCATAAGCTGCCTCTGCATTAGTTTCATTGAACACATCACTCCATGACATAAGTGACATTTCACTGTGAAAATTTTCAAGAGCATTAGGTGTGACGTACTGAACCATTGGGGTACATGTGTGTTTAGATCTAGGCTGCTTTTTCTGAAAAAACAAATAAATGCCCATGTGGTCACTTAAATCGCAACAGATTACCCCTGAATGTATAACAGAATTGTTAATATTAGTAATAAACAGGTCAATCAGTGTTTCTGAGTTAGTAGTTATACGAGTAGGAAGCTTAGTAACAATACTGAAGCCAAAACTTCTTAACAGCACATCAAAATCAATTGCATGGGCAGAATTAGACATCATGTCTATATTAAAATCACCGCCCATAATGACATCATAGTGATGCGCAGAAGTAAAAGAAATATATGATTCAATGTACTCAAAAAATACGTCAACATCTCCACTGGGTGGTCGGTAGAACACTGAATAAACGGTATTATTTGCCAATACAGAAACAACCTCAACAGCAGATGACATGCAACAAAGTTCCGAGATCAATTCACATTCGATTTTCTTATTAACGAAAATGCAAACACCTCCACCACGACCCACATTACGATTGACGGCAAATGTGGAAAATGATGGCAAACAAAAGCTACTGCTCAGCCATGACTCAGATACCATGACGAAATCAAAAGACAGGTTAAAACTGTCTAACAAAATTTGCAGTTCATCAGCCTTATTGTTCAGTGATCGTACATTCAAATGAAAACATTTCACTGATGAGCCCAACCAATCGGTAGGCATGACGCTGCGAATGTTGCAAGGCAACACGAATCTATTGTTAGCCATTTTGACGTGATGTTCACATATTATGTGCTGACGTGCCTAACCACAGTAATTAGCCAGCTGACTCGCGTCCCTGACAACATGGGACGGTTCGCCATCTTTCCTGCGGATGAAGATTTTCCCGTTTGCATACCACACGTAACGGAAGCCATTATCGCGAGCCCATTGCTTCACAGTCCACAATAGTGTTCTTGCCCTGCGCGTTAGGTTTTCCGAAAAGTATATGTTTGCATCCTTTTCCTTTAGTAATCGCCTTTTCTGCAGCCACATATCCCTCAGCTTTTGGCTTTGAAAACGTATGATAATGGCGGGGGTCTTATTTGCCTTCGCCGGAAGGCGATGATAAGCTTCAAGGTCGTGATCGCTGACCTCAGGAACTTGGATCATCCTGGCTATCTCGTTTATCTTTTGGAGTAGATTCTCGTGCTCGTTGAAAAGTTTCCCATGAATTTCCAAGTTTCGGCTCCTGCTACGCATTTCCAGGTCATTCAAGTCAGAGTTTATCTGGTGTAGTTCCTCGTCAGGCCTTGCTCGTTCCAACTGTTCAGTTCTCTTACGGAGCTGCTCAATTTGTTTATCTTGGCTGTCCAATCGCTTCAGAATGGTATCGAAATGATCAGACATTGTTTGCACTGCCTGTTCAATGCTGTTCATCTTTTCATTTAGTGGCATTAGAAAATCAAGTTTTTGGCTTAACTCCGCAAAAGCAACAGCAAAGTTAAAATCCTGACGAGCCGCAGCAGCGGCACCTGCACCGACGCATGGCGCACCAGTTTTACACGTGGAACACACATAGTTTTTGCGAGAATTGGTGCCACTTCTCGTCTTATCAAGCGGCTCAGTCAGTCCAGAGCACTGTTCGATGTGATAAGAATTACCACACTTTTTGCATTTCACTTTAGCATCAGTAGTTTCTAGGGTAAGCATGCAAGCAAGGCATATGTCCTCCCCAGAAACACTCATCTCTCATACACCTCGAAAAGCATAACTACGACGACAAGTTTGGCAGCAGCAGCAACCAGCAGAAAAATAGGAAAAGGAAAACACTGTGTGAATGTGTGAAGACAAACCTGTGAAAAATGCAGATGAACACGTCAGAACGGGCGTCTATCGCCGGTCACCGCTACTGCCAAACTGCCGATAACAGGTGGGGGCAGGGGCGTCTCAGATCATGACGCAATCCCAATGTTTGCGATGCCAGATTCCGTCGGCCGCCGAGTCCTGGACATCCAAAAGAAGAATAATGTAGCAGTTGCCGGCGTTGCAAGGTACCACGCTCGTCAGTGCGGCAGAACCAGCTATCCAGAGAATAGGACCACCGGTATCAGCGGCAGGACAGGGACGAACCTGTGAAAAATGCAGATGAACACGTCAGAACGGGCGTCTATCGCCGGTCACCGCTACTGCCAAACTGCCGATAACAGGTGGGGGCAGGGGCGTCTCAGATCATGACGCAATCCCAATGTTTGCGATGCCAGATTCCGTCGGCCGCCGAGTCCTGTGAAAAATGCAGATGAACACGTCAGAACGGGCGTCTATCGCCGGTCACCGCTACTGCCAAACTCATAACTAATAAAACACCTTTTCTGTTCAGCTTGATATACTCGCCCCAAGTATTGTAATCTCAACGTTAGAGCCACTTCTAGGAACGTTGCTTAGAGCAACTATGTTCAAGTGTCACTTGCAGCGTGCTCAATGTCACCACGGTCACAGAATGCTGACGCCGGTGAGTTTCACGCGATACACAGGCACAGTGGCCGGGCGCTGCGTCGGCCGCGTGGCGTAATGCAACCCTAGAAGGCGCACGACCTATTGTGTTGTCTGTACAGTATTATATGCTGAATTAATGACGTGAAAACACTCGCGGTTGTCAATGAATCTAGCGTCCGTTCTCTTGTAGTTGTTTTGTGGTCGGCGAGCTGTTACTCGTTGTTACTCGCATATTACTCGCTGTGTTGCGCTGGCTTAGAATGTTGAGCCCCATTCCAATAGTTTCGGTTCATGACGACAAGTGCTCTTCACTGCCCACGTGTTTTCGGAGCCGGAGAGAGAGTCGCGCCTTCTGTTTTACATTCAGATGTTAAGAAGCAAGCAGAATTTACCAAGTCAATATAGGCGATTTCCGGCTTCAGCACGGCTTCACAATAAGTGAAGCCGGTGCCTCTCCTGAGTTTTTTCCTTCCTCCATGACGTCGAGCGTGCAGCGGAGGCAAACGAGCGCATCGAGGCACGTTAGAAACGAGCGCCATCTGGCAGTTATATCCAAAAACGAGGGCATGCACGCCCGCGGAGAAAGATGCGCGCCTGTCTTGGAGGTGATGTGGTGTAGAACGCAAAGCGACAGGCAGGTGCCACCACCATGTCATCGTAGCAAAGCGTTGGAAACACTTACCTGTTTGAGCATCGCGTTGCACTGTCAAAGCAGCACAATAAACGATACAGTCCTTCAAGTTACTTGTGTGAGCCTCTTCTAGTATAAAGGCAGACATACAAAACATTGAGTTTATGTAATGGCGCCTCAAATTTGCGCAAGAATTGCTTTTTATTGACAATCGCACAACTATGAACGCTAATTTGAGCAATAATTGTGGGCGCTGCGGATGGGGTTGGTCGTTTGATGCCGTTTGAGGTATTGTTAAGGGCAGACAAACAGACAAGTGTAAAGACAGAAAGACAGAACGATATTTTTCAGTCGAAGGTCCCCAAGAAAGACTATCGTCTTTAAAAAAAGCTTCATAAAGCATCAAGGCTGCCAAGGCCTTCGGCGAAGTTCGCAGGTCGGCGTACGCTTTGATTCTCACCGCCATATTCTGGTGCCTCGTTCTCACCTCTTTCACTGCGTCGCCCCGCGCCACCTCCCCGACAATCTGGCAACACTTTACGGCCCGCATGTTAGAACTTTGTCGCCTATCGAGATTACCTCTGCGATGAGTGCTGCGCTTTGTATCCTCCGATGCAAGCTGCCGCCGAAAACCGCACTTCCCGGAACAATTGGAAACCGTGTCACTCGTTATACTCTTCGAAGTAGTGCTCAAGTAATGCAACAGCTTGCGCTTTCCCGACAACATGCTAGACGCAGCTGTCTTGAATCGCGAATGACTGAGGAACGAGCAGCCCGAATCTGCCTTTTTTAAGCACAATAGTCTTTCTTGGGGACCTTCGACGCGAAAATTTTAGTCTGTCTGTCTGTCTGTCTGTCTGTCTGTACATTTGTGTGTTTGTCCGCTTTTAGCGGCTCCGGGTACTTGAAACGGCCGACCCCGTTTGCAGCACCCACCATTATTGCTCAAAGTTTAGCGTTCATACTTGTGAAATTGTCAATTTATAAGCAATTATTGCTCGCGTCTGCGGTACTCTACCAACACGTATATATTCTGCATGTGCATCTTTTACTAGAAATTGCCTACATACTTAATTTTAGGACTGTAGCGCTTATCACCCCTATTGCCAAAACAGCATGATGTCAGTACGTTTTTTGACTCAGGTACACGCTGGATACACTGGTACACGTTTGTAATTACTGGCACTTCGCTTGGTGCACTGAAAAAAAGCTATGTTGCACTTGTAGAAGCGCTGGTTCATTGTGTCACGCTGGTGCGCACTGTGATGCGCTGGAATTTTCACTGGCAACCGCTGGTGAGTACTGGAGCACGTAATGTTTCTGCCAGCGCAGCGTGCACGTTATTGTAGCGTGTGCCGTGGTATGTTTCGGTGTCGTTGAATATAAAACGCTTGATTTGATGGCACGAAGAGATGGTACCCCAACAGATACCGAGCATACGTAATTTTTGCGGCACACGTACGTATCGCAGCAATTATAATGCACATTTTCGCATATGTCCCCGCGTCATCATCATCATCTTCATCATCAGCCTGACTACGTCCACTGCAGGAAAAAGGCCTCTCCCACGTTCCGCCAGTTAATCCGGTCCTGTGCTTGCTGCTGCCAATTTATACCCACAAACTTCGTAATATCAATTGCCCACCTAAAGTTCTGTCTCCCTCCAAACCGCTTCCCTTCTCTGGGAATCCAGTTAGTTACCATTAATGACCAGCTGTTATCCTGTCTGTGTGCTACTATGCCCCGCCCATGTCCATTTCCTTTTCTTCATTTTAACCATGATATCCTTAACTCCTGTTTTTCCCCTAATCCACTCTGCTCTCTTCTTGTCTCCTAAGGTTACACCTACCATTTTTTTTCCATTGCTCGCTGCGTCATCCTCAATTTAAGCTGAACCCTCTTTGTAAGTCTCCAGGTTTCTGCTCCGTAGCTAAGTACCGGCAAGCTACAGCTGTTATATACCTTTCTCTTGAGGGATAGTGGCAGTCTACCTGTCATAATTTGAGAGTGCTTGCTGAATGTGCTCCACCCCAATCTTATTATTTTAGACACTTCAATCTCGCGGTTCGGGTCTGCGGTTATTACCTGCCCTAAGTAGACACATTCTTTAACAAATTGAAGTGCACTATTACCTATGTTGAAGCGCTGCTCTTTTCCAAGGTTGTTGTACATTACTATCATTTTCTGCTTAATATTTTAAGACCCACCTTTCTGCTCTCCTTGTCTAACTCCGTAATCAAGAGTTGCAATTTGTCCCCTGAGTTACTCAGCAATGCAATGTCATCGGCGAAGCGCAGATTACTAGGGTACTCTCCATTAACTCTTATCCTTAACTGTTCCCATTCTAGGCTTATGCAAACCTGTAAGCACGTGGTAAATAGCATTGGGGAGATAGTGTCCCCCGGCCTTACACCCATCTTGATTGGTATTCTGTTGCTTTCTTTGTGAAGCACTATGGTAGCAGTTGATCCCCTGCAGATTTCTTCCAGATTGTTTATATATACTTCTACGCCCTGATTCCACAGTGTCTGCATGACGGCCAATATTTCTACTGAATCAAACGCCTTCTCGTAATCTATGAAGGCTATAGATAGTGGTTGGTTATATTCTGAGGATTTCTTCATTACCTGATTGATAGTATGACTGTGGTAAATTGTTGAGTCGCCTGTTCGAAATCCTGCTTATTCCTTTGGTTGATTGAATTCTAATGTTTTTTTAACTCTGTTAGCAATTACCTTTGTAAATAGCTGCTTTGTAAATAGCTTTGAATATGCCCCCACGTATACCGGCCATATTCGCATCACCCGTGTATTGCTGTAACGGTTCCAAGTGTCAGTGTTTGTAAGCCTGGAGCTGCACGCCACTCCTAAGAGAAACAGGAAATTGTTTTTGCCGCGAAGTTGACGAAACGTAAATGAGCTTTCTCGATTGCTTCGCAAGGTTTCCCAGTGGAGGCTAGAAAAACAAGCGGTCGTTCTATTCCACCACACCGCATGATTGTATGTCTGGCCATGCTTATCCCTCTGCTTATTTCAGGTAAGAGTTGTAAATGTTGTAAAAATGTTGTAGGAGTTGTGAAAGCGCTGGTTACATATGTATACATATGTAACCGGCGATTCTTGCTTTGTGTAAACACAACTTTAAAGTTTATGTATAACTGTAAAGTATTGTTTAGACATCCATGAACCTAAATTAACAATTTTGTCTTGTGTCTCTGTCCGCACAAGGAGCGCTGCCGATCGAACGTTGCTCCTTCAGCTACACTGGCTGTCACCGATAGCTCCCGGCTGCACTTAGCCGGTACTTCACTGACTGATTTGTAAAAACACGCAGTTTTCACTTGGTAATTTGGTACGCCTTCACGATTTGACTCCCTGACATACGTTTTCAGCGGATTGTATTGGTATTTCTATGGGTGTTTTTTGATATAACTGCATATATCTGTACCCTGGCACGCCGGCTCTATACTGTTGGCGGAGGCCAGAAAAACGGCTATCGCTCGACATCACCTCTCCGTAAATGCATTATTGGCATTGATTGACCTTCCACTCACTTAAGGTACAGTTTAGGTAACAGTTAAAAATGTTGCAAAGCTAAGTGCAGAAGCTTCAAGCATCGCAACTCAGCTGCTTCGAGAGCAGTCTTAACACAGTGCCCCGTCCCAGCGAGGCCTATATCATGCCGGACGCGTCGGTGTACACACCGCCAGCGCTTATTCCTTTCGGTAGGCACAATTCTAAAGTGTAAGAATAACTTTGAAGTACAGTTTAGACATCCCTGAGCCTAAATCGACCATATATTCGCGTATGCGTTCCCCGCACGAGAAGCAGCGGCGATTGATGTGTCGTGCTTTCAGCAACGCAGGCTGTCACCGAAACCTTTCTTCTTAGCGCAGGCGCCGGTACTTCTCCGACTCGAATGTAAGAACACGCAATTTTGAGTTGGTAATTTGGTACGCGTTAGTGAACTAATATACTGGCATACTTTTTCAGCGGATTGCATTAGTCATTCCTTCAGCGGTTGCTTAGTTGCAGGTATCGATACAACTGAAAATATGTAATCTGGCCCGCCTGATGTGTACTAATACATCATCGCTTGGGCGAAAAAAAAAACTCAATAATTACTCGTGTGCGCGGATATCTACCGAAGAAAACATTTCAATCATCTGTACACGTTGACCAGTAGCAAGTGCGAGAACCGACTATCAAAGCAGAAAACTATCGGCAGTAACAGCTGACAATCTGTGGCTGCTCCTCCAGTTAATTTGAGATTTTTCAGAGTTAGGATGTGGATGCTTCAAAAAACTTTGCGCTCTTGCTAATATCCGCACGTCGTTCGGGGCCCGGAAGCCAGCCGTCACTGTCGAATCAAGACGCAATTGTTATTTGGAAAGGAATATCTGTCCGTCTTGACTGTGTATTTGTAAACATAAAGTTGAATGGTGCGTTGTTCGGATAAATAGTCATTTTACAACCCCTCAAGCATGTTCGGGCGTGGCGTAGTGGTAGCGTGCTGAGTTCAGAATCAGGAGTGGCGAGTTTGAATCCATCAGAGCAGTTTTTTATTTTTTATTTTCATTTTTTATAATGTGAATACGCTCTATTTTAATTATATATTTGTTTATTTATGGCAAACTGGCACACCCGTTATAACCCTGTGAAGCCATTTTGCGCAGAGTACTGGGACGCTGCCGCTCCAGCGTCTCAGTAAGAGCGCTGGGAGGCGCTGGTACTAGCGCCATACTGGGCCCATCATGAGGCATGGTGCTGGACGCTGGTACCCAGTGGCACTGAATTTTCCAATCGGGACGCTTCGCAAACTATGTAACGCTTGCACTAAAAGGAGAGTGTTTCGAACGTTTTGCTAAAGTGTGATGGTGGTGGCACCTACCCGTCGCCTTGCATTCCTCACCTTATCACCTCTGAGACGGGCACGCACACCCGTCTCTAAGCCACGCGCTTCGTTTTCCAGGAAGACTGCCAGGTGATGCTCATGTCTTACGTGTGACGTGATTTGATGCGCTTTTTCGCATCCACTGCACGCTCGAGGTACTCTAACGGAGCGCCTCCAAAATACCCTTCAACAATTTTCTTTCGCAGAACATCAAATTATTTGTTCACTATCTCCACACGCAAGACTATCGTCTTTCGATGACATTTGCAGATTACATGCAGATACGGGGCCAATTTCGTTTTCTCATTGAAGTAGCGACAATCGCTGACGCCGATCTCGTTGGGCTGCGCTCGTTATCGTTTGAGATTACCCTATAGAGTGGCAGACGCCCAGATAACACAGTGGGGCACACATCCCGTGCTAATGACCAGGGCGGAGGGGGAGGAGAGGTATGAACGAAGAGTTGAAAAATTAGGGGGTAGGGGGAAATGGGGATTACCAATCAAATGGTAATCTATTTAGCCTTTAATTATTTATCAATATTTCTGTGGGTGTTTCAAAAAAGATTCCATTGCTTGAGAATCGACGTTTGCATAGGAAGTGAAGCTTGAACGGGTTGTTATGCGTTGATCTTAGTTGATACAGTGCACACGAGAAGAAGACAAAGAATAGCAAAAAAATACTGGCCTCGTAGCCTGCCTAAGCACTCGCACCTGTCAGCGCCTATCCTGTTGCTTTTTTTTTTGTTTACGTGAACACTGGTTCATTCTATTTCTCGGGGTTGGGCAAAAAAACTTGTAGTAGCCTATATGTGAACACAATACAATGATTTCCAGCTTATTCCTATAGTGAATAACAAAAAAGAAATTTAAAATATCTTTCAAAAATAAATAATAATAAAATAAAAATGAATCCATGAAAGGAAATAAGAGCCAATATCATATCGAATGACTTAAAGTTCGAGGTTACCAGACAGTTGAGTTTACCGCACCCGAAGAAAATCGAAGGTATGTTTTACTTTATCCACATTGCCAGTTATATCACCAGTATTCATCGGGAACACATTAAAGCAGACATTAAAATCAGATGCATTTGGATTCTTGAATCAAGTGACATACTGCATACATGTTTCAGTGGCAATGTCCTAAGACGGAGGCACCAAAGCTTAGAACATTATCGGCAGTTAAATTTAAACCTACCGTGAAAAAAATGGAATAACTAGAAGTGTTTTTCTGAATAATGGATAGTGCTGACTTGTAAAATGATGCTTGATGGTTTCTGTATTTTCACAGAATGGGCCCATAGGAGATCTCGCCAGACCAACTCTGTGTAAATAAAAAGGTTAATGGAGGAACATGGCATAGAAATTTGGTCAAAATAACTTGGAGCTCTCTAGATTTACTCCAGTTGGTTTCCTGAGATATCTGATCTGCTCATCGTCCGTCCATTTAAATAATACTATCCATCAATTCTCTAAATATAGTCATTTTCTATATCTGACCGATGCTGTGTATTTTATTTCTGACAGTACTGAAGTCATAGGACCATTAGGTGAAGCTCGGGCTAACGAATCAACCAGTTTATTTACCTCTATGCCATAGTGGCCTGGGACCCATATAACTTTAGGAGTTTCAGATAAGGTAGGACCAATGGGCACAAAGTCAACAGAGTTTTTTTATTGTTCCTAGCGATGGGAGCTGTACACACCGAAAGAAAATTGGTAACGTCCCACATTCTTCGTCCTCGTCTCGTGTGCGTTGTAGCAACCAAGCTATCATGTAATTCTTTCTTAAATATACACACCATTTGCACGTACTACTGCTTTTGTTTGTTTTCATATTGTAGCGATGCTGAGGCAGACAGGTTAAAAAAACAAGCGTATTTATTAAGGCGAGTTTGTGCCCACGATTCTAAAGACTACGGTCGTCAAGTCCGAGTAGCCAAGTGGCACAGATCCAACTATCTTCCTCGTTGCCGGAGCGCACGAACGCGTGGCGCATGCCAGCCGGGTCTTGCTGGTGCTGGTGCCACGATAATTGTGGCGGGCTACTTGAACGTGGCGAACCTGTCGCAGCATTACCCCCCTCCTCAGACGCATCGTCCTGATTCTTAAGATAATGAAAAGATACATGCGCACTCTCACTCGTTTTTCGACGATCTATCATGTTAGGGCTTCATACAGACTACGTGTACCACTTCCATGGTATTGCGGTGTCTTGAGCTCACGTGTCCAGCGGATCTGACTTCATAAGTGACGTTGCTGATACGGTTGAGTACTTCAGAAGGGCCGAAATATTGGCAAAGAAGCTTTTCAGAGAGTCCGCGGTGGCACACTCGTATCCACATCTACAATTTTTCACCGGGATGATAAAGTGCGTCACTGCGTCACTTGTTGTACCGACTAGAATCGACGCGCTGTCGGTGGCGTATTCGGTACCTTGCCATTTGCCGTGCTTCTTCGGCTCTTTGCAAGAAGTCATCTAAATCAGGTGGATAGCTGCTTTCGTCCTGTAGTGGTAACATGGCATCCAGCGGGGTGGTCACTCTTCTGCTGAATACTAGTTCAAAAGGGGCAACGTGGGTTGTTTCTTTAACCGCTGTATTATATGCGAATGTTACGTAGGGTAATATTTCATCCCACTGTTTATGTTCAACATCGACATACATTGATAGCATGTCGGTCAGAGTTCTGTCGAGGCATTCGGTTAAGCCGATTGACTGAGGGTAATACGCCGTTGTTCTTGTGTGATCGGTATTCTTCTGTCATGCGCATCAGGCATTGCATAAGGTCTGCAGTAAATGCGGTGTCCCGATCCGTAATAACGACGATGGGCGCACCGTGCCTGAGCATTATGTTGTTAAAAAAAGAACTTTGTGACTTCGGCAGTGGTCGCACTGTACAGAGAGTCAGTCTCAGCATAACGAGTCAGATAGTCTGTGGCTACGACTATCCATTTCTTGCCTGCACACGATGTCGGGAAAGGTCCTAGGAAGTCCATGCCGACTTGTTGGAATGGGTCATCTGGAGGGTCTATTGGCTGGAGAAGGCCGGCTGGTTTTACGGGAAAGTTTTGCGCCGTTGACATTGACGACAAGTTTTCACGTAGCGCTGCACTGATGTGAGCAACTTAGGCCAATAGTATTTCAGGCGAATCCTGGCGAACTTTCGGCTCACACCCATGTGTCCAGATGTTGGCTCGTCGTGGCATGCGTGCAGAATTTCCTCTCGCATGGCTGTGGGCACGACTAGTAAAAACTTTTCACCATTAGGTTCGAAGTTCTTTCTGTAAAGGACACTTCCTCGAAGGCAGAACGTGGAGAGCCCTCTGGAGGATATGCGAGAGACTTGAACGTCGTGACCCTGCAGGTGTTGTATAAGCGCCAGCAAATCCGGGGTACAAGTCGTTGTTGTTGAGTGATTTCCGATGCGTTGACAACGCCTAGAAACGGGAAGTCTTCCTCTTCAGGTACACTTGGATCGACGGGAGTGCGTGACAGGCAGCCGGCATCTCTGTGTTTCCTTTCAGATTTGTACACGACCATAATGTCATACTCCTGCAGCCTAACGCTCCATCTTGCTAGTCGACCTGACGGGTCCTTGAGATTTGCCAGCCAGCATAGAGCATGGTGGTCACTGACAGCTCTGAACGGTCTACCATAAAGGTAGGGTCGAAACGTGTTTATTGCCCAGATGACTGCGAGGCACTCTTTCTCAGTTGCAGAGTAGTTTGCCTCAGCTTTTGATAGTTTGCGGCTGTCATAGGCTAACACTTTTTCTTGACCATTTTGCCACTGGACAAGGATGGTGCCGGGGCCGACATTGCTGGTATCGGTATGGACATCAGTGTCGGCTGTCTCATCAAAATGGGCAAGTATTGGTGAACCCTGTAATCGTTTCCTCAATTCGTCAAAAGCTTTCTGTTGTTCGCTTTCCCATGTGAAGAGCACGTCGTCATTTGTCAGTTTTGTAAGAGGATCCGCAATTTCCGAGAAGTTTTCCACAAATCGCCTATAGTAGGCACAAAAACGCAAAAATCGACGCACTGAATTTTTGTCTCTGGGTGTAGGGAACCTCTGAACAGCGGCTGTCTTTCAGAGATCAGGACGAACACCATCGGAACTAATGCCATGTCCAAGGAATCACAGCTCTTCGAAGCCGAAGTGGAATTTTTCGGGTTTGATTGTCGAATTTCCTGACCGAATGGCTTCCAATACTGTGCGTAGTCGCTCTAGATGTTTGTCGATCGTTGCAGAGAATACCACCACGTCATCCAAATACACTAGGCATGACTGCCATTTTAATCCCGCGAGGACAGTGTCCATCATTCGCTGGAGCGTCGCTGGTGTGGAACAGAGGCCAAATGGAAGCGCTTTAAATTTGTAGAGGCTTTCTGGTGTTACGAATGCCGTTTTTTCGCGGTCCCGCTCGTCGACCTATATTTGCCAATATCAGCTTTTCAGATCTAAGGAGGCGAAAAAAATTGCTGATCGCAACCGATTTAGTGTATCGTCGATACGTGGCAAGGGGTAGACATCTCGTGTGGTTACACTGTTCAGTTTTCTGTAGTCAACACAGAATCTAAGTGTGTTGTCTTTCTTCTTAACGAGCACTACGGCGGACGCCGATGGACTATTCGAAGGCTGGATGACATCATCTGAAAGCATCTCCTCCACTTGCTTCTTAATGATTCCCCGTTCTTTCTTTGACACCCGATATAGATGCTGGCATAGAGGCCTCCTCTCGTCTTTCGTTATAATTCTGTGTTTCGTGATTGACGTGCGATGGACCTTCGAGGCATTTGAAAAGCAATCAGAGAATTTTTTATCAAGGCGTAAATCTATTTCTTTCGACTGTGCGGAAGGCTCTGATTGACGGTCACGGATGTGTCGATGTTGCAGGCCACTAGTCGAGTGGTTGATGTCGTTAAGCTGCATAGTTCAGTCGCTATACAAAAGTCGTGCAAATAGGCAATAGCCGTGCCTTGAGCGATGTATTGAAGTTCATTGGAGAAATTTGTGAGTAGGACATCTCCACGGTCACTCGTCAAGTGAACAAGACCCCTAGCTACGCAGACACCCTTGTTCAAAAACAGCCCTAAATTTGTATCCGCTATGCCTTCGCGGCTGTACAATGCGTCATTTTCTATGAGCACCATTACACTGCAGCGTGGCGGCACAGTTACGTCATCATGAACAACGCGCAGAAAAGTTAGGCGTTGTTCCTCAGATTCCTCCACAGGTATAACTCGTTCAGTCAAAAACGACACGCTGGACCTACGCAGGTTCAATACGGCGCCATTAGCTCGAAAAAAATCCATTCATTTAATGAGTTCCCTTGAACATTCTGGCAACACAATGAAGTCATTCACGTAAATAAAGCCCCGTATTTCAAGTCTTGCAGTACATCTGCCAAGGGGCGCAATAATGTGACCGCCTGCCGTGCATATCTGCGATCCACTCCACTGTGTCACAACTTTGTTTAGCTTTTTCACCATCTTGTGACTTATCACTGAATAATCAGCACCGGTGTCGACTAAGGCTTTCAGCTCCCATCCTTCCATTCTCAACCGCAAATCTGAAGTAACGTTTTTGTTTCTGCACCCATCTACCGAAAATACGCCGTCATCACCCTCAAACCATATTGAAGGATCTTCGTAACTGACGTTATCAGCGGCCTCACCTCCACAGGTCGCTTGCTTCAGTTTTCCGGGAGTGGACTTGGAGAGCGATGACCAGGCTGCCTTGAAGGTGCACAGGGGCTAGATGACCGGTAGCGCATAGGCGATGGTGACCATGACCGGTGTTGGCCTAAAAGTGGCGAGTTCTGGCGCGTGGACAAGTACTCCTCAATCTCCGCTGGTCGTTCGCCGTTTCGGGGCACGGTGCATACGACGGGAAGCCTCTTAATCTAGCCTGTAGGTAAGGACAAAATCTGTACAGGTGACCCGCTTCCCAACAATGAAAACACAGAGGCCTGCGCTCGGGATCACGCCAGACGTCACTTTTCCTGGGCCTACGTTCTACATAGTGATGTGTGCTACGTGCTCCTTGGGGCAGACAGGTAGCTTTTGGTTCCCGTGGACGAGGTGCGCTGCGTGCCGCAGGTGGGAGAGGAGCCGTCGGCATCACAAGTGCTGCATTTCTGTGTACCGTCGATTGTCTGACAACCTGAGAGTATGTTCGGATAGGTAGAACCGGCTGCAGCTCACGCTCTGGCTCTCGTATCACCAATCTCAGTTCGTCGCGAACAACGTCCGTAACAGATAGTGCAGTTGGATTATGGGGCAACTAATCTAATGAGCTTTCTAACTAATGAGCTTTAGCAGGGCTTCAACGTCGTTTCGCATGCCTCCGGAGAATACCTGGGCAGATGTGCAGTTACGATTCCGCTTGTACTGCCGAGCCCGCTGTTCCAGTGTTTTTTCGATTACTGGCGCTTCCGAGTAAAACTCAACAACTGTGCTTGGAGGCTTGCGGACGAGAACGGCGAACAGCTCTTGCTCCGCTCCGCGCATTAGATGGCGCACCTTCCTATCTTCAGCAATGTTGTAATCTGAGCGCTTGAACAGACGGACCATGTCCTCAATGTACATAGCAGCACTCTCGTTCGTGGCTGGTTCCTCAATGGAAGAGCAGGCTCCGCCTTTTGTCACACAGGTCCTATTAATTAGGGAGGCGATCGCCGGGCTAATTCCAAGGGTCGAAGTATCGGCCCCCCGAACCGCACAACGAAAGCGTGGACAATTTAGAAGTGGTCCTTTTTGGCGCGCCAGCGGACGCCGGCTGTGGCCCAAAGAACAAGTCAGAGCCGAGAATTGATAAACAACACAAAATTATATTCTCGAAATTGGCAGATTGAAAACAATACACAAGTATGCACACTCCACAATAGTTGAGTACAATATGTCACCAATCAAACAATGTACTACACAGTACAATCGGCCACACTCGAAACAATGGACACAGACAACGATACGCGCTACAATGCAGTCGCATGCATTGAACAACCAAGACACTTAAAGACTAAAGAGATAGAAAACCTATCAAGTCCAAAGTTCTTGGAACAAAAGTCTGGATGATACTCTTCCTAGAATCACTCACTCAAAGTGCAGTGTTGTTCTCGTTCCGCTGCCCTCGAAGTTTCTCTTCCAGGAAACCTCGCCGAAGTTCTCTTCCAGGGAACCTGGCGTCTTCAATTGGCCACTCTCCAAGCTTCAAACTTCTTCGCCGTAAACACGTCGGCTTCACACACGCAGCTGTTGCCACGCGTCTTCGCTCGATAGCGGTGAATACACACTCTTGCCTGTAGCTCGAGTCGTCACCCCTCAGGTGGAAATCATCTCCTTCTCCTGCTTTGTCTCCACGAACAAAACCTTCGCCGACTACACGGCGGAATCCCTATGCGCTCTGGCGCTAACTTCCGTCTTCTCCTGCTCTGTCATCTCGGCTGCTCGGTTAAATACCTTCCGCGCGACATTCCAGAAAGTTCTCATCATTTCGTCGGCGCGATACGCAGCGAAGGCTCGGGGAAGGCGCGAGACTGTACGAGGGCCATCCCCGACAGATGACTCAACCCGGCATAACACGCCCCTTTCCATCTAGAAATTTCCAGTGCTTGCTCGGTCGCCGTTGTGGGGTGAGAAGGTTCGTCGACGAAGCCACGCTTCCGAGAGGAGAGGCTCGCGCGCCCGGGGAGCCTTTAGATGTTTGTTTTCTTTTTCTTTCTTTTTTGTTGACCTCGCAGCGTCACTCCGGCGGTTCTTCGCGAGAATTTGGCGGCGCGCCTTTTTTGAGCGTTCTTTCTGTGACACTGCCCCCCACTTTAAGAATATTATCTCATATTATTCAAAACCACACAAACGAGCGCGAAAAGTCCCCAAACTCTCAAAGACTGTAACATAGTGCGTCGCTCATGACACGTCCCATTCACAATATATCACTCAATACGATTGGACATTACAATTCAATCTCACACACATGAGTACAACGCTTCATCACACATTCCAAACAATACAAACGTACAAAGTTCTGTCTTTACAACAATTATACAACACTATACATCACAGCACAAACACTTCGACACTTGTGACACAGGATAACACAACATTAACACAACATATGGCACTCAGCACTGCCAAACACATTCTTATTCGACCTCGACACCTATCCCGTGCATTCCAAGTGGCGCTTGGGTCCTTTTTTGCGGTGCTCGCTCGATCTCTTCTTGTGTTTCCACGTTCTTTTTTGGTGAGCCCTTTCCAACGACGATATCTGAGGCGGCGTCTCAGCCATCATTGTCACTTCCGACACTGCTAACGGGTCATGACGCTCAACCGATCCTGCCCGGTTATTCACCCGCTTGTTCACGTCCCGACATTTGGCCTGGCTGGCCAACTCCGTTTCCTTTGCACTGTCGGTCGGTTGAGGTCGTGCCGACGTAAGTCCAATTGCCCGGCCCGTGAACTCACCCAACACGATCATCTTCTCATTCAGTGTCTCTTGCACCGCGGCTTCACCTTGGGCTCTAGTGAGATCCGTCACGGGTTGCTCCTCTACTGTATCTTGCGGTCGCTGGGTTGGCGAGGGCTCTATCTTAGGGTCTTCTCCCAAACAGTCCGGATCATTTGGTCTTCGCGCCCAGTCGATGTTTCCGATGACAAGGTCGTACAGGGGGGGTCGTCTTGCACAAAGCAGTAACCTTCCCGCTGAAGTACGGGGTGTCAACCTCGATTTCTGCTTCGGGAAGCATCCGAACCGTACGGTCAATTAGGCAAACCGGTTTCGTTTTGCCTGTTAACTCACTTTCCCGCACCAATTTTCTCCGCACAATAACAGTGGAGCTGCCGGTATCTCTTAACACCGTGATCTTTTTGTCCGCAACTTTTTCAGGCAGCGTTGGCATTCCCTTCAAAACACCGGTTGGCTGTTTTGTCATTACCGCACCCACAATAGGGATTTTCTCCCAATTTTTCAACTCTACAAATCCGCCGGTGACGGCATTATCATCGGATTTCGGTGCTACTAGCACACAGGACACCTAGTGAGTTTGACTCGCTCCGTTTTGACATGCGCCTGCTTTGTACCCAGTCTGACCACACTTGAAACATTTTACTACCGTAGGGCTCGTAAAGATCGTTCGACAGTTTTTCGCGCGCATACCCACCAGGTTACACAGGAAACATCGCGGAACACTCTCCGGTGCACGCTTCTTTTGTTCGGGTGCCGAATTTTTCGAATCTTCGGGACACTCCTTCTTGACCTTGGCCAAATTAGTTCCATCTTGCGCTTCCAAGAATTGATCAGCCAATTCAAGCATGTCTTCAAATGACTTAGCTCTCCTCTCTTTCAAGTACAGCGACAGGCTTGGGTGGCAACTAGTAAGAAATTGTTCTTTAATTAGGAGCTCTCTAAGCTCATCGTACTCCTGCGCTGTCGCTGAAAGTTCAATCCATCTGTCGAAAAAATGGCTAAGTCGGGCGGCATACAGCGTTGCCGTCTCACCATCAGCTGGCTTTCAAGTCCGAAATCTGTCGCGGAATCCTTCCACAGTAAATCTAAATCGCAGTAAATCCACAGTAAATCTAAAACTCTCCAAGCTTCAAACTTCTTCGCCGTAAACACGTCGGCTTCACACACGCAGCTGTTGCCACGTGTCTTCGCTCGATAGCGGTAAATACACACTCTTGCCTGTAGCTCGAGGTGTCACCCCTCAGGTGGAAATCATCTCCTTCTCCTGCCTTGTCCCTACGGACAAAACCTTCGCCGACTACGCGGCGGGATACCCTACGCGCTCTGCCGCTAACTTCCGTCTTCTCCTGATCTCTCTTCTTGGTTGCTCGGTTAAATACCTTCCGCGCGACATTCCAGAAGGTTCTCGTCATTTCGTCGGCGCGATACGCAGCGAAGGCTGGGGGGAGAGCGAAACGGTTGGAATGCCCTCCCCGGAGGATGACTCAACTCGGTATGACCACGCCCCTTTCCTTCTAGAAAAATCGAGTGCTTGCTCGGCCGCCGTTGTGGGGTGAGGAGGTTCGTCAGCGAAGCCACGCTTTTGAGAAGAGAGGCTCGCGCGCCCGGGGAGCCTTTAGATGTTTTTCTTTTTCTTTCTTTGTCGTTGACCTCGTGGCGTTACTCCGGCGGTTCGCCGCGAGAATTTGGCGGAGCGCTCTTTTTGTGCTCTTGTTCTGTGACACCTTTTCTTTCCAGTCTATTTTCGCGAACGTAGCCACCGCTTGTCGTTAAAATATCTCCCAGGTAGACAACGAGGTTTCATGATGCTCAAAACATGTCTTTGCGACGTCTTCCAGGGCGAAGTATACGCAACGGAGCTGCTCTCGTTCGTCCCATCCATTCAAGCTCACCACTCTGTCGAACAGGCCCAACCAATCTCCTCGTACGAGTCGCCGTGAAATACTGGCGGCTGGTGCGGTTGGCTAATGAACACTTGTGCCGGTGTTACCTGGCTAGTCATAGTGGTGGCATCCATCGTTTGAATTTCCCTTGGTGTGAAGTGAAAAGGACCGAACTCAGGTGAGACACCTCGAACACGGCGACTTGCCCTCTGGTGTACAGGAGTCACTTCCACGGGGTTGATACGCTGGTCGTCGGGGATACGCTGTTTTGAGCTCGCGGGGCTTCGATTCATAACGTAGCAACTCTGCCAGAAATGTAGCGATGCTGAGGCAGACAAGTTAAAAAAAACAAGCGTAATTATTAAGGCAAACTTGTGCCCACGATTCTAAAGGCTATGGTCGTCAAGTCCGAGTAGCCGAGTGGCACAGATCCAACTATCTTCCTCGTTGCCGGAGCGCACGAACTCGTGGCGCATGCCAGCCGGGTCTTGCTGGTGCTGGTGCCACGATACTTGTGGCGGGCTACTTGAAAGTGGCGAACCTGTCGCAGCTATATAACTGTGTTCATTTCTTCTGTTTTCGCATTGAGTTTTTACACTTCTGTACCTTATTTCTCGAAGTTTGCTGACTTTTGCGTTGTGTCTACTGTTTTCTGTTAAGGTAGGATATATTTTACTTGCGTGTATGTTGCTTCGTATTACTTTGCATTTTCTGTTTCTTTGCGTTTTCTTAAACCACGTGCCTGCGACCAAACTGCTCAGGGTCATGAATCTTGTCAAGGGGCTTTTCCGCAGCTTTTAATTCCTGTCCACTCATTTTCTGATTTCTTCATCTTGTTTACACTGTGCTTTGAGCTGGCCATCACCATTGTATGAAAACATTGAAGCATTATGGTGCTTTATAACAACTGCTGAAAAAGATTGCTAAATAGACTGAAACTCAGGAAGATGTCAAATCGCCCACGGGTCATATATTATTTAGAAATTACGCTTGATCTCCGCAATTTTAAGAGCGGCGTCAGTGAAGACATTTCTCCGTACGTTTCACACTTACAATTCTTTAATTTTCAGTGTGTTTACGTGAGTTCAGGGCTAGGAGGTAGTTGTTTAGGGTCCGATTCTCCACGTGCTCGGCATTTCGGCAGTTTTCTTTGAAAACGCAGCAGTCTTGCAGAACACAATAAAATGAGATGCTCATTGGCGACAGTGAAACCAGGCAACTTGTAATGACAAGTAATTTTGTTGAAAATTCCCATTTTCATGCAAGAAGCGGCCAATAAACGACAAGGATGTGATCCCGAGCACTTGAATTATGGTAAAGTGGTGCGTTACAAATGGCAGCGACCAGCGCACCTTGCACAGTCTGGTTCATGTAAAACTATGTAGAAAACATGGCTTGGCAAAACCGCATAGTATAGTAGGATAATATATTGTTGTAGGTGTGAGAAATGTTAGCGATGCTCGGTAGAGAAGGGCAGGTGATGAGAAACGAGAGAGAACGGATAAGACGTCAGCAGCCTAGCATAGCAACTACAATAGGAGAACTGACTGTAGGCAGGTAAGAAAGTTTAATGAAACAGCTTTGTCTAGTACAGCGTAGTGAGGGGGGAGGCAGTGTAAAAGCGAAGTGTGTAGGAGAGCGCTTCATTTCATCGCACATGGTTTCATTTTCCGCCATGGGCGCACGTGTGGAATGTCAATACGCGTTTGCCCATGGTAGCCAGCATTGGCAAGCGGAAGTGATTCATTGCTCATTTTTTTCTACGTCTTTCGTGGTCTGTAAAACTTCACACATTTTTATTACTGTACAGCTGCTAATGTGAGCTAAGCGTGAGTGCAGCGATGTTAGTGGCAGCGTATGTTGCGGATGATTGTGACCGCAGGACAACAAGAAGGTGAACCGAGGAAACAAGAAGCTAGGCCCGAGCAGTCAAAATAGAGGGATGTTCTTGGTGTAGGGCTCGGGTCTTGAATACGCGACATCTTTTGGTGCCATGAAACCCGGGAAGAAGGACCTTCGGAGGTAAGACGGAGCAGGCCTCACGAATTTCAACCGCAGTCGTAGCCTCGAGAACTTTTGTGAAGCCGCCGTATGTAAAGCTGATGTGCGAGGCCTAACCACCGCTAAGAGCTGGGAGCACGACTGCGGCAGGAACTAAGACAACCACGAGCAATCATGGACTGACGTGAGGGCAGGCATTGTGTGGATTCTCGCGAGACAGGAGCTCTCACGTCTACTTCGACTCAGTCCTGACTCACCCTTCACGAAGGCTGCTCGATATTCGCAAGATCATAAAGAACGACAGCCCTGCACCTTACGAATATTCGTTGTGCGAACCTTCTGCGATGGCTGCTGTTCCACTCTGACTTCGCCTCGTGATGCGGCCAGTCAGTGACTATTCTTGTTTACGATACTCTACCGGCTTATGCAGGACCTCTACGAAAGGCGTTGACGCAGGTCATCGCAGACGCCGAACATCCTCGGCGATTGGATTGCCGTCCAATCTGTGAGTTACTACGTATTCACCAAGTTTTGATTGAGCACTAGCTGGAACTCCGAAAAATTTACAAGGAAGTAGAGGATGCAGTTCACATCAATAATCTCGAAGCTGAGATGGAGAAGGCGGAAGCTTATAAGCGCCAGGTATAAGCACCAGATAAAATCGCCAACGCATTAGGGCACGGCAGGCTCGTTGGGAGATAACAAAACTACAGATTAAAATGGAAGCAGAAAAGAAGGCACTATATGTGTCTGCGTCCCTACCATGCAGCCAAGGCATATTGGACCACCACTTGTAGCACAGATTCTTGTCGAGACGGCTTCAGGGCATATTCTTGAACATGGTGGAAGACAATCTATCAGGACCTTGACTGAAGTAACGACCATGAGGAGCCTGCACACAACAACCGCTACTTACAAGGGTATGACCCACGCCTGCAGAACGTTTGTCAGCGTGCGATACCCGAGAACCTAATGTCAAGACATCTACAACAACTCCAGTGTTTGAAGTGGAAGACGTGTTCCCATTATTGAAAAAGAGGGAAGACGTCGTAGAGCTAAAGGGCCACCTACTAGATGTTGAAGATGCGTCCAATCCAAGGCTTGCGGGCTTAGACGTTTAAGATCACTACTGCCCGGCATCTATGTGCCCGATGGAGGAAAATCAAGGTCAACTCCCAAAGGGAAAAAAGAGAATAAAAACTAAAGGGCACGACGACACAAGGGCCAGTCCCTCGCACTTCTGAAACCTTAGGTATTTCGAGAAAGCTACAGAAGTCAACATTGAAGAGAGTGTGGATGGCACATCTCATTTCCGCAAAGTGTATAAAAGCCGACACAGCGCAACAGTGGTGAATGGGAGAGACCAGACGAAGATAGAAGCAGAAGTGTTACAAGATAAATGCAGCAGCGTACAGAGAGCAAAGGAAAAGGCTCATCAAGTATAGTTACGCGAGATCAATCTGGAAGAGTCTTATCTGCGAACTTTTATGCCAAGAAAACTTGCTCAGCGAGAATGCAGGTTCATCATGTTCAACGCGTTCAAAAGCACAAGCGCCGAAAGCACTGCTGGAAAAGCTGACACAGTCGCATATCATGGATTTTTTTACATTGACTGACCTGGGCTTATACAAGTACTCTTGAACAGCATGTACTTCGGAGTTAGATGTGCTGTTGTTGTTGATACAAATTTGTTGATACAGGGGCACAGAGCATGTTGAATATTGTGTGAATAATAGCGAACATCGCTATTGTCATTAAGGGTGGACCAGAGCATTCTGGAAAAAAAAGGTCAACGGTTGGGCTTCATCATGGGGACGGTGGCTCGTCCTTCTCTCTACAGCATAGTTAGGTGAGTGAGGAGTCAAGTTTAGTTAACAATTGGCCAGGAGCTCGAAAACTGTCTACTAGTTAAACAAATCCCATTGCGTTCCACCTAGTGAGCTTCTACTCTTACGCACGCAATATTCGTCAACCGACAAAATGCATTAGCCCTTTTTTTTCGTAAGCCACTGCATCATGTGTCTTTCAAACATTGTAGCTGACCGTCGGCGCCGGCGGTGTAGGCCTTGTGACCAAACACGGCGACTGATATTTATGGCTGAAAGACTCGAGAGGCAATTTAGAGCTATAAAACACTATATTGCTACGTGAATGTTGACATTTTTGGGACGATGAGCGTGGGCGTCTGACAAAGAGGACGAAGAGTGGTCTCCGCTCGGTGTCTGGTGTACCGGTGACGTTGCTACTGCTGGTTCAAAACATATTTCATCCACAGCCTCGTAGATGCGCCGTCTCTTTTTCTTTTATAACATATTTGTTGGAGGTGGAACGTTCTCCGTCATCACCACGAAGCTTCGCAGTAGCCGCACCGTCCAGCTTCCGGCCATGGCTTTTAATGATAACAACCCGTCCCCGCCTTCAGCTGGAGCGCCAGCTGAAGCTACATACAGCTACTACATACCTCGCGATATCCCATCCCCATTATCCCGGTACGTTCTCCGCCCACTCTGGCCTTGACGTTGACTACTGGCTCAGCATGTACGAGCGCGTTAGCCTGTCTCACCGATGGGGCCCTACCATGATACTCGCCAACGTTATCTTTTACTTGGATCGCACCCCGCATGTATGGTTCGATGCTTATGAGGCCGAGCTCACCAGCTAAGACATCTTCAAGGAACGACTACGCGAGCTCTTTGGGAACCCGTCCGGTCGACAAGGTCCGTACGACAAGAACTCGCCACTCGTGTAATGTCATAAACTGAGTCGTATGCCTCGTACATTCAGGACGTACTCGCGTTGTGCCGCAGCAAATGACTGAGAGCGACAAGGTGGGCCACATATTCAAGGTCATCGTGGACGATGCTTTCAACTTCCTGGTTTATGACGTCATGACCATCTATCTCATAATTCAGAAATGCCGCCGCTTAGAAATGGCAAAAAAACGTCAAATTCGGCCTTAATTTTTGTGGCTCCCTAATACGGCTGTCACGGCAACCTGTACAAAGCTCGGCGCCGCACCACCCTTGCACGAGAATGTTACACGCATCGTTTGGTTCGAGCTTCAGGCGGCCCGTCTGGCGCCGTTTCATATGCTTCCACTCGACCAGGGTACTGTGCAAACACCTCCGGCGGGGTCAGTTATTTAGGCAGTCATGTGGCATGAAATTTCTAACTTTGGTTTTCCTGTCGCCTGCTCCGTCTCCCGATCGGACGACAGCACCATGGCAATAAATGCACCACGCCATGACCCACACCCTCTGCCTAAATTCCACAATCCGACAAAATGGAGAACAGCAGACGACAAGCCAATCTGGTTCTCCTGTCACCGAGCTAGCCATGTCTCTCGCTACTGCCGCAACACTTGCCCCCCCCCCCCCCCGCTCCCTTTGGAGCCAATTTTCATCTTTGCCTAGGCCATACGTTGACCCCCATCGGTATTTGACCAGCCGTGAGTATGCTGTTTCTGACGCACCTAACAGCTGCTCTAGCGCTCATTCACCATCACCGCAACGCGCTGCAGTTCTCCGTCACCCCAACTCCACCGCATTCCATCGCCGACAATGGATCTTCCCGGATATAAAACTAGATTATGCAGCTTCTGGAGGTAGTGCTGCATCATGTGCGACTGACCAAAATCCTCCGTTTACGCTCGCCACTACTAAGAACTTGCTGGAATTGTATGTGGACAGTCTTTACTTGACGGCTGTAGTTGACACTGGAGCTCAGGTGTCTGTAATGAGGGCTCGTCTCTGTAGCCGCCTCAAAAAAGCACTCCCGCCTGCCGCCACACAAGCAGTCCGTGTCGCCAATGGCGGAATTGTGGCTGTCATTTGTATGTGTATCGCTCGTATTAGCTTCGCCAGCCGCCATGTTCCTGTTTTATTTACCGTTCTCGACAATTGCCCTAATGACCTCATCTTCGGCTTGGACTTCTTACCGGCGCATTCTGCCCTGATTGACTGTTCCACAGGCACTCTCTCATTATAGAACTTCTCTTCCAGATTCTCGCCCCGAGCTGTGGAAAAGCCTCCGTACTACAGACTTCAGTCAGTTACCGCCAAAAGCCCTCAAATTCATTGAATTGGCAACAAGTTCACCCGTTGTTGACGGTGATTATGTCGTCACGCCTATTGCTGATGCTCTCCTGGTGCGCGACATCACTGTGCCCCACTCCGTCGTAACCGTGGCTTTTAATCGAACATGTCTGCCCATTATCAATTTTGGTTTCACGCATTAAGTACTACCACACGGAATTTCAGTCACCACGCTTCGACCATACTAGACTCTCACGTCACTGCTTTTGCGGCAGGCTCATTTTCCGGTATTTCATGTCGTCCGCAGGATGCCACATAGCTCGATGTGGCCTTGCACCCCATGATCAACCCGAAACTCAAACCCGAGCAATCCGACGCCCTATTCCGCCTTCTGTCTTCCTACCGCAACATATTTGACACCGACAGCAGTCCACTCGGTCAGACGTCCCTCGTGAAGCACCGCAATAATACCGCTGATTATCCTCCCATTCACCGCCGACCATACCGTATGTCGGCCATAGAGCGTAAAATAAATGAATAAGTCAACAAGATGCTAACCAAAGGAATTATTGGACCATTCTCGAGCCCTTGAGCATCTCCTGTTGTTATTGTTAAAAAGAAATATGACACATGGCGCTTCTGCATCGATTATCGCCGTCTTAATTGAATCACGAAAAAGGACATTTATCCTTTGCCCCGAATTGATGACGCCCTCGATTCCCTTCTTGGCGCGCGATGCTGTTCTACAATTGACCTACGTTCTGGATATTGGCAGATTACGGTGGACAAGAAAGACAAAGAAAAGACTGCGTTTGTAACTCCTGACGGCCTGTTTCAAATAAAGGCGATGTCTTTTTGGCTATGCAACGCCCCAGCCACGTTCGAGCGTATGATGGACTTGATATTGCAAGGTTTCAAGTGGTCAGCATGCTTGTGCTACCTGGATGATGTTTTTGTATATTTGCCTACATTTGAGACACACCTCCAGCGTTTTTCAGTGCTTCTCGACATCTTCCGCACTGCTGGCCATCATCTAATCTCATCGAAATATCTGTTTGGCCACCAGCAGATTAGTTTTGAGCCACGTTGCCCACGCATCCGGTGTGCAGCCTTACCCCAAGAAAATTCGTGCCATCACAAGCTTTTCTGTACCCCAGTCTGCCGAAGACGTCCGGAGTTTTGTAGGACTTCGTTCTTACTTTAGAAGGTTCGTGAAAGATTTTGCAACAATCGCTCTACCACTCACCGACTTTCTGAAGAAAGAGGGGACGTTTACGTGTGGCTCTGCTCAAGTTGCCACTTTTTCTCACCTCATCAACCTCCTCAGGACTCCACCTACATTGGCCCACTTTGATCCGTCCGCTCAAGCCGAAATCTTAAGCGATGTGAGTGGTCGCGGGACTGGGGCTGTCCTAGCCCAACGCCATCGGCGACACGACCGATTTATCGCCTATGCTGGCCGCCTTCGCACAGCTGCCGAGCACAACTATTCAATAACAGAGCGTGAATGTCTCTTGTTTGGGCAGTCACGAAGTTCCGCCTGTAGTGGAGCATACGCACTAACGCGTATGCGCCTTCCAAACAGAACGAAAAACCCCGTGCTCTGATTGCGCGAGAACCTGTGCCACCTTCACCAGACTTGCCATACGCCCATTTTCCGTCGCGACCTCACTGCGACTCGTCTGTTTGAATAAATATCATCGCATTTGGGAAGGCTGCTGAGATCCCCAAATAGACCTGGAGCTCAACTCTCGCAAGTTGGCTGAAAGACCGCTGTACAACATGACTGACGCAGTCACCAACCAGCCCATCCCAGCACAGCCAGCATTATCGGCTGCCCCGTCAACTTGTCCCGGTGCCACCCGTCAGCGGGACACACCAATCTTCAGCGGCAGTGGTGAGCAAGGCGTCGAAGACTGGCTCTCCTTGTACGAACGCGTAAGTGCCAGCAACAAGTGGGACAACGACTCTAAGCTCGCCTATGTTATAATTTACTTGGATGACGGCGCTAAGCAATGGTTTACCAACCGCGAAACTACCATCGCCAACTGGTCCACATTTAAGACCCTCGTGACCGAAGCGTTCAGTCGACCAGAGGTCTGCAAACTCCGGGCTGACCAGCGTCTACGCTGCCGAGCCCAGCAGCCTGGCGAGACTTTTACTAGTTATATTGAGGATGTGCTAGACCTCTGCAGGCGTGTTAATCCATCTATGCCTGAAGAAGAGAAAATTCAACAGATGGTCAAAGGCATCGAGGATGGCGCATTACAGATGTTGCTGGCGAAAAGCCCGACCACGGTGGCAGTCCTCGTAAGCTTGTGCCAGAGCTTCGATGAATCGCGTTGTCAACGTTCCATCGCCCGACAGAGTGTCCCATTACCAGATGCAATCTCGGCCGTCGCGCTCGCAAACGGCAACGTACGCCAAGGAACTCTGTCGAACCAGAATAAAGACTTCATCACGGAGGAAGTCACCCTACAGCTCTCCCTGCTGCCGCATAGCGACGCGCCCGCCACAAGCCTCCCTTCGACACTGCAGCAGGCTATACGCACTGAACTTCACGATACCCTCCCTAGAGTTCCGGCCCCTTACCCATGCACTTCGGTACGATCTGATCTATCAACTGCCGGCTACGCACCACCTGTGCCACCTTCACCTCTCAGCTACGCAGCTGTGGTCGCGCGGCCCCCACCGCATCCAGTCGCCTTATCAGCTCCACCTCATCCGGCCTCGCCTCCAGTTTACAGGCCCCCACCTCGCTTTTTCCGTCCATCTAATGAGTGGCGCACCCAAGCCAATCGTCCTGTATGCTTCGCGTGTGGCATCGCTGGCCACGTTGCACGCTTCTGCCGCCGCCGTGCCACACCTGCGGACGCATACTTCGTAACTCCTACCTACGCACCGCAGCAGGCCACCACGTCTGCATATGAACAGAGGCACTCAGATTCGGATTGCCGTCCGTCAACTGCTCGTTTCCCATCCCCTCGTCTCCGATCGCTATCGCCTATGCGTCGTCGACCACCTCTTGAGGAGGAAAACTGTTCAGTACAGTTCCGGAGGCACGAACTGCCACTTGTGCGTAATTCCCAAGGCCTCCGTTTTCGCCGCAAAATGTTGTTGATGTTGATGTTGAGGGAGGTGCCACATTAGCGGTAATTGATACCGGGGCCGCCGCTTCTGTGATGAACGCAAACTTTTGTCGGAAACTGAAGAAAGTGACCACATCTCTCCGTGGCGTGGTACTGTCCACGGCTAGGGCGCAGCGTATTCATCCCTCGGCTCCGTGTACGGCGTGCGTCGTCATCCAAGATGTATTGTACGTCGTACAGTCTTTTGTTCTACCATGTTGCTCTCATTACTTTAACCTCGGTTGGGATTTCTTGTCACGTCATGAAGCTATTATCGATTGTTCCCGTGCCAAAGTGTCGCTTGTGACAACATGTGAATTTCCACCACCCGACTGTTCTCCTCTGCTCTGTAAACTCTTCGCTGACGACAATATCACCTTGCCCCCGGAAGCTTCGGTCCCTATAAGCCTATCATGTGTGGCGCAACCTGACGCCACGGTGGTGTTTACGCCATCTTCAGTTTTTACTGGGCGCATGGGCATCGTTCTTTCAATTGCCGCTCTTACAATTGCGTCTGGTGTAACTGTAATGCTAGTTACCAACCACTGCAATTACCCCATGGGCTTACTTCGTGGTGAAACGTTAGGATATGTGCAACCTATCAACCATGTCGATGATATTATTCTTCCCGACGAAACGCCATGTCACATTGCCGCAATCACTCATGCGTCTGAGTCATCAAGTTTGTCAGCCTTTGACAATGCTATTGACGCAGACCTTCCCCTCTTGCATCGCCGCCAACTTGTTGCTCTCCTTAACAAGTTTCGCTGTTCTGTCGACTTTTAAGAACCTGCTTTGGGCAGCACCACGACTATAACTCATACTATGGACACCGGCTCACATTCGCTTCTGCGACAGCATCCTTACCGCGTTTCCGCCGAAGAGCACCGCTTCTTACAGAGCAAGTAGATGACATGCTTAAATGTGGAGTCATACAGCCTTCTCAAAGCGCTTGGTCATCCCCTGTGGTTCTGTTGAAGAAAAAAAAGATGGCACCGTTTGATTTTGCGTGGACTATCATCGCTTAACAAGATTACAAAAAAAGATGTCTACCCGCTACCCCGAATAGACGATGCTCTTGACTGTTTACAAGACGCCGAGTACATTACATTCTTAGATCTGCGTTCTGGGTATTGGCAGGTGCCGACGGCTGATTGTGATCGCCCTAAAACTGCCTTTGTAACGCCGTATGGCCTGTATGACTTCAAAGTCATGCCATTTGGGCTCTGCAACGCACCTGCCACCATTGAGCGCATGATCGATACCATCTTGATTGCCCATAAGTGGAAAGCTTGCTTGTGTTACCTGGACGACATCATAGGTTTTTCATCTGATTTCCCGACACACCTTGTTCGCCTCCACGAGATTCTGACGTGTCTATTTTCTGCAGGCCTACAACTTAACTCCAAGAAGTGCAACTTCGCAGCACAAAAACTAACCATCTTAGGACATGTCATCACAAGAGACGGTGTTCTTCCAGATCCCGAAAAGCTTCGAGCTGTCGCTGACTTCCCGTTGCCCACATCACTGAAAGCCCTACGAAGTTTCGTCGGTCTCCGCTCCTAGTTTTGTCGCTTCGTGCGCAACTTCGCGTCCATCATCGCACATCTCATGAGTCTGCTTTCCAACAGCAAAGCTTTATCTGCATGGTCACCTGCATGTGACGACGCATTTCGCCAGCTGCGCCGCCTGCTCACCTCACCACCTATTCTTCGTCACTACGACCCCGCTGCTGCCACAGAAATTCACACCGAAGCAAGTGGCACTGGTCTTGGTGCAGTTTTGGCACAACAGAAAGGCACCGAAGCCGAATACGTAGTCGCCTATCAAAGTCGCGCTCTCAAGAAGGCTGAATTGAATTACTCCGTGACAGAGAAGGAGCGTTTGGCCATGATCTGGGCGTTGACGAAGTTTCGCCCGTACCTTTACGGCCGTCCATTCGACGTGGTTACAGACCATCACGCTCTATGTTCGCTGTCCACCTTGAAAGACCCGTCCGGACGCCAGGGCCGTTGGGCACTTCGATTGCAAGAATACGACATCCGTGTCGTATATCGTTCTGGTCGCAAGCATGCGGGTGCCGATGCACTTTCGCGATCGCCATTAACACCAGATGTGACTTCTCAGTCCCCCCTTTTTACCACCTTGTCACCAATCGACACCACTGACATGCTTTCGGAGCAGCATAAAGACCCATATCTTGCATTGTTACTCGACTACCTTACCGATCCGTCTGCTGTCCCTTCCACGAGAGCGCTACGCTGACAAGCAGCCCACTTTTCCGTGCGAGACAACATTTTGTACTGTCGCAACTATATGCCTGGTGGTAAGAAGTGGCTTCTTGCTGTCCCAACTCATATGCGCTCTGACATCTGCATGAATTTCCATGCAGATCCCCAAAGTGCTCAAGCAGGTGTCCTGAAAACCTACGAAAGGCAGCGCCAACGATATTACTGGCGAGGAATGTATCGCTTTGTGCAGAAATACGTTCAGTCTTGCACCACTTGCCGACAGAACAAGACACCTCCGCGGCACCTTACTGGCATGTTACAGCCGCTCCCATGCCAGGCTCGCCAATTCGACTGCGTGGGTATCGACCTCTATGGCCCCCTCCCATATAGTCGCTCTGGAAACCGGGGGATTATTGTCGGCGTCGATCATCTGACACGCTATGCTGAGACTGCAGCTCTACTGGCAGCGACCGCCCACGAAGTTGCACTCTTCTTTCTGCGCAGCTTCATTCTCCGCCATGGGGCTCCACGGGAATTACTCAGGGATAGGGGTCGAGTGTTCCTGTCGGAGGTCATCTAAGCTATTCTCGCTGAATGCAATATCATCCACCGGAAATCTACCGCATACCATCCACAGACAAATGGGCTCACTGAACGATACAATCGCACACTCGGCGACATGCTGAGGATGTACACCTCCTCCAACCACACTAACTGGGACGCTGTATTGCCTTTTGTTACCTTCGCTTTAAACACCGCGACGCAAGCGACTACCGGGTTTTCCCCATTCTTTCTGTTGTACGGCCGCGAACCATCCCGCCCACTCGACACTATACTCCCGTACCGCCCTGATGCATCGGAGTGCTCCCCGCTTTCGGAAGTCGCCAGATACGCTAAAGACTGCCGTCAGTTGGCTCAGTCTATGAAGAGTGAGGGTCAAGGTCTACAAAAAACCCGACGTGACGACGTTAATCACATAGCGCCCACGTTTTGTACTGGCTCCCTTGTGTGGATTTGGGTGCCCCCGCACATTCCTGGCCTGTCTTCTAAACTTCTGGCCCGGTAACATGGTCCATAACGTGCCATTGACGCAACCTCGCCGGTGAATTACATCATCGAGCCTTTAACACAATCGCCAGATTTGCGCCGTCAAGGACGCGAGACCGTGCACGTCGACAGTCTCAAGCCTTACTACGACCTCCTCATTGTGCCTACTCCCCGAGTCGCCAGGATGGCTACTCTTCATCCCGGGGGTATTGTAGTGGAGCATACGCACTAACGCGTATGCGCCTTCCAAACAGAACAAAAAACCCCGTGCTCTGATTGCGAGAGAACCTGTGCCGCCTTCACCAGACTTGCCGTACACCCATTTTTCGTCGCGACCTCACTGCGACTCCTCTGTTTGAATAAATATCATCTCACACCCATATTTATATGGCACGAATTTCCGTGTAATAATAAACCACCATGCGCTATGTTGGCTTTCGTCACTGAAGGATCCTACTGACAGGCTCAGGCGCTGGGCTCTGCGACTGCAAGAGTATACCTACACGGTGACGTACAAATTTGGACGCCTATATCAGCACGCAGACTGCCTGAACACCGACACCGAGCCTTGCGTCTTTTCTCTTTCGCAAATGAGATCCATAGGTGACGACCAGCGCCATGATGCGTCTTTGCGTGCTATCATTAAGCGCCTCGAATCACCATATTCCAATCAGTCCCATCACTCATTCGTGCTCCACGATGGTGTATTATACCGTCAAAGTTTTGAGCCGGATGGACCGGCCCTGCTGCTTGTCATTCCGAAACACCTTTGCTCAGAAGTTCTACATAAACTTCATGACCTCCCAAGTGCTGGTCACCTAGGTGTGTGATGCACTTACGACCAAAAATGCCGACGCTTCTTTCGGCCGGGGCTTGCACGATCAGTCAGAAGATACGTTTTGGCTTGTGAGAAATGCCATCACCGCAAAACACGATCGACACTTTTTTCCGGATGCCTCCTAGATATTTACACAGCGCAATGCGAGCAGTTATGAAGTAACAACAGAAAAAGAGACAAGGGCAGAAGAAGAGACAAGGACAGCGCTCTTTCTGTCATTGTCTCTTTGTCTGCAGTTACGTCTTAACTACTCGTATTCTTGCGCTGTGCAAATATGTTGATTCCCAATCACCAACTAGCGCAAGCATCTGTCTTATGAAGGATGTCTTTAACCAATTGACATTCTGTCAGAACCGTTTTTAAGCATTGGCTTGAACTCACTTGGCACTTTCCCCTTGTTGTCCTCGGGTAACAAGTGAATAGCCGTGGCCACTGACTACGCCACACGTTGTGCCATCACACAAGCTCTTCCAATAAGCTGTGCCACAGATGTCGCCAACTTCCTCCTCAAGGACGTGATTTTTCAACACGGAGCCCCAGGGCAGCTGCTTTCAGACCATGGCCGCACCCTTTTTTCGAAGGTCATAGACGACATCTTGCAGTCCTCTCAAAGGAGACATATGCTGACTATGTCAAACCACCCAAAACCAATGGACTCACGGAGCGTCTAAATCTAACTCTTACAGACATGCTCACTGAGTATGTTTCTACCAACCACACCGACTGGGATCTCACGTTGCCGTACGTCACATTTGCCTACAATTGCTCTCGCCGTGACACTGCCACTTACTCCCCATTTTTTCTGTTGTTCGGCCGAGAATCTACATTACCCTAGATATAGTCATTCCGTCTACCGCGACACCGACCGGCGAATGCGCTATTGACGCTATTCAGGCTGCCAACGCACGCCGAATCTCACTCAGTCACTTTCTGCCCTCTCAAGAGAACCAGCGGCGTTTGTACGATCAACGGCACCGCAACGTGCACTTGTTACCTGGTTCATTGGTGCTGCAGTGGTCCCCGTCAGTGGACCCGTCTGCAGTGGACCCGTCAAGTCGGCTTGTCGGAAAAACCTCTTTCCCCCTACAAAGGTCCATGTCGAGCCCTTCGCGAAGTTACTCCTGCGACATACGAAATTGCCCCTGCTGCCTTCTCGCCTTGAACTGACCCACAGACCACCGATATCGTACATATGTGGCACGCTGGAAGCCTTGACACTCTCCCGCTGACATTGACATCTAGATGCGCCGAGGTGGCACTTCTCCCACCGGGGTTATGCTTTATGCATGTTGACAATTTGTGGGACGATGCGCGTGTGTGCCTGACGAAGAGTACAAAGAGTGGTCTCCACTCGGTGTCTCGTCTATCGGTCACGCCGCTGCTGCTGGTTCCAAATATATGTCATCCACAGCCTCGTCGTTACGGCGTCCCTTTCATTACGTAACCACATGATAACTGAAGTCACGAAGAAAAAGAAAGAAAGCAAAGACGACACTGTTCAGTATGATTAAGCTCCCACGTTTAACGAACGGTAGTGGTATAGGTAAACTTTTTATTCAAAGACGCACGAGCGTTGCTGTGTGCCTGAGTGGCAGCGCCTAGTCCGGGACGCCATAGGAGATATCTGGCTGCTGCCCAGGCATGCACCACCAAGGAGAGTTGTCCACTTACGTTGCATCAGCCCAGCAGGTGCTCCTCTCAAGCCTCTTTATTCGTGATTCAGAATTAGGGATCAAAAACACAGTGACAAAATATGAAGGCACAACGTGAAAGGTACCATTGATTTCCGATATGAAGTGTCGTGCGACGGTGGAACTAAAAGAAATATTGATCTGAAGGTGTCTTACCAGTCATTCGTACACTTTTTCTACGGCACGTGCGGGGTCAGGCTAAAGTGGGCTCGAGGGCTGTAATAATACAAAATATCACGGTAGCGTGCATAACTAAAGTTGTTAGAAACCGACGTAGTAAATAGAATGCCAGCGGCCCGGAGGGGACAAGCTCGGGCAGCGGCATCCAACGCTTCATTGCCGGGAAGACCTGTCTATATCCTCGAATGCACGCTACTCTTATGGATTGGAGAATAAAGCGTGAGGAAGCGGCTTGCCGGAGATGAGGTGTCAATGAGGTGATGAAACCCCCGATGAGTCGAGAACAGGCTGAGCGCGAGTCTGGTAAAGGCGTATTTGGTTGGCTGCTCTAGTACTCTAGGTGAGAGTTGCCACACGCAAAGGCAGCTCGGAGGCGGAGCGCGAGAGGCAGTGAACCATCCTAATGCAGAGCAGCACGCACGTAGCGCCACAACCTGCGTGGAAAGCTGCCGGGTAAATTTTGCTGCGCTGCATCAACAAATGGTGTTGATCAGTTCATTGGACATCTCTGAGATATCTAATCTTTGTAATACTCTTTTTTTTTCTCTCTCTCTCTCTCTGACATGTCTGGGCATATAAAGCGGTGCACATTATGAGCGGTGTACATAAAGCTGGCGATCGTCCTCGTCAGAACTACTATCTTGAAGTCAAATCGTGAGGCCGTCTGCGAGCTGCTGTAATGACAGCATTAATGTCTACTGTGCCTTCGCTATCCACCTCCTTATGATATTGTGCATTTATTGCTTTCTAGATGTGAATTAGCCCCACATATGCGCAAAAACGCCATTAGCAACGCACGTGCACTAAGTATTGCGCCCGACGATGCCCTCTTCTGAAATGCATGCTGGCACTCCTCATCTCACCTCATTCACTTGCCGGCAGCCACGTGATTGACCAGCTAGTGTCACGTGATCCGTCCTCTCAGGCAGATTGCGCCACGCTTCCACTTCGCAGAGCGGTCCATGTCAGAGGCCGATGCTGTGAAAGAGCCACGAGCCAACCTTAGGTAGGCCGAGCGCTCATATGCTACCAATCTAAGGCGCAGTCACTTTTCAGAGCGCTCTAGAGCGCCCAAAAATGCCCATATAAATACGCCATTAGGATAATAGGAGCAGTGGGAAGTGTACAGTTCCCTTCACGCATACGGGGACAAATATTCTGGCACAACCCCGAAACATTTGAGTGTTTGGTGGCGAGACTTGCATTATTTCACCTTTGTTCGTCTGGAATAAAGCATCTAACCAGCGCCGAATAAGATACAAGCCGAATAAGCTAGCAGGGACTTAGCACACTGAAAGCTCAAGTTCAAGCCTCATGCTTCTTTTGTAATGGAAGAGAGTGGGATAAAAGGATGAACGACAATCTCCCTCAGGAGCCTTTTCGTAGCAGTTAGCTCATATCATTTTTCAGCGTCAAACAATCTTCGTGATTACGGGTATTACGTCAAGAAATCTAGCGCAACTGTCTACACGTATTGATGTTCACGCATAGAAATGATTTGCCAGTGTTTTCTTTTTTTTGTAAAAACTCAGGTTTGGACATTAGAAACGCTCTTAGAGATACACCTCTTTTCGAAAGGGTACAATACTGTGGGCCTCATTTCTGCTTAGAAAATATTCGACAGAAGCTTGTTATAGGCTGAATTATAGGCAGCTTCTACAGAGTCAATTTAAATAGGTCACGAAAGTCGGAACGAAAAGAGATCTTAAACCTATTGCTACAGACATCAACCACCTCGTGATGATCGAAGCGTGACTAGCAGAAAGAGGGGGACCAATAGCGAAAACAAAAAAACTAATGAACGTTTTTTTTCATAGTTGGAATTTTATTTCATACAAAACATTATAACATCACTTTAATAAAGCTTTATTCTTCATTATGTAGTTGAGCGCATGCTTTTTATTTTCATTTGGTTTTAAAAACAGCGGGCGCATGCAGGCAGTCTGGTAACATGGGCCACGGATTTGTGGGCGTATCTAGGCAATATGCAATCAGAGCTTGGCTTGTGTTTAGTTAGGCGTGTTTTTTCGGTTGGGCGCATTACCAGGACAACAAGGTATCGTTCACTTTTCTTTGGTGGTTTCGTGCATCTTCAGAAAATTACTTAGTTTTTATGTGCATTTCAGAGCTCCACTATGTCAAAAAATGTGGGAATAGCCACTTCTGTGACAGCTGTCTGGTTTCGTTGGCGCATGACCGGTGTGCCCTCGCCTTTGGTGACTCGAACGTCAAATGAGACCAGGCTCTCGTCATCGTCGATGTTTACAACTGACGTTAGCTGCACGAAGTGGCTAGAGTAACGGACACGAGTTGGTGTCTTCTGGGTTAGCGGGGCGACGATTCAGTGTAGAAAATTTGAAAAGGCTCGGCATGGGGAGGAAGTGAAGTCTGCAATCGGACGGAGTGGGACGTCAGGCTTGCTAATTTTTGGTAGTCCATAGAAACTCGGTGCGGATCTGTTACGGCAGATTAGTCGCGGTAAAGTGTTCTGTGATCTGCATAATGCTTGAAAATTCCCGCGAGTAGCTTGTTTAGCTCTGTCTGGGTTGGCTTCGTTGGGTCCTTTACTAGCTGCGTGTATGCGTGTCCTTCCGAAAGAGCTGAAACCTTCCGATCACAGACCCCGCTATCCATTACCACCGTCGAATTGCCCTCGTTGGCGGGCAAGATGACAATGATCCGATCCAGTCGGAGTTCCCGAAGTGCCTGGTTTCCCCTGTGGTCAAGTTCTTTTTTTCTTTGTAGCGGTAATTTTGAAACAACTTCATTTGATTTCAGCCTACTTTCTTCTCTTGCACTCGGCCTCACGCTCTGGACGGCTTTCTCTACAGCCGCGACAAGTTTCGTTAGACGGGGCGTGGTTGACGTGTTATAGCCATGTCCCCTTGTCAGAACAGAAGTTTCCCGATCAGTGAGTGGACGAGATGAAATATTGGTGACAAACCGAGAGTTTTCGATGCTTTAGCTGGAACTTCGGTTCAACAGGTAAGAGAGTTTCTTATCCTGAGTGGTCCGGTGCTTTTTTGCCGTCGATGCCGCAACCGAATTCGTGAACGCGTCAACCGCAGACATCAGTTCAAGGATGCGGTGCTCAAGTTGACGCTTGGCAAAGAACAGGTCGAATTCTTTTTTCAGTAGAGAGTCATTAGTTTCAAGAAGGCGGACGTTGATCAGTCGTTGTTCGGCTCTCTTGTTGACTTCAAAGCCTTCAGGGGTGGAGACAGGTCGTTTTAGGCGCAGGCTTTGGGAACGACTTTCCTTTCTTTGCAGCTGCGGCTGAAGTCGAAATGAGTCTTAAAGACTAAGATGCCTTACATAATGGGTATGTAGCGCTTGACGAGCTGCACGGTATCGTGTCTGAAGTCTTGGCTGATTGACTCGAATCTAAACATTCGAAAGAAATCTGTCTGGTTAAGCATGAGACTGGGAGAGGATTTAGACCCCAACCAAAAGATTCGAAAAAACCTGACATTTCGAAACCGACTTGGTTCTTTCCGCAGGGGTGACTGCGGAGACTACGTAGCATCGGCGTCTTCAGAACACTCGCGTGGCGGATAATGACCCCCCCTCTCTCTCTCTCTCGTTTGCCGTGGAGCGCCGTGCATGTGTTTACACCAAGGGAAGGGTTCCGAGAGAGCGGTTGATGTTATGGGCTGTCCTCTGTATGTGCCATGATTCGAGTGGTAATCTTCTTCTCTAGTTCAGCTCACTTTCAAGGATGGCCATCGCTTTAAAATTTATCCGGCGATCCAAAGTCTAAGCATATTCGGTGACTGCGCTGCGCTCTTTGTTGAACTTCCGCACATCGTTGGTGTGTTGCTTCAGTCGTTCCAGTAGGTTTTTCGTCTTGTTCCAGTAGGTTTTTCGTCTCGCCGATACACGAAGAGGGGCGCTCGGCACACGGAATTTTGTAAACGACACCGGGGGTACTGTCTATGGTTGGCCGGTATTTCGGGCGGGGGAGGAGGCGGCCGAGCGTACACGAAAGCAAGCGCGCAATGCGGATCCCGTCCTTCTTGAAGATACGCGCCAATATCTCGCTGGTTCCGTGAACGTATGAAACCCCCCCCTTAATTGGAAGCCACCCTAAACGCGTACCGGTTCCATACGTTTAGAGAACCAGCGAAATGTTGGCGGGGATCTTCAGGTAGGAAGAGGTTCGCATCGCGCACGTGCCTTCGTGTACGCTGGGTCGCCTCCTCCCCCGCCCGAAAGACCGGCCAACCAAAACAGGACCCCCGGTGTCGTTTACAAACTTCCGTGCGTTGAGTGCCCCTTTTCGCATACGGGCGAGACAAAAAACCTACCGGAACGATTGCAGCAACACGCCAACAATGTGCGGAAGTTCTACAGTGAGCGCAGCACAGTCACCGAACAAGCTGAGACGTTGGATCACCGCATAAAGTTAGAAACGAGGGCCTTTCTTGAAAGCGAGTCGAACAGGAGGAGAAGGTTATTACTCCAGTCGTGGCATATGCAGAGGGCAGCTCATAACATAAACCACCCTCTCGGAACCCTTCCCACATGAACTGCGCTCCTCGAAAAACGAGTAAGAGGTGGGTCATTATCTGCACCGCCAGTCTTTTGAAGACGACGCTACTACGTAGTGTCCGCATTCAACATTGAGGAAGGAACATAGTCAGTATCAAAACGTGGGGCTTCATCAAATGTTTAGGTTGGAGTCAAAATCATCTCCCTTACTATGCCTTGCTTCTTGACTCTTAGATCGTGTTCTTTACATCGGTGAATTGTAGGGCCTGAGAAGAGCATAACAAAATCATGCAAACGAAAAGAAAATTTACACTATATTAGGCGTGCGAAAGAAAGTAGCTTTGATTACCTAACTTTTACATTACAATGCGCGTACAAAAGAAGAAGAAGTTTTGTTCATCTAACTTGATCAAGCATTGCTTTTCTTAGGATGTGTCAAAGAATAAAAGAAGAATTACGTGACGTCCTATGACTGTGATATGCTAAAATAAAAAAAGTGGTTCCAAATCTGCATGTTACACCGCAAATGTAGTCGTAAGACGATAGTCTTGCGTCTGGAGAGAGTGAACAAACGTTTATTTGATGTTCTGCGCAAATAAATCGGTGAAGAGTACTCTGGGGACGCTGCGTTAGAGTGCCTCGAGCGTGTAGCGGAGGTGAACGAGCGCATCAAGGCACGTTAGACAGAAGCGCCATCTGGCAGTTATTTTCAAAAACGAAGGCACGCAGCCCGCGGAAAATGATGCGCGGTAGTCTCGGAGGTGATAAGTTGTAGAACGCAAAGCAACGGGCAGGTGCCAGCACTATGACGTCATAGCAAAGCGTTGCAAACACCTGTCTGAGCATCGCGTTGCAATGTCAGTGCAGCGACGCCACATTCTTTAAAGTTACTTGTGTGTGCTTCATCTAGTATAAAGCCGACATACAAAACTTCGTGATGTTGTTATGGTGCCTCAGATATGCGCAAGAATTGCTTTTTAATTGACAATCACACAACTACAAACGCCAAAGCTTGAGCAATATTGGTGAGCACTGCGAAAGGGGTTGGCCAATTGGTGCCGTTTAGGTATCGTTAGTATGGTCAAACAGACAATTGTACGGACAGACAGATCGAAATTTTTTTGTCGAAGGTTTCAAGAAAGAATGTCGTCTTAAAAAAACAAGACTTCTCGACATCACAGTGACAAATTGAAACTGAAACAGAAACTTGTTTGGTTTGTTTCGGTGGCGACATCATGCAGGATTCTGTGAAACTAATTTAGGGGCTAAAAAAATGCTCTGACGTACGGCATCCATCATATGATGGCGTGCTGATATTGCGCGCCGCAACTATGCGATTAACGCACTCAACGATTAATGCCAATGAACCTCTGGCGATAAGAAAGAGTTTGCCAATATGCCACAAGCATTTGAAGGACGGCGTCACAAAAAAACGCGTTAGGGAACAATGTTATGCCGATTGAGGCACGTTGGGAATGCCTTCAATCGAAAGCTGAGGATCAGGACTACATACAGTGAACTGACCAATAATAGCACCTACTAAGTTTTACTTCAGTGAACGTGTTCGTCTCAAAAGAACAGGCCACTTATTATATTTTTTTTGCCGTTCATTAAACCCCCATTGTACGATATTTAACTGCTCTGGGAAGAAAATTGAAGCTTACCTCAACATGGTCGCTGCAGCCTTCTCGTTAGTATACGTTCTCAGACGCGTCCTGTTGGCTTCGTTTTTCAACATTGACCCTCTACAATTATTTTTGGATTACAACTCACTGATTTCTTTAAAAACGTGCTAGCTTCGAGCCGGGACCACTAGGGGCGCTGGCTGTTGTGTGTCTACAATAGCTGGATATGGTGAACGCGGCAGGCTAAGCAAGAAGACGCTGTACTCTGCGGCTCGTACGGCTAAACTTTAAAAGTTACTCTCTGGATACAGTGTTTTTCAGTGATTAGGCAACCTGAGTTTCGAACTATTATCAAGGATAATATGTTATTGTGCTCGTGAGCGGTTGTCTCACAATTATTTCTGCGAAGTTTCTTGTGCATATATCAAGTACATGATTTGTCTAATAAAAGAACTTTGCTTCCTCAATCTTTGTTAATTTTGTTTTTCTCTTTCTCAAGAACTTAGCGAGACACAACTAGGCGCAATATATTGCATATAAATAAAGGCACGTACGATGCAAGCAATTAAGAAAATTTTCAATTTCGCGCTGTGTAGGGCAAATGTGCGACGTCGCTACCGCTTCCAGTTGTGACGACATAATTTATTAATTTTTCTTGCTGTTAGTTGTGCTCTCCTCACGTAGATGGCGACGGTGGCACCGAGCCGCCGGCTTCTAGATCCATGAGCTTCTATGGAAGTTACGCTACCAGTTTATATATACCACTAGTCCTAATCGTTCGCAAGAGAAACCCGCTGTCGGCGCCAAAACTACCCGATTCGTGAGGGGCACCTATATACGACCTATGAAGTTGCACTGGTCACATACCTGTTTGTTCCTTTGCACTATTTGTGCATGCCTATATGTACGTGCTGTTTTCAAATAATTCATGCCCTTTATTAGCGCGCTTGTCGGTGATCAGGCTTTTCTGTTAGTGAAATACGCTCTCATATTGAGGTGCATCGCTATTTCTTTTCGTCACCTGGATTGCTTCCTAGGAAAGAAGGCTTCATATCAAGTTCCAACCCTGGATTTGAAAAGACACTTGATGTCAGCTGCGTCGATTAAGTTAGCATTGTACTTACGAAAGAAAAAAAAAGTAGTAGGAAAAGAATTCGCAAGTTTTGCTTCTTCTCTATTTCTCGATGCGGTATACTGCCTCATGGCTATTATTAGTGAATTTTTTCAGGCACCCTATTCACTTGCACATGCGTGAGCCAATCAGTGTGGATCTCTCTTTTTGGTGTATGTTTGCAGAACGAAAGCTTGGCGGCACTTTGGGAAGTGGAGCAACTCGGTCTTGGAATTCCTCTTGCGATCTCATTTAGTTTAAAAGGTATATACCACGCCATAAAACGAGATCAAACACCGCATCAGGGCAAATGGCCACTGTGGACCCCCTGCGAAGATTTTCCAGAACCACACTACGCTGACCCAAAAGAGGTGAGTAGAGTCAGTATTTAAAATTATTTTCATTTATTCACAGCGAGAGCGTTCTACGAGAAGGCAAAAATCAATGTTTCATAAACGTTTTTACAAAATAAATTTACTTTTATAATAAATATGAATCAATAAAAAATAATTGCACCAATTCACATAGAGGCAAAAAAGTAAGTCCATTACAAATTGCAAGTAAATAATTGTGCATGAAAAATGAATCAATCAGTAGGTGATAGCGGACTGGCTTGTTTCGACATATAAAAATACTCGTAAATGGCTGTTCAAAAGCAGCTCGACCTGCAAAAGTGGGTGATGCCTTTATCTAAGAATCTATATTGTCATAGGGTTGTGAAGAGGTTTAAGGCAGGAGACTGAATGATCAATCAAACTGTATATTTGGGCCAACTTGTGCCTGCTAAACGTTAAGTTGAGTTACAGTAGCACACTTGCACTGATAGCGGCGAATGCAGCGTCGACCCTCGACCAACTGACAAGCGTGAAGTGCGTCGGTATTTACCCACTTGCCATCGAATGTTCTCGCGTTATTGCTAGCGGTGACGTAGTTTCCAGAATAATCTGTATAGTTCACGGAGTTGGCGTGATCTTATCCCAATTTTCTACAGCATTCCTGAAGAATCTTGATGACAGCAGGCGTAGTTTGCGCTTAGAATTAGGTAGTGTATTGAGGTGATAACAAAACTTGAGAAAAGGATATGTGCCTCTGCCCCCTCTGAAAAAGACATTGTCGCGTTGCTTTGACAAAAGATGAAAGTACAACAATAATGCAATGTACGATATAATGATTACAACGAAATACACTGTTTTAGTTCATTAACGCGCATGAAACATCTTGAGGCGCGTGACGTGGACGACTTCAGGTCGTGATCAGCTTCGTTGAGAGTTTGTGATGCCGTCGGGGACAACCTCGTTATCGAGTTGGAGGCGAGCGAGTTGGTGAGATTCATCGGCACGCTGAAGGTACTCACTCACATGGAGGTTTTATTCGCCAGTGACGTTAGGTAACATCGCGTCAAGCGTCATCGCAGGGCTCTTTCCGTAGACTGATTTGTATGGAAGTATCTGCGTCGTCTCCTGCACCACCATGTTTTATGCAAAGCTCATGTACAGAAAGATGGCATCCCACGTCGCCTGTTCGACGTCGACGTACTTGGCCAGCATGTCGGCGATTGTCTTGTTTAGGCGCTTGGTGAGACTGTCTGTCGGTGTAGGCGGTAGTGCGGCGGTGAATCGCCTGGCTGTGTCTCAAGATAGCTTTAATCAATTCAGCAATAAATGCCGTACCTCTATTGGTGATGACAACCTCTGAGTCGCCATGGCGAAGTACAATGATCTCAACAAAAAACTTGGCTTTACGTTCAGCGCTACCTTTGGGTTGTGCCTTTGTTACCGTGTAGCGGGTGAGGTAGGCAGTCGCTACCACGATCCATTTGTTTCTCGAATTTGACGTCGGAAACGGCCCGGGCAGGTCCATCCCGGTTTGCTGCAACAGTCAGCGAAGTGGTTCGATCGGCGGAAGAAAGCCCGCTGGCCTTGTCGGTGGTGTCTTTTGTCGCTGACAGTTTCGACATGTCCTGACGTAACGCGCGACGTCAGCGGTAAGGTGCGGCCAGTAGTGCCTTTCTTGTATCTTCGCGAGTGTGGGGAACACCAAGGTATCCTGCGGTTGGATCATCGTACAGGGCCTGGAAGAGTTTTGGTTGCAGAGCAGAAAAAACCACAAGAAGCTACTTGGCTCGAAGTGGCGAGAAGTTTTTCTTCTGGAGAAGGCCGTTTCGCAACGAAAACAATGTGAGTGCCCCTTTGAATACCTTGGGAACAACTGAGGTCCTGCACTCGAGGTATTCGGTTAGGTTTTTAAATTGCGAATCAGCCCACTGGCGTTCAGTGAAGTCGGTAGTAGTTATCGTTTTCAGAAAGGAGTTGTCATTCAGGTTTTCGGGCGGTGGTGGGTCGACGGGGGCTCGCGACAGGCAGTCGGCGTCGGAGTGTTTTCTGCCGAACTTCTAAATGGCGGTATTGTCGTATTCTTGAACTCTTCCCCATCAGACAAGGCGACCTGAAGGGCCCTTTAGGTTAGCTAGCAAACACAAGGCGTGGTAGTCGCTCAAAACTTAGAAGGGTCTGCAGTAGAGGTAAAGACGATACTTTGACCTCGCCCAGATTATGACAAGAAACTCCTTTTCTGTTGTACAGTAATTGCTTTCTGCCTTGGATAGCGAGCGGCTAGCGTATATAATAACCCTTTCCAGTGCATCGCTTCTCTGTACAAGGATGACGCCGAGTCCTTTGCTGCTTGCGTCAAACTGCACTTTTGTTTCAGTGTTTTAGTCGAACTGTGCGAGTATCGGAGGCATCTGCAAGAGTCGTTTTAGTTCCCCAAATGCTTTTTCGTTTAGAGATGTCCACTTGAAGTCACCTTCAGTTCTTGTTTTGTTAATGAGTGGCTCGGCGATGTCGGCAAATTTTCTGACAAAGTGGCTGTAAAAGGCGCACAGACCAAGAAATTAACGCATGGCCTACTTGTCGGCGGGAGGCGGAAATGCAGAGATGGCGGCTGTCTTCTGCGAATCAGGTCTTATTCTAGACTTACTTATCACATGGCCCAAGTACAAGAGTTTCTCGTACGCGAAGCGGCACTTTATGGCTTCAGGTGTGTCCGGAAGTCTTGATGACTTGAAGTACAGCTTCAAGGCACCGAAGATGCTCGTCAAAATTTGAAGAAAACACTACGACATCGTCCAAGTAAACAAGACAAGCCTGCCAATTCAATCCTGCCATCACTGTGTTCATAAAGCGTTAAAAAGTCACAGGTGCCGAGCAAAGACCGAAAGTCATCACCTTGAACTCGAAAAGACCATGTGTGGTTATAAACGCAGTCTTTTCTCTGTCTCCCTCGTCCACATCAATCTGCCGATAGCATGTGTTCAGGTCCATCGATGAAAATTATTTTGCGTTGTGTAGTCGATAAAGGGCGTCGTCTATTCGGGGGAGAGGGTATGCGCCTTTCTTTGTTAACTTGTTGAGTCGGCGATAGTAAACGCAGAAGCATATTGTTACATCTTTTTTCTTCACTAGCGCCACACACGGGGCCCACGGGCTCTTTGAAGCGTGGATAATGTCGTCGCGGAGCATTTCGTCGACATGTTTCTTTATGACCTCGCGTTCTGGCGTTGAATGTCTGTACGGACTATGACGGAGGGACCTCGCATTTTCTTCTGTTACTATTCAATGTTTCGCGACAGTTGTCTGCCGAATTCTCGTTGACGATGCAAAGCAGTTTTTGTATTGCAAGAGCACGTTTTCAGCCACTCTTGTTTATGCGTCGGAATCGGTTTGAATGAAGTCGAAAGCTGGTTGAAGAGTTTCAGTCGTCGGAGTACAGTCGGCATAATCGGTGAGGGTGAAATCGTTGCTGGCTTCCAGTATCTCCTTGGTAGCGGTAACCGTGGTGCCTTTGCTCACATGCTCGTACTCGTTTCTGAAGTTTGCGAGCATCGCTGTTGCGTTCCCTCCTCGCAGCTCGGCTCTTCCTATGGTGATGCGACTGCCACAGTTGTTCAGCAGGTGTTGGTCGCCTTCAACAACACCTCGCATGTCTGTCATTTTTGAGTGGCGACAGAAATGCTGACGCTGGAGCGAGGAGGAATGGTGACTTTGTCTTCCAGAACATTCAAGCTGTGCCTTCCTGACGATGTGTGCGGCAGTAGTGCTTTTTGTGTGGATAGTGTTATCGACATTGTTCTCAGGTAGACGGACGCACCGTGGAGGCTCAAAAGGTCTATTCCAAGAACGACGTCTCTCGAGCAATGCTGCAGCACGATGGAGCTTGCGAAATAAATGCGACTGTTAATGGGCACTCTAGCTGCGCAGATTCCTGCTGGTGTCACTAGGTGACCTCCGCTGTACGGATTTCAGGGCCTTCCCAAGTGGTTCTCACTTTCTTTAGCTTTGCGATTAAAGACCAACTGATGACGGAACCGTCGGCTCCGGTGTCGACGAGAGCTGTGACACTGTGGCCCTCGATGAGAATGTGGAGGTCGCTAGTTCGTCACCTGGCGCGCGTTGTGGTTCGGTCGTGGCTTCGGATGACGGCTAAGGTGGTTTGCACTAATGATTCGACGTTGCGTAATGAGGACTTCTTCTGGTCGCGAACTTTCGACGTCGAAGCTAGGTCACGGTGGGTTCTTGAAGTTTCGTTGTAGTGGTGTCGTCGGCAGCAGAGGATCTTCGGCAGTTTGTCGCACAGCAACCACACCTCCATTTGTTGCTGCCTTTAGTTTTTCTGATACGGGCTTGGTGACCAGCCTTGACTTGGGACAGTGTACTGACGGCGGTGCGGTGACATGTAGTGGCCGGGTGAAGGTAAACTAGAATATCCTCGGGGCGTCCTCTGCGTTCAGGCGAGATAGTCGGCAGTGCCACGTGGTCTTTCACCCTACTGTGGATGCGGTGCGTCGATGGCGAAACCACGTGGTCCCATCTGGTGGTACTGGCAGTGGCGGTATGTGTCGTCAGCTTCCCCGCAGTGGTAGCACAGAGGCGGGTAGTCGGGGGCACGCCTTACGGCGGTTTTTCTCGGAGCATCGCATTGGCCGATGGGTGGACGGTATGGCATCCGTGGTGGCGGCGGCGGTGTCTGGCGACAAAAATGCGGTGGCGCGGCTTCTTCACGTGCACGTCGAGTATAGCATTGGGCAGCAGCAGTGTAGCTCATAACTTCAGGTTGTAGTGGCGATTTCTCTGGAAAACCCATTGATTGCTGGATTTCCCCTCTTACGATGTCTGCGATTGACAAAACTTGAGGCTGGCATGACGGGAACATTCGGCGAAGTTCTTCGTGCACTACAGCCCTACGATGCGCACTACAGTGCACACTTGGCCTGGGGATACTCAGGACGAGTGTACAGTATATACCAACTGTTACAACTCGGCAGTTAAAACGCACTTTTCAAACGGAAACAAAGACGGACGTAACGAACGTACAACTACAAATACAGGGTGCCCCAGCTAACTTTGCCAGAGTATGCTGACACACGCAATCACGACGGGACCACATTCATGTTGCTGGCCGTTGCCTGGAGGTAGTCAGACTCTTTTTCGTGTTCCTAAATATTGTTTATTTGGATCTGTTTAATAACTAACTTTTCAAGGAACAAAGATGGAAAAAAAAACGTCAGTGAGAAAGTTGTAGAATGGCTTGCAAAACTTCCGATGAGACAGTTTGGAACTTTATATCTGTTAAGTACTACCTCCTTATTCTAGAACGGCCTTTCACTTGTAGTGCATGATCATCACCATCGTCATTTTTTCCATCACCGCGCCGCGTCTCTCGCGCAGCTGGCGCGAGCTCGAGCTGCGCGAGATTTGGAACGAGCTGACACGCCTGGCGTGGCGGACGCTGGTAGCCTACGTGGCTCCGCTTCAGGCCTGCAATAAAGTGGCGAGATCGGCACGGCCCCATCGGCCGCCTTCGACGTCTTCTCGCGTCTCCTCTTCTCTCGTCGCTACATTGGTGACCCGGACGTCTCTCTTCGCGCCCCGGACCCGGAGAACACGCCCTTCGCCGAGCGGCCCGCGGCCATGTTCCCGCAACTCTGCCCACCAGTGCCGCCGTACCAATCAACTTACCCCAAGGTATGGTTTATGCAGCTCGACGCCGTTCTGGCGCTGAATGGCGTCACGGACCAGCTGCAGATGCACGCCATTCTTCTCGACGCCCTCCCGGTAGAGTTGCGTCATCTCTCTGGCACTTCAACCTCCAGCCAGCAGCCTTACGATGACCTCTGCTCGGCGGTGCTTGCCAGACATGGCCTCACCTACCACCCGCTGCCGTTCACCCGCGACTTACAGGTTTCGTCCGCGTCGCAGCGTGCGGTACCCTCCGGCCCAAAAGTCTTCACTGACCAGGACCTAGCTTCCCCGACAACGTCTCCCTCCGCCTTGGATCCGGCCGCTGGCGTGGTGAGTCTCGCACCCGGTCACAGATCCGACGAGGTTCTTGAGGTCGTTCCTGCTGCCGACGACTTCTCCACCACGGGGTGCGTTTTTTCGAGGTCCGCGGCCGATGGTACTTCAGGCATGCTTGCCGCCGACTCGTCTCAGCAGACCTCCATGGCTCACGGCACGGCTGACACGTCGGGTTCTGCGACGGCGGCGTCATCGAGCGCCCTGGCGTCTACAACGACTGCGGACATCGTCACGCCTGCTGTTCACCCCCCGGTCGCGAGGGCTTCAGTGCCAACGATGTCCGGGGGTGCCTCTCCACTCACCTCGGTAATCTGCGTGTCTGGCCGGCAGCAACCATCCTCGCCCTCGCGGTCTCTCGCGGGTGAGGTTGAAGCCAAGGGCTGCCAACCACGGCCAGACTTCCGAGATGTTGCGACTCTGACCGACGCTCCTGAGGACGACGTGCCTGATCTGCCTATGTCACAGCAGACTCACATCTCACGCCTGGCATGCGGGCACCCATCTTCCATACCGACCTGCGCATGAACCGACGTGCGCCGACTACTGAGGGTGATTCGCCAGGTCAGGGTACGCCCACTGAGCCTCCTCTGGAGTCCACGTCTGCTGATTCCCGTGACACGCCTCCTACTGAGTTCTTGACGGAAGCCGTGGTCGAGCTGGCGTGTGACTGGACTGTGGGCACACCCTTTTACGGGCCGCGTGCGTCATTCACCTCTGCCCGGCGTGTACAATCCTACTTGCTCACTGCCAGCGTGGGTGGTCAGATCCACTCATATTCAGATGCCACTCACGTCACGACACCTGCGTACCGTCATGGGCACCAGTGCTGTGCACGCCCGCGAGGGCACCGTCAAGGCCATTGCTTGTCGATGGGTGGTCTGCAGGACTTCACTACGCCACTTCTAATTGATTCGCGCGCAGGGGCCAAATCGGCTTTTGTGCACCCGTCGTCACCTCACCCTGAACGCATGTTTACTACAAGCAATGCTAACTCGCGACACCCTGTGTGCTCCCAGCTAGCCCCTGCTGGTCATCCTGTCACCCACTTGTGTGCAAACACAGTTTCGGAACGCTTACTTCTTCGTCCTCTGCGCAACTCCCAGTGTCGCCCACCAGAGACCCACTGGCTCCCTTTGGTCACTACACGTTGACAAACTGGACTTCCTAAACGGACACCTTGCGGATTGTCGTTCATGTACATAGTCTCTTTCTCTTTCTTTGTCATATACACTTCAAATCGCGCAAAGCGCTAGGGGGGGAGCCCTGTAGTGCATGATCATCACCATCGTTATTTTTCCCATCACCGCGCCGCGTCTCTCGCGCAGCTGGCGCGAGCTCGAGCTGCGCGAGATTTAGAACGAGCTGATACGCCTGGCGGGGCGGACGCTGGTAGCCGACGTGGCTCCGCTTCAGGCCTGCAATAAAGTGGCGAGATCGGCACGGCCCCATCGGCCGCCTTCGACGTCATCTCACGTTTCTCTTCTCTCCCCGCTACACACTCAAAGCTTCACCTTGACTCGACGCCCCGCCACGGTGGTCTAGTGGCTAAGGTACTCGGCTGCTGATCCGCAGGTCGCGGGTTCGATTCCCGGCTGCGGCGGCTGCATTTCCGATGGAGGCGGAAATGTTGTAGGCCCGTGTAATCAGATTTGGGTGCACGTTAAAGAACCCCAGGTTGTCAAAATTTCCGGAGCCCTCCACTACGGCGTCTCTCATAATCAAATGTTGGTTTTGGGACAATAAACCCCACAAATCAACCTTGACTCGAGAAAGCCCATGGGAGCACCGTCTATAAACAGGAAAAGTCACTGCATATCAGTGATGATCTGCTGCGAATTTTGCGTACCAGAGCGCCTATTTTCTACTGAGCAGCGACGAAGTGCTCAACTCTGTCAAGTGAATAGTGAAAGTTGAGTCGAGGTGCGTTCATGACTACAGGGATTAGTGTTTTCTGCTAAGTACGAATGCACGCGAAATGCAAAAAAAAAGACGAGGTGACAAACCTTCTCGCACATCAGTGTGCTAGAAGATTCTAGTGATTCCTAACTTTCCGCGTAAGAACGATCATAGCATTTGCCCGATTGTGTTTTCTCGACAAAGCCGCAACAATGGTGGTCTCTTTGCGTTGAGCATATCTTGCTGTCGGCCACAAAAGCAATAACCGCTGTGACTGCTTATCCTTGTGATGCCTGTGTATGCCTGACTACTTATCCCTGTGATGCGAGGGAAGCTTATCGCTCGAACGTGGAAAGTTAGGAAGCTTCCGAATCACGGTGCGCGTAAGCGCGCAAGTTGGTTGGTGACGAGGCATTTATTCATTTCGCTGCCATTTGTAGCTAACGAAAAACAATATATATTAGGAGCTATATAGTTCAAAACTGTTAAAGCGGACGTTTTGCGAACCGATCTACAACTGTCTCATTGAAAGTTTTTATATATCTTTGTTCTTTCAAAAGGTATTTAACAGATGTCATAAGCAATATTTTAGAACACTAAAAATACCAAACACTAAAATTTGGTCATGTTATGAATGCGTGGGTTGGCATATATTTATTTAATTTCTGGCTAAAGATAGCTGGGGCACCGTGTTATACACTAGACAAGCGCGAACAATTGTCACAATTATTACTTTTTCGTGTAAAGCAAAGTGCTTCTTTCACAAATGCAGCCACAGCATTAAGCTAAGTCACCTTCGTACTCACCCGAATCACGAGTCTGATAAGCGCACTTGCTGAAGAAACTACGCTGCGTGGACGTAGAACTCATCGTTAAGTTGACGACCTTTAGAGCGCGCAACGCGAGCATTTCACGCCATCTCGCTGCCGATGACGAAAACGTGGTGAAATTACGGATGTCTGGAGACCACAAAATGATATATGCTGTACAGCTTTTCGTTAGCCATATCCACAGAACGCGCTCATTAGATCTTGTTTGTTTCTTTGCAATCTATTAGTAAATATTGTCATGGGGTCGTGACGCGCCTGATGAGAGCAGGCTAAATAGTCAGAACTTGTAGGCACAAAAATAGTCTCATTAGACCAAGACACGGGCACGGATATAGGTGAGGAGAGCGTCGGTCATCATCATCATGGCCCCACCGCGGTGGTCCAGTGGCTAAGGTACTCGGCTGCTGACCCGTCGGTCGCGGGTTCGAATCCTGGCTGTGGCAGCTGCATTTCCGATGGAGGCAGAAATATTGTAGGCCCGTGTGCTCAGATTTGGGTGCACATTAAAGAACCACAGGTGGTTGATTTTTCCGGAGCCCTCCACTATGGCATCTCTCATAATCATATGGTGGTTTTGGGACGTCAAACCCCACAAATAAATCAGAGCGTCAGTCATCGATCAACTGACCATAGGTGAAGCGCGTTGGTGAAATGGTATATGGTGTGCACAAATAGCTTGCCATCAGCGATATCAACAACGTAAACTCCACAGCTTTTGCTTTTTTTTAAATTTGTTAATATATACTCTATAACGTCCCATTCGGAACGAAAATACGTCTGTACAGCAGTGGTGGACCCCGGCATGAAACTAATTGGTGTTAAAAATCGGAATGAGTCATTGCATGACGTATGAATACGAAATCGTGGCTGATTGAAGCGTGGACGACACCAGGCGACCCTGGGCCTTCAATCAACTGACGATTGGTGAAGCGCGTGGCCCAACGGTATATTGAGTACACAAATAGCTTGCCAGTTCTCCTGACAAAACCACGACCACTACCCCGACAAATTTGCAGCATAATACAGATAATTTCTGGAAATATACGAATAAGTACACTTTCACAATATTCCAGAAGCACCTAACTGCACCTTTTATATCAACTGCAGGCCTCTTCGCCTCCTCTTACCATCCCGACAAACTCCCGCCTGTTCAGCAGAACCAAGTCTTGTTGTTTGTGCAGTTACCCACCGATATCCAACATGTCAGTGAGAAAGACTATGGGATGTCCACCGCGCATATTGTCACGGGGTCGTGACGTGGCCGAAGACAGGAGACTTCTTGTTGGAATTTAACTGTTTATTTGGGCGAACCTGTGCCCGGTAAACAGAAAGTCCAATTACAGCAGCAGTCTCGCACAGATAGCAGTCTCAGACTGATAGCGGCGAACGGAGCGTCGGCCTTCGATCAACAACTGAGAAGCGGCGAAGCGCGTCGGCATTTATACTCCCGCCGTCGAATGTTCTAGCGCTATCGCTGGCGGCGGCGTGCGTTCCAGAACAATCTGTACCATTCGCACAGTGGGCGTGATCTTATCGAAATGATCTACTACAGTCCGGAACCCTCTAGAAAACTGCAGGCGCGGTTTGCGCTGAGAATCGTGTGGTGTTTTGGGACGATAACAAAAACTTGGGAAATGGAACGTGGCATTGCCCCCCTCTGAAAAAGGCATCGTCTCGATGCTTTAACTAAAGATGAAGGTGCAATAATAATGCAAGAAAGTACAATGAATAAATTATGATGCAACAATAATGCAAAAAAAAAACACTGGTTCAGTTTGTTAACGCGCATGAAACGGCTTGAGGCGCGCGACATGGACGACTTCAGGTCGCAATCGGCATCGTTGAGAGTTCGTAATGCCGTCGGGGACAACCTCGTAATCAAGTGGGCCGAGACGTCGAACCACCCTGTACGGTCCGAAGTACCGTCGCAGAAGCTTTTCACTTAGTCCACGTCGGCGTATCGGCGTCCACACCCAAACACGTTCACCGGGCTGGTATTCCACGAAGCGTCGTCGAAGGTTGTAACGGTGGCTGTCGGTCGTCTGTTGATTCTTGATACGGAGCCGCGCAAGTTGTCGGGCTTCTTCGGCGCGATGAAGGTACTCGCTAACATCGAGGTTTTCTTCGTCGGTGACGTTGGGTAACATGGCATCGAGCGTCGTTGCCGGGCTCCTTCCGTAGACCAATTTGTATGGAGATATCTGCGTCGTCTCCTGCACCGCCGTGTTGTATGCGAAGGTCACATACGGAAGAATGGCATCCCACGTCTTGTGTTCGACATCGACGTACATTGACAGCATGTCGGCGATCGTCTTGTTAAGCCGCTCGGTGAGGCCGTTGGTCTGTGGGTGGTACGCTGTCGTCCGGCGGTGGTTTGTTTGGCTGTATGCCAAGATCGCTTGAGTTAAGTCGGCAGTGAATGCCGTTCCTCTGTCGGTGATAAGGACCTCCGGGGCGCCGTGACGTAGGACGATATATTCGACGAAGAACTTAGCTGCCTCGGATGCACTGCCTTTTGGCAGGGCTTTTGTCTCGGCGTAGCGGGTGAGGTAGTCGGTGTCTACCACGATCCACTTGTTTCCGAAAGCCGACGTCGGGAACGGCCCCAATAGGTCCATACCAATCTGCTGAAAAGGTCGGCAAGGTGGATCAATTGGCTGCAGAAGTCCCGCTGGCCTTGTCGGCGGTGTCTTGCGTCGCTGACAGTCCCGGCATGTCCTCACATAACGAGTGACGTCGGTTGTAAGACGCGGCCAGTAGTACCTTTCTTGTATCCTCGCGAGCGTACGAGAAACACCGAGGTGCCCTGCCGTCGGATCGTCGTGCAGGGCCTGCAGGAGTTCTGGTCGCAGAGCTGAAGGCACCACAAGGAGATACTTAGCCCGAAGCGGTGAAAAGTTTTTCTTTTGTAGAAGACCGTTTCGTAGAAAAAACGACGCAAGTGCGCGCTTGAATACCTGCGGGACTTCGGCGGTCCTGCCTTCGAGGTATTCTATTAGGGCCTTAAGTTCCGGGTCGGCCCGCTGTCGTTCAGCGAAGTCGTCGGTAGTTATCGTTCCCAAGAGCGGTTGGTCGACAGGCGCACGAGAGAGACAGTCGGCGTCGCAGTGTTTTTTGCCGGACTTGTAAATGACAGTAATGTCATATTCTTGAAGTCTCAGGCTCCATCGTGCGAGGCGACCTGAAGGGTCCTTCAAAGTGGCTAGCCAACACAAGGCGTGGTGGTCGCTCACAACTTTGAAGGGCCTGCCGTAGAGGTATGGGCGAAATTTCGACGTAGCCCAGATGATGGCGAGGCACTCCTTTTCTGTTGTGGAATAATTTGCTTCTGCTTTGGATAGCGATCGGCTGGCGTAACTAATAACCCTTTCAAGTCCGTCAGCCCTCTGCACAAGAACGGCGCCAAGACCTACGCTGCTTGCGTCAGTATGTATTTCTGTCTCGGCGAATTCGTCGAAATGGGCAAGTAACGGAGGCGTCTGGAGGCGATGTTTAAGCTCCTGGAAAGCGTGTTCCTGTGGCGTTTCCCACTTGAACTCCACGTCGGCCTTGGTAAGGTTAGTGAGAGGATCGGCGATGCGGGCGAAGTTTTTCACGAACCGCCTATAATAGGCGCACAGGCCCAGAAATCGGCGCACGGCTTTCTTGTCAGTGGGCGGCGGGAATTCGGCGATGGCGGCTGTTTTCCGTGGATCAGGACGAACTCCAGACTTGCTGATAACGTGCCCCAGAAACGAGAGCTCTTCATACGCAAATCTGCACTTTTCTGGCTTCAGTGTGAGTCCGGAAGTCTTGATGGCTTGAAGTACAGCTTCAAGGCGCCGAAGATGCTCGTCGAAACTCGAAGAAAACACGACGACGTCGTCCAAGTACACAAGGCAAGTCTGCCACTTCAATCCTGCCAGTACTGTATCCATAACGCGTTGAAAAGTTGCAGGCGCTGAGCAAAGGCCGAAGGGCATCACCCTAAACTAGAAGAGGCCGTCCGGTGTTATAAACGCCGTCTTCTCTCGGTCTCTTTCGTCGACTTCGATTTGCCAATAGCCAGTTTTGAGGTCCACTGACGAAAAGTACTTGGCGTTATGGAGCCGATCAAGTGCGTCGTCTATTCGTGGGAGAGGATACACGTCTTTTCTTGTGATTTTGTTCAGGCGGCGATAATCGACGCAGAAACGTAGGGTCCCATCCCTTTTCTTCACTAACACCACGGGGGATGCCCATGGGCTGATGGACGGCTGGATAATATCATCCCGCAGCATTTCATCAACTTGTCTCTTGATGGCCTCACGTTCTCGCGTCGAAACCCTGTACGGACTCTGACGGAGTGGTCTGGCATTTTCTTCGGTTATGATGCGATGTTTCGTGATTGGGGTCTGCCGAATTTTCGATGACGACGAAAAGCAATCTTCGTATTGCAGGAGCAGGGCCTTGAGCTGTTCTTGCTTATCGTTCGGAAGTCTGGGATTGACGTCGAAAGCTATGGGAGGGGCTTGGTTCCTCTGAGCAGGTCCCGCAGAATCGGCGAGGGCGAAAGCACTGGTGGCTTCGACAATTTCTTCGATGTATGCGACCGTTGTTCCTTTGTTAACATGTTTGTACTCATTGCTGAAATTTGTGAGCACAACCGTTGCTTTGCCTCCCCGCAACTCTGCAATTCCTCTTGCGACGCAAATATTTCGGGTGACCAACAGATGCTGACTGCCTTCAACGACGCCTTCGAAGTCAGGTGATTCAGGAGCGCCGACTGAAATAATGACGCTTGAGCGAGGCGGAATGGTGACTTGTTCTTCCAGCACATTCAAGGCATGGTGTCTAGACGGCGTGCGCGGCGGTAGTGCTTCTTCTGTGGATAACGTTATCGACTTTGTTTTTAGGTTGATGACAGCACCATGGAGGCATAAGAAGTCCATGCCAAGGATGACATCTCTCGAGCAACGCTGTAGGACTACGAAGTTTGTAGGATAAATACGGCCGTTAATGGTGACTCTCGCTGTGCAGATTCCTGCAGGCGTTACGAGATGACCTCCGGCTGTGCGGATTTCAGGGCCTTTCCAAGCTGTCCTAACTTTCTTTAACTTCGCGGCGAACGACCCACTGATGACAGAATAGTCGGCTCCAGTATCGACGAGAGCGGTCACACTGTGGCCGTCGATAAGAACGTCGAGGTCGCTAATTCGCCGTCTCGCATTACAGTTAGGGCGTGGCGTCGGGTCACGGCTGCGTCGACTTGTTCCGCTGCTTTCATGTTGCGTCGTCAGGCCACCTTCGGTAAGTGAGCTTTCGTCGTCAGGGCTTTGCCTGGTTGGCGTTGTGTTCGGAAAGCTCCGTCGCGGCGTCGTCGTCGTCGGAGGATCTTCGGTAGTTCGTCGCACAGCAACCGCACCTCCACCGGTTGCTGCCCTTAGTTTCTCGGATACGGGCTTGGAGACCGGCCCCGCGTTGGGCCAGAGTACTGTCGGTGGTGCGGTGACGTGCGGCGGCTGGGCGACGGCGAACGCGAAGAGCTTCGTGGTGTCCACCGAGTTCCTGTCAGGTAGTCGGCGATGTCACGTGGTCGTTCTCCTGGCTGTGGGCGCGGTGCATTGACGGCGAAGGCACGCAATCCCATCTGTCGGTACTGGCAACGGCGGTATGTGTGTCCGGCCTCGCCGCAGTGGTAGCAGAGCGGGCGATGGTCAGGGGTGCGCCAGACGTCAGTCTTCCTCGGTGCACTGCGCTGGGCCGCTGGCGAACGGTATGACGTCGGTGGGGGTGGTGGCGGCGGTGGCGTCTGTCGACGGAAGTGCAATGGGGCGGCGTTTTGGCGTGGACGGGGAGTAGCGTTGTGGCGCAGTGCAGCGGCGTAGCTCATAGCTTCCGGCTCGGGCAGCGGTGCGTGGGGAATTCGAAGCGATTGCCGAACTTCTTCTCGCACAATGTCGGCGATCGAATCCACTTGAGGCTGCGCCGAAGGCAACAGCTTGCGCAGCTCTTCCCGCACGATCGCTCGGATCGTTTCACGCAGGTCTCCGGAGTTAATGGCTTGAGCAGTAGCGCAGTCTGCAGTCAGGCGACGATTATACTGTCTGGTGCGCATGTCCAGGGTCTTTTCAATAGTGGTCGCTTCGGCTACAAATTCTTGGACGGTTTTCGGTGGGTTTCTCATCAGCCCCGCGAAGAGCTCCTGTTTGACCCCTCGCATGAGGAAACGAACTTTTTTCTCCTCAGGCATGTCTGGGTCAGCGTGACGGAATAGTCGGGTCATTTCTTCTGTGAAAATGGCGACATTTTCATTTGGTAGCTGAACCCGGGTCTCTAATAAAGCAGCGGCCCTCTCTTTTCGAGCGACGCTCGCGAACGTTTGCAGAAATTCGCCGCAGAAAACATCCCACGTTCGGAGCGTGGACTCCCGATTTTCGAGCCAGGTCCTTGCGGTGTCTTCTAAATAGAAGAACACACGACGCAGCTTTTCGTCATGGTCCCAGTGGTTGAGGGCGGCCACACGGTCGTATGTCTCTAGCCAGGACTCCGGGTCTTCGAACGATGACCCATGGAAAATTGGTGGTTCCCTGGGTTGATGCATGACCATCGTGGGCTGGGACGCTGCGGTTGTCATTGTCGCTGCAGTCGTGGTCATGGCCTTGAACTTCCGCGGCTTGTCGTGTAGAAGCCCGTACTCCGGTGGTAGCCCTTGCTGTCGGCGGCTTGTTCGCTGCTCCTGGTTGGCGTCGGTGTCTTCTCCGCGACGTGGGCTAGGTTCACGGCTTGACGGGGGCGTCCGGTACATGAACGAAGCAGCACCTCCACCAAATGTCACGGGGTCGTGACGTGGCCGAAGACAGGAGACTTCTTGTTGGAATTTAACTGTTTATTTGGGCGAACCTGTGCCCGGTAAACAGAAAGTCCAATTACAGCAGCAGTCTCGCACAGATAGCAGTCTCAGACTGATAGCGGCGAACGGAGCGTCGGCCTTCGATCAACAACTGAGAAGCGGCGAAGCGCGTCGGCATTTATACTCCCGCCGTCGAATGTTCTAGCGCTATCGCTGGCGGCGGCGTGCGTTCCAGAACAATCTGTACCATTCGCACAGTGGGCGTGATCTTATCGAAATGATCTACTACAGTCCGGAACCCTCTAGAAAACTGCAGGCGCGGTTTGCGCTGAGAATCGTGTGGTGTTTTGGGACGATAACAAAAACTTGGGAAATGGAACGTGGCAATATACGTGAATACACCATCTGCTCAGTGCAGATAACAGCGGACATTCTCACCGCGGTTCAGATAGAAGACACCGAACAACACAAACTTCACTGGAGCACGTACATGCTACAGCTACATGAAGTCCCCATTCCAGATTCGGCAACCACAATCTACTGCAACACATCGACGTGATGAGGCAGGCCCCATGTGCCTCTGTGCAATCGCCGAGGTTTTTCATCCAGCTCTACAACCTCAGCCATCCCGACATACGCGTGTCTACACTCCTCAGCAGACCGTTATCTTCGGAGTAGAATTTTCCTCTCTGGGCACACTCTTGCATTTGAACCGACCAGTCCTTTGACCGGTTCGAGCACATCCACCTCGACATCACAGGACGTTTTCCCCGGATGGACCCGGCCGCTGCTACTTCACCATCATAAACTGGTGCACTCTATGGCACGAGGCATGGCACAATGAATGAATCATTGCAGAAGGCGTCGCCTGTGCCTTTTTCACAGGCTAGATTGCTTGTTTCAGAACCACCGTGTATAACCACCGACCAAGCACTGCATATCCAGTCGCACTTATTCAGCCTCTCCATGATGAATATCAGTTTTCAACACTTGAGGACAACCAGTTACCACAGCGGTGCCAACGGAATGATTGAGCATTTCTATCGACAGTTCAAGGCAGCCATTATGTGCCACCCAGATTCAACCCGGTCCGAGGTCATCCCAGCTCTTATCCTCGGTGTTCGCGCCAACTTCAAGTGGACTGTTGAGACTATTGTGGGAAAACGATGGGAAGACACACGTAGAAGCGGGCGCAGGTGGAGCTGCGTGTCAGCGCATAATAAAAGAAAGAATGAAGTGTTCAACCAGGGGGACACGGGTGTCAATCTGTTCTCTGTCTCAACATATTGGTGCTGGATACCCATTAGAAGGCCGACCTCCTACTCATCTATAGGTTCCCAGCATGAACATACTACTCCAGAATCGCAGCAACATGCGCGGTGCCACGACCCAACTCCTCTCCTCAGTCAGCGAGGTCCTCCTGCGAGACACAATACCGTCTACCTCGAACTTGCAGGAAATGTTGACGAGTTTCTGACAAAGGTTCAGCTCTCGCCAAATGGCATAGAAAGATGGCCGACTTCTTCGACGCGTAAGAGCTTGGTGTAGAAGTTGTGGGGACTCTGGACTACGACCAAAAAATCCTGAAAGCCATCAGCACTTTTTGATCTGCGATGAACGCGCGTGCATCGGTTAGCTTTACTGCCCTCAAAGCAAACCAGTCGGGACATACGGCTTCGAGTGACAGATCTAGCAACTTCATGGGTGCTGCCCACTACGACACCACCAGCAGAACCCTCGTCGATCACAATAGACCGTGAGCATGAAGCTTGCGAATGCACATCTTCTGCGGTGTCAGTGTCAGGGGTTCTGGGAATATTACAACGGGTCCATCTACACTCATTCCGACCTTACTTGTATAGAAAAGTTCAAGTAGCTGAAGACTTACTTAGCTGGCGCTGCGAAGCAGGCCTTTCAATTGAAGGGATGCTCCTCACAGAAGCAAACTACAGCATCGCCGTTGAAGTGCTCATCGACAGATTTAGCCGAAAAAATCACAACATCGACGATCACATTGACAGCCGCTTCGCTATCGGGCCAATTGAGACATCGTCGCAAGCAACAAGGCTGCGGTACCTGTATGAGCAGAAACAGTTCCGGACTAGCTGTTGAGAGAGCCTTGATATGCCGTCTTCTACAGTTGTTTGGCAAAGTGTGCTGATGCGCGCAATGCCAGAAGACCTGGCACTAAAATATCAAAAGCACACAAAAACCGACACAGAAGCCTTGTACTCTGCAGTACAATAAAAAATGAGCGAGTGAAGGCAATCTTGAAGTTCCTTTAATTGGAAGTCAAAAGTTGAAAGTAGTGTTGAGTATCGCATGACAAAACCGCTTCAGCGACCCATCCCCATACTGTATTACTTCCAACACCATGACGCCACCTCATCTGCCGTCCATTCTTGCACTGACAGCATGGTCATTATCAGCGGGTTCGAAATCAAGGCCTGAACAAATTTTATGTCACCTCTGTGGCATGTCAAGACACATTATGCGGGATTGTCGGGACGCTATCAGCAGACGAAAAGCATCAATGAATTTCCACCAAGAGCTGCTGTTTCAGGTATTGGAAGCCGGAGCACATTTCTTGCAGTAGCCGCACAGCAGCTTGGCTTAGGTGCGATAGATGCTCTGGAAGCCACATCTATGCTCTGTGCAATATGTGGGGTCAACAAGCAGCCGATAGTTTACAATCAACTGCAGCTGAACCACGAGAGGTGACCACAAAAAAGCAACTGACGACTGCTCCAGCCAGCAGCACACGCTCTTATTCTATGTTGCTCCTCACAGCCACCATGTGCGCATCCGGAAACCTTGGCCTGGTGGCACTGCGACTGCTGCTTGACACCGGCCCCCAACAAAGGTTCATTCATAAGGACCTATCACAGAAGCTTGGCGTGCCTGCCACCGGAGATGAAGCAACTGAACGTCTTTACCTTCGCCGAGTTCAACCATCCACAAAATTATAAGTGCCAAATAGATGAACGTGACCGTTTTGGACGTAGCGATTCAATGAGCGTAAATCTTGAAACTGTGCAGGTGCCAGGGGTCTGCTCAGTAGAGGGTTTCATGTCATTGGCAAATGTCATTGCCTCTGTGGGTGACCGCAATCTGGCACTTGCCGACGAACTTCCAAAAAACCACCGTCAACACTCTCGTATAGGCGTTTTAATGAGCTCAGATTACTACTGAAGGGTAGTGACCGGACGCATCGAGCATTTCACCGAAACTCTAAGCGCAGTTGAGACATCTGCCTGGGTCATTCAAGGAGAGTGCGCTAACGTGAGCGAGCCATCATTCGTCACTGCGGGGCGCTTGCACGCCATCCGAATAACTTCTGTACCAGAAGACGACGTCAGTGTACAAGAACGCAGGGAACAACGCTGTACTGCTAATGATTAGGACGCCAGAGCTCACGTCCTGTATGAACCGAAGTCTGGCTCAAGTTGGCTGCACCGTCAACTTCAGCTGTTCGAGCACTATCGAGAAATCCTGAAGAAGTACCGATCTATCATCAGCGAGTACTTCAAAAAAAGCCGTGAGAAGAGTACAGCTGTCAGCACCTCTGACAGACTGTCTATTACCTGCGTCATCATGCGGTAGTCTGGCGTGAAGCCATGAGCTCAAAGGTCCGTGTTGTGTTCGACACTTAGTTGTATGAATACGGTGAGCCAACTTTGAACGACATGCTCGGTAAAGGTATCAAGCTGGGCCCTGAACTTGTGCAGCTGCTCTTGCAGTTTAGTTGCAGCTAATTTGTTCTCACCGCAGACATCCGAAAGGCCTTCCTCCAGATATGCATCCGACAGGAAGGCCAAGACACGCTTGATTTCCTGTAAATGAATCAACTCTCGTCCTCTGACCATTCTGTCCCGATATTTGTCGATTGGTTCAAGACCCGGGTTTCGTTTAGAGCACCTTTTAGCCCGTTCTTGCAGTTAGCAACCTTTCAGCACCACATAAAAATGTGGCTGACAAAATATGTTGACACTGTCACCCGTCTGCAGCTGTCATTTTAGGTTGACGACTCCATCGTAGGTGCGTCTTCCGAAGAGCATGCATTGAATATTAACAGGGAAGCGAAAGCTATGAATTGTTAGATCATTACACACTGACTAAAACGACGAACACTTGAGTGAAGGACTAAATAAACTCAAGCACAAACTTTTATTTGAGTTTATTTGATGGTCGTATAATGCTTTTTTATGCAGTTTCATTTGTTTGTTACAAAAGAAAGTTTACAAAAATCTATCTGAAAAATTTTCAACAGTAGAATTCAAATGGCCAGTCATACCCTGGTCACACCCACACCTAAACGGGTATTGCATTACGGGTTCAGAGGCATCATTTCATTCTCCTTCAGGGCCAAAGAAGCTATACTGATGCAATCATCTTCCAGGAGGATAATCTTAGATGTCTGAGTTATTTCGCGCGTTATCTGATTGTTGTGCCTAGCTATTATTTAGTTTACTGAAATTCAAACGCTATCTACAATCTTTACAGTGCAAGCCTAAATGGCTTTGCACCGAATCAGGCACATTGTTGTAGCTCCTCTCAGTGTTTCATTTAGGCACCTGCTAGTCTGGCCTACGTGTTTCTTACCACGTGGGAGTGGAATTACGCACACCATTTTTTCAACGCAATCCATGAACTTGTGTGGTCAGTTGTGCGCGCACACGTTTCCTTCACGTGTTATCGGGGGTGATGCCGGACTGAAATTCCGAAAGTCGTGCTACAACTCCCATCTTCTTGGCCCACAGTTCTTGGACGACGGCTTTTCAATCCAGTATGTCACCAAGCAGAGCAAGTCCAAGGTGCTTAGTCTGCTTTTGAACGGCTCATCGAATGACATGATCATCACAACCTTGTACAACCCCAGCTGTACTCACATTCATTTCGACCCAACCACCGACGAAGTGAAGTGGTTTGCAAGCTTTCGCTTGACTATTTGACCCGCTAGGCTTCGTCGCTCAATTATATGTGACAACGCAACTTCTGTTGCAGCGGCTATTGCGACAGGACATTCACTGGGCGAGCGTCTTCCACCTGGGATTGAAGAATTATTGAAGATTTGGGTATCAAAACTGCCGGTTCTGTCCACCGTTCGCATTCCACGTTGCCTCACGTATGTATCGGGAGATCATTGAGGTGCTACACTACACTTGTTCGTTTACGCCCGCGCTTATTCTTATGAAGTCACCGTGTTTGTACGTCAACCAGCAGAAGACTCTTGTTTTACGAATTGACTTCTCATGAGCGATTCTGGCTTTGCACCATTGAAAAAAATTATTCTACCACGCTTAGAGCAGCTTCATGTCATTGGCAAATGTCATTGCCTCTGTGGGTGACCGCAATCTGGCACTTGCCGACGAACTTCCAAAAAACCACTGTCTAGCTTTGAGACTTGTAACTGAATCAGTAAAATGCCAGAGTTCTCGTATTGTTTTTCCTCCTTTTGGAGAAATTCAACTATCGCTCTACAAAGGGTCGCTGCCGATGCTCACCTATTTGAGTCCTTTGTAAGAAACCGTGTGCCAGAGATCCAGGCTTTCACTCTAGGCTACAATTGCCGGCACTGCATCAGCGCTGACAACCCAGCAGGCTTTCTGACGCGTTAAGTGTCAGCCACGGTTCTAACTCGAGAGACAGTGTTCGTCTGGATTTACTTGGTTGGCTGAACCAGTAGACGTGTGCCCTGTGAATCTTTGCACTGATGAGGCAGAACCCGAACAGTGAAATAGCTTGTGTGTGCCCAACCACGGTCTCACCGGAAACACTATATTCAGCGACACCACTGCTTGACCTCAAAAAGTACAGCTCCCTTTAGAGGTTCCTCAGAGTAACCACCTAGATTCCGACGTTTTTTTTAGAACGCCTCCCGCAAACACAATCTTGTGTGGACCGCTGACGTCCCTGCAAATAGACAACGCGAAGCAATACCGGCTCATGTTTGTTCAGAAAAGTGCCTTAGCAGCAAAGGTCACAACACGTCACGTGGGCCAGGCTTTGCCATTGGGTTCCAGTGTTCTAACCCTACGACAAGATATTTAGAAGGATGGTTTGCTCAGAAATGAAGGCAGCTTGCAGAAACTTGATAGAACAAACAAGCTTGAGCAGCCGAACCTAATACTGAATGACCACGTGTTTACGAGGCTCTTGTTATTAACGCGACACATGGCTGCCTTCTACATACTGGAGTTACTCTTCTGGACCTCCAAATTCCAATAAAGTTTTAAATTTTGAACGGTGAACGAAACGTTAAAAGGGATCAGTCGTGCCGGCCGTGTCGTCGTCGACCTTTGCTTCCAGCGACGGTCCCAGTTGCACCCATGCCGAAAGACCACCTAAACGAGGCATCATAGCTCGAAGTTGTAGAAGTAGACTTTTGCGGCTCACTGTACAATTGTTCTACGAAACCGTCAGCGAAATTTTTACAACAGTTTCCTTCAGTACTGTGACACGAGCAGTGCACCTGAAAGTGACCTCGGAAATGAAAGCAAACTCGTTCATTCTTGCCGTTCGGTGATTTACGCTTAAGTGAGGCGTTCTATCGACCGTGTATTCAGATAATGCCCGGGTCCAAGGACAGTGCCACTGAGGTAGCAAGGTTCTTCTTCGTGAAACTCCTGCGTCACTGTGCCCTCGAGGTTCTCGTTGGAGGGGAGTGACTTAGTGGGCGAGCTGGTTCATTCCTAACAAGCTTATGGCGCAAAGAAACACAAAAGGCGCTTGTCCTTCTCTTGTGTTTCTTTGCGCCATAAGCTCGTTAAGAGATTTTGATTGCTGACAAAATTGGAGCCTTTACTGCGGAGATAACTCAGGCGATCTTGTGATACAGTCAAACAATCCAACGCCAAACCACCACCTACAACTAACAGAGCATCTCAGGAAGACCATCGCCGACATGCACGCAATGCACGTCAGCGTTGTGGGTGGTGCTAACAACCCCTGTAAAGTTGTTTTTGCTTGGTAGCGTACACGTGTTTTACGCGCAGGCCGAATTGAAGGTTCACAACCATCGAGTTGTAGGTGGCTTTCTGCTGGCGAGCTTTTGTTACCATTATCATGATGATGGTTGGCGCGGTAGCTCAAGCAGTGGCACCTGGCGGCAAGTCTGGGCGGTGGCACATGGCACACTGGCGAATCTTCGGCGTGTGGCGATAGGCGTGAACGGTTATCTGTCGTGGTGATGGGCCATGAGAACGGCACCGTGAGTCGATGTTTGTGGAAACTAGTGGGGAGTCAAACGTTAGCGATGCCACCTTGTGTTGTTCCAGATCATCATATTGTATGCATGGGCGATATATGGGATCTGATCGAGCAGCTGAAATAGTCTTGCGAGGGTGATGTTAAACAGAATGGGGAACAGAACTGATACGTGTTAGGTGCAGCAAACTGTAAGGTTGATCATGTTCGAGCGGTGTGGCCCTTTCCCGTTGCTGGCTTTTCTGTCGCGCAGAAAGGAGAGTGTAATTATACATTAGGCCACCGCAGTGCCATGCTGTGAGGTTATGAAAAATTGAATCTCGTCCAACGTAAAGGTGCGTCTTTTAGATCAAGGGCAAGTATGGCTCTCTTCTAGGCACGTGAAGAAGGACCCATAATCTTCTCTTTTGAGCTGAATAAGCACCGAATTATCGCAGAAATCGTCAAGGCCTCTTGGGTGGTTCCAGTGTATGACCTGACAGGAACCTTCCTACCACCTTAGTGTGTGAAGTTGCAAGTGTTCTTTTCCTTTGGAAACATCACGTATGCTTCCCGTGGCACAAATAACATAATTTTTCTACGGCTGAGCATTTAAGGGACGCTGTTCGGGCTTCCTTAGCGTGCCACGGTGCCGCCAAGACAACGAGCACCTTCCTGTTGGCCGGCGACGCTGCTCACCCCTACCACGGCGAAAACCTCTTACCGAGTAATTTATCGGCTCCATCGAGTGGTTCCGTTCAAGCTCCTCACGACGAACCACCCGCTACCATATCAAAACCACTACATCATGGAGATCTAGTGCGACTGATGTGACTCCGCGGCGCGGTCGACGCCTCGACATCGTCGAGCTCTATAATATTTCCTACCATGCTGACGGCATTGATCACCGTCGATGCTATTCAGGATGTTGTGGTCTCACACGACCCGGAGGCGAGCCCATCCGAGCGAAGCTGAGCTTCGTGGAGTCCTCATGTAGCTCAAGGACCAGCTGGGCGGCTTCGCGTTGGTACTCTGCTTTTTGACCTTGCGTCCCATCATCGCAAGCAGCCTGCGCAATGCTGGAGTTCAGCGCTTTTACGATCACGCCGAATATTAAGTAGCCACCATCAACGCTCTTGGAGTTTGCGAGGCCTGGTCGGACCAGCAGAAGTTAGTAGTGGTCATCAGGCGCCTTGGGGTGAAGCCACGGTGCGGAACAAGTATGAAGGTGCTGAACGAATCAGTGATGTGCTGAAGGGAAAGAGTAAGAACAATCAGAGACAGATAGATTGTGGGATGCGTAAGCTCCGAAACGCCTCTCTAGAAGTGTGCATGTGTTCGTGTGCACAGTCCCAGAGGTCGTAGGGGGGGTGCCGTTTCATGGGATTGAAAGGAGGATAGTGGAGGCTAACTGAGTCATCAGGGTTATCAGCTGACAATTTTTATACAGCGTAACCAACGTGAACCTAGACAATTACCAGCCCGGCCCTCAAACTTTTGCACAAGGTGACATTCATTACAATGATGTGCATCAGGGTTGGTTCTAGGAGGGGTGTTCAAGCCACAGCTACCTTAGAGAGGCCCAGAACATTGAGGTAACCGTGGAGCCAAAGACAATTCTAAAGATGCACCACTATTCAAGCTACATTGTGCCCGTTGGAAAAGAAATCGACGTAAGCACAAGGGCGTAGCTAAATGAGACAAAGGGTGTATTGAAGCGAGGTGTGGAAGGAGGCAAGTCTGTATTCTTTGTCCTAAACCGCTCAAGGACAAAACAGATAATAAAAAGTATAAGTGCTAACTTCCAATCAAACTTTTATTGCAATCTACCAAGAATACTTACCTTTCAGATGACGTCACAATCAAATCAATGAATGTACAAAACAAAAACCAAACAGGAGTAAAATTGCATAGAAAAACGATGTGCTTGTCAATTCAAGTACTCTTGTACTCTTGAATTCACCGGCACCTGGTTGATAGCAAATTTGAAGCAACCTTAAAAATAGCATTTTCAAACTCCACATATATAGCTCTCCGAAAGACAGGCACCATCGCTTCACCTCATTGTTATCGAAAGCCGTTACGATCGCTAGGAAAGTGGAGCACCCGTAGTTATAGCGGTAGATTTCAACGCACCCCATCAAGCTTGAGGCTACCCTCACACGACTGCCAAGGAAGCGGAGCTCTGGCAAGCGGTATCGGATCTGAATCTTACTTTGGTCACGGACCCCAGGTTTCCTACCCGCACTGGAAATTCTTGCTCTAGGGATACTACCCCAGACCTCACATTTGTCGCAACCATGAGGGAGCTATCATGGTTAAACATGGAAAAAAACTTGGACAGTGACCATTGTATTTTGAGTACAACATTACAAATTCAAGCAAAGCCCCCTAAAGCTTTCAAATTCACAGATTGGGACCTCTTCCGTAAGATCAGAGCTGAGAGCGGAGAGGAGATTATTGACTCACCAAATTCCAGTAAATAAATTTCAGTAAATAAAATGAATAGCAGGCTTGCTCACCTTCTTGAGGCTTAAAGCGCCCTCCTATCCAGATGGAAAGCACACCGTATAAACCGAGCACTGCGAATACGCTTCGCAAGTGGTAACCAAAAAATAACGACTTACTGTCAGACGCTGGAAAAAGAGCAATGGGACGAGAGTTGCAACAAGGTGGATGGTCAGATGAAAGTTGGGGAAAATGAAACCTCCTCAAACACCTGCTGCAGGAGACTAAATCTAAATCCAACCAGACACGCTTACCAGACCGACTACTGCACTCAGAAAGGAAGGTTAAGTCGGACACGCAAATAACGAAGTGTTTGGCACAGAGATACCTTCCTTTGGATACAACACGGCCTCCTTCTGTCTACGCGCAATACACGGGATCACGAGCCTTCGAATCGGACAAGCCCTTCCAGGAAGCAGATGTCCGGACCATCCTAAACAATTTTAATGGGAACTCCATCCTGGGCCAGGATGGCATTACAAACAAGACACTACGCAATTTAGACGATGACTCTATCACCTACCTCACCAAAAAATCAATCGTTTTGGGAGACGGGGACTTTCCCTGAGCAATGGAAAAGGACGGCGGTTATTCTCATACCTAAACCTGGCCTGAGTCCCAGTTTTAGCAACTTACGACCCATTTCACCGACGTCCTGTATAGGTAAGGTCACCGAGCATGTCATCAACGATCGAATATCAAAGCACATAGAGAAGACTAACCTGTTACCGTGCAACATGGTAAGTTTTAGACGATACCTGTCTACTCAGGACGCCATGAAAATGCTGAAGCATCACATCATAGATCTGGATACAAAAGACGTTAGAGATACTCTCGGTCTGCATCTTGAAAAGGCCTTTGACAAAATCTCGCGCTCCCGCATACTTTCTTCCATCTCTTCTCTCAACTTAGGAGCCAACTTTCACAAGTTCACCAGCTCCTTCCTCAAGAATAGATAAGCCACTATACAGCTTGGGTACCTCAAGTCTGAGCCCTACGATCTCGGTTCCTTCGGCACCCCGCAGGGCTCAGTCATCTCCCCGCTGCTTTTTAACATTAAAATATGCGGTCTTGCTGCAAACTCTCAAACCAAGAAGGCTTCAAGTTCCCCATCTACGTGGACGACATCACCATATGGTGTGTCGGTGGCTCGGAGGGCTCTGTGGAGAGCTCTCTTCAAGAGGCCGTAGACTGTGTTGAATTTTACATAAATGAAATGGGCCTCAAGCTCTCGCCAGCAAAGTCCGAACTTCTCTCATATTGACCCACGAGACGGGGACCCAAACCCAAAAACTGGAAACCGCTGGCCCACATCGACATTAGGCTGCACATGGCATCGGGGCAGCGTATTCCAAGGGTGGACTTTATACGCGTTCTGGGCATAATTATCGAGGCTAATGGACAGAATGGCCGCACGATCGACTATCTGACTTCTAAGGCGGAAGGGGCCATCCGACAAATCTCACGCTTTTCCAACTGTCGGGTTAGTCTTCGAGAGCACAACCTCCTCAGACTATTCCATGCATTCTTGATGAGCCACATAAGCTATGTCTCATCTATGCACAGGTGAAAACTCCATGAAATAAATAAAGTGAACATCCTCATAAAGAAAAGCATCAAGAAATTTCTTGGCATTCCTATGCGCACAAGCACTGAATACCTTTTGAAACTTGGAGTCCACAACATGCTCAAAGAAGTTATCAAGGCTCCACAAACAGCACAGGTTGCCAGGCTTTCGATCACACCAGTGGGGAGAAAGGTTATGGTTGACACTGGAGTCGACCCCCTGACGCTCGAAGTGCAAAATACGCCACTCGATGATTCTATACGCTCTCGCATCAAAGTGTGCCCCCTTTCACGAAATATGCATCCACAGTACAACGTGGGCAGGCGTGTCGCTTGAGCCTCCTGTCTTTTAGTTCAAGATCGCAAAGACTCGTCTGTTTCAGGCTTTGTTGATGCCGCCCAGTATGGCGTTTCCGCTCGGTTTGCGGCAATATCCGTAGATACTAGGGGTCGGATTTTATTCTCGGCGTCGGTTCGAACCACTTCTTTTTACAAAGCAGAAGAGATGGCCATTGCACTAGCACTCCTTGATCTACAGAGGACTGATATTTATACGGACTCTAAATCCGCTGCTAGGGCATTCGCTTCTGATTTCGTGAGCAAGGAAGTTTTGAGAACTCTCGGTCACAAGGAACTCAACCACCACACAATTATTTGGTTCTCTGCTCACCTTGGCTCGAGGGTCGGAGGCCTTCTTAATGTCAACGAGCTAGCCTATTCCAAGGCGCGAGGCTTCACTTACCGCGCCGGGACTTGTGCTTCTCAAACAGAAGAGTCAGCCCCCAGCCTTCATTTTAGAGACAATTTGACTACCTTTTACAAGATCACGAAGCATTTTCAATTAGGCCGTAGGTCCTTTCCATTGCCACACGAAAAGTTGTCTAGGCCACAGGCAATCTCTCTTCGCATGCTTCAGACGGTAACATACCCTAGCCTCGTAACCTATAGCCATTACTGAGATATTTCTGAACTTTGTCTGGACTGCAAGAATCGCAGTGATTTCAACCACATGGTCTTAAGGTGCCTCTGTTTACACAAAAAAATGAACAATTTCTTTAGAACTCCCTTCATTGAATGCTCACGAGTTCGGTTCTCATACAACTCAAGGCTGTCCGGAAGGCCCACGATGCGGCGGTGAGGCTGGGCCTCCCTGTTCCAACGTGGGAGCGGCCGGCGGTCCTACCCCTGTAAAACGGGGGTGGAATCCCTCAGGACCCCAATAAAAGTTTTTCATTCATCCACCATCCATCCTTGATTCACCACAATAATTTCTGAGTGGGTGCCACTTACTGCTTCAATCACATCGCCAAATGCGCTTTGCATCATCCGAAACATCAGGAACAATAAGTGCTGTGTGAATTCAGCGTTTTATGGTGACTTGGTTCTAAAAAAGGCTGTAGCTAATGTTTTGCGCAGAGTTAGTAGGTGTACAACTACGGCACTGTAGTTCAATAATCATGCAACGAGGCTTAGGTGTGTTTATAAGGCTGTGGTGCCGCTGTACCGAGTTATTACTGTATTACTATGCAAATATTGTTATCACTTAAACCGCGAGACTTCGGTACTTACACTACACTTAAAACAGAGTTACCGTGCGTAACCATGTGCATAGACCCAAGAACGCTTCAAAGAACCCAGACGTTGGAAATTATTTCAGAGGGCCTCTCCTATAAAAAATGTCGTATGATTTCACTGAAAATTTCATGTTTTGACGTTGTTTTCAGCGTTTGTGTGGCATTGTTAGTGACTGTTAGAAGGTAGTGGTTATTTTTTGTCTGAAAGAAAAACGTGCTTGTTTCATTAACCAGGCCTTTGTTGTGGCACCGTCATGCACGTAATCTATCGATTAAAGCTTTGTGCTGAGCTCTTGTTTATTACCTTTACTGATGGAAGAACATGTGCGTACACTTGGTAAAACCAGTGTAGCGCAAGGCGCTGTCAGCCATTTGGTTTCCTCACTAGACTTATCGACTGTACCACATTTCATGGTGAACAGGAGAAAAAATATATACGTACAACGTGTGAACGGTGATATTAAACGAATCACGCAGATATGCGGGCTTTCTACGATCTTTCTCATCTTTTGTCGTATTCAGATGACACAGAAATAAATAAATAGTTCAGTAACGCTACAGCAGTGCGTAGCAGGCTGAACACAAGCCAACTACGTATAAACAACACAGCAAATGCTTGATTTAGTGCAAAGCGTGGAAGGTCCCTAAAAAAGACAGATTGCACTTTACTCGTGAAAATTTTAACGTTGCATAGGCGTTGTGCAGCGATTCAGTAGAGAAGCGCATAGATATTACTGCAAACTGTAGTGAACGCATTTTTCCGCCGACAATCTGTTCAGACCACACGCAGTGAACCAACGCTGCGTGCGCCGCCGACTGCCTATCCACGCTTGCGCTGGATGGCGCTGCCACCTAAAGCCCGATCTCGCGGGGAATAGTTCATAAATCAGGGAAGTAACGTACGGATGCAGATTGCCTTTCTCGCGCCCCATTAGAAGACGCAATGCCGAAGATGATGACGACGTGGCATTTGTGGGTGCTGTCAACACGTCTACAATCACACAGTGGCAACGCGGCGACACTGAGTTGCAACTCATTATTGATTTTTCGGAGGGATGCAGATCTGCTATATCAAAGCTCTTCGCAAGAGCGCCAACGTCATTTCGCTCTCGCAACGAGGTCCAATGTAATGTAAAGTGAACTTCGAGCGGGAACACCTACTTACTCTTCGTCCCAACACCACTCTAGAGAGAAGTACTAAAGGCGTGCCATGACAATACAGCACACGGGAATTTACGTTACACCCGAAAGTCATGTCGAGTGAGACAGAAAAACTACTGGCCAAGGCTGACCGCAACCGTTCAACACTACGTTCGGACTTGCCTTGAGTGCCAACGTTGGAAAGTGCCGGCCGTCAAACATGCAGGGCTCCTGCATACTATTGATGTACCAGAAAATTTCTTTGATGAAGTCGAAATAGATCTCTTAGGACCATTTCCAACTTCGGCCACTAGTCATTCATGGATAATTGTAGCCACAGACTACCTCACTCGCTATGCTAAAACCAATGCTTTGAATTGAGGTATGGCCAGTGAAGCAGCCCAGTTTTTTATTGAGAGTATCGTCCTGAGGCATGGCGCTCCATCTGTAGTAATGACGAACAGGGGAACAGCAATCGCAGCTGATCTGTTACGCAAGGTTTTAAGATTAAGTCGTACATCTCACCGTCGTACAACGCAATCACAAAAGAATTGTTTGACTGAACGGCCTAAAGAGACACTTGCAGATATGCTGTGCTTGTACGTCGATGTGGAACATAGAAACTGGGATGAGGTACTGCCTTGTGTCACCTTCCTTTGTACTACGGCACTGCAAAAGACAACACGCATGGCACCATTCGGTCTTCTCGATGGCCTTCAAGTCACAACCATGCTCGACGCTGTGTTGCCGCATGAAAGCAGTGGCGTTGAAACTTGCCCACGAACATATTCGTCACCACCGAAACTATGACACAAGGCGCTATAAGCTTCGTCACTGACCATTCTCTTACAGACCAGGAAAGTATGTTTAGATCAGGACCCCAGTTCGCCATCGTGACTTCTCAAAGAAGCTCTGAAGACGATACATCAGGCCATATAAAGTCCTCCGACGTATCAGTGATGATACAGCGAAGTTATTCAATACAGTTCACAATGTTTTAGGCGTTATATATATATATATATATATATATATATATATATATCATATATATATATATATATATATATATATGACGTATGAAGCGATGGTTGGTAGAGGCAGAGAAGGAAGAAGTGCAGAATAGGAAAAACATGGCGTATGGGCCAGGCCACGTCTCCGATTCATCATAGCGTAAAATGAGCCGACAGGATGAAGACCTCCCGGCTACTTCATCAGTGTGTCATCGTTGACACAGTTTTCCGCAAGACGCCCTGACCATACATCGACTACGGAATCATCTCCTGACCGCACAAAGCGACCAGCACCATGCCAGAATCATCGACTGACCGTCTCATCCCCAAGTACACAGGAGCAGCGGACGATGGACCTGTACAGTTCTGGTTCGACCTGTTCGAGCACCACGCAACCGCTGCATCATGGTCGGAACGGGAGATGATCACCAGCTTCACTGACTACATCTGTGGTGAGGCATTTAGGTTTTACTTGACACACATATTCGAAAATGACAAATCATGGCAAAAGATCAGAGAAGGATGATTGCCCGTTCTAACGACTAGGACAAGGCCGTCCTCATTACCGACAATCTGCACACAACAACACTCCGCGGCCACAATCCACGCTCATTTCTCAAGAAACATAGCCTTCCACCAAGTTTCGCGAAATCCGGTGTTTTCAAAGTTGTCGCTCCAGCACACGACACGAGACATTGCTTACCCACCTAAGGCACTTCATTCGTGGTCTCGCGTACGTGGTCCACCACCCGGGTTTCAATCACGCGGCTCTTCAAGCACTCCTGACACTCTCCGTTTGCCTCATAAGAACGCCGCGTTCACGACAGACGAGCTGACGCACCTGGAAAATACCGTGTCGAGCCATGCTTCTTCTGCACGGGTTCATGCATCGCCGTCCGGTGCATACACACTCGACAGTCGAAGCAACACCAAAGGCTCAGGCGCATCGAACGTCTCACGCTGCAATGCCCAATAGCCTCTCGTAGTGAACAGGGTAGAAGAAGCTTCTGAAGAACTTTCTACCAACTCTGAAGCATTATCTTCATCGCCCGAACTGCATCACAACAGCGCACAGACTACCAGCTGCCGACTGGGTACCACATCAAGTTGTCAAGAAAACCATCGCGATGTTCAAGAAGAGATCCCACCGCAATACGTTCCACAGCAACATCACCAACGCCAGCAAAGGCAAGTCCAAGAATCGCACACTCTAACGGATATACCGACAAGGACGACGACGCAAAGTAAGTCTCTTAAAGCAAATTCAAGACGTGAGGCATCTTCGCATATTGGATCGGCTCCAGAAACTCATTTGGCACAAGAGATCAAGACTGTGCCTACGATTCCAGCTTTGAAACCACAGAAAACGACAAAAGAGACGCAAAGGCACCATCTGTCCAGCGTAGAGACCAAGACATCATTCTGATTTCATCAGCTGCGACCATCGCACACGCAAACTGGAAGCACACCGTCTGTTCCCGCCATGACACACATCTCGACGCCTTCAACGTCTGAACGCCAAATGCTACAGGGACTCCCACTCTTGTCCCTTCTTCGCAAGAACTGAACCCATGTCACCACCAGTGCAGATCTCTAGGGTGTGGTTATGCCATCCAGAACGCAACAGTCAGCCTCGCTCACCAGAACTCCGGCGTTAACCGGACTGCTGCACTCTTTCGTGAAGTCTGAAAGTTTACGGAACTCCTCTGGAAGATATAATTAATTGTGACTTTTGACATTTGCGACTTTTCAATCTCTCCTTGTTTACTTTTTTTATTCATACTTCATACCTTCTTTCGGAGGGAGAGGGAATCGTGTGACGTATGAAGCGATGGTTGGTAGAGGCAAAGTAGGAAGAAGTGCAAAACAGAATAAACATGGCGATTGAGCCAGGCCACGTCTCCAATTCATCATAGCTTCACATTTATGATATATATATATATTATGTGCGTGTGTGTCCGTGTATGTGTCTGTGTGCGTGTGTGTGTGCTGTCAAGGACAAAACCACTCAAGTACTCGAATCAGCGCAGGCTTCTTTTCTCAAAAGCCTCTCGTCGTTCTCTTCTTCATTGAACCCCCGTGCTGTCTTCAGTTGTGTCACTACTGTGTCATTATTCCCCTCTTTAAAGAGCATCGCCCCGTTGCCGGTGTCTGACAGAAGGGAGACTCCTAAAAATAAATGAAACAATTATGGACGTGGCCAGCTTGGCACTCCCCATAAATACTACAGCTTCATACGAGATGCGTGAATGACGTTTAATTGACGCCGATGCCGGTAACCACCGAAAATTTCTTCACCTTCAGGAAGAGTTTCGTTCGTAACATCACTGAGCCGTTGTATGAACTTATAAGGGTCAAAGTAGCGGCGCAAAATGTTCTCCGAGCTACCTCGTTGGTGGACTTGGGTTGATTTGATTCACATGTGCGGTTTCACGTCTGAAAACCAACATATGATTCTAAGAGACGCTGTATTTGAGGGCTCCAGAAATTTGGACCACCTGAGGTGGTGGACTGGGGTCCACACCCACACTTGGTCACCTGGTAATTACGAGACGTCTCGACGTTGGAGGCCATATATCGCCGGGTGTCGTTGTGTTGCTGTTGTGTTGCCACCATTCAAACATTCAGTGGGTAACAGCATTGCATACAACGTTCTTACCAGCTTCCTGGTCATAAAGCGAGCGGAAAGTGGTGAAGCTGATATTTTTTTGATTGGTGGTATTTTAGATAAGGTAACGTACATAAGAGTGTCGTCCCAGTTTTTGTGGTCGATATCAACGTACATAGAAATCATATCAACTATTGTTTTGGTTAGTCGCTGTGTGACACCCCTTGTCTAGGGATAGTAAGCTGTAGCTTTACGGTGAACGGTGCCACTGAGCTCCATGGTATCTTCGGTAAGCTGTGCTTTAAATGCCCCTGTCAGTTATCACCACTGTCAGAGCACCATGGTGGAGTACGGTGCTATGTACCAAGAAGGTGGTGATATCGGTTGCCGTGCCTTGTGGCAAAGCTTTAGTTTCGATGTATCTGTGGCAACAGCAATTCAGCGATTACCTGCTCTGGACGTCGGGAATGGTGCGAGCAAGTCAATGCCAAATTCCTGAAACAGAGCTCATGGAGGATCAACAGGATGCGTAAATCCAGCAGGACGCATGGGTAGTGTATTGCGTTGTTGGTAGTCGTGGCATGTTTTGAACTACTGCTTCGCGTAATTGTGAAGGTTGGGCCAGAAGTACCTCTGGCGTATACGCGAGAGCGCCCGGGTGAAGCTCAAATGGCATCATGATGGTCAGCGGCATATGAAACGTCTTCGCGTAGCATGGATAGCAAAACAAGGAGGTAGGCAGCCGCTGTCGAGAGAAAAGCTAATTTATAGAGGATGCCAATGCGAAGGCAAAATGATGATAACGTACACGCGAAGGTACGAAGTGGTTCCGATAAACAGCTCTTGAGATAGTCGATGAGGGGCCGTAGCTCTGAGTTGTCACGTTGTTGCTTGCTCATGTTCGACTCTGTGAGAAGGGAAAGGAATGTGCCTTTTTGATGAACGTGAACTTGCGAAAGCTGCACTGGAGCACGTGACTAGCAGTCGGCGTCCGTGCGCTTACGCCCGGACTTGAACGTGATAGCCATACTCTTGTTAACCAAGATTCCAGCGTAGGAGATGGCTGGTGAATCCTTCAGATTGGCCAGCAGGCAGTGGCGACGAACACGCTTCGATATCGCCTAATCCTTGCTGCCTTTTTGCTGCAGATCGCTGCTTCTGCACAACTGCACTTCGCACTGGAATCGGCGCAGATCATCGCACGTGCACACGTGATCAGCTGGCCCAAGAAAACTGCGACCAGGAGGTGCTACCGTCAGCTGTTTCCCGCGGCACTGCAGCATCACGGGACAGCGGAGACATCGATAAAAGGCTACGTCGGCTGCGGACGGCTTTCACTTGGCAGTGGTGACGAACACGGTTCGATATCGCCTAATCCTTGCTGCCTTTTTGCTGCAGATCGCTGCTTCTGCACAGCTGCACTTCGCACTGGAATCGGCGCAGATCATCGCACGTGCACACGTGATCAGCTGGCCCAAGAAAACTGCGACCAGGAGGTGCTACCATCAGCTGTTTCCGGCGGCACTGCAGCATCACGGGACAGCGGAGACATCGATAAAAGGCTACGTCGGCTGCGGACGGCTTTCACTTGGCAGTGGCGACGAACACGGTTCGATATCGCCTAATCCTTGCTGCCTTTTTGCTGCAGATCGCTGCTTCTGCACAGCTGCACTTCGCACTGGAATCGGCGCAGATCATCGCACGTGCACACGTGATCAGCTGGCCCAAGAAAACTGCGACCAGGAGGTGCTACCGTCAGCTGTTTCCGGCGGCACTGCAGCATCACGGGACAGCGGAGACATCGATAAAAGGCTACGTCGGCTGCGGACGGCTTTCACTTGGCAGTGGCGACGAACACGGTTCGATATCGCCTAAACCTTGCTGCCTTTTTGCTGCAGGTTAGTGGTTGAACATTGTAGCTTTTTTTTCTCTTTTTTTTCCTTCTCGTCGTCACTGCCAAGCTTGTGAAATTGGTGACTTTTTCTTTTGTAACGAACGCGTAAGTGCATACTGTTGTTGTTGAACTATGGCAAAGGAACTGTTAAAGCTTAAGGAAGAACTACGGGCGGAATTCAAACAAGAGCTTGCAAAGTATAAAGACATGATAGAACGGGATCTTCGAACGGAAATTTGAGAATTAAGAACTGGGCAGCGGAATATGACTAACAGTATTGAATTTGCTCACCAAACGATTCAGGAACTGAAGCAAAAGCTGAGCACTGCGCTCTCGGTAAATGTTGAACAAGAAAAACAAAATGAGCTTCTTCGGGCTAAGTGCACAGCTTTGGAGTCTAGAGGTGCTGACATGGAAAGGCGACTTCTGCTTGCCGAGCAGCACTCTCGCAATGTCAATCTAGAAATTCAGGGTGTTGCTAGAAAAGAAAATGAAAGCGTGCCGCATATCTTGTCAATGATCGGAAGTGCTATTAATGAGCAAATCACAAAAGCTGACATAGAATCTTGTCACAGAGTGCCTACGCGAAACCCTGAGCGATCCAACATCGTTGTACAATTCAAATCAAGAGCGAAGCGTGATGCAACTCTGAGGAAAGCAAAGAAGGCTCGACTAACAAACAAAGACGTGGGACTAGATATCTCGACACCGATATACATCAATGAGCACCTTTGCCCGACATTGAAACGGCTACTTGGAATGGCAATAAGAAGAAAACATGAATGCAACTGGAAATCTGTGTGGACAGCGAATGGCAAGAATTTCGCGAGGCAGAGCGAGCTTTCAGCTCTAATTCAGATTCATGATGAAAGTTCTTTATCTAAGATAACTACTAGTTCGTAAGGGCTCACTGTTTGGTCCAAGAAAGATGGAATACCACGAGTTCGTATTGCCTCATTTGCTTAGTGCTCAAAACAGATTCCATTCGACTGTGTTACATTTCAATGCTCGATCTGCAGAGTCTAAGAGTGACGTCATACACTACCTTCTCAATGATTTCCACTTCAAGTTTCAAGTCATCTGGATGACTGAAACATGGTATGACGGCGCAAGCTGCCGGCAGAAGTTTAATGGATATGAAGCATTTTTCCTTGACCGTCGTAACAGGCGTGGTGGAGGCGTTGCTATTCACGTAGACGGTCGCTGCAAGTATAATTTAGTATCAGATTTTTGTGTCACGTGTGAGGACTACGAAGTATTGGCACTCAGACACAATTCAGACATGATAGCTGCTGTGTATCGTCCTCCAGGGTGCAATATTTTGAGCTTTCAAAGCTTTTTTGATAAATTTCTGCATTACGTATCATCCAATAATTTTGCACTAGTATGTGGTGGTGATTTCAATATCAATATCTTGAATGATAACCCTATTGCTACGAATTTTTTGAACATGCTTCAATGTGCCGGTTTTAGGAATGTTATTTCCACAGCTACACGTGTTACACCATTATCTGTCTCGTGCTTTGACTTACTAATAACAAATATCGAAGCCAGTGTATTTCAGTGCGAAACAGTTTCATCAGATATAAGTGATCATTGCCCGGTATTTATGTGTTATTCCCACAAGCCGAATATTAAGGAGATGTATCGTGAACCATATACAATACAAACTGTAACAAACCACAGTTTGGAATCTTTTAAGAAGGATATTAGTGAATATGATTGGTCTTTTCTTTTCAACTTAACTTCTGCAGACGAAGCCTATCGAAAATTTCTTGCTGCCTTTGTACGTATATACGTAAAACACTTCCCATTCAAGCAAGTTAAACTATCGAAAAAATACGTAAACCCTGGGTGACCCCCTCTCTTGCTAGTATGATACGACTTAAGAATAAACTTTACAACTTATTCTTGAAATCAAGAGTACTGACAGATCTGGCAGAGTTTAAAAAAACACGTAACAAGCTGAATCGGGAGCTTAAGCGAGCTAAGGTAACTTACTACGAGAAAATGTTTGCTGAAAGCGCCCAGCAATCACCTGATGTTGTTTGGCGCTTAATTAATGATGTGCTTGGTCGCGGTAAGCGGGACTCCGCACCAGCTAAGATTACCGTTGACAATGTCGAGCTCGCTGGCAAAGAACTTGCGGATCACTTGAATAATCATTTTGTCAATGTGGGTGTATCAGCAAACGTGCCTTTGCAGGCAAACTCTTTCAGGGCTACACCAGGAAATAAACGCCCCGACAGTATTTTTCTAGCACCAACAGATGAACGAGAAATTTACACGACATTCATGAACCTAAAGAACAGTAAGGCACTAGACATTGACAACATTCAAATAAAACCTATAAAATATGTCTTAGATTGCATTACTCCAGCGCTCAGCCACATTTTCAATTTGATACTTGAGTCGGGTGTTTTTCCAGAAGATATGAAAAGAAGCAGAGTGACTGTGTTGTTCAAGGGTGGTGACAGTAACCTGGTGACTAATTATAGACCTATATCTATTATTCCTGTGTTTTCTAAAGGATTAGAAAAGTTAATCTATACGCGTATATCTGCCTTCTTCTGCTCCAGAAATATAATCACTGACTTTCAGTTTGGTTTTAGGAAAGGAAGGTCAACGGAGACGGCCCTATTAACACTTAAGGAAATGATACTGCAAAATTTTGAACGAAATCTTTTCACGTTAGCTGTTTTTCTTGATTTCAGCAAGGCCTTCGATTGCATTAATCATACCATTTTACTGCTTAAGCTTGAATCATACGGAATCCGTGGCACGTCACTTCAGTTGATAAAGTCATACTTGCAAAATAGACAGCAACGCGTACAGTTAAGCACTCATACGTCATAATATTTACCTGTTCTAAATGGTGTGCCCCAGGGAAGCGTACTGGGGCCGCTATTATTCAATGCTTACATAAATGACATCGTGATTATTGATCCCAGTGTGAGCTTTGTTATATATGCTGATGACACGAACTTACTTTTTTCAGGCCCTGACGCAAATGAGCTAATTATCCGGTGTAATAAGCTATTGAACAAGCTTTTCTTGTGGTTTAGCAAAAATTTATTGAAAATTAATCCACTGAAAACAAAAGCCATCGTATTCCGAGCTAAAAACAAAATATTTTCATCGACACAAGCGTTAGTTTACGCAGGTGAACACATTCGTTTTGTGGATGAACATAAAATTCTTGGCGTCACGTTTTCATCAAACCTCAGCTGGAACCAACACGTCGTTGACATCTGCAAAAAAGCCTCTAGTGTAGTTGGTGTGCTAGCTCGTTGTAGATATATCTTACCCGCAAAGGTGAAACTGCAAATATACCATGCTCTTTTTCTTTCGCACATAAATTACTGCAGTTTGGTGTGGGCAACCACGACTAAAACGAACATAATGAAACTTCAGACCATGCAGAAAAAAATTATTAGACATGTCGCTAATTTAGATTATCTGTCATCAACACAACTCGCTTGTCGGGACTATGGTATTATTAAAGTGGAATATATGTATATCTTTCGCATTCTGCGATCCTACTATTTCTCTTCCATTTCGTTTAAACAATTCATTAAAAATACCGCATGTCTAACTGCAAAAAATGTTTTGTTAGGAACAAGAAGCAGTGCTGTTTGGTTTGTTCCGAGGTTTCGCAATAATTATAAATCTCAAACATTGCAATACAATCTACCAATGATTCTCAATAAATACAGTCATGTAAACAGTTTCTCATTAAAAGAACTACGATCCTTTTTTGTAAATATAGGCTAACTTTTTTCACGTTGTAAAATGTGCTCTCTGTACGATAGTACCAATTCATTTTTCTTTCAGTGTGTGCATCCATGCTGTACCGAATAGGTTATATGATATAATTCAGTCTGTATAATTTTGTTTGTCTGATATATGTACATTATATGATGCAGCACATACACAAGGATCAATTTGTATGCATCTTCCCTGATATTTTCATCATTTTTATTATTTTATTTTTTTGGCCATATTGGTGTTATGGTTGCTGGATTTTTCTTTTGTTTTCTTTCTTTGTTTTTTTTTCTTTTTGCTCGCGTCCATGTAATCTTCTGTGCTATGCTGGTATCAGAATGTTTCGTAGGAATGTATATATATGTTTTTATTACACCGTATTTTGGTATTTTTATGTTAGCTTATGGTCTTTATTGTTACACACATCTTTTGTAATTGTCCCACCTGCCTTGTATAGGGTTCACTGGCCTCGTCAAGCTGTCCATAAACAGCTTTTAGCCAGTGAACCTCTCCAGAACCTGTTTCTTTCTGGGAAAATAAAATGATTTGATTTGATTTGATTTGGCCAGCCAGCACAGGTAACGGTGGTCCGTGACGACGCAAAACGGTCGATTGTACATATTTGGCAAGAACTCAGCAACAGTCTATACCAATGCTAAGAATTCCTTCTCTATAATAAAAACATTTCTTCTCAGCTTGTGACAAAGTAAGACTAGCGTAGGTGATGACGCGCTCCACCCGATCTTGCCACTGTACGAGAATGGCACCACAGTTGCTGGCATCTCTATGCAGTTCAGAATCATGGTCGTCGGCAAAGTGCCCCAAAACTGGCGGTGTTTGCAAACGTTTTCGTGATTCCGAAAAGGCACGTTTTTGCTCTTGCTAGCAATTGAACGGATCATTGTTATTTGTAAGCTGGTGAAAATGTTCGGCTATCCTTGAATAATTTGCAGCGAGACTATTGTAATACGCGCAAACTCCTTGAAAGCGCCGGAGTTTGTGCTTTTCAGTATGCGTTAGTAAAGAAGCAACGGCAAGTGTATTGTTAGGGTCTTGTCAAATTTCGTTAGGGCTCACGACATGGCCTGATACTTGAGCTGGTCATATCCAAAATGGGATTTTTCAGGCTTGAGAGACAAAAGACAAATTAGCAGTACCACTTACGTTTAGGATAATTTGAAGGCATTTAAGATGCTGGTCAAAGATTTTAGAAAAGAATAATATGCCTTCTAAATATATGAAGCCTAACTAACACTTCAGACCTCGAAGAACCACGTCCATCATGCGCTGACAAGTAGCAGGAGCGGGGCACAAATGAAGGACCTTGAAATCATGCAGGCTGTCTGGCGTAATAAATCCTGTTTTCTCAAGGTCTCGCTTGTCAACCTCAATCTGCCAGTAGCCGCTGCGGAGGTTCACTGACGAGAAGTGTCGCGCATGTCCAAGATGATCCAACAAGTCACCGTTACAAAATAGACGTCCTTTTTTGGTAACGGTTCTGAGATTGCGGTAGTCCACGCAAGAACTCTCATTGCTGTCTTTCTTTTTCACCTGGACCACGGGTGACTCCCAAGGGCTGGTGAAGAAGGGCTGCATGATGTCAACCGCAAGCATTTGTTTGACTTGGTCTCGGATGGCGTATTCCTCTCTATGGTAGGCTCTTTCACGTACGGGCATGTCATTGAGGTGTGTGATTATACTGTGTTTCTTTATGGACGTTTGATTCTCATGGCCGTTGAGGCGGAAAAGTTCGCAAAAGTTTAAAAGGCTTTGAAGGCTAGCCTGTTGAAAACTTGAGAGTTTTAAATTTACATCAATGTTAACGTGGGTCCGTGTGTCCGTGTAAGAACTTGTGCCATCATGTATAATGCAAGGGAAGCCGTAAAATCATTGAGTGACATCAATTGGGAATTGCAAATCTTGGGGCGAAATGCTGATATTAATGGCAAAAACTTGTCACTGGAAGCTGTGCTGTCCGCAACGACACCTGCAGGACGCCTCGGGCTATGCAAACCTGTCGAGCCAAGACTGATATATCGCCCTCAGTGACACCAAGAATGGGAATGTCATGGTCGGTTATGCAACATCGTAGAAAGTGCATGGTGGTCAGCCGCGCCAGTTTCTTGTTCACTGAAAAAAGGTCGCAAACAGCTAGCAAAGGTTGATAACAGCCCCGTACTCCTGAAAGAAATCTATGACAAGTATGATCTGCCTGGAGCACGCGGGCAGTATAACAAATGTACCGACAAACGTGATTTGACGAATCTGTACTTAGACTGTGCATTTGCCGAACGGCGTGGGAAGATGAGCGCCTGCTGTCTGAAGCTTAGGCCCTGGCCATTGTGTCTTCACCTTGCGAAGTGTAATGGCCAGTTGAATCCTCATACCCGAACAATCGGCGCCAATATCGACAAGAGTGGTGACTGGGTAATTATCAACAAAAGCAAGTATGTCAGCTGAAACAATGTCACCGTTCTCAATTGAAGGCTGTAAGGGTGAACAGTCGCTGTCGTTCTATCGCCGTCGTTATCGTTGTCGCGACTGTTGTTGATATCGCTATTATCATCGCTTTTACAGTCTTTATTCTTGTCGTTGTTGTCGTTGATGTGGCATTGGTGCTGCAGGAGATGTTTTGAAGTGCGATGGTCAGTAGACCTACCCCCAATGACTCTAAGCACAGAGTTCGCAGTATTTGTCCAGCCAATGAGTGTTGGACGGACAGATATTGCGGAATCTCTTACACCTGCTCTCCCTCACGCTCACGCGGACGTTGAGCGTTGGAGTGAAATTCTTGAAGTCCCACTCTTCGGTAATCGCAGGAACGATACAAGTGGCTCGCTTCGCCACAGTAAAAGCAGAGTGGTTGTTGCCAGACATACGCCACACGTTTGACTTTTTCAGACTCAGTCGGGGGCTCATAGACACGTTCGTACAGGCATATGCTTGGGGTACCTGGAAGTGTTGCAGTGGTTCTTCAGAGGGTGAATGGTAACTGTCTTTGATGGCTTGCGCGGGTCACGGCAGATTGGCAGTGGCCATTGGTCTCACTGGCAAGAACGGCTGCGCCACCTGGTGAACTTCTTCGCGAACAATACCGGCGAGGGATATTATGGGGGCTGAAATTCTGTTTTCTGAAATCCAGCGTCCTCACGCACAACACTACGCACAAGTTCACAAAGAGCATCAGTATCGCAAGGCAATAATGGGACGGATGCTGAGGGTCATCAACTGAGGAACATTGCTTAAGGGCTCGTTTTATTGAAGTCGCTTTGCGGACAAACTGCGCAGCAGGAGGACTTTGCCTCAGTTCAGCAAACAACAGCTTTTTTGCGCCGTGCCTCAGGAGACGCCCCTTTTTCGTTTCCGAGAAGTTTGAATCAGCACGCTTAAAAATCCGCGACATGTCCTCCACGGACACTGCTACACTTTCATATGGCTTATAATATCTGCTCTGAAGGCCGTGGTGTGCTCGTTTTTTTTCTTTCATGACTGCTGTAGGTGTCGCGTATCTGCTGTTGGAATTCTCCTCAGGAAGTGATTTACGGCTCGTGATTATTGAAATATGCACGGGCAGAGTCCTGCAGGGTGAAATACGCATACTCTACCTTCTTCTTTTCACTGCAACAGTTGATATCAGCTACCCTATCGAGGTCATCGAGCCAGTCCTCCACGTACTCAGAGGGGTCACCCTGGAAAGGTCGCGGCAAGTGCGGTGTGTCGAAGGCCAGTGATGGAGGTACCGGTCCCGTATCTAACGTCTCCACTGCCTGGCTTGCGGTTATGGTTGGCATTGTCAGTGAAACTCACGGGCCATACTCTTGAGGCAGTCCTTGAAGCCATCGGCTTTTGCGTAGGTTGTCTAATGTCGAGGAGGCTCAAGTCGTGTCGAGAGCTTCCAACTCCTGGGGGTCAGAGTACATAGAAGCGTACCCAGCAGCTCCACAAGTGTGTCACAGACAAAACCGCACAAGACCTTGAATATGCACAAGTTTTTCTCATAAACTTCTCATCATTCTCGTGGTTCTCTTTTTCAACCAACCTCCGTGCTATCCTCTGTTTATATATAGATATATTGAAATATCACGGTTCAGTTGACGCTTTATTCAAGAAATAGCAAGATAGCGCCGATGACGAAGAGGAACGACGTGAATATTGGTGATAGTTATATACAGATGAGGAAGATGAAGTCTAATGAATTTTTACACTAATTTCCCCCGTCGATGGAAACGGCCAGCCTTGCCGCAAATTACGCTGTGGAAGGCATGCCATAGGGCTTGAGACGTGAAACATGCACGATCTCTGTCGCGCGGCAGCGTTGGTCAGTTGCGCATGAACAGGTGTGACACGGTAGTTCACCGGGTAAGTCTGTTCAGCAACTTTGTAGGGGCCAAGATATCGTGACTAATGCTTCTCACATGAACCAGGCGTTCGTGCAGGAGTCGACAGAAGTACATCGTCCCCAGGGCGGGTAGAGAACGACGCGGTGAGTAGCACCGTAACGATGTTTGTGATCATGTTGGCTAGCTTCGCTCTCAGACAATGGCTTCGAGCAACGCGGAACAGAAGCTTGTCGCAAACAAATGGTGATGAGTTGACGGCGCCAGAAATACGTGACAAAGGGAAGAATGGCATCCCGGTTGCGAAGGTGAGGTCAGATATACATGGACAGCATGACGCACAGTATGCCATGAAATCACTCCGTTAAGCCATCTGTTTGTGGGTGATTGCTAGACGTTGTTTCATAAAGCGGTTTTGATGCTTGAACAACTTCACTGAGCGTGCTTGAAAAAAATGCCTTGCCTCGGTCACTAAAGAGAACACCAGGGGCCCCGTGACGTAGGTAAATAGTATTCAAGAGAAAATTGCTACTTCGGAAGCAGTTCCTCAAGCGATCGACGCCACTTCAGCGTATAGGTTCAAGTGATCAACCACGGTGATGATCCATATCTTACCATGTGAGGTAGTTGTGTGGAGCCCAAAGAGGTCAATTCCGACGGCAGAGAATGGCTCTGCTGGGCAAGGAAGTGGTTGTAGGGTCCCCACTGGAGCAGCAGGTAAAGTGCGCAAGAGGCAATATACTTAGCTACCGTCGTGGAAATATCTGGCCAGAAGAATTGACTGCGGATGCGCTAGTAGGTTTTGTAATAACCAAGGGGGCTGTACTTCAGGTCGTTGTGTGAAGCACGCAGAACTTGAGTACGAAGTGCATGTGGTACGACGGGAACCCATCGATGGCCTCGTGGGTGGAAAATATATCAATAGAGCACACCGTCCTTCAACTTTAATACTCGGAGTTGTTTCCTGAGCCTGGTATTTGGGGGAGACGAAGTACCGCTAAGCCGACTGATGACGTCAGTGCAGTAAGAATCATCTCACTGGTGAGTGATAAGTACTGAAGAGCGGGTGGATGAAGGTAGGGAAGAAATGGATGATATAGACGTAGCGTCTCGCACATAGCCAATTTGACAAGGGGATGTAACGTGCGCCGAAGACGCGGAAAGAGCTCTGTGACAAAGTGCCAACATCTTGCTGTTTTCTTCTAGTCTTGTAGGTAACGTCCAAGTCATATTATTGTAACCGGAAAATCCAGTGGTCAACTCGCCCCGACAAGTTTTTGATTGTCGACCACCTGCATAGAGCATGGTGGTCTGTCACAACAGTAAACTGTCCACCATGTAGATATAGACGAAATTTTAGGACGAACCATACAACAGCTAAGCACACTTGTTAGGTTATCGAGTACTTCTCTGCAGAGGTCAGAGTGCGGCTTGCATACGTGACAACTTTCTCGCGAAAGGTCTCATTCTTGTATAGTTATGGGATCCTCTAGTTTACTTCTGGCACAGTTGAGCTCCCTCAAGTACGCCTTTTTCTATCTGTTCCATCATGTTATCATTGCTTGTTTTTTTGCACTCCAGTAATTCAGCAAACTGGATTCTACAAGACTGTTGTTTTGCTGCTTGTTCATTGCTTGCCTGCCTCCTATAACGTCCGCTGCTGTGATGGGTTGTAGCTTGTTAGGATCGTCATACACATAAGTAATAGGCCGGTTGTTAATTACTCCTTCTTCCTAAACAACCACAGTCCGTAGTTCTTCTTCATTTCAAATTCGAGCATCTACAGTTTTTGCCATGGACGTCATAAAGCATCTGACCAGTCTTTCATAATCACCTCCACACTGCTTAGCTTACACTACAATAAAATTTCGTGGTATTTCTAGGTTACTGCTTTATTTTTGGATCCTTTCATCTTCCACATTTATTATCTTGTTTAGCTCTTTCTCATATTTCTTGTTTAAAGAAATTTATTGTTACAAACTTCAACAACACTGAACAGAACTTTTCCTTTTTAGACATGCTCTAGCGATGATGACAAAACAGACGTCATTTACATTAGCATGGATATAAGATGACTCTAAAAGAACATGTACATATGATGGTTAACACAAACACAACCACAAAAAATATTTCAAGGTAAACAAGAGACACAAATAAAATATGAATTTGTACATTTTCTTATTTACATGTTAGCATGCCATGTCTGCCGGCGCATCGACACATCAGCCTACCAATACCAGGCCGGCCGAAAGACCACTTTCACTCGTCCGTCACAGACCGATACAAAAGGGCAAGACCAGTGCCGAAGAATCTCCTTTTCACCGAGGAAGAAGAGCTCCTCTGATGAAACAGACAGCAGCTCCGAGTATAATCACTCTAGGATCGGGTAGAGCGCATGGCGCGGAGGCCCGCTGCAACCGCCTCGCAGCAGTTGCGCCAGAAGCAAAAGGAACCAGCAAGAATGAGAAGACAAGCGAAGCGGCCTCACGAACAGCGCCTAGAAGAAACTAAGCGATTTATTCTGAGGCAGCAAAATCCGGCATGTATGGCTCTCCAAAAAACGCGAGCACTGACACAATGCCTCAGAAAATGCTGATTTGTTTCCTGAAGGGAACAGTTCAGAAATGTTGCAGTCTGGACCATTCTCCACCTTTCGAGGCGGTCGAGATTGGGAACCAGAACCTATCCCAGGCGCCACACAAAGTCGCGGAGGCGACCAGGCAGAAAAGCAGCTGTTAACGTGCTCCAATACGCCCGTCTTGAGTCAGCACGGTGGGCCGGGGGGCCAACAAAAGCAACAAAGCAGCAGTTGTCTCAACTCTGTGGTTTTTTAAAACAGCTATGCCAGGACAGCTCAAAATGGCGAAAAAATGCAACAGTTGCATAAAACGCAGGAAGCGTTATTGACTGCGGCCCCCAGTTAAGGTGCACATTAGGCATCCAATGCCGAAGGTAAGTACCCAGAAAGTAATATGCAAAAGTTCTTGCAGGAGATTCCTCCCCTTGCACTAGGCGCAAAAGGAAAAGCAGTGCCAGCAGCCGACAGCGTATGGATCCTGAAGGGAATGCAAGGCCTCGCTGAGAACGCTGCTGTCCCAGTGCCGCATGAGAGACCAACTCAGTGCCGCCTGACCAAGAAAAACACAAAGCACACTGCAGTGATTGCACGATACGTAAAGATGGTTGAACGACGTGAGAAAGGTACCAAATGCGACCACAAAATACAGTCTGCACAAGGTACCTCCACTCAAGAAAGTGGAAGTCGGAATCCCGTGCATCCTTAATTTTCAAGTCTTATTTCTTCGAGAGCATTAAACTAAATGAATTGTATAAAATGGTTGTATAAAATACCTGAAATACGACGGGATGCGGCTGGCTGAATAGAAACATCGGCACTCCGCCTGCAGCTGGGAGAGACAATGAAGAAATACCGGGATTTGCAGATGTTCGACTCTGTACCTGAAATGTCGCCATACAGGGAAAATACACGCAGGCTGCGTGAAAAGGCACCTTCATCTACAAGGTACATGGTTATACCATTAGCGAAAACTGTGACTTTCACTACACTGCTACCAGGAAGCGCAAGACTCCGGACACGTGAATCCGTGTCGAGGGCATGCAAATATGGCTCAAGGCTGAGGACAATTAGCAGAGGAGACAATGGACATCCTGACAGACCCCACTTGTTATGGAAAAGGCAGCACTTTCCAGCCATACAGAACGAGTGTGCTTTTCATACCAGTGTAGGTACTTCTAATCATTTCCACAAACAACTGAGAAAAGCCGAAGGCTGTGAGCACACTGAGGATATACGCGTGCTGTAGTTGGTCAAACACATTTTTCTGGTCCAAAGACACAAGGATACCACGCACAGATCGAAACAGAGTATATGCTATACTATCACGTGTGGCAAATGACAAGCTGTGTATTTCTCGCCCAAGCACTACTGAAATTTAGTGATGACCTATTAGGTGTCCAAGAAACCCCTGAAAACGTTGAAAGGCTACCGCCGCTAATATTTTATAGCCAAAGTTGAGGAGCGTGATAGGTCTCCAATCTTCGTGATTAACAGAGGAAGCAGAACCTTTCCGAATCAGCACAATGCGTTCATCTCAAAAACTGGATGGTAAGGCACCGTGTTCCTAGCATCGCCGGATAACCGCGGTAAAAGTAGCACCAATCTCATTTCAAAATGTCAAGTAAAACTCAACAGGAAAACCATCTGGCCCATGGGCCGTTCCACGTTTCATAAATATCAGTGCCGCCTTTACCTCTTCAGCCAACGGAGGGATGTGCAGGCAATCCGCAGCTTCTTGAGGAATACGGGGCACACTTCTAAGCATTGGCGGTGTTTCGTCACAGTTATTCGCCATGGCTGAACACGACATTGCTTCAAAATGCGCCAAGAAAACAGATTGATCACGCGTAGGAAGCGGCTGTGCAGATGGTATTTGTGCCGTCATAGAGACAGATGGCTGTGAATGCCCAAAAACCGAATGTCCCGCTTAGCGCAGCACCTTGGGATGTGCACATGGGTTGTCTACAGCACCATGCATCTTCTGCCATGGACGAAGCTGAAGTCAAGTGCTGAAAGCATTCACGCAGTACAAGCTGCCAAGATCGCGTCAGAGAAGAAGGCGTTTCGGTGCGCAAAGCAATAGGTAACTTCATAGCAGTATCAGCAAGCTCTTCAGAAACGTTTCGACGAAGCGAACGGCCGTCTACTGCGCAGTGCAGGCGGCACTGCGTTTTAAGCGCATCCCAATCTTCAGGACCAGACGCCGTGAGTGACACACGTATTGCGCGTGACAAATCTGATCTTGAGCGCACGTCCTGCAGGACCCAGACATCAAGACGCCACGTCTTTTTTAAAAAAGAAAATAGAACTTCCAGCTTAAAGACAATAGGCCGATGATCAGATACGTACAAAGGAGAAGGTGGGTAGGACGCAACGCATAAATCGGAGAAAAACGCCTCTAACGTACGTGGGATATAAGCCCGGTTGAGCCTGTTGGAGGATCGTCTGTGTCACCATGTCCAAAGAAAGGTATTTTCGTTCACTACATTGTGTGCGTCCAGAAATGAAAAGTGGTGGACAAGGCGTTGCAGCTCACGTGAATTCACAGCATACCGCCCCAGCCAGGACCTTGTACGTCGGTCCGCATATTTAAAACGCAGTTGAAATCCCCAATCAGAGTGACATCACGACCGTCAATAAAAAAACATTTCCAGGTCTCTAAAAAGTCATTAGACTATCCAGCTTATGATGGCCCATACACACACACAATATCCTTAATCTGACAAAAAAGTAGCTACAGTCTAAAGCCAAAACCCGTCCCACACCATCGTAAAAAGCATGATGATCCCGTAATAGATCACGAATAAAAACGATAATATCTACTCCCGTAAAACGAGATCTAGAGAAAGAGAAATAGCAATCTAGGTTGAAATTTCGTTTAAAAGCAAGCACGTCAGATAGCGACGAGTTTCTTTCATGGAGGCACAAAGCATCACAATTTGCAGCACGGGCGACAATAATCACTTCAGCCCGCTTTGCCGGACTGCGAAAACTCTGAACGTTCAATGAAATAATATGCAGTGTAGTGGCCATAATGAAAAGTAAAGACTAACCTTGACACATAGTTGTAGACGGTGTCCTGGAAAGTGTCCTGGGGACACTTCCTCCACCAAATCACAACGCACTGTTCTACCCTTCAGAAGAGGGTCGAGGTATTTTGGACTGTTGTGATTTACCACGGCCATCACTGCGTTCATTGGAGCAAGAGGTGGAAGTGTGCCTTCTCTTGGTGTCACGTGGAGCTCCTATGTCGACGTCAAAATCGGTAAGGCTAGTTAGATGCTACTATCAAGTCGCAGGCTGAAGCCGTCTTCCGAAGATGTGTCCTGTGTAGGCAGGGAATGAGCCGCCGGTAAGCTTGCATCCACATCCTTGATGCTGAGTGCACTGTCCACTTCTCGGCAGGCCGGTGTAGGCACCCTTTGTGTGGGCTATTTTTACGTGTATGACGCGATGATGAACTGGTCGGAGCAGGAACAACCGAAGAGGATGTGGTATTTTCGGCATTGTTTTCTGAAATAAGAGGGGTCATAGGGTCAACTCCAACAACAGGAGCCTGAGAACTGGGGCCATTTGTACACTGAACATCAAGTGGCGTCAGAGAAGAGACGCCAACGCCGTTTGCAGAACAGTGCATCGCGTCTTTCAAAACGCACGGATCCTGCACCAGCAAGGATGCCGACGCGCCGAGAGTCGCATTGACAATGGCGCTTTCGATGTGCGCTTCGTTCGAAGAATCTTGTAGGGGTGAGGCCAGCACCGCGGCGGTGACTTTCTCCGCGTCCCCGGAGTCGTCAGTTGCTTCCGTTGCCGGTGTCAGTGATGGAAAGGCACCAGCGGCAGCGTCTGAGTAAGAGCGGCGGACAGAGCAAACTACAGTTGGGTGGCCGTCCCCGCAGCGTCGAAAACGGTGATCACTTTATTCACTAACGTGGCCAGGCACACCGCAGCGAAAACAATACAGTGTTGTGCACTGAGCTCGTAGATGGTCTCGTGAGCCGCATCTTCGACGTACGCGCTGGAGACCATGGTAGTCGAACGTGGCATGGTGACCGGAGATGCACAGGTAGTTCGGCACAGGGTTAGCGGTGTTCGTCTACATTCGAACAAACCACGTTTCATTGAGTACGCCGCGTCGCTCACTCATCAAACCACTGGTGACAGTAAGGACCTTGTCGTAAGGGGATAACGCTTGGACCACAGCTTAGTTTGAGACGTGCGATAGTAGGAACAGGCAGGCAACATTGGTCACTTGTGGGCCAACAGGGACGACTTGAACACGCTCGCCGCCAATCACAAGGCAGCCAGCATAGACGATTAGAGACATGGAGGCCATGCTCTTCACGGTGACTTGGAAGTTTTGAGCTCCCTGATTCTGCACGCAGTATACCTCAGAGAGGCCGACTATTGGGGCTGTCACATCAACGAAGGTCTTGGCACTAGTCCCCGTAAGGACAACAACGTAGAAGACAAGCACCTTCGAAGGCGTCCAAGACGCGACGGATACGATGACTCCTACTGACAGACGCTTCTGACATAGAACGCACAGAGACGTCCCCAGAACTTGCAAAACGGAGTCAGGAACGGCTTAGCTCTTCAGCCTTGTAGGTAGACGAACCTGTCACTCTCTTTAGAGCGGCACCCGTTTGGTCCAATAAATTATCCAATCAATTGTGGCAAGCATAACATGCCCAACAGCAGCCCTGTGCACAATCGGGAGGCCCCTGCTGCACGCGTAATTCAGAAGCGGACAAGAATTGACATTACACCTGCCAGCCAGCCTCTGCTGCATTACGCGGCGCCACTCTTTGAACGATGAGATGTGGACGAGGCGCTGAGTATTTAAAGGCGTAAACTTCTTTAAAAAGCTCTTTTATCGCACACCGAACCGCCAGAGCCAGGAGGCACCGTCTGGTAAGGAACAATGCGTTACTGAAAAGAATACACAGACCGCAGACATCTTAAAGGTGAACAGAAGAAAACACAGAGAGAAAAACGGAAAAGAGGAAGGAAGAGTGAAAGGGGGCGCCCATGACAGTCCACCTTATATTCACTTCTTTTTTTTCTCTCCTTTTTTTTCTTTTCTTTCTTTTTCCCTCTTTCTTTCTCCCTCTGATTTAAGATTGTATATAGCTGAGCACGAACAAACAGTACCCTCAACCCTGATGAAGGCCGGGCTCTGGCTGAAACGTCGAAATACGTTGTTACTGCTCACGGAGGATCTACTTGACTACTTGCAACGCTACGGCCACTCAACCACCGTGCCTACCTATATATATATATATATATATATATATATATATATATATATATATATATATATATATATATATATATATATATATATTTACACGGAAACGTATATTTGCAGATATATACAATAATTACACACGACGGCAATGCCTGGCACACTGGCGGGCTGGGACCAGTCTCTATCCATTTCGTAGTCTTTTCTTTTAGGCAGGGACCTTCTACCGCTTTATGCCCTGATCCCACTACTGCCTTGTGGCACTACCCCGCGGCGTTAAAGTGCCGACCCGGCGCTTGTCACGAATGAGGAGTGTTGGGTGACGCATAAGGCTTCAGTCTTACGACGTGCACAAAAGTGGATGGTGGTGGCGTTGAGTCCGCTTCGTTGACGACTCGCTGTATTTTGTAGGTGAGGTTGGCGATCTTGCGCAGGACTTTGTATGGTCCGTCATAGTGAAATAACAGTTTTTCTGAGAGGCCGATGTGACGACATGGGGTCCACAAGAGTACGAGAGAACCTGGTTCATATGAAACTTCGCGGAGGTGACGATCGTATCGATCTTTCTGAGAGGCTTGAGAAAGTATGAGTCGTTCTCGGGCAATCTGTCATGCTGCGTCGGCTCGCTCTATGGCATCGCGGACGTATGTGTCAGGGGAGCTTGAACCAGCGGGAAGGAGTGCATCAAAAGGCAGAAAGGTTTCCCGTCCATAAAGGAGGTAGAACGGGGATTAGCCTGCGATGTCATGTCTGGAGGAGTTGTAAGCGAAGGTGACGTAGGGTAACGTTGCGTCGCAGTCACGGTGGTCTGGAGAAATATACATTGACAACATGTCCGTGATAGTGCGATTCAGGCGCTCTGTAAGTCCAATAGTTTGTGGATGGTATGCCGTTGTGAACTTGTGGTTCGTGGAACAGGAACGTACAATATCCTGGACGAGCTGTCGAGGAGCGCCGTGATGCAATATGATGTCATGCAGTAGAAAGTCGGCGTCATCAGTAGCGCAGCTGGTTGGAAGAGCGCGGGTGATTACGTAACGTGTCGCGTAGTCGGTCGCCACGGCAACCCATTTGTTTCCGGATGCAGAAGTGGGAAATGGCCCGGGAAGGTCGAGCCCTACGCGGTAGAATGGTCCAGCAGGGATCTCAATAGGGTTAAGAAGGCCAACTGGAAGCGATGTTGGTCGTTTTCGACGTGGACAAAGGTCGCAGCTGGCGACATACTTTTGCACAGAGCGATATAGGTGTGGCCAGAAAAAATGGCACCGGACGCGATCATAAGTGCGGGTGACTCCCAGGTGACCAGTGGCAGGTTCATCGTGAAGCTGTTGGAGAACATCTACACGCAAATGGGAAGGCACAACGAGAAGGCGGTCAGGACCATTAAGGCGCATGTTGTGGCGGTAGAGAACACCTTCATGAAAGAAACACAAGTTCAGAGAAGTGGGTGCAGTAGCGGAACTCAGGAATTCTATGATGGGAAGTAAATCTGGGTCGCGGCATTGCTCAGAAGCGATATCAAGAGAAAGTCTGATATTGATAAGACGCAAGCCTCCGTAGCTCTCTCTGGGGCGTCTGGTGGATCTACTGGATACCGTGGCAGGCAGTTGGCATCTTGATGGAGGTGTTCAGATTTATACACGACCGAGAAGGTGTATTCTTGGAGGTGGAGAGACCAACAACAGAGACGTCCCGTGGGATCCTTGAGGAAGACAAGCCAGCAGAGTGCATGATGATCAGTTACAACAAACAGTAAACTGCGGTCGAGGAGGTACGGGCGAAATTTAGTGGCAGCCCAAACAAGAGCAAGACACTCTCTTTCATTGATGAAACAGTTCCTCGCGGCAGGGGATAAAAGGCGGCTGGCGTAGACGATGACACAGTTACGTCCATGCTGACGCTGAGCTAAAACAGCACCAATTCCGTGGCCACTCGCGTCCGTACGAACTTCTGTCGGGGCAGTCTGATCGAAGTGGGCTAATATTGGCGTACTCGTGAGGGCTGCAATGAGCGCCGAAAATGCTACACTTTGAGGTGAATTCCAAGTAAATGGGAAATGTTTTTTAAGAAGCTCGGTGAGAGGCCGCGCATTATCGGCGAAATTCCGGATGAAGCGGCGAAAATAGGAGCACAAACCAAGCAAGCTCCGGACATCCTTAGGAGAAGAGGGCACGGGAAATTGAGTCACTGCGCGAATTTCGTCCGGGTCGGGCTGTACCCCAGATGTGTTAACGAGGTGACCAAGTACAGTTATTTCGCGACGGCCGAAACGGCATTTGGAGAAGTTCAGCTGGAGACCAGCGTTGCGGAATACTTGGAAAATACTGGACAGTCGCTCAAAATGGCTTGCAAACGTCGGTGAAAAAACAATTATATCATCTAAGTAGCAAAAGCAAGTGGACCATTTGAAGCCGCGCAGAAGGGAATCCATCATGCACTCAAAGGTGGCCGGCGCATTACAAAGCTCAAGCGGCATTACTTTCAATTGGTATAACCTATAGGGGGTTATAAATGCTGTCTTTTCTCAGTCCCGTTGGTCAACAGCGATCTGCCAATAACCAGATCGAAGGTCCATGGACGAGAAAAACTGTGCGCCATGAAGGCAGTCAAGGGCGTCATTATTCTTAGTAAGGGGTAAACGTCCTTCTTAGTGACCTTGTTGAGATGTCTATAGTCGACGCAAAACCGCCATGTGTTGTCCTTCTTCTTGACAAGCACCACTGGGAATGCCCACGTACTAGATGAGTGTTCGACGACGCCTTTGGCGAGAACTTTCTCGACCTCTTTCTGGATGACAGAGCATTCGGCAGTGGAGACGCGGTAAGGGCGGCGATGAATTGGGTTGGCATCGCCGGTGTTGATGTGATGGGTCACAACTGATGTCTGGCCTAAAGGGCGGTTGTCATGATCGAATATTTCCGCATAGGATGTCAGTAGACGGTGGAGGTCTTGTGCTTCGAAGGGCGAAAGATCTGGCGCTATCTTTTTGGCAATGTCAATGCTTGACAGGTTGTGCGCAGTGAGCAAGTTGACGTGCGGAGTAGGTTGCTGAGCCGACAGTTCAGAAATATCACACTCTTGCAACGACGACATGACGCCTAGTTTATTATCAGCAGGCAGCACGTGCGTGGAGAAACCAAAGTTCAAAAGACACAGATGGGTCTGGTTGTGGCGTACTCTCACCACGGTGTGCGAGACAGCAATGGAGTGCTTTAGCCCAACGTCGGTAATAGGTGAAACGACATATTCACCATCGCGCACAGGCGGATCACACATGAGCTGCACGAAAGTCGCGGCTTGCGGCGGAAGATGCAGGAACTCGGTGGCACAAAGGCGACTTTGAGCATCACGGGCAACAGCGGCGTCAAAAGGCAGTTCCAACTGAAGAAGACCCGTCGAGCAGTCGATAAGGGCGGAGTGCGCAGAGAGAAAGTCTAGACCAAGATTCACGTCATGTGGGCACTGCTCAAACACGGTGACCAATACGACGTTCTGGCGCCCAGCAATACACACGCGAGAGGTGCACATGCCGAGAACGGTAGATGTGCTCCCATCAGCAAGCATTACTGCACACCTGCAGGCGTGATCACTTGTCGCAGTTCAATACAGAGAGCAGCGCTCATAACTGAAATTTGTGCGCCAGTGTCTATGAGGGCTGTAACGGTAACGTCATCCACGAAAAAGTCCAAATTATTGCGGCGTGTAGGAATCGTCAACAGAGTATTTGCAGAACGGGTCGGTAATGCAGCGTCACCACCGGGAGCTGCATGGTCAAGTTTCTCGAGGTTGAGGACCCAGGTCATGCAGGGGACCTGGATAGAGAAATCATCGGCGACAAAGATCGGCGCCTTTTGGGTGATGGTGACCGGCTGAACCTTCGGCTCTGAACGTAAGTAGGAGCAGGCTGTTGATCGTACGGAGTAGAAAAGTGGCGAGAATTGCCTTCAAAGCGACACCATGTCCCAGTGTTCTAAGATGAATTGGATGTTCAACGATTGCGACAGTAGCGTGCAATGTGGCCGGCGCGAGAGCAGTGAAAGCAGATTGATCTATCATCCGACGTTCCCCATTCAGCAGGGTTCCGGTAGCGGGAAGGGTAGCGTGATGGGTACACCGGAATCTGGTTAACAGAAGCCGAGGTCTCGGTAGTGCGAACAGCGCAAGCAGGTGCGACGCCGAGATATGCTATTTCTTGGCGAAAGACGGCTTGGATGAGGGAGACGGTGGATGCGTTGTCTTGAGGACCGTCGGAGGCGATGGCTGCAGGAGCCATTGCTTCGAGTTCGCGGCGAACGATTCGGGTGACGTTGTCGGACGATGTAGCATGCGTGAACTGGGGGCTGTCTTCGCAGGTCGTAGTGGCTGCAGTATTAGGCAGACGCGCAAACTGGCGGGTTATGCGACGGTTCTTGGCGTGCTCGAAGCGCTGACATTCTTTCCCAACCGCGTCGACGGCGGCGCAATCTTTAACGAACATCAGATTGAAGGCGTCATCGGCAATTCCCTTTATTATGTGAGCGATTTTGTCAGTTTCGCTCATGTTCTTGTCCACCTTTCGACAGAGGCCCAAACGTCCTGTATGGAGGATACATATGATTCTGTCGATGTCTGCACGCGACATTCCAGGTCTGTCCTCGTGGCCTGCTGTCGCCCAGATGGCCTGCTGAATAACTCTACAAGCTTCAGTTTTCAAACGTCCCAGCTGGTCAACTCCGGCTCTTGCGTCTCATACCAGGTGAGCGCTGTATCCCGCAAGTAAAATACTACGTTGGCCAGCATCAACGTAGGGTCGCACCTATAGTATTCGCTCACGCGCTCGTACAGTGCGACCCAATCTTCAACATTCACCTTGTCCTTGCCGGTGCCCGAGAAGGTTCCGGGGTGTCATGGAGGCAGGAGAATCGGAGGAGGCAGCTGCTGCTGCTGCCGCTGCTGTTGCGGCTGCTGTTGCTCTTGTGGGTGGGCGTGTTGAGCCATTGCAGGAAAATGAAGGTGGTGACCACTTCGAAGTTCCGTTATGAATTGCCGGGAAAGCCAGGTAGGCGTACCCCGTACCTCCACCAATATTCTTACAAGGAAACGTATATTTGCAGATATTTACAATGATTACACGCGACGGCAATGCCTGGCACACTAGCGGGCTGGGACCAGTCTCTATCCACTTAGTAGACTTTTTTTAGGCAGGGACCTTCTACAGCTTTATGCCCCAATCCCACTACTGCCTTGTGGCAATATATATATATATATATATATATATATATATATATATATATATATATATACTGACCACCGTGAGCAGGCTGCTCACGACTGGTTATTTTTTCACCCACTTTTCTTTCTTCTTATTTACATTCGATTGGTTCTAATAACTTCCCCTGTACATTCCTTCGCATTACTGTCTGTTAGATCTCATTAATATTGTGTCAAACACGAAAAAACGAGCCCTTAGGTGTACACTTCTTTTCCTATATATATATATATATATATATATATATATATATATATATATATATATATATATATATATATATATATATATTTATATATATATATATATATATTGTGTGCCTTTGTTACTCACATCGTCCTCATTCCTACAAGATCACAATCACCATCATCCGCGTGTCTCTTTGTCCTTGTAGCGGTGAGAGAAGAGAGACGTGAGATGACGTCGAAGGCGGCCGATGGGGCCGTGCCGATCTCGCCACTTTATTCCAGGCCTGAAGCGGAGCCACGTCGGCTACCAGCATCCGCCACGCCAGGCGTGTCAGCTCGTTCTCCTCCTCGCGCAGCTCGAGCTAGCATCAGCGGCACGAGAGGCGCGGCGCGGTGATTAAGAAATGATGATAATTATGGCGCTACAGGGCTCCCCCCCTAGCGCTTTGCGCGATTTGAAGGCATATGACAAAGAATGAGAGCGACAAATGCTATATACATGAACGGCAATCCATAAAGTGTTCCTTTGGCAAGTCCAGGTTGTCAACGTTTATGGGCCATCAGTAGGCAGTGTGTCTCCGGTGGGCGACTCTGGGAGAAGCGCAAGGGACGAAGAAGGAAGTGCCGGGTCGCTGTGTTCATAGACACGTCCATCCCACAATTACGCGGCGGGACTATTCGAATGCGCACCCGCCGTTTCGCGTAGACGCGGCTGACAAACGTGCCCACAGCTGGAACTGTGGACAGGCGCTGAAGAGCTCACGCCGGCAATGTGGGCGAAATAGTGTGACGGATCGGAAAGCACCCATGATGACCAAGCACTGAAGTTTCACAGCCACAGCGGGGTCTCGGACAGCGCACAGGGTGCCGAGCATGCTGTCGACAAGGAGCAGCGTCGCGGTCGTGCTGGTGCGGACGTCTCTGTCGATGAAACAACGGCCTCCGCGTAGCACTGCGACTGGCATGCCGGGGCGTGTGGTCGAGTCGACGGATGCGGAAACGCCGTGCATTGCGGCTAGTCATGTGCACGGCAAGTGGTTGGCCCTTGCGTCGGGAAAACCTCGTAGGTGTTTGCGCCGTCTTGAAGGCCAAGGCTGCAACACATGACTGTTTAGCTAGAGGCTTGAAAAAGGGCCTCTCTGTATTATGTCAAACGTGATGATTTCGTTGGCATACTATCAAGGGCGGCAGATATGCAGTTGGACCGCACGTCGTCGCTGTTGTTACCAACGAGCCTGTGTGGTGGACTGCATCCGGCGCCAAATGCTCTGGGGAATAGTTGTGAAGCTCAGAAGACGTGAGCTTTGATGGAGGATCGGGTGGCACACCTGAAAGACCATCGGTTCTCCGCGCATGAGGGTTGGTGTGCAGGTCTGCATGATCGATGACAACCTCTACAGCATGTGTGACATATGTAGTCTGCAGTGCCATAGGCGCGTTAGGTACGTCGTCCTCAGCTGCGTCAGTCATAGTCGCAGCCTCTTGAAAGTTTGGCTGTGGTTGACGGTTTATGACTAACTTCGGCTGCGGGAGACTGCGCGGCTGAAGATGGTCGCTGCTGGCAGGACGCGGAGAGCGTCGAGGTGGGTGGGGAGGCGCCTTCGGACATTGTCGACGCTGAAGTCTCCGCGACCAAGGGGCGAATAGTGAGCGTGAGAATATCCGTAGTCTTGGCAGACTCCGGGGTATGCGGCGATGAAGCCGTCGTGGAGTCTGACATGTCTGAGAAATCGTGGTCTGTGTAGGCCGGAGAAGACATGCGGGTGGCGAGAGTGCCCGAGGGACAATCGGCCGAGGACTTCGCAAAAATGCACTTCGTGGCGACCCGGTCGTTGGCTACAGGAACGTATTGAAGAAGCTCGTCGGATTTCGTGGCTGACTGGTCGCGTGCAGCACGAATGTTCTGAACCTCGTCGGATGGGCATTCGTACGCGGGACTCGCGTTGATAGTGGCCGGACGAGATGTTGTAGGAGACGTAGTCGGGGAAGTTAGGTCCCGGTCAGTGAAGACTTTCGGGCCGGAGGGTACCGCACGCTGCGACGTAGACGAAACCTGTAAGTCACGGGTGAACGGCAGCGGGTGGTAGGTGAGGCCATATCTGGCAAGCACCGCGGAGCAGAGGTCATCGTAAGGCTGCTGGCTGGAGGTTGAAGTGCCAGAGAGATGACGCAACTCTACCGGAAGGGAGTCTTGAAGAATGGCGTGCATCAGCGGCTGGTCCGTGACGCCATTCAACGCAGGAACGGCATCGAGCTGCATGAACCATACCTTGGGGTAGGTCGATTGGAACGGTGGCACAGGCGGGCAGAGTTGCGGGAACATGGCAGCGGGCCGCTCGGCGAAGGGCGTGTTCTCCGGGTCACCAATGTAGCGGCGAGAGAAGAGAGACGTGAGACGACGTCGAAGGCGGCCGATGGGGCTGTGCCGATCTCGCCACTTTATTCCAGGCCTGAAGCGGAGCCACGTCGGCTACCAGCGTCCGCCACGCCAGGCGTGTCAGCTCGTTCTCCTCCTCGCGCAGCTCGAGCTAGCATCAGCTGCGCGAGAGGCGCGGCGCGGTGATTAAGAAATGATGATGGTGATGATGGCGCTACATCCTTATGTCCACTCTGGGTCATCATCCTCGTCATCGTCTGTGTACTGGCTCTGCCCGTTCGTTTTGCGAGGTTTTTCTCAAATAAACGCTGACGCAGCCAAGACTACCATACGTGTTGGAGGTGTATTTTCGGTCCTCTGACCTCCCGCAACCCGCTATACCCCCTGAAGCTTCGTTCAGGCTGCTGCTTGCGCCCACAGTCAGGCAGTATGTCCCAGACCGAGCCTGCCGGCGCTGATGTCATCAACCACGCACCGCCGCAAGCTGCCCCTCCTACTTACATACACGGACATCAGCAGGAACCCCCGCTCTTCGCTGGTCTTCGAGGAGAAGACGTAGAAGACTGGCTCGATGACTACGACCGTGTAAGTGCCGCTAATAGGTGGGAAGAGGCCGCCAAACTGCGTTACGTGCCTGTTTATCTGACCGGAGTCGCGAGAACACGGTATTTCAACCACGTCGTTCACTTACCCGACTGAGCTACCTTTCAGCAGCAACTGCGACACGTCTTTGGGACACCTGACATTCGATCTGCCGTCGCGAAGAGGACACTCGATACTCGCCCACAACATCCCGGTGAATCAAACACTTCATACATTGAGGATGTCCTCGCACTGTGCCGGCGTATGAGTCAATTCATGCCGGAATCGGACAAAATACGCCATATAATGAAAGGCATTGGGCCTGTGGTTTTAATGCCCTTGCTGTACGAAAACCAGCTACCATCGCTGATGTCGTAACGACATGCCAGCGCCTTGATGCGCTGGACTTTGTTCGCCTCCAAGCGGACATTGGCGACCACCACTCCACGTCTCATTGCCATCTGCGGGACCTCATCTGGGACATTATACGCGAAGAATTGTGGTCCATGCGCTTCGCACCACCTATAGCGCGTCCTACACAGCCTTCGGGAGTGCCTTTACGTGACATCATCAGGGAGGAGCTTACATCCCTGACTGGCTCGGCGCCCGTACAGCCACCTGCTTCTCGCCCTATATCCACGTATCCTCAAGTTGCTGACATGTCTCCCAGCGACGCCCACCTGACATTGCCGCGTCCATCCTACGCGTCAGTTGCTGCCGCTCCCCTGGTAAACTACCATTCCGTGCCCCCTGAACCTTTGGCTGACCTGACCGCGCGTTCCCCAGGTGCCTCGAATGCCTTCTGTTCCCAACCGTGGCGGTCGTCTCGCCCTGTATGCTACTACTGTGGCTATCGTTGCCACATATATCGTTTCTGCCAAAAGTGCCAGCAAGATGAGCGTCGGAACGACGTGCGCAAACGCGATTTGTACACTGGGGCGTCTTATCAAGGTTGGCGTCATTCGTCCCCCCCCCCCCGGTCTCCATCTCCTCCGGCATCGACTGCACCACGAAACATCCGAAACACGAGACGCCGCTCGCCTTCGCCCTTCCGCCGTTCCACTTCTCCACTTCGGCCCACCTCATTCTCCTCTGAAATCATTCGAAAAACTAAGTGATGCAGTTGGTGGAGGAAAACCTGCAATCGGAATCAAAACTGGAATTCCTCCATCAGGTCCGTGCAACATGCTTTCAGTGGAAGTGGAAGGAGTGTGAGTTGATGCTTTGGTGGAAATAGGTGTGACGTTGTCTGTGATACATGCTGATTTGTGTGAACATTTAAAGAAAGTAATGACGCCTTACGATGGCCCGACGTTAGTTGCTGCCCCGGGGAATGTCATTCACCCTTCCACGTTTAGTACTGTGCGTGTTTTCATCGACGGCATTCGTTATCATGTCAATTTGCTGTCCTGTCCCGCTGCTCTCGCCAACTAATTAGAGGGTGGAATTTTCTATCATCTGCTTCCGTGGAGATTTGTCGTGGACCACGCGTCCTTACACCGACTGCATGCTTGACGACAACAATCAGAAGCCACTTCGTCTGGTCGCTGCGAAGACATCGAACTGCCGCCACTACAAGAGCAAATTGTCAGCATTACGTCCAACGACATCTATCACGGTGATGTATTGGTCTCACCGTCACAACTTTGCGTTCGCAAAGGTATAGTTCTTCCGTCCGGTGTCGTTCGTTTTTGCAATAGCTCTGCACTTGTCACAGCTGTCAACTCTACACCGCAGAAGATATTACTGCCACAGGGCACTACTATGGCCCGTGTGGCCGACTTCAAGCCTGTTTTTGTCACGCCACTTCAGGCCATCGCATCCAAAGAACCTTCCCTCGGTGAGCATGTTTCTTCCTCCGCCGTTACCACCGCTATCAGCAGCGAATAGACATATTCACAGAGGCAGCAGATGCACGCATTGTTACAGAAACATGCAAATTCTTTCGATATTTTCTCGTCTAAGCTTGGCTGCACTAATACTAAAGCACATCAGATTAAAACTGCTGGGACATCTATCGTACACCGCCGACCCTACCGCGTATTTCTAGCTGAAAGAAAAATTCTAGAAGAAAACGTTGCGGACATGCTTAAACGGGAAGTCATCCGTCCCTCATCTAGCCCTTAGTCGTCTCCTATTGTTTTGGTACCTAAAAAGAATGGCTCTGTGCGTTTTTGCGTGGACTACCGAGCGCTCAATAAGATCACACACAAGGATGTGTACCCTATGCCACCCATTGACGATGCCCTTGATTTCCCACAAGGCGCGAATTTTTTTTCAAGCATCGACTTGAGTTCTGGGTACTGGCTGATCCCCATGCATAAAGACGATAAGGAGAAAACGGCGTTCGCAAGCCCCGACGGGGTATATGAATTTAACATGATGCCTTTCGGGCTCTGTAACGCACCCGCGAATTTTGAACCGTGCTGCGCGGCCTGAAATGGAAAAGTTGTCTTTGCTACCTGGACGACATCATTATCTTTTTGTTCACGTTTTCTCAGCACCTAGAACGATTGGATCAAGTTCTGACGTCCCTTTGCAGCGCCGGGCTTCAAATAAACACTAAGAAATTCTCTTTCGCTAGCAAATCTATCATGGTCTTAGGACACGTCGTTAGCAAAGATGGCATCGGCCCGACCCTGACAAGATTTCTGCTGTCCTTCACTTTCCGCGTCCCGTAAAACCAAAGGAGCTTCGCAGTTTTCTTGGCCTCGCCTCTTATTTTCGCCGGTTAATTCAGAACTTCGGTTCTATTGCTGCTTCATTACACCAACTACTCGCTTCCAACGTCTCTGTTCGGTGGTCTCAAGAATGTCACGCGGCATTCGACCTATCGAAGCGGACACTCACGCCTGAACCTCTGCTCTACCACTTTGACGAAGCCGCACCGACTATCCTCCATACCGACGCTAGCAGCCTTGATACAGGAGCCGTTCTTCTACAATGTGACAAGTCTTCCCTAGAGAAAGTTGTTGCATATGCCAGTCGCGTACTCACCCCTGCCTAAAAGAACTACACGATAACTGAGCAAGAGTGTTTGGCTGTGGTTTGGTCGGTCCAGAAGTTCCGTCCCTGTCTCCACGGCCGTCACTTCACAATCGTTACGGACCACCATGCCTTATGCTGCTTTCTACACTGAAGAACTTGTCCGGACACTTGGGTCGGTAGATACCACGCTTGCAGAAGTACGACTTTGACATAACTTACAAATCAGACAGAAAACATCCAACGCCGATGCTTTATCTCGTTGCCCGCTTTCAATCACCCTTATCAGCGTTGGTGAGAACTCAACCGCCACATCTACCAAAGTTCATACGCTCGCATGAATAAGGAAACCCTTTTCGGACGACGAGCCATATTTTATCTCCCGCCAGCGGTCCGATTCATTCAGCAGACGCATGATGGACCACCTTTGGAGAGTTTCTTATCCACCAAACGCACGACTCCGTCGTCAACTCCTGCACTTTAGGCTCTACAATGGGGTTCACTTCCGCCACGTCTACCACCCTGACGGTTAGTGCTGCGTTCCTGTACTGCCACGCTCTCTTTGACTTCAGGTGCTCGAAGTCTTTCACGACGACTTGACCGCTGATCATCATGCTTTAAAAAAAACTCTAGACCGCATTTGATGTCGTTATTACTGGCCTGGCGTTTTTTCTTGTGTAGCGCGGTACGTCGGTTCCTGCTACCCATGCCAGCGTGGTAAACTCCCCACGTCTGCACTTGCTGGACCTCTACAGCCACTTCCGTTCCCTTCAAAGCCTTTCTAGGTTGTAGATGTTGACCTTTACGGGCCTCTCCCCGTCACATCTGCTGGCAAACGATGGGTAGTGACCGCCATGGACCACCTGACACTCTACGCTGAGACTTCCTCTGTTATAACAGGCTCAGCTGTTGAAGTTGCAGACTGTATTCTTCACGTCATAATCCTGCGTCATGGGGCTCCTTGTGTACTGCTTAGTGATCGCGGAAAAGTGTTCCTGTCACAAATGGTAAATGAAGTACTGCGCGCTTCTGGAACTACTCACAAGACAGCTTCAAGGTACCACCCTTAGGCAAATGGTCTCACAGAAAGATTTCACCGAACCCTGCAGACATGATAGCCATTCACGTCCAACCCGACCTTCAAAAACTAGGATACTTTTTTATCATTCCCGACATTCGCTTACAACACAGCCGTTCAGCGAACAACTTGCTTCTCACCATTTTACCTCGTGTACGGACGCACCCCGACTATCTTTCTCGACGTCTCCTTCTTTAACAGCCATGGGAATTCAAGTCAGTCTTCTAGCGAAGAATAAATTTCCCGCCTGGCGCGGTCTTGCCATCAGGCTCGCATCAATACTGAAACGAAACAGCACGAGCGGAAGATCATCTATGAAGAATCCCACTGCTTTGTGTCTTTCCAACCTGGTGACGGGCTGCTGCTTTTGACACCTACTCACACTCCTGGTCTCTGTGACGAATTCCAACCACGCTTCATCGGGCCATACATGGTTTTAGAACAGACTTCACTGGTTAATTATCGTGTGAAACCACTAGTCACCCCTACAGACTTCCGCTACTGCAGCACAAAAATTGTCCACGTTTGTCGCATGAAACCTTTCACGTGACATTCCCCGTCACTTTGACTTACAGCGGCCAGGGTGTTCGCTTCGAAGTGGGGAGAATTAGTGTGGGCATTTGTTACTTACAACGTCCTCATTCCTGCATGATCACAATCACCATCATCCGCTTGTCTCTTTGTCCTCATTGCCACTCTGGGTCAGCATCATCGTCATCGTCTGTGTACTAGCTGGCTCTGCCCGTTTGTTTTGCGAGGTGTTTTGTCAAATAAACGCTGACGCAGCCAAGACTACCAAGACTTCATATTATATATATATTGTGGCGAAGCCTTCGAACAGTGAGTCGTTCTCACCAGCGCCTTCTAGTGGGTCGCCCTTTTAGCGTAAGAAGAGCAGCTCGGGCAGAGAGTTGGTACCCACATTGACTGTCGCTGTCAAGCATCATCGACAAGTGTCCGCCAATAAACGTCTCAACAATTTGGTGGAGGTCCCTGGTATCGATCCCGTACCGTGCCCTCTACCATTCTCCAAGACGCCGTGCAGCAAACGCTTCCTCCTGCACCGACGCCATGTTCCGGTGTCCCCCGCATCCGCGACCCTCCCGTCTTTAGGGGCGTGGATGGCACTGACGTCGAGGACTGGCTCGCTATGTACGAACGCTTCAGCGTCCCCAGTCATTGGGACGAGGCAGGTAAACTCGGCAAATTGGTTTTCTACCGCGTGGGTGTGGCCAGCGTGTGGTACAACAACCACACATCCAATTTTCCCACTTGATTCGCTGTAAAAACCGCCGTCGTTGTCGTGTTCGGCCGTCTTGCCGTTCGTAAGCTGCAAGCCGAACAGCGGTTACGTGAACGAGCACAGCAGACAGGTGAGTCCTTCACAAGTTACTTTGAGGACATCCTTGACTTGTGCAATAAAGTGGACGCGAGCATGTCACAGGCTGACAGAATTACCCATGTTCTAAAAGGCATCGCTGACGATGCCTTCACCATGCTCCTGGCCAAGAACCCTCGCACTGTGGCAGAGATCATTAAACTATGCCAAACTTACGAGGAGCTGCAGTGGCAGCGCTCGATGACCCGTCGACCACCCTCACGTGACGCTGATCTCTCTGCCTTGTCAACACTTCCTGACCACACCACCTTGCTCGCTGAAATCAAGTCATTCTTGCGTGAGGAAGTTGCCCGTCAGGTCTCTTTACTGGCTTTTGCTTCCCCGCAACCTGCTCAACAGCCGTCAAGCACACTTCTGCCTCTCCTCCGCCGAGCCATTCAGTAGGAAATCGCGGAGGTCGTTCCTGAATACCACCAGCCAACTCCAGTATCTACACCACTCAGTTACGCCCAAGTTGTCACCAGGCCACCCCCACCGGTTCCTGTGACTGGCCCCCTTGGTTACACCGAAACCATCGCCAGGCCCCAGGCCTTCGGAGAAACTGTGCCGCCTACATATGCCGACGTCATCTATGTGCCCCGTGTGCCGCCCACTATGCAGTTATATCAGCAGCGTCCTCGCCCATCGCGTTCTGCGACATGGATGGGACCCGCGAACCGATGACGCACTGCTGACAATCGCCATCTGCTTTGCTTGTGGTTGCGTCGGTCACGTAGCACGCTATTGCGATTGTGTGCAGCAACCGCAGGTCACCTCCAAATTTCCCAGCCAATCGAGCCGCTTTTATGAACAACCGCCGCCTACGTCACCGTCATCCCGCCCTGCTCCATCTACACGCCGTTCACATTCTCCGCGACGTCGCTCACTGTCACCAATGCGGCCACGTTCACTAGAGGGTGACCAAAAAAACTAGTCGTCGCAGTCAACGAGGCAAGGGCTGCGACGCTGTCTAACTGCGGAAGCCCTCAGGAAAGCCCATCGAACGAGGTAGACGTGCTTGTGGATGGTGTTCGTGCATCTGCCCTTGTAGATACTGGAGCTGCCGTATCCGTCTTGGACGCAAAAGTTAGCCGATCACTGCGCAAAGTGACCACGCCACTTTCTGGGCTCTCCCTCCATACAGCCAGCGCCCAAAGCATTCACCCTACAGCGATGTGTACAGCCCGCCTCGTGATTCAAGTCGTGATGTATGCCGTCAAATTCATCATAATTCCTTCATGCTCTCACGAAGTCAACCTAGGGTGGGATTTTCTCTCCCGCCACGACGCCGTCATTCATTGCGCACCAGCAGAAATTGAGCTGACACAATTATCTTCTTTGACACCGGCCGAATGTTCATCTGCTGGGAGCAAGGTTCTCGTCAGGGACGACAGGCAAGTGCCTGCAAACTCGTCCGCGGCGGTGTCGGTCTACTGCGCAAGTCTTTCCGACACCGCTGCACTCCTCTCGCCATCCCAATGTGTTTTCACCAGAAAAGGCTTGCTGGTTCCTTTCGCGACCGTGCAAGTCACTCACGGCAGCACCACTATTTTTGTTCTGAACTAATCTCCGTACAGTGTTACGTTGATGCGAGGGGAATGTCTCGGCAGCGTGGAACATATCGAAAACACACAAGTCATGGATCAACCTGATGACACGCACTGCCGAAGTTCCAATACGCTAAGTGCTGTTTCTACATCTGTTTCATCATCCGCTGATGTATTCGGTCCTTCCGTTGCCGACAACCTTACGCCGGTCCAGCGCTCCAAGCTTCTGGTTCTGTTGGAAGAATTCCGCTCTTCTTTCGATGTCGCTCAGTCTTCTCTCGGCCGCATATTCACTGTTACGCATCGCATCGACACAGGCGCACAACCACCACTATGGCAACGTCCATATCGCGTATCTCCCACAGAACGCCGTATAATCAACGAGCAAGTGGACGACATGATTTGCCTCGATGTTATTCGACCCTCTAACAGCCTCTGGGCGTGTCGTGCTGTTCTCGTCGCGAAGAAGGGCGGTTCTGTGCGGTTCTGTGTGGACTACAGACGCCTAAACAAGAACACTCGTAAGAACGTGCACCCACTACCGCGTGTAGATGACGCGATTGACAGCCTGCAAGGAGCCAAATTCTTTTTATCTCTCGATTGGCGCTCAGGGTACTGGCAAGTACCTATGGCTGAGAGCGCTCGACCGAAGACCGCTTTTGTCACTGCCGACGGCTTGTACGAATTCAGCGTCCTGCCCTTTGGGCTGTGCAATGCGCCCGCCGCCTTTGAGCGCATAATAGATACCGTTATGCATGACCTGAAACGGCACACGTGCCTGTGCTACCTCGATGACGCCGTCGTTTTTGCTCCAGACTTCTCCACGCATCTTCAAGGCCAGCGGCATGTTTCAACGCGTCTGGGAGACGCCAGTCCGCAACTGAGCCTAAAGAAGTGCTGATTTGCAGCTCGGCAGTTGACAATACTTGGCTACGTCTTGTCCAAGGACGGAATTCTTTATGAACCAGCCAAGCTTCGGGCTGTGACCGAGTTCCCCAAGCCGACATCCATCAAGGAACTGCGCAGTTTCGTAGGACTGTGTTCCTACTTTCGGCGCTTCATCCGAAACTTCGCCTCTATGGTATCGCCGCTGACGAAGCTCTTCGGAAGTAACGCGACTCTCCATTTGTGGTCATCACAGTGTGACGACGCAGTCACAACGCTCCATCGTTTGTTGACGTCGCCTCCCATACTCCGCCACTACGACCCTACGGCCCCTACAGAGGTACACACGGGTGCCAGTGATGTCGGTCTCGGCGCTGTCCTTGCGCAGCGCAAACCAGGGTTCCCGGAATATGTCGTGCCGTATGCAAGCCGTACACTTACAAAAGCCGAGACTAATTACACCATCACTAGGAAAGAATGTCTGGCAATCGTCCTGGCCCTTACCAAGTTCCGACCTTATTTGTATGGTCGCCCATTCGATGTTGTTACCGACCATCACGCACTATGCTGGTTATCGTCATTGAAAGATCTCTCAGGCCGTCTCGCCCGGAGGGCACTTCGCCTGCAAGACTACGACATCTGCGTGCTGTACCGCAACGGAAAACAACATGCTGACGCCGACGCCATGTCACGCTCTCTCTTTCCTGACGACAATGCCCACGACTCAGCGTCTCACTTTGCCGTTTCTTCAATTAGCATTCATTCCGTTGCTACTGAACAGCGCAAGGATCAATGAATTGCCACACTGATAGACTCGCTGACTGATCCATCCACTCCATCCACTTGAGCGTTGCGTCGTCAAGCCCACCATTTCGCCGTTCGCGACGACCTCCTCCACCAACGCAATTACAACGGTGACGGCCGCCAGTGGCTGCTAGTTATATCCCGCAGTTTGCGCTCTGACATATGCGAATTCTTTATTTCTGATCTGCAATGTGCGCACTCCGGAGTATCGAAGACTTACCGCAGCATTCGCCAACGGTAATTTTGGCGCGGCATCTACCGCTACGTGCAGAAATTCGTTCGCTCCTGCATTGAACGTCAGCGCGGAAAAAATTCAACGCACCTGTCGCCTGTAGGTCTGTGACCTCTACCTTGCCCTTGCAGGCTGTTTGGGCGCATTGGCATCGATTTGTATCGGTCACTTCCACTAACGTCAGTTTGTAACCACTGCGTCATTGTTGCTGGGGACCACCTCACGCGATACGCCGAAACTGCCGCTCTCCCCGCGGCTACAGCGAGCGATGTGGCCTTCTTCCTGCTCCAACGATTCATGCTGCGACACGGTCCACCTCAGAAACTGCTCAGTAATCAAGGCCACGTCTTCATGTTTGAAGTCGTCAAGCCATTCTCAAAGAGAGCAACGTTGTTCACCGCAAAACTGCTGCTTACCACCCGCAGATGAATGGTTTCACTGAACGCTTCAACCGTACGCTCGGCTACATGCTCTCCAAGTAATTCGCCAGCGATCACACAAACTGGGATGCCATTCTACCCTTCGTCACCTACGCATATAACACCGCCCCTTAGAGCACTTTTCGCATTTCACCTTTCTTTTTGTTATATGGAAGGCACCCGTCGCAAACCATCGACACTATACTTCCATACAAGCCAGATCTGTCTGAGTGGGCGCCTATTTCTGCTACAGCCAAGCTTGCTGAAGAGTGCCGAGAGCTTGTAAGGACCTTTACAGCGCATGATAAAGAGCGGCAAAAAGGCATTCCCGCTGACACCAGCACTACTGCGCCCACGTTCCTTTCTGGAGCGCTCGTCTGGCTCTCGATCCCTTCCACTTCAACTGCTCTATCTTCAAAACTATTGCCCGAATACGAAGGCCCCTACCGTGTTGTCGAACGCACTTCCCCTGTAAATTACTTGATGGAGCCCATCGAACCATCTTCGGACATGCGCCGTCGAGGGCGCGACATTGTCATTGTGGAGCGCCTCAAAGCCTACCACGACCCGGTCATAGTAAGCTGCTGTTAGGTCGCAAGGCGGCTCCCTCTTCGTACCCGTGATAGTTGTGGCGAAGCCTTCGGACAGTGGTTCGTCCTCTCCAGTGCCTTCTAGTGGGTCGCCCTTTTAGCAAAGAGAGCAGCTCGTGCAGAGAGTCGGTACCTGCATTGACTGTCGCTGTCAAGCATCATCGACAAGTGTCCGCCAATAAACGTCTCAACAATGTAATATATATATATATATATATATATATATATATATATATATATATATATATATATATATATATATATATATATATCTATATATGTCATGAGATCTAACAGACAATAATGCCAAGGAAGGTACAAGGGAAGTTATTAGGTCAAGTGTAATGTAAATGAGAAGAAAGAAAAGTGGTGAAAAGATGCCTTGCCGTGGGCAGGATCCGAACCTGGAACGCGTTCGATGCGTTCGTTGCATTTTCGAAAGTCACAGCTTCGGATCCTGCCCACGGCAAGTTATCTTTTCACCCACTTTTCTTTCTTCTCATTTACATTACAATTGACCTAATAACTTCTGCTATACCTTCCTTGGCATTATTGATTGTTAGATCTCAATATTATTCTGTAACCTGAAAAACGAGCCCTTGCCCTTGAGTAAACACTTATTTCCCTTATATATTTATATATATATATATATATATATATATATATATATATATATATAGGGTAGAGTACAACCCTCTCCGGCAGCGTGACCTTCCTCTCTTCAGTGGCACTGTGGAGAAAGATGCGGAAGACTGGCTTGAAGAGTACGACTTATCAAGCAAACTCCACTAATGGGATGATGCGCATTAGCTTGCCAACGTCATCTTCTACTCTACTTACGTCACCAAAGTGTGGTTATATAACCACAGCACCGACCTTCTTACGTCATCGGCCTTATAAACAGCCCTCGTTCAACTTTCTGGCCGTCCGGAACTTCGCGAGTCGTGTGCTGATCAGTGCGTGCGAGTTCAAGCACAACAAGCTGATTAAAGATTCACAAGTTCATTGAAGATGTGCTCGTCTTTTGCAGGCGTATCAACTCCTCAGTGACGCTGGTGGAGATAGTGAAGCATATTCTGAAAGGTGTGTCTGACGACGCCTTTCAAATGCTCATCGCTAAAAGCCATCAGACGGCAGCCGACGTCATACAGCTGTACCAAAGCTATAGCAAACTCTGTGAGCAACGTAAATCTACTGTGTCTACTAATCCATTGCGTCAGGTGTAACTATTGCCTCTCTCAAATCTCCTGGCCTTGCTCAAAAACATATCGCTTTACTTCGAGATATCAAGCAGTTTTTGCGTTTGGAGGTCGCCCGCCAGCTCTCTTATGCCTTGCGTCCTTGATCCTGCCACACATTAGGTATTGACGTCAATGCAGCGTGTTGTTCAGGAGCAAGTCGCCGAAGTGATTCCCGCAGCCACTGCATACCAGTGACTGCTCCGCTCACGTATGCTGCAGCGTTCATCACTCCACGATGATTTCCTGCTGCCAACTCCTATGTCTTCGCTCGCCAATTCATCCCATTGCCTCAGCATGTGCGTCAGGCTACTTGACCACCCTCCGGACCGACACCTCATTTCGAAACCCATGGCGCAATCAAGAAAACCACCCCATATGCTACGCGTATAGTTTCCCAGGCCACGTAGCGTGGTTTTACCAGCGACATGGGTTTATGCAGTATGATGATGCAAGAGGTCATATGGTTTTAATTTCAGGGTATGACCTCAGCGCGATGACATGAGGCAACATGGTTACAATTTCGTGTCGTGACCTCGACCTGCTTCATCTGAATCGTACGACACTGTTGATTCTTCGACTCAATGGCACTTCAACGCACGCAGCTCGCCGTCACCGCGACGCCGTTCTCTTTTTCCCATGAGGAGACGTCGCCTGCCTGACCCAGAAGAAATCTAGAAACCGCCGTTCTGGAGTGACGAACTGCGCAGCTATCGAACATTTTCAAGACCTTGTTTTTCACGGTGTAATATTATTGCCATTTCTGTTGACGGTGTGCCGGTTTCAGTGGTTGTGGACACATTAGCCGCCATTTTTGTCATGTCTGAGAAGCTTCACGACAACTACAAAAAGTAACGACATCTGTTTGTGACTGCACGGGTTTTTATCGAAGACGTTTATTATACGGCCGAATTTGTCGTACTCCTGCAACGTTCCCATGATATCATTCTAGGATGAAACATTACACATACTCATAATATTCTTGTAGGTTGTGCTCGCTTCGAGGTCCAGTTCTCGCCGCTGTGTGACTATTTTAGTAGACTCGCTCTCTCTACCTGGAAAAGTGTTCGTCGCCACCGACATCACGCTGCACCCTTTATCATCTGATTCAGTCGCGCTTTTCTGCGACGCCTCTGTTGGCTCACCTGTTTTTTTTACATCCGCTGAAATCACTCCTTGTCGCAAGTGCTGCTTGCTACCCTTCACCATCCTCTCGATTGATGTCTCTTCTGGTGCAATATCCCTTTCAATCTGTTCCTCTGCCGTGCCATCGTACTGAAGGAAGAGTGTCTTAGCTGCATTAATGACCACGATTTCTTTCCCGCAAGCGTAATCGCTGAGCAGGGGACTTCTCTCCAGATTAACTTTGTCGATTTTCCTGTTCCAGCTTTGTTATCATTAATAACCGGTGTGCTTTTCTGATGCATCGACAGTTACCTGACGTCCCAGCAGCGCTCTGATATCGCCGCCTTGCTTGAACGCATTCATGCCAGCTTCGATTACAAACAACCGTCCTTGGGCTGTACTTCGACCGTAGCTCATCGCATGGACATGCACTCCCACTCCCCTTTACATCAGCGCCCATATCGTGTGTCAGCTGAGCATCATATCATTCCTGCGCATGTTGATGATATGCTTAAGCGTGGCGTTGTTGAGGCCTCTAACAGCCCGCAAGCGTCACCGATAGTTCCAATCAAGAAGAAAGGCGGCTCAATAGGCTTTGGCGTTGGTTACCGATGGCTGAACAGCATAACACGCAAAGATGTATAGCCGTAACCTCGCATCGACGATGGCCTCGACTGCCTTTAAGAAGCCGACTTCTCTTGCTTATTTCTGAGATCTGGGGCCGAATTCACAAAGCTTTCTCTTTGGCTATGCATTTTCTTAGGCAAAAGCTCTCTTATCTGGAGGAATTACTATAGCGCTGGTATAAATTTAACTTATTCGGCACTTAAGAGGCCAAGGAGGACACACGATAGCCGATGAAACGACAAGTAAAGAAAGTAGTGTGGGCCGGTAATATCAAGGTAGCACGCAAAGCGTCTAGCATTGAGAGTATACGATCATAGCCAATGATTTGCTGCATCTAAGTTTCAGTTCCGCGAGCGTCTGCTACAGCGCTTACGGGATGCCGCGTACGTTATAATAGACGTTTTGGTGGGCTGTGCAAAGCCAAGCACTCGCCTTTAATCAACGACTGTAGCTAAAAAAATAATTGCTCCATGGCCTTAAGCCACCGAGCAATCCATGCACTATCTCGCCAAGTACAAGTAAACAACACTCCAGTTGCACCACATAAATGAAACCACACACAAATCGATGCATGTAATGTTTGAAAATGTGCCTCGAATGTCTTCCCCTATTTAACGCGACCAGTTAGATTACATTTAATTGAAGCTGCGCTGCTACTTTGCTAATTCGGTGCAATCTAGCATGGTATAGTGGTGAACGTAAGGGTGTTTTGTACCTATAGTGAAAGGTAGCCTTTGTTACAATATTCTTATTACAAGACACATGAGCGACTTTGGTGCCTGCAGACGAATTGTGCGGAAGTAGATAACAGCAGTAATCAAATGAAAATTTGAGCGCAATTTCACTGGTTCCATGCACCGTAGCATTTTTCTAAAGCCGGAATGCGAGAACGTGCATACGCTTACACTTAGGTATATGTCTACGTGAAATTAGGGAGACTCGTCGGGAGGTGTCTCATTGCTAATGCTTTTCACAAAACTCGGTGCAAATATTTCGTCCAGCGTTGTTTGAGTGCGCAAACAAAGCAAGGAACGTGTATACGAGTCTTGAGTTCGAGAGACGTTATCACACGTGCGAAAAGAATGAAAAGAGAGAGAGACAGACTCTCGTTTCGGCTTCGCGAAAGCTTGAAATTGATAGATAATAAAGACAATTTTCTTGCCCAGCAGACGTCAGAAAAAGTCTCCGCAAACCAGCGTGAGATTCTCAGAGAGCATAAAAAAGTGGAGTACGCGTTATATGGGAGTGACAGCCACTCAGAAAGCGAGATGAAGTGTGACTGTCCTTAGATGTGAGAATCAATGCTAATTAGAAGAGTTGAGTTAATGAGCCAAAACTTTCCTAAATAACGATAATGGAAGCAAACTGAGCATTCATCTAGTGAAAGTGACACTAGTGACAGTGAACTCTTAATAGTTGATTAGCGTTGTCACAAGCCGATATATATTTTTATTTTCTTATTTATATTTGGCAAACTATGAGAAGGTAGCCTACGTTAGAGCCAGCTATCCCAACGTCATGACAGTAATGTACAAGAATAAATAGCGCATGGTTTTACAGTCACACGTGGCGGTTTCTATCTTCTAGTAACCTTGGGCAAACGCATTCTAACTATTTTTTCCATTTTGGACAAAGTTTCACTGGACGTTTTTGCATTTGACTTCATTCAAAGGAAAGACGATATATCAGCAATAGGGCAAATGCAAGCACTGCTTCAGTGGACGAGCGGTTACAGCGCTCAAATACAACCTAGGAGGTAGTTGGTTCGATTCGCAGAATCACTGAGTACTTTTTTTTTCATGAGGTTGCCCGGCCTGACATTATGCGTGGTGGCGGGTACTAATTTTTTGAGAAGTAGGCTTTCGCACTAGTTTCTTTCACTCCCCTTTTGACCCAAAAGCGCTGTACTGTGCTCCTTCAAAAATTAAACAATTCAGGGTTCATAATTTTCTCCTCCATCCTCTCTTATCGCAAAAGTGTCCAGTGCTGAAATACCAATATCATACCTGGTATATTACTTTTCACGTGTTTGGATATTCGACCAGCAATCAGTCTTCATGGTGTTTTGAAGAAAATCTACACATGCAGTGAGCTAACTGCTTGCAGCCAAGTTGACTGCGTTTGTAGGGACACGCTTTCGTGCTAATTTGGTGGGCATCATCACATGTAGCAAGACCAAAGAGCACGGACAGTTAGAGCTGACGCAAACAGAGTGATTAGTTTGTGTCTTCTCTCCCGCTATTTGTCATGCTGCACGCTTCAGTGTAATGTCGCTGTCAATGGTTAAAATGAACTATAGCAGTTAATCGAGTTCTGCGGAGAGGGTCCCCTATTGTCCAGAATGGGACAGAACAATGACAATTCGATTTGTGTGATAAAGAGATACCGTGCTTTTGGTTACTAGAATAAATTTCTAAACTGAAGTTTATTTTCTACTAACAACAGTTCTAGTGCAGATGAAAGGTGCATGGACAAAATTCGTGTATTCAGCTTGACTAGGTTTGTGACCTTAATTGTAATTGCGAACCGGTATCACAGTATGCATAAATATCACACACATATACAACCACGGGTGATAGCTTGCTTATTCTGATAAAAATTTAAAAGTTGAAATCGACATATTCAACCAACGCAATGTGTACGAGATATGCCATGTAGAGTAGCTATGCTCTAAACTAATCTTCGCAGGTTCATTCCATTTTACCCAATTTCTAGCCCATGACTGTAGGTTGGTAAATGAAACAACTTCTTCGAACACAAATATTCTGTGTAAGGTTACATTTATTTTTATGCAGTAAAAAACAAATTGAAATGTATAATGGCTCAAAAGAGAAATAACTAGAAACAAATTCAGCCAAATCAATACCAAAATTACTCACCAATGATAAACGGATTCTCATTTAAAAGATACATACATACATACATACATACATACATACATACATACATACATACATACTTACATATATGCATACATACGTACATATACGCACACACACATATACATATGTACACCCATACATACATACATTCAGGTGTAAATAATAAAATGAATGGCTATAAACGAACAATTCTAATACACTCATTTTGAATATACTACAGAAAGTAACTTACGAGAAAAATCCACCGGCACTGTTATGTCTGAACACGGTGTTTCTCGAACCATCTCGCAAAAGCTTGATGCATAGTTTCCCGCTGCTGCCCAGTGACAAGCAGTTTTTATAAAAAACACAATAATAAAGCCCTTGACGATGTCATGCTAAAGAAAAGGCCTCTGCATCAATATTTTGTACATGTCTGCGATATCACTCTGTTTATTTACATAGCTTGGCTCATTCACAACCCACTAACAAAGCATGTTAGGACACTTGGGCTGAAAGTTGGCACAGCACGAGTAAATTCTAGACAATAAATGAATAATACAATTATAAGCTACTAAGTTCCTTGGTGCAAACAGTGTTTATATTGACAGCTATAGGTGCCATTTTGTTTCCCCAAAACACTTCTCAAACGTATAATCAACTTTATTTAGCTGAAAGTTTCTATTCTGGCGCGTCGTGGTGGCTCAACGGTGGAAGTGACTCTTTCGGCCAAGAAAACAAAGACCAATTATTTTTCCAGTTCGTGAATTCACCCGGTGCTAACATTAAGGCAGCTGGTAGCAGTGCTTTTGGAGAGAAGAAACCACCACATTTCCACCAGTTGTGGCCTTGGATAGCTACTTCACTTGGACAAAAATGAGGAAAAACACTCCTCAAAAAGACTTCAAAGTTTGCACATCAACACAGTTCCCATACAGCTGTCTGTTAGTCTGCTTGAAAAATATTGATTTTACCGTGGGCAAAGACTCTACACTATGTGAGGTGATCCTCCAGTGCACTGCATGTATGTCTTGCTGCTGGCTTCAACTGCGATGTTGCTCAGCACACATGTGTAAAATAACGACTAATACTATGCCACTGCAAAGTAATTATGTGTCATTTGCATGAAACAGGGACCACAATAGAAGAACATAACAACATTAGCCTTCACAAAAATCAAAAAATGTAAATAAATTTCCACAGAGTTTTCACAGTTCATCGGAGGATAGTAATGTTGGTTGTAAACACATTCTTACTTACACTAACAAACTATTTAAAGATGCCAGATTCAATATTAGAGTATACCAGCACTTTTGCACGGCTAAACACCTAGAAACACAAGTACAGAAACCTTGAAAAACACAAGTGAATGCATGCTATAGGTACATATAAAAATAAATACTTTTATTTCTAGTCTGAGTAGAGCTGCATAGATGATAAGTCACTTGCTATACATTATGAACAAACCTATCCGAGCAAAGTAAACATTTGAAAAGTTACACTTACACAGTAGATAAGTAGACTTTTGAAGGACGGACAGGCAGTGGGATAATACCCAAGCACTAAAATCTACTGTTCAGATATACTAGGAGTACTGATGATCCTCTTCCTTCCAAATAAAATAATCCACATAGATTCACTTCCTAAAGCTTATACACTCATGGCATCATTGGTGCTATACAAATGAGCGTACACTGAAGGATTACATCGACTAAGTACATGATTACTTCATCCATGGCTTTACTTCTTGTGCTATAAAGAATGCAAACACAGTTACCTTGGCAACCATGGATGCTGTGATTTCTGGTATGTAAATGTAGAGGCACGCAGGCACTTAACACACATGTTAAAAACTTCAGCTCAAAAATATTTGCCCACTAACACTGCAGCAGCCTTCAAATTAGTGTCACAGTTTGGTATCTTCCATGCAAAATTTAAATAATTTCGAATGCAAGCAAATGAACTGCTGAATAATGCAGTGCTAAGAAGTTAAGCAGCAGCTGCTCCTGACATCACAATGTGCTTTTTCTGCTGTTGAAAACTTTGAGCAGGAGAACAGTCACTGTCAGCCCTTTTATACTTGTTGGTCTTCTGTGCTTTGTTCTTGATAGACTGTACATGACCGTGGAGCACCGAACCCCTAGTTACTGCTGGAACTTAGAAAAATACAGATCATTGTTACCACCATGCTACATGCAAGAGTGTATAGTTGTCAATTATGTGCTCATATTTACAGTTATTTTATTTTCAGAAGTCAATGACAAGCCTCAACACACACACACACACAAACAGTGAAGACTGAAAATATATTTATTATGATACAAGAGCAAAACTACAATGTTATAGATGAAGGCATGAAACTTCTGACAAGCAAAAAAAGCCAATAGAGTTTCTTCTCTTTCGACTTTACACTAGGTGCGAGAAGTAGACCACAAATAAGTTCACTAAGAATCACAAGTTAGACTGCATTACAACACAACAGCCAATGTTCGTAGCTTTAAGGCTGTCTAACATAGCCAGCTCACCATACCGCATATAGGAGCAAATGGGCAGTCTAGAAGACACAAAGAACTTGTGGATTATTAGTGTGCTTGTTGCTGACATCTATTATTCTAAATGAAGAAAACCTTTCAAAAATGCACTCCATCAGGAGAAATAATCATACGCAACAAACACAACGGGCTCCTACAGGTGCCACCATTACTCACCATTATTGTTGATACCAGTGTCTTGCCGGATGGATATGCTGCGTCCTGCACAGAACACCAAAGGAGCGCTCCATGACTTGGATTGCATGTGTGCTAGCTGCATCGCTCTGCTGCTGAAATAGGCTAGCCACAGACAGAGAAATGGGAAGCCATGGCTTTGAAACACACTGAACGTCACCTTTAGAGATCAACAATGCATACTTAGGTCAGGTACAATTTGTAGAAAAATATATATCACTATGCAATCGTGGTGAACATGTTCGGCTGAAACACAAGCAACAGCCCTGAGAGAGAAAAAGCTACATTAGGTAAAAGATGCAGTTACTGGCCCTATGTCATCTGAGGCTTCTTCAATAGGTCTTTCTCCTTGTAAGTTGTGAACAGCCAGGCAATTTTCACCCGCTTGCTATTTCCTTCCAGAGCACTTGATCCACAGAGGGAGTCACAAGCTTGAGAGCTCAATAAGGAATCAAAGTATTTGTGCTCGTTTCAAAGCACAAGCTTTTGAGTCTCAGATTATTGGAGTTTCATTCATAAGCTGCAGGCTTTCAGCTTTCAACATTCTCAATTATCTTGCAATTTAGTTCTATAAATGTTGAGCAAGAATTATGTGTAAGAATATTAGAGGTATCCACTGAAAGCAACCATGCTTGGGTTTTCGATTTGTGCACAGTAAGTGGTGTTCACGTAATCGTATGTATTAAAAAAAAACTAACCTTGCAGCCAGCCGTCAGGCAGTTTTGTGCCCTCGAAGCTCCCAAGCAGATCGCAATCCTTCCAGACGAGGCTGCCATGCATGCTTCCACGCCACATCCGCTGAATGATAACAGTCCCAGCAGTGACATATGCTTGCACAGTTAGGGAGAACGTGTCTTTCCTATTTTTGTACAGGTGCTCCAAGTAATGATGAGGATTGATGCGCCAGAATGTGCAACTGATGCATCACAGGACCTTGACAAACCAATCTCTGCGATCTGTGAAGAGCCAAAAACGCGATATTTAAAAACAATCATTAAAATTACTCACTTCTAATACTTATTTTAGGAAGCTATCACTTCGTTAAAGTGACCAAAATTTGCTATAATCACTTTGAAATAAACTGAAGCCTAATGTAAAATTTACGCACCGCAATATATATGTCCTACTGAAGTATAGTACTACCACAGTGGTAATCGTCTATAGAACTAATTTTCCAAAGTAACAAATTTTTTAAGTGCAACCTGGCTCCTGAAAAATAAATTCACATCAACTTTCCAACTATCAAACGTGGTCAATCGACAGAACCCACCTCATAATCAAACAAGAGCTCACTTGTATCAAATCACAAAAAACTTTTTATGTATTTGCTCCATAATATATGTATGTATATAACACTAGTACTGAATTTTTCATGCTTCAACTTACCATAGAGAAACATTACATCTGATGGGCTTAAAAACTTGCACACGTAATAGAACTGCGTGAATTATAGTACCGGTGAAATTTAGTTCTGGAAGGTGAACCAACCGATGGCAGCGTTTAGTAGCCGTCGGTGTCATCAAGAACCAACTACGGCCAACAGGCAAAGGGCATCTGCAGACTGGAAGCTGCGAATGACAGCAATGAAGGGCTGGCCAGGCGTGCAGATCCATTGATAAAGTGTAAGAACTGGCCATGACCGGCTGTTGTCAAGTCTATAGTGCCGTGCAAAACGATGGCCAGACGAACTCAGAAACCTGTAGTTAGGCAATATTGGCCTACAACTTCAACCAAAGCAAGGCACCGGTGAAATATTTGCTTTTTCTGGGGGCCGGAGGGAAGCTTGACGTTCACGGGCTCTCGCTGCCACATAGAACTCTCAAGTTGTTACCGAAGAACAGTCTAGGCGTGCTTCTAAATTAACACGATCCACAACAGAAAGTAGCATCTCGCAGCTTTGGTTGATCAGATCACAGCGCTAGGTCTGGGGGCCGGAGGGAAGCTTGACGTTCACGGGCTCTCGCTGCCACATAGAACTCTCAAGTTGTTACCGAAGAACAGGCTAGGCGCGCATCCAAAGTAACACGATCCACAACAGAATGTAGCATCTCGCAGTTTTGGTTGATCGCATCACAGCGCTAGGGCTATGGTTATCACAAAAAGGAGAAATGACGACTTAACAAAAGAGCCAAGCTGCCCCACCACAACTTCGCAGGGCAAAACAGTTATCAACGCTGTCTTTCAATTTTCGGTCACAGGAGCACAGCTTGTTCACAAGTGTTGGAACGTCAACACAGCACCGCTGTTCACAACGAACATCGTTTCACTCCCGAACAGTACATTGCTCTCAAGTAATTAGAAGCGTACGGGCTAACTAGTGGCGAAGCAAGAACCGAGCGCGTAGTTCATACGTTTTCGTACGTACTTGGGGTCACTCAAGTAACGTGTCAAAACGCTGTCAATCCGAAATGTCGCACAGAACCCAACTGAGAGACTGGAAAGTCAAGCGAACGAACTGTTACCGGCACACAAACACACTATGCAGGCTTCTCGAGTGCTAGTGGCCGTCGATACATCGACGCCGATCCCCGCTTGATAACCACACCGACGCACAGGCTTCGCTGCGCTTTACCGTACACCATTGCACTGCCGCAGCTTTCCGCACTGCTTACACGAACCGAAAGAGCTGCTGTAATCACAACACATGCGGTCAAACGCTGAAGTAACTCGTGCGAGAAGCGTTTGCTGAAAGTCGCACCGACCGATATGCTTTTTACGACGCCATGTTGTTTTCGACAACTGCGCAGCACATAAGAGAGCTCTTAGAAAGTACTTGCACTATTTTCACGGCGTGAAAAAATTTTCTCTTATGTGCGAGGGGGGTGATATGACGAACCGGACAGGCGTGCCAGATGAAAGACGTGTTTTAGCAACGTCACGGAGTGAGCTGATGTTGAGGGTATTGCTTCACAACCAATCACAAGCTGTGCCTGTCGGCCAAGCCATCGTCTGCTCGCGTTGTCGTCTGCTTCGATCAGAGCATGCGACAGGAGATTCGCCTTCGCAACGCTATTATTCTCAGGTCAAGTGGTCGCTGCGTCGCACAAGATACATGTCAGTGGCTCGCTCTACCTTTGAATGATGTTCGTGCGCCGAGGTAAATGACTGGTAAATGACGCAGGGATGAAGTCAGCCAAGGTTTGCTCCAGAATCGTGAGGGTTTGCATATTTTCGGTGTCATACAAAGGTACTAGGGTCATTTCATTCCGTTTGCTTGCCATATTATCACAGTCCATATCGGTGTCTGAACAGTGAAGGTGAAGATGCATGATTTGTTTGTAGTTCCATGCGTAATCACGCGCACCCCTAATACGCTTTGGTTTACAAAGTAAGCTTTGTTCCAGATTGTCCCAAAGTGTATCGACAGCTGTATTTCAGAGATCGCAACCATTAGACAGTTAGAGCCAGTGAAAGTACAATAGAGCAGAAACTTTATGAACCACTCCCTGAAAACTTCCTCTCATTTTTATTTCCAATAGCGTGCAAAGAATATGCTCCCATTAACCTCTTTGGTGGTAATTTCCACCAATGAGGCAAGGATCTCGAGTCACACTTTTTATTGGATGAGATGGGGCGCAACACAACAACAAAACAAATAAGGTTGATCCTATGCCATGCCGTGTTCGAATGCACCGACCATTCACGTATCACATTGCTTTTCATCCAACCACAAATCTTTACATGCGTAGTTTTATGCCATTGACGCCCAATAGGATTCTTCAATTACTGCGACTTTGAACTTATTGGACGATGGTGGTTGTCAGCACCATCCACTGCGTAAAGGGAAACAACACGCGAAGCTCAAAGCACCGAAAGAAATAAAAACGCACCAGCAGTCATCAGGCAGCCCTTAATGGGCGTGAATTAACTCAAAACCAGCCAGGGCACCAAAGTATACAGCCGCGCAGGCACCAAAGTATACCGCCGCGCCAGCAGGTTCTAAGTAGCCACATTGTTCCTAAGAGTGGTCCGGACCACTCTTAAGATTTTCTCTCAGGCATGCTGTTTTTACGCACAATTTCGCTTCGTGAATCCACTCACGAGCACTTTTCAGTGACGTAAGCAAATATAGCAACTGCATCACCATCGCTGACATGTTCCCGGGCAGTCACAGCGCGCTTTATTTGCAGCGGCCTACGTGACAACCATGGCCTCTTACGACGTTTTTTCGTTTCGTGAATCAACTTACGCAACAAAATTTCTCTTACGCAAAAATGTTTTCGTAAGTGATTTTTGTGAATCCGGCCCCTGGTTACAGGCAGGTAGTAATGGAGGAGACTGACTGCCCAAAAACAACTTTTTGTCACTCCCGATGGCTTGTACGAATTGATTGTCATGCCATTCAGGCGCTGCAGTGCCCCTGCTACATTGGAGCACATAATTGATAACATCCTTCATGGTTTGAAAAGACAGGCATGTCTGTGCTACCTGGATTACATTTTTATATTTTTGCTGACATTCCGAAGCATCTACAACACTTAGAAGCAGTTGCCACTTTCCTCAAACCAGCTTGTCCGCAGCTGAATTTTAATAAAGTTGCTTTGGTGCAAGAACGCTCCTTATTTTCGGCCGTGTCGTCTCCAAAGAGGGCGTTTTTCCTGATCAAATGAAGCTTTGTGTCGTTGCCGAGTACCTAAACCGACTATACTGAAAGTAGACCATAGTTTTATCAGCCTTTGTTCGCACTTTCGTCGTTTTATCCGCAACATCGCATCCATCAAACCATCTTTAACTAAACTTCTCGCGGTGGTCGTGACCTTGCGGGGTGGTCATCCGCATGCGACGGTGCATGCACCACACTTCAACGCCTCACGCAACGCTTCAACGCAACGTGTCCTCACTCTCTCTCACTGACGTGCCTCAAGAGCAATAGAAAAACTTCAACGCCTACTATCTTCACCTCCAATACTGCGACATTCTGACCCACCCACCCCGACTGAAATGCACAAGGACGCTAGCGCTGTTCATATCGGCGCAGTGCTTGCACAGCGTAAACCTGGATTTCAAGGGTACGTCTTCTCTTACGCCATCCGTGCGCTCACCAAAGCTGAAACCAACTACTCCATGACTGAAAAGGCATGCTTAGCAATTATATCAGCCCAGGACATGTTTCGACCCTATACTTACAAACGCCTTACAAAAGCCTGGTCAAAGATTACCACGCATTATGCCGCCTTTCCTTCTTGAAAGATCACTCCGGCCCACTTGCCTATTGGGCACTCCGTCTGCAGAAGTACAGGAATCGCGTCGTTTAGTGGTGTGAGCCGCTATGGATGTAAACTTTCCGATACCGACTCTCTGTCCTGGTAAACTCTTCCATCTGGCGATTGCTCCCTGTCTACACTGTTCTAAGGTTCTATGACGTGTCATCACTCTCTCTCACTGACGTGCCTCTAGAGCAATACAAAAACCCCTTGGTCACCTTTCTTAGAGATTTCTTTATCGGCTTCCATTGCACCCAATCCCTCGAGAACAGAAGTGGCAAATCTATCACTTTTGCAGTCGAGACGGTTGTATCTATCGTCTGAATTACCTTTCCGAAGGATGCAGATAGCACTCGGTTATTCTCCGACATCTTCGGTCAGATATATGCGCATCCTTTCATGCTTATCCACACTGTGGACATGCGAGAGTACTGAAAACTTATACACGCCTGCGCCACTGCTACTATTGGCGTGGATTGTACCGCTTCGTCCGCCCCTACATCCGCTCCTCCCTCGCTTGTCAACGGCGCAAAGATACTCTTCCCTATTTACCTGCTCCCAGAAGCCTCGACATTGTCTTTCTAGACCTTTTGATTGTGTGGGAATTGATCTTTATGGATCGTTGCTCATTACTTTTGCTGGGGAGTGCTATATATTTGTCGGAATCGATCATTTGACGCGCTACGCGGAAACTTGAACTCTGCTATCTGGGTCGGGGAATGACGCCGATTCCTTTATTAAAGACGATAGTCTTGCTTGGGAACCTTCGACGCAAAAATTTTGGTTTGTCTGTCTGTATGTACATTTGTCTGTTTGTCCACTCACAACGGCACCGGGTACTTGAAATGGCCGACCTTATCCGCAGCGCCCACAAATGTTGCTCAAGCTTTAGCGTTCATACTTGTGCAATTGTCAATCAAAAGCAAATATTTCGCATGTCTGGGGCACCATAACAGCACGTATATACTCCGCATGGGCGTCTTTTACTAGAAAAACATACATAGGTAATTTTAAGAACCATAGCGCTTATGACGCAGCGCTGACCATGCAACGCTTACACGAAAAGGTGAGCGTTTCGAACGCTTTGCTAGGATGAGACGGCGGTGGCACCTACTCGTCCCCCTTTTTTTCTACACCTCATCACATCTGAAACGAGCGCACACACCCATCTCAGAGCCACGCACTTCATTTTCAAAGAAAACTGCCAGATGGCGCGCATGTCCTACGTGTAACTTGGCTTGTTGCGCTGGTTCGCCTCCGCTGCATGCTCGAGACACCCTAACGGAGCGTCTTCAGGATACTATTCACCAATTTTCTTGCGCGGAACATCAAATAATTTTTTGTTCACTCTCTTCTCACGCAAGGCTATCGTCTGAGCATGCAGATAAGGGACCATTTTGTACACCACCTTGTAGTTTGTCATGGCGCCCCACGTGAGCACTTCAGCGACCGAGGGCGCGTATAGTTTTCCGAAGCCGTCGAATCACTTCTACAGAAACGTCACATCATTCACTGCACAACCACTGCATACCGTAATCAAACAGACGTTCCCTGATACCTTCATTTGAAAAGCATTTCAATTTCGTAAACGTGTATATAATGGAGTGAATCTCTCTTTCTCTAACTCTCTCTCTCTCTCTCTCTCTCTCTATATATATATATATATAAATATATATATATATATATATATATATACATATATATGTATATAATATATATATTGAAGAAGTTTTTCTAACGGGCAAAACCTACTTGGGGAAAGGAGACACAACCTCGTGGTTGTTTTAGTTTGATTTCCAATGGTTTCGACCGGTGCATCATTCTATGTCAGGGTTTGTGAATAGCTGGTTATTCTCAAGCCCTGACGACCACTCATTCACAAACCCTGACGAAGACTGCTCTACCGGTCGAAACTGTTAGAGATAAAACATAGACAGCCGCTAAGTTGGACCCCCTTCTTGCCATATATATATATATATACATATATATATATATATATATATATATATATATATATATATATATATATATATGAGATCTAACAGACGGGAATGCCAAGGAATGTACAGGGGAAGTTATTAGAACCAATAGAATGTAAATAAAAAGAAAGAAAAGTGGATGGAAAAATAACCAGTCGTGAGCAGGAATCGAACCTACGACCTTCAAATAACGCGTTCGATGCTCAAACCAGTGAGCTACCGCAGCGGCCTTCCCTACATCCACTATTTTGGGTTTATATGTGAATTTAGAAGTAGGAGTGACAGTCAGCGGCATCTATAAGCCAAACGACGAGTGTGAAAACACTCTTATTTGCATGTTTGGCGTCACATAGCACGTAAACTTATTATGAGCAGGCAGCTGATTAATTGTCCCTCTTTATACAACCTAAACACACCAAGTCTGCCAGTACGATTGATTGATGATTGATTGATTGATTTGTGGGGTTTAACGTCCCAAAACCACCATTTGATTATGAGAGACGCCGTAGTGGAGGGCTCCGGAAATTTTGACCACCTGAGTTTCTTTAACGTGCACCCAAATCTGAGTACACGGGCCTACAACATTTCCGCCCCCATCTCTGCCAGTATGAGACCCTCGTTCAATATATATATATATATATATATATATATATATATATATATATATATATATATATATATATATATAGGCAGGCATGGTGGTTCAGTGGCTGTAGCGTTACATATAGGCAAGTATATCCTCCGTGAGCGCTCACAACGTGGTTTATTTCGACGTTTCGGCCTAGAGTCTGGCCTTCATGAGGATTGAAGGTACAGTTTGTCGGTGCTCAGCTTTATACAATCTCAAATCAGAGGGAAAGAGGAGAAAAGACAGAAAAAATAAAAAAGAAAGAAAAAAAAGAAAGGAAAAAAAAGAAAAAAATATAGGGTAAACTCCCCCCGGGCACCCCCCTTCCACTCTCCTTCCACATCCCCCTCCTTCTCTCTTCCTTTCTCCCCTCCAACTTTCTGATGTCAGCGGTCTGTGTTGTTTCTTTCACGAACGCATTCTTCTCGACCATACGGCGCCTCCTGGTTCTGGCGGTTTGGTGTGGGGCAAAAAGAGCTTTGTTAAGAAGTTTATTACTCTAACTACTCAGTGCCCCGTCGACATTTTGTCGTAGAAAGAGGGGTGCCGCGTATTGCGGCAGAGGCTGGTAAGCGGGCGCAATGCGAATTCCTTGCCTGCTTCTGGATTACGCGTGCAGTAGAGGCCTCCCGACTGTGCACAGAGTTGCTGTTAGGCATATCATGCGGATGGGAAGGCACGATTGATTGTGTAGTAAAGTAGAAACAGAAAACAGACGACAGCTGTACTTAGGAAGAGAAGTTTCACTTGTAATTTTTTGAGTTGTCCAGTGCCTTTTGCAGCTGCAGTGCCGTGAACTCAGTTACTATTTTTATTATTGCCGTTATTGTTTTCTAATGCTTTATTTGCTGCAGGTGTACAAAGATTCTCATTTGTTTCTCTATCGATGATGTTAAATCAGTGGATAAGGTATGACTCTCGTTGTTCACGTTCTCAGTCTGACTTAAATCTCGTCTCTAAGAGCGTTACTGATAGTTTGTCGAATGCATGGTCTGGAAGATTAAGATGTTTTGATAGGGGATGATTTGGGGCTGATTTCGTATGGCTCTGTGATTATTGAAGCGAATCCTAAATGGTGTTTTTGTTTGGCCGGTGTACTGCATACTACACACGTTGCATTCGAGTAGGTATACCACATCAAAGGAATCGCATGTTAGGTTTCCTCGAATGTTAATAAAAAACTTGGGTTGTGTGCTGGTTGCTTTGTGTTTTTCTCGCATCGCCTTACATACAAGACATCGTGAGTTTAAACAAGGTCGGTATGAACTATTGGAGGGTGAGGTATTGATGTGAGAGTGAACAAGTGTGTCTTTGAGATTGCGTGGTCATCGGTAAACGACGCCTGGAGCGGATGGGAAGGCGCGTTTAAGGCGTTCACTTTGTTCCAGAACGTTGTAATGTCGTTTAAGGATTTTGTTCTACATTGGGGAAGTTTTTGCTCTGAGTCAAGCAGAGGTTTTTTTTTGTTTTGGGTCTTCTTGCGGTGGTCGCTTCATAAGTAAGTCATCACGCTTGAGTTTTCTTGCTCTTTAAACAGCGTCATCAATTAAATGTGGGGGGTATTTTCGTTTCTGAGCATAGGTTTTAGCCTATGTGAGCTCGTGTCAAAATCAGCGTCTCTTGAGCAGATTTGCTTAAACCGGTGAGCCCGGCTGTATGGGATACTGTTGTTACAATGGCGCGGGTGATCGCTTTGGTGATGGAGGTATTGTTTTTCATCCGTTGGTTTGCGATATAGATCTGTAGAGAGCTTGTCCTCTTCTATCGTTATGGTGACATCAAGAAATATTACGGTTACTTGCGAGTATGTGCGTGTAAAGTGTCTGTTCGGATGTACAGCATTGTAAGTATCGATAAAGCTGAGAAGTTCGTCCTCGCTCTGGGTCGAAATAAGAAAGATGTCTATGTATCTTCTGTATAACAGTGATTTCAAGGAACTTTGTGCAAGAAATTCTGATTCTACCTTTCCCATAAATATGTTACCATAATTTGGTGCCATTTTGGTGTCATTAGCGGTCCTGCTGATTTCTCCAAAATACTACTGGTTAAACTCGAATGAATATTATTCGAGGACCATCCTCGTCAAGGTTGCGATGGCAGAGAAAGCTGGGGTGTTATATTGTCCATGGTTTGTGTACATGTTTTGTAATGCAGCTATGCCGTCATCGTGAGGAATATTTGTATACAATGAAGAGACATCAAGAGTAACCAAGTAAAAAGTTTTCGGCACACACAGACCTGCATTGTTTCAAAGAAAATGTGTGGTGTCTTTTATGTACGACGCGAGGGTGCATGGAATGTGGCTTATTAGTTTGTCAACGTACCCTGATAAGGATTCAGTTATTGTTCCGATGCCTTATAATATTGGTCGGCCTAGGTTACCGGGTTTGTGAATTTTTGGGAGGACGTAAAATCGACCTGGTCCAGGGTATGCTGCTCGCATCAATTTGTGGTCAGTGTTGGTTATCATTTTGCATCAAACAGTTTCTTAGTTCTGTTAATACGATACGTTTGTATTCGTCTCTCAGACCACCTGGGAGGCGTTTGTAAAATCATGAGTCGTCTAGTTGTCGGTATGCTTCTTCTAAGTAGTTGGTTGTATTAAGGACTACAATTGCTCCTCCTTCGTCAGCGGGTTTTCCTTGTTATATCTGTCCTAGATGCCAGATTTCTCATACTCATTTTTTCAGATTTTGTCAAGTTTTCTCGGTATCCTTTCTGTCTGTGGTATTCGTGTACTATATCTTTCTGTACTGCGGTGTTATAAAGGTCCAGGTACTTGTCTCGATTACTGTTCGGTGTCCAATCATTTGTTTTACGACGGTGAATCGTTTACTGGTTACAAGGCCTGTCCAAAAAACATTCGTGCAACCTTAAGCTTCTAGCGAAGTTGTCGAGGTCTCAGAGCAAGTGGAATTCATCGAAAAATCTTGTGGTCGGGCAGATGCTTAGTCCTTTAGATAGCAGTTATTCTTCTTCAGGTGACAAACTCGTCTCCGATAGGTTTACAACAACATTGTCACAGGGTGTGTTCATAGATGGGCGCTCATGTACTGTTAGGGGTTTCCTAGGTGGTGGTGTTGTAGTGATAAGTAACTATACCAGGGAACGCGGGGTGGAGCACATGGTCTCTTTTGAATTTATAATTTTTTGTGGTCATGTTGGCTTGGTATCTATTCTGTTCAAATTCTTTTAATCGGGTGGTTTCTTCGTTCGATAAAGCCTTGTTGCGGAGAATGGTGTTGGTCATAGCGACCAGTTTCTTTACCTTCTTATCACCGTGATTAAGAGTGATTTCTATTAATTTAGGAGATGCCTCAAGTAGGACGTTTTTCCACGTTATTTGGTCGTGTTCGTCTAGGTTTGTAGCGGCTGGTGTGAGGAAGAGTGTCAAACCCTTGAGGCTATACTAGCACGAAGGTACACTTGCAATGTTAATTTATGCATTTGATGTCTAATTCGTTTGTGAGAAAGTTTTCGTAGTTTAAGGAAGGTGGCACTGCAACTCAGAAGCGATGAGCTGGACACAAATTTCCGAAGTCAATCTTAATTTGGGTGCGGGGACGGCACTGATGAAGTGCGCAGTTTGTAGTTATGTCCCGCAGGTCTTCGTCATTGTAGGGAGGATTTCAGCGTTGGGCTCCCGAAGAACGTATTCGTAGGCAGTTCCAGGGTCCGCAATAGGGAGACGCGGTTTCGTAGTTCAGCAGGCTTTGCTTTGAGGAGTGCTGTAGTGGTGCTGTCGTGTAGTGCTTTTGGTCTCGACATCCGCAATGAAGGGACGCGTGTTGGCTGTTCAGCAGACTTCTCCCTGGTAGTGGTGAGCTTTTGATAATGGTGAGGGAGTGCTTGTGGCTCGCGGGATTCACAGTTTCGCCGATCGTCGGGAACTCGTCTGTAATGTTGGGTGGGTGAGGGGCTCCTGGAGTATGTTGATATGCATAGTTCTTTTCGTGGGCGTCTTGTTGTGTCGAACGAATATTGACGGGAGCTGCTGGTCGAGTCGACCACCCCCTGGTAGCTTCGAGATCTCCGCGACCGAGTGCACTCTTGAAGGTTTCGGCAATCAACACGACACCGATAAAAATCGGATGAAGCCCATCCGCAGCAAGAAAGCGTCTTGGTGGCAACTGCTCGAATTGGTAGGCAATGTATGACACCTTGCTGGGTCTTCAGCAGTAGGCCTTGACTGTCTCGTTGATATGACGAGCGTCCAAGTTGACGCGGTGGACGAATAGTTCGTTCGATTGTTCCAGGTGTAGATTGAGAAAACAATAAACAAATATATATATATATATATATATATATATGTTGGTATGGGATATGGCACAACGGGAGCGTTGTGACTGAGGATAACCATATTTATTTCCCAACAGTGTCGGGAGGGGTCCTCCCTTCATCAGGGGATGAGATATACTAACATGGCGTTCAAACTTCCTTCCTCATCTCCTGATGATGGTAGGACCCCTCCTGAAGCTGTTGGGAAATAAATATATTTATCCTTGTTCACAACGCTCCCGTTTCATATTTCATACATTCACGAAGAGTAACTGGCCCATTCAATTGTTAGTCCCACTATATATATATATATATATATATAATGTTACATAAAAATTACACGAGGCGTGTCTATTTAAAATATATATTCAAACTGCTGCGTATGGCGTTGACTAAGTTGGAAGACAGCACGTACAACCGACAGACCACTTTCTCGTTGTGTTCTGACCGCTGATACGTCAGCTACGAAGCATTACCCCCCCCCCCCCCGGCGGTAAAAGCGCCGTCTCGGTGCACATTAACTACGGTCTTCAGTAGACAGGTGGTAAGGTTTTGCCTGCTGACGTGCAAAACATCACTGGGTGTGGTTGCAGGCAGGCTTGTGGTCTCAGATGCAGGAATGATCTCATAGGTAACGTCGGTTACCTGGCGGATGATACGGTAAGGACCCATGTAGCGAGACAACAACTTCTCTTATAAGCCAACTCGACGAACTGGGCACCACAGGAGAAAAAGAGAACCGGGTTAGAAGTGAACGTCAGCATGCCGGCTGTCGTAGATGGCTTTCTGGGTGGCTTGCGAAGCCGAAAGTCTAAGGCGGGTGATCTGACGTGCGTGGTCGGAACGAGCAATAGCGTCGCGTGCATATTCGGTTGACGGCGTTGTAGTGGTTGGAAGTAGGGTGTTGAGTGGTAACTTTGGATCACGGCCATAAAGCAAATAAAAGGGTGAAAAAGCAGTAGTGTCGTGGCACGAAGAATTGTACGCGAAGGTCAAGTGAGGTAGCGCCAGGTCCCAGTCATGGTGGTCGGAGGACAAATACATCGCGAGCATGTCCGTTAGGGTCTGACTTAGCCGTTCTGTAAGGCCATTTATTTGTAGATGGTAGGAAGTGGTCAGCTTGTGGTGCGTCGAGGAAGAGCGTAGAAGATCGTCGATCACACGGGACAAAAATGCGCGGCCGTGATCCGTGAGTAATTGGCGAGGAGCGCCATGGTGTAGGATGACGTCGTGGAGCAAAAAGTCCGCAACTTCAGTAGCGGTGCTGGTGGGGAGCGCTCGAGTGATGCCATACCTAGTCGCGTAGTCTATAGCAACAGCGGCCCACTTGTTGCCCGAATTCGACTCGGGAAAAGGACCGAGAAGATCTATACCAATACGGAAGAAAGGTTCGGTTGGAATGATGATCGGTTCAAGAAGTCCAGCCGGGGGCGCAGTAGGTCGCTTCCTACGTTGGCATTTATCGCAGGAGGACACGTAACGGCGAACGGACCAGGTGAGACCGCACCAAAAGAAGCGGCGACGCACGCGGTCGTACGTCCGAGATACACCCAGATGACCAGCTGTTGGTTCATCTTGAAACTCGTGCAGCACGGTTGAACGGAAATTTTTCGGCACGACAAGAAGGAACTCAGGGCCATCTGGCTGGAGGTTACGACGGTACAGCGTGCCATTCAGGAGGACGTACATGCGAAGTGACGTGTCGTTTGGAGCAGATTCGAGACGGTCAATAAGTTGTCGCAGAGAAGCATCACGACGTTGTTCATCACCAATCTGAAGAAACTGGGACATTGACATGACGCTGAGGCTAAGCTCGATGTCTGGTTCGTCGGGATGATCAACAGGGTAGCGGGATAAGCAATCGGCGTCCAGATGGAGACGTCCAGGCTTATAAGCAACCGAGTCGAAATACTGCTGTAGGCGTAATGCCCAACGACCAAGTCGTCCAGTGGGGTCCTTCAGAGAAGAAAGCCAACACAGCGCGTGATGATCTGTGATGACACGGAAAGGGCGACCATACAAGTAAGGACAGAATTTCGAAACCGCCCGAACAAGAGCGAAACATTCCCGTTCGGTTATGAGAATAATTGCGTTCAGACTTAGAAAGCTTACGGCTTGCGTACGCGATTACGCGGTCGTTGCCACACTGAATTTGCGCCAAAACTGCAACAACTCCGTCACCACTCGTGTCTGTTCGCACTTCTGTAGGAGCATCGGGGTCGAAATATGCAAGAATAGGAGGTGTCGTTAGAGCAGTGATTAGCTGAGAGAAGGCGTCAGCTTGAGGAGGGCCCCAAGAAAATGGGACATCTTGTTTGAGAAGGTCGGTGAGTGGCCGTGCGAGTGCCGCAAAGTTTTTCACGAACCGGCGAAAGTATGAGCAGAGGCCCACAAAGCTGCGAACATCATGGACAGAGCGTGGGCCTGGGAAGTTTTTTACAGTGCGTAATTTCGCCGGGTCTGGCCGTACGCCGGCAGCGTCAAAAAGGTGACCCAATACGGTAATCTGACGAAGACCGAAGTGGCACTTGGAGAAATTGAGATGCAGGCCGGACCGTCGAAATATGGATAGAATGGTCGAAAGGCGTTCAAGGTGGGTTGCAAAGGTAGGTGAGAAATTGATCACGTCGTCCAGGCAACACAAACATATCGACCATTTAAATCCTTGTAGGAGCGTGTCCATCATCTTCTCGAAGGTCGCTGGAGCGTTGCAGAGCCCGAATGGCATGGCCTTGAATTGGTATTGACCGTAAGGGGTTACGAAGGCGGTGTTTTCTCGGTCCATGTCACCTACAGCAGTTTGCCAGCAGCCAGATCGGAGGTCGAGAGATGAAAAGAAGGTGGCGCCATGGAGGCAATCAAAGGCATCGTCAATGCGTGGTAGAGGGTACACGTCTTTTTTTGGTAATTTTGTTGAGGTGGCGATAATCAATGCAGAAACGCCATGAGTCGTCTTCCTTTTTTACTAATATCACGGGAGATGCCCAAGGGCTCGTTGATGGTTCGATTACGTTTTTCGTGTTTTGGCCACTTCTTTCTGAGTCACTTCTCGCTCGGACGCTGACACGCGGTACGGCCGACGGTGAATGGGCGCAGAGTCACCAGTGTTGATTCGGTGAGTGACAATTTTAGTCTGGCCCAAGGGGCGATCGTCGGTGTCGAAAATGTCACTGTATGAGGCCAAAACTTGGCAGAGAGCGTTGGCCTGGTGAGGCGACAGCTCCGATTTAATCATGTTTCGAAAAATACCATCGTCTGAGCTGGGTGACCGCGAGACGGCGCTTCGATCAAGAGCAGATACAGCGATAGCACTGACATCGTCCTCTGTTATGGCAGTTAGCTGGGCTAGAGACATCTTGCCGGGCAACACTTGAGGGGTGAAACCAAAGTTAAGGAGTGGAAGTAACACACAGTTATCCGCTATGGTCGCGATGGTATAGGGCACAGTAACACTGTGCGTCAGCCGAACGTCAGTAATTGGCGTAACGATATAATCACCGTCAGAAACGGGAGGGGTCGATGACAAAGACACGTACGTGACGGCTCGAGGTGGCAAACGAACGAAATTGGTTGGGCTCAAGCGGCTGGTGGGCTTTGCAGAGTTGTCGGCAAAGATTGGTAGATCAAGGCTGGGGGTACCAGACGAACAATCAAGGCCGAGTGTGCTGAAAGGAAATCAAGGCCAAGTATGAGGTCATGAGGGCAGCAGGCTAGCACGGCAAAAAGGAGCACGGCGTGACGACCGACAATGCTGACACGAGCAGTGCACATTCCGATTACTGGTACAGTACCGCCATCGGTAACACGTATTGTCTGCGTCGTAGATGGCGTCATAATCTTTTGTAAGCGGCAGCGTAGAGAAGCGCTCATAAAAGACAGGTGCGCACCTGTGTCAATGAGGGCGGTCACAGGAACGTGGTCGACTTGTACTTCAAGCAGGCTGTGGTACGTGGGAAGCGTAAGTAGAGGATTTTCGGCCGTCATTGGTATTGCAGATTCACCTCTATAAGCTGCAATAACTAGTTTTCTAGCTGCGGTCGTCCAGAGAAGCTCGCAGAGCAAAAGCCCCGAGGTGGCGGAGAGCGGGATTGGCGACGTAGCGGCGACAGGGAGCGAGAGCTGCGGCGACCGGACGAAGGGGCGTCGGGGTAGCGGTGACCGGGCAAAGAGGCGTCAGTGGAAGGCTCGTAAGATGACGCTGAGTAGAAATTGAAGGGCGTGGCGACTGAACGTCGAGGGGTCGTCGGATGCATGAGCGCCGAGGTAGAGAAAGTCGGACGTGTTTGGTTTTACCAACGGTGGCGGCAAAAGCGAGAAACGTGCCCAGGCTGGTGGCAGGAAAAACAAATAGGCCGGTCGTGGGGTGTCCGCCATTCCAAAGGGTTACGGAAGGGCATTGTTGGAGGTGAACGGCCAGCGTGTCCTCGGGAGTAGGACGGGACTTCAGGGTGAGTCAAGGGACATGCTGATGGAAGACCGAGGTTCGCAAACTCCTGCCTCACCACAGATTGTATTAACGCCTTTGGCGGCTGTTTTGGGTCAGAGGTGAGCGTTGTGAAAACGGGTGGCTGAAGAGGAGCCGGACAGGCGGCTTCGATTTCCCGACGAACAATGCGTGGGACGTTGTCATACGTGGGGGACTCGCGGGTGGCTTCACACGATGAGGTTGTGGCCGTGTTGCGCAGCCGGGTGAATCGCTGAGTAATACGGCGGCTCTTGGCTTCTTGGAATCGCCGGCACTCTTTAATGATGGTGTCGACGGTGGCAACATTGTTGTAAACTAGAAGATTAAATCGTCGTCTGCTATGCCTTTCAGCACATGGGCCACTTTCTCAGACTCACTCATGTGCTCGTCAATCTGGCGGCATAGGGCGATGACGTCGTGAATATATGCGACGTACGACTCTGTCGACGTCTGTGCTGGAGCCGCCAGTTGATTCCACGCTGCGATCTGCCACCCAACGGTGTTGCCAAAAAGGTTGCGGATCTTATTTTTAAAGGAGTCCCAGCTCGCAATCTTCGCTTCGTGCGTCTCGAACCACACTCGCGGGGGGCCATCGAGGTAAAAAAGTACATTGGCAAGCATAAGAGTCGGGTACCACCTATAGCTTGCGCTGAACCGTTCGTACTGGTTTATCTATTTGTCGACGTCAACGCCATCCTGACCGGAAAATACACCGGGATCACGAGCAGGAGGTAGAACGACGTATGTAGAAGTCACGGTAGGGGCAGGTGGCGAAAACGATGGTTGTTCAACCTGTGACATGGTTGGACCTATGATAATGCGGCCGTTGAGGAGCTTCGTGATGAAGACGAGGAAGTACCCAGCACTTCCACCACAAAGATGTTACGTAAAAATAACACGAGGCATGTCTATTTGAAATCTATATTCAAACTGATGCGTATGGCGTTGACTAAGATGGAAGACAGCACGCATAACCGACAGACCACCTCCTCGTTGTCTTCTTACCGCTGATACGTCAGCCACGCAGCAATATATATACGATGAGCGCACGGCTGGCGTGAGAGACAGAGGCGACGTACCCATGAAATCCAGGTTTACGCTGTTCAAGCACTGCGCTGAGAACGACACCACAACAACAGAAGTCTCAGAAGAGCCGCGCCGCACCGCCACAAGGGCGTTGTTTCTTTCTTGCTGTCTACTTACGAAAGTAGACAGTCAAGAAAGAAACAACGCCCTTGTTGTGGTTCGGGCAGGCGCTTCTGAGCCCCCTGTTGTTCTGCCTTTTTTCACACATTCGGCCCACTGCGTCCGTACATTTCATAAAAGAAAAACACAAGAAGTGCCGACTTATAGGTTCGGCAGAAGTTGTCTTTTCTTCAGACGAGAGACGTACACAGAAAAATTGTTTTTCCTGCGTTATGTAAGGCATTTTCCCGAAGGCGATCGATGGCCACCAACAATTTTCGCTCTTCCGATGAGGCCTTGTGAAATCCGGCAGCATCAATCGTAGCCATGCAATCTTCGTCGTGTTCGCAAAAGCAGCGGAATTCCGGGATTTCACCAGAGCCATGTGAAGGTGCGACCACTCGTTCTCACCAAGCTTTTCAGTGTTAACAAAAGCTTCTTCGTACTTGGGGGAAGCTTTTTTCCTAGAGATGGCATGCATCACTGGACCCACACTTTGATTGGTGGTGCTGCTCGGTGGTTACCATCAGAGTAGCGTTTCACGGTATCTTGCTCCTTTTCAGCAGACCTTCGTGCTTTCCCAAATGGCGTGGCACATGGTCTATTGTGAATCCGACATACAAAGAAGTGCTCAAATCCCGGACGGCAGTTTATTTTTCATCTATAAAATATTTCTTAAGGTAATGTTTCAATAGAAACCTAGAATCCCCTAGAATCCCCTAATTCTGCATGAGGCTGCTTGCAGTTGATCATCCCAGTCTGGTTCATTTGGTTTTTGAGTTTTTGCAGCAAAGAACGAGTCTAGCCAGTAAGGCCTGGCGGACCTCTAGATTCGCTTGGAGGTGGTACGCTGAATAAATTGATGTTCGAAACCAGTCTTTCGTAGTTATGATCGAAGGTGACGACGTCCATAAGTAGTTGCTCTGTCCTTTCCAGGTATGCCATGCTTCCATTTAATATGATCCCTGATAATTTTTATCACAGAGCCAGCTGCAAAAGAAGGCCCCACAGCAACTTCTGAAAACTTTGACAATTGATCCACTGCTACTACGATGTACCGGTTCCGGTACTTTGCAGCATAAAAACGTAATGAATACGCTTAGGGACTGTTATAGGCGTGAGTAGCCTAGGTTGCGAACGCTGTGCTTCTGGCATACCTCGCTGCTGGTGACGTACAAGTGCACGCTTCGCTTCCTAAGAAGCATTCTGGCAGCTTCCTATGTGACCACCTTCCGGGGCATCATGAATGGCGTGCAGCATTTCACAGCGCATGGTCGATGGCATCACTCAAAAGATGGCGTTCTTCTTGGTTACTGGTCCAATGGCGTCAATACCGCGTGATTCTGCGGAGCAAGAAACTTGAATTACTTTACATATTTTCGAGGGACGCTTATATTGCAGCCGAATCTAAGTTGTATTGCTGATATTGAAACATTTGGCTGTGAGGAGCAGGTCCAGCCTTGTTTGGCTTAGGGCGACCTTTGCTGCCTTGGAGTCCGCGAAAGTGCATCAGCAAGCTGGCTTAGCGTCCCTGCTCGATACATCATGTCATTTGTAAAGCCTAGCAGTCGGATAGGCCAGCGGGCGAGCTTGTGTTTAAGGTATTGCTTGGCAAAAATGCATGCAATTATGGTGTTGTCCGTCACCACTGCGAACTTCCGGCCAAACAAGTAGTGACGGAACTTCTCGCCCATGCTCCAGACGATAGCCAGGCACTGCAACCCCTTCGAGGGAAAATGACATTCCGGGTCGGATAGCTTGTTGCTTGCGTAAGCTAAAACAAGCTCTACTCCATCTGGGTCGTGCTGACAAGGACCATTCCCAGACCAACCTGACTTACGTCCATGTGAACCTTAGCGTGTCACGTATCGTAGTAGTGACCCAGGGCGGTGCGCTGCGTCAGACGATGCTTTAGAATTCGGAAGGAGGTGTCCTACGAAGGGCCCCACCAAGAAGTCGACATTTTCTTGAGCATATTGGCGGGTGGAGCTCCTGTCGATGCGAAGATTAAAAAAAAAACTGCGCGGGTACAACGCAAAGCATAGAAATACTTGAAGCTGTTTCATACTCATCGGCGTGGGGAAGTTTGAAACCGTGGCTGCTCAAATTTTAGCCAACCGTTACACACCTTGTGCCATAATGACGTGTCCCAGGTAAGATAGTGTGGCCGATAGAAATTTAATTTTTTCATGCTCAATCAGAATCAGAGATCAAAAAGTCTTTGGAGAACTTTTGGTATCAAATAGTTCCGGGAGCGTGCTCTTTTGATATGCAGAGGGCATTCTTCATATTGTGCTGAAATGAACTTAGCGCTGTTAGCAGCGCAAAAAGGATGCCGTAAAACTCGTAAAGGTCCGAAGGCATTGAGAACTCTAGTTTGCACGAAAAAATCTACAATGCCATGCAGTGTCTATAGCTTTGTTTATACGGTGAACAAAGCAAAAATTGTGGGCGGTGAGCTTTTTTACCTCCCGCTAATCTACGCAAAACAGAAGGCTACTGTTTGACGAGTGAGACCCAGGGACTAAAGGAGCGTCGAGTCACGCCAGCGTCCTGCATTTTCTGTCCTTGTTCAGCATTGATGACTCTTTCGCGTTCGCCGTAACGTCGTAGAGGTATAGAAATAGGTGCATGACCATCTGTTGTTATACGGTGTTCAGGTAGACTAGTACCGAGTAGCTGTGATGTACCTACCGCAAATATTGGTTTGGGTCATTCGACCTCTAAGGAAAGAGATGCGGGTCCGTCACCTTCACCGGTAGGTACTGTTGTTGTTTCCCGAACTAATATTGATGGACGGAGAAAAAGTCCACTTCAATGAGCTCATCAGTGGACAGGCACCCGAATACGGGAACAGCTAGAAAGAATTAGCTCCCAGCTTCAGTGTGAAGCGAATGTCCATTGCACCAATTGGTAATAGACTATCTCCGAGGTCACAAAGAGCTTGCTCGGTCCTACGCTGCGGGGTGACTGGGGCATGGCGTCGAAGCAGTGCCATACGTTGCGCTTCAGCATCTACCAGAAACGACAGTTCCCTGACGCCGTCGACGTGGACGCGAACTGTTGGGAGTGGCCACGTTTCGTACAAGATTCGTTGGTGTGAATCTTGTGCGTAGCTTTTGGATCCATGGCCACAACAACTGTAAAAATGGCCACTGCGTGACGTTGTTTCTGGTGCTCGTGTGGAGGCAGGAGGTGCTCGCCGTTTAGCGGTATCCTGCAGCTCTGCTACCCTTCAAACGGAAGTCTTGAAACTATCGTGGGCTCCATGCATTAAGAGTATGGGCTAGTGTGTCGAATAATAGATACCATTGCCGATGTATTGCTGGGCTGCCAGAGTGGGCCAGGCTATGTAACATGCCTTTAGGAGGCGTAATTTGTTAATGTACGGGGCATGCTGGAAGAATTTTTTGCCATGCCGGAATGATTGCATTTCCTTGAAGCGAGTAACGTAAGACCACGGCAGCAGCACAAACGTAGACTTAGGGCAGCGCCCCACGTGGACCACGAGGAACGCTTTTTTTCCTATATGGGGCCATGCCAGGGCGGCTCTTCGGAGACACCCTTTCGTTACGAATTTCTCGGTGGCCACGGGTGGGAATTATTTGAGCACTCTAGAGTGGATGGTACCAATATGGTACGAATCCAGACGACAGGGTCATACTCATCACAATTGGACTCTATAATTTCTGTCTCGGAAAGACTTGTTTAAGCAGCACACCGATATTCGGAAGTAACGCACTTTACTATGTTGTTGAGCTGCTGTGGCAGCACGGAGGAGGATCGGACAATGTCGGCGTCGTAGTACGGCCGTGGACACACCGTGGATGTTGCGACGCAATCTCAGACTCCGGGAGTGCTCGTCTGCTCCGACGTGGGGGTCTTGACATACTCCGATGACTCTGCGTTTGACGACTGCGCCGTTGTAACGAGAGCATAAGAAAATAAAGAGTCAGCGCCCTTCTTTCGGGCTGGCTGTTGCAATTCTCTTCTTAGCCGGTGGCTTATCCACAACACACAACCAATGTATTTCCACCTTTTCATCCTCGGTCGTCACAGTATACAGGTGTTTCAGTAAAAATAATTAAAAATAAGAAATTATACATCAGCGCTGCAAATCTTCAATTAGTTCAGTACTGTTCTCGGCCTTATAGAGCACGTCAGACTATATTTTACGACTGCCAAGCTTTGCAACTAACAAAAACTGCCTAATGAACTTTATAAAGGGGACTTTTGAGAAAATCTTCTATGCAGAACTTGTAGCGCCTAATCAAATAGAACAAGTTTTCAATCTGCGGTGAAATAACTATGCTGCTTCAAGTTCTTCTAGACCTTGCTTATAGTGCACGAAATTGCCGCCTAACGCGTGGAGTTTTTTATGCCCTCACATGTAGGCTCAAGGATTTATCAAAATCTGCTCACACAGGAAGGTCGCTTGAACAGGTTATCAATGAATAAGATGGATGTTAAAGAATGATAAGATAGTGCAAATAAAAATAATCATAAAAAACGGCCACCATGTGCCAATGTAAGACGAGTACGCAGGTAGCATTCGATGCAGTGACTTCATTTTCTCTTTTCTCTTCAGGCTAACAATAATCATGATGGAGGGGGAGAGGGTGATGTATTTAGTTTCAGCCGGAAAAAAATAAAATCAATTGCTGGCGCTGCGTCGACCGCTGCCTGCTGTTATGCCTGCGAGTCCGCAGTGAACGTCCATGCATCGGAAAAAGGAAATCTGTGTCAGGGCCAGCACGCGAGCCCGCCTGACGCGATGAACAACTCAACGGCGTCAACACGCGACGGCGCCTTTCTGTCGCCCACGTGCACTGAGTCACCTCAGCAAGCGAGCCGTTGATCAAGCAATCGGTGTCTTCCTGTCTGGGGGGGGGGGGGGGTGAGCAATGCCTGGCGACGTCACTCGTCCTTGGGTGCAGCCACCTGCAGCGCAGCCTCTCCGGATTCGATGAGAAAGAATGACGCGCCCCAGCGGTGACCCCATTGGAGGAGTCTGACCTCACGACCAGCGGAGCTTCTGGTTGGACATTTGTTCTCTCAAAGAATCCACCCGGTGCATATAAAAGAAGCCCTGCGGCGCGTCGCAGCAGCAGACCTGTTCAAGAGCACACATGTGTGTCGCAGTTAAGCTGTGTGTCAGGGAGTTGAGCTATGTGTTAACAGTCCTATGTGAGAGCAGACGTGTGTCGCAGTTGAGCTGTGTGGCAGAGAAGAGAGCTATGTGATAGAGAGTTGAGCTATGTGTTAGCAGTTTAGCTGTGTGTCAGAGAAGAGAGCTATGTGATAGAGAGTTGAGCTATGTGTTAGCAGGCCCATTTGAGAGCACACCTATGTGTTAGAGAGGAGAGCTCGGCTCTTCGGGTCTCTAAGCTGTCGGCCCCAGTGCCGAATTCGTAACGCATCTGTATATATGCTGTACATAAACCTTGTTTAACTCACCGTCGTCTCGTCCGCTCGTCTATCAGCTCTGCGCAGAAGCAGTCGCGAGCTGAGAAACCTACGCTAGCAAACGGCTGGTGACCTTCGCGGTGGACTTCGGAGCAGTGGCGCCTTCGGTACCGTGTTGGCGTCGCCTTCTTTCGAAACAGTGGTTGCAGCGGTGAGATTGGTAGCGCACTTCGTAACCTCGTCGGAGGCGCGCTTCGCAACCGTGGTGGCAGCGGTGGGATCAGCCGGCGTCAGCGACATCGATGCGGTGAGTGCCTGATGTTTTCCCCTCAGTTCACCAGACTACTCTAGCTCAGGTTATAGTAGTTTAGAGAAGGGCTGTGTGAAGCATTACAGTGAGCTTTGATCGTTTCAAGCCAAGTCGAAGCGCTTTGAAACCAAAGTTAATGCGGAGGGTGTAAACACGGGAGTGTTAAAAATTGCCTGCGCGTCTTGCTAGTTGACCTATAGTGGGTACGGCAAGTAAATTCTTAACAGGGGCAAACAGCAAGAGGCTAGTGTGAACGATGGAGAACCTTAAAGGGAAGGAACTCATCGAAATTTGTGAGGAACTCGACATTACTTTGGGCCGTGCGAAACGAAAGCAAGCGATCCTTGAGATCATGAAGGATGAAGGAGTGTCGCCTGAGGAAGTCGATGAGGCCTGAGCAGATATCAAAGCACGCCGCGAAGAAGCTGAAAGGCGAGAAGCTCGCGAACGTGAAGAAGCTGAAAGGCGAGAAATTCGTGAACGTGAAGAAGCTGAAAAGCGCGATCGTCGCGAGCGCGAGGAGGCCGAGAGACAGGAGTGCCTTGAGTTGAAATGAATAGAATTGGCAATCCCACAGTGCTCTCAGGCGCCTAGCGTAGCTTCTCCAACAGTTCAGGTCAGCGGTTATAGAATTTGGGACCACCTGCCACCGTTCGTAGTAGGCGAGGACATGGCGAAGTATCTCGTCAAGTTTGAACACGTCTGTGAGTGAAACGCTTTGGAGCGGTCTCTTTGGGCACGGAACCTGTTAGCTCTTCTTCCCGGCGATGTGCCCGACGCGATAACTTGCTTGTCGAGGAAAGCATTTGAGAGCTATGACAAGGTTAAGGAAGTGCTCTTGAGACGTTATAAGTTGTCACCCGAGGCTTTCAGGCAAAGGTTCTGGTATGCTAAAAAGGGGAATGAGTCACACGTTGACTTCGTGTTTCGTCCTAAAGCCTATTTAATTGAATTGCTCAAGGGCGACGGTGTTTATGACGTCCGCGATAAAGTGGTAGAATGCATTGCAATGAAGCAATTCTACCGCTGTATCGAGGAGGATGTCAAGCTTTGGCTGCAGGACAAACTTGGTGAAGTACAGCTAAACAAGGCAGCAGAGTTTCCTGAGGAGTATTATACTCGCCGAAAGTTGCATAGCAGGGCGGTGCGCGTTGAAATGGATGAAAGGAAAGAGGGCTTTTCAAGGAAACCTGATCAACGGAAGCCGCGAATTTGCTACAACTGCAAAAAGGAAGGGCACATCGCGATAAACTGTCAGCAAAAGTTTGCAACTATCCTAGAATCGGAAAACAAACGGAAGCCGCTAATCAGCTACAACTGCAAAAAGGAAGGGCACATCGCGATAAACTGTAAGCAAAAGTTTGTTTTTGCAACAATCCGAGAATCGAAAAAGAACATGCGGTTGTTAGAGCTGTATTTCCAAGAAATTAGTGTGAATAGGAAAACGGGTCGAGCACTTAGAGACTCCGCGGCAACCATGGACGTTGTCCATCCTTCATTGGTGTCTCCGGATGACTTTACAGGAGAATGCGCGTGGATCAGGCAAGTCGCCGAGGAGCAGAGTGCTCGCTTACCAATCGCTACGGTTGTCATTGAAGGCCCGTTTGGTAAGCTTCGCACCAAAGCGGCTGTGTCTGCCGCGCTTCCTGATCGTTTTCCTTATCTTTTCTCTAACAACTCAGAGCAGCTTCTCAAAGAGCAGGGCAAATCGTTCTTCCCCAACTTAGCGTACATAGCCCTCACGCGATCGCAAGCGCGGAAGCTTTCGCAGAAGCTTGATCTTGTTCTATGTGGCGAAACAATTTCAAAAGCAGCAAATCTGTGTGACCTTGTCAGCGGGTCGACGGAACCTCAGAGAGGAAATTTTCCGCGTGAGTCATGTGAGCAGTCACCCGAACGTCCCGTCGCCGAAGCGACCAGCGCGGTTTCCGTAGCAAGGAGAGACAACATGGCGCCATTGAATCGGAGTGAGAGGGCTGCAACGCTCTCGCCTGTAGCGGAAAGTTGGAGTGAGCTGTCGAGGGTTGATCGAGAAACGCTCATTCGAGAGCAGCTTGAGGACCTCCCGATTAAAGCGCTAATGGAAAGCGTGAACTTGGAAAAAAAGAAGAGAAATGTTTCTTTTTTTGAGAAAGGGGGGCTTTTGTATCGGAGCTACACAAATGCGCAAGGTCGCAAGCATGAGCAGCTCTTGGTGCCACAAAAGTATCGTCGCCAAGTATTGGAACTGGCACATGAAAACGCATGGGCAGGGCATCTCGGCATAAAAAAGACCAAGGCTAGAGTTTCTTTTAAGTGTTATTGGCCGAAATGCTGGAAGGATATCGATGACTTTGTACGCTCATACGACGCTTATCAGAGAGCAGGGAAATTCGCGGACAAGTGGAAGGCACACATGAAGCTATCTGATACAAATTATGAAGTGAAATCAGGAAGGCGGCCGGACAAAATTTATAACTTGATGAAACCATACGTTCAACGTCAAGCGGTCGTGAATCAGTTGTTGAATGCTTCAGAGGAAGAAAGAGTAGAACTTTTTAGCTTTAGTGAGGTAATCGAAAGGAAATCGGAGGTAATCTTAGAGCAGTTGAACCTGGAGCCTAGGTTAAGTGAAGTCCAGAAGGAGGACTTGAAAAGGATTGTGTCCGAGTTTCGATACGTGTTTTCAGACCGTCCCGGAAACACGACAGTGATCGAACACGATATCAAGCTAACTTGTGAGGAGCCAATCCCTAGCAAGCCGTATCGTTGTTCCCCGGTGCAACGTCGCAGATATGAGCTGCTGTTGGTACCGCATAGGTATCGTCGCCTCAAAGTGGCCGGTTACTAAGACGGAGCATGATGCTTCAACATCTCAACTTTGACGTTCGCTACAAATAAAAAAGGAGAGCTAGACGCTAATGCTGACGCATTGAGCCGTGCGTTTTAGTAAGTACCTTCTCCACCTTTCGGTTTCTCGCGGGCGATTCGGGGCAAAATTTTAACCTCATCACGACCTGAGCTGAGCGCTCTCGTCCAGTGTGAGCTCAAGGAGCCAACTTTATGTTGTATTCTAATTTGTTACGTTGTTGTACGTGTAAAAAAATTGAGTTGTCGTTTTAAGAGTCTTGTGTCCCACGTGTGCCTCTTGATTTAAAGGGAACGAAATTCCGATAGACACGTAGCTAGGAATATGTTGTACGATACTTGGTCTGGTGTTCTGTCGGGTGACCGAGGGCACTTGCTTGTGTCGTGTGTTGTCTGTTGTCGATCCGTTCTTAGCAAGTTGCAGAACCATCGACAAGTGCTGAAACCAAGGATCGTCAGAAGAGACGAATGAAGCTGGTCGACAAGTTGTAGCGACAAGCCAGTGGAGCTGGGATCGGTCCTCAAAAATGGAATGTGTTCCCAGAACAGAGCCTGGAGCTGCATTCTCCCCATGGCCCTTGAGGCGAACCTGCAGGGACCTGGCGAACGAGCGCGCCTGACATCCGAGCCACGTGGAAGCAGCTCGTCTTTCCGGCGCATTGTCTGGTGGCGGGGGTGCTGTTATGCCTGCGAGTCCGCAGTGAACGTCCATGCCTCGGAAAAAGAAAATCTGTGTCAGGGCCAGCACGCGAGCCCGCCTGACGCGATGAACAACTCAACGGCGTCAACACGCGACGGCGCCTTTCTGTCACCCACGTGCACTGAGTCACCTCAGCAAGCGAGCCGTTGATCAAGCAATCGGCGTCTTCCTGTCTGGGGGGGGGGGGGAGGTGAGCAATGCCTGGCGACGTCACTCGTCCTTGGGTGCAGCCACCTGCAGCGCAGCCTCTCCAGATTCGATGAGAAAGATTGACGCAGCCCAGCGGCGACCCCATTGGAGGAGTCTGACCTCACGACCAGCGGCACTTCTGGTTGGACATTTGTTCTCTCAAAGAATCCACCCGGTGCATATAAAAGGAGCCCTGCGGCGCGTCGCAGCAGCAGACCTGTTGAAGAGCACACATGTGTGTCGCAGTTGAGCTGTGTGTCAAGGAGTTGAGCTAAGTGTTAGCAGTCCTATGTGAGAGCAGACATGTGCGTCGCAGTTGAGCTGTGTGGCAGAGGAGAGAGCTATGTGATAGAGAGTTGAGCTGTGTGTCAGAGAAGAGAGCTATGTGATAGAGAGTTGAGCAATGTGTTAGCAGTTAAGCTGTGTGTCAGAGAAGAGAGCTATGTAATAGAGAGTTGAGCTATGTGTTAGCAGACCCATTTGAGAGCAGACCTATGTGTTAGAGAGGAGAGCTCGGCTCTTCGGGTCTCTAAGCTGTCGGCCCCAGTGCCGAATTCGTAACGCCTCTGTATATATGCTGTACATAAACCTTGTTTAACTCACCGTCGTCTCGTCCGCTCGTCTATCAGCTCTGCGCAGAAGCAGTCGCGAGCTGAGAAACCTACGCTACCAAACGGCTGGTGACCTTCCCGGTGGACTTCGAAGCAGTGGCGCCTTCGGGACCGTGTTGGCGTCGCCGTCTTTCGAAACAGTGGTTGCAGCGGTCAGATTGGTAGCGCCCTTCGTAACCTCGTCGGAGGCGCGCTTCGCAACACTGCGGACTCGTATCACATTCGCACGTGGCGGCTGCTTTTTCGTCATTTTTCTCTTTTTTTGTATGCCCCATGCCTCGGCCCGTGTGTATTTGAGCACCACTATCAAAATTGTGGCACAAGCAACATGACAGTGCACGCTAACTTATTGAATGTGTGGTGGTTTGTTATATACAATAAAACAAAGTAGTTGTTATTTGCGCAAAAAGCCAAGTCCTGCTTCATATTCGGAGAAAAAAGTTTCGAAATTGGTACATACATGCGCTTGCTGCTGTATCAGTCGTTGACGATAGTTTGAGGACGATGTGTATGTGCGCGCTTAGAGCTGACTCAGGTTATGTCATCGTCAACATTTTGAAGCACTACTTGATGGAGCGCTTGCAGGAGCCGCTAGCGCAATATACTTGTCTTTGTGAACGTTTCACTACTTCAGTGTACCTGGTTCTACAGTCGCCAACTGAAATTCAAAATTACTCATATACGTCGAACTGAGAAGTTTTACGAAGACGTAGCGCTATTTGTCGGTGAGGGTAGTGCAAAGCCCCGCACACTTGCGCAGTTTGATGCGCAAGTAGGTGCTACTAGTGCATGCAGAGCATCGTGTGAGCTAAATAATAGATGTGTGTGCTTCAACACTGAGAAAGCGAGCTGCGCCTTTCCCTCCGTAAGTCGGATGCATCACCGCATTGCTACGACGTCCTTGCTTTTTTTACTCGCCAGAACGATGGTGAAAAAGAAAGCAGAGACAAGAGCCCAGCGCTCTATGACGAACGACCTCAGTAGACGCTTTTGTTGCTTTGTGAATTGCCACGGATGCACAGAACTTCAGTTTTACTGATTCCCGTAGCATTCGGAAAGCAGAATGCCGAGATGCAGTGAATGCGAGCTGTAGCGAACGTGTTGGGTGAGCAAACTACTCCCTTCTCCACAGCAAGCCACATGAGAAAGTCTATCGATGTAGGTCTGCTGTGATTGTTTCAGTAACCTTGACAGAAAACCATGGTAACTTTGTATATGAAGCTCAACAGAGCCTACGGTGGTGGGCGCCATGCAACAGTTGACTTCTGAGGGGTGCGATAAACGTCAAATACGCCACAAGACCAGTAATCTTAAATGGTCGCGACCACGCAGCATCGCGCACGTAAGCTTTGAAGTTCGTCAGAGAATACAAACGCGTACGCCAATAAAGTAAATCTCAAAATGTTTCTCGTGACCACATTCAGGCTTTTTTTTTACTGTTAGTCTGCGCGACTGCCGGAGATATTTCGGAGACCTCAGTTTCGCCTGTTGTACACCGTGAAGGTCGACCGTATGAATCACCGTTTTCTGTGTATACAAACGGACAACAAGCGTCAGCAGAACATTGTAGGATGTGCAATAAAACAGTTCAACGCACAGGAAGCGAGATATGGATGGAGAATGCGACTACAAAGGCGCTGTTCGCCGGTGCCATTCATGCCGCATAAAGCGAGCTTCGTACGAACGGTCATAAGATATATTGCTCGTGTACGCACTTCATCACTTGGTATCACGTGTATGCACACATTTAACGTGTTTAGGCGTTACAAAATGCAACTTGTTGTGCATTCCTCAAATTCAGTGTCACACGATGCTCCCTTGAACTTCAATTGCGAGTTGCAGCGCTCCCAAATAACTCAAACCTCTTCTGCATTGTAAACGCAGTTCGCTTTGATATGGTTTCTACTTTTTCGAAGCGATGTTTGATTGACAGAAGCTTGCCAGGTTCTTGAATTTTAGGAAATTGTTGCCTCAACCCCAAAGCAAAAGCAGAGGCTATGCACGTTCGCTGGCTGACAGCTCTCTTTGCACAACTCATTTATGACCAGTGCAGCATTGAGAGCTCTGGTGGTGGTATTTTTCGCAGAAACGCCTGGGAAGAATCTGACGTCTATTGTGTTCCGGTAATTCCTGTCTTTTTTTGAGCTACAATAACGACGCCACCTACTGTATTGCTTCTGGTCATGTCAAATCGACCATGGGCGCCCTCTCAGACTGATCACTCGTTCAAATACGAGTCTTCCACCTTATCACAGGACAAGAGAGTAGTCATCAACTCTGCGCAATTAAACAACGAATTGAGACTGCGGACACTTTACGGCTGTACGAGCGATTGTGAGGCTTGTCCATGCTTCACTGCATGCCGTTATACCTCCTAATGTTCGGGTGAAGATTCTTTATGTAGGCACTTTGTTGTCACAGACATGCTTGATAATGTCTTCATCCCTGTTTTCGTTTCATTAATATTCGATTTAATTTTGTAGCTCTGCGGCAACAAAGATTGGGTAGGCTCACAAATAAGTGCCTCGAACCTTCACTCATATCGGCTAATAACCTACGTGACCGAGGACTATATGACCTACCAGGTGAGTGACGCACACCATTTTTATCACGTTAGCACAGTAGCCCAATTAGGAGATTTTATGTTTTAAGCGCTGGTTTCATTATTGTTAGGGTTCTACGAAAAATGAGGGCTGCCATATCCAGCTTTTCTGGACATCAATGGTTTAGTTCACGTGAACGACACCATGTGGCGTATTGACCTTGAAAAATTCAAAAGTCCCACATGACTTATGCAATGACGTAGCAGGGAATAAAATATATTAAAGCAAACTGTGCCCCTACCTTATGACTTTTGCTTCACCTCAGTGCGCAGATGAGAGTGTGGTGTGTCGGTGTTATCTCGACGGTGACGAGTGGCATTGAATTGACAGTTTTTCTAGATACTGTGCCAGACAGCTCGCAGCATTCCACACGAAATGTCTGGCCATCATAGACGCACCCTTGGTGTATCAAAAGAAGCGTGTTTGTTTTTTTGTTTCTTTGTTTTTAGTTTCTGCGCTGCCGCATCGGTAAGCATATTAGAGAAGCATGCTGATTTCAGGGTTTCGTGTGCACTGAGCGTCAAGCATTATGCTTGCGTATCAACAGGACATTGCTGTTGTAGAATAATAAATTTTTGATTGATTGATATATGGGGTTTAACGTCCCAAAACCACCACATGATTATGAGAGACGCCGTAGTTGAGGGCTCCGGAAATTTCGACCACCTGGGGTTCTTTAACGTGCACCCAAATCTGAGTACACGGGCCTACAACATTTCCGCCTCCATCGGAAATGCAGCCGCCGCAGCCGGGATTCAAACCCGTGACGTGCGGGTCAGCAGCCGAGTACCTTAGCCACTAGACCACCGCGGCGGGGTTTAATAATACATTTTTGTGCGCGCTAATTAAGCTATGCTCGCTTGCTCATTGCGTTACGGTAAACCAAAACTGGATAACTTTGAGAACGCTGGAAATGAGAATATGAAAACGAAGTGTAAGATACGTGTTTACTAAAGACGATAGTCTTTTTGGGGTCCTTGGACAAAGAATTTTCGTCTGTCTGTCTGTCTGTACATTTTTCTGTTTGTCCACCCTAACGATACCTCAAAAGACACCGAACGGCCAACCCCATTCGCAGCGCCCACCAATATTGCTTAAGGTTTTGCGTTCATAGTTGTGCGATTGTCAATTAAAAACAAACATTGCGCATATTTGAAGCGCCGTTACAACACTTCGAAGTTTTGTATTTCTGCCATTTTACCAGAAGAGGCAAACACAAGTAACTTCAAGGAATGTAACGTTTTAGCGTGCTGCGCTGATAGTGCAACGTGATGCTCAAAAAGTTGTTTCCGACGCAATGCTACGAAGTCACGGAGGTGGCAGATGCCCGTTGCTTTGCGTTCTACACCTTATCAACTCCGAGACTGGCATGCATCTTTCTGCGCGGGCTCTATGCCTTCGTTTTCGAAAAAAACTGCCAGATTGCGCTTGTGTCTAACCTGCTTCGATGCGCTCGTTCGCCTCCGCTACACGGGAGACGTTGAATTCTCAACTCGAACGTCTAGGGCGGGGCTTGTGAACCGGCAGTTTCGGCTACGTCACGCGTCATGTGTGCAGCAGTACTTTTTTTCTGTTTTTGTCGGACTAGGTTGCTCTGTGCGAACCACAGCGATAAACCCCTGTTCTGTGAAAAAATTGCACAGGATGGATGGGTCATCCCGTGTCTGACATGGTGTGGAATTTATCGCATTGCCTTTTTGCCAGTTATGGTCTATCGTAAAGGTCCTTGCGATCAATGTGAAGGAACAACATCTAGATAAGATGGGGGGAGCGGGGTGTTCAGAAAGATCTTAAGATCGACTGTTTATATCAACAACTGGTTCTCGTCGGTGCAGATTTTGGAGCATTGATTATTTATTTTGCCGAAGCTGAAAAACTGAGCCAGCCGCAGCAGCGGAAACAAACAAAATGGCTTTACTAAAGCTAAAACGAATTCAAGGATTATAGCGAAATATCGAAATAAAGATGTCATACGAAATTGTAGTTTGTTGGCATTGCTCTTGATGTACTTTCCATGGTTATTCCTGCCGGAGACTGCTTTACAGTTGCGCTAGGTAAAAAAGGCATTGCAAAACAGAGCTGCAATCTTGCAAAATGGGCTTCTTTTGTCAGAATGCGATTGAACAGGTGTTAAAGCCTACTGGTGATTGCTGCACTCATTGGATATGTGCTGTAATTGATTGATTATGGGGTTTAACACGCTGAAACTACGCATGTTATAAGGCGCGCGCTGTGGTGGAGTGCTCCGGATTAATTTCGCCCAACTGAAGATCGTTATCGTCCGCCCAAATCTTGAACACATGACATAATTGCTTTCTGCCTCAATCAGGAAACCGGCCGCCATGGCCGGTAATCTAACGCTTGTTCGTAGGTTCTTATGTGCAGCAATCTATATAGCACGAAAACTACATTTTCACCTCTCTATGCGCTTCTTGAAGCTTAGCGCCTGCTACATTGCTCGCCGCTTTCAAGTGAGGTATCCCCTTATAGTTTTGCTTGCAGCAGTCTGTGTTTCTATGGCTACTAAAATGTGAAAGTATAGGCAAGTCACACATATGTTTTTCCGGATGGGAAACTGGATAAATGGGAAGGAATGTATGTTAGAGAAATTACTGACATTTGTGCCGGGCAAGTGCTCATCAGAATTTACGTCAACACCAATGCTGCCAACTGTTCTGTTTCGCAAACAAATAAAAAGACGGTGAATTGCAGCACAACTGACAGTATTTAAATGACGCACGTTCTCCTGCATACATATTCTAGTTCTTTCCATGGAGTTTCCAAGTGTGCTGAATGTGCAGGACAAATTTGACTGAGCTCGATAAAACTATTCAGACAATAAGGCCATTTAACAATAAACCAAATACTTAAATTATTGCACTAGAACAATATTCTCAAACAAAGGAGAGCTTAACAATAAACCAAGAAAAAACCAAATACATAATATCTTGCACTCGAACAATATTTTCAAAGTATGCCTCAACAATACACTAAATACATAATATATTGCAATAGAACAATATTCTGAATCAAAGAAAAGCAATGGTTCAAGTGCAATAAACTGACAACGACAAGAAGGAAAAAAAATAATGTCTACACTCGCACAAACAAATATACTTTGTTGGTTATTGCACTGCCACAAGTGAACAATGATGCTGGCACAATTATTAGAAATATATGAACATGTGGCCATTATTACTTATAGAAGTCATGAAATTTTATGGCACTCGAGGACTAGTGCGAAACCAAGGACAGCGATAGGACAAGTGCCGTAAACTAAGAAATGCAGGAAAAGTACTAAGTGTATACAAACAAAAGCATCTTATTGTGGCGAAATTTTCGCTACAAGAGCGCTTGGACATATATATGTTTGAAAATTTTGATTTTTTTGCTATTTTATGGAATCCAACAATTTTCGCTCAAGTTATCTTCTGAGAAATTAGCAACATCGGCTTCGTTTTGGCAGAGTTTTTAAGGACGAACAACCTTTTGTTGGGGAACCCCTAACTTGCAGACCAGAAGACTGTGGCACAGCCTTCGCCATAACACTAAAACTGGACTCAAGGAAACTCTTTGCACTACGCAATGCTTGAACATCAACACAGTAATGAAGAACTGAGTGACATTTTTCCCACTGTGCAATAACTTCCTTACGCAGTGTCGAGACACCTGCATGCGTTACACTTGCCTGTGTAATTGCAGGCTCGGAGAGCACTTCTGCAGAGATGACATCATTGTCAATATGTTCATTATGTGAATTCATATCTAAAGAGTGCAGTATCACCTGTGGCTCCTCAGGGTACCTTGGCGGCCTTTCTTTTTGCCCTGTAGATGCAGACTCTTCTTTTTGATGCCTTGCCAGTCTGCAACTGGTTCATCCAACAAAAGGTAAACAAAATAGGTTTTGGTAGGGGAGGTCCAAAGCCTTATGTTTGAGTTATATTTGTTGTTCACCTATTTATGGTGAACACTAAATACTAGGACAATAGAAGCCATGGTAGCGCTCTTCTTCATTAGCATGCTTCCAGTTTTCACATTCTACTTAACAGCCAGAAATTCACGACTTCCTTACGCAGGAAATAATGTCGCCCAAAGCCAAGAAGTAACAGGAAACCTAAATATCAAATTTCTCAGTTTTTTTTTGTATTTCAAGCTACATAACTGGTACTGGGCATCAGACTTCTTGTAATACTCGTCCTCAAAGGTGCATTGCTTCGTTGGGTCTCCCGTCACCCGGAAGGCCACTAGGTTCAAAAAAATTGGAACACCGCCTTTTGCGCTGTTGAACACAATGTTGCCTGCGAAAAAAAGCACACATGAGCGCGCACTTCCTTTTGTTAAACACTACACTGTGAGCAGCACCGCGCAATTAACTGCTTCTAGTTATTAAACCACGTTATGAACGCCTGCTGCACGGTTAGTATTATTCCGGTTTTATGCACGAGTCAATGGCGGTACTTTGACCTTTAATCTAGCATTACATGGATACTTGTTTTATTCAGCGCAAAGTGTCGAAATCCTTTGTTCCTGCAGAACGATAAAAACTCGCGCCATCCCCAAGCCCAGTGAGCCGAGCTGCGGACATTGAAACAGCCTCCAGGCTGGATTACTTCTATTACTCGCGGATTTACAATCCCCCACCCTCAAAAAGCTCCCACAACAGAAATTCTGGACAACCTTAATAACAACTGAAGTCTTTACAAGGCATGAATTGAGGCGCGTTCGTAAATCACGCACTGCGCAGACTAGACGACATCAGAAAGAAGAGACAATGAGGTCCTACATTTTACGCATTCATATCATAAGTGAGTTGAGGAGGAAAGAAAATTAAGTGAAAAGAGAATAAATCACACCGTAGCAGTGATTGGCCCGAATTTCTATGATGTGACAGCTGTGACTGCCTTCACCGATGTTCGCTCACCTGGCTTCCTTCAAGACGAACGCACAGAAAATTTTACGTTGGCAGCAGCGAGGGATCTTTCCAGTTGTTTGACGTCGTCTTCCGTCGTTACGTACCAAGACCGAACGCCGTCTTGAAGTTTCGATTCCGGCAGGTGCTTCCTCAAGATAGGCACCTGAACATCAGTGACGTCACGCATTGTTTCGATAAGACTTCACTCATTGCATCGAGTCAACGCATCGAGTGTTCAAACGCACGTGAATACACGGCTGGACTCAGCAGTGAACTACAGAACAGGCTGTGAACTAACCGCGCCACCACGCCAACCACGCGCTCCTCTTGCGCGCCGTGCTCGCCGGCCGCACATGTGACACTTGACGTATACGAAGCTGCCAGTCCCGCCTTAGACCAGCCCCGCCTTAGATGTCACCAGCCCCGCTTTAGATGTCCGAGTGGTGAATTCAACGTACCCTCCGCTACATGCTCCAGGCACTCATACGCTGCGCTTCCAGAATACCCTTCACCAATTTGCTTGCGCAGAACATCAAATAAACGTTTTGTTTCTTCAGACACAAGACTATCGTCTTTCGACTACATTTGCGGTGTAACATGCAGATTTGGAACCAATTTCTGTTTTCATTTAGTTCTTGTCGAAATGACGCTGCCACCTCCAGCGTGGCGCTGTGGAAGCGGCTGTGGCTCGAACTTACTCAGTGAAGCTTGCTTTCATACCACACCATGACATCAGTGTCGCACGGACACTTTCGCTCGCGATCGAGGCTGGTACGGATCGAATTCGGTTCAGAGGTTAGGAACTCAGCGATTGAAAGTAACCATGCAACATGTCAGGAGAATAATGACGTGGAAAGGCAGTGCCGCAACACTGACAAACAGCACTTCAGACGATGTCACGATCAAACCCTCGATCAAGCTCGCCTGAGTCGTCCTGTCAACGCTGCCAGGTCCGCGTGCTCTGCACACTGTCTTCCCTAACTGTGCGAGCAAAAAAAAGATAAAAAGCAACAGTGATCGCCTTAGTGAAAAATTTACAAGAGTGTAGAGCATAAAGTATTATTAGATCATTTAAAATTTTAAGAAACCTCTAAATATATGGTAAGGTAGTTTAAGGAGTATTTAACAATTGAGGGAGTTTCGTTCAATAAAGTGTCATTCTTTATATACATTCCAGGTTAAGAGGAGTTTTTGAGGGAGGAGCAGTAACGTCACTTTTTCATTTTATTATATTGCTAAGCACCACTCTTAGTCATGATGAAGTATACCCAAAGGTATATGCAGATGATATAGCATTTTGTTGCTTCTGACAGGGATATAGAATTCATATATAATCGACTAAAGAAGTATATTTTACAATTATTAAACGTTTGCAGGCTATTAATTTAGGTGTAAATGTTTGAAAGAGGGCGATTACAATTTTATCTTTATATACCAGGTCAATATTACCTAGAATACCATGCTACCTGCGAAATATATCGCAGTTAAGCTCGGTAAAATATTTGGAAATATTTTTTTATAACCGGATTCTTTGGCATGGGACCATGAAAAGAGTACGGGCATGGAAAGTCTTGCGAAGGGCGTACAGTATTCGATCAGGGATTCGGAGAGAACCACTAATTATGCTTTACGAAATCTACATACAAGCATCATTTTAAGAGACCAGCGGTGAAGCCCCGTATTAGCATTCGGATGTGTTTTATATTCTCGTACACCGGCTTTTAAATTGTGGACAGGGATGCCAAAATTTATTCCTTGGATTACCGGCATTCAGTCCAATTAGGTCATCTACTTAGAAGCGAGGTTATACTCTCCTATGTTCAAATTTAGATAACTAATTGGGCATTCATTTTTTTCAAATTTATGAGAATTCTATAAGCATGAAAACTATTTTGATGTGTACATCAATATGAGTGGTTTTTTATATTTATAATATTATTTCAGTTTTATACAGCATAGTTGGGCTTCGTAAAAGCACTTGTTAGACCATTGTATATATATATATATATATATATATATATATATATATATATATATATATATATATATATATATATGAGATCTAACAGACAGTATTGCCAAGGAATGTACAGGGGAAGTTATTAGAACCAATCGAATGTAAATAAGAAGAAAAAAAAGTGGATGAAAAAATAACCAGCCGTGAGCAGAACAGCTGGTTATTTTTTCATCCACTTCTCTTTCTTCTTATGTACATTCCATTGGTTCTAATAACTTCCCCTGTACATTCCTTGGCATTACTGTCTGTTAGATCTCATTTATATTGTGTTAAAACACGGAAAAACGAGCCCTTAAGTATACGCTTCTTTCCTCTCTCTCTCTCTCTCTCTCTCTCTCTCTCTCTATATATATATATATATATATATATATATATATATATATATATATATATATATTATGAGCATTACCTCCACCACGTATGAAGTCTCGGTAGTCTTGGTTGCGACAGCGTTTAATTGAGGAAAGACCTCGCAAAATGAACGGGCAGAGCCAGTACACCGACGATGACGATGACGCCGACAATATATATATATATATATATATATATATATATATATATATATATATATATATTGGTACGTGTATTGAACTGTCGCCCCGACACAGCTGAATTGGCACCCAAATGAAGAAGACGACAACGTGGTTGTTCTGGGTTGGACTCTCGAGCTTCTCCCGTTGGCCTGCATGACTGTGCGCTCTTTAAGCCGTTAGCAAGACCAGCTCTCGGTGAATAAATCCTCCTCGTAACATCTTTTGGTTGAAGGTGCGGGGTCTTCACACAACCCGGCTCTGGAACTCCGCAGTGGACGCCTGCTTTGTCCAGCCGCGATGCCTGAAACTGGCACTCAGGCCTCGCCTTCCGCGCCGGCTCCATCACCTGTGATTCACCCCCATCTTCTCGACCCGGGCACGTTTTCCGGGACGGACAGCACGGACGTCGAAAAATGACTCGCATTATTTGAGCGCGTCAGCAAGCACTACAGGTGGGACGAAACGCTTATGCTGGCAAATATACCATTCTACCTACGGGGTACGGCACGCGCCTGGTATGAGATGAATGAAGAAGAATTAACCAGCTGGGACACATGCAAGCAAAAGCTTCGCGATTTGTTTGGTCGGTCAGTTGCTCGTCGATTTGAGCAAGCTAAAAGCCGGCGATTTGAGCAAGCTAAAAGCAGGCGAATCACCCACCACATCGCGAGACTACCAAACACTGCTGCGACTTCGTCTTGCGAAGATTCTGCAGCGCCACATTCACTTGCGCCTCCTGCCAATATCGCAAGGATTGTTCGGCAGGAGCTGGAAGCCAAGGCAATCGCTTCCTATTAGCCCCCTGCGCAAGACAACTGGGCAACAGTCTCGCTTATTCAAGCCGTCGTACGTCAGGAGTTTGCTGACCTGGGCGTCCAGGTTCAGCAGCCCGCCAGGCACATGCCGCAGCCCATGAGCACTCCCGTCCACAACGCTGACCACCACTCTGCTCCACTTGTCGCTGCGGCAGCTTCGACTCCTCGGTTTCCACCACGCTACTGAAATCCATCTGGGTGGCGCACGCACGATGATCGACCCATATGCTTTCCTTGCTCTCGAGTTGGGCACATCTTCCGCCATTGCCGCAACAGGTGGTATTTTCGGCCAAGCTTTTGTAATGTCGATCGCCGTCAGGACCGCGGACACTATTCGCAACCCGGTTTTCCGGATGACCATATTCTGGACCCTTCAGCTCGCCGTTCATTTCCACGCTCCGAACCGTCCTACCCAGACGTTGTCGCCCAGAGTAACTGGTCTAGCCGCTCGCCGTCACCTCAGGGTCGGCCGTCACGCTCCCCTCAACGCCACCGCTCTCCGTCACCGGCTAATTCTGCCAATTCCCCGGGAAACTGACGAGTGCAGCTCCTGGAGGTGGCGCTGCGTTGACGACTCGGAACAAGAACCCTCAACCGGCTACAAATTCAAGACGCAATTTACTTCGGGTGTTCGTTGATGGCCATGCCGTTACTGCTCTAATTGACACTGGTACCCAAGTATCTGTTATGAGTTCTACACTTCGATCTCGCCTGAAAAAGGTTCTCACACCAGCTATGTTCTCTACTGTTCGAGTTGCCAACGGAAGTCAATCATCGGTGCTTGGTATGTGCACTGCCCGCGTTACTGTTGCTGGCCACCACACTTCCGTTCCCTTCGCAGTCCTCGATGCTTGCCCACACGACGTCATCCTTGGAATTGACTTCTTAACCGCCCACTCCGCCCTCATCAATTGTTCTACTGGTATCTTACGGCTCGAATTGCCTTTCTGCTCCGATTTCACTCCTCCAAGTCGCACTCGGCTACGATCCGTGGAGTCTCTACGGCTACCGCCGCAGGCTGCTATGTATATTCCTCTGTCGTCCTTCCCGTCCGTTCCTAATGGAGACTATCCGGTAGCTCCCCTCATTGATTTGACCCTTACGCACCACAACGCACTACCACATACTATAGTGGTTGTTGCTAACAACACGGTGCTACTTCCAGTTCTGAACTTCTCTACGTCGACCCAAGTGCTTCCCCAGGCATGACTTTAGCCGATCTTTCCACCCTTGATGAATGTTCGATTCGTTCTTTTACGCCTGACACTAAGACCATGGCGAAACCTGTCATCAGGTCGCAAAATAAGGCGTTCCTCGACAAAATGATTTCCAGCGACCTCTTACCTTTCCAAGTTGCGGCGCTCCGGGGTGTTCTATTTTCTTACCTGGATATCTTTGACGTCGACGACCGTCCCATGGGCCGCACAAGTGCCGTAACCCACCGCATCGACACCGGCGACGCCAGTCCACTCCACAAGCGCCTTTATCGCGTGTCACATGCTGAGTGCCAAGTAATACAGATGGAGGTCGAGAAAATGCTGAGTAAAGACGTCGCTGAGCCTTCATCGAGTCCTTGGACGTCCCCTGTGGTCTTAGTTAAAAAGGACAACACCTGGCGCTTTTGCGTCGACTATCGCCACCTGAATCGAATCACCAAGAAGGACTTTTATCCTTTACCCCGAATCGATGATGCGCTCGACTGCCTCCACGGCGCCAACTATTTCTCGTCCCTTGACCTTCGATCCGGACACTGGCAAATTTCGGTCGACGACCGCGACCGCGAGAAGACAGCATTCATCACACCCGACGGCCTTTACCAATTCAAGGTCATGCCTTTCGGGTTGTGCATTGCCCCGGCTACTTTTGAACGTATGATGGACTCTCTTCTTTGCGGTTTCAAATGGTCGACCTGCCTTTGCTATCTGGATAATGTAATAGTTTTCTCGCCCTCCTTCGAAAGCCACCTGTCTCATCTCTCGGAAATTCTTGACGTTTTTCGTTGCGCTGGTCTCCAACTGAATTCGTCAAAATGCTCATTTGGACGTCGGCAGATTAAACTACTCGGCCACCTTGTTGACGCCACTGGTGTTCAACCCGACCCTGACAAAGTCCGTGCAGTTCGAGAATTCCCGGTTCCACGTTCCACACAAGAAGTTTGCAGTTTTATTAGGCTCTGCTTATACTTCCGCCACTTTGTCTTCAACTTCGCGGATATTGCTTGGCCCCTCACGGATCTCCTCAAAAAGAATGTGGTCTTTTCTTGGGGAAGGGACCAAGAATATTCCTTCGCGTCGCTAATTTCCGCCCTCACATCACCACCTGTGTTGGCTCATTTTGATCCAGCGGTTGGCTCATTTTGATCCAACTGAATAGTGATCCAGTTGCTGGATCACTATCTTAAGCAGCAGCGCTCAGTTTTCCGCGTGCGAACGTACACGACCCATAGTGTAATCGCATGATCGGGTACTTGAATGACTCGCCTTCTCCACCTAATGCCAGACTACGGCGTCAGCTATGGCAGTTCAAGCTATATAGACAACAATGTCCTGCAGCGCTATACTTACAATGCGGATAGGCATTGGTGGGTGCCAGTACTAACCCGTTCACTGCAAAAACAAGTTCTCGAAGCTCTCCACGACGACCCATCAGCTGGACACCTCGGATTTCAGAAGACCTACAACCGCGTTAGGAGCTGTTTCTTCTGGCCTGGTCTTTCTACCTTTGGGGCTATATATGTCGCTTCTTGTGCACTGTGTCAGCGCCGGAAACGACCAACTTCTGCTCCTGCTGGATTATTACAACCCAATCCATGTCCCGATGCACCTTTTGTCGTTGTCGGAATAGACCTCGTCGGACCACTTCCCGTAACGCCAGCGGGCCACCACTGGATCGTCACAGCCGTCGACCACCTCACACGATACGCGGAGACCGCTCCTGTACGCACTAGCACTGCCGCAGACGTTGCCGCCTTCTTTTTAGAAGCCATTGTGTTGCGTCATGGTGCACCTCGCACGTTGTTGAGTGACCAGGGCAAGGCCTTCATGTCAGCGATTCTTGACGAAATTCTAAAAACTTGCGGCACAGTTCATAAGACCACATCCACTTACCACCCGCAGACAAATGGCCTGACAGAGCAATTCCACCGGACTCTAATCGACATGATATCCATGTAAATCGGACCGAATCACAATAACTGGGACAAAGTCTTGCCGTTCGTAACGTTTGCACACAACACCGCTGTTCATCGAACCACCGGGTATTCACCTTTCTTCCTCGTCTATGATCGTGCACCGACATTCACTATTGACGCCTTTTTCTGCAACGTAACGACAAAAAAAGTCCACGACTACGCCAGAAAATTTCGTCTCCAGGCTCGCTCACACACGGCAACGTGCTCAACTCAACATGGAGGCCAGTCAACAGTCTCGGCCGGGCCAGCACTCAAGTGCACGGGGAAAATAAGTGTGAGCATCATTACTCGTTCCATCTTTTCATCTGTACATACTCATCATCACCACTCCAGTTTAGGTTGTGGGTCACATACTCGAGACAATAAAGAAGAGCCTTGAGGGTACTGGTCACCATCTTACAATATATATATATATATATATATATATATATATATATATATATATATATATATATATATATGAGTTGAAGGGATAGCACATTTGAAAAGGAACTTGCCTTTACTAACGTTTCGGGTGTGGCATGGCCTTCATAAAAGTTAATCTGACGAAGGCCTAGCCACGGCCGAAACGTTAGTAAAGGCAAGTTCCTTCTCAAATGTGCTATTTGTGTGTTAATTCAATATATATATATATATATATATATATATATATATATATATATATATATATATATAAAGAACACAAGCGAGTACACGTACGAAAGAGCAATACTTTTATGCCAACGTTTCAGCCGTGGCACGGCCTTCGTCAGGGAAGGCCGTGCCACGGCTGAAACGTGGCATAAAACGTGCCACGGCCTTCCCTGACGAAGGCCGTGCCACGGCTGAAACGTTGGCATAAAAGTATTGCTCTTTCGTACGTGTACTCGCTTGTGTTCTTTATACGTACCAGACCCCTTGAACTTCCTGCTGAATATATATATATATATATATATATATATATATATATATATATATATATACAGATGCCTCACATTCTGAAAAAAAAATCTGGCATCGGTATTTTTTCCGAGACGTTCAATTGCTCACTTTTAATAAGACTTCCTTATTTCTTATCAGTTTCTTCAGCGACATGGCATTATGAAAACTCAGCCCATTAACCTCAAGTGTGACCACAGTTACAGATATTTTATCTGGGTTCGGCAATAAATAAAGACATTTTTTAATTATAACGTGGATTTGGGACGTTGTTATTATTATTATGCTCAATTATATCATGAACTTTTTATTTTCTGTTCAATACCTACATAACTATATTCAGTATATTTGGGTACTCAGCCACAAAGGGACAAAAATTAACAAAAGTGATTCTGAATTTGAACAATTATTCTGACAAGAGCCCTTATCATTCGAGACAGATTCAGAAGGCGAGTGATTACTTGGTCCTGTGAAGTCATTTATCAATCGCCTATAGGTGCATTAACACCTCTTGTTGCCTTGGCGTTGCAATTTCTCTTAACCACAAAAAGTGGTATGGTTTTTTTATAGAATTACGCTCTCGCTTTCCGAAATTGAACTATAGTATATACGCACAGAGGTGGTCTAGCTTCTTCCCCTCTTCGCCTGTGCTGTAACAAGGACGAAAGAACTGAAAATTATTTCTTATCATGCATCCATTTCAAGTTACTGAGGGGAAACATTTTCAAAGGAACGGACAGTCGCAACACGCGGTAGGAGGCATGGCCTCCAAGATTTTGTGCTGGCAGCAAGCTCTCAATTCAAGAGAGAGCCACAGTCCAGGCATAGTTTTTTTAGGAGGCGTTGGTTTCGCTAACATAGCATCGCTGTGCCCAGCGCGCGCGCGCGTCAACGCTACATTAGAGTATATTAGGACCTTCATGATGCGCTCGCGGGCGTTTTGCATGGTCCACATATGCTCAATTTGGTGTTACGTGACATCACTGAATGACGAAGTGTACGACTGGTGCAACATGATAATCCTGGCACGCGTGCCATGTAAGAGCATGACGACATACCACGCTCAAAACAGGTTCGCGGCTATTTAGCTAGCTCTTCAAATACTAAATTTGGTATCACGTGACGTGAATAGATTACAAATGTAAACAACACATCTAAACATGATAATCATGAGACGGAAGTCACGTACGGCATCATTTACCTTCCCGTTGTAACATTGCGCTGATTTTAAAGTGACATATCAATATTTCTTATTCGTGCTTCGCATATCATCGATTTCCACTGTACGTGGATCTGCCCATTTTTTGTTTGTTTGATAGGTAAGTGGTGAGCACTGAGAGATCGAGGAACGAAACGCAAGTCAGTAGCAAGGAAGCGGATGGAAGATATCTCTGTCGTTACTGTGGCAACTAGGTGTAGCCACACTTTGTCACGTTTTCGCGTCTGCTTGCCTGCCGTTTCGCCGTCTGTTTCGCGCACATAAGCCCGCGCCGCCGTCGCGTCTGACCTCTTCAGCCAGCAAAGCAAGGGGGGGATATTAGTACATAAAAATATCTATGCTTGTGCGTTTATTTGTATAGGCGCGTGTCTGCACATCTCAATCTTTGTCATTTTGAAAGGATTTCAAACACCCCCTCCGCCGCCTACGCCTATGTTGGCTATTGAGGAGTACATCACAGCAACGCCCCCTCTCTGACGCCTCAAAGCAGCAAATTCTTGTATGTACATCGTTACTGCCACCATTTTCTAACAGTAGAAGTCGCCGTAGGTAGTTCGCTTTTGCCATTAGTGTTATCATGTGTTTCCTGTCTTGCGTTCGCATATGCAATTGTCTTTCTTGGTACCCTCGCTGAGCACAGAAAATGTGGAGGCGAAGTTAGCGTGTTCCCCAAGGCAGCCGTTATTGCAGTTAACGTAAACAACTCCGCTTCACATCCATTATTTCAACAAATTGTGTGTAACTAGGCTGCACTTTGTAGAAATGCTGCTTTTATACCTGCAGGTAATCTTTCACTTCCATTATGGGCTTGGATACAAAGAAATAAAAGTAATAGTGTAAGTTCCTCCAGAGTGAAAGCAAGGGCGATGCTATTTCAAAAATGCATCAGTGGCACCCGCTTTCCAACCCACTTCTGCCGTGTTGTATTGGATATGTTGACACTGTTGTGATACCATTTCCAATAACACAACAAATAAGCGAGGCATAAACATTCGCGAATATACAATTGACTTCTTTAACGGTGCGCATTGGGGCTGGAATACCGAGGATAACAAAAGCATTCGTCCTCGATGTATGCGACGTTTCAATTAGGGCTTCATGCCTTCGTTTAAATATAAAAATAGTAAACTCACGCCTGTAAAATGTTTCGCCATTCTGTTTTATCCATCAGCTCAGCTCCCATTTCAATGCAACAGCGTTAAAAAGCTCGTTTCGCAGAAATTCCGGCATTGGTCTCGGCTTCGGCACCATTGATTGTGAGCGAAAAATAATCATATTCATCACCAAACTATCGATAACGATGCAAATAGAATAAATAACGCAAAATTCTCGATCAGAGTGGGGATGAAGCCCGGGTCGTTTCGGTCCCAGCGAAAATCGATCCCAGGGCGTTTCAGTGTCAAGGACGTTCTACCACACGGCAAACGTATGCTTGTGAATACATTAAAGGTAGCTTCCTCTGCCTGAAAATGCAGTGAAAGTGACACATGCTTTATAAACACACGTGTCCTGTATACATGATTCACAAGGCAACTTAAAACAATGCCGTAAAAATGCGTGGTACAAGCGCCCATGAAATTCAGGCGTCAGAACATGTGGTTATCACGATGACTTCGTGGTTTTAAGCCGGTAACCCTCTACAACAAACACACACACCACTGCGTCAGTATCCTTGAGGCTATGTAACAGATGCATAGCTGGTTTGAAAAGGTTTTATGCATTAGGTGTTTGAAGTAGGCATTGTAGAAGCAGAAGATGGCTATCGCGTTCGCGTTGGACTCCTAAAGACGAAGCTTTATGATTCCTTATTTTCAACGACCACTGTAATCTTTGTCTACTTTTAATAAATAAGCATGGTATAAGCCGCTATAAACACGTCTACCGGAATGGCGTCGACATATTTTTTGGGGGGATGGAGGGCGGGACGGTGGCAGGACGCACGTGTCTTGTGTGGTGCCGCCACATGGCTACGCCATCACTCGACCCATTAAGCTAATAAACGTCAACTTAGTTTTGCTGCGATTCTACGAAATGATGATGGATGTCTTGAACTCTTTCGAATGAAGTGACCGGTGGCACGATCGATGCCAAGTACTCAATAACGATAACAGAAATATAAAAGAACAAAGAAAGGGCAATATGGAAGCTTGCGATGAAGAATCCGTAAACAGTGCTTGTGTCGAGACTTTTCTTCCTGACAACTAGAACACAACTGATTTTTTCAGCGCTAGCGTGTTTACGCTTCATACCCTCACCTCCATACATAAGTAACTCTATGAAGATTATGCGAAAAATATTGCGTCGACAGACCCTTTTATGAAAAACAGTCCCATCATCAAAATCGGCGAGTCACAGGAGGTTCGCGGATAACAGGCACACACAGTTTTTGCAACCATATGTGGCAAGGAGCTTCCTAGGCATAGGGCCACCATAGTATACTAACAAGTGGTTTAGCACAGCAAAATATCACTTGGTGTATGTTGATACAACCCCTTCTCCAGAGGCCAGGAATCGCCACTCGAAAGGAGGGCGCTTCCATCACAGACACAACCTCCTAGAATATTTTTGCATTGATTACAAGTATACAGTTTCATAAATTACCAAATGAATTAGCATTGTTACACGGCCAAAGTCCTGTATTCAAGTATTTCAACCTAATTTTGCATGTGTTTGCGGCACCTCCTTGACACTTAAATTATACTCCATGTGTTACGATGTTCTTGTCTTCACATACCACTGAATGCGATGTTGGAGCAACGTGGGGAAACTGAGAAATCAGACGTGAAGTTTTCACACACTTGAGGATTAGTAATATATAAACGGCGATAAAGTAATAACAACCTCCAAAAAAAACCACGCGAATTTTAAGACACAAGCAACTTAAAGAACATATACTAGGAAAAGATGCACCGTGAACACCGCTATTTCGGAAGCCCTTATGAAAGATTTTCTCGTCCATGAAAAGCCGTTCGTCTATTTGGGGTGCCTCAATACCGGGTAGCTCAGAGTTGGAGCTGGTGTCATCAATTTAACCTTCACTCAGCTGTAATATAGACAATGGTCTTTCTTGGGGACCTTCGACGCAAAAGTTTTTGGTCTATCTGCCTGCACATTTTTTGTTTGTCCACTTTTACCGGCATCGGGCATATACTTGAAACGGCCGACCCTATCCGCTGCGACCACCAATGTTGCTCAAGGTTGAGCGCTCATGCTTGTGCAATTGTCAAATAAAAAGCAATTATCGCGCATGTCTGCGGCACCATAACAACATGCATATATTCTGTATATGCATCTCTTACTAGAAAACACATAGAGAAGTAATTTTAAGAACCGTAGCGCTTATCAGGCGGCGCTTACCATGCAACGCTAACACAGAACGGGGAGTGTTTCCAACGCTTTGCTAAGACGAGATGGTGGTGGCACCTACCCGTCGCCTCGCCTTCTACACCTTAGCCCCTCTGAGACGGGCTCGCACGGCCATGCGCTTTGTTTTCCAAAATAAAGTGCCAGATGGCCCTCATGTCTCCCGTGTGACGTGACTTGATGCGCTCGTTGGCCTCCGCTGTATGCTCGAGGCACTTTGATGCAGCGCCTCTGGAGTGCCATTCACGGATTTTCTTGCGCAGAACATCAAATAAATGTATTTTTTTCACTCTCTCTGCACGCAAGACTATCGTCTTTCGACAACATTTGCAGATTACATGTAGATACGGGGCCATTTTTTTTCTTAGACGTTGATTTTATCGTTTCTTGAGCTGATTGCAAAAACATAGTCGCTATTCTCTATTGTGTCAGCAGTGTCAAAACACATGAGAAATGGATTCTTCGTTGTCACAGTGGTCACAGACTGCGACATCGGCCATGTCAATGCGGAAAGCGAGAGCTGGTCATTTTTTCTAGCATAGATATACGTATACGAGCTGTTCACCAACAAAAAAAAGACGCAACAGACCAAATAAAACATGCAAAAAAGTGTAGGTAGAATGTTGCTAACGAAGCCTATAGATATGTGCTGCAATATAGAGGCTTATAGCAGCACTACAACAGTGCGCTCGCGGTCCCTCACACGGCTTTATTTTTTCCAATTTTGCGGTTTTCTTTACAAGACGATAGTTATAGAGTGAGAACAGAACGACGACAAAGAGACAAGAAGTCTCGTGCTATAATTATCGTCATGTCATACCAACTAGCTTCAAACAGCCTTAAGTTACTTTACAACGTGGAAAAAATACCAGCGTGAGACGTATCCTACAGAAAAGATCTTATTTCATGGTTTTGAAAAGTGCTCTACATCTCGGTGTTCATAATTTGGGTTTCCAGCCCATAATTGAAAATATTTCATTACCAGTTCTTACTAATTAGTATTTGGGAAAAGAAAAAAAAATACATTGAGTAGCTACTGACTAATACGAGTAGTACGAGTTTTGGTAAATTCGTCACTTACGATCTTTCATTTTCAAATTCTTGACTCAAGTTATGTGCCACACCTTGTATATACTACGTATATTGCCTCTAAACCTAGCAGAAAAATATTAGTATGGGGTACACGGCGATATATACACACGTGGGTGGGTAGATAGATAGAGATAGATAGATAGATAGATAATAGATAGACAAATATATTGACGGATAAATAGTCAGATAGATGGATAAATATATGATAGATAGATAGATAGATAGATAGATAGATATTGCGCAAAGAAGCCCTTCCTATACAAAAAGCAGCGGAAAAACGTATATATTTCACATATACTATGCCTTGCTTCGCCACTCTTAGTTCATGTTCTTCACATCGGTGAATTGTAGGAACCTCAGAAGAGCATAGCAAAATCGTGAAAACTAAAAGGAAGCTTACACTGTAATACGCGTACGAAAAAACGAAGTAGCTTTGTTCACCTAACTTTTAGATTACAATACGCGTACGAAAAAAAAAACAAGGAGCTTTGTTCCCCTAAGTCGATCGAGCATTGTTTTCCTTAAGATGTGCAAAAGGATAAAGTAAGATATACATCTTAAGGCTATCATATGCGTGAAGTATTTAAAAATGAGGGTAAATAATAAAAATAAAGGAAAACAAGACTCTTCGGTATCACAATGACAAATCGATACTGAAACAGAAACTTGTTTGGTTTGTTTTGGCGGTGACTTCTTGTGGGATTCTGTAAAACTAATTCACGGCCAGCAAAGAAATGCTGTGACACGCGGCATCGAACCTATGACGACGCGCGGATGTTCCGCATCGTTACTATGCCATTAACCCACTCAGCCACGTATTCTACTGAACCGCTGGCGATAAGCAAGAGTTCAATATGCCACAAGCATTTAAAGGATTGCGTCATGGGAAACGCGTTAGGGAACAACGTTATGCCAAATGCGGCACGTTGAGAATGGCTTCAATCGAAAGCTGAGTGTTGGGACCACAAAAAGTGCTTGACCAATAATAGCACCTACTTGATTGATTGATATGCGGCGTTTAACGTCCCGAAACTAATATATTGTTACGTGAGTAACGAGACAAAGTATTGCGAATATATTCGAAAAATATATTTGCAAGAGCGGTTGCAGCACTGGCCAGTCTGGCTCCGAGCTCGAGCAGCCAGCGAGCCTCATCTTCTTCGTCGGGCGCACACGCGCATTCGCACTATGGTTTGTGGCAGCCTACAGGTAGCATAACCCCCGTCGGCAAAGGCGCCGTCTCGGCGCATCTAGATGTCAAGATCATTGGGCGAGTGGTACTGCTTCAGGCGTGCGACGTGTACGATGTCGCTGGCCCTAGGGGTGGATGAAGACGGCGAGGCAGCAGGAGTGATTTCATAAGTGACGGGAGTCACCTCACGAAGCACTCTGTAGGGCCCTGTGTACCGAGAGAGCAGCTTGTCAGACAGGCCAACGTGCCTGGTCGGAGACCACAGCAGAACCAACGAACCGGGCGAAAAGTGCACATCGCGGTGTCGTTGGTCGTACCGACGCCGTTGGTTTGCTTGGGAGGTCAGAAGGCGAGCACGAGCGGTTTCGCGTGCGTGGGCGGCCCGGCTGATGGCGTCCAGAGCATATTGTGAAGTTGGAGCTGCTGGTAACGGAATCGTCGTATCGAGGGGTAATGTGGGTTCGCGGCCGAACAGCAAGAAAAAAGGGGAGTAACCAGCCGTGTCGTGGCGCGAAGAATTGTAGGCAAATGTCACGTATGGTAAAGCGATGTCCCAGTCAGAGTGATCTGAGGAAACGTACTTTGCAAGCATGTCAGTTAGGGTTCGGTTCAGGCGTTCTGTGAGGCCATTTGTTTGCGGATGGTACGACGTAGTGAGCTTGTGGCGTGTTGCACAAGAGCGTAGAATGTCCGCTATGACTTTCGATAGAAATGTGCGGCCTCGGTCCGTGAGCAGCTGGCGTGGAGCACCATGTTGCAAGATCACGTCGTGTGGAAGAAAATCGGCGACGTCAGTGGCGCAACTTGTTGGAAGGGCGCGTGTGATTGCGTAGCGTGTGGCGTAGTCTGTGGCCACAGCTATCCACCTGTTGCCAGCAGAAGACAGAGGAAAAGGGCCGAGTAAGTCCAAGCCGACGCGAAAGAAAGGTTCAGTAGAAATATTGAGTGGTTGAAGGCGCCCAGCCGGAAGCGTCGATGGTGTTTTGCGGCGCTGACATTCCTCACACGCCGCGACGTATCTTCTGACGGACCGTGCCAGACCTGGCCAATAGAAGCGACGGCGAATCCGGTCGTATGTGCGGGACACACCCAGGTGACCGGCAGTAGGAACGTCATGAAGTTCGTGGAGTACAGCCAAGCGGAGGTGTTTGGGTATGGCAAGCAGCAGAGATGGGCCGTCTGGATGGAAGTTATGCCGGTATAATGTGCCATTCTGGAGTACGAACGAGCGATAGGATCGGTTCGATGGGGAGGAGTCGAGGCGCTCAATGATAGCTCGTAGGGCTGCATCACGGCGTTGCTCGTCGGCTATGTGGTTCAGTTGAGAAACGGAGCACACGCAGGCGTCGTTGTCAGGTATGGTGGCCGATGGGTCAACTGGATAGCGAGAAAGGCAATCGGCGTCCTGGTGCAGGCGTCCAGACTTGTATATCACAGAAAAGGTGTATTCTTGCAGTCGCAGAGCCCAGCGACCAAGTCGACCTGTAGGATCTCTTAAGGATGAAAGCCAGCAGAGCGCGTGGTGGTCGGTGACGACGGAAAAGTGAGTGCCATATAAATATGGACGGAATTTTGAGACCGCCCAGACAAGAGCAAGGCATTCTCGCTCTGTGATCGAATAGTTACGCTCTGCAGGTGTAAGGAGGCGGCTAGCATACGCGATAACGCGGTCGTGTCCCTGTTGGCATTGGGCGAGAACGGCTCCGATACCGTGACCACTGGCATCAGTTCGGACCTCAGTTCGGGCAGATGGGTCAAAGTGGGCGAGGATAGGGGGCGTCGTCAAAAGTGTTATGAGGTGAGAGAAGGCGGCAGCTTGAGTGGACCCCCACGAAAATGGAACGCCTTTCTTCAAAAGATCGGTAAGTGGTTGGGCGATTGCCGCAAAATCTTTCACGAACCGCCTAAAGTAGGAGCAAAGTCCCACAAAGCTCCGGACATCTTTGGCGGATTGGGGTACTGGGAAATTCGTGACGGCACGAATTTTCTCAGGGTCCGGTCTCACACCAGAAGCATCGACAAGGTGGCCCAGGACGGTAATCTGTCGGCGGCCGAAGTGACACTTCGAGGAGTTCAACTGGAGGCGAGCTTTGCGGAAGACGTCGAGAATGGCCGACAGACGCTCAAGGTGGGTCTCAAACGTAGGTGCAAATACGAGGACGTCGTCTAGGTAACACAGGCATGTTGACCATTTGAACCCGTGTAGCAGAGAGTCCATCATACGTTCGAACGTGGCGGGGGCATTGCATAGGCCGAAGGGCATAACCTTGAATTGGTATAGGCCATCTGGAGTGATGAAGGCGGTCTTTTCTTGGTCTTTCTCGTCTACGGCAATCTGCCAATAACCAGAACGAAGGTCGATGGATGAAAAGTAGCGTGCGCCGTGGAGACAATCGAGGGCGTCATCACTACGTGGTAAAGGATACACGTCCTTTTTGGTGATTCGATTTAGATGCCGGTAATCGATGCAAAAACGCCATGTGTTGTCCTTCTTTTTAACCAGGACGACGGGTGACGCCCATGGGCTTGATGAGGGCTCAATAATGCCTTTAGTTAACATCTTATTCACTTCAGCTTGAATAATCTGGCGCTCCGACGCGGACACGCGATACGGTCGACGGTGAATGGGAGCAGCATCACCGGTGTTGATGCGGTGCTTTACAAGAGAAGTTTGGCCGAGTGGGCGGTCGTCAAGGTCGAAGATGTCACGGTAGGAAGCTAGAAGGTGTGCGAGAGCGGCTGATTGCGCTGGGGGAAGGTCAGGGTCGATCATGGGACGTATTGACATGTCGAGGCATGTGGCATCGAGTGGGCGACAAGGAAAATTGGGGCATGCGTCGGCTGCGAAAGTGGTGACGTGATCATCGGCTAAGGACCGCAACGTGGCAATTAGGATGCCTTCAGGGAGGACTTGCTTTGTGAAGCCGAAATTTATGACGGGTAGACGGGTCCGGTTGGAGGCTACAGTTACGATGCAGTGAGGGACGGTGACGTCACGTGCCAGTAGGACATCAGGAATCGGCGTGACGATGTAATTCCCATCCAATACGGGTGAGGTCGTGGCGAATTCGGTGAATGTGAGGGCTTTAGGCGGTAAGCGGAGGAAGTCTGTGGCAGAAAGGCCGTGTTGAGGTTCAGGGTGAATATCCGGCTGAAGAGGAAGGTCTAAGCAAAGAGTACCAGCGGAACAGTCGATCAGAGCAGAATGGGTCGACAGGAAGTCCATCCCTAAGATGAGGTCATGAGGACAGTTCTGGAGCACCGTGAATAGAACAGGGATGTAACGGTCGGCGATGCGTATGCGAGCCGTACACATGCCAATGACAGGAACAGTGCCGCCATCGGCCACACGTACAGCTTCGGTAGCAGGGGGCGTGAGTACTTTTCTTAAGCGGCGACAAAGATGAACGCTGATTATGGACACATGAGCGCCAGTATCGACTAGTGCCGACAGAGAAATACCGTCCACGTGTACATCGACAAGATTTTTGTTCGTATGAAGCGTCAATGGAGGGTTTGGTTCAGACAGGGATGATGCAGCACTACCTCCAGGGGCTGCACTGTCTAGTTTTCCGTCGGGTACGATGAAAAGTTAGGCGGCGAGTGACGGCGGCGTGGCTGGGGCGACGGGGAACGACGGCGTTGAGGGGACGGAGAACGAGCAGGAAGGCGGCTGTTAGACGTGTCGAAAGCAGGGGCGGTACGGCTGGACGAATACCGGCGAAGATCTTCATATGGGCTATAAGGTGCGAAAAACTGGCTCCTATGTGGCGGCGTCCAGGAGGCACGGCAGTAGCGGGAGACATGTCCAACGCGGTGGCACCGGAAGCAGATCGGTTTGTCGTCAGGAGTTCGCCATTCCGCCGGGTTGCGAGATCGTGGAGCAACAAATGGGTCACGTCGAGGTGCATTAATGGGAATTGGTCTGGAGGAGGGGCAAGAGATGGGGCAAGCATCAGGGAACCCGCGGTTGGCGAATTCTTGTCGTACGACCGCCTGAATAACGGAGATCGCGGGGGTTGTCGGTATCGTATGTTCGAAAGAAGTGGGCTGAAGCGGCGCTGGACTTGCTGCTTCAAGTTCCCGTCGAACGATACGCGTTACACTCTGCTCAAAGGGCGGTGTGACGGTAGAATCGGAGCAGGTGGACGTAGCCGCCGTGTTTGGCAACCGAGAAAAAGGAGGGCGCACCCGACGGCTTTTTGCTGTTTCGAAACGGCGGCATTCTTGAATTACACGGTCGATGGTCGAGACGTTAGTGTACACCAGCAAATTGAAGGCGTCGTCCGCGATCCCCTTCAAAACGTGTCCAACCTTTTCAGCCTCAGACATCGCCTCGTCCACTTTTCGGCAAAGAGCGAGAACTTCTTGGATGTATGACACATACGATTCAGTTGGCGACTGGACACGGGTAGCCAGCTCCTGTCGTGCAGCTGCGTGGCGACCGGTCGGGTCCCCAAAGATGTCACGTAGCTTCTCCTTGAACGTGTCCCAGCTGGTGAGTTCGGACTCATTTGTCTCGTACCAGACACGCGGGGTTCCGTCCAAGTAGAAGAGAACATTAGCGAGCATCATGGTAGGGTCCCAACGGTGAGTTTGACTGACCCGTTCATAAAGGCGAAGCCATTTGTCGACGTCGAGGCCAGGTTGCGCAGAAAATGTCCCGGGATCACGTGGTGTTTGGACGGCGACAAAGGTTGTCGGAGAAGCCGCAGATGATGAAGCGGACGCGTTGTCACTGGAAGCCATGGCGGGAAGCTGGAGGATGCGGCCACTGCGGAGCTGCGTGGTGAGGACGGGGATCGTTCCACCTCCACCAAATATGTTACGTGAGTAACGAGACAAAGTATTGCGAATATATTCGAAAAATATATTTGCAAGAGCGGTTGCAGCACTGGCCAGTCTGGCTCCGAGCTCGAGCAGCCAGCGAGCCTCATCTTCTTCGTCGGGCGCACACGCGCATTCGCACTATGGTTTGTGGCAGCCTACAGGTAGCAATATGATTAAGAGAGACGCCATAGTGGAGGGTTCTGGAAATTTCGACCACCTGGGCTTCTTGAACGTGCACCCAAATCTGAGAACACGGGCCTACAACATTGCCGCCTCCATCGGAAATGCCGCCGCTGCAGCCGGGAATCAAACCCGTGACCTGCGGGTCAGCAGCCGAGTACCTTAGCCACTAGACCAACGCGGCGGGGCGATAGCACCTACTTAGTTTCACTGCAGTGGACTTTTTCGTCTCAAAAAATAGGCTGCTTATTTTTAGTCGTTTCCATACACTTCCATTGTACTATCTTTAACTGCTCTGGGAACAAAATTGAAGCTTACCTCAACATAATTACTGCAGCCTGCTCGTTCATTTAGTATTCTAGACAGGCTCGTTTGTTTGCATTTTTCATCATTCACCCTCTACAATTCTTTATTCGAGAAAAACTCACTGAATCTATTGTACACGCGCTAGCCCCGAACCGGGACCGCTAGGGGTGCTGGCTGTTATGTGTCCAGAAAAGCTTGATATATGCCAGCGAAATTTCTAGATAGATGCAAAAAGGTCAATTTTGAAGGAAACCTAAACTTGAATCAAACGCACGCATTCAGCGCAGCAAGCTGCTTGAAAGTGCCTCTTAGAGTCTCTTTAGGCGTCAAGACTCGTGATGACCACGAGGGACATGTTGAAGGGTCCGCTCGTCGCAAATCGCTGAGGTAGAAGCAGCGTGTTGGCTAACAAACAGCCAGTGGGTATTTCCGATTCACACTGGGGAGAAACATGTTGCAGTGGGCATTTTGCAATATTGAAGCATTAAATGATAGTTTTAGGCATCTAATCTTGCATGCAGAAACTTTTCTTTCGCTTTGCTATGGTTGTGGTGCCTACTGACGAAAAGCTAGCGTTGGAGAAGGCCATGCATACGGCTTTAGTTTATGGTATCTTGTTCAATTTTCGGAGGCGATGCTCAAGCGCCACCTAACTATCTAATGTCATTTAGGAGACGTTTTAATAATATTGGCACGTAACCCGTGTCATTTAGAGCAATAGAATGCTCTCAAAGGTGTGTAAAACGTTACCAGGAACAACAGATTGTACGCTCGTGTAATGAGGCATTAACATCTGCATGCATAAAATGGGGCCGTCTCACGCAACACAGCGAAACGTTGACATATTGAAGAAAGGCGTTTGTTATGCAGTGGAATTAAAACGTGAAATGCCGTAAATAACAGCGGAGATTATGATGTTGGTTGTTGAAAGAGTACCACCCACAGATTCAAGGTTGTAGATCACACTTGCTTCATGTGTAACAGTACATAATAAAAACTACGGCTGTTTTAGCGTGAACATACTGGTAGTGTTCACAATAACAAATTACTGTTTTAATCTCTATACCTCCAGCTCATATCACCTTCTAGCAAAACCTATTATATTTATTGCATTGAAGAAGATCGGCGCTGTTATGAAAGGTAGAGGAGACCACTCTCCGCTAGAAAGACGACGACCATCGTGGTTGGTGCGTCGCAACGCTTGTACCTGCTCGGCTATTGCCCCTCAACTTTCTGCAACAAACCATACGGTTCATTAAAAACGTGCTGTGCTGAAACACCTTATTTTAATTGGGGGTGGAGCCGGGTACGCTACCGTTATCCTAGAACTTCTCAACAGTACGTTGCCCCAGTTGATTTCATGACACTGGACGATGACGAGCAGCCTGACCCCCAAGCAACAACCTCTTTTACTGTTTTTTGCTCCGGCTGTCTTCGGCAGTGGGACCCTCCTCTTCTCTGTGGCACCGAAAAGAAATACGCGGAAAACTGTCTTGACATGTACGACCTGGCAAGCAAACACAACAAAGGAGATGATGCGCACAAGCTTACCAACTTCATCTTTTATATGACTGACTTTGCCAAACTGTGGTTTAGTATCCACAGCACTGACCTTCCTACCTGATCAACCTTCAAGACGGCCTTCGTTCGACATTTCGGTCGTCCGGAACTTCGGAAATTCCGCACTGACCAGCGTGTGTGAGGTCGGGAAAAACAAGACGGCGAAAGCTTCACCAGTTACATTGAAGATGTGGTCACCCTTTGCAGGTGCATCGACTCCTCAGTGACGGAGGCTGAGACGTTCAAGCATATCCTGAAAGGTGTGCCAGGCGATGCCTTTCAGATGCTCATTGTTAAATATCCACTAATGGTAGCCGACGTGATACAGCTGTGCCAAAGCTATGGGAATCTACTCGTCGCTCCGCTGCATCAGATGTAACCATTGCCGCTCTCCCACCTGGCCTTGTGCAGGACCATGCCACTTCACTTCGAGACATCAAGCAATCTGTGTGTCATGTCTGAGAAGCTTTGCCGACAACTACGGTATCTAACAACGCCTCATCACGGCTTTTGTTTAATTGCTGTTAATGCGCAACACATTCGGCCTTTCGCTGCGTACATGCCACTGTGTTGTACGCGTTGTTATCAAAGACGTTTTTATACGGTCGGATTTGTCGTGCTTGTGCGATGTTCCCACGGTATTATTCTAGGATGGGACTTCCTACGTACTCACAATGCAGTTATAGACTGTGTTCGCTCCAAGGTTGAGTTCTCGCCACTGTGTGACTCTATTTTAGTGGACACGCCATGTCTACATGCAAAGTGTTCGTCGTCGCTGACACCACGCTACCCCTTTTGTTATCTGCTTTAGTCCCACTTTACTGCGGCGATATGTCGGTTCGCCTGCTCTTTTTACACCAGCTGAAACCGCTATTTGCCACAAGTGCTACTTGATACCGTTTGCTGTCCTCTCGATTTAGGACTCTTCTTGTGCATATTATATTTCGAACCAGTTTTCCTGTCCGTCCATCCTACTGAAGGAAGAGTACCCTGGCAGCATGGATGACCAAGATTTCTTTCCCACAAGTTTAGTCGCTGAGCAGAGAATTTCTCTCCAGATTAACTTTAGATTAATTTTCCCGTTCCAGCTCCGTTGTCTTTACTACTATGCACTTCTGTGATGCATTGAAAGTCACCTGACGTCTCAGCAGCACTCCTATATCACCGCCTTGCTTGAACGCTTTTATGCCAGCTTCGATTACCAACAACCATCCTTGGGTCGTACTTCAACCGCAGCTCATGACATCGACACCGGCTCTCACGCCCCTTCACGTCAGCGCCATTATCGTGTGTCAGCATCTGAGTGTCAAATCATCGCCACACTTGATGATATGCTTAATAGTGGCGTTATTGAGCCCTATAACAGCCCGCGGGCGTCGCCGGTAGTTCTAATCAAGAAAAAAGGCGGCACAATAGGCTTTTGCGTTGGTCATCGATGGCTGAACAGCGTAACACGCAAAGTTTTATAGCTGTTACCTCGCATCGACGATGGCCTCGACTGCCTCTAAGAAGCCGAGTTCTCATGCTTAGTTCTGAGCTCCGGTTACTGGCAGGTATAAATAGAAGAGACTGACCACCCAAAGACAACTTTTGTTACTCCCGATGGCTTGTATGAATTCACTGTCATGTCATTCAGGCGCTGCAATGCACCTGCTACATTCGAGCACATGATCGATATCACCCTCCATGGCCTGAAATGGCAAGCATATCTGTGCTATCTCGATCACATTGTAATAATTTCGCGTGACTTTCAAATGCATCCTAAACAATGCGAAGCTGTCCTCACTTGCATCAAATCTGTTCGTCTGCAGCTGAATTGGAAGAATCGTTGCTTTGGTGCTCGAATGCTCCTTAGTTTGTGTCACGTCATCTCCAGAAAAGGTGTTCTTTTTGATCCGACAACACTTCGTGCAGTTGCCGAGTTCCCTAAACCGACTACAATGGGAGTTTTATCAGCCTGTGTATGTACTTTCACCGTTTTATTCGCAACCTCGGATCCCCCATAGCACCTTTAACTGAACTTCTGCGCGGCAGCTGCGACCTCGCGGCGTGTTAATCCGCATGCAACAATGCATTCACCACACTTCGACGCCTTCTAACTTCACCTCCTAAACTGCAACATTTGGACCCTCTCACCCCGACTGAACTGCACACGTACGATAGCGGCGTTGGTCTTGGCGCTGTGCTTGCACAATGGAAACCTGGACTTCACAAGTACAGCGTCTCTTACGCCAGCGGTGTGCTCATCAAAGCCGAAACCATCTACTCCGTGACCAAAAAGGAATGCTTCGCCATGATGCGGACAATAGACGAGTTTCAACCCTAACTTTACGGACGCCCATTTAGCGTTGTCACAGATCACCACCCATTATGCTTGCTTTCCTCCTTTAAAGATCCATCCGGCCGACGTGCCGGTAGGACACTACGTCTGCAGGAGTACGACAATCGCGTCGTTTACCGGTCTGGACGTAAACATTCTGATGCTGACGCTCTGTCTCGGTCACCTATTACATCTGACGATTCCTCCCCGTCCACATCGTTCAATGACGTGTTCTCACTCTCGTTCACTGACACGCATCTGGAGCAACAGAAAGCCGCCTGGGTTGCTTCTCTTGTACATATGTTTTGTCGGCCTCCTTAGCACTCCATCCTTCAACTGCGGCGGCAAATCAACGGCATTCCGCATTATTTGCTCTATCATAAGAATTACCTTTCCGAAGGGTGTTGGGGGCTATTGCTTATTCACCGACATCTGTGGTCAGATACATTGCCACGTTCTATTTCTATGTTTTGTTATCGCCCCCAAACACTACACAAATCTCAGCGCAAACCGCGCCTGCATATAACGAGAAGCTTCCGGACTTTAGTAGGTCATTTCGATGAGATCCCGCCCACTTTGCGAACTGTACAAAATATTCTGAAACCTGTGCCACCGCCAGCGATAACGCTAGAACATTCGATGGCAAGAGTATAAATGCCGATACACTTCGCCGCTTGTGAGTTTTTAATCGACGGCCGATGCTCCGTTCACCGCTATCAGTCGAAGACTGGCACTGTAGTGCGACTTTCCGTTTACTGGACACAGTTTAGGCCAAATAAACAATTTATTATTCGACTCGCTGTGTGCTCTATTCGTCCCCGTCACGACCCCGTGACATCTGGTGTAGGTGCTGCTTCTTTGATGTTCCGGACACCCCCTTCAAGCCGCGACCCCAGCCCAAGCGGCAAAGAAGACACGGACGCTAACCCTGAACAGCGAGCAAGCCGCAGGCAGAGAGGACTAGAACCAGAGTGCGAGCCCCTTCCTGAAGCAGCCAGGCAGACCCGGATCCCGACATCAACTACTGCAACCATGACCGCCCCCGTGCAGCCTGCCCCACTCCTGCTCTGGCAACCCAAAGAGCCGCCAACTTTCCGCGGTTCGCCACTGGAAGACCCGGAAAGCGGGATAGAAAGGTTTGACGGCGTCACCGCCTTCAATGACTGGACAGACGATGACAAGCTCCGGCCCGTGTATTTCACCTTAGAAGATGCTGCTCCGACCTGGTTCGAGAATCAATTACAACGTGGGACGTCTTTCGCGCCAGGTTCCTCACGACTTTCGCAAGTGTGGTGCGCAAAGAGAAGGCCGCAGCTCTGCGTGAAACCTGCATGAAGATGCCAAACGAAAACGTGGCGCTGTTCAGGGAAGATATGATCAAACTTTCCCGCCACGCTGACTCCGACATGACCGAGGAGAAGAAGGTCCGTCTGCTCATGCGAAAAGTAAAGCCGGAACTCTTCGCCGGGCTGATCAGAAACCCGCCAAAGATGGTCGCCGAACTCATTTGAGAAGCACCTACGATAGAGAAGATGCTCGAGATGCGCACGCGGCAATATAACCGTAGCTTCTCGTCTACAAGCTACGCCAGCATTCAAGCGCTTGGAACCATTGACTTGCGTGAAACGATCCGAGTGATCATGCAAGAAAAACTGCGAAAATTACTTCCTTCAGCGCAGCCTCACGTGGAGTCCATCACGGACGTCGTACGCCAGGAGATCCAGCAATCGCTTGGCGTTCCTCAGCCTCAAGAGCCTCAGCTGCAAGCCATGAGCTATGCTGCTGCAGCCCGCCGTCACGCCGCTCCTCCCCGTCCACGCCAAAACACCGTCCCGCCACACTTCCGTCGCCAGACGCCACCACCGCCACCACCCCCACCGACGACTTACCGTTTGCCAGCGGGCCAGCGCAGTGCGCCGAGGAAAACGGACGTTTAGCGTGCACCTGACAACCGCCCGCTCTGCTACCACTGCGGCGAGGCCGGGCACACATACCGCCGTTACCAGTACCGACAGATAGGACTGCGTGGCTTCGCCGTCGATGCACCGCGTCCGCAGCCAGGAGAACGGCCACGTGACATCGCCGACTACCTGACAGGAACTCAATGGACACCACAAAGTCCTTCCCGTTCGCCGTCGCCTAGCCGCCGCATGTCACCGCACCCCCGGCAATCTCTGGCCCAACGCGGGGCCGGTCTCCTAGCCCATATCCGGGAAACTAAGGGCAGTAACCGATGGAGGTGCAGTTGCAGTGCGATGAACTACCGAAGATCCTCCGACGACGACGACGCCGCGACGGAGCTTTCTGAACACAACGCCAACCAGGTGAATCCCTGACGGCAAAACCTCACTTACCGAAGGTGGCCTGACGACGCAACATGGAAGCAGCGGAACAAGCCGACGCAGCCGTTACCCGACGCCATGCCTTAACTGTAATGCGAGATGGCTGTAGCGAGAGAGGAAGATGGGACGGCGGCCAACATGGTCGTGTCGTTCTCTCGCCACTTCATTCCACGCCTGAAGCGGAGTCGTGGTGGCTGTCCACATCCGACACACCAAGTGCGCTAGCTTGTTCTAATCCTTGCGCAGCTCGAGCTAGCATCAGCTGCGCGAGAGGCGCGGCGCGGTGATTAAGAAATGATAATGGTGATGGTGGCACTACAGGGCTCCCCCCAAGCGCTTTGCGCGATTTGAAGGCATATGAAAAAAAGAAAGAGAGCGACAAATGCTATATGCATGAACGACAATCCGTAAGGTGTTCATTTGGCAAGTCCAGGTTGTCAACGTTTATAGGCCATCGGTAAGCAGTGTGTCTCCGGTGGGCGACTCTGAGAGAAGCGCAAGGGACGAAGAAGGAAGTGCCGGGTCGCTGTGGTTGCCGACAGGCGGGTCTCAGGATGACCTGGTCGGACAGGCCGAGAGTGGACCGCGTGTCGCGAGGTCATGCTTCTAACGTCGGCAGAGAGTCGGCAGTGCGGGTTTTGACGTTGGGGTAGACGCAACACAGACCTCAAAGTCGAGCGGCGTCTGACGTGCCGGTATAGATAGACGTGCCGACGCACGCAGGAACGTGTCCTAACAATGCCGCCAAGTGTACAATGGGTAGTCGGGTACACGACTAGTGGTGGGACATTGCGTCAGATAGGCCGAGTAGACGCTTGCGCCGTTTTCAGGGCTGTGACTGCAACTCGTGGCTGCGTAGCAGGGCGGCTCAAAAGTGGCCGCAATGTGTGACGCCAAGCACGTTGTCGTCGCCGACGTAGGGTAACGGGTGATAGACACGTATGCGGTATGAGCGTCGTCGCGGTTGTGACACACGAGCTGGCATTGTGGACACACGTCTGGTTGTTGCCGTCCGGAGGCTAAGCCTCCGAGGAATGGTGGTGGTGGAACCCGGTCAGCGTGGGCTCGCCCGGAGTATTGTACGGGACACCTGTGCTCGTGTAATGACCTCCGGTAGTCCGCGTACGAAGGTTGGCGTGCAGGTCTGCATAATTGATGGCTGCCTCTAGCCAACACTCCCTAGATTGCTCCACCGCAGGCGTGGTATGCCTGGTGAGCCCTCTCTGAAGCGGACCGGGCACGTCGTCCTCAAGCGCGTCGGTCATAGTCGCAGTGTCTTGGAAGCTTGGCCTTGGTTGATGGCTTGTGGCTTTAACTTCAGCTGCGAGAAACTGCGAGGACGATGGTGGTCGTTGCTGGTAGGACGTGCAGAGCATTGAGGCTGGTCGACAGTCTCCGTCAGACATCGGGAAGGGTAAAGGTTCCGCAACCGGGAGCTGAATAGCGGGCGTGAAAATGCCCATAGTCGCGGTAGCCACCAGAGCGTTCGGTGATGTTGCTGTCGTAGAACCTGACGTGTCAGCCATGTTGTGAGCGATGGAGGTCGGCCGAGACGAGCCGGTGGTAAGCATGCCTGCAGCGTCGTCAGCCGAGGACGATGAAAACACAAACAGCGTAGCTGATTGGTTGCATTCAGCCCAAATGTCGAGAACCTTGGCGAATGGGCAGTCGGGCGCAGGACGCGCATCGCTAGTGGCCAGACGAGAGGTTAAGTCTCGTTTATGGGACGTTGTTGAAGGCGAAAGCTTCGAGGTCGGGAAGTCAATAACGGGCGAAAGGTCACCTGTGCCAGACTCCGATGCGGGCGGCAAGGTGGTCGTCATGGAGTCTGGTGGGGCCACGGTGTCCCGTGCCGTCGCTTTCGTGGAAAACATGGAGGTAGCAAGCATGCCAGAAGGACCATCGGCCGAGGACTTCGAAAAACGCAGTTCGTGGTGGACAGGTTGTCGGCAGCAGGAACGACTTCAAGAACCTCGTCGGATCTGTGACCGGGTGCGAGACTCACTGCGCTAGTGGCCGGACCCAAGGTGGAGGGAGACGTTGTCGGGGAAGTTAGGTTGCGGTCAGATCAGAGCTTCGGGCCGGAGGGTCCCGCACGCTGCGACGCAGGGAAAAACTGAAAGTCGAGGGTAAACGGCAGTGGGTGATAGGTGAGGCCAAAGCTGGCAAGCACCGCAGAGCAGAGGTCATCGTAAGGCTGCTGGCTGGAGGTTGAAGTGGCAGAGTTATGACGCAACTCTACCGGAAGGGCGTCATGAAGAATGGCGTGCATCAGCGGCTGGTCCGTGACGCCATTCAGCGCAAGATCGGCATTGAGCTGCATGAACCATACCTTGGGGTAGGGCGATTGGAACGGTGGCACTGGCGGGCAGAGTTGCGGAAACATGGCCGCGGGACGCTCGGCGAAGGGCATGTTCTCCGGGTCACCAATGTAGCGAGAGGGGAAGATGGGACGGCGGCCAACGTGGTCGTGTCGCTCTCTCGCCACTTTATGCCACGTCTGAAGCGGAGTCGTGGTGGCTGTCCACGTCCGACACACCAAGTGCGCTAGCTTGTTCTAATCCTCGCGCAGCTCGAGCTAGCATCAGCTGCGCGAGAGGCACGGCGCGGCGATTAAGAAATGATGATGGTGATGGTGGCACTACATGGCCAACTAGCGACCTCGACGTTTTTATCGATGCCCCGGTGTGACCGCTCTAGTCGATACTGGAGAAGACTATTCCATTATCAGTGGGTCGTTCACCATGAAGTTAAAAAAAGTTAGGACAGCTTGGGAAGCCCCTGAATTCCGCACAGCCGGAGGTCATCTCGTAACGCCTGCAGGAATCTGCACAGCGAGAGTCACCATTAACGGCCGTATTTCCCCTACAGGCTTCGTAGACCTACAGCATTGCTCGTGAGATGTTATCGTTGGTATGGACTTCCTATGCCTGCATGGTGCTGTCATCAACCTAAGAACAAATTCAATTACGTTATCCACAGAAGAAGCACTACCGCCGTGCATGCCGTCAGGAAACCATGCCTTGAATGTGCTGGAAGAACAAGTCACCATTCCGCCTCGCTCCAGCGTCATCATTTCAGACGGCTCTCCTAAATCACCTGACTTGGATGGCGTCGTTGAAGGCAGTCAGCATCTGTTGGTCACCCGAAATATTTGCCTCACAAGAGGAATTGCAGAGCTGCGGGGAGGCAAAGCAACGGTTATGCTCACGAATTTCAGCAATAAGTACAAACATTTGAACAAAGAAACAACGGTCGCATACATCGAAGAAATTGTGGACGCCTCCAGTGCTTTCGCCCTCGCCGATTCTGCGTAACCTGCTCAGAGGAACCAAGCCCCTCCCATAGCTTTCGGCGTCCATTCCAGGCTTCTGAAACACAAGCAAGAACAGCTCAAGGCCCTGCTCCTACATTACGAAGATTGCTTTTCATCATCATCGAAAATTCGGCAGACACCAATCACGAAACATCGCATCATAACCGAAGAAAATGCCAGACCACTCCGTCAGAGTCTGTACAGGGTTTCGACGCGAGAACATGAGGCCATGAAAGACAAGTTGATGAAATGCTGCGGGATGACATCATCCAGCCGTCCAAGAGTCCATGGGCGTCCCCGGTAGTGTTAGTGAAGAAAAAGAATGGGACCCTACGTTTCTGCGTCGATTATCGCCGCCTGAACAAAATTACAAGAAAGGACGTGTATCCTCTCCCACGAATAGACGACGCACTTGATCGGCTCCATAACGCCAAGTGCTTTTCGTCAATAGACGTTAATACTGGCTATTGGCAAATCGAAGGCGACGGAAGAGACCGAGAGAAGACGGCGTTTATAACACCAGACGGCCTCATCGAGTTTAAGGTGATGACCTTCGGCCTTTGCTCAGCGCCTGCAACTTTTCAACGCGTTATGGATACAGTACCGGCAGGATTGAAGTGGCAGACTTGCATTGTGTACTTAGACGACGTCGTCATGTTTTCCTCGAGTTTCGATGAGCATCTTCAGCGCCTTGAATCTGTACTTCAAGCCATCAAGACGTCCGGACACGCACTGAAGCCAGAAAAGTGCAGATTTGCGTACAAAGAGGTCTTGTTTCAGGGGGACGTGATTACCAATTCTGGAGTTCGTCCCGACCCACGGAAAACAGCTGCCATCGCCGACTTCCCGCCGCCCACTGACAAGAAGGCAGTGCGCCAATTTTCGGGACTGTGCGCCTAATAAAGGCGGTTCGGAAAGAACTTCGCCCGCATCGCCGATCCACTCACTAACCTTGCCAAGGCCGAATCGAAGTTCAAGTGAGAAACGCCTCAGGAACACGCTTTCCAGGAGTTTAAACACCGCCTTCAGACGCCTCCGCTAGTTGCTAATTTTGACGAATTCGCCGAGACAGAAATACACAGTGACGCAAGCAGCGTAGGTCTTGGCGCCGTTCTTGTGCAGAGGGCTGACAGACTTGAAACGGTTATTAGTTACGCCAGCCGATCGTTATTCAAAGCAGAAGCCAATTATTCGACAACAGAAAAGGAGTGCCTCGCCATCATCAGGGCTACGTCGAAATTTCGCCCCTACCCCTACGGCAGGCCCTTCAAAGTTGTGAGCGACCACCACGCCTTGTGTTAGCTAGCCAACTAGAAGGACCCTTCAGGTCGCCTCGCACGATGGAGCCTGAGACTTCAAGAATATGGCATTACCGTCGTTTACAAGTCCGGCCAGAAACACTCCGACGCCGACTGTCTCTCTCATGCGCCTGTCGACCAACTACCACCCGATGACCCGGATGACGACTATTTTTTGGGAACGATAACTACCAACAACTTCGCTGAACGACAGCGGGCCGACCCGGAACTTAAGGCCCTAAACGAATACCTCGAAGGCCGGACCACTGAAGTCCCGAAGGTATTCAAGTGCGCACTTGCGTCATTCTTCCTGCAGAACGGTCTTCTCTAAAAGCAAAACTTTTCACCGCTTCGAGCCAAGTACCTCCTTGGGGTGCCTTTAGCTCCGCGACCAGAACTCGTGCAGGCGCTGCACGACGATCCGACAGCAGGGCACCTCGGTGTTTCTCGCACGGTTGCGAGGATACAAGAAAGGTTCTATTGGCCACGTCTTACCACCGACGTCACTCGTCATGTGAGGACATGCCGGGACTGTCAACGGCGCAAGACACCACCGACAAGGCCAGCGGGACTTCTGCAGCCAATTGAACCACCTCGGCGACCTTTCCAGCAGATTGGTATGGACCTACTGGGACCGATCCCGACGTCAGCTTTCGGAAACAAATGGATCGTGGTAGCTACCGACTACCTCACCTGCTACGCCGAGACAAAATTCCTGCCAAAAGGCAGTGCATCCGAGGTAGCTAAGTGCTTCGTCGGAAATATCATCCTACGTCATGGCGCCCCGGAAGTCATTATCACCGACAAAGGTACAGCATTTACTGCCGACTTAACTCAAGTGATCTTGGCATACAGCCACACAAACCACCGCCGGACGACAGCATACCACCCACTGACCAATGGCCTCACCGAGCGGCTAAACAAGACGATCGCCGACATGCTGGCAATGTACGTCGATGTCGAACACAAGACGCCGGACGCCATACTTCCACACGTGACCTTCGCATACAACACGGCGGTGCAGGACACGACGCAGATATCTCCATACAAATTGGTCTACGTAAGGAGCCCTGCAACGACGCTCAATGCGATGTTATCCAACGTCACCGACGAAGAAAACCTCAATTTGAGTGAGTACCATCAACACGCCGAAGAAGCCCAACAACTCGCGCGTCTCCTTATCAAGAATCAACAGATGACCGACAGCCGCCGTTACAATCTTCGACGACGCTTCGTGGAATACCAGCCCGGTCAACGTGTTTGGGTGTGGACGCCGACGTGGACTAAGTGAAAAGCTTCCGCGGTGGTTCTTCGGACCATACAGGGTGGTTCGACATCTCGGTCCACTCCGTTACGAGTTTGTTCCCGACGGCATCACGAACTCTCAACGACGCCAATCGCGACCTGAAGTCGTCCATATCGCGCGCCTCAAGCCGTTTCATGCGCGTTAACATACTTAAACAGTGTTTTTTTTGTATTACTCTTGTATCGTAATTTATTCATTGTACTTTCTTGCATTATTGTTCTACCTTTATCTTAGTTAAAGCGTCGGGACGATGCTTTTTTCCAGCGGGGGGCGATGCCACGTTCTAGTTCTCAAATTTTGTTATCGCCCCGAAACGCCACACAATTCTCAGCGCAAACCACGCCTGCAGTTTTCGAGAAGCTTCCGGAATTTAGTAGATCATTTCGATAAGGTCACGTTCATTCTGCGAATCGTACAGATTAATCTAGAACCTACGCCACCGTCAGCGATAACGCTAGAACATTCAATGACAAGAGTAAAATGCCGACGCACTTCACCGCTTGTGAGTTGTTGATCGACGGCCGACGCTCCATTCGCCGCTATCTGTCCAAGACTGCTACTGTAGTTCGACTTTCCGCTTACTGGGCACAGGTTCGCCCAAATAAACAATTTATTATTCGACTCGCTGTGTTCTATTCGTCCCCGTCACGACCCCGTGACAATATGCGGATATTTTTATGCTGAACCACACAGTGGACTTTCCGGAATACTGAAAATAATACGCCTCAGCCACCGCTACTATTGGCGTGCAATGGACCGCTTTGTTCGCCGCTACATCCTCTTGTCTCACTTGTCAATGGGGCAAAGATACTTTTCCTCAGTCTTCTGCTCCTCTGAAGCCTCGAGCTTGTTCTGCCAGACCCTTTGAACGTCTGGGCATTGATTTTTATGAATCGTTCCCCATCCTTCCTGCTGGGAACCGATATCTAATGATCGTAATTGTTCATTTCACACGCTACGCAGAAACTTCACCACAGCAATCTGCGTCGGAGAGTGACGTCTTTTTCCGTCATTTTACACCATCTAGTTCTACGTCATTGCGCACCACATAGGTTACTCAGCGACCGAGGGCACGTATTTCTCTCCGAAGCTGTTGAATCACTTCTAAAGGAATGCCGCATCATTCACCACACCACCACTGCATACCACCTTCAAACTAAACGGCTTGACAGAACAATTGATTCGAACAATGAAAGATATGCTGGCAACGCGCGTAGATTCCGCTCACTCAAAGTGGGACTGCGTTCTCGCCTCCGTGACGTTCGCACGCAATACTGCGACTCAGACCCCCACAGGATTCTCCTCATGCATTCTACTTTATGGACACGAGCCCTCCTGCATGCTCTACACAATTCTTTCGTACCGTCTCGACGCAACTGAGTCGACAACCATTTCCGAAGCAGCGATGTACGCGGAAGAGTGTCGCCATGTTGCTCGATTTCTCACAACTTCTGATCAACAACGTCCGAAACATCTTCGACACATCTCGAAAGCGCCAGCGTCTTATAATCCCGGTTCACTAGTGTGGCTCTGGGTCTCTTTCACCAGCCCTGGCCATTCACCAAAACTTCTCTCGAATACCATGGCCCTTACCAGTTAGTCCACCAATTATTGCCAGTCAAATGTTTTGTAAGCCGCTTGCGGCGTCTGCTGGTCAACGACGCTGCGGACGTAAAACTGTGCATTTAGACCGGCTTAAGCCTTACTACGACCCTATTGTAGTCTCCTGTCGCAAAGTCACCTGAATGACTCTTTCTCAGATGGGAAGATGAATGTAATAAAGATCAGCGCTGTTCCGAAAGGTAGAGGGGCCACTCTAAGGCAGAAAGACAGCAACGTTCGTGGTTGGTGAATTGCGACGCTTGTACATGCTCGGCTGTTGCTCCACGACCTTCTGCGACAAACCATACGGTTCGTTAAAGATGTGCTGCGACGAAACGTCTTATTTTATTACCATTATGTCCATATAATTTCAAAGTTACCTCAGAAGCGGGTTTGCTAGGATGCACTGTGCCAGATCATAAAGCATGTGCTTGCGTGTGTGACGTTTTTGCACGCATGAATACGTTATTTGTTACCGATCAATGTGTATACCTTTCGCATATTGCAAAGACGTGCTTACTTTATTTCAGTATATACATTTTACGCCACAATCGAGGTCACCGCTATTGTAAAACTCAGTGCCACTGGGTACAAGCGTCCAGCGCCATGCCTGATCAAGGGCCAGTATCGCGCTGGTTCTGGGACGCTGGAGTGGCATGTCGTTGGGAGGCCCTGTTATTGCATGTTGTTGGGAGGCGCGAAATGGCTTCACAGGTTTAAAACAGGGTCACCAATCTGTCATAAATAAATAAATAAATAAATAAATAAATAAATAAATAAATAAATAAATAAATAAATAAACGAAACGATATAGCACGCATTGACAAAAAGAGTTAAAAAAAATGAAATGTACTGACAGCATCTGACACATGACTCCAATCCGAGTACTCTACCCACTACGCCCGAACATGTTGATTTGGTTGTGAAATGATTATTTATCCGAAGAACACGCTGTTCCGAGTGACGTTTACAAATCGCAAAGTCAAGATTTATGCAATATTCCTTTCTAAATCACAAGTGTCTCTTGATTCGACAGAAGCAAACAGCTTCCGGGCACTGAATGACGTGCTCATATTGGCAAGAGCTTGAAGTTTTTTGAAAAATCCAGATCTTAACTCTGAAAAATCTCAAATTGACTGGAAGAGCAGCCACGAATTGTCAGCTGTTGCTGCATGTATTTTCTGTCTTTAATAGTCGCTTTTCGCATTTCTACTGGTCAACATGTAGAGATTATTTATAATGACTTGTTCAGTACGTATGAGCACACACGATTGAATATTCAGTATTTTTATCGCGCAAGGGACGAAATAGCTGTATACAGCCGGCTTGCTAGTGTAAAGATTTTTAGTTATATTCGTGCCTGCAACTAAAAAACCAATCAAGAAAATACTAATGCAATCCACTTAAAAAGTATACCAGTGTGTTAGTTGACTAAGGCGAACCAAATTACCAACTAAAAATTGTGCTTTCTTATATACGAGTCAGAGAAGTACCGGATGCTGCACTCAGAAGGAAGCCTTCGGTGACAGCCTGCGTAGCTGAAAGCACAACACATCGATTGTCGTCGCTCCTTGTGCGGGCACCGCACACACGGAGAAATTGTTAATTTAGGCTCAGGGATGTCTAAACTGTACTTTACAGTCACTTTCTCACAATATAAAATTGAGCCTATTTAAAGCAAAAAGCTCCGGCGGCATGTACACCAATGCGGCCGCCACGATAGGCCTCGCTGGGACGGGGCACTGTAGGGTAAGGCCGCTTTGAAAGCAGCTCAGTTGCGATGCTTAAAGTTTCTGCAGTCGAGCTTCGCAACATTTCTAACGGTTACCTTAAGCGTACCTCAAGTATGTATAAGGATATTCATTGCCAAACATGCATTTATGGAGTGGTGATACTGAGCGGCAGTCGCTTTTCTAGCCTACGCTGACAGTGACAGTGTACAGATATATGCAGTTATATCAATACCAACAATAAAAAACACGCCAATAGAAAAACTAATGCAATCCCCAAAAAAACGTATGCCAGGGAGTCAGCTCACGAAGGCGTACCAAATTACCAATTGGAAATTGGGTGTTGTTTCATATCAGTCGGAGAAGTACCGGCTAAGTGCGGCCAGCAGCTTCCGGTGACAGCCTGCGTAACTGAAAGCGCGACGCATTGATCGTCAGCGTTCCTTTTGTGGACATCTACACAAGGCAATATAGTTTATTTACTTTTATGGACGTTTAAACTACACTTTACAGTTTTTCTGACACTTCCAACCTGTCTTTACTAACAGCAAGAAGCACCGGTAACATGCACACCAATACGGCCGGCACGATAGGCCTGATTCTCACTCAGTCGGGCTCTTGTTAAGATCGCTTTCGACGCGGCTAAGTTTGTATGGCTGAAGTTTCTGCATTTGAGGATAGGAACATTTATAACTGTTACCTGAAGAAAGTAGAAAGATATGTATGGCCAGACATCCATTTACAGAGTGGCGCAATCAAACGAAAGCAGTTCCTCTCGCCTTGGGAAACCTTGGTAAGCGATCGAAAAAGCTCATTTACTTTTCGTCAACTTGGCGGTGTAAACGATTTTCCATTTCTGTTAGGAGTGGCGCCTAGTTCCAGGCTTATAAACACTGTAACATGGAATCGTTACAGCAATACACGACTGATGCTAATATTGTATACGAGGGAGCATGTAAAAAACCTGCATTAATTGCTGCGATACGTACTTACGTGCACCGCAAAAACTACATATGCTCGGGATTTGTTAGGTTAGAATTTGCCCCTGGCATGAAATTAAGCTTTTTAAAATCAATGACACCAATACATACCATGGCACACGCTACATATATGTGTACGTGGGGCTGGTAAAAACACAACGTGCTTCAGTGTGCACCAGTGCACTTCAGTGACAGTTCAAGCCCTTCCAGCGCTTCCGAGTGTTCACCAGCGTTACAATGATCAAGCCAGTGCCCCAACCAGTGTGACCCAGCTATTTTCCAGTGCGCCCAACGAAGGGCCAGTAGAAAAGCGTGAACCAGCGTTTCTGATGTGTAGAGACTGGCATCACGGTGGAGATGCTGTTTTTGTAATAGAAACCTTGCCTCCCAAAGCCTTCGTCGCAAAAGTTACGAAAATATTTTTGGAATGCGTTTTAAATTACTTGCCACACTTGCCTCATTATCTTCAAACAATGCACATAAAGTCATAGAAGCACCTGTCATAGTCGCATGGCTCTTAGACTTTTCAATGTTTTCTTTTCATGGCTGGAGAATGTAGTAAAGTCACAAAGCAAAGCTGTGAACTGTGACGGAAGATGGTAATTTTGAACAAGCGCTCGCGCATCTACTTTTCGTGCCAATTGTTGCCTAGCTTTGGTGAAGCTGGCCGAATATCTTTCAGTTGTGTCTTCATATAGTGTTCAATTGAACCCCTAATGGCTTTCTACTTTGCTATATTAAATAATATTTGATGGCAAGTTTCAAGACCAAGTACGGTGGTCACTCTGGCACGAGGTATAGGGACCCTTAAAACGAGGTATTGTGACCCCTCAAAAGGCACATTGCAGTTAAATGCACTTACGTCATGTTCAGCGTTATGAACGAAAAAGTTGAGGGACCGAGACACATAAAATATACAATTGAAGCCACGCAGTACAATCTTACAAGAGTTTTACATATAAACATCATTACCTTTTTCACAAATGCATGTCTCGAGATGCATGTCTCCAGCTTTCATATAAGCCGTGTGTACGTTCAATGACATGATGCCAGAGTCTCTGACATCACGCCCACGTAAGAAAAATTTGCGACAAGTTATGCTTTATTGTCATGTTTTTTTTTACCATCACTCGTCCTGGATGGCTCGGGGCGGTCGCCTCCGATGGTCAGATTTTCTGCTAAAAAGGGCATCTAAGGTCATAATAACATAGTCGGAAGGATATCGTGGCTCATGCAATATGATTAGAAAAGTGTTTGAAAAGCTGACATGGCAAACTAGTCGAAGTGGGAGGTTTTTAGTTTAAGTAAAGGGGTCACTTCATTTAGGGTCAAAACAGAGCTTTCCGACCTTCTAATCAGTGAGACTTGGAACATTTTATAACACTTGCGGAAAAAAGACGTATTTGGAAGTTTACTATTTTATCACTTCCCCGCCACGGTGGTCTAGTGGCTAAGGTACTCGGCTGTTGACCCGCAGGTCGCGGGATCGAATTCCGGCTGTGGCGGCTGCATTTCCGGTGGAGGCAGAAATGATGTAGGCCCGTGTACTCAGATTTGGGTGCCGGTTAAAGAACCCCAGGTGGTCGAAATTTCCGGAACCCTCCACTACGGCGTCTCTCATAATCATATTGTGGTTTTGGGACGTTATACCCCACAAATCAATCAATCAATCAATTAGCCTCTGATTCACCTGTGCTATGGGGTGGCGTAGAATTGCTTTCTAAGTTCGCGACTTTATCCTTAAGCAACACAATTTCGTTGCTGGCTTCAACATGCTTCTCTTTCGCAGCATTTATTTCGGCCATTAAGGTAGCCTGATCATCTTCAAGCTTACGAATGGCATCTGAAGCTTGAGCAAATGTGTGGGCTTCAGTTCTTGTCATGGGGCTCTGGTTAGATTCAACATCAACCTGGCAAGAAGCAACAATAAAGAGCGTGAAGGATGGCACATCGTAAAAGAAAATATCTTTCATATGCTTTAGCGTTCCTATGGATTCAGGAGGGGACGACACCGCAACAAGAACATAATTACTTGTTCTGTAGCAAATGGCACCTTTAAGAAAGTAACCTGTAAGAACAACTACCGTAAGCTTGATATTCTTGGTGTGATGTCGTGCCCGTGTTGGACGGCTCCTGGCTGGCTGAAAAATCCTGAGCTGTCTGTGCCACCACCTGGTGACGCGATTGGAGGTTGCCAGATGGGGTAGATTGTTCCTACCGGAACGGGTGCGCAGTTCGTCGAAGCAGGCAGCAGCTGCAGTGGGGCAGCGGGCAGGTCACGATTCAGTTGAAGATGCACGGAAGAAACCATCCAGGAAATGTCAGCCTGTAAGAACAACCACCTTAAGCTTGGCATTCATGGCGCGATGTTGTGCCCATGGGGGTCGGCTCTTGGCTGGCTTATGGTGAACGGCTCCTGGCTGGCTGCATATAAACATATGGGTCACTGGCTCGACTAGCTCATATGTACAAATTACTGAAGGCATACGAAGAGAGGGGCACGACGCAGAACTTGTGGCACTTCAAACTTCCAAAACAAGAGGGTATGAGAAACTGAAAGAGTCAGGGATAACGCGGAGACAAAGGCGACGACGGCAGTTCCACTTGTTACGCCAGCACACCCGCGCTCTGAAGAACCTGCAGCTCCTGATGAGTGTGGCGCTCAGAAAACTTGCTGTAGATTGGCTGCCTGGAGAGGCCGACGAGGAACTGGAGAAGGCATGACTGGACCTCCATGTGTGAGATAGGATCGGCTATGGCGTCGGGGTGGTCGCCGTCATCGTCACCGTATGGGTCAAACCCTGCATAGTGCAGGGCAGGGGCAAAGCTCTGCATGTTGTTATCCTGTGCATCTCCTTCCTTATCACCTTCTTTCTCCCATTCTTCATCCTCATAGTCATCCTCTTCCTTGTGAGTCGTTGCATGGTCGAGACAGTTGCTCAGCTCGTGAATCATAAGTTTGTAAATCTCGACAAATACTGGAATCTCTCTCCATTGGCCTGAATTAGCAGAAGTCTTGGATGTTGTCTGGATGCCTTCGTTCGCATTGATCACCCACTCCCCCTTGACGTTGATGCTCACCAGACGAGGGTTGTTGGTCTGAATTCCATGCTCTAGAATCTTGCATAACGCCAGTATGCTGACTTTGGTCTCGTAAGTTCCAAATAAAAGTACCTGCCTAGAGCACCACTCTGTGACGATGAACGCTAGTGCCATCACAAAGGCAGACGCCCACTTTTGATATGACCACTGACACTAGTCGGCCCACAAACAAGGCTGCAGACTCTGGTGTCTTGGGGTCCAACTGGTGTTGAGTAAGTATATATATATATATATATATATATATATATATATATATATCCTGCCTAACGAGTGAGGTAAATTCTTTGTCCCCCACTCACCAAAGAGTTGGTACGCCACTGGTCAGAAGCACTTTTCACGTGCACAACAAATATTTCTATATTTATCATACTCGATGCTTGTAAGGAGTTACGAAAAGTAAAGCATGACAAGTTCTGTTTGATAAGCTTGTCGAGTTATTGAACGTGAAGATCTGGCACAGCATGCTATGAGAGCCACGTCATCCTTACTCTTCGAGTGTATCTTCACTGAAATTTTATAGGGTTACTATTTAGTAAGCAGCCTCACGGCTGTACAACACATGCACGAAGAAATTTTCAATTTATTGTAGTGTTCTGCCATACCATACTCTCCTATAAACGTTCTTGCGCTGCGTCATTCATATTGCAATAAAACACCGTAACTATGAACGTGAAGATCTTGTGAAATATACAAGTGAAGCTAATATTCTAATTACAATGCACACAACCTACACGTGGCTGGTTCGCGTTCCGTTACGTTGCAAACGAGTGGATGCTTCGGAAGTGTGCTCAACATAACCTTCGTCCGTGTCAATGTTCTCTTATTTGCTTTTTGAAACTTTTTTTTCAAAGTGTACTACACCACTAAAGCAGCTTTCTGACGTATAGCGTGCTTTTCTTTTTTTACAGATATGCACAGGCAAGCAGCAAAATCTTAAGCTCAAGTTTGGTGTGGCTGCCTACGATGTGGACTTTGACTCATATCCACCGTGTGCGGATTTACACTTTGACATTTTAGGTTCCAATTATGGCCGAATGAGAAAAGTTAAGGAACTCTCAAACTTCGTGCTGAAATCATTCACCAAACCTGAGGATATCAAAGACTGCTACAAGCTTGCGGGTTACAAACCGACTTTTTCCGGAAAGAAAAAATAAATACCTCTTGCTTTAACTGTGTACTAAATGTAGCACGCAATAAAGCACTACTTTAGACTGGGACTCGTGCTATGCAGGGTGCGTTTATTTTTTTTTTTTTTGGTGTGCAGTGTGCAAAACTTTGCTTGCAGGAAGAAAAATGCCCCTGCCAGTCAAATGCACTGTTTTCTTCACTATGCAGGACTGGGCGAGGATCTTCAGAAAAGTATTATGAAATAGAAGTATTGAAATACACGTGCAGAATTCTCAACCGAGAGGTACAGAGGCGCACTTTTTTTTGACGTAACAGGATATTTTGCAGTTGTCTTTTTGAAATGGAAGAAAAAAGTATAACGTAATACTTCAGCAATACAGAAATACGAATTATGTATTTTTAGCTATGCGCATTCTCTATACCCGCATGATGTTATATGAATGCTTTTTAAAGACAGGGTGCTATTGCCACATTTCTTCATCATGTTTTGTGAACACCACGTTACACAAGCGGTCAGTATTTCTCTGCGTAAACTGCACCTGCAGTGTTTGAGAAGCCGCACAACTCTAGCAGATTGTTTTGATAAAACTACTCCCACGTCGCGAACATTATAAAATATTCTGGAACCTACATGGCCGCTAAGGATAATGCTAGAATGTTCTATGGCACAATTATAAATACCAACGTGCTCTACCGCTTGTCAGTTATTTGACGGTGGACGCTTTTTTCACCACTATCAATGCCCATGTCTTGCAATATTCTGAATTTCTTTTTACGTAGCGACAATCGCGGCCCAAACAAATAGTTTATTATTATACCTGTAGTGTGCTCTCTTTGTCCACGTAATGAACTTGGGACATATGGTGGAGGTGCATCCCGAGATGTACCGAATGTCCACGTTCTGTCTAGAGCCAAGCTCCAACGATGAAGAAAACATCCCCGCCAACTTCGACCTGCGAGCAAGCCGCCGACAAGAGGGGCTACCTCCAGATTACGGGGCTCTACCCGCTAACACTTACAAGGCGAAGGCCACCACATCTATTGCGACAACTTCGACAGCTTCTCTACTAACGCCCGTCATGGTTGTGGTGCTGCATCTAACGGAGCCACCGACCTTCAACGGATCATCATTTGAAGAAGCAGATACCTGACTGGAGACGTACGACCGAGTGGCTGCCTTGAACCAAATGTACTCGGACGAAAAGCTGCCTCGCGTCTACTTCTACCTAGAAGAGGCGGCGAGGACTTATTTTGAGAGTCAAGAGTCTGCACTTCAACCCTGGAATCTCTCCCGTGGCGCATTTCTGAAAACTTTCACGAGCGTCGTCACACAAAAAGAGCCGCTGCTTTGCCGGAGTGCAGCTATCAAACAAAAATGTCACCATCTTCCAGGATGAGATAACGAAACTGTTTTGGCACGCCGATCAAGCCATGACTGAAGACAAGCTCTGGTTTCTCATGCGGGGTGCGAAGCAAGAGTTGTTTGGGGAGCTTGTTCACAACCTGCCTAAGGCTGTTTAGGAATTCCTCAATAACTTCATGACAATCGAGAAGGTACCTGAGATGCTTTCAAGGCAGTATGGCCGTCGCTCTTCAACAACAAACTACGCCGAAGCCCGCGCCCTCAGCGCAGACGATCTGCGTGATGCCATTCGAGCGATCGTGCAAGAGGAGCTGCGCAAGTAACTCCTCTTGCATGGTAGCTCGAATGTCCGTCGGTAATCGAGCACATCGTCTCAACCCACGAAACACAAGAAAAGCTAAAGAAACTGGCAGTAAATGTCCAAAAAAGATAGCCGAAAAGTATATAAGAAGTATTGTTAAGATGTTATTTCAACCTAAGCAGCTTGAAAAACTCCTGTAGCTGTGCTAACGACACGTTATTCTACGGCTAGAAAACTTCTAGCAGAATTCTAAAAAACATTTTTCTAGGTTTTTAGCGAACAATATTAAACATTTATTATACTTGTATAATTAGAAGCTTGGTAAAACTTTTGCCAAGATTCTAAAAAGACATTTGCAAGATCTTTTGACACAGTTTTAGACATTTATTTTTCACTCAAGCCAGCTTGTTGAGTGTTTCTCGTGGTTGATTTGTTGCATGCATTTAGCTGTTCACTGCTGAGAGTGACAAGTAGGGACAGCAGCATAATTTTGCATTTAAATATTGCTGGCACTATTTTGTACAGCACAATTGGTGCCATATTTGTTGAAAGAATTAATTATAGATCGTCGTATATCATTCCGATAACCTGTTTTGCTTAGAGACAAGACGTGCTTCTAAACGTAAACTCATTGTTTCTGGTGTTGCCTAGAATGCGTCATGTTGCACACAAAAATGCAAAATTTCAACAAATCTTGTTGCATACTTATTAACTTAATTACACATAACAATGACTGCACACTTTGTTCAAAAATTTGCACAATTTATAGTAAGTATATTTATACAAAGCAATTGAGGGGCTGGCCAGATATTTGGTTCAGGAACCTGCACACATAAAAAAAGACACAAGCTGTTCTCTTCGAGTCGACTTTCATCAGTGCAAGGAAATTTAAGAGGCTAGCTTGGCAAACGCATTGGCACAGTAGCAAATATATGAAGATAGAAAATTTGTTACCGCCCAAAAGCAGCAGTCAAACAATAGATTTTTTTCTTTCCCAGTGCGTTTAAATTTAGGTAAGTTAGAACCATGAGTAGACGAAATGAATGGGTTTTACCACATATCTGTGTTTAAGAACCAAATTGTGGTTTTGGGAGCTTTAATTCCATCTCAGAGTACTCGCACAAAAAACAGAGCGAAGTAAAGAACGCTGCAGTATTCCGAAATGCCTTCTGTCAGTCATCATTAACAATGTTAGACACGGTTAGGTATCACTGTAATATATCACACATGGTTAGGCATCGTCAAATTGAGGTATCATTTAGTATGACAGTAGAAAATCACTTGATCGCACCTACAGCATCAATTCGAGAAGGCAATAAAATAAGGTAACGAAAACACAAGAACAATATATTCGGTCAATCTTTCAGTGAAAATAAAACCATTGATCTGCTACAGCCTTATTGAAATGCAAAAAGCTCCATTTTAAGTGACTAACTGTGGTATACAGTTAGTCACTTAAACGATAGCAGAATGGAACACTTTGCCACACGACGTTACTAACTTAACTAATCAAAATGCTTTTTTAACGGCTATTCAAAATTGTGTATGATTGGAAGTGCTGGTCTTGTTCCCCTGTCCTATTGAACTAACATATTTCACGTGTTATCTTGCTACCATGCCACAACGCACACTGCATGTTTGTTTTTTTCACGCTTCCTGGTCAATGGGCGTAGTGTACTTTGTGTGTGCTTGCATTAGACTAGCATTGCCGGTTTTATTGTATATTCATGTAGCTATTTGAACGAGAATTACTGCTGCTTTGCGAATCGTGGGCCGTGTTACTGATTGCGTGCGCTTGTGTGTCGTGACAATCTGTAAGCTTACTGTATTATTGCTTCCCTGTGTACCACGTACCGTGTTACTGGTAGCGTGTAAACTTTGTGTTTAAACTCTGCACTGTACCACTCCTACCCTGGCTGCCAAATGGTGGCTGGCAGTATTGAATAAATAAAAAAATAAAATACAGAAAAACTGAACATGACATAAAACTTTCGAAAGCAGCACAGACACATTCAGAAACCTTCTTGGTGCTTGTACTAGAATTCAGCCCTAAGAACAGAAAACTGCCTTTGTAGATTAGTTATGCGTCCAGCGGGAGACAAAGTAAGACAATATCACGCTGTCAGCTGCCCAATCAGATAAGAATACCGAAATTCGGTGCGTACAACAAATGGGTACGTTTACATAGAACGGTTTGTGGCACTCGTGTTTCTGCACACGCTCACCAGCCAGTAATAAAAAGGTAAAAATTATAATGTTTGTCTATGGCTTCGACCAATGGTCAAAACATATGTGGCACCTTAGGGTGTAGTAACTGTGTTCTAGAGCTCACTGTCCTGCATGCATATTGACACAAGCCAAACCACAACTAAACTTTCCAGCGGAACATCTGAGCACAGGCATAGCAGAATTCTCGGAACCGCTATAGAAATGTGACTGGCTCAAACTTTTAATACGTGCATGGCCGCCTGCTGCAGTAACTAATAAGTTCTTTATTGAATCTTATTCAAGGGCACAGCTGACAGTGATAAATATTGTGGCACATTGTGTTCTCCTGAACAGTTAACTATCTGCAAAGGGGGATTTTGGACACAGAACTTACTGCACTGACTTTTCTAAACAAAAACAAACGGCTTAACATTGAACATCCTGAACATGTGAGCTACTTGAATACAACAACCAGGCGGCCCATTGAAGTTCCCTTTCAATAGGAAACAGAAGCCATGCGCAGCTGCTGTACATTCAGTAGCCAAATTTACCACGACCCACCATTGATGACAGGCTTGTGCAGAATTCTCTCACACTCAGTTCGTACGAGGTGCATGCATAGGTTGCGATGGAAACACCGAAAAAACTATTCGGTGACATGAGTAACATGTGTCTCTTAGAAAAGCTGAAGTTGTCAGTATATTTAAAATGACTTGGAACAATGTGTTTTTAAACAGGCAGGATGTACGCAAACTAGAGATGTTACAAGCAAAACTTTCTTGATGTTCTTGGCGAACAGTTGCAGCCTTATGAAAGAAAACGCAGTTTCTGCGTTGAAGATATGTCAAAATCATGATTGAATTGCGTTTGTGCATAATGCGTTGAAAGCAAAGTCAATGATACCACAACACATACATGATAGTATGCAGCCATCCATTGCGTATTCATTCCGGGTAACCTACATTATTGAACACGAATTTCATTTCAAATACAACTAATGTAGCTATTTTCAGGCTACTCACACTGGAACGATTATACCTGAAAGCTCAGAAAGTGTTGTCACTAAATGGCTATTGTGTGCTGCCAAATTATGGTCGTCAGTTTCAATTATTCTGGTTAAATAAAAAGGCACTACCCTTCACTCAAGCATCACAGGCTGTCAAGTGAAAAAAAAAGTGGAAATACTAAAACATATGAGGCACCCACTTTGAACCACATACCATACCAATAAAGCATGCAAGCTTCTGCAACAATCTTCGGGAACCAGAATCTTGGAAGCTATTAACCACGATTTAGCAATAAGATTCGATGAAACTGATTTTCTAATTAGTATATTTTGTTCTGTGACAATAGCTTGAAAACTCGCCGTCTCTATTTCTTATTCTCAAACAAATATGGCGCCCAACTTTACATTTTAACAGCAATACGCACATGACTCATGCATGCTTACCATAATTTATAACATTGTCGCGAGTTCTCTGTGATAAATAAATTGATAAATAAAATAAATATTCATTCTGCATATACCACACATTCTGTCAATATCTGTAGTGCATGCCTAGAAACTTTACTTTATCCAATATAATGTTATACTTGTCATTATTCAAAAATATTCATTATTGGTGGTGCTATAAATTTTTCCTAATGTTCGTACGCGTGAAAGTATTCGGTAATGATTCAACAGCAAGGTGGGCGAGGTTCATAAATTATTTATTGAACCAAAACAAAATGAAACATGTAACGGAAACAAGCAGAGTGACATCGATGGTGGTCGAACGCATAGACTAATGACTGAATTAGTGCTCGCGCAGTAAGTTACAACAATTCGGCCACATTTGGCCATGAAATATTTGTTCTAAACTATAGTTCAGGATAAACGACTGGCTTAAATAGCATGAATTTAGGCCCCATGAGGCAACCTATGTTGCTGATATATACCGAAAGCTGGAATTTTACTAAACAAGCTGCTAGAACACATAAGTGCTACCCTTTCGAGCGCTACTTAAGACGACGCAACACGCTGCACACGAACACGCATCATCTCTAGTCACGGTAGCTTTTAAAGGCGCGTGCCGGCGCGGATGCACACAGCGGCATACATTCTTCTACCCGCAAAGAAAAAACATCTCTGATAAGAGTTATAATGTATAAAGATACTGTAGCTGTTTAAAATGGAACGTACAGCAGATGAAACTGTCTTAGACACGTTCACTTCAATAGCGCAAAGTATGAACAGGCATCAACGCCTACATCTAACAAACGCCTCAGAATTAATAAACACAAATAATGGTTACTCGCGAGCACGGTCGCCCTCCAACACCACTGCACACAGGTGGACAGCCACCACAAATATGCTCGAATCTGCCACTGAATTCCCGCTACGCAAGCATGCTTCACACCCCACACAAAAGAAAAAAACTTCACCGTGCTTACCTTCGCACAACTTTGCTTTTACTCTGCTGAAGTACTACAGAAAAGCTGGGTCCCCCCGTAAACAAATGCTCACTCATCGTGCACATGAAAGAAAAAACGTGGTGAAAACAGTGATAAAAAAGTGCCGACAGCAGCAGTGTGGTGTGTATACCTGGTGAGTGCTCCACTGTACGAAGCCACACGTCTTCGCTTGAGTATAGCGAATCTTCGTAATCAGCAGCACTTGCAGAACACAAAACACCCAACAAAGTGCAAGCACACTTTTAAAACACGAAAGAAATTGACTGAATTCCGCTCCTTCGTGAGTTGACTGAGCGGCGGGTAAACCCGTTAAGACAAGTGAACTTGTTCTAGCCGCACAGGCCCACACCGCATTCGCGCATCTCAATTTAATAATGTTGTTTAGAAAGCTCAAACATTACATTTATATGTGAAGAATATGTAAAAGTATAAAGTACATAAATACGATAAGCGAATATTATTTTGATTTATAAAAAAAGAAAGAAACATAGAAAGCACCCTGCATATATTGCATGGACAATCGAGACTTCATCCGCGAATTATACCAAAGTTGTATGAAATAACTCTTAGAAACGTATTGAAAAAGACTTCTTGTAAAAAACGTTTTCTCATCGTCTTCTAAAAAACTTCCTGAGAAGAATGCTTAGTCAACGTCAAGTATTATACTTAGATGTCCGTATACCTTCGGCTCGTTTCGAGAAGTTTGCACGACGTTTCATGCTTCTTGTGAAGCAGTCTTAATCACCGATGTTGTTTGTGAAGAAGTACAGTAAGCATTGGGGATTTCTAAACCAGCGCAGTTTCTTCTACAGGCTATGAACTACGCTACTGCAGTGTGTCGTAGCGCTCCCGCTCCGCGACCACGTGCACGTCCAGATGCCGCACCACCGCGGTTTCACCGCAGGACACTGCCGCCACTATCACGATCGTCATGCCACCAATCTGCAGGTGTGCACAGTGCACCGAGGAAGACATACGTGTGGCTCGCCTCCGATCACCGCTCATTATGCTATCATTGCTGGGAAGCTGGCCACACCTACCGCCGCGGGCAGTACCGACGAACCAGACTGCGTGGCTTTGCCGTCAATGCACCGTGTGCGCAGCCAAGGTATTGGCCAAGTCACATCACCGACTACCTTGCAGAAGCGCAATGGACAACACAAGGTATTTCTCGCCAACCAGCGCCCAGCTGCCCCTTGTCAACGCACCGTCAGCAGTACATTTTCAGAACCCGGGGCTGGTCTCTTAGCCTGTTTCCAGGAAACTAAGGCCAGAGGCCTATGGAGGTGCGGTTACTGTGGGACGAACTACCGAAGACCTTCCGATGATGACACACTGATGCAACTTTCCCAACACGACGCAAACTTACCAAAGACCTGATGATGAAACCTCAAGTAGTGAAAACGAACTGTCGGTGCAACACGGAAGTAACAGAACAAGCCGACATAGCCGTGAACAGACGCCACGACCTAACCGCAACGGGAGATGACGAACTAGTGACCTCGACGTTCTCATCGATGACCATGGCGTGACAGCTCTCATAGACACCGGAGCTGACTATTCTATCATCAGTGGAGCGTTCACCACGAAGTTAAAAAAAGTCAAGCACGCTAGGGAAGGTCTCCAAATCAGGACAGCTGAAGGCCACTTGGTAACGCTGGATAGAAGCTGTGCAGCGTGAGTGCGCATGAAGAGCTGCATCTACCCCGCAAGCTTCGTATTACTACAGCGTTACTCGAGAGATGTGATGCTTGGTATGGGCTGCTTAAGCCTTTATGTTGCAGTCATTGATCCAAGACCCAAGTCATTACCGCAATCAACGAAACACGTCCTACAGCTGCACACGCCTTCCGTAAAGCAGGCCTCGAATTTACTGGAAAATGAAATTACCGTTCCCCTATGAAATATAGCATCAACTAAACAACCAACACTGCTATGAGAATGCAGACAGACGTTTACTGGCGTCCGCATAAGCACAGAACGTCAAATGTGGCTTCTTGTCACCTTCTTCCCATAAGCTCATGAACTCTCTGGCAACTTCGTGCCAAACTCGTCGTATATTTTCTTCCAAACTGAACGCAGGAAACGGAACACATTCCAGCCCACGCAATCGTGTTTAGTCTGGACGATAAGGCTTTTTCAATGTTGCATTCTTTATATAAAAGTCCCCTTTGTGTGTTCCTGTTTTCGTTTTGTCAATGCGGCCTTAATGTGTCAGTCTGCTTTTCCTAGTCATCCTTCTGTTGCCGAAGCTTCTCTCACCACTAAGTATAGAGGCTGATCACTTCCTTTTCAGCTAGTTTACTGAGGACGACGATCAGGCCAACGGGTCTATCAGCAGGAACATTATCTTCTGTTTTAGCTGCAGGAGCCTTTCAACATTTCGACCGTCGTTGTCCACATGTCGTTTAGGTTGTCTGTCCTGGGAAGGCCTTACGGCAGCCTTAGCATCGATTTTCGCAGTATTTGCCAAGCATTTTTTTTTTCGTGGCTGAGCAGCAAAGGGCGCCTTTTATCTGCTCAGTGGCAGAAATGTCTTGCAATCACACGCGATCTTGTGGTCAAGCTGCCTGAGAAAAACTCTGCGCACGCTTGTCTGTGCTCACAATGTGTCTTTCTTCCTGTCTTCTTTTGAAAGCAATTGGCACCACGTACTTGATGCTTCTTTCTTTTAAGCAACACAGGTTGGCATGGTTCTTTGTCCAACAGCTCTATCTTGAGCACTAGGGGAAAGATCGGTTCGAGTTTCTCCCCCAACGCTTGCAACCATTCACGCAACTCGTCCTACTCCTGACTCAGTCTTTTTATTTGACTCGTACTTCTCCTCCAGGTCTCTCTGTGAAGCTTTGCTCGTGGAGTTCGTAACGTTTTTCTTCTCGAAGTTTTCACAATGAGGTCGTTCACCGTTAGTAGTCATACGCTGAAGTTTTCTCATCGTGCTGGCATGAACACCCCCTCACTCCAGCGTCAGTATTTCCGTCGGCTTCCTGAAATTGACCTACCAGCAGCTGTTGAAGAACCACGAGATTCTTGTTGCAAGAGGAATAGCCGAGCTGAGAGGGGGATAGCAACAGTGGTGCTAACGAACTTCAGTGATGAGTATGAGCACGTGAGCAATGGTAGGACGGTTACCTATTTTGAAGTAATTGTGAAAGCCAACCCCGCAATCACCTTGGCCGAGTGTACTTAACATGTTCCAAAGACTCTAGGTCTCCACAAGAGTTTAGACGTCCATCCTAGACTTCCAAAGCATGAGCAAGAACGGCTAAAGAGCCTGCTCTGGCAACACAAGAACGTCTGTTCGTTGCCGACGAAAATTCGGAAGACACCACTAGCAAAACATTGCATCACCGAGGAGAGAACCAGCCCACTCAATCAGAGCCCATACAGAGCAGAAGGCAATAAGGGTGCAAGTGCACGAAATGCTACACGACGACATCATTCAACCATGCGAAATTCCGTGGGTGCCACCTTTGGTGTTAGTAAAAAAGAAGGACAGCACCCTACGCTTTTGTGTCAATTATCCTCGCCTGAAGAAAATCACGAAGGATGTGTAAACCCTCTCACAGCCAGACAAAGCTTTCAATGTAATCCACAGCTCTAGGTATTTTTCGTCAACGGACGAAAAGCCTGGCTATTGGAAAATTGAAGTTGATAAGAGGGACTGAGCGAAGACAGAGTTCATAACACCAAATGGCTTCTTGAAATTCAAGGTGATGCCGTTTGATCTTCACGCGTTCCCTTGCTACTTTCCAACGCGTAGTGGTATTGTACAAGCGGGCCTTACGTGGCAGACTTCCCTTTAGTATATGAACAACGTCGTTGTTTTCTTTTCAAGCTTTGACGAACATCTCCGGCGCCTTCAAGCGGTACTTCAAGCAATCGAGACCTCCAGCCTCACCCTCAAACCTGAGAAGTACCGCTTGACGAACGAGGAACTGGTGTCTTTGGGCCGCATTTTAAGCACGTCCAGAGTACGACCCAACCCCCTGATCACGACCGCCATCGCTGCATTCGCTCCAGTCGTAGACAACAAGGCTGTTCATCCAGTTCTGGACCTGTGCGCCCATTACAGGCAGTTCGTCGAAAATTACGCCCGTATCACTAGGCCACTCATTACCCTTACATGTTCGACGTAAAATTCACGCGGAAAATGCCACAGGAGGAAGAATTTCAAGAATTTATACACCTTCAGACGCCTTCATTACCTGCACATTTCCATCAATTCGCCGAAACTATATTGCATACCGACGCAAGCAATGTAGGACTAGGCACTGTTATTGTGATGGGTCATCAGTTATGCTAGCCGGTCGCTATCAAAAACAGAGGACAATTAGAGTACAAGAGAAAAAGAGTACCCTGCCACCATCTGGGCTTCCACAAAGTTTTGGCTTCACCTTTACGGCAGTCCCTTCAAGGCTGTAAGCGACCACAACGCCTTTTGTTGACTGGCCAACTTGAAAGACCCTTCGGGTCGTCTCGCAAGGTGGACCCTGAGATGGCGAAAAAAATGACACTTCCGTTGTTTAAAGGTGCCGAAGAAAGCACTCCAACGCTGACTGCCTGACTCGTGCCCGCGTCGACACACCACCGCAGAATGACCAGGTTGATTGCTTCTTGGAAACCAAACACTGGCGATTTAGCTGAGTGACAACAAGACAATCCGGAATTCAGGGGCCTTATGAAATACCTCGAGGGCAGTGATGCTATTATCTTTAAGCTATTTATTCAAGCTCTGAAGTCGTTTATTTTGTGAAACGGCGTCATCGAACGTCTCGGCATGTCGAGCCAAGTACCTTCACGTCGTACTTTTCGCATTGTGAACGGAAGTACTACAAGCCCTGCACGACGACCCCACGGCCAGACACTTGGGTGTTTCCCACACGATCGCCAGAGTACAAAAAAATTATTACTGGCTTTACTTTGCTGCAGACATTGCTCAATACATGAATACTTGCCTAGATTTTCAGCGACGGAAGACACCACGGACTAGGCCAGCTGGACTTCTACAGCCTATAGAGCCCTCACGCCCGCCATTCCGGCAAATGTACATGGACATACCAGGGACGATTGTGACCTTGACATTAGGAAAGAAATGAATCATACTCAATACCGTCTACCTCACGAGCTATGCCGAGGCGAGGACCCTGCGAAAAGCTGCAAATCCGAGGAAGCCGAATGCTTTATTGAAATCCTCGTTTTACATCACGGCGCACCAGCGGCTTTCATCACCGACAGAGGTGCAGCGTTCACAGCTGACTTAACGGAAGCGATCTTGGCATAAAGCCAGACAAGCCACCGCCGGATCACCACCTACCGTCGACAGAGCATTGGCCTCGCTAAGCGTCTTAGTAAGACCATCGCCGGTATGCTGGCCATGCACTTCAACGTCAACCACTAGAATTGGGACGCAATCCTTCTGTACGTGATGTTTGCGTACCACACGGCCATCCAAGAACTCACGTACATGACGCCGTACAAGTTGTTGAAAAGATTCCGACAACGAAGCTTGACGCCATGCCGCCAAACGTCGCTGGTGAAGCAAACTTCGACGTCGCCATCTAACTTTCGGTGTGCAAGAAAACCTGGACTACTCGCCCACTTGCGCATGAAGAATTAGCAGGTGACTGATAGCCACCGTTACAATCCTCGGCGAAGCTTCGTATAGTACCAGCGTGGTGACTGTGTCTGGGTATGGACGCCGATGCGCCGACGTGAACTTAGGGAAAAACTTCAGCGATGGCACTTCAGACTGTTCAAAGTAGTTCGACGTCTAGGCCAACTCCACTATGAGGTTGTGCCTGGGGGCATATAAAACTCGGAAATCGTCCAGGTCGCTCGCCTCAAGCCGTATCATGTGCGTTAGCGAACATGAGAACTGCAAATTTTATTGTGACTACTTGCTTGTGCCTAATATATATTTTACTTTCATATTTCCTTGAAGCATTGGGACGATGCCTTTTTCAGTAGGTGACAATGCCAGATTCCTTCCTGAAGTTTTGCTATTGCTCCATTACACTGTGACAAATGCTCAGTGGAAACCACACTTGCAGTGTTTGAGAAGCTTCATGACAGTAGTAGATTGTTTTTTTTTTAAATTATGGTCACTTCGCGAACATTACAGATTATTTTGGAACCTACATGGCTGCTAGAGATAACACTATAATGTTCGATGGCACGTGTATAAAAGCCAACGCCCTTTACCACTTGTCAGTTGATGGGCAGCTGATGCTCTGCTCACCGCTATAAGTGTCAGTGTCTCGCTACGAGGCCACAAATTTGACCCCCCCCAAAAAAACAGCTTAATATTCGTCCAGCAGTCTGCTCCCTTCGTCAGGTCTTAACCTCGTGACAATAATGTGTATGTCAGTGCAAAACCCGTGCTTTATTATCGCTGGGATCAATATCAAGTAGCAGGGAACTGATTGATGCATCTTTTACTTTTTGCACAATATTTATTGTTGTGCGATGGTATTTTCTTCATTTGCACTTCAATAACAGCAGCCTTAAAACAACGTCGATTCGAAACAGACTAGACTCAATCGGTGTAAACTATTACAAGTTTGCGTAAACCTAAGAAATACCATAACGTCACCCTACTTAACATTGAGGGTTCTGCACCTCCCATGAAAGAGATCTACATTCGTCAGTACTGATTCCTAAATCTGGCTTCTCAAATTACACGAGCAGGTTCCTTAAATATTTCTATGTACAACAATATTAGGCTGCCTCGCAGACACATTGATTGGCGGTGGTTCTATTCTTTCCAAGCCGTCGGATTGATTGTTCGTATTGAAACCCTTAATGAGAAATTTTCAATCAACCGAAATAAAATAATGAAATAGTTCATTTCAGTCGTCAGCAGGTTCATAATCACATGCATGTTGATCAGCAAGACGATCTCGAGCAGCAACACTACCACCTGGTCACCACGTGCATGTTATCATCGGAATCGCCTGATGGTAATCAAAAAACAAAAACATTGGCATTCTCAACAAGACCAACATTAAATTACAAACTTTGTTTGCAACTGCTTGCTTGTGCTCATTATATATTTTACTTTCATATTTTGTTAAAGCATTGGGACGATGCCTTTTTCAGTGGGCGACATTGCCAGATTCCGTCCTCAAGTCTTCCTATTGCGCCGTTACACTTTAAGTAATGTGCAGTGAAAACCACAGCTGCATGGAGTGTTCGAGAAGCTTCACGACTGTAGTAGATCGTTTTGTTGAGATTATGACCACTTTGCGAACATTACACATTATTCTAGAACCTACGTGGCTGCTAGAGATAACACTACATTGTTCGATTGCACGTGTATGAATGCCGACGCCTTTTACCGCTTGTCTGTTGATTGACGGTTGATATTCTGCTCACCGTTGTTAGTGTCAGTGTCTTGCTACGTGGCCACAAGTTTGAACCCAAAAGAAGAGCCTATTATTCGACCAACAGTCTGCTCCCTTCATCACGCCACGACCCCATGAAGTTGACTTAGGAAAAACCTTCATCGACTCTTGATGCGCAAGTGGCCGAATAGACAAAGCTCTCCCGCGCGCTTAAAGTTAGACGGTGACGTCGAGGTTTTCTTCACCAGCGACATTTGGCAGCATAACGTCAAGCTTCGTGGTCGGGTTCTTTCCATAGAATAACTTGTACGGTGTTATCTGCATCAGCTCTTATATGGCCGTGTGGTACGCGAACGACACGTAAGGAAAGATTGCATCCCAGGTCTTGCGTTCGAGGTTGAAGCGCATGGCCATCGTCGACATCGTGAACATCGTCGCACAGTTATGCCAGTGAAAGAAATTCTGTCAGCAGGTGGTGAGAGTAGAAAACGCTGGGTAATGGTGGCGATTCAAAACGAGTTGGGTGAGAGGCTTGGTGAAAAGCTGAATAATGGTGGCGTGATGGAAGCTTGGTGGATGATGGCGGCATAATGAAAAGGCAGATGGCAGTACGTAAAATTACTTATTTGTAGTGTTTCACTCTGGAAGGCACCAAGAATTATGTTCATAGTTAAAATAAACCAACGCCGCTCATTACGCTTTCATGCACGTTTCTTCCTGCGGTTTCAACAAACCGTCAACGTTTGTGGAGCGTAGAACGCGGCCACCAATGTTTACATTTTATGCATGTGCATACAACCATTTGACTTGCACGATGTGTTGCTTTGTTGTGATGTTCAGAAGACTGAAGGTATCGCTGTTGACAGCGACAGTATTTGTGTTACATCATTGCGCAGTTGTCGTGAAATATGTGAGCTCCAGTTTTCAATAGCTTCCATCAACAGTAGACCAGAATATTGCGATTATTTGATCTCACCATGGTATAAACGATACTCAGGCAATCTTGGATGCTCAATTACTTGAGCCATGCTTTGAGGCTGAAGGGTGCCTGCAACACTAAAATGCTACACTTTCACCTTCAACATACATCGAGACGAGCCCCAGTTGGTTACAGTTTCACCCGTCTGTTCTAGCGCTGTGATTTTCATCAATCGTAAGGCCTACTGACCGATCCCATTAAAGTGTTATCGGTGCTAGTGGGTTTCCCGATACACAACTTCGCCGAGGAATAATGACGATACCGCACAGCCATGGCATCGTTTACCCTAAATAAACCATTGTTTCGTGTGTACGGTTTTCACGAAAGAAGCGACAAACATCAATGTGACGCGGTTTCATCACTTCCAGCAATTGTATGCCTCTCCTTACCAAAAGCCGCCGGTCGCACTCGCGGGCACTTTTCTGGCTCTTATGCGAGAACATAGAATTGTCAACTCGTACGCGTACAGGATCAATATGTAAACAAAACGTCTCCGATGAAATGCATGCCTTTTAGCCAAGCCAGTACGGAGTAGTTCCTAACGATAGACCTACAGCAGTGCGCTAGCACGACTGCGCTGTAGGTAGCCTGAAAAAGATCACAATACTTCTGATCTCATGCACAAGACTGCATTGCCGAACGTCAGACCAGGAACCATGACCCCTTTCCATATTTGTCTCACATCATACCTATTGTAATTTCACGGTGCCCTGTTTTTAGTCATCGCTGCATTCCTGTAACCTTTAGTCGTCATGTATATTTCGTGTTGCCTTAGGTACTCGGCCTCATTGCTTATCCATACGCCCAGATATTTGTATTTATATATCATCTCTAGCGTTACCTCCTGCAATCTAAGCTCACTACCTTTATTATCATATAAAAATTATGACTGCTCATTTTTTCTTGCTGAACGTTTGAACGATTCCGCGCACCCCCACGCGGCTCTTACTCGGAGGAGTGGCTTTCAGACCCTTCTTTAGGCATTGTTTGGGTAACTGCTACAGGCACACTTGCAGGGTACCCACTACACCCCAGATTATTATAATTTTGTGCAGTATGCAGGCATTCAATTTGCCATGCTTGGTCATTTTCCCGAGAAGTGTGGCGCTGCACACATGCGAAAGCATTTGTGGCATTTCTTTATGCTGTGGCTTGCGCTCATTACGCTATCCGCTTTGAGTGACGCCTGCTTGTTTTGTAGGGGTTTTACGGCCTTCTAACTTTCCTGACAAAAAGCCTGGCTAAGGCCAGTTTGCAAAGGAGTTCCTCGAACCGGGTGACTCTGGAAGAGAATGCTGGGCTGGCACTAACGATACTCGGGTTCCGGTCCCATGGGTGTTTTTTTTATTTGCTGAGCTTTTTCTTTTTTTTTGTGCGATCGTGGTTACAAACCCCGGAGGCGGCGCAATAAAGATCACTCTACCCTTGTCGTGATCGCATAACAGCCTTCGTTGTAAAACTAGTAGAAGCAACCAACCAAGACCAGGAAGAAATGTTTATGAGGTAAAATTTAGCATTCACGCCCACGTCAACAAAAACCTTTGAAGCACAGCCGATATCAGTGCGTTGATTGCTTACAAAACATTCATGCAAGCACAAGTTTTGCTAGCACGTCTTTTAATATTATAGCTGAAAAACTGTCACCCCCCCCCGAAAAAAATCACTTATCGTGGGTGGCCCCTCTATCGAAAAACGTCCACCATAGGAATGGTGGATTCCACCATCCACCATTTTGGTGGATCATGGCGGTGAAATTGGTGGCACATGGTGTATGGTAGCGTAAGGTGGAGCGGATGGTGGATGGCGCGCTCCCGCCTGAAATGCGGGAGCGCAAAGTAGCGTCAGAACCACCGTGTAGAGGTACCGCTAATGAAATATTAAACATAATTGTATAAAAATGAATGTAATAGGCACTCGTGAAAAAAAATACGCCCTCGTGGAATTGAACCTGGCACATCCAAAATGTGACCTGAGTACACTAACCATTGCGCCACGCCGACTTTTGTTTTTTTTAATGAATGAAATTATCACCAGTAAAGTACACAGAACATACTTCATCAGAAGTCAGGCAAACACACACAAGCGTCAAGAACGGGAAGCCGCTCCGGAGCGGGGTCCAAATTCTCGATAACACTGCGCACTTGAGCAGCTGCCTCTCGGAATACAGATCTCGTCGATTGTGGTGGCCCGGCGTGTCTATCGATCTTGCGACTACTCTATAATGAATAAAGTCCGAACAACATAAACAAGTCGTAAGGAGTACTATCAGTCAGACTCTTTTTGAACGAAAAGAACCTGATACCATGAGCTGTGATTGGAAGTTCTTTTCTTAACGTTCATTTTAGAATGTCCCAAATATAAAAAGCATCACGACAATGAATAAAACAATGCTCTATAGTCTCAGGTTGGTCACAGAGTCTACAATTCACCGTCCAGGGTACGTATATTGATTTTTCATTCAGCCACGTTTTCACTGGCAGTGTGGAAGTGTGCAGTTTAAAGAAAAATGTTTTCGCTGAAGGAGATATACACATTCTACGTACACGAAATAATACATCGTGACCAGGCAGAAGCGAATATGGCTTTCGATAAACAGGTTCGGGGAAAAGGTTATTCACAAGTGCAGTGGTTAAATTTGTTCTGTCAATAGTATACAAATACTCTAAGGTAAACCTGGCTTTCAAAAAACTGACAGTATCAACAATTTCTTCTAGGAATCTCCGCAACGGCAAATCCTTAGCAACGCTTTTTGTGACATGAGTAAAAGGAAGGTGGTAACATAGACGGTTACGAAGAACCGCTAATAGAAATGGGTGGCACACATCCTTGAGGTAGAAAAATCGCAACACCAACTGTCGCACGAACAAATGCACAAGGCCGAGGCCACCCTTTTCAAGTGGAAGGAAAAGATTGTCTCTTCTCATGGGTTCCCAGCAAGAGCTCCAAATAAAGCAGGCAAATATCCTGTGAAAGGCTTCAATGTGTACCCGAGAGCAATTCAACATCTGCAGAATATAAATAGGCTTCGATACAAGAAATATATTGCACGCTTTCACTCTGGCGAAAATGGAAAGCTCCCGTCCGTGCCATGTTGCCACCTTTCGGCGGATCGTAGTTATCACAGCGGTCCAGTGTGGGCCCGTGTTACGATAGTTATCGAGAAGCACACTAAGGTATTTCATAGGAGTCGCATTCCAATGAATATTTGCGAAGACCGAAGGAGTTTGGGCCCTCATGCCTAGCCAAAATTCACTACTTTTATCAAAATTTATGCTGGCGCCAGCGACTTCACAGAAACGTAAAGTAGTGTTGACTGCTTCTTGAACGCTGGGTTTATCAGCGCAAAAGAAGGCAATGTCACCTGCATAAGCTAGAACTTTAACTTCCTCAGCATCATATCGGTAGCCTCTTATGCTGGACTTTAGAAGCACACTGAAACATAATGGTTCCAGATAAAGTGAAAAAGCAAAGGAGAGAGCGGACATCCCTGACATACAGATTCATTTAACTATACTTTATTGGAAAGTGTGCGATTTACAATTAGCCTAGTTGTGCACTTCTTACACAGAGTGAGATACCTTTGTATAGTACATCACCCAACTGGAGGTGTCTTAGGAGTCGGAACAAAATAGCATGCTGTACCTTATCAAATGATTTTGCAAGGTCTATTTGAAGGAGGGCTACTTGGTCCATGCTACCATCAATACACTCAAGAACTGAACGTGTAATATGAATGTTTGTCTGTATAGAGCTACCAGGAATTCCACATGTGTGGTGGTCACCTACAAATTTAGTAATCAATGTTTGTAGCCAATTTGCCAACAATTTAGCAAATACTTTGTAGTCAACGTTACATAACGATATAGGCCTGTATTCGGTAACTCCCTTTAATGCGTCAGGATCAGCACTTTTTGGGAATAATGTTGTATGGCTCTCATAGAAAGAAGAAGGAAGTTCACCATGGTCATAAGCCTCTTTAAAAAGTTGCTCGAGGAAAGCTATCAGAAGTTCCTGAAAAGCGATGTAAAATTCGCCACTAAGGCCATCTGGGCCAGGAGTTTTGTTTTTCTGCAACGTTGTTATTGCAAATCTAATTTCCTCTCTGGTTATTGGCCTCTCTACAGTGAGTCTATCATGATCTTGTAACTGAGGCACAAGGGCAATGAAGTGGCTAGCTTCTTCCTCAAAATTCTCCTGAAGCTCAGCCGCGGTGAACAAACATTTGTAATAATCTTCAAATTCGGCTCTTATTTCACATGTCTCTGTGCAAAGGGAACCCCGTGACTCAATTTGCAGGATCTGTTTGGAAAGTGCATATCTCTTTTTATCCCCGAGGGATTTTTTAGTGGGTTCCTCTTCAGTGAAATCGGTAACACGGGAACGATTCTTAGCTCCTCTGTATTATTCTGTATCATGTTTTTGTATCTGTGCTCGAATCAAATTTATCTCGTCCCCGTACAATCCTGGCTGTTGACTTTCAAAACTATGAAGCTTATGAAGTATATCATAAAGATAGCGCTACGCCACAGATGGTGGTACGGGTGCTAAAGAACCAGTCAACTCACAAAGTCACAGTTTACCTTCAGTTCTGTTTGTCGTTTAGTTGGGAGAGACGGGATCTGCACCTGCTACTAAAATTCGCACAATTGATAAACATGAACAAGCGTTGCCTATAACAATTGCCACTCCAATAATGGCAACAGCGCTATGTTTTTGTTTCATTTTACAAACATTAGGAAAAAAAATCAGTTGACCGAAGAGAAGGTAGAGCTTATCGGCGGTTACTGCCAAGTTTATTGTCCGTTTCTCGCTCCTTCCAAAGAGAGATATCAGTTCAGGCTTTATGATGCTTCTATGCTTATTTGATAGATACGCCCACTCAATTGATTTTGGGGTTTTTTGCACAACGCACACCGCAGTCGTACCAGCGCACCGCTCTTGCTCTGTCCTTAGGAACAGCTACTTAATGGCTTGTCCGAAACGAATGCAGTACGCCAGAAACATTATGCTACCATATTGGTTCAGTAAGCATACGAATCGACGTGTCTAACTTCTCGCTCAAGAGCCAGCGAAGCGCCGGCGAGTGCAACCGGCGGCTGTCGGTGAGGAACCGCGGACCTTTGGTGAAAGTGTTGAATCGCATCGGATAGATGTTTGTCACTTCTTATGCGGACACCTTACACAATAAAAAAAAAGCTTCATTTAGGGTAAATGATGCCACAGCTGTGTGTATTTTCATTTTTACTCGTCAAAATTGTGTATTCTAAAACCCAGAAATGCCGATAACACTTCTACGGGCTCGGTCGGTATGACTAACCTTTGGCGGAAAACATGGTGATAGAATGGAAGGGTGAAAACCAAATTCGCTGGGGCTCATCTCGACGCATGTCGAAAGTAAAAGTTTATGCATATTCGCACGCACTTTGTTAACTTGAAGTTACGGCTTAGAGAATAGAGTGTGAAAAAATTACCAGAGTTGCGTTTTTAGCGTGGCGACATCAAGTGACCACTGTGTTCTGCTCTAAAACTGAAAGGGGCAACTGCGAACTGGAGCCCATTTATTTGTCGACAACTGTTCGCCGATGTAAAACATTTATCGTCATGTTCACAGTGACAACTCTAGTCTTCTAAACATCACAAGGAAGAGACACATCGCGGATGTCAAACTGATGTAAGTACGTGCGCGAAATGTAAACATATTCCCGGCCGCATATTCTATGCTCCACAAAAATTAAAGCGTCCGTTGTTGACACCACAGGAATAAAAAAACGTACTAGAAAGTATAATGAGCAGCATTTGTTTAGAAAGTATAATGAGCAGCATAGAAAGTATAATGAGTGTAAACATATATCACTGCGCATTCAAGAATGAAACACTACAAATAAGTGATTTCACATACGGTAATGTGATTTTCATCATGCCACCGTCATCCACCCTGCTCACCAAGCCTTCCACCAAACACGCTTTTCTTCGCCACCATGAGCTAGCATTTTCCACCGTCAACAACACTGGCTCGCCACCACTACCATCATCTGCCACCATTTTTTCTACTCTAGCCGTCATCAGCCGTCATTTTCCACCGTCACCACCATTGGCTCGCCACCTCCACCACCACAATCTGCAACCATTTTTTCAACTCTCGCCGCCATCAGCCATTATGCCCACTACAGTTCCCACCATATCCACTAATACTTCTACCATATCCACTATTCTTTCCTTCCTATCCACCAACGATTCCAGCATCCACCAAGCCAGGATTTTCAATAGGCCACCTTTTAGTACAAGCTTCGTGTTTTATTTTGTCGTCGTTTTAATGGTTCTACGCATTTCACGCTTGTATGGTTAGGTGCGTATGTTTTGTATGGCTCATACGAAAATGATACGCATGCAATGCTGACACATGTGTGGGGGGCGTGAAATTCTTCAATAAACATTCAGCTGTAAGTAAAGCTACTGTCCTGTGTATTTGTTCTTTTTCGTAGTCTTCGTGTGGTTGTCCGCTCGTTGCATTTTCCAGTAACTTTTACTTTAGGCATCATCTCACCCGACAAGTCTACACCCTTCGGAATATGTAGATGGTGTTCGGCAGATGCACGTGACGACCCGTGAACATAATCTCGGAACCCGTAGCCACCGTGTGATGCCACTGCCATCGCCCTCCTCAGTCGCTCACGTGTGCAGTAGTTAACAGCTCCGTAGGTTGACAGTTCCTTGTTCCCGCTGATCAGTGAGCGTAGTGCTTAGTAGTCGATGGGTGTGCCGTACCCCGTGGGCCTTGAGGGTAAGCGCTACACGCTGTTTGGCTTCTCCAGGGAACTCGACTGGAGGCCTCTTCACTTCGTCGATTCCATGTCGGTGCACTGAATATGCAACGCCTGGGGCATACTACCAAGGCTGTCCGTCGTTCTCCCGTGCCGACACGTTCTGTGCAATACCTGCCTCGACCACTGCGTACGCGACGACGTACTACACACCTGTCCGCTCGATGGTGTGCCGTTTCTTGAGGAAGACGTGGAATGAACGAATTTTCCTCTCGAGAACCTTTTCAAGCGAAAGGTCAGAATCTATCTTTATGCCACTTTGCGGAACGATCCGTAAACGTAGAGTTCTAGGGCGGGTCTCAGTTCTTTTTTTCTTGGCAACGAAAGCAATGTTACGAGAGCGTAGCTTCTGCACATGTGCTTATAGCTAGAAGCTAAGTAGTCCGGTTAGGCTCGCATGCGTACACATGTGTATTGTTACAGTGGCGGGACACATGCTATTAGCGCTTGCTGCTTTTGTGGGTGACTTAATCGCAAGATAGGGAGGCGAGTGGACGAAATAGCCAAAACGTTAGGGTTTCTTACATGAAAGCGCGACGCAATTTAGCAGTCGGTGTGCTCATAAAAGGTGCCACAATTTTACTCGGAAAAGTAGTGAAATTGCAACTTTTGGCTCCCAGTTTTATGGAAGAGAACACACTAACAGGGAGAAAACAGCATTGTACACGCCGTGTTGATGCTCCGCCGCGGTGGTCTACTGGCTAAGGTACAGGGCTGCTGACCCGCAGGTCGCAGGATCGAATCCTGGCTGCGGTGGTTGCATTTCCGTAGGAAGCGGTACTGTTGTAAGCGTTGTGCTCAAACCTGGGCGCACGTTAAAGAACGCCAAGGTGTCGAAATTTCCGGAGCCCTCCACTACGGCGTCTCTCATAATCATAGCGTGGTTTTGGGACGTTGAACCCCACAAATCAATACATGTCAGAACGCACTTGCATGGGTCTCGAAGCACGAAAGACTAAACTCATCGAGGTATAGAAGCGCATAATATTGAGTTATATATATATATATAAATATATATATATATATATATATATATATATATATATATATATATATATATGTGGGTCAGGTAGGATTGTGAAAAGAAGCTTGTACACGGTCCGAGAAAGCAAGCGATTTCTTTTTATTCCGTTATCAATTTACGTTTCAGCCCTGGCACGACCTTCGTCACAGCATACGAAGGCCATGCCACGGCCGAAACGTATATCGATAAAGGAATCGCTTACTTTTCGTACGTGTACTAGCTCCTGTTCGTATATATATATATATATATATATATATATATATATATATATATATATATATATATATAAATATATATATATTTCAGATGATATGTATACGGCACGTAGCAGTTATGCGGCATGCGAGTTATCGCGGATAGGTACATTCAGTCAAAACATACTGTCGAAAGGAATGTGAGCATGAACACCGAACTTTTTAATTGTAGCTCCTGCTGCACTACACTTCTCGGAGGTAATCATTGCAGTTAATTATAAATGTGACAAGTTTTTAATCACAGCTTCCTGCATGAAACAAAAGAAGATGTACGCTACACTGAAAGTACCAATTCCAAGCACGCCGAGAAAAGAGCACCAAATTTTTTAGAACATGTAAGCACCATGAATGAATTTCAGATTACCAGTTCTTTCAACGCAGCATAGGGTTAAGCTGTGACAAGTGTGGCCTCGCCGTGATGGTCTAGTGGCTAAGGTACTCGGCTGCTCACCCGCAAGTCGCGGGATCGAATCCCTGCTGCGGCGTCTGCGATTCCGATGAGGCGGTAACGTTGTAGGCCCGTGTGCGCAGATTTGGCTGCACGTTAAAGAACCACAGGTCATCGAAATTTGCGGAGCCCTCCACTACGGTGTCTCTTAATCATATGGTGGTTTGGGGCGCTAAACCCCACATATCATATTATGTGACACGTATGCCACAAGCACAGTAAATCCACGCACATAACTTGTAATAGTCTATCTGTGACTGTGTTACAATGAATATGCACGCCATTTCTAAAATTGTTCTCGAAGTGCCCGACGTAGCAAAAGAAAGGTGATAGGAAACAGCAACAAAGTATGCAAAATTTCTGCAACGTTCACGAGAGGCAATCGTCGGCTGCCATTGTCGCTGTTTGTTTTAACAGTCAATAAATGTTTTCTTTTAGGATCGCTTCGAAAACACCCCCAATTTATTGCTCTATTGCTTTGGGCACTGTGTGGAGAGCAGCATGCAGTCGTCTTGCGGGACTCGCGATGAATCAGACGGGCGCCAAGGCATCAGGTGCCGCGCGCGTCCGCCAGAACAAGGCCGACGCGCGCGACGAATCAGCGTCCACCCTTTCGAAGAATGACCTTACTCTGAACGGGGGCGCGCGCGTCGAGTCACTCCATCCAGCAACTCTTCCCCATGGCTACCCATGGTTAGAGCATACTAGAAGTGTTGGTAGCCATGCTTGCGTCTCGTGACCTGCTCAGCTCCCTCATGTGGTTCCCAAAACACAGCCAAGTTGTAATGAACAGCAACGGCAGCGAAAAGTTCTCTCTGAAGTGCGACAATGCGGGAGGCATAGTGATGACATTTTATAACGTATCATCGCATCTCATCACCGCTTCGCGCGTCCGGCGTGCATCAAACCAAGCAGATATTTCGGCGCAGTAGTGCACCTCCGCGTGGCCACAGCCAACGACAGTGCGAAAAAGGAAACGTCGCGATGAAGTGATACAAAGCAGGTGAGCCAGCTAGTAGAGCTGCCATATTGCCAAATTTTCAGGCTGCGAAGAACAGCTCCGTCGGTGCCAAGCCAATTTTGTGCAAAAACAATGAGCTCTCAAGCGGATAGATTACCGAGTGAGTAACAAATCTCACTTGTGTGGCATAAGCCGATACTTTGGGGCCAACGCTCGGTGATGTACCGAAATGCTCGTGCGCGCGAAAATGCAGGGAAGCAGGTCTCTTCCAAGTTCGACAGGCCTCGCTGTGACAGACGGGTATGTATTCTGTTATCACGTTCTTTCAAGTGCGAAGGCACCTAATAGGCGACCCTGTATCCGCCGTCCACGGTGCGCCTCCAACTCTCCCCTAGCAACGGCGCGAGGAGTGGAGAGGAGCGTCTGTAGCAACGGCACAGCGACGTCACACACAATGTGATTGTGTGCGCTCTGCTCGGTGGCTGCGTGCGCCCGCGCAGACACGACTTGCTCAAGATCGGCAAGTCGTCATAGGTATGAATCCATTGCAGACATCAACCTCGAATGCGATGCCTCCAACAACTAGTACAACGCAATCGAATGCGAGCATTGCACGCGTCGTTGAAATTGTCGCCCCGGTTGGAGACAAGGCAGCGTGGTGAAGGGCCCGTGATGCCGGCGCAAGCGGGCGAAGCGAGCCGCGGGCATAAACATCATTAGAGTGCGAATTCACTCTGACATATACGCGTAAACTCACCAAGATTTCCCGAGGGGGTGTAATGGTTCCTAGAAATCGCAATGTGATCACACGTGAGAGTTTACGTTAACTCACTGGCGAATGCCAACGAATTTTAACTTTAATCCACCTAATAGCATCACCCCGTGCATTTGCACTTAACCATGTTCACTCTCAGGGAAATGCGTTGGAGTTTTTTCTTTCGGGCGTTTTTCTAAATTCGAAGCGTTTCTTAGCGAACTTCGGCCACTTTGAGCGTATCTATCCATCTAGCCGCTTACGTTTGGCTCCTCTCGTGGTCGCCCCCTTAACTCGGCGGGAACCAAAATTAGCGTGGGAGGGTAAGGTGACTTGATGAATTTTACGTGCTGGTCCAGGCAAAATTAATGACACAATCACGTCGTCAAACACTTTCCGCCAGACGGTGGCACATACCCACGGGCGGATACGTGCCGCTGGTATGCGGGTAAAAGCAACAGGTGATTGACCCTTAGTATCTTCCAGGGAATGACAAGAACACACATGGACGATTTGAACGCGTGAGCGTTAAGAAATACCCGACATTGGTAGCGTCAACCCAACAAAAACAGATGAAATTTCTGGGTTCCAGCTGAAATTGAACCAAAGCATTCTGCATGGAAATGAAGCATTCTACCACAGAGCTACGCCAGGTCTCTGAACTACTTTTCGAATAGACGCTAATGTACGTGAAACGCCTACAGTGGTTGCAGTTCTGCCTACCTAAAGTTATAATTATTACATATGTACTTCTTTGATACAGCCGTCACGTAAGCTTAGCGTCAATTGTGTTTAGTTGTCATGCGAATAAGTAAATATATGTAGCATGCAGTGTCTAGGGCCAGCATTCTCGCCAGCATCAGCACTTCATATCAGCTTCTGGTGATGTTAATTCGAATGTTCCAGGTGGCATCTTTGGGCAACTGCAAACAACTCGTTAAATATCTGCAACTCTTTAACATATGTCTGTGCGTACAACACTCATAAGAAAAATAAGAAAAAATCGCAACACGGTCACCTTCCCTCAGCATTCTCCGCATGCCATCGATTCCCAGATATGTGGAATCTGCAGAATTTTTTGTAGTACAAACTGTGCACGCAGCTGAGCTTTTCAGTTCAGATAACGTTTAAAAAGTTGCGTTTAAAACCCGCATGGTGAAAGCTTGAAACGTGGTGAACGGCAAATATGAAAAGCTATATTTACCTGTTTGAAATTTGCAAGTGAGATTAGATCAGACTACATACCGTAGTGATTGGGAATGGTATGTAATAACGAACTTTGAGTGCCTATAGTCAGTCATTCGTTTACGAAAAGAAGCTTTTTTTCATAAACTAATGTATGCTGCTGCTTATAATATGGGCCCATAGAGGTGTTGTGGCCAGGACACGAGCATGCGTCTTTCAAGCAGCTATCTAGCCTCGAGTAATTTGGATGCTGACAAAGAAAATTAAGCTTACACAAGGTGCCTCGCATGAAAGCCACAAATAAAAGATGATATGGTTTACTTTGTGGCACTTTTGCAATCACGTTTGATTTGTTAATTCCATCATAACTGTTGCAGTTTTAACATATATAGAATCCCTTAACATCAATCATCAGTTATGTGCTTGTGATATGAAACTGTCGCAGTTCACAGCTTGTGCAATATTTGTGCTTTTGAAAGGTTGAACGTCGAACCGTAGTTTTACTGGGAACGATAGCCGACAGTGTACGCTTAGCTATTGGATGTTTAGGATTGGAAATGTGTTAGCCAATTTGGTGCACATTTTCCTGAGCTATACGAGTGGCGAATTGAGAAGCATAGAAAGAACAAGTATTAAAAAGCACGGAATGCCAGAAGTTATCTTGCCTTCAGAGTTTTTTTCCTTGCTTTACAGTTTGCGTCACAGATCTGTCATTAAAACTTCTTGGAGAAATTATGCATAATGCGTTTCTGTTACCTTTTCGATTATAGAAATGTCAAGATGGCATGCAATTGGTGAACAAATTCAAGAGATACTTTTGCATAAAAATTTAAAAAATAAAGAATAGCAGAGCCATAATGGGTAGTGTCATTCTAAAATGTTTACCATCTTTTCTTCGTGAAAGATGTCAATGAGCCACGTTCGTAATTCAAAGCTTTGCTTTTGGTTTATAGCAAACGTTGCAGCGTTTAAAGTTGATGACACTGTTTGAAATGTTCAAAGTGGAGCGGAAACACCTCACACCCAAACTTCACCTTCGTTGCGGCTACAGTGTGACAGACACATACTGAAAAAGAAGAAATGGGCACGACATTGTACTGGCTATCGCCTAAAGTTTTAATTAAGGCCTATGTACTTTTAATTAGGCGTCCGTCCTAAATATTGTTGTTCTGTATCACTGCGCACACTTTCATTATCAACATCTTGCTTGAGTGCACGAATATTTATGATGCGCCTCTGCTCTGGCTCAGCCTTCTACAAGTTCCTTACAGGAAGAAGTCTGATACACTTAGATCAAGTGAATAAAGTGGCGAATGAATTACACCAAAACGAAACAAAAGCATTCTGATTGTGTTGTGAACAAATTTTTTCATTGACACATTATGGTGGTGCATGTCATGAAATTTGCATCTTTCTCTACTATTTTCCTTCCTACCAATCAATGAAAGTGACCAGAGTGGCACACTATTTACATTAGCAATGTGTACCTTTGATGTACCACACAATATGAACTATTTTCTGTCACACGTCATCTTGGGCTAATAATCTCATGTTATCTTGTTTTTGTATATTGTGACATGCATCAACAAGGTCATCATTGTTTGCCCTAACCCAACTGTTTTCAGTGGAGTGCGTCTACCATAACTCTGTTGATGCAGTTGTTAAAAAAATGCAATTTGTTGCCCCGGCACTGTGGTCAAGTTAAACGCCAAAAATTACGGCACTCAAACCCATCCGTCAAATATGTATCAAGTTTTTTAATTTTATATTACGAGTGTTATTATCCCTTCGAAGGATAATGGAAGAAAAATGTCCCACTTTTTACTTTGACAAAAACGCCGTCGCTGTTAAAAATAGACAAACATGGATCAAAAGGAATGTGCTGCCATCGATTATCGGTCACTGATGATGTTTTTTGCGGCAGTTTCAATGTGGTTTTATAAAGGGTGTTGTATATTCGGTGTTTTGAAATTTGCCTTGTTTTGATTGCGGAGTTCGCAATTTTCGCTCTCGTAGGACTGGCTTTACGACAGTTCAGGATAACTGTTAAGAATTTCCTTTTTTGCCTTTCTCGGCAGAAGGTTTCCGCATGTTTTGGTACCAATATTTTGCAAATCGGAGTGTTTGGAGGCTAGATGTACTGGTCAGTGCAAGCATACTTAAAAATTATATGGGAGTTTCGTTAAGTCAAACTGACACTAACTCTTCTTATTCAGATATATTTCTCGATTTATTAATTTAAGCGGACTTCCTTTCACATGAAGAGGCACTCGAGCTATTCTTCAGCTTCTCAGGCGAATCCGAAACAAGTGGGGACGAGGCAGAAAGTACTGAAGATGAGTTCGTGCTGAAGCTCGCGCTACCAAACTCGTGTCTCAATAAAGACAAAGATAAATCTGGGCCATCGAAAAAAAAAACAAAAAAAACATCGACAAAAAACTTCAAATTGCCAAAAAAAACCAATCAAGAAGAAAAGGGAACTGATCTCGAAGCAGCTGCTATGGAAGAAAAAGTTGAGGAAGGGTGAATAGAAAAGAAACCAAGCATTTCTTTCGGGAGCCTGAACTTGTGGGACCCCGAGTTCACGGAAAAAGGCGGTAACACGTGCAATAGATTGCTTTGCGTGATATTTTGACGACGAGTTGATTGATATGACATTAGAGCACACTAACCATGCTGGTGCTGAAAAGTACACGACGCCCCGCCACGGGGGTCTAGTGGCTAAGGTACTCGGCTGCTGACCCGCTCGTCGCGGGTTCGAATCCCGGCTGCGGCGGCTGCATTTCCGTTGGAGGCGGAAAAGCTGTAGGGCCTTGTGCTCAGATTTGGGTGCACGTTAAAGAACCCCAGGTTGTCGAAATTTCCGGAGCCTCCACTACGGCGTGTCTCATATTCATATGGTGCTTTCGGGACGCTAAATCCCACATATCAATCAATTATTGTACACGACGAAGTGGGCTGTGCTCAGAGCAGATAAGCTAAGAGCTTATATAGGTCTTCTTCTGCTGATGAGCATGTCATCACGACACCACGATTCGCTTTTGAACTCTGAAGAAATTGTTGTAGCGATGTCATTCAAGCGTTTCCAGTACATCATGTACTCCCTTTGTGTGAACGACCACAATAAAGAAAAGAAGAAAGGAGAAGATCATTATGATAGGCCTGCTAGACTGCATCCCCTTATCAATAAGCTGAACAGGAACTTACAGGAGGAGTAGTTTTTATCATCCCATCTGTCATTTGATGAAAGCATGATCGCTTTTAAAGGAAGGTCAAACAAGAAGCAGTATCTTTCGATAAAGCCCATAACGAGAGGATTTAAAGCTTGGTGTAGGACATACTCAAAGACGGGCTATTTGTTTCGTTTTGAGGTATATGAAGGAAAGTATGCATCATGACCAGCCAACCAAAGCCTTGGAAAGCATTTCGCGCTTTCCCTGTCAGAGAACGTAAAGCCTGGAACACAGCTCTTTTCCGACAATTTCTTTACAAGCACCAAGATGACGGAAACTCTCGCCAAGAGGATATTCCTTGCCACTGGTATTGTTTGCACGAAGAGAAAGGATTTACCTGTGGACTAAACAAAACAATAAGCTCACAAAAAGAGAGTACATCTGTCGCACCAAAGTTCAAGTTACATCTTATCAGTGGCACGACACCAAAGATGTCCACCTGTTGTCAAACTTTCATATTCCAACAGAACCTGTGGTAGTACCACGAAAGCTTATAAATGGCTCTTCGTTGGCTGGAACGTGCCCGAATGCCGTGACGGACTAGAACTTGTAGATGGGAGCTGTTGAAAGGTTCCGCTAAAACCGAAATGCCTACACTTCTGACAGACGTACCAAAAAGTCGTGGTACCGCATCTTTTATTTTCTCTTTGACGCAGCTGCCATCAATGAATTCATACAACACAACGCCAACAACGACATAAGCTACACATGGTTTCGTCTTGTGCTGCGGCGACAACAGATAAAGAACACACTTTCAGGCACTACACTAGGCCTGCGCCATTCCTAAAGAAGAAGCATGGTCGAAAAAATAGTCAGAAGATGGTTGGAGTCTCGGATGATATCAAATTCACAGGAAACGACCACAATTCAGAAACTGGAATCTCACGGAGAAGGTGAAGATGGTGTTCAAAACTGGAAATGAAGTCCGCACAAAGTTCACATGTGCAGCTTGCGAGTTGCCGTTCTGTCCAACTTGTTTTGGTGTCTTTCACTCTAAGTAAGCGCGCAAAAAAAATCGAGAAAATACCTTCGTGGGACAGTAAAACAGGTTTTTCTCACTTTTCAAGGGGCCTGAATACACCAATAGGACATATACGTCCCACTTTTTTCTAAGAACCTAAGCATGTTATCAACGTGAATTTTGTTGCTTATAATTTCTAAAATATTAAAAAGCTCAGAAAAGCAAAAATAATTTCAATTTGCCTTGAAAAGTTTGGACGACCTCACAAAGATTAAGATGGAATTTGAAAGCACTGTAGTAATTTCTGCTTCACTGCTGTAGCAAATAAAATGCCAGCGTCAATCATTTTTCAAGTCAAAATACAGTTCAGAAGCAGGGATGAACTTCGATCATGTTAAATATTTTGTGCGTTTGTAAGTCTTCTCCACATGCGTGAACTGTGACTGCAAACTGCTAGCGTATAAAAGAATAACAATTCACTTCATTCAGTGTGCTTTATTCATTCATGCCAGTCATCTTCTATACGAAAACAGCGACTTAAAAATGAAACCGAGCCAACGAACGAGCATCACACCGCACGAAGCGCTTACCACACTCTTTCCAGATTGAAAATGTTCAACCAGCCAGTAGCAAGTTCACCTCATATGCCAATCATCTGCTACTTTCTTTGCCAATCATTTGGAAATCGCCTGAACTTAACTTGGGGAAGCGACTCATCCATGTTTGGATGGTTACAACCGTTAGCAGGAAAAATAGCAATAAGGAAGGGGGTGCTGTTGGGCCTGCACACAATGAAGTAGCTTGCCAGCACGGAGATCAGTGGTCAAACTTGAGCCGTTGCCCCCATGTCAAAGCAGAAGAGATTCAGGTTTAAACTCCGTTTCGCAACGCCACCAGAGATGGGTGCTACTGCTGCCAGAAATAATCGGAATGATTTATTCCAAATCAAATGAAAAAACAGGTAGATAGTAAGAATGAACAGAAGGAGGTTCTGTAGTCAGACTGAAATGGCAACTCCTGTGATCGTAAAGTGGTTATTGTATAAGTTGCATCATAATTAGGTGTTGTATACTATAGTTGAGATAAGAATGAATAGGATCATAATAAAGCGACATGAGAGTAGAAAAAGAGAAATGCAGTCGAGCTTTGATGAGAGTGCATATACCGTAAGCTATTTTATTTTTCATGTTATAAGCGTACAAATGTATTTTAAGGTGGCCATGTTACAGATCTGGAAGGGCACAACGGTTAGTTGAAGTGAAAATGTGATTGTTATTGGAAATGTTTTGAGTGAGACTGAGCATATGCTGATGTGAAGAAATGATGACAAATGTGGCATTATCATGGTCAATTTGGAGCTTGTTATTTTCACTGTCGCGTATTTACGACCCGAGCCCTATACCACGATAATCCATGTTTATTCTACCGCTCGTGTAGCTTCTCCTTCTTTCTTCTCTGTCTTCCTGCTTGTTGCCGCGTGGCCGCCATTGTCCGAAACATACTCCCAAGGGTCCAAGGCGATCACGAGGCAGTTGACTCTCACCTCCAGAATTTAAAACTTCTGAACGGATCGTTTTATCGTGTACCCCGATGCTGGTAAAAAGGTGCAGATGCTTTCTAAGTCATCAGCTGCCAGCACCTTGCCCAGCTTTCATAGTAGTAGACGTGGGCTTTCGTCATGCCCAAGCACCACATCACTTCCACGCAGCCGCAGTATTTTATGATGAGGTGCGTTGTGCGCGAATTGAAGTAGAAGGAAATAGGACTACTTCCATCGGCTCCTTCAATCCGCTGTAAGACGCTCACGATAAAGCACGTGACAGAGGAGGTCCTCCCTTGTCCACGGGAAGCCACAAGCATTGCTCACTTCTTGCGGAAGGCACGTGATGTGTCCTCCGAGCAAGAAGTGTGACGAAGTCAGCGGTTGCAGTTAATCGGGGCTTCTATAAAAATAACCAATACGTTTGCTGTTTATGACCACTTCCACTTCACATAACACTTTAGTGAGGGCCTCGGCATAGAGACCGTTGCGCCCAATACACCGTGTAAATGGGTTCTTTGTGGATCTCATGAAGCGCTCTTATGACCCTCCCCACCAAGAACACCCATTACCCAAGAACTTTCACTTGATGACTGGCGGAAATTGGAAGACAATGGCTTGCTGCACTACATCGGCGTAGAGATTTCAAGCCTTGGGCCAGGCATTGTTCTGGTACGAATGATAAAGTGCGCGTGGTAATGCCTCTGATACAGTACGAAGCTTCGCGGTGGCATCTTGGTAGATGACTGCGCTATAGGGCATAAGACGTTCATTATCTATCGGCATCTGCATCCTCCTGGTTGACGCACACTTCAACTTCCATGTCGTGCAGCTCTACGAATTCGGGTTCTTTGAAACTGATTAACTGAGCTTGCAGACAGCGTTAACTGAACCTTCAATTTTTGCTGCCGGAAGGTACGCTTGTGTCTTCTGATATCAGCAGTACCTGATAGCGCCCGTCTGACTTTATTCCCTCTTCAGATGACTCAAGTTTGGTGCGAGCCTCGTTCGCACCCTCGATAGGTGACTTGGCTCCGTTGATAATAGACGCCGCGTCAGACAATCACCGCAGTCAGGCAGGGAAGTCGTGCTGCACTGCAGAAATAGAGCACTCGTAGGTAAACTTCCTGGTAGTTCTATTTTTCTTCGAATGGTCTATACAAACTTGGTTTCAACGGCTGTCAGATCACAGAACAATCTGGTTGCTAACTTCCAGTAGATATCGAGCCTAAGAAGCACGCATATTTCCTAAAAGTGCCTAGTGTAGGGATGAAAATTCTCCGCTACGTTATCATTCTTCTCACGAAGCAGTTCCAGGGCCGGATTGCTCATTGGCGGAAACGTGACCATACACACTTTGGTTTCCTCTAAGGCCTCAACGGTAAACGCTTTGTTGCTGAGTTGGCCTCGGGGATTCAAAGCTACCCTTCGAGTGTGCGTCACTTTGGGGGCCTTCGAGTTGCCGAACGCAACAAAAGGCAGTTCTTGGGTTGCGATGAGCGGGCATTTGAGGTACTTCGAGAGATCCACTCGAATAAATGTACGCGGGTGGCATCTGTCGAAAAAGATGTGTACAACAAGCTTTCGTGACCTGTGTTCACTCCACACTTGCCTTGTTTGCAGAAGGGCTGTGTTACTATCGATCAGAGCGCTTGGGGCAGATGTTACTAGAGGCATGTTCATTCCTCAACTGGTGATGCATGGCTCCTCCTCATAAAACATCGTCGCGTTTGTACAGATTGGTGCAGCTGACTGGAACAACTCGCAGTAGATTGTTAAATGTCAATGACGACACTTGCTGCATATAATACTGCGTGCACTTTGGCAAAACGAGCCAAGTGATTCCTCCTTTTGCAGCGGTAATAGCATCAAGGACGGTGCAACGGAGCCCGTGTTTCCTCAGCTGAGAGATGAACGTTGCTGTCCGCGATGGTTTACTGACAATTGCTGCACAAAGGGCGCACCTTCTTTTAACTGCAAGAGATTCGGCAGCAAGTGTGAATGCCATAGGCAAGTGTCTCATCCATGTTGACGGAGGGTCAACATCATCTTCGGGCGGAAACCGCGAGAAGCCAGACGCCGTTTGTCCTAGCCGGCCTTCCTCTCGAAGCTCAGTGTGGATGCGCAGGAAGCTTAGCATTTCTGCCACCTGACGATCCCTTTCTAGGGGGTCGCTATACCAGACGTATCCTGCGTGGCTTCCTTTGACGGTAGGTAGAGAATTCTTCTTCTGTCAGTAGAGAATTGTAAGGTCGTCAGGTGGGCATCTCAATAATGCGCGTGAATGCGCGTTAAAACATCAGATGGTCGGAAATTCCCCAAGCCCTTCACTATGGTGTCCGTCACGTATTGGGATGTAAAGCCCCAGATAATAATAAATTAGTAATATTACTATAGCTCTCTGAGACTGGCAACATTGATAGTGCTGAAAAAGTTGGATGCTTATTTTCAATGTGATACCGCGCAGTAGCGAGTGCGTGCACTAAAAATGTATTTGTTACTATTCTACCCTCTACTGCACTAATTTTGCAGCTGCTTGTTTTCCTCATAGAACGAGCAGTAACCTGAATGAAGACAGCTCAGATACTACAAAGGATGCAGCCTTGGTCTTTGCATCACTGTTGCTACTCAGTGTGCCAGTGTTGCGAGCGAAATTATTTACTGTTCTGATACACTCTACTGCACTATACCCGCTTCTCCTTCTTCCGCTTTAGACGATCACACTGACTTTTCCTTTCAGCCTATTTCTACTAAACTTGCTTTAATTCTTCTAACACAACCGTCCACCTCAACCTTTGTCCAATCAATTCCTTCAACATCTGTCCTACTATCTTCTAACACGCACGTCAATGTCATGATTTTAATACATCTCTGTTTTTACTCACGTTGGTGCAAGTAATTTTAAGGCCTTCATGGCCGTCCATTCTTTGGCTATCAAATAACCCTCGCGCCATAAAGCATCACATATCATTATCATCTCTCTATCACGCAATGCACAACACAAAGAAAAGAAACAAAAGAACACAAACAGCCCGCTTGCTTGAAAAAGTAGAGAAAGAACTTAAAAATGAAAAAGAAACAAGAACAGCAATCTTGACTTTCGCCAACTGAGCACGTGGATAAAGTGACTGAACACCTAAAGGGGCAATGCAGAATTCACCTGCTCGAAGTACGCCTTCACTATGATATTGCAAAGTGCCAACCATGTTGTCTTCCATCCAGCGGCTGCCTACTCGATCAAAAGAACGCTAATCTGATTTGGCCAGGAAGACTGCAGACACCTGCTCCACTTTGTGTAAATACAATCTATAAATTTTTTGCTCATTGCGTAAAAGTTAGTTTTGTCTTTATGAAAAGTTGGGTGCCTAAGCGGCACTCGGCCCTATTACTTTGTGAAAAGAAACCAATACAATATAGGTCATCAGAGGCTGAGTAAATGATCGGCACTACAGTATAGTTCTCTCATGGAGCACAGCATACGTTTTTTAATCAAGGCAGAACCATTACGTAATGGAACTGCTATAGGCAACGTAGCACCCATAATGTGTAGTAAATGCATAGGCAGTAGGACCACCATGTTGAAATGGGTGTTCAAAAAATACCATTGCAAGCTGGCAAAACAATCATATATTCTGCCTCTGATAACAAGCAAGACTTATTCTGCCCATAATGCTGCCGTATCCAGTGTACTTCTGTTACACCAGAAGTGCCCCCTGTTACTATGAACAACAGTGAGGTGCATAATGTGCAATTTTTTGAAGACTTGGTGTTCTATACAATATTTGGTGGCCATGTGTGTACACCCACCACTACAGTGTCATGATATACCAAAATAGAAAGCATTTGTATTTTTGCGCTCTGAATGAATGAGAAAGTGACACGTTCTGTGAAAACCATACAGTGATTAGAATATCGCTAAGTGGGTGCTAATGTTGGGAACAAAAGTACTGTACTTTTTGGCGGGGAATGAGAAGGGTCTGTTTCAAGTTCTAGTACAGATGCGAGAGTCAAGTGGCAGTGCAGCACATAGCACGCATTCAGTCTTCTGACTAGACCAAAATAAAGATTGTTTTAAATTTGCATTTATTTTACCTTTGCTTTCTGATCATTGCAATTGAGAATACTTTTGAGAGCATTGTGTTGTGGTTGCGAAACGCTGCAATCATTATCACACAAGAACTGCTTTACTGAATATGATGTTAAAATAACAGCATCGTCCAATGTACCTTGGTTAATATAACCAATCTTTATCGAAAATCTAAACACTGAAAATAGAAATATAGCTAGCCACGCATCATCATCATCATCATCATCATCATCATCAGCCTGACTACGTCTACGGCAGGACAAAGGCCTCTCCCATAATCCGCCAGTTAACCCGGTGCTGTGCTTGCTGCTGCCAATTTATACCCGCAAACTTCTCAAGCTCATCTGCCCACCTAACCTTCTGTCTCCCCCTAACCCGCTTGCCTTCTCTGAGAATCCAGTTAGTTACCCTTAACGACCAGCGGTTATCCTGTCTACGCGCCATATGCCCGGCCCATGTCCCTTTCTTCTTCTTGATTTCAGCTATGATATCCTTAACCCCCGTTTGTTCCCTAATCCTCTCTGCTCTCTTCTTGTCTCTTACTGCTACACCTACCATTTTTCTTTCCATCGCTCGCTGTGTCGTCCTTTATTTAAGCAGAACCCTCTTTGTAAGTCTCCAGGTTTCTGTTCCATAGCTAAGTACCGGCAAGATACAGCTGTTATATACCTTCCGCTTCAGGGATAGTGGTAATCTACCTGTCATAATTGGAGAGTGCTTGCCACTTATAGTAAATTTCAAAACAGAGAAAGTTGTCCCAGTTTTTGAAGTGGTAATTTATTATAGCTTGGTTATTATCTGCATGGAAACATAAGTCAAATTCACAGGCAGTTAATACCCTTAAAAAGTACACGACAGTACAAACCAGAATTACATATGCTATAGGTCGGCAAACCTTGTGGCGCTCAGTGAGACTCACCCATAAAACTATAGCTTGCGCTTTGGACTCCCTCAGATTCAGAGTTATATTTTTTTCTCAGGCGGACTCACTCTCCCTCACAATCACGAAAATTTTCTTCAGCCGGACTCACTCGGACTCATACTGAAAAAACATTATTCATTCGTACTCACTCAGACTCAATCTCACGGCTCGATCTCAGCGTGAATGAGTATGAGTGAGTCGACTCCAGAGTTCACTAGTCTATATTTAGTTATATAATAAATGCTTTTAATGCTCTTTGCTGCCAAAGTCTCACGTAGTCAGTGCTCTTCTTGATGCCATTCGATATAGCAACTTCTAAACGAGTTGTGTGTGAGTTGTGTGTTAAACCATTAAGGTCATTATTTTCAGAACGGAAGAAAACAGAAGATATATGTATTGAAAACATTCCCGGAAGATGAGGCGAGTGCGAGTTCAGCCACTTGATTCAATCATACCCCCTGATAAATAAAAATCTAAGGGGTGTGCGGAAGACACTGTTTTCAAAACCATGTGATTAGATTTTAATCTACGTAAGGCTGATGATAATGCTGAAGAGGAGTATAGAGGTCAGACAAAGAAAATGGAACACACTTAGACTCGCTCAAGTAATATATGTGGTTCTTCAGACTCACTTGGACTCACACTAATGAAACCTATCTTGGGCCGAACTCACTCGCACTCACACCTACGGAAGTTTTCTTCAACCATACTGGCACTCAACCTCGCTAAAATATTTGCGACCCTGACTCATTCATACTCACTGCTCAATATTAGTCTGAATGAGTCCAAGCCAGTCGATTCACTCGAGCTCACCGGCCAATGCATGTAGCAGAGCCTTTTAACTCTGTAGTGGGTCATACTTTCCAGTGCTTCCTGATGATTGCCCTATTCTGCTAGTGTGAGCAGAGGCCACTAATAGAGTGAGTTTGCCTGGACTTGCCAATGCGTTGCCTGATCTGAGTGCCGTCCAATCAACACCTACACAAATTGGTGCAAAGTGCAGTGGCCTCGAGACAACTTCAATGTCCATGAAACTGCTGTCTTCATTAGAAACGCAAAACTTGGCCGCTAACTCAGAAAATAATGACACCCAAACCATTTATCCGACGGCAGTGTGTGAAGCATGTGTCATAATTCATGACACTGAATGCCGTAAACTCATCAGTATTTCTATATGCTCTTAAGGCATCATACGAGGATAAGATTTTCGCTCCTATCACAACACGGTCATTTATTGTACGCTAGCCGAAATAAAACTTTTGCCATTCCCAGATATGATTCCAGCAGAGAGACTATCGGTTTCGAACAAGATACTCGTCCAACACGACATTACTGCTCTCCCTCTACACCCTAACCGAATTTGAAAAATGATTTGCGCTGTCTTGATTTTGCTTTTCGTGATTGTGCAGGTTTCTCAAGGAAGCTGCCCTACTTTGTCAGCAACTAAGCCACATACGTGGTCACCCCTTTAAGACACAGAAGTTATGAAAGCACCCGATGACATGCGCTGTCCCAGTTTCAGTGCGATCAGTGCAGTTTATCAGTCAGATTTGTCACTTACTGATGTGTTTGTTTCCTCTATAGCTGGCAACCTTTCAACGGCCAGTGTTCTCAGCTTCTGGTCCTGTTAGAAAAGCTTCATTCATCTTCAAATAACTGTGTTTCTGGTTTGACGCTTCATTTGGACTTATTTGCACTACTCATGAAGCTTCTTAGAAGTTATCAGCTCTTCCCTTTACAAAAGTCAAAGTGCGACGGCACATTCCGAAGCTCCGTTATTGACGCTTCCAACCAAACTACGCCACTACGAACCTATTACTAATTTATTACCCTCGTTATTGTATTGCAAAGCATCAATTGCCCACAATCAACAAAATCTTTTCACACATGCCAGATACTACCGAGGGTACGCCGATTTTCGCCAAAGCCAGGTATGGTGTCTAATTTCGTGGTGTTTCTCAGACGTTCACTGCAAATGACGAGAGCGGTAGATGCGCATTGACGGCGGCACCACTTCTGCGTCCACGTTCCTCCCTAGCGCGTTCGTATGGCTCACGGTGCTGATCACTGTAACTGGCTTCTCTTCCAAAACTATTGCCTGAATATGAAGGCTCTTATCTTGACAAGCGAACATCCCCTTTAACTACCTGGCTGAATGCATCGAGCAATTTTTTGATCTGAGCCGTCGAGGGCAAGGCATTGTTCTCGTTGAAGTGTCTGAAGAGCCGGCGTGACACACTCGTAGAGACAAGCTGCTAGATTGTCGAGTGGCTCTTTTTTCCTACTTGGGGCAATTAGCACAGTTTTGAAACACTGTAGAGAGTCATTTTCTCGGCACATCGCCCATGCGTTGCCGCCGTGCCAGTGGGCACGGCGGCAACGCATGGGCGATGGGCTCAAACAACTTCTGTTTCAACAGGTGTATCTCATCTGCGCTTCCTTCCATGGCAACGTATGGAGCATGCGGCTGGGCGACCCGGCTGCTGCGGTTGATTCTGCCAAATTGGAACTTCACCAGTTTATTATCGACAACCTTGACATCAGGAACCAAGGTGGAACAGCGCCGTGGCAAGACCGTATAAAGGAAGCAACCTCGCCGGCAACACCCAGTGGGCACGGCGGCAACGCATGGGCGATGTGCTCAAACAACTTTCTTCTGTTACAACAGGTGATTCTCATCTGCGCTTCCTTCCATGAGAACGCATGGAGCATGCGCCTGGGCGACCCGGCTGCTGCGGTTGATTCTGCCAAATTGGAACTTCACCCGTTTATCATCGACAACCTTGACATCAGGAACCAAGGTGGAACAGCGCCATGGCAAGACCGTATAAAGCAAGCACCCTCGCCGGCAACACCCAGTGGGCACGGCGGCAACGCATGGGCGATGTGCTCAAACAACTTTCTTCTGTTTCAACAGGTTAGTTCATACCCGTCTTATAAGAGCGACAATCGCTTTCTCGTAGTGCTGCCGTGCCCACGGGTGGTGTATTCTGCTTTTTCATCACTGTGTTTGCTGTTGTCGGGTGACGTTGAGACGAACCCAGGACCCGATATAAAAGTACTTGTACTAGGGTTGTGTGATGGCCAAAAGGCAATTCAGGCCAACCTAAGCGGCCTTAGCGACAGGCTTAAGGCCCTGGAAGGCCTTGTACAGCTTTGTAGGTTCCAAGCGGCAAGTCTTGCTGAACTAAAAGACACAACTGAGAGGTTGAAATCAGCTCTCGAAATGCAACAGGAAAAACTTGTTGCTTTAGAGGACAGAATGCGGCGAAACATCGTCATCGTGCTTTGTATACCGGAGACTGAAAATGAAACTTCAGAAGAACTTGAAAAAAGGTAGTTGTCGAAGTATTGAAGAAAAAGCTCGGTGTTAATGTGAAAACGATAGAGTGGATGCACAGAGTCAGAAAGCCACATCACAACAAATCCGCAGAAGAGCCCTTAAGGCCTCGGCCATAATACTGAAACTTTATGATTATAAGGAAAAAGAAAAGGTTTTCAATAGCTGCGGAAAACTAAAAGGGAGTGGTATTTCGGTTAGCGACGACTATTCAAAAGAGACACTGAATAAGCACAACCTGCTCTGGAAGTCTGCGTTGAAAGAAAAAAAAGAAGGCTCGCGCGTGTGCTTGAACCGAGACATGTGTACTGTAGATAAAAACGTCTACGTATGGGATTATTCTAAAAATAGCCGTGTCAGGATCCGTCAGTTGCCGAAAACCAAAGGTGCGCCGCCATAGGATACACCTAAAGATAGTGGCCAGTGAAATACCGTCATCCAGGATACAGATTTTTGACTCATACACCTTAATGCTCGAAGTCTCGTAAATAATGTCGGTGATTTAGAACATGTGCTCGCTAGTTATGACCCCCACGTGGTTATTGTTACCGAAACGTGGCTGCGACCAGAAATACAAGATTACGAGTTATTTCCTCCAGGTTTTAAGATAATACCTAATGATAGAGAAAATAGAGGAGGAGGAGTTGCAATAATAATAAAGGAAATTATTGAATTCGTAACCGTGAATGGTATCCCTAATCACGAGAGCGCTTGGTGCCAAATAAAATTAGGAACCAATTTAGTCGTAATAGGAGCAATCTATAGATCCCCTAACACATCAATTGAATACTTGGAGGCGATTCAGCACTCTGTAGAACAACAGAAGACTGGAAACCAGCGTTTAATAATTGCCGGTGATTTTAACTTGCCTGGGGTTGATTGGAAATCACTTACCATAGAGTCAAAGGAACGAGCTGACTGAAGTGCTGCTTGACATTGCTTTCGCTAACGATTTCACGCAGTTGGTACAGGAAGGCACTCGCAAAACGGGAACAGCGCAGGCTATATTGGATCTAGTATATCTTGATCGACGGTTCAAAGATTATCAGGTAGCAGTAGAAAATGGCATATCGGACCATCAACTGGTATTTGTACAAATAAAACCGATGTTCCTGCATCAAATGTTAAAGAATGTATTGCGCATGTCCACAATTTTGATAAAGCTGATGACACGAGCATCATTGACTACTTATTGTTTCATCTAGACAGTCTGAGCCCTGATGATGACGTCAATTCTTTGTGGACAAGATTCAAAATCATTATCTTTCACTGTGTAAATTCATTCGTACCATTAAAAAAAAAGAGAAAGAATAGGCGTAATCCCTGGATAACGCGAGAGATAGTTCGTCTGAAGCGAAAAATAGGACGGCAAAGGAAAGTAAAAAAATCATGAAAAGATATCAAACTTATCTTCACAGTTGCGTACAACGCTGAGGCAAGAAAAACAGAAATATTACGAGGAAACACTTACAAACTTCATGGAGTCTTCCCCGCAAACGTTTTGGCGTCATTTGTCACAAACCCCTCAAAGCCAATACAGCATTGTTGTTGACGACGAAATCATTACCGACTGTTCGAAAATTGCGTCTTACCATAATAAGTTCTTCCAGTCTGTCTTTTCAAACGATTCCGAATGTAGTGCTTCAACTACAGCAAGATCATTCTCCCATATGTCTGACATGCCAGAAGTACGCATTAGCTATGAAGGAATACTATCACTCCTGCTAAACAATAAAGAACATAAATCTGTTGGTCCGGATGGGGCTCCAAATGCTTTCTTGCGTAGATACGCTGAATGGGTTGCCCGGTACTTGGAAATAATCTTTAATGCCTCCTTGCAAAAAAACGGGTCCCAGCCGACTGGCTTGTAGCAAAAGTGGTCCCGGTACACAAAACCGGAGACAAGCAGAATATCGAAAATTACAGGCCAATCTTCTTAACCTGCGTCTGCTGCAAACTCCTCGAACATGTTATCTCCAAAGCTATATATCAGTACCTGGAAAATACAAAACTACTACATCCTAACCAATATGGCTTCAAACAAAAGCTATCAACCGTAACGCAGCTTCTTGAGACCATCCAAGACTTTTCAAAAGCAATAGATAACGAAAGACAGGTTGATGCAATATGCCTTGATTTCGCAAAAGCCTTCGATAGGGTTCCTCATAACGAAATAATTAAGAAATTGAAGCAGATTGGCATAAATAACAATGTAGTGGAATGGGTCAGGTCGTATCGGACATGTAGGACGCAGTATGTGGACATAAACGGCTACAAGTCTGATCGTTTACACGTAACATCTGGAGTCCCTCAAGGGTCCGTACTCGGACCGGTGGTATTTCTCGTTTATATTAACGATATTTGTTCCGAGATTAATCAAAATATAATTGTTAGACTGTTCGCCGATGATTGTTTACTTTATCGAGAAATATGTAACCATAGTGATCAAAAAATACTCAGCGATGCCTTGGCATCTATCAACAAATGGTGCGAAACATGGAAAATGCAAATAAATAAAGAAAAAACGGTTGTTTTGCGAGTTACAAACAAAGTAAAGCACGTCGAAAATTTCGAGTATCAACTAAGTTCTGCTGCGTTAGCTACCGTTAACAGATGTATATACTTAGGAGTAACAATATCTGAAGACCTGAACTGGACCCAACACATCAGTAATATTTGCTCTACTGCTGAAAAGAAGTTATGGTTCTTACGTCGCAAATTAAAACTGGCTCCAGCTGCCGTAAAGTCAACAGCGTACTTAACAATAGTAAGGCCTACACTGGAATACGCAAGCATCATATGGGACCCTTATCAAAAAGGAATAATTAAAAACATCGAGCGGGTACAAAGAAGGGCGGCTAGATTTATTCTTTCACAATATTCTCGTAAAGATTCTGTAACACAGATGCTGCAAGAAATAAATTCACAGCCCCTCGTGGACCGCCGTCGCATAGCCAGACTTAAATTCTTGTTCCTGCTTTCCCGAAATACATTTAACTTTGATGCAGAGCAGTACCTAATTCCCCGTCAAGTGCGGAGCCTACGAAGTGACCACCTCAGAAAATATCTAGTTTCTCAATATCGTGTGAACACATATGCATTCTCTTATTTCTCTAGAACAATAAAAGACTGGATTGTATTACCCGATGCTATACGTGATTCTCAAACTGCAGAACATTTTGAAAACAATGTTACGAAATATTTTCTAAGTGAATCTTCGTAGACGGTGATTGCTGTTTTTGGTGTGTGTGCCTGTGATCTTTTGACTATGAATCTATTTGCTGTAACTTGTCTAATGCACGTTGTAGGATGTAATATTGGGAAGTGTATTTTGTGATCTATGTGCTGTAGCATGTAAGTCGTAGAACGTAGTATAGTGATGTATTCCTTTTGTATCGGCTATGCTTTTCATTTTTACGCATGACATGACAGTTGTTATGTCAGTTTTCTACCCCACCCTTGTAACGGCCCAATCGGCCAACAGTACCTGTAAATAAAATAAATAAATAAAAAATAAAATAAAAAACAACGCTTGCGCTGGGAATACGTGTCTCTACGTGACTGTCACTACTGCAATTCTCAGAGTGCCATTCATTATGCCCCTTCACACACAAGTCCAGTAAAAGTGATGCTAAAGTAACATTTTACAGGCACATTTCTTTGTTAGGCCAGGACTGCGGCAATTTGCCGCCGTTAACAGACGTGAATGAAATTCGCAAGCTACTTAAGCATTTGTATTATCATGCTAATCTTACAAAGATCACTTACTTAAAGGCCGTCAGTCTGGATTAGAGCGATATGACACTGTACAAAGCGCACAGAATACTAGTAAACAGGGCACCCCAAAGTCAGCCCCACATTAACGTAGTCATCTGCATCTATTCAGTGTCATTTCGGGGCCTGTGCCTGAGGTATCTTTCCATACCCGTGACATTATCCCGACCTGTAAAGCACCATCTCGGTGCCTGGTATGTAAAAAAGGGCACATCACCGCTGTAGGTCTTCGGAAGAGAAACAGGCATGATGTCAGTTCTAATTGTGGCAGTCAGTAAAGTTGCATGCTGGGATATCTCATAGGTGACAGATGTCACCTGGCGCTCTACTCTGTAGGGCCTGAATTATTGTGAGAACTTTCCGCTGATCCCAACATGACGAGATGCGAAACACAGTACAATGAGAGAGCATGGAGCAAATTCAGAGCCCTCTGTCCACAAATTCAGTCTTGTGTCTATTAGTATACAGGAACTTTTGTTAGCTTGGGAAAGGGAAAGCAAAGCGCGGGCTACCTTACGTGCAATGCCAGCTCGAGTAATGACATCTTGAGTGTATGAAGTGGTTGGTGTAGGTTAGGCAGAAGCAGAGTATCAAAAAATAAGAAAGCCTAATGGCCGAACACAAAAGAAAAGGGGGGCGAGCTCGGTGATAGGCATCAAGAATATCTGACGGACGATGGAGGTGGCTTTAAAAACTGGGCAAGATAGCGATGACAACATCCAGATAGCAGGGAAAGTTGACCAAGTAAAACAGTCACGGACTTACGGTTGGCAAACTCTGAAGACAAAAACTCGATGAAACCAAGTGTTAGCATTTCTCATAGTATACGCGCATGTCAATGTGTTCGTCGGCCTTCCGTCAGGGTCTTCTCGCAGCTTCTGTAGCCTTTACTGTTTCCCAGTATTCTCTCGTTGTCGGCACGAAGTGTCGTTGAAACTAGATTATTGCTTCACGCCTGTTTCTTGGACCGACTGTAGAAACTTTCATTCTTAGTCGACCTATGGGGAGCAGTGAGATTTTAAATTTGTGTGGCTTATACCTATTTATGAGGATAGTTTTCAGCCGAGTCGCTCAGGGGCAACTCAAAGGCTGCCCTACAATCTGTGCTATCAGCACTGCGTCGCGGGCCATATGAACAGCTTCTGTTTGAAATTCGATGCCTTCTCCACACTGCACACGAGAAAGGGCATCATGGGACGTTTCAGTGGCTGCCAAGTCACTGCAGCGTCAAAGGGAACGAACAGGTCGATACTGCTGCGCGGGCAGCTCTTGAAGGAACACGAGAAGAAGCCATACCATTTTCGCGGACCGATGCAGCCAGTAATTTTCGACGACTTGCGCGTGAAGTCACGTTTTCACTATGGTTCACACTAAGCAACGAGACGAATCGTCAACACCACCTGCCCTTTTTGATGGCTTTCCACATGACCACTGGGCTCGACCAAAGAGAAGCCACCCTTCTTCATCGCTTATGGCTAGGAGTGGCATTCACAAATTCTTATTCGTTTGCCACATAAATGGCGGACTACACTCTCTGCGATGCCTGTCATTGCGAAGAGACGCTACACCACATTCTGCGCGACTGTCGGTTGTATATTACCCAGAGAAAGTCACTGGCATCCGTTCTCGTGCGCATCGACAACAGCCAAATATCTCTGGACACTATTCTGTCACGTGCCCGAGAGAAGCCATTGCAACAGAAGACGACAAAAGCTTTGCTGAAATTCTTACGCGACACGGACTTGAACAAGCGGCTGTAGCAGCAATGTCACACACCGCTAAAGACAAGACTGGACTATGACCGAGAGTGCGCACGTATGCTGCCAAATGTGCTGGGTTTATCTCTTTCCTCTCTGCTCTCTACCTTTTATCTCCCCACCTCCTCCCATGCGCAGGGTAGCAAACCGGCTGCCGATAGGCTGGTTACCGTCCGTACCGTTCTTTTCCTTCTATTTTCCTTCCTTATTTAAAATTAACCACTGACTCTCACACCATTTGCTGGACAGCTTTACTACTAAAAAATTTCCTCTTCACTGTACAGAGAAGCCGCCTGGGGGCCGAGGTGTGTAGTCGCACTACACACTAGCTCCTGCTCTTATTGCTAGTTTTTGTGCAACCTTGCCTGGACACTGCTCGCGTTTGGTGACCTGGGATTCCTCACGTTGCAAGACGTCGTTTGACACTTGACTCATCGCAGTGAGTGTATTTTTTTACTAGATATTGAACTCTAAACATATTGTGCCTGTTCGCTGGGACGCAACATCACCAAGGAATTCAAAGGACGCGCTGCGTGCGAATTCCGCTGTGGCACGAGGACGGGCCTGCAAAACGAGCTGGACGCCAGCGTCTCGTAGGTGCACGAGCACGCTGCTCGCGCAACGCAGAGACGCAGCGTCAGAATAAAGAGCTAACGCTCTCATGGAAATGAAGACGTCTAACCCACGTCAAGAAAACTCGAGTGCGATGCAAGTAGACAACACGAAGGGTAACTCAAGAACGGCATCACAATGGTCGTTTGATGAAAATAGAGGCAGAACGACAGGCAAAGCCTACATTGAGTGGCTTTCAAGCTTGCCGTAAGGGTAGATCAGCCAAAGAAGAAAAGTCAGCCAAAGAACGAGCTACGCAACCTATGAAGCCAGACGCCGAATCTCAACCGCAACTTCAACGCAGCACTAGGATGCGGCCATTCCCTACTGATGACTTCAAAATAGTATTCCGCCCGCAACCAGGACTATATATTTTCAAACGACTGTTTATCGAGGTTACACATGCCATCAAAAGATCCACTGGGCTGGCCCAGCACGACTTCTATGACCATGTGCGAGTGCAGGTGCAGAAAGAGAGAATGTGATCATCGCAAGCAGAGCAAGTACAGAACGAGCTTCCAAACTGCAAAGTATAAATGCTATAGAGCTCGGTGGAGTAATATATCAAGTGAATCTGCACATTCGACTCCCAGATGATGTGTGCCGTGCCGTGATCTACGGCCTCGAACCAGGAATAAGCCCCACAGAGATTGTTGCAGGACTTCGCGTAGACCCAAGATACCACGTCCTTGGTGCGCGCATGCTAGGATCTTCCGCAGCTGCAGTTATCACTTTCGACGGGCAGTACGTTCTTTTTTACGTGACGTGCCTTAGTGGAGACTACCGATGCAAGCCATACCGGAAGTCCATCCAACATTGCCGAACCTGTGGCACCCTAAGTCACCGACAAGATATCTGTCCTCAGCCGAAAGCGAACTTCTGCTACAAATGCGGCCAGGACAAGGACACAGAACCACATGACTGCCAACCGATGTGCAAGATCTGCGGAGAAGACCATGAGACTGCTAGAAAGGAATGCAAGAAGAAACTCCGCAGCAACCCCCCTCCTTATCAAGTAAGACGCCAGCAGCTTGAAAACGCCCGCGCCTGTGAGAATCACTGAAGTGCTTGCACCAATGATTTACCCGGGTCAGTTATCACACCAGAAACTTCACGGGCCCCCTCTTTTCCCCCAAAGTTTGACCGAAGTCGCTCTCGCTCTAAGAAAAAGGTCGCTCTGGATCCCGCACGCCATCACGGTCTCGCTCTGTTAGTGGAATCAGTTACACCATCGTGGTGACCGGTAGTGACGGGCCCAGTTCTCTAAATACTACAAGTGCCTTGACCATCTTGCCTGCTCAGACAGCGACTGTCCGGGCTCTAGAAAATAAAGTCCAAGATCTACAGGTACAACAACGCCTACCAGCCGAGTGTAGCACACTAGAACTTGACGACAGCATCCTAAAACAGACGGTTGCCAGAATAATGAAGCGGGTAGAAGAAAGGCTGCAAGCACACGAAACGAAGATGCTCGACCTCATCAAACGACGCCTTGAAGCTTTCGACAAAGCCCTCGCTACGAAACTCCTCGCATCCATAGACATAACAATAGAGATAGTGGTTACTAATAATATAGAAAAGATAAACCCACTGACCCGTACTGTAAGCACGCTCGATGCCAAGCTTGATGGCTTCATGGCACAACAGCATAACTTCATAACATATGCATACAAAAATTTAGTTACCCCTGAGCAGCTGGTGGAGCAATCGGGGACCAAGCGTAAAGAGCGAAAGACTTTAGGGGATGAAACGGCAGCAGAAATTCGATCAACAGCACCTAATGACCGGCACCAAGCGGAAATCAATTGCCCGAATGGCAGCTCCCACACATAGACAGTCTGAGCCACTCCCCACTCTTTGAATTTGGCACTGGAATTGCAGATCCTAGAGACCTCATTCTGCAAACTGGCAAGAGCATGTTAAAACAAATAATCTAGATAAAATCGCGTTGCAGAAAACCTACACAGAAAAAATCAAGCTCCCTGGCTACAGCACTCTCACATGCTCACCCCGCACCGCAATTATAGTCAGGAAGACTCTAACCGCACAGGCTCCTGAAATTGAAGACATTGAGATTGAACACATCATCGTGGAGATAATCCCCACTCGGAAGACTCAACAGAGCTTATACCTGGCCAACATTTACACCCCTCCACGGGAGCAGTTACACCAATACGACCACTTCGTGCATGATCTCCGTCAAATGGTTAATGGCAACCGACTCATCATAGTTGGAAACTTCAATGCTCCACACGCGGCCTGAGGCTATCACAGCACCACCAAGAAAGGGGCGTGTGTTCACGACGCTGCAAAGCAACACGGTCTGACGCTGTGGAATGACTTGCTCCATCCAACCCGAGTGGGCAGCAGCGTGTCGAGGGATACTAATCCTGATCTCACGTTTACTAGAGACGTGCACAACGGAACGTGCACAAGGCCACCAGGCACTCTAGTGAGTGACCATCACATAATTCAAATAGAGGTCGAACAGGCTCGCCACTGGCTCAAGACAGGAAAAGCTTGGCTCACGGACTGGACCACCTACAGGAATGACCTGGATGATGATTCTTCTACCGAAGACATTGAAGCCTGGTTAAACTGTATTGCAAGTGTTGCTGACGGACATACCAAAAAGATACACTTGAACGAGGACAATCCGGCAGTCGACAATCATCTCCTTCACCTATGGGAAGCTCGAAGATCGCTTATTAAACGATGGCAAAGGCAAAAGCTCAACCGCAAGCTGAAGCGCCGTACTCACTAGACAGGCACAGGAGTACGCCGAAAACCTTGCGAGCCAAAACTGGCGGTCCTTCTGCAGGAAACTTCAAGGGACATTGAGCGCAACGAAGACTTGGTGCATTCTTGGAGCCCTGATCGACGACACCCACGCCGATAATAATCAAAGAAATACAATTCAGCGGCTCATACACAACTATGAGGGCACAGAGCACCAGTTACTCCAAGAACTTCAAGCAAAACTGCGTGGCTCGGTTAACCAGCAAGCTACCTCCATCAACGATTCAACACCCAGAGAGTACCAAGGAGCACCGAACGAAGCACTAGACCAGCCTTTCACGCTGGCAGAGCTACACGCGGCCCTTGCTAAGCTTACGTGCAACACGAGCCCAGGAAAAGACGGAGTGACCAATAAGAACCTATGACAGCTACTGCCCAGGGCGTTGACGGCGCTCCTTCGGCACTATAACGACTGCTGGAAGAAGGGCGAGCTACCACAAACCTGGAAGCACTCAGAGGTGACCATGGTACCCAAGCCAAACAAGCCAATCTCGATTGCGAATCTTCGTCCAATTTCCCTTACATCTTGCGCTGGGAAACTCTTTGAGCACATGGTAAACGAGCTTCTCACCACACATCTCGAAGACAATGGTCACTATCCGAACACCATGTTCGGTTTCCGCCAAATTCTCAGCACACAGGACGTCCTTTTGCAGTTAAGGGAGATATTCTTCTCCGCTTGAGCAAGCGCAGTAAGTAATCTGTTCTAGCTTTGGACGTAAAGGGCGCATTTGACAATGTGAGCCACGAAGCCATTCTGCGTAGCGTGGAAGATGTCGGCTGCGGTGCCAAGACATACGCCTATATCCTGGCTTTCCTCACCAACCACACTGCGACTGTAGGGATTGCCAATATCAGGAGTGAGCTTTTTCAACTCCCTAAAAAAGCAGGCCGCAGGGCTCAGTGATATCATTAGTGCTTTTCAACTTGGCGCTGTTTAAGCTCCCACGTCTCTTGGACGCTGTCTCTGGGATACATCACGCGTTGTACCTTGATGATATCACTATGTGGAGAAGAGGTTCAAGCACGGGTGAACAGGAGGACCGACTTCAGGAGGCGGTTAACATCACGGAGGCCCCGCAGGGGCGCCTGCTCAAGCAGGCGCTTGGTGTGTAGCGACACCACGGACCCGAGCTAACGGGGGGGGGGGGTTCGACTCCCTCCCATGCCTAGCCGTGTGTAGCTTTGCCGTGTCCGGAGAAAAGCGGATCCTGGGGGTTGAGTTAATGCTGGGTGATTGGACCTTTAAGGCCCCCCAGTGGCGGCAACACACCCCTTTGGCCCCAGCTTCACGTAGACGGCACCCCTGGGCTGACCCACCCAGGGGAAATCGGTAGTCGCCTTTTCCTATCTCTCTCTGCCTACATCTTCGTCTTTATTTCTCACTATCTATCTGTCCTGCCTTCTACTCTCTTTTGCTTACTTCCATTTTTTCTGGCGGCAAGGGTTAACCCTGTGCAAATAGCGTACCTTGGTCTAGGCACATTGGGTTATGGCAGTGTTGTACGGCTGACGTCTGCAAGCTTTGAGCACCTGAAAATTTGCAGCGTCCCCTTGTTGGGCTCCGTGGTGGGTGGCCGCCAACGCTGCTGAACAAAAATATGACCGGCATGCATGGAGCATTCCCTCTTCTGTCTGATCGTACCGGCCTAAAGCGGGTACGCACCGACGACATAAATTTCTTCAACCAGCCAACAGCAACTTTTCCCCACTTCAACGTCATTCACTGAGAAAAAACTGAAAAGCAAGCCAGGACCGTCTCTCCTTTCCTAGTTTCTAGATGTCTTACCGAAACTCTTGGCACAGGATACAAGCTAACCAAAATGGCTAGTGGAGACCTTCTCCTCAAAATCCGTGAAAAGGAACAATTTGAAAAGCTAGACCGTCTTTCAGACTTCGGTGGCATACCAATACCCATAACACCACATAGATCAATGAACACAACTCGCGGAGTGGTATTTGAAATGGACTTACTTGACCTGACTGAGACTGAACTTTTGGAGGGGTGGAAGAGCCAAAATGTCACTAATGTACAGAGAATCATCATCAGAAGAGATAAAAAGGAAACACCGACACAACACCTTATACTCACGTTTGCATCCAGTAAACTACCGGAATCTATTCAAACAGGGTACACAAAGACATCTATCAGGCCGTACATACCAAACCCTCGTCGTTGCTTCCAATGCACGAGGTAAGGCCATTGCTCTAAAACCTGTCGTGGTCGCCAGACTTGTGCACAATGTGGAGTCCTAGGCCACGTGCCTGAGAACTGCAAACAACCGCCACACAGTGTAAACTGTGAAGGAAACCATGCCGCATATTCACGCTCCTGCACATACTGAAAAAAAGAAAAAGAAATAATTACGTTGAAAGTAAGGAGAACATTACATTTAAAGAAGCACCGCGAAGAGTCGCTCCATTTTATGGACCTACATACGCTGATGCGGCGCGTCAGGGGGCACCGCCGCACCAGCCCTCGCCACTCCTTCGGCCCACGCATACCGAGCCGGTGGTTGTGGCACCTGCCCCCAAGGTGGTTGTAGCCCAGGCTACACCGCCTACTCCCAAACAGAGACCGGAGACTCCAGAGACCTCGGGTCTCAAGGCCTCACCTCACCAGGCGAGGCCCAAAATTCGAACTAGCAGCCCGCACGTGCGGGCATCAAGGGCCTCCGATGAGGCAATGGATACGTCGGTACCCTTGGTGCCGAAAGAGCGGCGTGGCTCCTTGGAGCGCGCCAAGAAAACAAAAAGCAGATAACAGGGCCTGGTGAGGGCCCTGTTAAGTGAACTCAAACTCCCTGTCTAAACAGCCACCCGCTTTTCGTACACACAGCACTATTTTACATTCACCATGAACACTCAATTATACAATGGAACATCAGGGGTCTTCTCAGAAACCTTGACGACATCCAAGAACTCTTACACGAACACTCACCAAAAGTGCTGTGTGTACAAGAAACACACCTTAATTCAAAACACACAAATTTTCTTCGTAAATACGTTATTTTTTGAAAGGACCATGACGATGCCATGACATCATCTGGAGGTGTTGCCATCATAGTAAATGAAGGAATTGCATGCACACACTTACAACTCCAAACATCCCTTGAGGCAGTGGCTGTTCGAGCGGTTCTTTTTGATAAACTGATCACAATCTGCACTATCTACAATCCTCCTAGCTATCAGCTGCAAAAACGTGATTTACACTTTTTAACTGATGAACTTCCGGAATCCCATGTTCTACTTGGAGACTTTAATGCGCATAGCCAGCTATGGGGTGACTCTCGGTATGACGCGCGAGGTCGACTGATTGAACAGTTCCTTCTCTCCTTGATCGCGTGTCTCCTAAATCGAAAAGAAGCAACCTATTTTAATCTCGCCAATAACACCTACCCCTCCATAGACCTAAGCATAGTATCTCCATCTCTGGTGCCTATACTCCAGTGGAAAGTTGTCAGTAATCTGCATGAAAATGACCACTTCCCCATAGTTTTGAGCACAAATACAGTAAATGAGTGTCCACCACGTGTTCCCAAGTGGCTCATAAACAGAACCGACTGGGAACACTTTTATACCATCGCTCGTCTAGGTTGGAATGACATATGTACTCTGAACATTAATGCTGCTGTCAACTACTTCACAGCGTTTTTGATTGATGCTGTAACAAAATGCAACCCACAAACAAATAGACATCCTGGAAAACGGCGTGGGCCATGGTGGAACTCTGAATGCCAAAACGCGCGCAAACAACAAAACAGAGCTTGCAGGCTGCTTCGGAACTCACCGACAGCCGAAAATCTTGAAACCTTCAAGAAAATAAAGTCTCAAGGCAGGAGAACGCGTCGGCAGGCCAGAAGAGAAAGCTGGCAGAAGTTTTTATCAGTGGTCGATTCATACACACAGCAGGCTAAAGTCTGGAACATGTTCGGTAGGATAGCAGGAAAACAAGTACACACACTTCCACTCGTAAACACTCAGGGTGATACCTTGAAAAATCAGGCAAATTTCCTCGGTGCACACTTCGAACAGGTATCCAGCTCGTCCCACTATACTGACACTTCCCGGAAAAACAGAACAAGAATAGAAAAGCAGAAACTCGAACACAAATCCACTAGATACGAGGCCTATAACCAAGCTTTCAATCTAGCTGAGCTCCAAACATCTCTAAACTCCTGCAGTACTTCTGCCCCAGGTTCTGACCGTGTGATGTATGAAATGTTAAAAAACCTACCAAACGAAACCCGAAAAACCTTACTTTGTTTGTACAATGCTATTTGGTCTTCTGGCACTATTTGTACCTCCAGGAAAGAGGCTATTGTTATTCCCATTTTGAAAGTAGGCAAAGACCCTTCTTTAGCTTCGAGTTATAGGCCTATTGCACTTACAAGCTGCTTGTGCAAAATCTTCGAAGAAATGATAAACTGCCGACTTGTACACTTTCTTGAAACAAACAATTTGCTCGACCCATTTCGGTGCGGGTTTCGAGAGAGTAGATCCACGACAGACCACCTTGTTCGTATCGAAGCACAGATCAGAGACGCCTTCGTTCATAAACAATATTTTCTCTCTGTTTTCCTCGATATCAAAAAGGCTTATGATACAACATGGCGTTTTGTAATTCCAAAAGACCTGTTTCACCTTGGCGTGCGCGGAAGAATGTTTCAAATAATCAAAAGTTACCTGTCGAACCGGACATTCCGTGTCCGAGTGGGCACGGTTGTTTCCCAAACATTTGTCCAGGAAACAGGCGTGCCACAAGGTGGTGTACTTAGCTGCACACTTTTTCTCATAAAAATGAATTCCTTGTGCTTGACCATCCCTCGCAATATGTTTTATTATACATATGTCGATGACGTCCAGCTTGGCTTTAGGTCTTGCAATCTGGCATTGTGTGAGCGGCAGGTTCAGTTAGGTTTAAACAAGGTCTCCAAATGGGCAGAGGAAAACGGATTCCGCCTGAACCCACAAAAAACACGTGTGTCTTGTTCACCAGAAAGAAAGGCATGCACTCAGAACCCGACTTTGAACTGAACGGTCAACGTCTGTCTGTTAATACGGAGCATAAATTCTTGGGATTAATCTTGGACAACAAGTTGACCTTCGTACCACACATCAAGTATCTAAAAACAAAATGTTTAAAAGCCATGAATGTTTTAAAAGTGTTGTCCTGTACTAGGTGGGGTAGTGACAGGCAATGTCTCATGAACCTATATAGAAGCCTCATTCGCACCCGCTTAGATATTGGGGCCGTTGTTTATCAATCTGCGACTCAAAGTGCTTTTAAGATGCTGGACCCTGTGCACCATTTGGGCATCCACCTTTCTACGAGTGCTTTTCGCACCAGCCCCGTAAAAAGCCTTTATGTTGAGTCAAATGAGTGGTCGCTTCATCTGCAGAGAACTTACATGTCCTTTGTATATTTCCTTAAGGTGAAAGCAGACAAGAAGCACCCCTCATACTCTACTATTAATGATTTGTCGAGCTCGATTCTGTTTCAAAGCAGGCCTTCAATGAGGCAGCCCTTCTCAGTTCACCTGAAGAGTCTAGCTGAGGAAACTGGGGTCTCACTTGAACACCGTTTAATGGCTCCTCTATCATACCCGCCACCGTGGCAATGGCAGACTATAGACTGCGATGTGTCTTCTCTAGAAGTTACAAAACATGCGCCTATTGCCCATATCCGAACATACTTCCTGGATAACACAAATACACACGTCCTGAGTTCTTTACGGATGCCTCCAAGTCTAACTACTCTGTGTCCTACGCTGCTGTCGGCCCATCCTTTTCGGATGCTGGCCCTCTACATCCAGGCACAAGTATCTTCACAGCGGAATCCTATGCGATACTTGTGGCGGCTAAACACATAAAGCAATTACAAATACAAAAAGCAGTAATTTTTACAGACTCCCTCAGTGTAGTAACGGCTCGGCACACTATTTCTTAAAAAACACAAAAACCCAGTCCTTGTCTCACTTTACTCCATTTTATGCACACTCTACACACTTAAACAACATGTTGTAGTGTGCTGGGTGCCAGGGCACCGTGAGATTCAAGGCAACGTGAGGGCGGATCAGCTCGCTGCATCCGTCCATAAAAGCACTGCCCCTACACCCATATCAATCCTGGCCCTTGATATTAGGCCTTCTCTCAAACGAAACCTCGGGGTATACTGGAAGAGCAAGTGGGATACACACACACAAAACAAACTACACGTTATTAAGCCACACCTTGGTCATTGGCTGCCCGTATCGAAATCGCGTAATACAGAGGTAATACTAACGAGACTCAGGATAGGACACACTTACACGACGCACACTTATCTTTTGTCTGGTGACGATCCATCATTGTGGGACAGATGTGGTGAAGCATTAACAGTCCTTCACATGTTAATCTAGTGCAAACACTTAGAAACTCTAAGAAAACAACACTTTCCATTACCCTACCGACAACATATACCTTTACACCCTGCAATGTTCGTCAGTAGGGAACCGCTTTTTAGTCATAAATCACTGTTAGCGTTTTAAAAAGAAATTCATAGCTTTCATATTATATACCCGGGCATGCCGTAGCACAACCTCTCCAGAGAGGTTTTTGCTGCGGTGGCTACACAAGAAAGCGCTTGCCTCACGGCCCTTGGACGCAAGGGTATGAACGAGTGAGTAACTTGTGCTAATGCCATTCATATCCACCATCGTTTTTTATAATCACCAACTCTTGTCATATATTCTCACCAGACACACCTTTCACGGCATGGTCATAATTTTATTGTATGTTTTTACCCGCCTTACCGCGAGGAATTTTATGGTCTTTATACAGCCGCTTATCACAATCATTGTTTATATTTTAGTAAGAATAACTGGCGCTCTTTGGCCGTGAAATGGTCCTTGCGCCACAAAACATCAAACATCATCAACATCACGGAAGGATATTTCAAGACCTGTGGCCTCCAATGTGCTCCAGAAAAGTCGGAACTATTAGTATTTGCGGCACGCCCCCGGGGTAGACCACCAAGCTACGACACTTCTGACGCACAAGTCTTTCTATAGGGAATCCAAATACCACAAGTTGACACGCTTCAAGTCCTTGGACTACACATACATAAAGATGGGTCTGGCTCCTCTGCCCTACCCCGGCTGCAGAACACTCTGACACAGCTCACCCGCCTAATCCGAAGGGTGGCTAATCGCCGCAGTGGCTTAAAAGAGCATGACACCTAAAAATGGTACCAGCTCTCCTTTACAGCCGCATAACGTACGGAACTCCCTACTTCAACCTGAAGACAACGGAGAAACAAAAACTTAATCTCCTGATACGAAAGGCTACAAAGCTTGCCCTAGGACTGCCGCCAGCCGCCTCCACTGACCGACTGCTTCGCATGGGAGTTCATAATACGTTGGAAGAACTCACCGAAGCACACCTCATCTACCAGGTCAAGAGACTGAAGCTGTCACTCACAGGGCAAGCCGCCCTTCGACGCACAGGGTACCAGACCACCCTAGAACGCAACAAAGAACGCAAAGACATAATACCGTCACAGCTGCGAGAAAGCCTTGAAACTCAGCAGATTCCTTGGAACATGAATCCTCAACATCAGCAAGAAAGGCGGCTCGCCAGGGTTAACATGATCCGGAAAAAACATGGCAATGACCCGCAGGCGCGATACGTGGACGCAGCCAAATATCCGGGACGTAATGCCTTCGCGATTACCGTCGCAGATTACAAGGGCGTGGTACTGGCATCGACGACTATCCTCGCCAAACGTGCGGAAACAGCTGAAGAGGCTGCTATAGCACTCGCCACTTAGACGAGTGAGGATCCCATCATGGTCTTTACCGACCTACAAACAGCAGCACGGAACTACCTGAAAGGCAGGGTCTCCATGGTGGCGATTAGGCTACTAAAGCGCATGGACAATCCTCCTCCCTACACATGCCTCGTGTGGATTCCGGGTCATGAAGGTCTCGAGGGAAATGAAGCGGCTTACACCGCAGCCCGCGAATGCGTCAACCGGACATTCCCATACGAGATCCGAGGCACCTCCCACTTGACAACAGAATCAGAGGCAAGAGAAGTCATACCACTAACGTACCAAGCATTACTGCAACATTATCGGCTCGAACGCAGGTTATACACTCCGCCACATCCAAAACTCGCAAGAGACGAAGGGACTGACTATAGGCGTCTTCAAAGCAACACGTTCACCCACGGCGTACTATTGCACCATATGAGGCCAACATTGCACAGCTACATCTGCCCTCACTGCAATGTGGCAGACACTCTGGTGCACCTGCTACTGCAGTGCAAAGTAGGCGTCCCAAGACTATGAGCAGCAGCACCACATGCGGACCAAGACCTCCTCAGTGAAGTGTGGGAGGCGATCTCCCAGCCGGACCTGGTCGAGCAGCGTCAACTCGTTGCTCGAGCTCGGCGGGCTGTGTAAGCCAGAGGATTCCTCGAATAAGGGACCCTCCCACCTTCGCTCACAAGCTTCTTTCAATAAATGTTTTCTCTCTCTCTCTCTCTCTTCACTGTACAGCAGCTAGTGCTGCGTTGGACCCCTTGTAGACAGGACGCGAGATATCAGTCTTACAAGGCGCTTTGCCAACTGCACTGTAAAAATACCTATCATAGAGGCCCCTGACCTGCCAAGCTGCTTGGGTAAAGGGGTGTGCCTGTGTACGAGCTACTCACATTAGCGGCTCTACAAAAGGTTCGCACGAATGGCCAGACCACTGCTGCCCGAAGGCATTCCCAGAATCTACAAAGCCAGAGCCACAGTATTTATTTATTTATTTATTTAAATACCCTAAAGGCCTCGAGAGGCATTACATAGGGGGGGATACTGTTAAAAACAAGGTATACATCAATTCATATAAAAGGAACACACACAGCGATCAGACATAACTAGGTAAAAGGTACATTTTACGACAAGGATGTAACGCATGGCTCATTTCACATCTCCAGTACATTTCAATTCCAGGAATCTGCATGGCACTAGTTCTTCATCGTTTCACTAATACACGAGATATAACAACAGGGTAAGCTATAGCAGCAGTAGACATATTACATATCAAGAAATGTACGCAGCACTGATTGGAATGCAGACGGATCATTTATCATCGCAATCTCGCTGGGAAGCTCGTTCCACTCGCTTACACATAACACAAAAGGGGAATTTCGGTACTTTTTGGTCCTTGCAAATATGGACGACACTTTACGAGCATGGTCAGTGCGATTGGACACATAATGGGCAGGGAAAATATGAGCACATGAAAAAGGTGTAATACCATGATACAGAGAGTGAAAAAAGGTCAAGCGGAAGAATTTACGACGAGTGTTAAGTTCTGGAAGATTAAGAATCTGTTTTAATGCTGAGACACTTTGGTATGGCGAGTACGAGTGCAAAATGAAGCGGGCAGCCTTGTTTTGAATGGATTCAATACAGTCGGACAGTATAGCTGTGTGAGGGTTCCAAATAATTGAAGCATAATCGAGGGTTGCACGGATGAGGGAAGTGTAAGCGCGAAGTCTAGTTTCGTGGTTTGCGAGATGTAAACGGCGCTTAAGGAAGCCAAGATTCTTTAGTGCCTTGCTTGTTACGTGTTCAATATGCATGGCCAAGTTTAAATCAGGAGTAAATATCACGCCAAGATACTTGAAAGAACAGGTTCGTTTAATATCCAAACTGCATAACATGTATCGATTTAATGGAGTATTTGGATTCGAAGGAAATGACATGACCTTTGTTTTATCTGTATTAATTTTCATTTTCCACGTGTGGCACCATTTAGCCAGGGTATTTAGATCGCTTTGAAAAATAGCTACGTCATCAGTGCATGTGATCTGTCTATAAATTATACAGTCATCGGCAAACAGTCGAATTGTTGAAGTTATATTGTTCGCAATGTCATTAATATATATAAGGAATAACAAAGGCCCTAAAACTGATCCCTGAGGTACCCCTGACTTAACGACACAGGAACTGGAGAGATTATTATTTATATTTACTTTTTGAGAGCGACCAGATAGAAATTCCTGAATCCAGCGGGTAGATTTTATGTCTAACTTTAGGCAGTTTATTTTTTGGAGGAGCCGTATGTGGGGAACACGGTCGAAGGCTTTAGAAAAGTCGATAAATACAGCATCTGTGTAAACCAATTTGTGCAAAGAGTCATGTAAATCCGTAGATAATTCAAATAACTGTGTCTGGCAAGACCGCTTGTACCTGAACCCATGTTGATTTTCGAATAACACTTTATTAGTATTAAGATGTCTCATTATGTGGGAGTATACTATATGTTCGAGGAGTTTACAACAAACTGATGTGAGTGAAATCGGGCGGTAGTTTTTTGGACTAGAGGGATCACCAGATTTATAAATGGGTATAACGTGACCAGATTTCCAATCGTCAGGGACGCACTCAGAATCAAGCGATTGTTGAAAAATTAGGGACAATAAAAACGATGATACGTGACTAGTTAATTTTAGTAGTTTTGAGCTGATGCCGTCAGGTCCAGGGCTGGACCGAAGCGGAAGTCTAGCAATTGCACGTGATACACCTACTTCCGTTACGATAATGGGCTCGCTTGGGCAAGTAATTGGAGTAGGAGTGACGGAACAGGACTCGTCAAGAGGTGGTTCTTCTGCAAAAACTTCGCTAAAGACATTGTTTAGAACCTCGGCACATTCAGAGGTGGGTACAATCGACCCATTTGCGTCTTTTAATGTTATTATAGTGTCCGTATCCTTAGGGTTAAGAACTCGCCAAAATTTTTTCGGATCAGATTTTAACAGATTCGGCAGCGTATCATTGAAATAATAATCCTTAGCTTCTTTAATAGCTTTTTCTGACTCCCGAGCTAGTTCTTTATACCTATTCCAAGTGTGGTGACTGTTAATTTGCGAAGCCTTTTTGTAAGCTCTTTTCTTTTTGTTTAGGCAACTTTTAACCTTCTTTGAAAACCAGGGAGCACTTGTTTGTGATGTGAAGGAAACCACAGGAATGCACGTATTTTCAATTTTTTTAAGAAAGTCCCGATATATTATCCAGTTTTCATTTGTTGTATGATTGCTAAATTCGTTCAGAAAAGAACACAAAAACTCGGTTAACATGCAATTAATTTTTTCAATATCTGCTTTTTTGTAATTTAGTATGCGTTTAGGCTTTATTTTCTTGTTAAGGAGAGGCAGAGGGTGGGAACAGTGTGCTACTCTGTGGTCACTAATTTCATCAAGGATTTGGACTACAACGTTTGTCGGATTGTTTGTAAAAATTAAGTCGAGGATGTGATGGCCGCGCGTCGGTGCAGTTACCATTTGAGTTAGGTGAAATAGTTTTAAGGTACGAAGGAAGCGAGATATTTCAAGTCCGACAGACATTGATAGAGATGATGGTGTGATCCAGTTAATGGAGGGGTAATTGAAATCACCGCCAAGCAGCAAGACACACTGAGGAAATTTGTTAAAAATTAATTCAAGTATATGGGTTAGGCGATCAACAAAATCTGGTTTGCTGTCAGGCGGCCGATAGCAGACCCCGATAACACAAGTGCAGCCATCAAATTGGGTTTTTACGCAGAGTAGCTCGAGAGTGGTATCAATAGTAACAAGGGTTGATAAGAGTTTCTTACAGCTATTAAGACGCCACCGCCCCGAGACAAAGTTCTATCTTTACGGAAGACCGTGAAATAATCTGGAAGTGATAGTTCACAATTGCGTATGTCTTCACGGAGCCATGTTTCAGTGCCTAGAATTATATCAGCGGAGCATGCGTGACCTACTGAAAGCAACAAGTCAACTTTATTTATAATGCTACGGAAGTTAGCGAGAAGAATAGATAGGTTTTGAACTTTTGTTTTTCTAGGCTTGAATCGGACAGCTTGTCAATCCGTGATGGGTATTTTCGGAGGGTCTGTCTGAACTACTCTTGCGGAAACCGCGTCATAGTGGTATATGTGTCCTCTGAGCTTCAGTTTGTTATACCGTATGCTGTAGCGTTCATAGTTCTCTTTGTTCTGTTTAGCGAAATCGCGGAGCATTTTCCTTGCGAACTGTATTTTAGGGGAGAAATCTTCCTCGAGCCAGACTTTAGGTTCAGTGTTTTTGAGTTTATGCGCATTTCGAAGAAGGGAATCCTTCGTCTTGAAATTCAAGAACTTCATTATCAGTGGGCGCGTAAAACCAGGACGAGGCTGCCCAATTCGATGCGCCCGTTCAATGTCACCGGGTTGCAAGTTTATTTTTAGTTTCGAGGAACAGAAATCCCCGACTAATTTTTCGCTAGCCTCATAGTCCTCTTTCTCCTCTTCCACTAAACCTTTAATGAGCAAGTTATTTCTTCGTGAACGATTATTTAAGTCATCGACAACACCTTCACGGTCACCATTAGTCCGCGACAAAGTCATTTTAAATTCCTCAAGTGTGTCATTCACTGCTTTGACGCCCGTGCCTATTTCAGGTACTATAGGTAGTTTTTGTTCAACTGCGCAAACTCGGGACCTAATGTCAGCAATATCCCGTTGAATTTCGTTGAAGGTTGCTGTAATGGCGTCAAAGTTCTTTTTGTTAGTTTCAATGCATTCTTTCAGTAGAGCATACACATCATCTACTCTGGGGCCTGGATTGGCTTCAATATCTCCAGCACAGAGCAAAAGCAACGTTAGGCAGATTAAAAGTGCTAGAGAGGGTTTGGGGCACAAGACACACAGAAGGCGGGACTCTGCATAAGGGCGTTGAGCATCCGCTATCTTTTTTCTGCAGCAGTTTCTAAAGCTTCTGATACGAACCCTGTAGGTTGCAATGTCAACCCCCATGACACAAGAGACCTGGAGTGTAAGGCAAAATACAACAGTGGGGAATCAGCAGCCACAGAAAAGGGTAAAAAAAATAAAACAAAAACAACTAGGGTTCTAGTGCATACCTATAACAAAGCAGGAAGGTGGTTGATTTCTGCGCTGCGTGGCCGCATATCCCGGAGGGTCAGGGGCGAGCAGTCCTTTTATGCTGAGCGGTGGCGCTGCGACAGCACTTAGCTCTTCTTGGTCTGTGACGTCAGACAGCCGAGACGATGGCCCTTCCCTATCACCTTCCAGGCAAGAGCAGCACGACGCACGGGCTGCAGGCGGTGATGATGGCCGATATCTATAACAAAGCAGGAAGGTGGTTGATTTCTGCGCTGCGTGGCCGCATATCCCGGAGGGTCAGGGGCGAGCAGTCCTTTTATGCTGAGCGGTGGCGCTGCGACAGCACTTAGCTCTTCTTGGTCTGTGACGTCAGACAGCCAGGACGATGGCCCTTCCCTATCACCTTCCAGGCAAGAGCAGCACGACGCACGGGCAGCAGGCGGTGATGATGGCCGATATCTATAACAAAGCAGGAAGGTGGTTGATTTCTGCGCTGCGTGGCCGCATATCCCCGGAAGTATGCATCTTCATCTGCAGTGCCCCTTTGGATTAGGAAGTTGTGGAGCGCACAGGTCGCCTTCACCATTTTTTCGGCTAGTTGCGGCTCTTCGCCCATGGCCCCTCCGCTAATTTTCGGCCTGGTCACCAGAATCACAAAGACCTTCTCCGCGCACCTCCTATTTCAATGGAACAAAAAAGAAAAAAAAGCATAAGTGACCAGTTCAGTTCCGTCCGATCACTCTAGTGAACATATACTTTTGATACTTTTTGTGAACAATCACCAACATCACTAGCAGAAATTTTAGCGACACTTGATGGTGCCAGAATGAGCACATGGAAAAGCTGGAACTTTCTCTCGCCAGACTCTCAATGAAAAATGGTTTAGGGTTACACTTACCTTGAGCTTGTCCTATGAGGTGCAGGTAAGGAGAACCACAGACGTGAGCCTACGTGACACGCCACCTGTCCCTCCGAATGAGTAGTTGTCCACCGCATGAATGCGAAATCAAACGATCGCTGTCACGAAATTTTGAAAGCCAACATTTTGTGGCATTTGAAAATGTGCAAGACAGCAACAGCAAATTTAAACAAGGCTACATTCAAAGAGCACTGTAATGCACATACTGTGAATCTGACAGTGGTACAATTTCACACGCGTTCCAAATCCGGACGGAGGTATTCAGTTCCATCGAGTCACTTGCGATTGGCCCATTTGAGCTATGGGGAATGCCGTGACGCTCTGTCAGGTGAGCCAAGATGTCACGTGTCTGTTTCCGTCCGTTTTTCGGACGGAGGTGTAGGAATGGCCAGAGAGACTGTTTGAAACTAAACAAATGGAGTGAAATGGCCTCGAGGCGGCATGGATTGTGTTTAATTGTGAGCACTTCGCGCATTTTCAGTATCCGGGTATTTTGAGAACATGGCGGCACAGCGGGCCTCATGCACTAATGCTGAGGCTCACTCCCCTCTCCGTCGTCATTGCCAACCCGTCTGTCTGTCCATGTCCATTGCCGTAGACAAACAGAAGGATGAACAGACAGACAGACAGACAGACAGACAGACAGACAGACAGCGAAAACCCTGTCGACCAGCAGACGGATGTATGAACAGACAGACATATAGGCAGACACAGTGACTGACAGAAAGATGGACGAATGGATGGACGTTCCCACCGCTCTGCTTCGTCCATGCACCACCAACGATCCGCCACGAACGGCGACAATCCGGAAGATTGAGAGAGGCACTCGTTCTCCGCGCACTTATGCCCAGCCCGCGCAGCAGCCAATTGAAGAATAGCAGTAGTACAGCGTCATCTAGAATACCCTTACCCAACTGCAGTTTGCATCTACTTCTATGAGACAGCGCCGTCTATTACATACTTCGGGAGATACTGCCTTCTTTTTTTCTCGTCTCTTCTCTCGATTACGCGTGACACGTGACAAGGTTGAACAAAGAGGAGCTTCACCCCTAAAAAACAAGGAACAAAAGGGACATGTGAACTGAAGAGCTTGAGGGGCCATGGAACTAAATCTCTGTAAAGATTGCTAGTCGTACAACCCTAAAAACTTTCCTTTGAAGTAGTACTCCCTAAACATTTATTCTGCTTTCTACATTATATTGAATGGTACATTTTATGTATGTCCTTACAGTTAGCCCAATGACTATGTGGGGTACTGAGACAATATCGTAACGGAAATATAACTGCATTTACCATTTTGTAGCAGTAGGCAAGCAAACTTCCCTTTTCGTAATGACATGACTTCAAGTAGCATAAATATTGCAAGTTGAAGTTTAAGTGTGTAGCTGTGTAAACAATACACATTTATTTGTAATCGTAATTTACTTCGACACAACGTGATGTTATAAGTAAAGACATGAGCTTCTTCACCTAATCGATTTCACGTACTAAACTGCTGTGTCTAAGTTTGAAAACATTATTTGTTGTCCTGCTCTCACTTGGTTTTTGCCAACTGCTTTGGGGGCCTCCAGCCACATCAGCACGCTTGCTTTTTCAGAAGGTTTGAGTGACTGGTTGACCTATCTGCCTTCTTTCTTGTTGTTCTTGTCCTTATCCTTGTGTGTCTGCAGCTTACATATTTTCACACAGAATGGCCACATGCTGATGAAATCGAGGTGCTACGATCAAATAAGAAGTGAACTGCAGGACACTTCTTAAGGTTGCTGGATGTCTAGCAAGACAACTGTCCTCAATACTAGGTCACTTCTATGACTCACAAAACAGGTGACCACAACATGCATGCCACATTGTCCGTTGTTTTGCATGGGTTTCCCAATATACACCAGTTGGCCATAGATATGATAGGGTGGTGCTGACGAAGCAAACTGAGTTTTCATACTTGTAAAACAATGTGAGCAAGTTTGCATGAGGAACAATCACAGTATTTATTAAGTAGACGAGACTACACTAAATATGCATTAGCTAAGCGCTTGTAGTACGTTTCGGCATTCTAAATATTTATCAGGCAAAGAACAAATGCTTTAAAGACAGGTGTACTGCCACAAGGTTCCAGAGAAATTGTAAGACCTTCGGGTAATAGCATGTCGCTCTGCTGAAAATATGACTTCTCAGGTGAGGGTCTCTCTCTCCGAGTCTTCTTTAACCATACTGAAGATGTAGTCAAAGTACGATGGGGACATGTGATAGTACTTTTTGAAGTATTCTTTGTCCCCAGCACGCATTTTTTTTATTTTGAATTAGGAAGCATACTTTGCTTTTTTTTCTTTCCAGCAAAGATCACACAAGCATAAATATGCATAATTATGTGTTCTGACTCTTAAGCCAGCAGCATTTTCATAGCTCAGGAAATGTGTGTCGTGTGTATTGTATGTTTACTGCTCACAAGGAACTAGTACGCCCCATACAGGCTAAACAGACTACTTGATGCATGTTCTATAATCAGTTTCAGATGACCAAATTATAAAAACAGCTTTGGCATTCAAAAGCAAGATCGAATAACATTAGGTAAAAAATAGAAAGTAGCTGTTGTGCGCAGATTGTTCAAAATTGCCTTCAACAAATGTGGCCGGCAGAGTTCGGCTGCCTTGCAAAGTGAAATCAATCTGTGCCACTCTGAATAATTCAAAAGCGCTAGTTCATATTTCGTATGAAAACTAGTGGAATGTATTTACGCGTAAAATATTTATTTTATAAGAACAGGCAGTGTATTGTATTATGAAATAAGTTTAGACAGTCCATAGGGCGAACGTGGACGTCCTGTAGTAAATTTTGCTTTCTTGTAGGTTTAACATTATGTCTAAGCATACGCTTCTGGTAATCTGTCTACAAATTGCGTATTACCTTTTGTCTACTTGTATTTATTTATTCATCATACTGCAGACCAGGGTTGCTTGCCCAAAGCAGAAGGGGTATACATATAAATAACAATAACGTGAACAAGTGTATCTGAAATGTACTCGTCTATAATTAGGTTTAGTACACAAACAGGTAATGTATAAGCAGCACAAAAGTAAACCATCATTGAGAAGCTTTACGTAGGAGCAAAACCAATACAGCAACTAATACAGGAGGAAAGGCACAGATTTTATGAACAAAAGCGTAAATATCGTTTGTCATTTTGGCTTGACTTTATTCTGTAGGTTGTCCATAAAAGTAAGCCTAAAAAGTATGTGTGACCTTTTGTTTATATGAATTTGTAGATTTGCTATGAACAAGAATTCAAAATTGTATGTGATCTTTTGTTGAAAGGGGGCCTGCAACACTTTTTGTGTATGGTCAGAAAACGCTGGTGATCGGTAGTGAACGCTCTCCCAATACGCGAGCAAAATAATATAGCACAGCACGTGGCCTGGAATTCAAAATAAATGATCAAAGTCAGCTAAAAGTTGCTTTCGCTTCTCTCGAAAAATCACATTATATGCCCAAAAATTACACATCAACGACCCATCTATGAGTCATTGGCTTATTTGAACATGGCGCGCTCGCTCGTTATAGAGAATGCCGCGGGAAGCTGCTACTTGTCCTCGCGTGCGCACGCAATCCCACTAAAAAAGCCACGCTTTAGAAGAAAAAAAGAAAACAATTGGCCCAAACTTTGAACGCCACGCTGCAAATTTCGTTGAAATATGAAAGCGTGTGTCTTGAGAGAGTGGACAAAATGTTCACTCTCTCCAGTTCTGCGCAAGAAAATCGGTAAATGGTATTCTGGAGGTGCTGTGTTAGAGTGCCTCGAGCGTGTAGCGGAGGCAAAAGAACGCATCGAGGCACGTTAGATGCGAGCGCCATCTGGCAGTTATCTTCGAAAATGAAGGTGTGCGCGCTGGCGGAGCATTATGCGTGCCTGTCTCGAAGGTTTTCTGGTTTAAAACGCAAAGCGAAGGGCAAGGCATCGGAAACAATTACTTTTTTGAGCATCGCGTTGCACTGTAAGCGCAGCGCGATAGACGCTACAGTCCTTTGAGTTACTTGTGTGTGCCTCTTCTAGCATAAAGGAAGACATACAAAATACCGACGTGTTGTTATGGCACCTCAGATATGCGCAATGATTGCTTTTTGTTTGACAATTGTACTACTATAAACGCTAAAGTTCGAGGATTATTGGGGAGCGCTGCGAATGGGGTCGGCCATCTGATGCCGTTTGAGGTATCGTTAAAGGCGGAAAAACAGAAGAATGGCAGACAGACAGACATACAGACACACACACAGACATACAGACACACACACAGACAGACAGACAGACAGACAGACAGACAGATGGACGTACGGACGGACGGACGGATGGACAGACAGACACAGACAGATACAGACAGACAGACACAGAGAGACACAGACAGACACAGACAGACAGACACAGACAGACACAAACAGATAGACACAGACACAGACAGGCAGACAGACACAGACAGGCAGACAGACACAGACAGACAGACTGACACAGACAGACAGACTGACACAGACAGACAGACACTGACAGACTGACACAGACAGACAGATGCTGACAGACAGACACTGACAGACAGACACTGACAGACAGACACTGACAGACAGACAGACGGACAGACAGACAGATCTAAATTCTTTCTTCGAAGGTCCCCAAGAAAAACTATCGTCTTTAAAAGTGGTCAAGATGGCGAAGCGCGCGTGACGCTTTTTGTAGCCCAGCCATTCCTCCCTGCTTAGCTTCTAGCGCTATTGTCGGAAGGAAAGAAGAGAGAATGCGATCGCCACATGTGACAAACCATTGTAACTCCACTCGCACTTGACGAATTCCTAAAACTTTTGAGGCGTTGAATTTGTGAGGCAATAAGCTCTTCCAGTGAATTCATTCCATGGTTACTTGAAAAAGATTTTCAGGGCTCCTTTTTGCTTTATTGCATTCTGTAGATTGTCTGAAACGAAGGTGAAATAGTGGTATATGTCTGTTTCATGCTCTTATTTGCCTAATGTGCGGCTGATGGTTGAGAATATCCGATTACTTTATATTTGTTTTTTTAACCCTTTAAAGACTGTATAAAAACGAAGTAAAGGCATATTTAGTTCACTTTTTTTATTTGTCAGACTTTTCATGATAATCTTACCAGATGTATGTGTAGCCTACGCAGTTTTGAAACATTTCGTTTAACTTCAACTGAGAACCCCTAGCTTAATTTCTCATCAAAGCCCTTATGCCGGATGTGAAACAAACTAATAGTTCGATATACTGCTTTTCAGCAGGCAGGTGTTAAAAAAAAACTTCTGGAGAAGTCTGAATGGTACGCACCTTGGTTCCACTGCCGCTGACCACGATTTCGTCTAGGCGCGCGTGACTTCACAAGCCATAAACAGTAGGGTCCTCCTCTGCTACTAATGAGCCCCTCCTGCTCGCAGATGTGTTGCGAGTGTTGCTTGCGCGTGGCCCACATGTGTCAGTATTGCGGCGTTTTACCGGTATCATCGCTATGCCCTCGGCCCTAATGTAACCCCACGCATCGAGCAGGGGTTCATCGAGTATCATCGGCGACGACGTCGGGTACGCTGCGCATTTTGACTTCGACTCTGTCATCGCCTCCTCAAGCGACGAATAAAGCCTCCAAGATGGGGTGAATCAAGACGCCAACAACCTCGGCGTCACGGGAGGCGTTGCAGATGGCCTTCCGCAATAAGTACTTCAATTTTAAGCGTGCCGGGTCGACAAGTGAGCTTGAGATACGGTGCTCTGTCGACGCTGCATTTGAGAGCAAGTGTTACTTTGTGCAGGTAACACGTGTAGATCGGTTGTGTGCGGCATATGTAAGCAGTTATCAAACTGAAGGGCATATCTCTGCGGCGCCAGTGTTACTCACGACATACATTTGGCTGAATCTTTGCTCGAACTCTGTCGATTGCATTCGGTCACGGTAAAAAAGAAAATTAGCAAGTGTGACGCTTAAGCATTGCACTGCCTGTGAGGAGTTTCAATGAATATTTATCCGTAGGGACAAACGGCATATGCGCTGCACATTCACAGGACACTCTTTGACCTCAGGCAGACCGTGAAAAACTATTTGCTGTAAATACCTGCGCTAGGGGTGGTGTGGAGGTGGGGGTAATGGTGATGTCACAGACGAGGACACCCTGACAGACGTGGCCGGCAGTTTCTCGACCTGAATGACTCCGTGTAGAGTTCGGCCTACCAAACATTGCTTAACCCTGTCTCTTGGAGAAACGCATGAGTCTGCTAGTTCCTGGCTTTCGCATCAACCGCGCACCTGCAAAAACGCGTTTTCAATGAATCCGTGGGGGAACCCAAGAATAACGGTCTATTAATGTCTTTTTCTCAGTGAAAACGCTTGCGCGACAAAGATAGTGTTCAATATATGCGACCTCAATGCACTTAGTGCACAGCAAGGAAGGAATGCCCCTGACTCTAAATAACAATGCAGGAGTGTTTGCCAACACTATTGTTTCTCTGTATAGCAGAGTTGACTTGGCTTGAATAAAGCCTCTTGTGACACAAGGCTGATGGGATGAATTGTTCCCATTGCTCCAAAACATTTAGTTCAAAAGGTTAGTTGAACAATGCAGAAAAAGCTCGGCTGCAAGCGCAACTGGACATAAAACCCGATTACCCTCTGAAATTCAGACCGTGCAGCAGCTCGGGAAGCGGCTCGTTACGTCTTTGCTTGCGAGAGCGCCAGTGTTGCCCAATTCTCGGGTGGCTTACTTGTTTAAAATAGTATTCCATTATAAGGTACCGGCAAGACTAAATGCTGTAAACTTTCGCCAGCTTGTCTGTGAACGTATAAGGACCAACTCACACATCACAGATTATTATCGCCAACTGCGTGTCAGGACACGGTGCGAACTCTTACGAAAATTGAATATATGGACTTATATAAAAATTCCCGTATATGGCTACATCAGGAATTGGGCTTATCAGGCTTTATATAGAGTCCCCATATATAGGCCCTATATTACCTGATACGCCCGATTTACGATGTTGCCCTATATGGGCCTTATATACTCATATACGGGTGTTGCTGTATATGGCCATATATGGCCAACATCTATATATGGCTGTATATATAGAAGCATCCATATAAGTTCTTATATGGATGCTCCTATATATGGCCTTATATGGATACATTTATACAGAGCTATTCGAATGATTCATCTACTTTTGTTCAGCTTTTGTCGCCGACAAAAGTATAGCCACACAAATTAATTTTCAGCTAAAAGTATAGATGTTTGATTAAAGGTCTGCACGCAGTCACCATCTTCTCCAAAACAAAGGCAGTACCTATCCCATCAACATTCTTGTTCAATTAAGTTATCCTCATTATATCTCGAGTCATTCTCAAGAACTAATTGCATAGCTGTAACTTAGCACTATATTTAGAGTTGTGGTGGGAACATGTCACAATTCATCCACTTTCCCTGAAAGTATACTTTCTTTGTGCTTAGATTTATTGCTTATTTATCGACACTTTCTTGATTTATCTATTTATTTTATTTAATCACAGCACTAATTGGCATTAGAGTGGAGGAGCGTTTACAAGAATTAGAATACAAAAAAGATACATAGTCAGCCAAGCAAATAATCAAAGCCACCTTAATCACAATCAGCAACACAAATACATATATAAATAAAAAATTGTAACACACCCCCAAAAATGCAACACAATAATTCTAACATGGTATGAAACAAAGTATTTGAGATAGTAAAAGCAATGCTAGAAGGCAGTTTGTTCCATCCTATGATTTTTTTGATAAAAAGTCATTTTGAAATACGTCAGTCTTGCATGCGATTTTTCTTAATTTGAACCTATGGTCAACACGGTATGAACCTAGTACGGTTCAAGTAAATATTCCGCTTTATCGATTCCAACTTGACAATAATAAATAAAATAAAATAACACAATTTTAGTTTTGTAAAGAGATTTGTCACAGTGTGTTAATTTAAAACTTTTCTGGCGTGTCAATGGAGCGTCCATAGTGAGCCAAAATCAAATATTGACTTGCAGTTGACCGTATGAACTGCTTGTGCATTGAATAACTTAAATGAGTTGATAATCAACCTTTAAGGAGTTCGGCCAAAAGCGATCGGTATGCAAGCTTGTCATGTACAAGTACTGTGACTATGAATGGCCTATAGCGGAACTGCTAAAAGTGGTATTTATAGGTCTCTCTGCGTGTGGGAACAGAAGATTTTAGCGATATTTCTTGCCAACGAGACACAAAAAATGTCTTTTGTAAACTTAACGCAATTTACGTTCCGCCAGTATTGCATCATTAACGTAACAGCGGTAAAGAGTTCGTTTCGCAGAAATTCCAGCGTAGATATCAGTGGCCCTCAGTGAAAAATCGTCTTGTCCATGACCGAATATTGAGAGAATCCAAATAAAGCATATATTATAAATTTTCGGGTTTGAGTGATAATCGAATATATGCAGGCCATTTGCGTGGCAAGTGCTCTACCACACAGCTACTCATCTGCTTGGAAATAAAGCATGTATAACTTCCTCTGGTTGGAAATGCAAGAATAATAATTGTCATGCCTAACAAATACATGCATCCTGAATACAGGTTTCACAGCACAACATTTCTTATCGCAGCAATATTGCACGATACAAGCGTGCATTGTCATCGGGCATCAAAGCGCGGTATTACCTACGTGACTTCGCGGCCCAAAGACAGCCCACCATTACAAAAAGCGCACACGTTAATGCACGTATTCCCTCACGACTGCGTAGTGGGTGCATAAAGTTCTAAAACATTTTACACACATAATATTGAGAAGCGCAGTCTGCTTGGCGAGTTGGTAATTCATCTTAACTGAGTTGCACAAAAAATTTTAAAGTGCAAAAGGAAGACACCTGGACACAGTGCACACCAATAATTTAAACTTTATTGGAGAAAAGAGACATGTATGTGGTAACGAGAACACGTGAGGTGAAAAAAAATGATTAGATGAGCTGACATCTAATCATTTTCTTTCACCGTGTGGACATCGTGTGGTTTACGGCACTGCGCTGTAGCGCGGGAAGTATTATTTAGGATTCAATAATATATTGTGGATCACAAATCTTCTCTAAAGGGACAATCGTTCTCTAACCAGTCATCACATTGTAGAGAGTGCGGCTGCGCGTCCTTGTTTGGTGATACGGTAGTTAAAGCTATATTCAGTGACACGGTAGTGTGGGAAATCGAAAAGGCGTATTTCATAAACAAAGCTGTAGATTCGTGTGTCAAGTAACTCTCGGTTATGTTGTTTGCTACTGAGGTATCTTTTCTGAAAGCGCATCAGTTATACAATCTGCCTGCTCAACTAATCAATCTCTTTCACCGCACGTGTTCTCTTAACCACATATATAAGTCAGTTTTCCCCAACAAAGTTTCAGTTGTCAGTGTGCGCTGTGTCTAGGTGTCTTCTTTTTTTATTTCAATTTGTTCGCGCAACTCAGTAATAACATAATATTGCTCGTGCTTTAAACTAGGCTACTCTTTTTTACAGAAAATACAGCCATGTGCGAAACCTTCATTGAGACACTTTCAACTTTCTCAATTACACAGTACTATTCTACAATTAAAATTGTTCAAGTAGCATCATGCAATAAAAATTACACTGAGTGATTGAATTGCACACAAGAAACAGGATACTGCTATCGCGTTCTACTCTGAAAAACGGAGTTGAATGGTCCCCCTGTTTTTAACGCAGTAGCAAGCCCTAATGCATCAGACCTGTTTATTTGTTGGCTCGTGTTAAACTATCTACAGTGCTCAGTGAATTAAACGTGGCATCACAATATTTTGCGTACCTATGTATGCGGGTATATGCACTTCCTCAATATAACCACGCGATGTTGCGACATCAGTAACGATAATGTTGCCTGTGATATACGCATTCCAGTTAAATTTACACTTATATCACTTGAATTGTAGATGATGAAAAAAAAACTATAGGCTACTCTTAAGTTTTTCCGTTTCTACCCATGATCATTGCACCCTGCTCTGTAGATTCAAACTAGCAAAAAAATTTTCACTGGGTGTCCTTATCAAAACACACGTAAATATAAAAACAAGGGGAACGTAGACAAAGACAGACAAATTCAAGTGTAAGACAAATTCAAACGTGGGCTCATAAATCGCTTGACACCCTTGGAGTTAGAGATATGCAACTGTTTTTTTATTTGTAACTGCGCAAGTTGTAATTTATCATTCGTAATTCCTCAAGAGCTAAAATAAGAAAAATTCAAGACAATATATATTTACATCAATATCTTTAAGAAAAGTACAATACCACGAAACCCATATTTTCCTGGTCTAGATTTTTCGATTATTTAGAGCACTATTTGAAAGAAATGAAGAACAAAGAAAGTGTTGTCGTATCGCGCTAACAGAACAGCCCAATGACGTAACCATGATTAGTATGAAGTTATTTACTCAGCAAGCGTGCGCTGCGCTATGTTTTCTGCGTGATCATAATATTTATGAACAACGTGCGAAGGTAACAAAAATAACGAACTTACCTTAACATTTAACAAGGACTTGTCTTTCAAGGAGCCTGTTAATCCTGATTACCTATTCACACCTTGAAGCCACCACGTTCATTCGTACTGCTTTAGGAAGAAGTTATGAAGGAACGCTAGCCCACAAGCATGGGTGTCCATTTTTTCGCAAGAAAGGTTGACGATCGCCAATGCAGCACCGTAAACACGCACACGCACACAAAAACCTTTCAACGCCCATCTACAATTTCGCCACGAACAGCGAAATAGATTCCTAAGAGCTGCGTGATTATCTTGCGTAAACTGGAGCAGTAGTTGAACACCAAATAAAAGCAAGCGGAATGAAAATTGACAAACTCGATCAGCACTGCTCCCTTGACTCCGGGGAGCAAAAAAGCAACAATCGCGCGGATGGATACAGTGCAAGCTTGACAATGAAACAGACATTACTCCTTGAGATCAATGATTTACGCGCTTTTCACTGGAATTAAATTTTCCTGAGCTCATAGGCGAACGACGTTTCAATTTTTTGACAATTATTGACGCAATTATATTACCATACGACTGAATGTTTACACAAACTATTTTCTTCGTCGTTACTTGAAATGGGCCGCGGCACTTTCTTTCTGCGGTGATTACAGACCGCTGTAGGCCACGGCAGGGCTGCATAGCTCCTCCATGGGCTTGTTCGAACAACATTGTCCAAATTTTCCACCCCTCCGACCGGCACCTTTTTTGTATTTTTTACTGTGCGCACTCCTTGCAACTTTGCCAACAGCTGCAGTGCAGTCAAGCGAGTTTTTTTTGGACAATGGACCACAACTTTCTCCCGCGGGCCCGGAAAGCTGCAGCTGCAGGACCTTTTAGACAGGCATTCCGTGGAGCTTAAATCACTGCTTCGTGTACGCTGGCTACCAAGACGCGTTTCAGCCAGATTTTCATCTTATTTCTCCGGCATTTATAATAACATTCATATTCAATAAACTAATAATAAAGCGATCATTTTTAACGCATCGAGCAACAACCACCGTCTTTCGTCCTGGCGCGCGCAAAAATAAAACAAAAATGAGAAACAATACATTACAAACTGTCCACAGAAAGCAAATCAATAAAAAGAGCAAGAACGAACAGTCGAAAATAAATCAACGCCCAAACAGAACAGCGAATCAAAAAGTAGATATTCATGAAATGGAACTGAACAATAATGTGGAATATACACAACCTTGCGGAAGGCTTCCTGGAAGACTGAAAAGAAAAGAATCTGTGCATGTGCAAATCTGTTAGGACAGTGCAGCCCTCACTGACAAAAATTGACTGTAGACTATGAAAAACATAACGAATCAAGAAAGTTGTCGTTAGGCAGACTTGGAGTTCTGTGAATGATAGAGTACTGGAAGAAGCTGGCAGGTACATGTGACGGTTGATTTTCTCTGGATAACTTACCCGGAGTTTGAAAATTATTACAACCGAGAAGGGCAGAATATCTCGCCCTGCACTAGCTTGCAAACAAATAACAGATCACCGCAATTTTGTCAGCCGTTAAGTGATGGCAAAGATAATAATCTAGCAGTGCAGAAAGGATTCCAGTGAAACAATGGGTTTAAAAGCTCATGATTTTTTTTCTGGACTCACTCAGTGGCACAACTGCTCGACATAGCAAGGCCATTCCAGATCAGATATGCATATGTACTCAAGTTGAGCACGACATATTACAGTGCACAATTTGTAGATGGTTGCCCCGCCACGGTGGTCTAGTGGCTAAGGTACTCGGCTGCTGACCCGCAGGTCGCAGGTTCAAATCCCGGCTGCGGCGGCTGCATTTTCGATGGAGGCGGAAATGTTGTAGGCCCGTGTGTTCAGAGTTGGGTGCATGTTAAAAAACCCCAGTTGGTCGAAATTTTTGGAGCCCTCCACTATGGCATCTCTCATAATCATATGGTGGTTTTGGACGCTGAACCCCACATATTAATCAATCAATCAATCAATCAATTTGTAGAAGGCTGTAAGAGAACCGGATTCTCAAGAGATATTCTGCCAACAGTGAGAGAATTAAGGCCTCCCATGGCAGCACATTTTATGCATGTAGAAAAAATTCAGCATGCTATCAAAACGAACACCAGGATCACTGATTTCACAAGCCTTACATAACGACACAGTATCGACAGCGTAAGGAATTGAAACGTTGGACGTTTTGCGAGATATAACAACAACAACAATTATATAAATATTATAAATAATAATAAAAGTAATAATAATAATAATAATAATAATAATAATAATAATAATAATAATAATATATTAATATTATTATTATTATTATTATTATTATTATTATTATTATTATTATTATTATTATTATTATTATTATTATTATTATTATTATTATTATTATAAAATAATCATACACTCATAACCTTCTGACATGGCCGGAACTATCTGGCCACATTGAAGGAAATGCTTGTGTCTGGGTGCCCATTATTCTCTATACGCGAGTGTGTAATTGCGCAGTTTGGTGGGTATGTACCGGCATACATATTTTATAGGTAAATGCACCACAGTGTTGTTGTTGAAAGGATATGTACGCAAGCAGTTTTAATAATTCGTGCCTGCACAGCAAGGGGCTGTTTAAATAGGGAGAGTTTGGGTTAGGCATCACGCCAGCCCACAAAAGTGTGTCATACTAATTGTCTTTGCAAGGCAATGTTTAAGATAATCCTGATGATGGCACTTGCGCATAGGTCACCTCAACCAAGTAATGACACGCCCACACAAAATAGATGTTTTGTGAATTCGGCAGCCTACATTAAACGTTGCTATGGAGCCTAAGCATTTCAATACATGGTCCAATAAATGTGTATAAATGTGTAAATGTGTTACAACGAAACATTTATTTGATGTTCTGCGCAAGAAAATTGGTGAATGATATTCTGGAGGTGCTGCGTTGAGTGCCTCGAGCGTGCACCAGAGGCGAAATAGGGCATCACGCCACGTCACACGTAAACATGAGCGCCATCTGGCAAATTTTTTTTAAAACAAAGCACGTGGCCCTGAGACGGGCTGCGCGCCCGTCTTAGAGGTAATAGGGTGTAGAACGCAAGGTGACGGGTAGGGTCCACCACCGTCTTGTTTAGCAAAGCATTGAAAACACTTGCCTTTGCGTGCAAGCATTGCATGGTCAGCGCAGCCTGATAAATGCTACGGTTCTTAGAATTACTTATTTATGCCTTTTCTAGTAAAAGAAGAACATGCAGAATATATAGTTGTTGTTATGGTGCCCCAGATCTGCGCAATAATTGCTTTTTATTTGGCAAACACGCACGTATGAACGCTGATCCTTGAGCAATACTGGTAGGCGCTGTGGATAAGTCGGCCGTTGGGGGAATGGGCTGCTGCTGTTTAAAGTACGCAATCCGCGGTAACAGTGGACAAACAGACAATTGTACAGGCTGAGAGACCAAAGTTGTTGTGCCGAAGTTCCCCGAGATCGACTATCGTCTTTAAAAAGTGCCATACCGTGAGGATATAAGAAATCTTCTCCGTGCACAAGTCGCGCAGCAATGCGTACGTGCAGTCAGGCCTTAAAGCGCCCTTAAAGAAGAAGGTGGCTGCTAAACGTAGCGCGTTGCTTCAGTCTTGCTCCGTCTTCTCTTCTTTTTTTTAATTTCCTGTACAGAAAATTTCAGGGAGCGTGCCGATCCTTGGATTAATCGTGAGTTATTTCATTTGAAGCGTAGAAGTAAAGGCTTAAGAAAAAGCAAAACACATTTATCTGAGTTTGCTGAACCTAAAGAAGATCTCTAAACGAAGTTGATTGCAGCCAGAAAAAGCTTCTTCAGTAATGAATTTGCTGAATTCGTTGAATCTGAACCGAAACAATTGTGGTGTCACTGAAGAGATTTACAGTATAAAAGGTAATAGTAATGGTATGACAGAACCCAGCGTCACCTGCAATGCCTTAAATAATTACTTTCAGACGGTTTTCTCTGAGACCTATAAAAATAGAACAATGATGCATTTTATTTAACTCAGATTGTGACTTCTAAAATAACGCAAAAAGGTCTATTAAGGTGGCGGTTCAACTCCATCCTTCTCGCAATAGTTGGAAAGGTCACACCAGACGACGCCACTCATCCACTCTTGCAAGAAGTGCGAAAATTGCTTGCGCAAGTATGGTCAGCGTCGCCTCGCACGTGTCTTGTATGTCACGTGAAGTGGTGGAAATCGGCCAATGAAAACCAAGGAGCACAAATGCAGACGTTGTCTTTCACCTACAATCCGCCAACTTTGGCCATCGTTTCAACGACACGATGAAAGGTGCCCGGTTACAACTGGCAGAATGATACCAGTGCCATTCACGAAAATGTAAACACACGCGCGCACGCACATATCTACAAAAACACACTCTTTTTGCCTTTTTGACTCATTCTGGTCCATGGAATAACGATTGAACCTGACATCAACCAAACGCTTTGAATCGTTCGAGTGCACTGGCATCGCCGCTAACCTTCTTTTAGATGTAGTGACCTTAGCAGTGGCTTGATTTGGCGTCACGCGAGCGCGTCTTTTTTATATAGCGAAGCATTTCTTAGCGAACTTCGGCTACATTACGCATATCTATCTATCTATCTATCTATCTATCTATCTATCTATCTATCTATCTATCTATCTATCTATCTATCTATCTATCTATCTATCTATCTGTCTGTCTGTCTGTCTGTCTGTCTGTCTGTCTGTCTGTCTGTCTGTCTGTCTGTCTGTCTGTCTGTATGTCTGTCTGTCTGTCTGTCTAGCCACTTACGACTTTTAGCTCTCACAGCCGTTTCGGTAATGCTATCGACACTAAACTTGGTATGCCATAACATGAATGTATGAAGAACATATATCTCTAGTCATAACAAGAAAATCATGACATGGAAGTCATGAATGTCATAATTTGTATTTCATGGTCCTGAAGCTCTTGCGGTGGTTTTTTCCACATGCCATGTTGCAAAACTAGTATGGTAGGGCATGATTGCATGGCGAACACAAGCGACAAACCCTAACATGAAAATCAAGACAAGCGTGACAACATGCCAAGCTCGTGATGCGATCGCGGGCGTTTCGTTATCGTCACATATACCAAATTTCGTATTACGGGACGTGAATGTATGATGAAGTTATGCGACTGGTGCAAACATGAGAATCATGAGATGCGTGTCATATTACACTATGACTGCATGCGAAGCTCTCGATGCCCTGGCGGCCATTTTGCTAGCTTCACTTATACCAAAGTTGGTATTACGGGAGGTGAAAGGATTACGAAGGTATTATAATGGTGCAAACGTGAGAAACATGAGATGCATGTCATGTGACATGACTACATGCTACGCTCATGATGTGCTCGCGGCCGTTTCGATAGCTTGACATGTACTAAACTAAGTATTAAGCGACGCGAATGGACGACATAGGTGAATGACACGTCCAAACATGATAATCACGACATGCGTGTCATATAACAACATGACTACATACCACACTTATGATACGGTCATCGCAGATTCGCTAGTTTCACATATGCCAAATTTTGTATTACGTGACGTCAATAGTGGACGAAGGCATGTGACTGGTGCAAACGTGATAATCATGATATGCGTGTCATGTGAGAACATGACTGCATGCCACAGTCAAGGCACCAATACATTAAGAACTGACGAAGTGCGCACGCTCACCGGCGTTCATTTCGTCGGGTCACGCCAGCATTGCCACGCCAGGCACCGGTCCTCCCATATATTCGCAGGCGCGCGCCGCGCTGTGCTGCTTTGACGCATGCGCGTTTCAGCGCATCCGGCATCCCTCCGTCATGAAAAGAGGGCGACGCAGTGTTGTCTGGGTAACGAATTGGTGCGATATGCAGCATCCACATTTCGCGCCGTTTGCCGTCGGGCCGCGCCGAAGGACGCTGGTCCCGCCGGTTGTGCCTGGAGTCAGACTATAGAGTGCTCGCGTTTCGTTAACGTAGCGTCGCTGAGCCCAGCTTGCGCGAGCGTCAACGCTACGATGAAGTATATTGGGTCGTTCATATGATGCGCTCGCGGCGTTTTGCTAGCTCCACATATACCAAACTTGGAGTTGCGCGACTTCAATGGATGACAAAAGTATAAGACTGGTGAAACATGATAATCGTGATGTGCGTGTCGTGTAAGAACATGACAGCATACTACACTCATATCGTGCACACGATTGTTTCGCTAGCTTCACATATATAAATTTGGCATCACGTGACGTGAATTGATGACGAAGGTAAACTACACATGCAAACATGATCATCATGACACGGAATTTATTTATGGCATCATTTACGTCCACATCGTCACGTTGTGCTGATTTAAAGTGACATAATAACCATTCTCATTTGTGCTTCGCACAACGTCGATTCTCACTAACGTGGGATCTGCCAATTTTTTTTTTTGCCATGCGAATCTGCTCAGCGTCATCCAACTTTGCTTACGCTACGAAAAAGACAGACAGACAAAGAACTTTATTGGGTCCTGAGAAACGCTGCTCCTTTAAAGCAAAGTCGTGTACCACTCCCACGAAGATCGCGGAGGCCTAGCCTCACCGCCACATCGTGGGCTCTATGGACAGCCCGTAGTTGCGGTAGGAACTCTGAATTTCGTAAGGCAGAGTCCAAATCTTCTTCTGTGAGCCGACTTGAGCCCCGTAACGAGGGGCACTGCCAGAGCATATGTGCTAAGTAAAACAGCCAGGTACATTTCAGCCCAATAAAACCTGAGGATCGTGAGGTTTTTTGCTTAATTTCAGCCTCTCAACCTAGAAAAAAGGGATACCTAAGTAAAGTGCCTCTTGTTGATTAATAGTCGAAAAGATGATTTACACTAATATAGAGGAGTTAGAAGCTCCTAGAGCCCATAGTTTTTCTGAAACGTTTTATGAGAATTACGTGGGCCACCTAGTGTATGGGATGACTTGGGATAAGCAATACGTTGGTTCACGCTGTTTCCCGTCGTGCTTTCACCATCTTTGTGGTACTGCCTGAAGAGTCGTCAACTAAGCTCCCACAAAGTGTTTGCTTAGTTTCTTCATTTTTGCCAACAGCAAATTTTCGAATGCGACGTCATTGCACGAACACACAGAGTCTCGAGTAGCAGCACAATCGAGCTCGGCGTCGCGATTCGAGGGAGGGCGGGAGAAAATCAAAAAAGAATATGACGGCATCCACATAAGAGCCACACCTTTTAGTCCATGTTCAAGTGTTTTACAAATGTCTTTTTCTATGCTCCATTTCCTACATCATGTGCAACGCTGTGAAAGCTAGCGAGAATCCTTAGAATGAATGCGTTCGCACTAAGAACTAGTAAGATTATTTTTTGCATCTGAGACATCATTTGTTTTCTTCTTTCCGCTTTGTGCGTAGGAGGTAAAATTGCCCCGTTATTTGGCTTGTCTCGGTTCTTATTTGCCAACGTTTTACTTGTAGCCTATCGCGACAATCTGCAGGTGCGTTTGTGCTCGTCTCGCACGAGCATTTACAACGATGAAAGTTAAGCGCGGGACGCGCGAAATTACACATGTTTTTGGCTGAACTTCTTCCATAGCTTTCGCAGCATTGCACCTGATGCATGAAACGGAGTATAGGTACATCTGCCACCATAGGCGTGCACACGAGAAGGATACGGCGGGCGCACCTCTCCTTGTCCCCTAAAAGTCGGTGCGCGAAGTGTGTCGCGTACTATAGTGCCTAGAATGTGCACCCATACACTGCACTAATAGAGAGGGGGCCGCTGCTTTAATAATTGACCCCCTTTCAAAGGGAAACCCTCCGCACGTGTAGGTATGCCAGACGACGCCAGTGATGCTAAGATTATCAATCGAAATTACGTAGCATCCTGGGGTCTCTCAAGCGTGCTTACAAAGTAGGCTAATGGTCTAAACATGAGGGGCTGCATAATGTATAGCTATTTGCTAATTTTTCTTGCATAGATTATCAAGTTCGTGTAGCAAAAATTGTGCACGTACTTAAACTTTTACATACTTTCCAAGATTTATTTCTTCTCTGCTATATCAGTTGCCACTCAATGGAAAAAGCAAAATACAGTTTAATCGGTGTATTTCAATCGAAGGTGGTCTTCGCGGCTGTCCCAATTTACAAACCACTAACCCATTCATCCTGATAATGCAGGTTTCTGTCCGCATCATCACCAACCTCCTCGTGTCTGCCTCTCTGACAGCCTCGTCTGCCACTCGTGAAATTTCAGGCCTACTGGTAACGGAAGCATACCTTGCGTTTGCCTCCTGCCCGTCGCCCATGCTTCAGGATATGCAGCAGCGCCCCCAACCCCGCTGTGAATCATCGAAGCAAATCCAGCTGCCCTATCACTGTCAACAACATCCTATGCGCATCCTATAAAGCAACAACCACCATCCACTGCGCACTGTGGGCTTCGCGGCTATGCCAATTCACAGACCGCTAACCCGTTCATCCTGATCATGCAGGTTAGCAGCTCGTATCAAGCACTTACTATAAAATCAAGTGATTACTCTTTGGTGCAGCTGCGAAACCTGCAGTAGTGCTTTTTACTTGTTTCTTAATGTGTTGTTGTAATACGTGCCAAGCTACTGCTATCGAGGGATGTAGAGACAAATCCCTGTTCTGAAAAAATTGTCCTGTCTGAACTGAGAAAGTTATCTGCCAGTGGCCACACTAATATCTGAGATGCAGAGCCTCAAATCCCAGCTAACAAGTACAAACAACACTATCGCTAATCTAAGCACTCGCCTCGCAGTCTTAGAAAAGCACTGCCAAAATCTTCTAGCTCCCCGAACAGAAGTTGATGCCCTGAACATGCCCTGAGTGTGCCCTGAACATGCCCTGAGTGTTGATGCCCTGAGTGTTCAGGGCATCAACTTCTGTTCGGGGAGCTGGCAACTAAGCCATTGTATTTGTGACATTGAAGAGCACCTTGACGACCTTGATAATCGTTCCCGACGCAAAAACTTAATATTTTACAGGTTTCCTGACACCAACTCAAAGAAAACATAGGCTCAATCGGTACAAATAAGCATTAACCACTGTCTCGAAAGCTTTCGTCTTATAGCCGAGACTAAAGATATAGAGCGTGCACATTGTCTAGTACAATACAGCACTAACCGGAAATGACCCATTATTGTTAAGCTTTCATCCTTCAAAACTAATGAATCTATCCTTTCGAACAGCCCAAATATAAAGGCACTAATTTCAGCATTGGCGAAGATTTCACACGTCCAGCTCTAACTGCACGAAAAGAGCTTGTTACCTTTGCTAGGAAGAACCCGTACCATTTTCATTAGGCTTCAAAACCCTGCACGCTGGAGCGCAGCGATAAATTGCTGGCAGTGCGGCAGGAATTGTCGCAGCTGCATCGTAGGGATCATGTCTCTGTCAGCAAGCACGCCATCAGCCCCGTACAAACGCAAGAGCAAACCTATCATTTTCTTTACTTTATACTAACATACGTAGTCTTCTTCCCAAGCGCGTGCCCCTGTCTAACCTAATACGATCATACGGCACTAGTGAAATAATTCTAACAGAAACATGGCTTAGTGACGACATTTCTGATACAAAGGTACTGGCTGACTTGCCAATCTTTAACATCTTTCGTCACAACCGCAAAAATGCACGCGGTGGAGGCGTACTTATCGCCACTAAAAAGAGCTATCATGCTCTCTAATCAACACATCATCGCAACTAGAATCATTATGGGTAATATGCCGTGCCCCTCCCGAAGCAATAATACTTGGCGTACGCTATAGGCCCCCTTGAACTAATTCAGATTTACCCGCAAGCTTAACAAAATATTATCCCAGCTTAATAATTAACACCCAAACGCACGTATCTGTTTAATGGGAATTTTAAATTGCCCTCAATTAATTGGCTCAATCAGGCTTCACCAACCTCGGGACAACAGCTGCTCCTCGCCACGACGCCTGTGCCACCCAACTAAATCTGGCTCACCCACGTTGAGCCCTACCTTCAGAAATCATAGTCATGTTAACCACGGAAGTGGTCGCAGTTTAAGGAACTGCGATCAACCCTGAAGACGCCACTCTCGCAGCCAGATGGATCACTAGCCACCAAAACAAGCAACGTAAGCATGCATCGAAAGCTCTGGCAGCACGAACTTACCAGGGACGCGCGTCCGATACCCCAATGCTGAATGGATCTGCCCAGCGTCACTCCCGCAAACTCAGGCAGCCGCGTCTGCCAGATGATCACGACAAAGTTGTGATTCGCCCGAGGGACCGCCACAACCTCTTCAACTGCACGATGCTTTTCTACGCGAACTGGATCTGCATGCAACGCTACTCAAAGAGGACATTTACCGCACATGCGTTGAAGCTAGTCTCATCGTAGTAAGCACACCTTATCTTTCTAACGGAGAAATCTACAATCGGATCTCCAAACTACAGGTGCAAACTGAAACCTATGGCGCTCGAGGCTACGTTACTTCCCCTGAGAAGACAGCAAATGGAGTGATCCACAATATTCCCCCCTACGACTCTCCAGAACACATCTCAGCAAGTCTTGGTAATGACCGCCACCCCACGGTACTAAAATCTCGCCGAATGGTAAAGACAAACACGGTACTCATTGTATTCGATGGCGACCAAATCCCTTTCCATGTCTACTATCGAGGAGCCGAATACAAATGTTACCTACATGAGAAGTGCACCAAAGTCTGCGACAAATGCGGGGCGGTCGGCCACCGTTCGGATGTCTGTACCAAACCAAATGCCATGATCTGTACGCTGTGTGGTGCAGCCAACCCTGCTACTGCTCATCAATGCACCCTCAGGTGTCTTCTGTGTGGTCAAGCCCATCAGACAGCTGACAAAAGCTGTCCTCAACGCTACCAGACACCTCGCCTTCTCATTTATTGTCGCCAAGAAAAAACCAAGCTCCCACAACAACAGAACCTTTCAACCACAATTTCCACGCAAGATGCTCATCCGGAACACCAGGAGGTGAAGCCTAGCGATACCCGCTCCCACAGTTCCAGTCCAACCTCGAAGCTTTGTGGCTCACGCAGCCGATCAAAGCAGCAGCGCAAGAATCAGCCCCAGGAGCTTCTATTGGGATCTGCGGCGCCCGAGACTTCAGGTGGTCCCCCCCCCCCTTAAGCAGCGGCAACCCAGTCTCAGCCTCGTCACCCCTACAGTAAGCTGAGCTATCATTGCCTCCCAAGCTGCTCCTATGAATACTACAGCGCCTTCAACTACACACACGATCGCACCTAATAAGAAACCCATGGTAAGTACAATCACACTGGAGCTGTATTCACGTTAGTACAAAAACTTGGCGTTGAAAACGCTGGCCTTCGGAAACAATTTGCCCAGCAGCCTCTGTCCTCCTCTCTGCTTCACTCTGCTAACCTCCACGCAAATTCCGCCGTCACCCCCCTAGACGAAAAGCTCCAGACACAGAAGAACCAGCCACACCATCGTCGCAACCAACTACCGCCTCAGCACCCATTTTGCCTGTAGAATCTGTACCGCAGCAGCAACTTCATGAGACGATTCAAACAGTACTTGAGCCCCGCCGCGATGGTCTAGTGGCTAAGGTACTCGGCTGCTGACCCACATGGCGCGGGTTCGAATCCCGGCTGCGGCGGCTGCATTTCCGATGGAGGCGGAAATGTTGTAGGCCCGTGCGCTCAGATTTGGGTGCACGTTAAAGAACCCCAGGTGGTCGTAATTTCCGGAGCCCTCGACTACGGCGTCTCTCATAATCATGAAGTGGTTTTGGGACGTTAAACCCCACATATCAATCAAACCGTACTTGAATGACAGTTACCGCTAATGCTAGAAGAAACCATTGAGCAAACGCTAGAGCTATCCCTCGATTCAATCCTCACAGCAAAGTTAGAGCACCACCTCACCTTGATGCTCGACGGAAAGCTAGAATCCCGAGCGACAATTATCCAGCACAACTTTGACGCCGCACTTTCGAGTCTTCTCGCCAGCTACAATAGCCGAGGCACAGAGCTTGAGCGGTGTACACATTGCTCCCGCTCACACTCGCATCAGAAGCCTTATGGCTGCTTTAACCAAGATGACCACGAGTAATTCACACACTCAGTACCGCATCTGGCAGTGGAACTGCCGTGGCTACCGCTGTATAAGAGGAGCGTGCTACAGCGATTTCTATCGACACTCAAAAAACAGATGCACCAGATAATATTGCTTTACAGGAATTGGGCAAACAGGCTAAGCTGGTCGGACACGCCTCCTTCACGGCTGCTCAAGCCCCTGACAGTCGCGAAGTCCTTATCACCCTTGTGAAATGAAACAACCCTGGTATTCAACACCCCGCGCTCTCTGATACAGTGCCACACATTATATTGGAAATCCTCTCTTCATCTCACTGGACACCCACCAGTATGTTCTCGGTCGGTACTTACAGCAGCCCATGCAACCACATCGCTTCCACACGCTCCTCTCTTATGTCAAGGAGTTGGCAAGAATTTCCTCACTCCTCGTAATAGGGCATTTCAAGGCTCCCTCACCCGCTTATGTTCACATTCACGACATCAGAAAAGAACGAATGCTGTGGCAAGACACCCACAATCTTTGCTACACCCTTATCCCTGCTCCGGCGTACCCTACGCGGTTGGGCAACAGTATTTCCAGACACACCACTCCTTACCTCACTTTCAGTGCGAACATTACGCATGCGGAGTGATCCAACCTTGATGAACATCTAGGCAGCGACCACTATGTATTACAAACGATCGTCAAGGCTGGCCCACAGCGCAGGAAATTTAAACAGCCTGCCCTTGCTGATTAGGATGTCTTCCACGAATTGCGGGCAACGGCCTCTTCAGAATCTGCCACCTCAGTCGACCGATTGACAGCTTCCTTACGACGAGGCGTTAAACGAGCTACCAACACTCCCCCAGAAGACGCCGTACGCGACATGGTAGACACCAAGCTGCTACACTTGTGGGAGGCTCTCGTTGGTCTGCACAAGCACTTTAACTCCAACAAATTGAACCGCTCATTACGCAAACGCATTGCTGTATTAACGCGTCAAATTGAAAATTCCGCCCTTCAACTCTCCCGCCAGAACTGACATAAGCTTTGCAACGTTATGGAACGCTTACCTAACGTGCCCAAAACGTGGAATATTCTTCGTCATATGATATAATGAATATCGACAAAAACTGCTCCGTGCCACTTCTTAATCACTGCTCTGTACTATCATCCAGGTATCAACGAATACCTTATCCAGGACCTATCTAGTCGATAAATTGTCAGTGCTACTTCGGACGATCTCCCATTTTACACTGGGGTGGATAATCCAGCCCTCGATTCCCAGATTACAAAAGCGGAAGTAAGGTCCACAGTTTCACAACTGAGACCTGAATCAGCACCTCGCCCGGATAAAATTATAAATAAAATCTTACAAAACCTTGACGAAGAATCAATTGAAACGCTCACGTCTTATCTGCAAATGGTTTGGGAGTCGGGAGAAAAACAACAATATGGAAAACCACCACAGTCATTCTGATGCCTAAACCAGTAAAACCACTCACTATCGAGAACCTTCGGCCGATATCCCTCACATCTTGTGTCGGCAAGATACACGAGCACATTATTCACACTCGACTACAAAGGTACATGAAAGAGCATGCCCTATATCCGCATACAATGTTCGGATTCCGTCCTAAACTGTCGACACAAGACGTAATGCTGCGACTGAAGAGTCACATTATTGACTGTGAAGACGGCTGTCGGTATCAGACACGTGTTATTCTGGGGCTAGAAATCACCAAGGCATTTGACAATGTGCTACAATCATCCATCCTTGACGCCCTCACCACGCTCAACGTAGGCGCCTGCACCTACCACTAAATTCACAACTGTTTAACGGAGAGGACAGCTACACTGTCGGTCAACGATTTGTCTGCACCTTCCGTCACACTCGGTGGGAAAGCGTCACCACAGGGTTCGGTCCTCTCTCCATTTATTGTCAACCTGGCCATGCTTCACCTTCCGCCACTTCTAGAAGATAACCCCGACCTGCACTATAGCATATACGTGGATGATATCACATTGTGGATTGCCAGAGAAAGCGACGGAGAGATACCAGATGCACTTCAGTTGGCTATACAGAATCACAACTTATGCTGAACAACGTCGATTGTCCTGCTCGCCCCAAAAGTCAGAGTTACTTGTCTATCGACTTAGATCTCCCTACAACAGAGACCTTCTCACGATAAATCTGCATGTGCAACATCACCATATACGAACAGTCCCGACCATTCGCGTATTAGTCTTCCACATTAAGCAGAACGACGGCAATTCGGAAACATTGCAACTACTACATCATTATGTCTATCAGACTACTAGGCTCACCTCGCTCATCGCCAATTAACAGCGCGGCATGAAAGAGGCCAATCTGATACGACTGGTGACCGCCTTCTCCATAAGCAGAATCCTCTACGTTGCTACATTTATTAAACTTACGCTCACCAACAAGAAAAAGCTAAGCATAATGATCGGGCACTGCTACAAGTGTGCACTGCATCTTCCCTTGTCTACGCCCAATGTAAAACTCAAGACTTAGGACTTCACAATACTATAGACGAATTCATTGAAGGCCAACGTATATTGCACATTGAACAATTAGGCCAAACTTCTACAGGACGTCATCCCAAGTGCGCACTCGGCGTACCTTACGGCTCCCAGTTTGGCCAGAAACTTCCAATTTCTCCGGCCATTCGCGACACCTTCGTGATCCACCCCATACTACGCATTATGCACCCTGAACATAACCCGGAAAGACGAGTAGACCTCGCCAAGCAACTAGGTAAGTGCTACGCGAAAGCCACGCACGTGGCGTATGTAGACGAAGCGGAATACCATATGCATCGGGCCATGACCTTCGCTGTCGCCACCGGGCCGCAGTACATAATTACCGAAACTAACTCCATTCGCGCAAACAAACCCGAAAGAGGTGAAGAAGCAGTCATCGCTCTCGCCAACGCTTTAACCCAAGCATCTTGCATATTCAGTGACTCCAATACTTCCACCCGGACTTTTACCAATGGTTTGATCTCCCAACCGGCGCTCCGAGTTCTCGCAAGTACACCTCTGTTACGTCGCCGCTGCGTTGAGATCATCTGGACTCCGGGCCACTCGGGGCCCGCGCGGAACGAACATGCTCATAACGCCACCCGAGCTCTCGACAACCGGGCGCGTCATCCAACAGAGCATCACTCCTCGTGACCTGACGCGCATGAGCGATAGATGATGGTCTCCTCGTTTCGCGACAATGCGAGGGACAAAACGGTTACCTTTGGGGAAATCCTAATGTATTACCGCAAGGCCAAACACAAACACCCACCACCAGACAAGTACAGCAGTCCACTACCTGGCGTTTACTACAGACACGCACTTTCCCCTGTCCGCACTGTGCAGCCGTACTTACCCCGATGTTCACACGCCACAATGCAAAGCTTGCGATGCACGTAACGCCGAGCTCGACTATAACATATGGGCCTGCCCCGCAGCTACTCACTCATTTAACCACAGCACGAACTCTAAATTCACAATCGCCACGGCCGAGCAGTGGGAGGCTTTCCTGCTCAGTACGTGCCTGCAGGAGCAGCTCTGGGCTGTCCGGCTGGCCGAAGACGCCGCCAGGATTCAAGGCCTGGCCACCGCCGGAGAACCCGTGTTCTCTAAACAAGCAAACGTACCGCTTCCTACACCACCTACTACGACATTACCAGTGATGGCCTTTGTTGCGTTTTTTGTTGCTGGCATTTTATCACTCATTGAAAAAACAAAACTTTTGTCATCGGCTGGCGTAGACAATATTAACTCCAAATTGTTAAAACAATACTGAGGCAATTATTGCAGTGTACTTTTCGATCATTTTCTCATTGTCACTCAAAACAGAAGTTTTACTAGACGACTGGAAGAAGGGAGAGGTCATTTTAGCCCACAAATCAGGTAACAGACAGTCCCCCCTAAATTATTGATGCATTTCTCTAACAAGCGTTCCTTGGAAAATCATAGAACATGTCATATACTTTCACGTAATGCACTTCCTTGACACCAACAATTTTTCCATTCTTCCCAGGACGGATTTCGCAAATAATTTTCTTGTCAAACCCAACTTGCTGTATTTATTCATGATCTACAGTCTACTCTCGATCGTCACTTTCAGACCGATGCAATTTTTCTTGACTTCGCAAAAGCCTTTCATAACGTACCACACAAACGCCTACTGTTAAAACTTGCTGCGCTGAACCTGCACCCAAACATTATAGCATGCATCATACAATTTTTTACTAATTGCTCCCAGTTAGTCTCCAATAAAAATGCCCGTTCTAGCTCCCTCCCAGTAACATCTGGCGTCCCCCAAAGATCTGTACTTGCACCCCTCTTGTTTCTATTATATATTAACGATCTTCCCGTTCATGTATCTTCCCATATCCGTTTATTTGCCGACGGCTGTGTCGTCCTATCTAACAGTTACTAACGTTTCTGATCAAACTGCACTCCAAGAGGATCTTAATCTCGTGCAACAGTGGTGCGAGTTTTGGTTAAAGAAGCTTAATCCCACTAAATACAAACTCGTCTCATTTCAACGCCAGCGTATTCATTTATCATTCTCATACTTAATCTCTAATTCTACTATTGAACAAGTTCAGTCATATGAATACCTTGGTGTCACCTTATCATCTGAACTTTCCTGGAACGCACACATCAAACATATTATCATCCGTGAGTCGATCCCTCAGTTTCCTAAAGCGTCATTTGCGTCACGCACCACTAGACATAAAACGTCTGGCCTACAGGTCACTTATCAGACCTAAACTAGATTGTGCAGCGCCAATGTGGAGTCCACACCAGACATACCTAATAAACGACACAGAATCTGTGCAAAATCGTGCCACTAGGTCCATCCATGCTTCATATTTAGACGACATAAACTGATCATCAATCAAACGTGACATTGATGTTGCTAACCTTTCTGCGTTGGCGCATCGCCAGCCTCTCTTTGATTCACAATTTTTTTCACAGTTTCCTCAATCAAGCACCATAGATCATCCCACCGACACGCATATCTTACCGCACAACCCATTCTTATCCAATCGCACGCGCACGCGCTCGCACTACTACTTTTGCTGCCTCAATTTTTCTTCGCACAACGGTGGACAGGAATTGCCTACCCCTTGACATTGCACTCATCACGTGTTCATTAACGTTCGCCTAAAGCACAAATGTATAATAATTGTTGGAAGATCACTCTCTGTAGCCTCCATTTGTTAATTCACCTCTCATGTAATACCCCCTCACCAGGTTCTTTAACGTAATAAAGTGAATTCAAGTGAAATGAATCAATGATTTTCGGGTGTATGATGAACACTGAAAAAAAAAGGCTGAGGTATTACAATCATGCGTGTGTAAATATTACTCGCGTAGTAACATGTGTCAACGAGCATACAGTGTAAAAAAACACTTCTTGCAATACTTCTGTCTTTCTTCTTCTTCCTTCAGTGTCATATGATTTTATTGTAAAAGAGTCGCTGCAAAGTATTGTGCCTGCAAAAATGACTTGTTTCAGGATGGGGCCGTTCGGTAAATATATGGGGCACTTTGAGAAGAGGTTCTACACGAAATGGATGTTTTCTTTTCATTCTCTTTTTTTCTAGCAAGCACGAGCATGTCGGCATTTGTAAAGAAATCAGAACGCTTAACTTTTCTGGGAGCGAAACTGTTATGGAATGCAGTTTTGCTTTATCCTCCTGCTATATCATCCGGATTACACCTATTTGTTCTAAAAAGTTGCGGGTTTTTTTATAAGGACTTCCAGGCACCATGCACAAGTTTGCCGTTTAAATTGTCGTCATAGTTTTTCAGAAAAAAATTGAATCGGCATATCCTACGTACCTTAATGATCGACGTTATGCGTCGCATGCATAGAGAAGGTGACAATGTTGGAAGTTTTATATCGCGACAGGTCATCAAATGACGCTAAGTGTATATACAAATCTTGCACGAACAGACACACATTGCAGATGTTTGTATGATCATGTTTTCGCACCTACGTGATGACGTCAGCGGGGAATATGAGTCTTGTAAACACCAGAAGTGATAAGCTGATATGAAGCGCTCGAGCTCGTGAGGGGAATACCTCTGAACGCGCTTACATAAATCGACTTCAGCGCAAGGCACGTAACTACAATTGACGTTAACGCGACAAAAAGACTGTTTTGTAGGATTACCCATGTAATCAAGATATAATTGGATAGCCAGCACGACAACCAAAATTAACATTTCACGAACATTAGTGTCCATAAAAATGGCAGCATATCCACGGAGTGAATGATGGAGAGTGGGGCGAAGCATCTGTCCATCCATTCGTTCTTGCTTGCGTCCGTCCATGCGTCCGTCTGTGTGACCGTCCATGCGTCCATCCGCCCGTCTGTGCGTGCGTCTGTTCGTGCGTCCGTCTTTACGTTCCTCCATGCATCCGCTCCTGCGTCCGCTCATGCGTCGATCCATGCATCTGTCTGTGTGTCCATTCGTCCATCTATGCAACACTCCATGTAACACTATGTGGCATCTTTTCATCAATATTCACCATATAGAAGCACCGCCATCCAGCGGACATAACAAGGATTAAACTAGAGGTGGCACACGAACACTTTCTTAAGGCTTGCGCTTCGGGTCTACTTCCTACCTATAACTACCTCTAGTTCATGGTATATACTAGTTCACTGTATTCATGGCACTGCTGCTCGATGCTCGCTAACCTTTCTAAAACCAAGAGTGTTACGCCCAGCGAGTATAACGTAGCAACTCTTTCCTGTCAGATAGTGCTCAATTTACATGCCAATGGCTGCTAATGGGAAATGAGGGACAGGAGAATGAGGCTTTTACATTATTACGGCCTGCGCTTCGGGTCTACTTCCCACCTTTAACCAACTCTAGTTCGTGGTATATACTAGTTAACTGTATTCATGGCGCTGCGGCTCAATGCTCTCTGAACCTTTCCAAAACTAAGCAGGTTACACGCAGCAAGTATCACGTAGCAACCCTTTCTTGTCAGATAGTACTCAATGTACATGCCATTAGCTGCTAATGGGGATCGCAGTGGTGCGTTAACTAAATGTCGAATGCTCCAAACTTTCATCCCCCCTTAGCAGCCATTGGCATGTACATTGAGTACTATCTTTTATTGTTCAACAACGCGCAGAAGAAATTTCTCACTGGCACCACCTTGGAGGCCAAAGTGTTATACTTAATACACACTACAACGGCTACGACGGACAAACGGGTGCCGCTATAAGGAGCTTTGCCCTTAAATGTAGTTCTGAGACCTGGCGTGGACTTGTGGTGGAATGCTTTATTGCAATGTATACTGGTTGGGTTCTATTCCTGGTGGGAGCTTGACATTTATTTTTTTGAACTGGTCGGATCAAATTTGCCGATGTCAAGTTTTTCTTAACGCTCACATGTTGAAACTGTTCCTATGTGTTCTGGTCGTTGCTGGGTAGATTACAAGTGTCGATCACCAATGGTACATACCAGCATACCAGTGGCGCATACCCGGCCGCGGCTTTGTGCCACTGTTTGTGAAAGAGGTTCAACGGCGTACGTGACAGGATTATGAAAGTATTCATATCTTGACTATCGCATCATATTATCATCTTATCCTCCTATACTAATTTTAGTTCACGCGATCACGAGAGCGCCCAGACGTAAGCGGATGGATAGATAGATAGATAGATAGATAGATAGATCGATCGATCGATCGATAGATAGATAGATAGATAGATAGATAGATAGATAGATAGATAGATAGATAGATAGATAGATAGACGCTAGTAGGGCTTTCAGTACGCAAAGAAACGCTTCGCACACTACGACACTACGACGGATGGGAGCTAGTGCGGAATATATCAACGGTAATGCGGCCCTTTTCCACAAACTTGAGCAAGTGTAGGGTGCAAACGTCAGTCCGATGCCACGGCCAACGGGTGGCGCCGAGCTCCTTGCGACCGACTGACGGGAAAGCCAACTGTAATGGCGACTGATTTTCAGTGAGTTCCGACGCTAGCGAAAGCCCCGCCAGCCCGTGCTGCTGCAGTTACAGCGCGCGACATACTACAACCAAGCTCGTTACGAGATCCCGAAATGTGTTTTCGACAACTCCCAACACAGCGGCGAGGTCTCAGCCTAATATCGTCAGCCCTGAGCTACTCGCGGCGGCGGAGAGGCGAGTACTAGATGACCGAGCGTGCGCGATGCCGATGACAAGGGTGGACAACTTTGAGGCGGTCGCAAAGCACAGGCGAACTGTTTACGCCCAAGCTGACTTTCGCGGTGCTTTCATGCGTGCTATATACAACACGACCAAGCCCCGTGCCGGCAAGCGCGGTCCGTATCGCGCCCGCGACAAGTAGAGTGCAATGAAGAATGATAACCTACTTGCTTAGGAATCCAGCGCTGTGGGCGTCAATGCTGGATTCCGGAAGCACCTGGAAGGTGAGAGGAGCTTGCTCCGGGGCATCACGGCTACAGCAACGGCGAAAATTAGCCTACAGTGTTTATTTAAATGCTATCACAGAAGAAATGCAAAAAAAAGCCGTGGCTGGCCGTGGCATTCGCGACGTATAGTGATGTCACCGAAGTGGTCACGTAGGCAGAATATATCCACCTGCAAAAAACTTTCCTTTTCATCCAACGCTACTTTGCGGATACTTATGATGGCGAAATTATTGATGGCGATTTGAGGCTGATCCCTTTGTATCGGGCACGCAGGTGTACTTCTCCTACTAGACAAAAAAGTAGGTGCCTAAAGGTACGTAAATAAAACAATACACAAGCGTTCAGGCCTCGTAATGTTTTTGAATAGTTATGCATGACAACAAGAACCTAGTAATCACAGGAGGACAATCATTCAGTTCCGGATTATTCACGCATTTATACTGTGCTTCCTCGCTTATTCGGCGGCTACACACAACGGCCGCTTTGTCTGAGTGCAACAAGATCAATGCCTCAATAAGAAGCGTCATTAAGCTGGCCCTTGGCGTTCCCATTTGCACGCAGGCGGACGATGTTCTCAAGTTGGATATTCACAACTCATATCGAATAAAGCGTCAAAGCCGAATTGTTTTCACGTTTTTTGGGTGGTACGGCAACCAAGTGGGTAGAACCATAGACGATCTGTTAGGACGTAACCGTGCGGTCATCGGTCTTGATATTGCGAAGCTGCTCAACGCAGTAAGGTCCAAGACGTCCCTACAGTGGATGACGTACAATACGGATACTACCTACAACGACGCACAATGACGAGCGTCGGTAAAGCTTTGCTCGCCAGCGCCTGCTTGGACAAGAAAGAAGCCTGCTTCGTAGGTGTCGCATCGTACGCTACAAAAGAAGCGTTTTTTTCAGTTGTCGTTGAACGTGATTCCGCAGTGATCAGCGGCGCTACATACGAACTTCGAGCTCCAGCATTGCAGAACAGGTTGTCATTGCTCTCGCATTGACGGATGTTGTACATGACACAGTTTATACAAACTCGCAGGCTGCTATCAAAGTGATTCAAATGGACAAGGCGGCTCCTCAGCTCCCTTTGCTACTTAAAAAAGTTAAAGACCAACAATAGCAATCAGTGGTCTTGTTTCCTGCACCACTTGAAAATCTTGAGGGTACCTCGATCAATTCAAACGAGGAGGGGCACGGCTGCTGGACTTTTGGCTGATCGCGTTCCGGGTATTGTGCCATCTCGTGGGCGACACGAGCCTCTCTGCTAGTACAACGAGATACGGATGAATGACTATGTCTCAAAAAAAGAAGGCTTCCCCTGCCGCAGTCCTCCTTTTCGTCGCACGGTAAATGCAATTTGGGCATGTACCATAGAAGTGCGCCTCAGCCAATTCCCTCTTTCACTATAAGAAAATGAAGAAGGTCGTAAAGGCTCAGGACCATATCCCGAGATGTTGTTGGCTGTCCAGAGGACCCATCCTACCACGAGTGGCCAAAGTCAGGATACGTCGAGGTAACTCGCCTATTGTAGACCAAATAAAGGGTTTTCACTCACTCACTCACTCACTCACCGAAGCCGTATAAGTATGTATAGTTAGTGGGCGTGCTTTCGATTCCCGGTTCTTGCGCTACATGAACTCGCCATATTGCACTTCAGTAGGCCGCCACTACGCTTAGTTTCATTCTAAAATGGAACGTATAGTTTACGTTTTCTATTATGAACACAGACGTTCTTTGTTAACACTAGGCTATTCAAGCTACAGATTTACACCAAAGCGCAGAATTTTACGGTAATACGTTAGAACACACAAACTGCAAGATTTTCGTATTTATTGTGATCTACCACGCCACTGAGCTTTTAGGGTTATCTTTTTCATAGGTGGTCCTCGTGTGTGCTGGCAGGTCATCGGGTCGTCAAACTGATAGCGGTTATTTTTGCTCATAGCGCACAAATGTTGCTGTCAGAGGCAATAAAAGGTCGATTCCAACCCCACACGATGCCAGCTATTAGGCACAACAAGCATGCCAACAGTGTTGCTACTATTATCCATGCTAAGCTCAGATATTTTTTTCCAGTGCTACTCTCAAGATTTGTTTCATGAGCAGCTTCTTGATGCAGCAATTGATACCGTGTGCAAGTGGTCAGTGAGCCTATTCAATGTTGCGGTTTTTTATCATTGTCCTCATCGTTCATTTCGAATAACATTGGCGCGCTCGAAATTTCCCGTCGGCTTGGAGGCGACGCTGCAATGCCCGTGGTGCGTGAAGTTCGTAAAGTCCACCGTAATAAACTCGGGAACTTGAAGCTGACGAGTGCGAAGTCGGTGGTCTTCACATTGGAGACTCGTGCAGGTTTCGTAGCGAGCTGTAGGCACTAGAGCAACTAAGTGAGCTGCTCAACGCTGCTTGACCAGTACACGCAGCTCTTTGCGTATATTTGGAAGTTCTTGTGCTCGAAAGGTTGCAATGCACGCACAGCCTGGAATCTAGCGTGGTGAATGGCGTCCCTGTGCGACTTGGCATGACCAATCCTCGTCTAGCTCATTCTTGAAATTAACGATGATGGTGATGGTACATCGAACATGGCTTCTACCCACTCAGGCGGATCGGCCCACCATTGATATGTGAGTTTGTGACACATGTTGAATAGTCGACATCGACAGCCAAAACAAAAAATCGCTGCCATATTCGCATATTTAATGATGTAGGGGAGCTTGCTCGGAATCGATCGGGTAAGACGCGAATATTCCGTGTACACATCTTTTATCATATTATAAAGACGTAAGAACGATTTATATATACATAACATACGCAATACTCATTATTTTCATTTGAATGCGCTCTAAGTATTTTGACAAATTATATGCAGTATATACAAAAGCGAGCCGCAGTGGTTCTGTGACTAGGGAACTGGGCTGCTGAGCCGAAGATCGCAGTATCAAATCCTGGTTGCGCGGCTGCATTTTCGATGGAGGTGAAAATGCTGTAGGCACATGTGCTCAGATTTGGGTCCGCATGAAAAAAAAAACAGGGAGACTGCGCAACTTTGCTGCATAACGGTAGTTTGCACAGCGACTTAACCTCTTGCTGTCTTGTGTCGTCGCGAATTCGCGACAGACCAAAAATGCCATCCGCTTCTTTCCGAGGGGAGAATTCGTGTAAATGCGTCACAAAGACGGCGAGGGGGTATGGCGTAATTGTTACGTAACTTGGTATGGTTAGGGACTGCCAATTGGCTATTTCGTCTTTATTATTCTTTTTTATTAATTGAAGAAGTGTTGCCTTCAACGAGTGGCGGGACGCTGACGTGCGATGCCGTGCCTACATATCAGGTGTGGCCTGTGAACGGTTGTGCACCTCGAGCAGACAGTTTTCACTAGCAGATGGTGCCTGCGTCAGTCTGGCGAGGCAAGACATGTTTTGGGAATACCTTATTGTTAGTTAGGGGAATACCTAATTTTCGGTAGATATTTGTATTTACGAAATGAAGGAAAAGCGTCAACTTCAACGAGTGGTGGGACGCTGACTTGTGATCGAATGGCCAGTGATCGGTTGTGCAGCTGGAGCAGTCTGTTTTGCCTAGCAGATGCTGCTACCGTCAGTCTTGCGAGGCGAGAGAAGGGAGGAGCGAATAGTGGGAACGAGAAGCAAGCATGCGGCCCAATACGCGAGGCGAGAGCATGCGCGATGGGGGTGTGCTCGCCTACGACAAGTGACGTTGTGAGACTCGGATATGCTCCCCCCGCAGGGGCGCCTGCGCAAGTAGGCGTTCGGTGTGTAGCCACACCATGGACCCGAGCTAACGGGGGAGTTTCTACTCCCTCCCACGCCTAGCCGTGCGTGGCTTTGCCGTGTCCGGGGAAAAGTGGATCCTGAGGGTTGAGCCGACGCTGGGTAATTGGGCCTTTAGGCCCCCCGGCAAAGGCAACACACCCCTTTGGCCCCGGCTTCACGTAGACGGCACCCCTGGGCTGACCCACCCAGGGGAAATCTGCAGTCACCTTTTCCTATCTCTCTCCCCTACAACTTTGTCTTTATCTCTCTCTTTTTTAGTCTGTCCTGTCTACTTCTCTCTTCTGTTTACTTCCAATTTTCCTGGTGGCAAGGGTTAACCTTGTGTAATTACTCAACCTTGAGTAGTTATATTTGGTTATAGTGGCAATGTACGGCTGTCGTCTGCAGCCTTATGCTTTTAGGTGCTTCAGCGTCCCCTGGTTGGACTCCATGGTGGGTGGTCGTCATTGCTGCCGAAAAAAAGTACACTGCTATGGGAACACCTGCATTTTCCCATCTCCTAGATCGTCTTCCGCTCAAGAGGGGACGCACCGATGAAATAATAGTTTTCAACCAACCCAGACAAGGCTTTCCGAAATTCCATGAAATGCACAGCGAAAAGCCAAGAAAACAAGCCAGAGCCATATCTCCATTTCTTGTTCTTAAATCTCTGCCTGAGCTCTTTGGCCCGGGATACAAAATTTCAAAGATGGCTAGCGGAGACCTTCTCCTTGAGCTGCCGGAAAAACACCACTATGAAAAACTTGGCAGTCTCAAAGCATTTGGTAATACCCCAGTGTCTGTTTCACCTCATAGATCAATGAACACCTCACGCGCACTTGTTTCAGAAGCAGACCTTCTTGAAATGTCTGAACAGGAACTGCTTGAAAGGTGGAAAGAGCAAAATGTCACGGATGTGAAACGAATCCTCATCAGACGCGACAACAAAGAAATACCTACCAAACATATAATACTCACTTTTGCATCTTGCACACTGCCTTCATCTATAGACACAGGCTACATCAAACTCTCTGTCCGTCCCTACATTCCCAATCCAAGACGGTGTTATAAATGTCAACGATATGGTCATGGATTGCAGAACTGCCGGGGTCAGGAAACTTGTGCAAGATGTGGTAGCCACGGCCACCCATCTGATAACTGTGTTACTGCGCCTCACTGCGTGAATTGTGACGGGGAACACGCCGCGTATTCGCGTTCGTGTCCTAACTGGAAGAAAGAAAAAGAAATAGTCACTCTTCAAAACATCACAATCAAAGAAGCAAGACGAAGAGTGGCGCCATTTTACGGCGCAACATATGCTGATGCGGCGCGTCAGGGGGCAACGCCACACCAGCCCTCGCCACCCCTTCGGCCAGCGCAGAGCGAGCCATCGGCTGTGGCGGCTGCCCCCAAGGCGGCAGTAGTTCAGTCTACTCCGCCTTCAAGCAAATTGAGGCCGGAGACTCCAGGGTCCTCCGGTCTCAAGGCCTCACCTCACCAGGCGAGGCCTAAAATCCGAACCACCAGCTCGCACGTGCGGGCATCCAGTGCCTCTGAGGAGGCAATGAATACAACGGTACCCTTGGTACAGAAAGAGCGGCGCGCCTCCTTGGAGCGCGCCAAGAAAAATAAAAAACAATAATGGAGCCGGACGATCGTCCCGCCACGTAAAATAACAAGCTCACTCTCACACAGGATACTCTCTGTACACACAGCAGCATCTCTTCTTTTAAGATGCAGACAGAAATATTACAGTGGAACATCCGAGGCCTTCTTCGAAACCTTGATGACTTACAAGAACTCCTCCATGAACACAATCCAAGAGTGCTGTGTGTACAAGAGACACACTTAAAATGAACAAACACAAACTTTTTACGTAAGTACGCAATCTTCCGAAAGGATAGAGATGATGCCATGCCGCCATCCGGTGGTGTAGTGGTTATAAGTTGTCAAGGTATAGCATGCACACAATTACCCCTTATAACTTCCCTCGTGGCAGTGGCTATCCTAGCAGTTATTCTAAACAAACTTGTCACTGTCTGCTCTTTGTACATACCTCCGCACCACCGTCTTGAAAAACTTCAATTCCAGTCTTTATTAGACGAACTACCTGAACCTTATCTGGTCCTTGGGGACCTGAACATACATAATGGTCTTTGCGGTGACTCTCGCTGTGATGTACGAGGTCGTCTCATTGAACAATTCCTCATTTCATCGGGTGCTTGTCTGTTGAATAGAAAAGAGGCAACATACTATAACCTTGCCAACAAAATTTACTCTTCCATAGACCTCAGTATCGCATCTCCTTCACTTGTACCATTGCTTCAGTGGAAAGTCATAAAAAATACTTACGGAAATGACAATTTTCCTTTAGTTTTGAGTACACCAATAATATATGAATGTCCTCCACATTTTTCCAAATGGCTGGTAAACAAAGCCGACTGGGAACAATTTCAAAAGCTTATTCACCTAAATTGGACTGAAATATGCGGATTTGGCATAGATGAAGCTGTGCAGTACTTCACGGCCTTTCTTACTGACGCAGCAGCCAAGTGCATTCCACAAACGTCTGGATTGCCCGGCAAACGACATGTCCCGTGGTGGAACACTGAGTGTCAGAATGCGCGAAAGGAACAGAACAGGGCATGGAGGTTGCTGCGGAACTCGCCGACGGCGGAATACTTTGAGAGCTTCAAGAAAATAAAATCTCGAGGCAGGAGAACGCGTCGGCAGGCCAGAAAAGAAAGTTGGCACAAGTTTTTATCAGGGATAAATTCATATAAACAAGAAGCTAAAGTCTGGAACATGGTTCGTAGGGTAGCAGAAAGAAAAGTACACTCACTCCCACCCATAAACACTCAGGGTGATACGTTGGAAGACCAGGCAAACTTCCTCGGTGCACAATTTGAACGGGTATCCAGCTCGTACCACTACACTTACACTTTCCGAAAATACAGAACAAGAATAGAGAAGCAGAAACTCGAACAAAAATGCACTAGAAACGAGGCATATAACCAAGTTTTCAGTCTAGCTGAGCTCCGAACATCTCTAAACTCCTGCAGTACATCTGCCCCAGGTTCTGACCATGTGGTGTATGAAATGTTAAAAAACGTACCAGCCGAACCACGAAAAACCTTACTTTGTTTGTAGAATGCTATCTGGTTTTCTGGCATTATACCTACCTCCTGGAAAGAGGCTATTGTTATTCAAATTTTGAAAGAAGGCAAGGACCCTTCTTTGGCTTCAAGTTATAGGCCTATTGCACTTACAAGCTGCTTGATCAAAGTGTTCGAAAAAATGATAAACTGCCGACTTGTACATATCCTTCAAACAAACAATTTGCTCGACCCATTTCAGTGCGGGTTTCGAGAAAGTATATCCACCTCAGACCACCTTGTTCGTATCGAGGCACAGATCAGAGACGCCTTCGTCCATGAACAATATTTTCTCTCTGTGTTCCTCGATATCGAAAAGGCGTATGATACATCATGGCGTTTGCCCCGCCGCGGTGGTCTAGTGGCTAAGGTACTCGGCTGCTGACCCGCAGGGCGCGGGTTCGAATCCCGGCTGCGGCGGCTGCATTTCTGATGGAGGCGGAAATGTTGTAGGCCCGTGTGCTCAGATTTGGGTGCACGTTAAAGAACCCCAGGTGGTCTAAATTACCGGAGCCCTCCACTACGGCGTCTCTCATAATCATATAGTGGTTTTGGGACGTTAAACCCCACATATCAACATCATGGGGTTTTGGAATTCTGAGAGACCTGTCCCACCTTGGTGTGCGCGGAAAAATGTTTCATATATTCGAAAGTTACCTGTCAAACCGGACATTCCGTGTCTGTGTGGGCAGTGTTCTCTCCCAAACATTTGTCCAGGAAACAGGCGTGCCACAAGGTGGTGTGCTTAGTGGCACACTTTTTATTATCAAAATGAATTCTTCGCACTTGTCCATCCCCCGCAATATGTTCTATTGTACCTATGTCGACGATGTTTAGCTTGGCTTCAAGTCATGCAACTTGGCAATGTGTGAGCGGCAGGTTCAGCTGGGCTTAAACAAGGTCTCCAAATGGGCAGATGAAAACGGATTTCGACTTAACCCACAAAAAAGCACGTGTGTCTTGTTTTCTCGAAAGAGAAGCATGCACTCTGAACCTGACATTCGACTGAACAGGCAACGTCTGTCCGTCAAAGCCGAACCTAAATTCTTAGGATTATTCTTGGACAACAAGCTGACCTTCGTACCGCACATGAAGAATTTAAAAACAAAATGCTTAAAAGCCATGAATGTTATAAAAGTGTTGTCACGTACTACTTGGGGTAGTGATAGGCAAAGCTTCATAAATCTGTATCGAAGCCTCATTCGCACCCGCTTAGAATATGGGGCCGTTGTTTATCAGTCTGCAACTCAAAGTGCTTTGAAGATGCTCGACCCCGTGCACCATTTGGGCATCCGCCTTTCTACGGGTGCTTTTCGCACCAGCCCCGTAGAAAGCCTTTATGTTGAGTCAAATGAGTGGTCGCTTCATCTGCAGAGAACTTATATGTCCTTTGTTTATTTCCTTAAGGTAAAAGCACATAAGAAGCACCCCTCATACTCTACTATTAATGATTTGTAGAGCTCATTTCTGTTTCAAAACAGGCCTTCGATGAGGCAGCCCTTCTCAGTTCGCCTGAAAAGTCTAGCTGAGGAAACTGGAGTCTCACTAGAACACAGTTTAATGGCTCCTGTAGCATATCCGCCACCGTGGCAATGGCAGACTATAGACTGCGATATGTCCTTTCCAGGAGTTACAAAACATGCGCCTATTGCCCATATCCGAACATACTTCCTGGAACTTCAACACGAATACACACGTCCTGAGTTTTTACAGATGCTTCCAAGTCCAACTCCTCTGTGTCCTACGCTGCTGTCGGCCCATCCTTTTCGGATGCTGGCCCTCTACATCCAGGCACAAGTATCTTCACAGCAGAAGCTTACGCGATACTTGTGGAGCTTACGCGATACTTGTGGCAGCTAAACACATCAAACAATTACAAATACAAAAAGCAGTAATTTATACAGACTCCCTCAGTGTGGGAATGGCTCTGCAATGTCTTAAAAAACCAAAAAAAAACCCGGTACTTGTCTCACTTCACTCCATTTTGTGCACACTCTACGCACTGTAACAACATGTTGTAGTGTGCTGGGTGCCAGGGCACCGTGATATCCAAGGCAATGTGAGGGCGGATAAGCTCGCTGCATCTGTCCACAAAAGCACTGGCCCTACACCCATATTAATCCCGGTCCTTGATCTTAAGCCGTCTCTCAAACGCAACCTCGGGGACTACTGGTAGAGGAAGTGGGATACACACACACAAAGCAAACTACACATTATTAAGCCACACCTTGGTCATTGGCTGCCAGTATCAAAATCGCGTCATACAGAGGTAATACTAACGAGACTCAGGATAGGACACACATACACGACGCACACACATCTTTTGTCCGGTGGTGATCCATCATTGTGTGAAAAATGTGGTGAAGCATCAACAGTCCTTCACGTTTTAATCTAATGTAAACAATTAGAAACTATAAGAAAACAGCGTTTTCTATTACCCTACCGACAACATATACTTTTACACCCTGCAATGTTCGTTGGTAGGGAACCGCTTTTTAGTCAAAAATTATTGTTAGCGTTTCTAAAAGAAATTCATAATTTTCATATCATATACCCAGGCATCCCGTATCACGACCTCTCCAGGGAGGTTTTTGCTGCGGTGGCTACACAGGAAAGCACTTGCCTCACGGCCCTTGCACGCAAGAGTATGAACGAGTGAGGTACTTCTGCTAATGCCACACATGTCCGCCATCGTTTTTCATTATCACCAACTTTTTGCACCTATTCACACCACACACACCTTTCACGGCATGGTCATGATTTTAATACTTGTATGTTTTTACCCGCCTTACTGCGAGGAATTTTATTGCCCTTATACAGCCGGTAATCACAATCATTGTCCACATTCTTTGTCCCATGAACTGGCGCTCTTTGGCCATCAAATGGCCCTTGCGCCAAAAACCACCATATATCATCATCATCGGATATGCTCCGCATTTAAAAAACCCAGCTTTGTCACAAAAGTGAAGCAATTAACGTGATAGCAATCATTTGTAAGGTTAGACGCAGAATGGTCAGCCGACTGAAACGTACCCCGCGTTTCTCACGCACAAATGACACACGTAACGTGCTCTCAGGTATAGACGAAAGCAAATAAGTGTATCAGTTGCTAATTCGCTGTATCTGAATATTGTGCTCTCTTCCCAAACTGAGACTGTGCAACGATTGTAGTGATCTTTGTGCGCCTGGTAATTACAACAGAATCGTTCCCGTGAAAGCCGCCGGTCAGCCAAGACGTACGATATTCTCCATTGCGAGATATGGGCCCGCGAGTGAGCGTCCACCCCCTCATCTCTGCGAGGCAATGTACTCGCGAAAGATGAGAGCGCATGCCACCGCGCGCTCATTCTGCCATCTTGCTGGTAATGCTAAAATACGATAGTTCAAAGCAAGATGCCTTTTGAAGGTCGTTCTCTTCGTTGGCTCAATTCTCAATTCGGTGGCTCAATCTCGCAATCACGTTGCAGAGGCTCCAAGTTCGATTCCAGCACTGAGGTCATTTTCTTGATTATTTTTGTTTCTTACGTTTTCCTATGTACAGACACGTATACATATGCAGCGAGTGATGGTGAAGTCCACGCCGGCACCGGCGCCAGTGGCAAAATCCAGCTGTAAGTGTTCACATAATCGCTACTGCAATAAAAAAGGGCTGCTCCTGCCACACTCCTTTTTGTGCTAGGACCAAGCTGACCCTTTCAGAGTGCTCCTAACAAGCACCTACCTGAGCCCTGCGACATTGCACACACCATACACCGAATGGTTGCGAAGACACGATTGCCCTCTATTTGGCGGTTATGCGGAATTTGAGCATGTACCGCGGGACTGCACCTCAGCCAGTCCCCCTTTCCGCTAAGAGGAAATGAAGAAGTTCACAAAGGCTCAGAACCATACCCCTACATCTTGGCCGTGCAGAGGACCCGCACCACTCCGAGTTGTCAAAGCCAGGTCACGTCTAGTTAACCCACCGATTGTTGACCAAACAAACTTGTTACAACTCAGCCACTCACTCACCCACTCAATGAACCCGTATCAGTTCGTATTTAGTGAGCGCGCCCTCAATATCCGGTTCGTGCGCTACCTGAAATCACCCAATTGCACTTCAGTACGCCACCCCTACGTTTATATGGTTCTACATTGGAAGGTGTAGCTCACGTGCTCTACAGTGCGCACAGACATTCTCCGTTACAACTGAGCTATTAGGGCTACAAGTTCACGCAGAAGCTTAAAAGTTCACGCAAATACATAGGAACACACAAACAGCAAGTCATTTGTAATCATTGTGATATACCAGTGGCGTAGCGAAAGGCTAGTTCAACCCCCTCACCCCCCCCCCCCCCAATTTCGCTCCACACCGGCACTTCCTGGCACTCAACGTATTTTTTTCGTCACTTCGCACTCACATGGTTTAGAAATTCAGAGCTGCTACCTCAAGAATATTATTCCTTTGCGCTTTTACAATCACTATTTCCTGCATCCGGGAAAAAGTGTCGAGATGTTTCTCTAGGCTTTGACACTCTGTGAGCTTTTAGGCAGGATTCTCGGCCACGAGCGCTTTAAGTTCTCACGGCGATGGGAATAATGTTTAAGGGGTTGTCATATTTGTACCCACGGAAACAGATCTCGCTGGAGTCGATCACTACAACAATTTTCAATAGGTAGAGCTTCGTTTTAATGGAAAAGCCAAACACAGAGCCAAGGCCTGTTTGAATAAGTTAAAGCATATTAAAGGATGACTCTTCATACGTGTGCTGAAATATACTCAGGCCAGAGAATAACATTTCTATTGAACCTTTGCACGTTCTCCACACACACACACACACACACACACACACACACACACACACACACACACACACACACACACACACACACACACACACACACACACACACACACACACACACACACACACACACACACACACACACACACACACACACACACACACACACACACACACACACACACACACACACACACACACACACACACACACACACACACACACACACACACACACACACACACACACACACACACACACACACACACACACACACACACACACACACACACGGTCCTGTGCTTGCTGCTGCCAATTTATATACTCAAACTTCTTAATCTCATCTGCCCACCTAACATTCTGTCTCCCTCTAACCAGCTTGCCTTCTCTGGGAATCCAGTTAGTTACCCTTCTTGACCAGCGTTTATGCTGTCCACGCGCTACAAGCCCAGTCTATGTCCATTTCTTCTTCTTGATTTCAGCTATAATATCATTAACCCCCGTTTGTTCCCTAATCTACACTGCTCTTTTCTTGTCTCGTAAGGAACCATCAGGGTAACCTAAAGAAATGTTTTGGAGCCTTTACTTGATGTGAGGACTTTCCAAAATTTTTGGAGTTGGCGCGCATAAGTGTGTGTAGGTCATGGTGAAAAAACTTTTTTTTGGACTGTCTCAAAAGCAGTAGTGAATTCGCGCAGGCATGTAAAATAATTTCTCCACTTCGAAGAAGAAAGTTTCGAGCGTTTCGCATCGTGAAAAAGAGGCTTTTTTTTACCTGACACTCTGTTTACAGTATTCGACAACCAGGGTTTTTCCAAATCGCCGCGAATGTGTACAAGAGTACGTGTAAGTCAACGAGTTATGTTAGTTTATTCTTAAGTAACAACCAATTGTCATCTACAGAGCGAGATGGACAAGTCCGACGAAAGAAATCAAGGAAAAGTCTTAATTTGAAAATTAATTTTTTGAAGTCGGCTTTGCTATAATCCCTGATGTGTTTACTGCAGGGCTGGCGTACAGGACATGAGATGCAGAGGTTAAATAGGACCAAGTTGTGATCAGTTAGACCACCGACGGAAGACAGTGATTTAGAGATATGGAGGTTTGATAGAAGAGCAAGGTCTAATATATTTCCTTCGCGGATTTGTGAATAACCATTTCAGTGAAATTCAACGTCAGCATTATATCAAGAAAGCCATGATTGCCGGTTGTGTGACTCAAGATTTGCCCAAATAATATCTGGAAAACTAAAATTGCCAAAGAACATAAAGTTATCAGAAGAGAAACGACAGTAAAGATGCACAACAACTGAACTGATTTCATGAATAAAAGAGGAATTACAGTCAGCAGCATAATATCAAGCATTAATTAGTCTTTTTTGAAGCTAACGAAATGTTCACACAGAATAATTGTGTTGATAGTTCGTGTTAAAGACGTAAGAAATAACACTTTCTTTAATAAAAATCAATATACCGCCACCTTTCCACCCCACCCTGTCAAGCCTGTGAACAGCGTACGGCTAGCAGTCTTGTAATAGCTCGTGGTCTGCAATGTGCGGCTGAAGCCAAGATTCCGTAAATATTCCAATGTGAGTGCTGTTACTATTAGGGAGAGATTCAATGGCGTCTTTCTTATGCAGATAACTACGCTCATTTGCGATTAGGATGGCAAGGCTTTGACACACGGGATCAGTCATAGGTATGAGGCAGGGCTTTGGGGGGGGGGGGAGTGGGTGACGCGCATGCCTGGAATGGGGCAATGACGTCTACGACTGCATTTCATCAACGCTATCAGTCTCTGCATTGTACAAAAATTGCTTGTTGACTAGCAGCAACTTATCATATGCAGCCGGAATCGATATTCAGCCACTACTGACGTGATTTCGGGAGTACTATGGGGATGCGTCCTGGTATAATAAATAGTACAGAGAAGACTAGAAAAAATTTTCAGATCCCACGTACAGTGGGATTTAATGATATGCGAAGCACGATTAAGAAAGGTTGATAGGTCACTTTAAAATGACTTCAGTGTCATGATTATCATGTTTGGATGTGTCGTTTACGTTCGTCATCTATTCATATCAGGTGATACCAAATTTGGTATATGTGGAGCTAGCAAAACAACCGCGAGCACGCTATGAGCGTGGTATGTTGTCACGTTCTTGCATGACACGTGTGTCAGGATTCTGATGTTTGCATCAGTCTTATATTTCGTCATCCCTTGACATCGCGTAACACCAAAATCGGTATATGTGGAGCTAGCAAAACGTCTAAGAGCACATAATGAAGGGACCAATATACTCCAACGTACGTTGACGCCCGCACACACTGGGCAAACTGACGCCACGTGAGCAAAACGCGAGCTCTCTATAGTCTGGTGCCAGACGTGACCGGCGCGACCAGCGTCCATCGGCGCGGCCCGACGGCCAGCGGTGCCAAATGTGACATGCTGCATTTCGCACCGATGCGTTAAGCCTAGTTCACACTGAAGCATCCGCTTTTTACAGCGACCGAAATTCTCCTGCCACCGAAACGCAGCGTTGTTCGCACAGGAAGCGCCCCACGCCGCCGCATTCGCCGAATATTAAGGCCCCTGTATTTTTCAAAGGTAGCGCAAACCGTTGTACAAAAAGCGGAGGAGAGTTTACTCTTCGCCCTCTACGTCTCTCTTCACTCCGGCGCGCGTTTCTGCTATGCTATTGGACCAGGCGCGACACGTGACCAATGAACCTTGTTGACTGCTTCTCAGGTTCGGCTCCGCCGGGCAGCGATGCCATGAGTGAGCGCACTGCATCTCGCTCCCACGTGTGTTGCCTTTAGCAAGGCGGCCTCGGATGCAGCGCAATGCCGACCTGCTGTGCCGTTGACGGCTCCAGCAGCATTGCAAAAGGCGACAAGGTTTTTGTGGTTCCACGAGGGAAAAATAATGAGGAGCGGAGAGCGGTATGGCTGCATCGCATCGGCAGGAAAAACTTTGATTGTCACCGAGGGAGGCTTTGCGAGGTAAGCACTCACTACAGAACTTCTTCACGTAGACATGTCTCCGGAAGGCTTACAGATAAAGCTCATCCTTGGTTCAGGTTCATGTTAAACAAAAGCTGCTTGAAGATTCCGTCAACGCTTTCTCGCACGATTTCAACCACGATGACAGCTCTATCGTTTTTAGCTTGCTCGAATATTCAAATACGGCCACAACATAATTACTGTTGAACGTTTGGCGCTCGCGATTTGCTTTCTAAATGGAACCATTTGCAGCGGAAGCAATTATGCTCCTCCAGAGATCAACCACGTCTTTAATCGTTTTTCCTTTTTTTTCGCTCGAACCTTGATTACCCGTAGGCATAATTTTGGCGTTTATTGTTTTATTGTGGTTTATTGCGTTCTCAGTTTGTATTCTTTCATATTTATCTCACTTTTGCGCACTTCCATGACCAAATTTTGTGCATGCGTATACAGCTAATATAAGAGAGTCTATGGTAAATATAATGATGTATAGTAGTTTATTTGTGAAATGCATGGATAGTTTTGTTCATATTTCGACAAAGAGAAAGGCACCTACTAAGTGGAAGAAAGTCATCTGGATTTTGTGGCTGCATTTTCAACGTAAGAAGCAAAATATTTTGCTTCGGCAATATCACATCAGCCAAACTGCAAAAATGCGATAGATGATGTCGGTATTTTTCAGAAACACTTCACGATGATTCAGTATAAGCCAGCAATTCTGGCACAAACTGGGATTAAGAAACTCTAGCCAAATGCGGTTCCTTCTATATTTGCGCATCGGCCCCTTCCGAAAGAGCGCAAGCCACCCCGCAAAAGGGGGAATGAAACGGTTCCTGGTGAGGCCCCTTTGTAGTTTCTATTCCTCTCCTGTGTTGTGAATGCGATTATATTTTGGGGTTTATATGACAATACAGTGTGTTTGGATCGCTGGCAGATAGGGGAAATGAAACGGTTCCTGGTGAGGCCCCTGTGTAGTTTCTATTCTTCTCTTGTGTTGTGAATGCGATTATGTTTTGGGGTTTATATGACAATACAGTGTGTTTGGATCACTGACAGATAGCATAGTTGCTGCTATTATCTTTATGACCTGTGAACCTGATTAATTCGACATCCAGTTCTGTCTTACTGTGGCAGCAAACATCCCCACCCCTACACTGTACTTGCTCAACTCTTGCTTACAGCTGTATCCTTGGATGAGCCAGAAACGTCAGTGGGGAGGGCCCAGGACGCTGAACCTGTGGGCAGTTTATTTTGTGAGTTGACTGCGCTGTGAAGACAAATGTTCGCGCCATTAGGCTGTGTACTTATGCAATTCATGCTTACAGCTGCCTCCTCGGACAACACAGCAACGTCAATAGACTGCGACCATGAACCAGTGGGCAGCCCATTTTGTGAGTTAACTGCACTGTGATGGCAATTGTTCACGCCTCTAGCCTCTGTATTTACAATTCATTCTTACAGCTGCCTCCTGGGACCAGCCAAAAACGTCCACAAGGTTGACCCCTTATACCGTCCGGCGGCGCGCTCCGCGTGAGTCGCTCCTTCATGGCGGCTGAGAGTGGCGGGCGAGGAGGAAACGGCGCGGGGAAGGGTGTTTGCGCTACCTTTAAAAAATACAGGGGCCTTACAGAATATAGCAATAGCGTGCCATCTGCCGAGTGAACAATAAACTACGGGGCGAGCGCGGAAGGGATCAGCCGTTCTCCGCATGTTGTCAGCGGCTCGCAACACCAGTGTGCCCGTGACGAGTCCAATCTTTTTGTTTCGCGCGGTTGAACTGTTATCTTAAGCCACTATGCTGTCAAGTGAGCAAAAAGCAGCAGTGTTGCTGGCTCTTCTGGCAAGCAGCAGCCTTGCAATGCATGAAGAAAAGGAGAAAACGTCACTGAAGCAACGACGACGCCAGCGACGTTGGTGGGTCCGGCCTGCTTTTCAGGAACGCGCCAACCTTGGTCAGGCCAACAAACTGCTACTTCTTCTACGAGATCGAGGCGTGGAGTTTTACCGACAGTGAGTTCAACTCTGATTACAACGTTCGCTTAGGTGCTCTTGGGTGCATAGGTGTTTTGTAGCGCTTCACGCAGTGCCATTTGTATCTTCGTAGATACATCAGGATGCCTCCACGTACTTTCGACGCGCTGTTTCACCTTGTGAAACGTCATATTGAAAAAAGGACACCAACTTCCGGAAGGCAATCAGTCCCGAGCACCGACTTGCACAAACATTGAGGTAAGGTCGCCTTATGAATCGTCCAGAGCATTCATTTGCTTAGTGTGGCATTGAAATGTGAAGTAAGGAGCAAGCATTTCACACTTTTCGCGTAGTTAGATGCGGCTAGCTGGGTACACGCAATGTTTACTATAGATTTTTCATTACGTAGTGTCAAATGGTCATTGTTTATATTCGTCCACGCACTTCATGGCATTTGGTTTGTCCCGCTAATTAACATTAAGAACTAGTCGTAACTGCAAAAAGCCACCTAACGAAATGTTGTAAAGGGGGATGTTGTGAGTGACGTTTATTTTCTTTAAATATGGACATTTTCTCATTACTTAAATCCTGCACCACCATGAAAACGTGCACTCTCCTTGCTTCAACATTTATTTCTCTTCAGATTATTGGCTGCAGGGGAAACACTTCGTTGCTCATCTTTCAACTTTTTAAATGGTCGTTCGACAGTGTGCTATATTGTGTCGAGAGTGTGCAAGGTGTTCTGGGATGTACTTGGTCCTATATACGTTGCCCGCACATCAAGTGCAGGCGAGTGGCTACAGGTAAAATTTACGTTATAAATGCGTGTTGCATATGTTGCACCTGGAACATTTGGCTTGCCTGTTCGTCTACCTTAATTTTTGCTGTACAAACATGACGTGTGTTATTCCCACAAAAGCTGTTATCGATAATGCCACCATTGATGAACAAGCCGCTGTGGCTCATACCCGTTTTGGGCTACGAAGAAGAAAACGTTTTTGGTTGCTCCGGTTCGGGTGAAATCCTGGCTGCAGATCTTGTTTTGCTCGCGACATTACTGGTGGAGGTGCTGGGTACGTGTACTTCGGCTGTGTCGGCCATCGTGGAGGCAGCTACATCTCCCAGAGCAAGAAGCAGCCACCGCCTGCGTGGGTTACCCCCTGAATTTGGTCTCTTGACATCGACACCCAGAAAGATGGCAACTTCGATGACAAGCCAGGCGGTCCAAACCAGCGATGCCCATGGTTCTCTTCTCGCCCATGTTTTTCATGCGCCACAGACACCAAAGCCGTTCTATGGAGATATCATTCGAGGATGTTGATGACTGGCTCGCCCCGCAGAGGCGCCTGCGCAAGTAGGCGTTTGGTGTTTAGCGACACCACGGACCCGAGCTAACGGGGGAGCTTCGGCTCCCTCCCACGCCTAGCCGTGCGTGGCTTTGCCGTGCCCGGGGAAAAGGGGATCCTGGGGGTTGAGCTGAAGCTGGGTGATTGGACCTTTAGGGCCCCCCGGCAGAGGCAACACACCCCTTTGGCCCCGGCTTCACGTAGACGGCACCCCTGGGCTGACCCACCCAGGGGAAATTGGCAGTCGCCTTTTCCTGTCTCCCCCTCACATCTTCGTCTTTTCTCTTACTTTAAATCTTTCCTCTCCTCTACTCTCTTCCGTTGACTTCCGTGTTTCCTGGCGGCAAGGGTTAACCCTGTGTGGCTATCCTACCTTGGATACACCATATTCGGTTATAGTGGTGGTGTACAGCTGGCGTCTGCAGGGCCTGTGCTTCCAGACCCTGCAGCGTCTCCCTGTAGGACTCCATGGTGGGTGGCTGGCACCGCTGCCGAAAAGAAACCTTTTCTTATGGCTAGTTCCTTCCCCCCACTTCCTGATCGCCCTCAGAAAAGAGGGCGCACCGATGAAGTCTTCCAGTTTTATGGTCACCAGAGAGTATCCTTTCCCCGATTTCACGTTGTCCACGCTGACACACCCGGCAAACCAGTGAGAACAATTTCACCTTTTCTTGTTTCGAAGTCTTTGACAGAAATCTTTGGCCCAGGATATAAAGCTTCGAGAATGGCAAGTGGTGACCTCCTGTTGGAGCTCCGCGCCCAGAAACAATATGAAAAATTGCCTAACCTAAAGAAATTTGCAGATACCAAATTAATAGTAACCCCACACCGAACCATGAACACCACCCGTGGCGTTGTCTCAGATGACCTGTTAGGGCTGACGGAGGCTGAACTCCTGGAGGGTTTTAGCGAACAGAATGTCATCAATGTGAAACGAATTAGGATGAGGCGCGATGGCAAAGAAATCCAGACTAAGCACTTAATACTTACTTTCAATTCAAGTGTACTGCCCGACTCTGTTGAGGCAGGTTACATCAAGCTTCGAGTGAGGCCATATATACCAAACCCTCTATCATGTTTTAAATGCCAGCGGTTCGGCCACAGTTCTCAGAACTGCCGAGGCCGCCTAACTTGTGCGAAATGCAGTGCTGATGAACACACATCTGATGCTTGTGAAAACTCTCCTCACTGTGTGAACTGTAACGGGGAGCATGCCACATACTCACGGTCATGCCCCAGCTGGAAAAAAGAAAAGGAAATTCTCACGATTAAAGTAAAACAAAACATTTCATTTAGGGAGGCACGAAGGCAGGTGTCCTACCTGCCAGAAACCAGCTTTGCCGAAGTGGGGCGTCAGGGGGCAGCGCCACGACGGCCCCCGGCGCCTGTCTGGCACACGTGTAGTGAGCCAGCGGTGACGCCATCCGCCCCCACGGCGGTTGCAGCCACTGCTGCTCCGCCATCGAAGAAGGACCCACCAACCTCCGGGCTGGGGGCCGCGAAGGCCTTGTCGTTAGAGGCGAGGCCCTCAAAACAACCGCAGCGCTCGCAAGAGCGCTTGTCCAGTGCCTCGCTAGAGGCAATGAACACAACTTCGAGCGTGAGGGCGCAGCAAGCGCCTAAGGATCGGCGCGACTCCGTCGACCGATCAAAAAAAGAAAAATCTCGTGTCACGGCCCCTGGAAAGGGTCCGTGAGCTAATTTTCTATCATTGAGCACACAGCACAAAACACATCTAAAATGGACACGCAGATTTTACAGTGAAATGGGAGAGGACTTCTCCATAACCTCGATGATATTAGAGAACTCCTTAATAAACATACTCCAAAGGTGCTGTGTGTTCAGGAAACACATCTCAAGTCCACACAAACAAATTTTCTAAAGCAATATGCTATCTTCCGCAAAGACCATGATGACGCTGGCGCCTCGTCGGGCGGTGTTGCTATAATAGTTGATAAAGGTGTTGCCTGTAAGCAATTAAACCTCCGAACTTCTCTTGAGGCAGTTTCTGTCCGAGCAGTGCTGTTCGGGAAGCTACTAACAATTACTTCTATTTACATTCCTCCGTGCTATCAACTTTCAAAGACGGAATTTCAAAGCTTCATTGATGAACTTCCTCCGCCATATATAGTCGTTGGTGATCTAAATGCACATAATCCTTTATGGGGCGACTCCCGTTTAGATGCACGAGGACGCCTAATAGAACACTTTCTGTTTTCGTCTGGTGCATGTTTACTTAACAAAAAAGAATCAACATATTATAGCACTACGCACAACACATACTCTTCTATAGACCTGAGTATTGTCTCGAGTACACTAATTCCTTATCTGGAGTGGTCTGTTCTCAAGAACCCCTTTGGGAGTGACCACTTCCCGATAATGTTAAAGTTAACAAAAGAAGATACATGCTCGCCTGACTTTCCTCGCTGGAACACCAAGTCAGCCAACTGGGAACTGTTTCGAGAAAGTACATTTTTAGACGAAGATGAGATTGCTGATTTTAATATAGACGATCCTGTAGCATTCCAAACAGGTTTTATTATTGACGCTGCAGTGAAATGTATCAAGCAAACCAACGGAATGACCAATAAACGTCGCATTCCATGGTGGAACGAAGATTGTCGGAAAGCGCGCAATAGACAAAATAAAGCTTTGAGACTACTCCGAAATTACCCAACAGCTGAAAACCTCAACAATTTCAAACAGGTTAAGTCCCAAGCCAGATTAACGCGTCGTCTTGCAAAGAAAGAAAGTTGGAATAGGTACATCTCCGGTATAAATTCTTACTCCGACGAAACGAAGGTTTGGAATAGGGTAAACAAGTTAATGGGTCGGGAGACACACCCCCTACCTTTGGTAAGTAGCCGAGGGGAGAGCCTGGAGGAGCAGGCGGACTGCCTAGGCGAACACTTTGAATACGTCTCAAGTGCATCAAACTATACAGAAACGTTCTTAAAATTCAAAGAACGCGAAGAGCGACAGCCCTTAAATGTAAACGTCCGTCCAGTGAGTCTTACAACTGCCCATTTACATTAGCTGAGGTTAAGGCATCTCTTGCGTGCTGCAACAACTCAGCGCCAGGTGCTGATCGTATAACATACGAAATGATCAAGTACCTTCACCCCGAAGCACTAAAAACACTCCTAACTCTCTTTAATAACATGTGGGCAGTTGGGTATATTCCATTGTCATGGAAAGAAGCTATAGTCATCCCAGTACTTAAACAAGGCAAAGATCCGTCTTTGGCCGCCAGCTACAGGCCAATAGCGCTAACAAGCTGTCTATGCAAACTATATGAGAAAATGATAAACCGGCGCTTAATCCACTTTTTAGAAAGTAACAGTATACTAGACCCCCTTCAGTGTGGTTTCAGAGAGGGGAGGTCGACAACAGACCACCTTGTTCGCATAGAGACATACATCAGAGATGCATTTATTCATAGGCAGTTTGTACTTTCCGTATTCCTAGACTTAGAGAAGGCGTATGACACCACATGGCGATTTGGGATTCTCCGCGATCTTGTCACCATGGGCATCCGTGGAAACATGCTAAACAGAATTAAAAGTTACCTGTCTAACCGAACCTTTCGCGTAAAAGTGGGAAATGCTCTCTCTAGAACTTTTACCCAAGAGACTGGTGTTCCGCAAGGTGGCGTGCTTAGTTGCACACTCTTTCTTGTAAAAATGAACTCCCTGCAGTCAGTCATTCAAAGTGCGATGTTTTATTCCGTGTATGTTGATGATGTGCAGATGAGTTTCAAATCATGCAATATGTCTGTCTGCGAACGACAAGTGCAGCTTGGAATGAATAAATTCTCTAAATGGGCGGATGAAAACGGTTTTAAAACAAACACGAAGAAAAGTACTTGCATACTTTTCTCCAACAAACGAGGGGTAATGCCACAACCAAATGTTGCGATCAAGGGAGACCAACTCTCTGTAAGCAGCGAGCATAAATTCCTGGGAACCACTTTAGATTCTAAACTTACGTTTATTCCCCATATTAAATATGTCGAAATGAAATGTTTGAAAGCGATCAACGTCCTAAACCTCTTGTCACGTACAGCATGGGGTAGTGATCGAAAGTGCCTCTTGAAGTTATACAAAAGCCTTGTCGGGTCGCGCCTTGATTATGCTCTATAATTTATCATTCCGCAACGCCAAGTGCATTAAAAATCCTAGACCCCGTTCACCACCTGGGTATCCGACTTGCAACCGGTGCTTTCAGGACAAGCCCGATCCAGAGCCTCTATGTAGAGTCGAATCAGTGGTCACTTCACCTACAGCGATCCTATAGCAGTTTCACATATTTTATAAAGGTACGTGCAAACATCAAGCATCCATCTTATTCAACTATAAACGATATGACCGCTGCCACCCTCTTCCATAATCGACCCACAGTGAGAAAGCCGTTCTCCTTGCGTGTGAGAAACTTATGTGAGGAAATGGGTGTTCCGCTGCTGGAACTCTGTCCTACGCCCACAGGGATACTTTTACCGCCGTGGCAGTGGCAGCTTATACACTGTGACACCTCATTTGTTGAGATCCCTAAACACGCACCAGAAGCACATATTAAAATGCATTTCCGAGAACTCCAGTCCAACTACTCATGCGTATAGTTTTATACTGACGCTTCTAAGTCGCATGCAGGGGTGGCTTATGCAGCCGTCGGACCATCCTTTTCGGAATCCGGCGTGCTGCACCCAGAAACAAGTATATTTACGGCTGAGGGTTATGCACTATTGTCCGCTGTGAAGCATATATGGAAATCAAACATACAAAAATCAATTATATTCACAGACTCGTTAAGCGTCGTAAATGCATTAAGATCCCTTTTCAGATTCAGAAATCCGATAATAATTGAGCTATACTCCGTTCTGTGTGCAGCGTATATGTCCAACCAGCATATTACTATTTGCTGGGTACCTGGCCATAGAAGTATCGAGGGCAATGTGTTAGCTGACCAAATGGCCACGTCAATTATAATGCGCGCTATTAACCCCACCGCTACTGTCCCTGCAACAGATCTAAAACCCTTTCTACGAAAGAAACTGCGAAACCACTGGCAACGCTTGTGGGACACAGAAACAAATAATAAGCTTCATTTGATTAAGCCGCGGTTCGGTTACTGGCCCTCCGCTACAAGAACACGGCGAACTGATGTCCTATTCTGTCGCCTCAGAATAGGACACACTTATGGTACTCATAACTTTCTTCTGACTGGCGATGAACCTCCTACTTGTGGTAGATGTGGTGACAGGCTAACCATCCTCCGCGTCCTCCTGGAGTGTGCGGAAGCTGAAAAAGAGAGAAAGAAATATTTTGCTTTAGCATACCGCTATAATCTTCCTTTACACCCGATTATGTTTCTCGGTGAAGAGCCGCTTTTTAATACAAAATCAGTTTTAATCTTTTTAAAGGAAGTAGTACTGAATGTGTTTAGTCCAACATTGAATGTTTTTAGCCCAACAGGTTCATAGCACATCCTCTGTTCAGAGGATGCTGCTGTGATAGCAGATTTCAATGAGCCCAGGCCTCCATGCTCTTGTTTTAAGGGTTCTGTCGACGCACTGGTGCTCCATGCCAAGTTTTTATTTGACATACTTATCACTTTTAAATCATTTTATGTCTCTATAGCTCACATCATTTGTCATTGCCATAATTTTACCATATGTATATTTTTACACACCTACAGCGACTGTTTTTTAGGCCCATTTACAGCCACGTCACATTTGTTTTATCTACACTTCACATCCCACAATTCATTATCATCGCTCTAGCGCTCTTTGGCCATATCTGGCCCTTGCGCCAATAAACACCACTAATCATCATGACTGGCTCGACCACTTTGATCGGGTTGCCTGTATCAACGAATGGGACGATGTTCGCAAGCTGCGTAGAGTTTACTTTTACTTGGAGGATTCTGCGAAGACATGGTACGAGAACCACGAGGGCTCCTTTGCAACCTGGCAAGAGTTTAGCCGTCAGCTCCGTGACGCCTTTCGGAACACCGAGAGGAAGGAGAGGGCCGAACAAGCCATATCCTGCAGAAACCAGCGGCCGAACGAACGAGTATCCATGTTTGTCGAGGACAAGCTTCGGCTCTTCAAGCGCGCGGACCCCGCCATGCCCGAGGAAAAGAAGGTGAGGCATTTGATGCGTGGAGTAAAAGAACAGCTTTTCGCTTGGCTCGTGCGCAATCCACCAACGACAGTCGCCCAGTTCATAAGTGAGGCGAACACAATGGAACGTACGCTGCAGCAGCGGTCATCACAATACGAACGCCAGATCGCGGCCACCGCATGCTCTATCGACTCTGATAGCGAGAGACAGGCCCTCACAGACTTCATTCGAAGTATTGTTCGGGACGAACTGCGACAACTTCAGGCGGTGGGATCCCATCAACCTGTGTCTGCCCTCGCGGATGTAATCAGACAAGAAGTCCGGCAGGCCGTCACACCCCTGACCCCAATCACACCACCGATTCCCGAGGCGCCAGTCCTGACATACGCAGCGGCATTGCGATCCCCTGCGCCACCGGCTACAGATCCTGCTATGTGGCCAAGGTACCAGGCTATGCAGTCATTCCACACCACTGCTTCGAGCCCGCCTCACGGCTCAAGGTTCCCGAGCACACCCACCTATCTGCAGTCTACCTCAAGACAAAGTGGTAGCAAGGCAAGCACGTGGCGCACCTCGGATAACCGTCCGCTCTGCTATCACTGCGGCGAAGCGGGTCACGTATACAGGAATGTCAATACCGGCAACTAAGTCTCCGCGGCTTCCATCCTGAAGCTCGATGCCTGCGCTACGGTGAGCGCCCCCGCGAAATCGAAGCCTATCTCACGGGCCAGCGAACACCTTCGACTGTTCAGCACCACCAGTCGAGATCACCGTCGCCTCGCCGGTCTACGTCACCCAGTTTGCCCACATCGTCTTCCGCTCCTTTCAGGAGCTGGTCACCAAGTCCCCGCAGGGTAAACTAGGAACGGCGACTTCTGGGGGTGAAGTCGCGGCCCGGCGAACTGTAAAAGACACTCATTCGACGCAACGACCAGACAAGGACCATTCCGGTTCTGCAGTGTTCTCTGACAGCAGAAAGATCGTTTCCGCCGAAATCGCCGTCTTCGTCGACAATCATGCTGTCAACGCCCTCGTCGACACCGGGGCCGACTATTCCGTAATGAGTGCTGCACTGGCATCTGAACTGAGGAAGGTTACCACACCATGGCAAGGACCGCAGTTGCGCACGGCAGGGGGCCATCTGGTGATGCCTACCGGTATGTGCACGGCACGCATTCGTATACGTATGTCGACATTTGCAGGCTCTTTCCTCGTATTGCGCGTGTGCTCTCGGCCAGTCATTCTAGGAATGGACTTCCTTCGTGAATACGGCGCCGTCATCGACCTCCGTGAATTACTTGTGTCGTTCGAGGATCCTTTTTGCGCTGCAACTGACAGTACACAATTCCGGAAAAGAGCACTTCGTGTTACCGACGATTCTCTCACTCTCCCACCTCGAAGCAGCCTCTTTGTCGAAGTAGAATTGGGACAGGACATGTCTGACGCGGTAATTGCAGAGGCAAATTTGTCTCTCCTTATTTCACGACAAATCTGTATTGCCCGAGGAATCATTCAGCCTAGCAATAGGCATGTTCACCTGCTGGTCACGAACTTCAGCAACAAATATCGCCACCTAACGAGACACACTGCCATTGCATATTGTGCAGAACTTGCCGATGCCGATGGTTCGCCCACGTTAGCTTTATTTTCATCGAATGGCCACCCTCACGAGGCGTTCACGAGCACTCTCGACGTAAACGAGAGACTACCTTCGTCTCAACGAGAAAGCCTTTTGCGTTTACTCGGCTCATTTCAAGACTGCTTTGCCACTACGTCAAGGGTTAAACAGACACCACTTGCTCAGCACCGTAATATCACGAAACCCACCGAGAGACCCATCCGACAACACGCCTATAGGGTGTCGCAAAAAGAGCAAGACGCTATACGTGACCAAGTCCAGCAGATGCTTCAGGACGACGTCATCCAGCCATCAACCAGTCCCTGGGCTTCGCCAGTTGTGCTAGTAAAGAAGGACGGTACGTTGCATTTTTGCGTTGATTACCGTAAACTGAACAAGGTCACCAAAAAGGACGTTTATCCTCTACCCCGGATAGATGACTCGTTGGACCGTATACGCAACGCTGAATATTTTTCTTCCATGGATTTACGTAGCGGCTACTGGCAAATCGCTGTGGATGAGCGCGACCGCGAAAAAACGGCGTTTATTACTCCCGACGGCCTGTACGAGTTTAAAGTGTTGCCTTTCGGTCTATGCTCAGCGCCAGCTACTTAAAGAATGATGGATACGGTTCTCACAGGGCTCAAATGGCAATCATGTCTTGTTTACCTTGATGACGTCGTGGTCTTTGCAGACACGTTTGAACAACACGTCCAACGCCTTTAGGCAGTACTTCAGGCAATCAGAACAGCGGGGCTTTCTCTCAAACCAGAGAAATGTCATTTTGGATACGAAGAACGGAAGTTCCTTGGTCACGTTGTGAGCCATGCCGGCATCCGCCCAGACCCGGAGAAAACCCGTGCTGTTGCCGCCTTTCCCGTGCCCACAAATAAGCGCGACCTACGCCGATTTCTGGGGCTCTGTGCGTATTACAGGCGCTTTGTCAAAAACTTTTCGAAGATTGCTGAACCCCTCAACAAGCTTACAAAAGACGGTGTCTCGTTTGTATGGGGTCCTGATCAGTGTCATGCGTTCGACACGCTCCGAAACCTCCTCCAAGCTCCGCCTGTACTGGGTCATTTTGACGAAAGCGCTGACACGGAAATACACACTGACGCCAGCAACGTTGGACTAGGAGCGGTATTAGTTCAGTGGCATAATGGCGTAGAGCGCGTGATCGCTTATGCGAGCAGAACGTTATCCCCAGCGGAGAAAAACTATTCTGCAACCGAGAAGGAATGCCTCGCTGTTGTCTGGGCCATAACAAAGTTCCGCCCATACTTGTATGGCCGCCCATTCAGGGTAGTTAGCGACCACCATTCCCTTTGTTGGCTCGCAAATCTCAAAGATCCCTCAGGTCGTCTAGCACGATGGAGCCTTCGGCTACAAGATTTCGATGTCACCATCGTCCACAAATCTGGGCGGAAACACACCGACGCTGACTGTCTCTCACGTGCACCGGTCGAAAATGCCAACACTGACCTTGAAGACGACGACACTTTTCTTTCTGTCGTATCAGCAACCCGCTTAGCTGAGCAACAACGTCACGACTCGGAGCTCATTCCACTCATTGACTACCTGGAAGGACGCAATTCCCACCCTCCTCGAAGCTTTGCACGCTCGCTATTCTCCTTTTGTTTCCGCGATGGGGTGCTTTACAAAAAGAACTTTCATCCTACACAAGCTATGTATCTGCTTGTTGCGCCAACTACGCTTCGTGGTGACATTTTACGTGCGTGTCATGATGAGCCATCGTCCGGACACCTCGGCTATACTCGCACGCTGCAACGGATTCAACGCTCCTACTACTGGCCACGTCTCGCAAAGACTGTGAAGCATTACGTTCGCACATGTCGCGACTGTCAGCGACGTAAGGTTCCACCTTTACGACCAGCGGGACTACTGCAACCAATAGACCCACCAAAGGCGCCCTTTCATCAGATTGGCATGGACTTGCTGGGGTCATTCCCCACGTCTTCGTCTGGAAACCGGTGGATCGTGGTCGCTACCGACTACTTAACACGCTACTGTGAAACGAAGACGCTTCCAAAAGCAACCGCAGCAGATGTCGCCCAATTTTTCGTGAACAGCATCGTCTTACGTCACGGTGCTCCAGCTGTCGTCATAACTGATCGTGGGACAGCTTTCACCGCAGAGATGCTGCAGGAAGTCTTGCGATTAAGTGGCACGGAACATCGCAAAACAACGGCTTACCACCCGCAAGCAAACGGGCTGACTGAACGACTCAATAAGACAATTGCAGACATGCTGTCAATGTATGTGGACATCAATCACAAGAACTGGGACGCCATACTTCCCTACGTAACTTTTGGGTGTAATACTGCTGTTCAAGAAAGTACCGGTTTCACACCTTTTCGCTTAGTCCACGGTCGCGAGGTCACGACGATGCTCGACGCCATGCTCCTGCCCGACAACTTAGGAACATACCGCACCGATGCCGCCAAATTCGCGCAGTGTGCAGAAGAGGCCCGTCAAATTGCTCGTCACCGTATTCAACATCACCAAAGCGCAGACGCACGCCGCTACAATCTTCGTCACCGTGAAGTTATTTTCAAGCCCGGTGATGAAGTCTGGGTGTGCACCCCTATCCGACAACGTGGCCGTTCAGAAAAGCTTCTTCGCCGCTACTTTGGCCCTTACAAGGTCGTACGACGTCTCAGCGACGTCACATATGAGGTTCTCCCAGAAGGCACTTCGAGACGTTATCGTTTCACCCCGCGACCTGAAGTCGTTCACGTTTAACGGCTGAAACCATACTTTTCGCGCTGTGAGTCACCAGAGAGTGACTGACTTTATTCGTCTCTCCCTTACATTCTTTCCTATTTTTCTTATTTCACATTTAACTCTTGACTCCACAACCAACTATGTTATTCCGCCTTACGCCATTCATTTTGCTTGCATGGTAATTTTCATCTCATTTTCTTTTTTTTTTGCCTTCATGTACAGCATCGAGACGATGCTTCTTGGGAGAGGGGGTAATGCCACCGTTGATGAACGAGCCGCTGTGGCTCATACCCGTTTTGGGCTACGAAGAAGAAAACGTTTTTGGTTGCTCCGGTTCAGGTGAACTCCTGGCTGCAGATCTTGTTTTGCTCGCGACAATATTTTCAATCCATCAGATTGCAAAAATGTTTGAGGAACGTTGGAACATGCCCCACTGTGTGGGTGCAATTGCTGGAAAACACATCGCCATCGAATGCCCTGCCAAATAGGGAAGTGAGGACTATAACTACACACACTTCTTCAGTAAATCGATGCTTGCTGTCAGCGACGCCTGCTACAGGTACATGTTTATTTACTCTCGATTCAACAGAAAGTAGATAGTGCCAGTATGTACATGTAAATGCGCGTAAAATTTTGAAAAAGCAGTCCTGTAATTTTTAGCCTTTAAAAAGCTGGTGTCACAATTCAGGCTTTGTAGTTGCACGGCCACTGGATGAAAAAGCTTCCAGCGGCCGTGGTATTTGGATGGACGGTTGCTATCTATTTGTTTTGGCCTCATCTTGTAAACTATCATAACATACATGCATGCTAGTGCTTGATTGAATAATGCTTTAACATTTTCAGGTTCATTGATGTGGAGATTGGGCACCATGGGAGCAATTCAGATGGTGGAGTATTCAGCGAAAGCCAACTGCCTCATATTATCTTTTCGAAGAATGAAAGATTTCCTCCTGATGCACCACTGGGGAACATTGGCCGCATTCCTTTCTACGTGGTCGGAGATGAAACGTTTCCTTTGAAGACATACTTGATGCGGCCGTATCCTCGGAAAGGCAAGTTGCCCCTTTGATTTCTTTTAGTACTGGAGTGCATTGCTCTATGCTATTATTCTGAGGCGGTTCAGCACACAGATTCACTGTAGTGACAAGCAGCCGAAACATGATGCCATAACTAAATGCAGTCATTGGTTTATGTTAGAGGCACTAAAGCACTTCGTTAATATTGGCGCTTCTCCTTGAAAGTAGGTTTCTTTTCTCTGTGGAAGTATGTTTTTGATCAACTTTCATGAGCATGAAACAAAAACATGGCACAATGTGTTCGTTGATCGTGTGCCTATGTGTTCTGTGCTGCGTTACTGTGAAGCTCTATCAGAATGACGTGTTTTTCATGTAGGTGCGGGGATAACCAATTATGCAGGTCTTCATCCGTTCCTCACTTAAACACCTGAAGAGGCATCTCAACGATAAAAAACCAACTGCGAACCTATCGCCTTTCCGGAGGCACACAGCAAAAGGATTTTAAATTACCGCCTAAGCTGAGCACGTCGAGTGATAGAAAATGCATTTGGCATAATGGCTCAAAGATGGCGTATCCTGCGGCGCCCTTTCAAAGCCAAAGATGACAACATCCGGCGAATTATCTCCGCAAGCGTGGTCGTTCACAATTTCATGATGAAAGAGTCGGAGACATCTCGGTGCGCCTACTGCCCTCCAGGGACAGCTGATCAGGTTGGCTGGCACTGTAACATCACCGAAGGCAACTGGAGGGCTGAAGACACCAGCAGTGCTGCTCTGCCATCTCTACCGAAGACTGGCTGCCACGCCACAAGGTAAAGATATTTTCATATTTCAAGGTTCACGGTGGGCCTTAAATTGTAAGCCATGCACTAGCAATAGCCACAATAAGAGCTCATCTATATGAGCGGCGTAATTTGCAGTGCTGTGGTATAGTGTATTTCACTGTCTAGAAACTTTTCTCCCAGGTTTGCTTACGACATGCGGGACCTCCTGGAAAAGCACTTCATCACCAACGGCAAGGTGCATTGGCAAGAGAGGAAGATAATGGAAACAAGACTGTACAGTGGTGAGTGCACCATTTATTGTTATCATGACAGTCATGCAGAGAAACAACCTGATCCTCCTTGTGATGTCTATGATGAAACACTAAAACGGTTCTGTAAACGTAGACACAACTGCCACGATGTATTAAAGAGTGTGCATTATGTTGCAGCACAAAACAGGAAAATACTGACTTCAAACAAAGATGAAAGCTGGAGGTGTTCTGCTGTATGTCCTGAGGTCTGCTCTTTACCATTCACAATACACATCAAGCAACCTGCCCAACAGAATCAACTCAACTTACAAAGCTGCGACAAAACACTTGCTACATACACTTTTCATGCATAATGTTTTCCAACTATATGCATGAAAAGTGTATGACAAGACTAGACAATGACTGAGTGTGCGCGCGTGTGCTGCCGAATGTGCTGTGATTATCTCTCTTCCCTCTTTGCTCTATCTTTTATCTCCCCCATCCCCCTCTCAGGCACAGGGTTACAAACCGGCTGCCTGTAGGCTGGTTAACTTCTCTGCCGTTCTTTTCCTCCTATTTTCCTCCCTTCATTGTTTTTCAACTAGGGGAGATGCCACTCGAAAAGTGGAATTTATATTTTCCTGAAATACAAATCTTTTCAATGCTTTACCAAGTTTATTTTGTTACTCGGTTGCTGACCTGCAGGTCGCGGGTTCGAATCCCGGCTGCGGCGGCTGCATTTCCGATGGAGGCGGAAATGTTGTCAGTCCGTGTACTTAGATTTAGGTGCACGTTAAAGAACCCCACGTTGTCAAAATTTCCGGAGCCCTTCACTACGGCGTCTCTCATAATCATATGGTGAATTAGGGACGTTAAATCTCACAAATGCAATCCAAATTTATTTTGTGTACTTTCATGAAAAACAAATCGGTGTTGTAAAAAAGCAAGTAATAAGGTAAAGATCAATTTTAAAAAGAACTTTAAAGTTCAATTTTACAGAACATTTTAAAGCTAATTTCCGAATTCGAGTTCAAGCCGTGCTTCACTGATTTTTTTTTTGCATCACTTCTTGTAGTGCTTGTATAGCATCTACCTGCAGGTGGGAGTTTAACAAGCGCAGCTGTTGCGCCAATGTCATGCCGAAAAAATAGGGAAGGTCGTGCTCTTCCTTGGATTCTTGTGCTGCTTTGACGGCACGCAGTCGTTGAAGGCATACGCTTGCGATGCCAATGTGCGAGACTGTCTTTGCTTTGATTAACTGAAAAAAAGCAATGCCTACTTTAGACATATGTTCGTTACATTGTCAGAGCTTTAGTTCTTACGTTGCACCACTGGCTGCTACCTTCGAAACCTTGCGTGGCCTGTCAGTGAAAAACAAGAAAACTGAGTGACATAACGCCAGGAAAGGGAAGTATCGTAACATATAGCAAGTGCGAATGCCGGATAAAAAAAAAGCTGTCATGCTTCTGTTGGAACAACTTACCGCTCAGAGTGCTTTCTTGTATTTTGTTCACCCTCTGCACTGTCTAACCTACGAAGTAGATTTGTGTTGGGTACATGAATATCGTATTACAGCTTAAGAGTAAAATGAAACGTGCAACGTCTCACTTGGTATATTTTATGTTAAAAGAATTGCTGTGACTTGTCTGTCTTGGTGTTTGCAGGTGTTGCACCGGACGAAGATGCAGGCTGTTCTAGTGGTTCATCCAAGATGACTGTGACATAGTTGTCGTAGTCGACCTGGCCCTCCTTTGCGTTGCCACTGCTGCTGTTACTTGCAGGCGCCAGACTCCGCTCGCCTGATGCTCTATGTGAAACGTCGCAAAGATGAACTCGCGTGAAACATTTGTGATGTGGAGAAAGTAACATTTTATCAATGAGAAATAAATTTTGTTGGTGAATGTCGCAAAAGCACGATAATATTACGAGATGAGATACTGCTTAAACTTTATTTTATGAATGCACAAGTGGTGTTAACTTTATCAGGTAACATGCTTTTGCACTGCAAGCCCCATTTGCTTGACTCATAAAAAAGTGCACCTCACAAGGTTCACTTTCACCACATCCATTCCTTCACGCGTCTATTTGATTGTTAGCGTCTTTGGTAGGCATGCAGAAAATGGCCTTTTAGGTGATAGCAAATGTTTTCATCATCTTCTTAGCACTATCATGCATTTTCCTGCTGGCAAAGTTATTTTGGTACCTTTCTTACAACCTACCGATCGGGATTGATGAATCCTACGTTTGTAGAAATGCTGGAAATCATTAACATTTTTTTTAGTTATGCTACAGCAATCAGGCCTTAAAAATTTCGATGACCAAGTTATGCAGCACTCTGTGTTCTTTTTATAAACATTTACTAATCAAATTTGTTAATGTCATCTGGTGTAATTGCTTCCTTATTGTAGTCTTCATGATTTTGTAAATAAAAGTATGCTGATTTATTTGTTAAGCTTATTTGACATCAACAAGCCGTCAGGGCAGTGCATCAGTAACTATGAAACGTTTACTTTGTGCTTTGCATTGTGTGTGTACGTGTTTACTGATGTGTCACTCTGAAATTTGCGAAACAGCATAACTATTAAGCTTAGAATCTTATGCAGTAGTGATGTACCATTCTATCAGCTTATCGTGGCTGAATATTTGTTCTGAGCTGACGTATTTCGTTGTAGGGACATTAATGAATTCTTGATTTGTTGTGCAAGTAAACAAACTGCGATTTTCTTTTTAGCATGTGCAATTATGGCCGGCAGTTCTGCGTACAGAAGAGCATAATGTCTTTGTCTTGTTTGTTTTTGAAGTTGTGTACACTTTCATTGCATTGACTGATTATTAAAAAAAATGATCACAAAATTTGGTTTACATTGGTTCTTTGAGTATGGGACCCATCAAGGACATCATTGCCTCGAAATGCACCCATTTGACGTTGTGAACATCTACAGCCCCTGCACAACTTTTCATGGAGCCCTTAATTTTGTTCTTGTGTTTCGTAAAGTGTCTTTCAAGTTCTTGAATTTTGCATGTGCTTGCATTCCTGTGAAGAATTCAGTTTACGTATAAGGCATGCTTTTCACATGTTTGAAAATTTTACACCAGCACAAGGTGAACGTCGCTAGGTTCACAAAACAGTAAGTTGCTTGCATATATTTACGGGACGAAAGAGCAGCACGTAATGCACAGGACAGTCTAAGTGTGCATAGCTGTATGACTCGCTCGTTAAAATGCGCGCTCTTTTTAACCCTGCGCGTAGTGATAAATTTTTATTTCTGGAGGGGAGGACCTGCTGCAGAGTGTACCTGCTTTAGAAAAACACCTAAGCTTTCAATACTTGTTTTTGGTAAGTATAGCTACACTCGCCCTATTCAACCAGCTAAGCAGCGTATTGGGAAACGTTTCTAGACATTAAATTAGGTTGCTATCGTGTTCAATTCAGAACCAACGTGCTTCGAATGATGCTCCATTACAATGAGTCAATCCAGAAGAAACGTGCTGCCTTTCGGTGTCAAATCAAATTCAACACATGCGGCATTCGTGAATACAACGCAGGGCAAGCAGGATGGTGAACAGACGTGCACAATGCCCGCGCTGTCTCTCCTGCAGCGTACCTGCATTGCTGAGCCCATCGTTCAATGAGCACAATGTCTGTCTAGCATTTCCGTCGTTGACATCAAACGGCGCACTGAAGAGCACGATCAAACGGCTAGTACGCGTGCGTTTCCACGTTCGTTGCAACGCGGACGAGAAGCATGAGTACGTACACAGCACAAGGTGCTCGCGATAAGGGTCAAAGCAATATAGGCACATAAACTCGTACTTACCAGTCATTCCGAGCTCGCTTCAAGTTTTCCCCCATAAGTCGTCATAAGCAAGCTGTCCTTGTGTTTTGGATGACGTTTATCGTACAGGACGGGGTGGTTGCCCTTTCGGCGGATCTCGCCGCCGCCGAACTGGATTCGGAGAACTTTCGGCGGCCGGAATGCTCAGTGTGAATGCGGCTTTAGCCAGACAACACTGCGTCGCCCTCTTTTCGTGACGGAGGGACGCCGGGCGCGCTCAAATGCGCATGCATCAAAGCAGCGCAGCATGGCACGCGCCCGCCAGTATAAGGCAAAACCGGCCCTTGGCCTGGCAACGCTGGCGTGACGCGATGAATTGAACGCCAGCGAGCACGCGCACCCCGTCACGTTAAATGTATTGGCGCCTTGACTACGGCATTTAGTCATGTTCTCACGTGACACGCATACCATGATGATCATCTTTCCACCAGTCATATACCTTCGTCATTCATTGATGTCACGTAATACAAAACTTAGCATATGTGAAGCGCATCATCAGTGTGGCATGTAGTCATGTTGTTACATGACACGCAAGTCGTGGTTATTATGTTTGAATGTGTTATTTACCTATGTCGTCCGCTCGCGTTGGGTAATACTGAGTTGAGTACATGTGAATATAGCGAAACAGGCGTGAGCGCATCTTGTGCGTAGCATGTAGTCATGTTGTTACAAGACACGCACCTCATGTTTATCATGTCTGTTCCGGTATCTTACCTTCTTCTTCTATTCATGTCCCGTAATACCAAAATTGGTCTAAGTGATGATAGCGAAACAACCGCCAGCTCATGATGAGCATGGCATGTATTCATGTTGTTACAGGACAAGTATCTCATGATAATCATGATTGCAACAGTCACACACCTTTGTCATCTACTGATGTACTGTAATACCTAACTTAGTGTATGCGCCGCTAGTGAAATGACCGTCAGCGTACCATGAGCGGGGCATGTAGTCCTGTTACATGACACGCATGTCATGATTTTTATGTTAGGGTCTTTCGCTTGTGTTCGCTATCCAATTATGTCATACCATACCAGTTTTGCAGCATGCCATGTGAACGAAACCGCCACAAGAGCGGCAGGACCATGAAATGTATATCGTGACATTCATGATATACAATTTTCCTGGTATGACTAGTAAAACGCGCTTTTCATACAGTCTTGGATTGTCATATTAAGTTTGGAATTGATGTCATTATCGCAACGGTTAGGGGAGATAAAAGTTGTAGGTGGCTAGATAGATAGATAGATAGATAGATAGATAGATAGATAGATAGATACGCTCAATGTCGCCGAAGTTCGCTAAGAGAGAGAGAGAGAAATAACGTTTATTGCACCCGTCTAGAATGACGGGGGAGGAGGCTTCGGCCTCTGCCCCTAGCCATCGGCCAGAACCCCTTGGGACTCGGCGGCGGTCAGGGCGAGACCGATGACTTGACGCTGTTCTTCGGCGTCACGGCTGTGTGATAAGGCCTCCCAGGATTCTACGTTTCCACTTGGATCATTGTAGGATGGTCAGGTCCATACCATGTGCAATAAACTAGCAGTGCTGTTGCAGTGCGCACATCTGGAGCTGCACTCTTCCGGGTGCAATTTACCCTACTGAAACGTTCCGTATGATGCGGAGACCGCAAGTACGGAATTATTGGAATATGGAAAGATGTATGATGTGGACTCCGCATGTTATGCAAAGACGTATGACGCGGACTCCGCATCTTATGGAGAGACATATGATGCGGACTCCGCACTTTATGGAGTGACGTATCATGCGGAGTGATACGGCACTCTGCATTTCCTGGAAAGACGAATTATGCAGAAATTACTGAAATGTGTGCATGTTACGGAAATGTGTGCATGTGTAAACTTCTGAATATTGCACGAATTAAGAGGAAGTAGGAAAAATGACAATTATGATGGGTGAACAAACCATAGTTTTCAAAGAAACAAAAGTATTAAATATACTGAATTAACATGCTGGATGTCATATCCTAGCTGCATAATCAAATATTGCAATATAATAAATCAGTATCCTCTATTTATATACAAAGATATATATATATATATATATATATATATATATATATATATATATATATATATATATATATATATATATTTATATATATATATATATATATATATATAAACATAATAAATTAGTTATCAAGTAAGGAAACCACTCACAGCAATTATATTATTCAGTAGTCACCTTCGAGCTAAGTCTATTGCCATTTCTCAATGTTCACAGCACTGAAATGAGGTGAGCAGCACCATCATTTCACAAGTTGGATCAAAGTGCAACAGGTATCTAAAAAAATGAAAAATGTTATGAGTAAAAAAAAATTACAAAATGCGTGCTTTTGTAGATTACAGCTTCAGCAGTTTGAGGAGATCAGCAAGATGCCGATTCAAATTTCTGCGACGCTGTGCATCCGGCACCAGCTTGCGTGCGTCCGGAGGTGCTCTTCATAGGCAACTGCATACAATAAATAATAAAGGCTTGTTATGTAAGGTAAAAGGTAGAAGCATGCCTATCGCAGAAAATAACTAGGTGGTCCCAACTACTTTGAACGGTGTGTACACGTTATCAAATATCATTACAAAACAAATAAATGTTTACCGGATACTAACTAAAAATTTAAGAATTGCAAGTGAAAGCAATAAATATAACAATTAGTTCTGTGCACACGTACATTTAGTGCCATTAAAAGTTACAGTTTAACTACACTTATGGCATCTTGCACGAAGGCTCGGCAAACAGCAGTGGAAGGCTGCCATGCACAGCTAAAAGCCTACACTTCACAGGCTATCCCGAGCTGTTAGAGTTGCTTCATTCTGTCACAGCCCCTTTCCTTTAAGATGGGACAAAGTTGTTTCTCTCTCCTGTAAGCACTGTGACTTATGCAGCATGCAGGTTCTGCAGCATGCAGATGCTAATGAAGCTGCTTGGCACCAAGAAGGAAGAGAACAGTTAGCAAGTTTTAGAACTAATCACATCACACCCCAAAATATTTACCTCTTTGAATAATGAAATGCCGTTACTATTACCACCAATGTTTTCCTATCGTATTCAGAATATGAGAAAACGTCATTACACTGCACACAGCTACATGTGTAGTTTCATTAAAAGCATGATTAAGGCATCACAAAGAGACAAATATTGCGCATATATTCAAGACCAGTGGCATGGCAGGTGGCATAGTGACATCACGCCCCCCCCCTTCCCACAAAAAATTGCAGCTTATGCCCCTGTTTAATACAAAATGGAAAGTGTGAACAGCATATCGTAAATTAAAAACTTTCTACAACAAAAAACAACTTTTGATATGATCTTTGGCCACTGAAATCAAATTCATGACAGCCTTGGAAACTGGACGAATAAAAAAATCTGTGAATTTATGAACACTCATATGTTATATCCAATAAAAAAGTTGACTATAGTAATAATGAAGTACGTATTCAAGTGTCTTTCAACACCACTATACTCAATCAGCACTGATGACATAGCAGTGCGAAATAGCAGGAACACTATTGCAATTTTCAAAATCACAATCTTCACAAACTTCAAAAAATGCTAAAAATATGATTTTTTAGGATGACACCTTCTCGCTGGATTGAGAGCATATGCAGTAGCCAGCAATTTATTCACAGCAAAGAATTTGGACACACTTGTTTAGTTCAGTGCCTTTGACTGGCATCACTATGCAATCTATTGAAATAATACATAACCATGACCAATAGTTTTGAATGTCATACAGTGTGTCGTTTGTTTTTTCCCTGATTGGCTGCACGATCAAATGCAATGTTCAATGCCATGGTAAGTGATGTCTGCATTTCACCAGGCTGCCAGCTCTAAAATGAGCTGGTGACGACAGAATAGCTGGTGCCAAAGTCTATGCATCCACGTGGTAATAGTCAATCAAATGTTAAGCCAATCAAAGGTTAAGCCGTTGTTCGCTGCACGTAATGGTTGTAGTATTTTTCAATTAGTCATCTCCAACCATCTATCCTAAAGTTGTTTGTAGGGCTATGCCTAATCGAATGTAAAATATTTCAGTCTTTCTACTGCATAAACTGCTTCAAAAGTAGTCAACTTCCCCTGAAGTTTGTTCGTAAGCACTTAACTATACATAACACTATTTCAAATCCCAAATGGCTCTTCACAGACCACCGACATTCGTTGCATTAACATTTACCTGCTAGTATACTACATTTTCACGAAAATTAGTGCACATCATGTTACATGTTCGGAGTGAGCTGTGTTGTCGGTATGCCGCTGAAATTACAGCTCATAAAGGACACGCTGAACTGTACAATAAAATTGCAAAATACTATATTAATCCGAAAATAACACATTTTTCTATGGTGATTTAATGACTTGTGAATTGCACACAGCTAACAGTTTTTACAACAAAAAAACAACAACAAAAACAGGCTTACTCCTTAGTGCATCCAACTTCCTTGGGGTCAGTGCCCGCTTCTCCACGCTCGGAGGACCGCCCTCCTTCTGAAGGAAACGGCGACATGAGGTGCCCGTTATACTTCTGTTGTAAAGGTTGTGAACACCCCATATCGCCTTTGCCGCTTCCCTTACAAAAAGGGAATCCTTCGGCTGGGCCATCAGGTGTTCCCATCTTTCTTCTGGTATGCTTATACCATGGCCTAGGTTTCTCTGCATAAACAAATGAACACTGTCCTAATGCTGAGAATTCTGCAAGCAACACTAGTGGTGCAAGATCATTTCAATGTTCGTTGAAAAAAACTTAGCTTCTTGCCAAAAATGTTTTTGATACAGAAGTAGGAAATTAGATGTGACATGTATAAAAACCTGGAAATTGCTCATCCCAAAACTGTGCAGTAAATAAAATGCCATAATTTCTGAGCAGTTCAGTAACAGATGCCTATAACAGGCGAGAGGCAACCTTTATACCCTGAACAGAAAGAGGGGAAGCAGGTCTTCGAGAATAAACATGGGGGGGGGGGGGGGATTCAGACTTTGAAATTATGTCTGTATTTTGCCACCACTGATACACCAGCATTTTTCACAAGTATTAGATGAGTATTTCAGCTGATATCACCCAGCTAAACTTCTAGCGATGTGCGCATAAAGAACGGGCCTTTTCAGGGCCACATTGTTGCTGTACGTTAAACATTCACTACAGCAGCCACCTCCGTCCGATATGAAAGAGCCACGTTTTTTCTAGAATATCCTCCCGCCCTTGTTTACTAGACTCAAAAATCACACCACGCAGATGATCTCATCAACACTGATGCCAACTGGAATTTCAATTGCCATGGCAAGTGTCATCAAGAGCGCCTACTAAATATCTGTCCCATACAGATACTTAATAAAGATGGGGACACTGTGACGACCCCATCCCCCCCCCCCAAACTGGAGCCCTGTGCTTGCCTTTGATTAGAGTGCTCTCTGCACGGTCATTCAGAACAGGGCTTTCCCCCCGCCAGACATTCAGTGGGTCTCATTCCTGTTACAAGTCATAATTCGCAGAGAATGGCTGATGTGCCTTGTCTTTTTTTGTTCTGAAATCTACCGTCAAACCCAGCTACAACAAAACTGACGGGGCGCGGAAAAAATTTCGTTGAAGCAAAATTTTCGTTTTAGTGAAATCGAACAAAATATAGCTCATCTGAGCTAGCAAAACAAAGAAACGTTCACTCTCAAAATTCAAAAAATGGCCGCTGCTTCCTATTCTTTCCCAGCAACGTCACGACGCGATTAACACCCATGCATAGCGATGCCATAGTGAAAAGCAAGCTGAAACAACGCCTAAAACCGCCTTGGTGAACGAACCAACCAGTTGCATTAACACGTCAACACCAGCAGCTGTCCGCCGTCAAAAGTATCTGAGAACGCAGGAATGGAGGCACGGTATCGTGGAGCGACGACTTTTGCATTGTTCTATGCCATTCTTATCATCCATCACCCGCGGTTAGCAGATTTTGTTGATAACGCAGACGAACAGCCACTCTGTTTAGTTACCACCCTGGCTAAGCGCCAATATAATAAGCATCAAAATTGCAAAAAGCATCGTTTCGCAGTTGCACTCAGCAGCTGCACGGCAGAAACCATGAACTGAGCGAGTGAGCTTCAGCTTCGGATTGTCTGCCGCTCAAAGCAAGCCAGTGGCAAAAGCAGGGCAGTCTTATTGCCATCGCTATCGAGCAATGGCGGTGTGATATGCTTGCTGAACAGCGGCAGTATAACGGTGGTTTCTGGTGGTGCCAACGCGTGTTCTAGACTTTGTTGACGCATTTTCAGTATCTGAAAATGCATCGAAATGTTACAAATTGGGTTTACTGCGTAAAAATAGGTGCCCGAGCCTGGAATTGTATCGTAAACTTCGTTGAAGCAAGACGATCGAAGAAAAAGCGTTCGTTATGGCGACAATATTTATGGATTGACTTTTATTGACTGCTGACAGGAAATTGTGAATTTTTTGTTGCCGCAGAAATTTCAGTGGAGCGCGGTTTGTTGTAGAGGAGTTCGACTGTATAACATAATTTTAATCACTGATGGTAAGACACTGCTGTTAGTCATGAATACAAAACAAGTTTTACTACTAGCCACGTACATTGGAAGTTTGTGCACACAGTGTCAGCAGGGAAACATGACCAAGTTCGACAATGATCGGGCACTGCTACAAGTGTGCACTGCATCTTCCCTTGTCTACGCCCAATGTAAAACTCAAGACTTAGGACTTCACAATACTATAGACGAATTCATTGAAGGCCAACGTATATTGCACATTGAACAATTAGGCCAAACTTCTACAGGACGTCATCCCAAGTGCGCACTCGGCGTACCTTACGGCTCCCAGTTTGGCCAGAAACTTCCAATTTCTCCGGCCATTCGCGACACCTTCGTGATCCACCCCATACTACGCATTATGCACCCTGAACATAACCCGGAAAGACGAGTAGACCTCGCCAAGCAACTAGGTAAGTGCTACGCGAAAGCCACGCACGTGGCGTATGTAGACGAAGCGGAATACCATATGCATCGGGCCATGACCTTCGCTGTCGCCACCGGGCCGCAGTACATAATTACCGAAACTAACTCCATTCGCGCAAACAAACCCGAAAGAGGTGAAGAAGCAGTCATCGCTCTCGCCAACGCTTTAACCCAAGCATCTTGCATATTCAGTGACTCCAATACTTCCACCCGGACTTTTACCAATGGTTTGATCTTCCAACCGGCGCTCCGAGTTCTCGCAAGTACACCTCTGTTACGTCGCCACTGCGTTGAGATCATCTGGACTCCGGGCCACTCGGGGCCCGCGGGGAACGAACATGCTCATAACGCCGCCCGAGCTCTCGACAACCGGGCGCGTCATCCAACAGAGCATCACTCCTCGTGACCTGACGCGCGTGAGCGATAGATGATGGTCTCCTCGTTTCGCGACAATGCGAGGGACAAAACGGTTACCTTTGGGGAAATCCTAATGTATGACCGCAAGGCCAGACACAAATACCCACCACCAGACAAGTACAGCAGTCCACTACCTGGCGTTTATTACAGACACGCACTTTCCCCTGTCCGCACTGTGCAGCCGTACTTACCCCGATGTTCACACGCCGCAATGCAAAGCTTGCGGTGCACCTAACGCCGAGCTCGACTATAATATATGGGCCTGCCCCGATGCTACTCACTCATTTAACCACAGCACGAACTCTAAATTCACAATCGCCACGGCCGAGCAGTGGGAGGCTTTCCTGCTCAGTACGTGCCCGGAGGAGCAGCTCTGGGCTGTCCGGCCGGCCGAACTCGCCGCCAGGATTCAAGGCCTGGCCACCGCCTGAGGAAGAGGGTTACAGAGGGGCCCGTCTCCCGGCCCCCCAGCACCTTGTTAAGGATGGGAAGGAAGGTCGCTGATGGCATCCCACCGCTGCCACCAGTTGTTGCGCGTCGCGGCGACCGCAGTCTGCGGGTAGCGGGGCCGATCGCCGTCGCTTCGTCGAGCCAAGGACTAGGGGAGAGCTTTGAGCAAACTTAACGGATTTATTTACATCTTTACAGTGAGTTGTCGAGATGACAGAAGAGAAGAGAAGAACGTTGGGCGAGGCACTCCAGGCCCTTTTTGTTGACCCCCGTTCCCTAGGTCCCTAGGTTGGGGATCACTATTTAAAACAATGCGGACCAATGGTGATGTGGCAGTTCCTCTCAATGAAGTACCGCTCATCATGTCTGTTCATAGAGGCACAACACAGGCTTGCACATACACACAAACTCTTGCCAGTAGTCGCAGCGCTGCCGTAGAACAGGGAGGGGGAGAGCGGAAGACGCACGGGCGCCTCGACCCCTTTGATGCCGGGCGCGGGCTGCGTTCCCACAAGGAGATCTTAGCGCGGCCTTTTGAGAGGTGCCAGGTTCGTGGAATTCTCTGGGGAGAGCCCTTTTACCAGCGCCGTCGTCGTCTGCCGGTTAACGCGCTAACGATACGTGGCCCAGGCGGAAATAGAGCGGCAGCTCCAGAACCCTCTTTGGCGACATTCCACACTGTTGGCGCCGCTGTCAATCAGTGGGCGCCGTCTCGGCTTCTGTTGCTTCTTCCGTCCAGCCGTGGCGAGACTGTCCTTTTGGCACTAATCCGGCGTGGCAAATGACCCGCTGGGTCAAGGCATAGCTTGATCGCTACAGCTCCTCCGCCGACGGGAAGATATCGGACGTCGGGTAGTATCAGCTGCTCGACGGGAGATATCACAGTAACCGCAGTCTCCCAACACCATTGAAACCACAAAGACCAACCGCTAGAACCAGCAAGCGCCGGCAATGAGTTTTCGGCAACCAGGCCGGTCTTTCAAATGTGCCACAATGCACCTACGCTTTTTTTTTTTAAATGGCAACCCCACTAATACTCTTGCCTATAGCTAAAAATTTCGATTACTCCAAATACCCCTTAATCATTACGGAAAAACGTCCCTCAACGTTCCATATAACATGACGCTCAGCTAAAGAATTCAACTGATCCCTGAACACATACTAAAATAACAAAGGGTAATGAAATTTCGTATACTAACACGCTTATTAGCTGAATGTAGTTTCATGTCAGCCCCTGTTTTTAAAGAACGCACAAGACTTTGCTGTGTGCTCTAGCACGACATCTTACTCTCATCCAAAGAGCGCTAGCATACCCGCACGCACCTAACCATAGGCGATATCTCTCTCACCTAGGTATCCCTAAACCCTCATCTGAACGTGAATTTTCTCAAGGAACAAACGCGAGGAACAATAACACTTGATGTACACGTCAGGAGCGCGTAACAAAACCTGCATAACTTTTATGCTAAATATCTGGTACCGAACGATTCCAAAACACGAGCATTTGAAAATCGCATTTCCTTTTATTCTAAGACCTTCTTTAAGAATGCTCATTTACTTTTTTAAGACGGTCGACAATCTCGCGCTACACAAAAACTGGCATGAAGCATAGAAACTTGTGCTCCGCTCGACCAACGTTACCACGCTTTCTAATTTAGCGGGCGAACCACACTTCATTTACAATTTTTGTTTTCTCAAAGAAAAACTAATTTCGAAGCAGTCGGTTGACCGACGCGGGTCACTGCTTCCGCATAACGCTTAACAATTCAACTCGAAATTTTGACAAAGCTTATACACAAACAAAATCTAGAGGAAAGAAAAAAGTGTCCAAGCAAACTAGCTGTGGAGATGACACAGGAACACCACTTTAAAACCAAATATAACCAAACAAGTATGTTTCCAAAAAAACTCCTGTGTCCGACTCTCCCGTTTACAGCCGTCGCTCCCCCTTCAGCCGTACACGCGGCGGTCGTGGTCTTCGATTCTGAAAACGCGCGAGACAACAACGTGCACGAGCAACAAGCTGAACTGCAGCATTACGCCTCATTTGCGATTTTGGCGGGCTTCTGTCAGTTCGGCGTAGGGGACCCGAGCGATGCCTGGGAAAGAGTGGCCATGCCTTTTTTGGGCTAGCTCGCATGTGGTGTTGAGCTATTGTGGCCTTTCTTCTAGGACCACGTTGACACTCTTGTCCACGAAAAGCTCTAAATCTTCTGCGTACATTCCGTCGCGAAAATGCGCGCTGTGGCCTACCCTTTCGCCACTGTCGCCTTACTTACCGCCACGAAGGCCTCTTCGCTGAACTGGCCGATGAGCTACCCTCTTTTCTTTCTTCCCAATGATTGCTTCCTCCTTGCCGTCGCTTTGTCGCGCGCGTACCTTTCAGTCCTCTACGGCGACGTCTACGACCGACTTTTTCTGCACCGTTAGGAAATTGGCCTCGGGTTGCGTCAACGGTAGTTTTACAGCTCAATGGTGCTTCTGCACCACCTGCCACAGTGTTTCGGCACTTTGATTTCTTGGCTCTGTCGCCTTGTCTGGCCGATTCACCTGTGCTAACGCTGTACTCAGGTGCGCCATGAAACGTTCTGTGCATAGAACGGAAAGACCGGCGCTCTCCACGCAATTCCATTCGCGAACCCGCTTTCTTCTCACTTTTCGTCCGGTTGCTCGGACGCATGCAATGTAATTTTGACGCTGCTGCAAAGCTATTTGCTACGCTGACAGGTTTTGCGCCTTCTTTTACACGCGTAGTACTGTTCGTCTTTCTCGCGGATTTGCGACGTCTCTTTCGTCTGCGCCGCTTTTTGCGTGTCGCTTCCAAGCCTCCCGATCGCATCTCACACTCGTGAACCCTCTCACAGCTTTCGTCAGCTGCCTCAGTCGCGCGGTCTAAATGATTTTCGACCTGGTCATCTTTATTCTCACCCTCTAGACCGGCGGACTGGTTAACACACTTAGGAACAATGCAGCTGTTTCCCTTCGAAATATCTTGCTCGCATTCCTGAGAGCTGTCTGCAACTGCACTAATACCATTCTCTACGCTCGCTGCTTCTGAGCTTTCTCCGGTGTTCTTGACTTCTTCAACCTCATTTGCAAGATCCACCGTCGCGACAAACACAGTTGAGGTCTGTACCAGCTTTTCTACAGCTATCCTAGCTGTTTCGCTAGCATTTAACTGGCACAGTACCTCGTCGCACTCGCTCTGGCCTTCGTCGGCCTCTCTACTCACTGCAGCATCTTTAGCAGCATTCAAACTCAATTCGCCTTTGAATCCACTGCTATGTTCACACGTGCTAGCCTTCCCTAAAGCTCTGGGCTGCACCTCGCACTTCTCGTGCGCTACACTTGTGGATGGCTGAATCTTCCACCGCGTTGCCTCGACTTTTTGTTCTGACAGTTCAATCTCTAGGCTGAGTGCTCGCTCGAACTCTTCACCTCGCGCCCGTTTTTCTATTTCCCGTTTGCGCTCACTATTCACCTTGGTGCTATGAGAGATACGCGGACCTCTCTCAGGCTTGGTTTTAATACCAGCACACGGTCGCGCGTTCTTCAACGGAGTGTTCGTGGGCTTGTACTTCATTTGATTTCTGTCAGTTCTGATGCCGAAGCACCGCAGAAGGGCTGCCTTAGCTACATTGTAACTGTTGAACTCGTCCTCGGAAAGGTACCCTATTCTACCCATTAAGTCGCACGGAAGGACACTCAATAAGGCGATAGACCAATAGTCTTCGTCGAGCCCTAGGTCTGTGCAAACATTCTCGTAAGAGGTTAGGTAACTCTCTATATCCTCGCCCTCTTGAAATGCATGGATCCTCGAATTTACTTGAGACCATCTAAGGCACTGTATTGATCTTCTTGTCTCTTCCAGTTTTCCCTTTAGGGTTTCCTTCCACTGCTCTTTCTCTTGCTCTCGCCTTTCATGACGCTCCTGTTCCTGTTGCTTTTGAATCTCGTTACACGTTTCTTTAATAACTTCACTGGTCAGATTCAAGCCCTCGATAGCGCCAACAATTGCGTGTTTCTTCATCCCCGCATCTACATCTGCTCCCAGCTCCTCCCCCAGAATCAGTAGCTGATTCTTCAACAAACGCTTCCAATCCATGACAGAGAACTAGTGTGGTGCAGCTCACTCTCTACCCAGAAGTTCCGTAAACAACTGCTTCTGTGGTAGCCTCTACCAGCGAAAAGATTGCACTTCTATCTTATCAGCCTGGCAACCAAAAAACCAAAGCCAGCACTCACCAGTCCACAGCTGCCAGTCTCTATGATCTCGGCGTGTTGTTCATTCTCCGTCCTCCAGGCTCACATCCAACCGCTTGCCATCCAGTTGTTAGGCGTCGGAAGGAAGGTCGCTGATGGCATCCCACCGCTGCCACCAGTTGTTGCGCGTCGCGGCGACCGCAGTCTGCGGGTAGCGGGGCCGATCGCCGTCGCTCCGTCGAGCCAAGGACTAGGGGAGAGCTTTGAGAAAACTTAACGGATTTATTTACATCTTTACAGTGAGTTGTCGAGATGACAGAAGAGAAGAGAAGAACGTTGGTCGAGGCACTCCACGCCCTTTTTGTTGACCCCCGTTCCCTAGGTCCCTAGGTTGGGGATCACTATATAAAACAATGCGGACCAATGGTGATGTGGCAGTTCCTCTCAATGAAGTACCGTCCATCATGTCTGTTCATAGAGGCACAACACAGGCTTGCACATACACACACACACACTCTTGCCACTAGTCGCAGCGCTGCCGTAGAACAGGGAGGAGGAGAGCGGAAGACGCACGGGCGCCTCGACCCCTTTGATGCCGGCCGCGGGCTGCGTTCGCACGGGGAGATCTTAGCGCGGTCTTTTGAGAGGTGCCAGGTTCGTGGAATTCTCTGGGGAGAGCCCTTTGACCAGCGCCGTCGTCGTCTGCCGGTTAACGCGCTAACGATGCGTGGCGCAGGCTGGAGATTGAGCGGCGGTTCCAAAACGCTCTTTGGCGATATTCCACACTGTTGGCGCCGCTCTCCATCAGTGGGCGCCGTCTCGGCTTCTGTTGCTTCCTCCGTCCAGCCGTGGCGAGACTGTCCTTTTGGCACTAATCCGACATGGCAAATGACCCGCTGGGTCAAGGCATAGCTTGATCGCTACAACCTTTGACCTCAGCAGGGACACTTCAATAGAGTTTCTTCTGTATCACCAACTTCAGGAAATACTGAAGAAAAAATTTTGTGGATGTTGGCCTCAACTTACACCTCATCCAACAGGTAACCGAACCACGGTGCGTCACTTGTGGATCTTCAAATATATTAGACCTGGTACTAAAGAATAGCCCCGATAGCTTAAAATTTAATGAATACTTCGTGAAATTAGCGATCACAAAGTTATCAAGTTATCCATACCATATTAAGCTTCACCGCAAAAATTCACGCCATTTTCCGCAAAACAATTCACAGATATGTTAAGGGCATTTATGAAATAATTATTCGTGAGTTAAGAGATTTACTCCCATATTTCAAATTCAATCTCGTTTCCTGTTCTCTCAATGACGGCTGGCTACTGCTCAAGGACAAGATAACTGACTTGACTAATAAAATCATCCCCACATTGATCTTTACTGCCAATAAAAATAAACCATAGTTTTTCATAAGCTTGAAAACCCTGGAAAATCAAAAAGCACCTCTTCTGAGCTGCGCAGTATAAAAGTAATGCGTGCGCATGGGGCAAGTCTCAAGCTGCTGAAGATGCTCAATATGCTGAAATTAGAAAAGTGAAACGGACATACTCTCACGATGATTTATCTAAAATTCTAAAATGTTACCCTAGAACATTTTGCGAAATTATAAACCCGCAACATACAGGAGACATCACGCTTACGAACAATAAAGATGAAGACGTAAGTGACACTGTTTGTGCCGATATAATAACATCATGTTCTCACCCGTGTTCTCTAAAGAAGCGAACGTACCGCTTCCTACACCACCTACTACGACATTACCAGCGATGGCCTTTGTTGCGTTTTTCGTTGGTGGCATTTTATCACTCATTGACAAAATAAAACTTTCTTCATCGGCTGGCGTAGACAATATTAACTCTAAATTCTTAAAACAATACTGAGGCAACTATTGCAGTGTACTTTTCGATCATTTTCTCATTGTCACTCAAAACAGAAGTTTTACTAGACGACTGGAAGAAGGGAGAGGTCATTCTAGCCCACAAATCAGGTAACAGACAGTCCCCCCTAAATTATTGATGCATTTCTCTAACAAGCGTTCCTTGGAAAATCATAGAACATGTCATATACTTTCACATAATGCACTTTCTTGACACCAACAATTTTTCCATTCTTCCCAGGACGGATTTCGCAAATCATTTTCTTGTGAAACCCAACTTGCTGTATTTATCCATGATCTACACTCTACTCTCGATCGTCACTTTCAGACCGATGCAATTTTTCTTGACTTCGCAAAAGCCTTTCATAACGTACCACACAAACGCCTACTGTTAAAACTTGCTGAGCTGAACCTGCACCCAAACATTATAGCATGCATCATACATTTTTTTACTAACCGCTGCCAGTTTGTCTCCAATGAAAATACCCGTTCTAGCTCCATCCCACTAACATCAGGCGCCCCCAAAGAAGTGTACTTGCACCCCTTTTGTTCCTAATATATATAACGATCTTCCCGTTCATGTATCTTCCCATATCCGTTTATTTGCCGGTGACTGTGTCGTCTTTCTAACAGTTACTAACATTTCTGATCAAACTGCACTCCAAAAGGATCTTAGTCTCGTGCAACAGTGGTGCGAGTTTTGGTTAAAGAAGCTTAATCCCACTAAATACAAACTCGCCTCATTTCAACGCCAGCGTATTCATTTATCATTCTCATACTTAATCTCTAATTCTACTATTCAACAAGTTCAGTCATATGAATACCTTGGCGTCACCTTATCATCTGAACTTTCCTGGAGCGCACACATCAACAACATATTATCATCCGTGAGTCGATCCCTCAGTTTCCTAAAGCGTCATTTGCGTCATGCACCACTAGACATAATACGTCTGGCCTACAGGTCAATTATCAGACCTAAACTAGAATGTGCAGCGCCAACGTGGAGTCCACACTAGACATACCTAATAAATGACACAGAATCTGTGCAAAATTGTGCTACTAGGTCCATCTATGCTTCATATTCAGACGACATAAACAGATCATCCCTCAAACGTGACATTGATGTTGCTAATCATTCTGCGTCGCCGGATCGCCAGCCTCTCTTTGATTCACAAAGTTTTTCACAGTTTCCTCAATCAAGCACCATAGATCATCCCACCGACACGCATATCTTACCGCACAACCCATTCTTATTCAATCGCACGCGCTCGCACTACTACTTTTGCTGCCTCAATTTTTTTTCGCACAACGGTGGACTGGAATTGCCTACCCCTTGACATTGCACTCATCACGTGTTCATTAACGTTCGCCTAAAACACAAATGTATAATAATTGTCGAAAGATCACTCTCTGTAACCTCCATTTCTTAATTCACTTCTCATGTAATACCCCCTCACCAGGTTCTTTAACGTAATTAATTGAATTGAAGTGAAATAATCAGTGATTTTCGGGTGTATGATGAACACTGAAAAAAAAAGCTGAGGTATTACAATCATGAATGTGTAAATATTACTCGCGTAGTAACATGTGTCAACGAGCATACAGTGTAAAAAATCACTTCTTGCAATACTTCTGTCTCTCTTCTTCTTCCTTCAGTGTCATATTATTTTATTGTAAAGAGTCGTTGCAAAGTATTGTGCCTGCAAAAATGACTTGTTTCAGGATGGGGCCGTTCGGTAAATATATGGGGCACTTTTGAGGTTCTATACGAAATGGATGTTTTATTTTTCATTGTTTTGTAGCAAGCACGAGCATATCGGCATTTCTAAATAAATCAGAACGCATAACTTTTCTGGGAGCCAAACTGTTATAGAATGCAGTTTTGCTTTATCCTCCTGCTATATCATCCAAATTACACCCATTTGTTCTAAAAAGTTGCGGGATTTTTTTATAAGAACTTCCAAGCACCATCCACAAGTTTGCCGTTTAAATTGTCGCCACAGTTTTTCAGAAAAAAAATAAATCGGCATATCCTACGTACTCTAATAATCGACGTTATGCGACGCATACATAGAGAAGGTGACCATGTTGGAAGTTTTATATCGCGACAAGTCATCAAATGACGGTAAATGTATATACAAATCTTGTACGAACAGACACACATTTCAGATGTTTGTATGATCATGTTTTCGCACTTGCGTGATGACGTCAGCGGGGAACATGAGTCTTGTCAACACCAGAAGTGATAAGCTGATATGAAGTGCTCGTGCTCGTGAGGGGAATACCCCTGAACGCGCTTACATAAATAGACTTCAGCGCAAGGCACGTAACTACAATTGACGTTAACGCGACAAAAAGACTGTTTTGTAGGATTACCCATGTAATCAAGATATAATTGGATAGCCAGCACGACGACCAAAATTAACGTTTCACGAACATTAGCGTCCATAAAAATGGCAGCATATCCACGTAGTGAATGATGGAAAGTGGGGCGAAGCATCTGTCCGTCCATTCGTTCTTGCTTGCGTCCGTCCATGCGTCCGTCTGTGTGACCGTCCATGCGTCCATCCGCCCGTCTGTGCGTGCGTCTGTTCGTGCGTCCGTCCCTACGTTCCTCCATGCATCCGCTCCTGCGTCCGCTCATGCGTCGATCCATGCATCTGTCTGTGTGTCCATTCGTCCATCTATGAAACACTCCATGTAACACTATGTGGCATCTTTTCATCATTATTCACCACATAGAAGCACCGCCCTCCAGCGGACATAACAAGGACTAAACTAGAGGTGGCACACGCACACTTTCTTAAGGCTTGCGCTTCGGGTCTACTTGCTACCTTTAACCACCTCTAGTTCAGGGTATATACTAGTTCACTGTATTCACGGCACTGCTGCTCGATGCTCGCTAAACCTTTCTAAAACCAAGTGTGTTACGCCCAGCGAGTATAACGTAGCAACTTTTTCCTGTCAGATAGTGCTCAATTTACATGCCAATGGCTGCTAATGGGAAATGAGGGACAGGAGAATTAGGCTTTTACATTGTTACGGCTTACGCTTCGGGTCTACTTCCCACCTTTAACCAACTCTAGTCCATGGTATATACTAGTTCACTCTATTCATGGCACTGCGGCTCAATGCTTTCTAAACCTTTCTAAAACTAAGCAGGTTACACCCAGCAAGTATCACATAGCAACCCTTTCTTGTCAGATAGTACTCAATGTAGAAGCCATTAAGCTGCTAATGGGGATCGCAGTGGTGCGTTAACTAAAAGTCGAATGCTCCTATCTCTCATCCCCCCTTGGCAGCCATTGGCATGTACATTGAGTACTATCTTTTATTGTTCAACAACGCGCAGAAGAAATTTCTCACTGGCACCACCTTGGAGGCCAAAGTGTTATACTTGTTACACACTACAACGGCTACGACGGACAAACGGGTGCCGCTATAAGGAGCTTCACCCTTAAATGTAGTTCTGAGACCTGGCGTGGACTTGCGGTAGAATGCTTTATTGCAATGTATACTGGTTGGGTTCTATTCTTGGTGGGAGCTTGACATTTATTTTTTTTGAACTTGTCGGATCAAATTTGTCGATGTCAAGTTTTTCTTAACGCTCACATGTTGAAACTGTTCCTATGTGTTCTGGTCGTTGCTGGGTAGATTACAAGTGTCGATCACCAGTGGTACATACCAGCATACCAGTGGCGCATACCCGGCCGCGGCTTTGTGCCACTGTTTGTGAAAGAGGTTCAACGGCGTACGTGGCGGGATAATGAAAGTATTCATATCTTGACTATCGCGTCATATTATCATCTTATCCTCCTATACTAACTTTAGTTCACGCGATCACGAGAGCACCCAGACGTAAGCGGATAGATAGATAGATGACAGATAGATAGATAGATAGATATATACATAGATAGATAGATAGATAGATAGATAGATAGATAGATAGATAGATAGATAGACGCCAATAGGGCTTTCAGTACGCAAAGAAACGCTTCGCACACTACGACACTACGACGGATTGGAGGTAGTGCCGAATATATCAATGGTAATGCGGCCCTTTTCCACAAACTTGAGCAAGTGTAGAGTGCAAACGTCAGTGTGCTGCCACGGCCAACGGATGGCGCCGAGCTCCTTGCGACCGACTGACGGGAAAGCCAACTGTAATGGCGACTGATTTTCAGTGAGTTCCGACGCTAGCGAAAGCCCCGCCAGCCCGTGCTGCTGCAGTTACAGCGCGCGACATACTACAACCAAGCTCGTTACGAGAACCCGAAATGTGTTTTCGACAACTCCCAACACAGCGGCGAGGTCTCAGCCCAATATCGTCTGCCCTGAGCTACTCGCGACGGCGAAGACAGGCGAGTACTAGATGACCGAGCGTGCGGGAGGCCGATGACAAGGGCGGACAATTTTGAGGCGGTCACAAAGCACAGGTGAACTGTTGACGCCCAAGCTGACCTTCGCGGTGCATTTCATGCGTGCTATATACAACACGACCAAGCCCCGTGCCGGCAAGCGTGGTTCGTATCGCGCCCGCGACAAGTAGAGTGCAATGAAGATTGATAACCTACTTGCTTAAAAATCCAGCGCTGTTGGCGTCAATGCTGGATTCCGGAAGCACCAGGAATGTGAGAGGAGCCTGCTCCGGGGCATCACGGCTACAGCAACGGCGAAAATTAGCCTACAGTGTTTATTTAAATGCTATCACAGAAGAAAGGACAAAAAAATGCCATTGCTGGCCGTGGCATTCGCGACGTATAGTGATGTCACCAAAGTGGTCACGTAGGCAGAATATATCCACCTGCAAAAAACTTTCCTTTTCATCCAACGCTACTTTGCGGATACTTATGATGGCGAAATTAATGATGACGATTTGAGGCTGATCGCTTTGTATCGGGCACGCAGGTGTACTTCTCCTACTAGACAAAAAAGTAGGTGCCTAAAAGTACGTAAATAAAACAATACACAAGCGTACTGGCCTCGTAATGTTTTTGAATAGTTATGCACGACAACAAGTACCTAGTAATCACAGGAGGACAATTATTCAGATCCGGAACATTCACGCATTTATGCTGTGCTTCCTCGCTTATTTGGTGGCTACACACAACGGCCGCTTTGTCTGAGTGCAACAAGATCAATGCGTCAATAAGAAGCGTCATTAAGCTGGCCCTTGGCATTCCCATTTGCACGCACACGGACGATGTTCTCAAGTTGGATATTCACAACGCATATCGAATAAAGCGTCAAAGCCGAATTGTTTTCACGTTTTTTGGGTGGTACGGCAACCAAGTGGGTAGAGCCATACACGATCTGTTAGGACGGAACCGTGCGGTCATCGGTCTTGATATTGTGAAGCTGCTCAACGCAGTAAGGTCCAAGACGTCCCTACAGTGGTTGACGTACAATACGGATACTACCTACAACGAGGCACAATGACGAGCGTCGGTAAAGCTTTGCGCGCCAGCGCCTGCTTGGACAAGGTACAAGCCTGCTTCGTAGGTGTCGCATCGTACGCCACAAAAGAAGCGTTTTTTTTCAGTTGTCGTTGAACGTGATTCCGCAGTGATCAGCGGCGCTACATACGAACTTCGAGCTCCAGCATTTCAGAACAGGTTGTCATTGCTCTCGCATGGACGGATGTTGTACATGACACAATTAATACAAACTCGCAGGCTGCTATCAAAGTGATTCAAATGGACAAGGTGGCTCCTGAGCTCCCTTTGCTACTTAAAAAAGTTAAAGACCAACAATAGCAATCAGTGGTCTTGTTTCCTGCACCACTTGGATATCTTGAGGGTGCCTCGATCAATTCAAACAAGGAGGGGCACGGCTGCTGGATTTTGACTGATCGCGTTCCGGGTATTGTGCCATCTCGTGGGCGACCCGAGCCTCTCTGCTAGTACAACAAGATACGGATGAATGACTATGTCTCAAAAAAAAAAAAGAAGGCTGCCCCTGCCACAGTCCTCCTTTTCGTCACACGGTACATGCAATTTGGGCATGTGCCATAGAACTGTGCCTCAGCCAATTCCCTCTTTCACTAAAAGAAAATGAAGAAGGTCGTAAAGGCTCAGGACCATATCCCGAGATGTTGGCTGTCCAGAGGACCCATCCTACCGCGAGTGGCCAAAGGCAGGATACGTCGAGGTAACTCGCCTAGTGTCGACCAAATAAAGGGTTTTCACTCACTCACTCACTCACTCAATGAAGCCGTATGAGTTTGTATAGATAGCGGGCGTGCTTTCGATTCCCGGTTTTTGTGCTGTATGCACTCACCGTATTGCACTTCAGTACGCCGCCACTACGTTTATTTTCGTTCTAAAATGGAACGTATAGTTTACATTTTCTATAATGTACACAGACGTTCTTTGTTAACACTAGGCTATTCAAGCTACACATTTACACCGACGCGCAGAATTTCACGGAAATACGTAAGAACACACAAACTGCAAGATTTTCGTATTTATTGTGATCTACCACGCCGCTGAGCTTTTAGGGTTATCTTTTTCATAGGTGGTCCTCGTGTGTGCTGGCAGGTCATCGGGTCGTCAAACTGATAGCGGTTATTTTTGCTCATAGCACAGCGAAAACACACAAATGTTGCTGTCAGAGGCAATAAAGATCGATTTCAACCGCACACGATGCCAGCTATTAGGCACAACAAGCATGCCAACAGTGTTGCTACTATTATCCATGCTAAGCTCAGATATTTTTTTCCATTGCTACTCTCAAGATTTCTTTCATGAGCAGCTTCTTGATGTAGCAATTGATACCGTGTGCAAGTGGTCGGTGAGCCTATTCAATGTTGCCGTTTTTCATCATTGTCCTCATCGTTCATATCGAATAACATTGGCGCGCTCGGAATTTCCCGTCGGCTTGGAGGCGACGCTGCAATGCCCGTGGTGCGTGAAGTTCGTAAAGTCCGCCGTAATAAACTCCAGAACTTGAAGCTGACGAGTGCGAAGTCGGTGGTCTTCACATTGGAGACTCGTGCAGGTTTCGTAGCGAGCTGTAGGCACTAGAGCAACTAAGTGAGCTGCTTAACGCTGCTTGACCAGTACACGAAGCTCTTTGCGTATATTTGGAAGTTCTTGTCCTCGAAAGGTTGCAATGCTGGCGCAGCCTGGAATCTAGCTTGATGAATGGCGTCCCTGTGCGACTTGGCATGACCAATCCTCTTCTAGCGCCTTCTTGAATTTAACGATGGTGGTGATGGTACCTCGAACATGGCATATACCCACTCAGGCGGATCGGCCCAGCATTGTTATGTGAGTTTGTGACACATTTTGAATAGTCGACATCGACAGCCAAAACAAAAAATCGCTGCCATATTCGCAAATTTAATGATGTTGGGGAGATTGCTCGGAATCGATCGGGTAAGACGCGAATATTCCGTATACACATCTTTTATCATAATATAAAGACGTAAGAACGATTTATATATACATAACATACGCAATACTCGATATTTTCATTTGAAAGCGCTCTAAATATTTTGACAAATTATATGCAGTATATACAAAAGCCAACCGCAGTGGTTTTGTGGCTAGGGATCTGGGCTGCTGAGCCAAAGGTCGCAGTATCAAATACTGGTTGCGCGGCTGCATTTTCGACGGAGGTGAAAATGCTGTAGGCACATGTGCTCAGATTTGGGTGCGCATGAAAAGAAAACAGGGTTTAAAATTTTCAGAGTCTTCTAACACGGCGTCTGTCATAGTATTATTGTGCTTTTGTTACGTTAAGCCGCATATATTCATCTATAGAACATACACAAACAAAAGATATTCTTTGCCAAAGATTATTTGTGTCCTTTAACGAGCTTGGGGACCGATGTTCTTTTAAAGAGGATGATTTTCGTTCGACTCCCGCGCAACTGTGCTGCATAACGGTAGTTTGCACAGCGACTTAACCTCCTGCTGTCTCGTGTCGTCGCGAATTCGCGACAGACCAAAAATGCCATCCGCATCTTTCCGAGGGGAGAATTCGTGTAAATGCGTCACAAAGACGGCGAGGGGGTATGGCGTAATTGTTACGTAACTAGGTATGGTTAGGGACTGCCAATTGGCTATTTCGTCTTTATTATTCTTTTTTATTATTTGAAGAAGTGTTGCCTTCAACGAGTGGCGGGACGCTGACGTGCGATGCCGTGCCTACATATCCGGTGTGGCCTGTGAACGGTTGTGCACCTCGAGCAGACAGTTTTCACTAGCAGATGGTGCCTGCGTCAGTCTGGCGAGGCAAGACATGTTTTGGGAATACCTTATTGTTAGTTAGGGGAATACCTAATTTTCGGTAGATATTTGTATTTACGAAATGAAGGAAAAGCGTCACCTTCAACGAGTGGTGGGATGCTGACTTGTGATCGAATGGCCAGTGATCGGTTGTGCAGCTGGAGCAGTCTGTTTTGCCTAGCAGACGCTGCTTCCGTCAGTCTTGTGAGGCGAGAGAAGGGAGGAGCGAATAGTGGGAACGAGACGCAAGCATGCGGCCCAATACGCGAGGCGAGAGCATGCGCGATGGGGGTGTGCTCGCCTACGACCAGTGACATTGTGAGACTCGGATATGCTCCCCCCGCAGGGGCGCCTGCATAAGTAGGCGTTTGGTGTGTAGCGACACCACGGACACGAGCTAACGGGGGAGTTTCTACTCCCTCGCACGCCTAGCCGTGCGTGGCTTTGCCGTGTCCGGGGAAGAAGGGATCCTGGGGGTCGAGCCGACGCTGGGTGATTGGACCTTTAAGGCCCCCCCCCCCCCGGCAGAGGCAACACACCCCTTTGGCCCCGGCTTCACGTAGACGGCAACCCTGGGCTGACCCACCCAGGGGAAATCGGCAGTCACCTTTTCCTATCTCTCTCCCCTACAACTTCGTCTTTATCTCTCTATTTTTTAGTCTGTCCTGTCTACTTCTCTCTTCTGTTTACTTCCAATTTTCCTGGTGGCAAGGGTTAACCTTGTGTAATTACTCAACCTTGAGTAGTTATATTTCGGTATAGTGGCAATGTACGGCTGGCGTCTGCAGCCTTATGCTATTAAGTGCTTCAGCGCCCCCTGGTTGGACTCCATGGTGGGTGGTCGCCATTGCTGCCGAAAAAAAGTACACTACTATGGGAACACCTGCATTTCCCCGTCTCCTAGATTGTCCTCTGCTTAAGAGGGGACGCACCGATGAAATATTAATTTTCAACCAACCCAGACAATGCTTTCCGAAGTTTCATGTAGTGCACAGCGAAAAGCGAACAAAACGAGCCAGAGCCATATCTCCATTTCTTGTTGCTAAATCTCTGACTGAGCTTTTTGGCCCAGGATACAAAATTTCAAAGATGGCTAGCGGAGACCTTCTCCTTGAGCTGGCAGAAAAACACCACTGAGAAAAACTTGGCAGTCTCAAAGCATTTGGTAATACCCCAGTATCTGTTTCACCTCATAGATCAATGAACACCTCACGCAGAGTTGTTTCAGAAGCAGACCTGCTTGAAATGTCTGAACAGGAACTGCTTGAAGGGTGGAAAGAGCAAAATGTCATGGATGTGAAACGAATCCTTATAAGACGCGACAACAAAAAATACCTACCAAACATATAATACTCACTTTTGCATCTAGCACACTGCCTTCATCTATAGACACAGGCTACATCAAACTCTCTGTTCGTCCCTACATTCCCAATCCAAGACGGTGTTAAAAATGTCAACGATTTGATCATGGCTCGCAGAACTGCCGGGGTCAGGAAACTTGTGCAAGATGTGGTAGCCACGGCCACCCATCTGATAACTTTGTTACTACGCCTCACTGCGTGAATTGTGACGGGGAACACGCCGCGTATTCGCGTTCGTGTCCTAACCGGAAGAAAGAAAAAGAAATAATCACTCTTAAAGTCAAAGAAAACATCACATTCAAAGAAGCAAGACGAAGAGTGGCGCCATTTTACGGTGCAACATATGCTGATGCGGCGCGTCAGAGGGCGGCGCCGCACCAGCCCTCGCCACCCCTTCGGCCAGCGCAGAGCGAGCCATCGGATGTGGCGCCTGCCCCCAAGGCGGCAGTAGTTCAGTCTACTCCGCCTTCAAGCAAATTGAGGCCGGAAACTCCAGAGTCCTCCGGTCTCAAGGCCTCACCTCACCAGGCGAGGCCTAAAATCTGAACCACCAGCTCGCATGTGTGGGCGTCCAGTGCCTCTGAGGAGGCAATGGATACAACGGTACCCTTGGTACAGAAAGAGCGGCGCGCCTCCTTGGAGCGCGCCAAGAAAAATAAAAAACCAATAACGGGGCCGGACGACCGTCCCGCCACGTAAAATAACAAGCTCACTCTAACACAGGATACTCACTGTACACACAGCAGCATCTCTTCTTTTAATATGCAGACAGAAATATTACAGTGGAACATCCGAGGCCTTCTTCGAAACCTCGATGACTTACAAGAACTCCTCTATGAACACAATCCAAGAGTGCTGTGTGTACAAGAGACACATTTAAAATGAACAAGCACAAACTTTTTACGTAAGTACGTAATCTTCCGAAAGGATAGAGATGATGCCATGCCACCATCCGGTGGTGTAGCGGTTATAAGTTGTCAAGGTATAGCATGCACAGAATTACCTTTTAAAACTTCCCTCGAGACGGTGGCTGTCCGAGCAGTTATTCTAAACAAACTTGCCACTGTCTGCTCTTTGTACATACGTCCGCACCACCGTCTTGAAAAACTTCAACTCCAGTCTTTAATAGACGAACTACCTGAACCTTATCTGGTCCTTGGAGACCTGAACGCACATAATGGTCTTTGGGGTGACTCCCGCTGTGATACACGAGGTCGTCTCATTGAACAATTCCTCATTTCATTGGGTGCTTGTCTGTTGAATAGGAAAGAGGCAACATACTATAACCTTGCCAACAAAATTTACTCTTCCATAGACCTCAGTATCGCATCTCCTTCACTTGTACCATTGCTTCAGTGGAAAGTCATAAAAAATTCATACGGAAGTGACCATTTTCCTTTAGTTTTAAGTACACCAATAATATATGAATGTTCTCCACATGTTCCCCAATGGCTGGTAAACAAAGCCGACTGGGAACAATTTCAAAAGCTTACTCACCTAAATTGGACTGAAATATGCGGATTTGGCATAGATGAAGCTGTGCAGTACTTCACGGCCTTTCTTACTGACGCAGCAGACAAGTGCATTCCACAAAAGTCTGGACTGCCCGGCAAACGACATGTCCCGTGGTGGAACAGTGAGTGTCAGAATGCGCGAAAGGAAAAGAACAGGGCATGGAGGTTGATGCGGAACTCGACGACGGGGGAAAACTTTGAGAGCTTCAAGAAAATAAAATATCGAGGCAGGAGAACGCGTCGGCAGGCCAGAAGTGAAAGTTGGCACAAGTTTTTATCAAGGATAAATTCATATACACAAGAAGCCAAAGACTAGAACATGGTTCGTAGGGTAGCAGGAAGAAAAGTGCACTCACTCCTACCTGTAAACACTCAGGGTGATACCTTGGAAGACCAGGCAAACTTCCTCGGTGCACACTTTGAACTGGTATCCAGCTCGTCCCACTATACTTACGCTTTTCAAAATTCAGAACAAGAATAGAAAAGCAGAAACTCGAACACAAATGCACTAGAAACGAGGCATATAACCAAGCTTTCAGTCTAGCTGAGCTCCGAACATCTCTAAACTCCTGCAGTACATCTGCCCCAGGTTCTGACCGTGTGGTGTATGAAATGTTAAAAAGATACCAGCCGAAACACGAAAAACCTTACTTTGTTTGTAGAATGCTATCTGGTTTTCTGGCATTATACCTACCTTCTGGAAAGAGGCTATTGTTATTCAAATTTTGAAAGAAGGCAAGGACCCTTCTTTGACTTCAAGTTATAGGCCTATTGCACTTAAAAGCTGCTTGTGCAAATCCTTCGAAAAAAATGATAAACTGCCGACTTGTACATATCCTTGAAACAAACAATTTGCTCGACCCATTTCAGTGCGGGTTTCGAGAAAGTAGATCCACCTCAGACCACCGTGTTCGTATCGCGGCACAGATCAGAGACGCCTTCGTCCATAAACAATATTTTCTCTCTGTGTTCCTCGATATCGAAAAGGCCTATGATACATCATGGCGTTTTAGAATTCTAAGAGATCTGTCCCACCTTGGTGTGCGCGGAAGAATGTTTCATATATTCGAAAGTTACCTGTCAAACCGGACATTCTGTGTCCGTGTGGGCAGTGTTCTCTCCCAAACTTTTGTTCAGGAAACAGGCGTGCCACAAGGTGGTGTGCTTAGTTGCACACTTTTTATTATCAAAATGAATTCTTTGCACTTGTCCATCCCCCGCAATATGTTCTATTGTACATATGTCGAAGACGTTCAGCTTGGCTTCAAGTCATGCAACATGGCAATGTGTGAGCGGCAGGTTCAGCTGGGCTGCCGCTCACACAAGGTCTCCAAATGGGCAGATGAAAACGCACTTCGACTTAACCCACAAAAAAGAACGTGTGTCTTGTTCTCTCGAAAGAGAGGCATTCACTCTGAACCTGACATTCGACTGAACGGACAACGTCTGTGCGTCAAAGCCGAACTTAAATTCTTAGGCTTAATCTTGGACAAGAAGCTGACTTTCGTACCGCACATCAAGAATTTAAAAACAAAACGTTTAAAAGCCATGAATGTTATAAAAGTGTTGTCACGTACTCCTTGGGGTAGTGATAGGCAATGCCTCATAAATCTGTATCGAAGCCTCATTCGCACCCGCTTAGATTATGGGGCCGTTGTTTATCAGTCTGCAACTCAAAGTGCTTTGAAGATGTGCGACCCCGTGCACCATTTGGGCATCCGCCTTTCTACAGGTGCTTTTCGCACCAGCCCCATAGAAAGCCTTTATGTTGAGTCAAATGATTGGTCGCTTCATCTGCAGAGAACTTATATGTCCTTTGTTTATTTCCTTAAGGTGAAAGCAGATAAGAAGCACCCCTCATAATCCACTATTAAAGATTTGTCGAGCTCATTTCTGTTTCAAAACAGGCCTTCGATGAGGTAGCCCTTCTCAGTTCACCTGAAAAGTCTAGCTGAGGAAACTGGAGTCTCACTAGAACACAGTTTAATGGCTCCTGTAGCATATCCACCACCGTGGCAATGGCAGACTATAGACTGTGATGTGTCCTTTCTAGGAGTTACAAAACATGCGCCTATTGCCCATATCCGAACATACTTCCTGGAACTTCAACACGAATACACACGTCCTGAGTTCTTTACAGATGCTTCCAAGTCCAACTCCTCTGTGTCCTACGCTGCTGTCGGTCCATCCTTTTCGGATGCTAGCCCTCTACATCCAGGCACAAGTATCTTCACAGCAGAAGCTTACGCGATACTTGTGGCAGCTAAACACATCAAACAATTACAATTACAAAAAGCAGTAATTTATACAGTATCCCTCAGGGTGGGAATGGCTCTGCAAGGTGTTAAAAAACAAAAAACCCGGTCCTTGTCTCACTTTACCCCATTCTGTGCACACTCTACGCACTGAAACAACATGTTGTAGTGTGCTGGGTGCCAGGGCACCGTGAGATCCAAGGCCATGTGAGGGCGGATCAGCTCGCTGCACCTGTCCACAAAAGCACAGGCCCTACACCCATATTAATCCCGGCCCTTGATCTTAAGCCGTCTTTCAAAGGAAACCTCAGGGACTACTGGAAGAGGAAGTGGGATACCACACACAAAACAAGCTACACATTATTAAGCCACACCTTGGTCATGGGCTGCCAGTATCAAAATCGCGTCATACAGAGGTAATACTAACGAGACTCAGGATAGGACACACATACACGACACACACATACCTTTTGTCCGGTGGTGATCCATCATTGTGTAAAAATGTGGTGAAGCATCAACAGTCCTTCACATTTTAATCCAATGTAAACAATTAGAAACTATAAGAAAACAGCATTTTCCATTACCCTACCGACAACATATATTTTTACACCCTGCAATGTTCGTTGGTAGGAAACCGCTTTTTAGTCATAAATCATTGTTAGCGTTTTAAAAGAAATTCATAATTTTCATATCATATACCCGGGCATCCCGTAGCACGACCTCTCCAGGGAGGTTTTTGCTGCGGTGGCTACACAGGAAAGTACTTGCCTCACGGCCCTTGCACGCAAGGGTATGAATACTTCTGCTAATGCCACACATGTCCACCATCGTTTTTCATCATCACCAACTTTTGTCACCTATTCACACCACACACACCTTTCACGGCATGGTCATGATTTTAATACTTGTATGTTTTTACCCGCCTTACTGTGAGGAATTTTATTGCCCTTACACAGCCGCTAATCACATTCATTGTCCACATTTTTTGTCCCATGAACTGGCGCTCTTTGGCCATCAAATGGCCCTTGCGCCAAAAACCACCATATATCATCATCATCGGATATGCTCCGCATTTAAAAAACCCAGCTTTGTCAAAAAAGTGAAGCAATTAACGTGATAGCAATCATTTGTAAGGTTAGACGCAGAATGGTCAGCCGACTAAAACGTGCCCCGCATTTCTCACGCACAAATGACACACGTAACGTGCTCTCAGGTATAGACGAAAGCAAATAAGCGTATCAGTTGCTAATTCGCTGTATCTGAAAATTGTGCTCTCTTCCCAAACTGAGACTGTGCAACGAAAGTAGTGATCTTTGTGCACCTGGTAATTACAACGGAATCGTTCCCGTGAAAGCCGCCGGTCAGCCAAGACGTACAATATTCTCCATTGCGAGATATGGGCCCGCGAGTGAGCGTCCACCCCCTCATCTCTGCGAGGCAATGTACTCGCGAAAGATGAGAGCGCATGCCATCGCGCGCACATTCTGCCATCTTGCTGGTAATGCTAAAACACGAAAGTTCAAAGCGAGATGCCTTTTGAAGGTTGATTGATTGATTGATTGATTTATGTGTGGGGTTTAACGTCCCAAAACCACTATATGATTATGAGAGACGCCGTAGTGGAGGACTCCGGAAATTTAGACCACCTGGGGTTCTTTAACGTGCACCCAAATCTGAGCACACGGGCCTACAACATTTCCGCCTCCATCGGAAATGCAGCCGCCGCAGCCGGGATTTGAACCCGCGCCCTGCGGGTCAGCAGCGGAGTACCTTAGCCTCTAGACCACCGCGGCGGGGCGGCTTTTGAAGGTCGTTCTCTTCGTTGGCTCAATTCTCAATTCGGTGGCTCAATCTCGCAATCACGTTGCAGAGGCTCCAAGTTCAATTCTAGCACTGAGGTCATTTTCTTGATTATTTTTGTTTCTTACGTTTTCCTATGTAGAGACACGTATACATATGCAGCGAGTGACGGTGAAGTCCACGCCGGGACCGGCGCCAGCGGCAAAATCCAGCTGTAAGTGTTCACATAATCGGTACTGCAATAACAAAGGGCTGCTCCTGCCACACTCCTTTTTGTGCTAGGACTAAGCTGACCCTTTCATAGTGCTCCTAACAAGCACCTACCTGAGCCCTGCGACATTGCACACACCATACACCGAATGGTTGCCAAGACACGATTGCCCTCTATTTGGCGGTTATGCGGACTTTGAGCATGTACCGCGGCACTGCACCTCAGCCAGTCCCCCTTTCCGCTAAGAGGAAATGAAGAAGTTCATAAAGGCTCAGAACCATACCCCTACATCTTGGCCGTGCAGAGGACCCGCACCACCCCGAGTTGTCAAAGCCATGTCACGTCTAGTTAACCCACCGATTGTTGACCAAACAAACTTGTTACACTCTGCCACTCACTCACCCACTCATTGAACCCGTATCAGTTCGTATTTAGTGAGCGCGCCCTCAATATCCGGTTCGTGCGCTACCTGCAATCACCCAATTGCACTTCAGTACGCCACCACTACGTTTATATGGTTCTACATTGGAAGGTGTAGCTCACGTGCTCTACAGTGCGCACAGACGTTCTCCGTTACAACTAAGTTATTAGGGCTACAAGTTCATTTAGAAGCTTGGAAGTTCACGGAAATACATAGGAACACACAAACAGCAAGTCATTTGTAATCATTGTGATATACCAGTGGCGTAGCGAAGGGCGAGCTCAACCCCCTCACCCCCCCCCCCAAATTTCGCTCCACACCCCCCCTTCCTGCCACTTACTCAACCTATTTTTTTCGTCGCTTCGCGCTCACAAGGTTTAGAAATTCAGAGCTGCTACTATAAGAATATTATTCCTGAACGCTTTTACAATCAATAATGCCTGCATCCGTAAAAAAGTGTCGAGATGTTTCTCTAGGCTTTGACACTCTGTGAGCTTTTAGGCAAGAATCTCGGCCGTGAGTGTTTTAAGTTCTCACGGCGATGGGAATAATGTTTAAGGGGTGGTGATATTTGTACCCACGGGAAAAGATCTCGCTGGAGTCGATCACTACAACAATTTTCAATAGGTAGAGCTTCGTTTTAATGGAAAAGCCAGACACAGAGCCAAGGCCTGTTAGAATAAGTTAAAGCATATTAAAGTGTGACTCTTCGTACGTGTGCTGAAATATACTCAGGCCAGAGAATAACATTTCTATTGAACCTTTGCACGTTCTCCATAACACACACACACACACACACGCGCGTGCGCGCACACACACACACACACACACACACACACACACACACACACACACACACACACACACACACGGTCCTGTGCTTGCTGCTGCCAATTTATATACTCAAACTTCTTAATCTCATCTGCCCACCTAACATTCTGTCTCCCTCTAACCAGCTTGCCTTCTCTGGGAATCCAGTTAGTTACCCTTCTTGACCAGCGTTTATGCTGTCCACGCGCTACAAGCCCAGTCTATGTCCATTTCTTCTTCTTGATTTCAGCTATAATATCATTAACCCCCGTTTGTTCCCTAATCTACACTGCTCTTTTCTTGTCTCGTAAGGAACCATCAGGGTAACCTAAAGAAATGTTTTGGAGCCTTTACTTGATGTGAGGACTTTCCAAAATTTTTGGAGTTGGCGCGCATAAGTGTGTGTAGGTCATGGTGAATAAACTTTTTTTTGGATTGTCTCAAAAGCAGTAGTGAATTCGCGCAGGCATGTAAAATACTTTCTCCACTTCGAAGAAGAAAGTTTCGAGCGTTTCGCATCGCAAAAAAGAGGCTTTTTTGACCTGACACTCTGTTTACAGTCTTCAACAACCAGGATTTTCGCAAATCGCCGCGAATGTGTACAAGAGTACGTGTAAGTCAACCAGTTATTTTAGTTTATTGTTAAGTAACAACCAATTGTCATCTACAGAGCGAGATGGACAAGTCCGGCGAATGAAAACAAAAAAAGTCTTAATTTGAAAATTAATTTTGTGAAGTCGGCTTTGCTATAATCCCTGCTGTGTTTAGTGCAGGGCTGGCCTACAGGACATGTGATGCAGAGGTTAAAAAAGACCAAGTTTTGATCAGTTAGACCACCGACGGAAGACAGTGATTTAGAAATATCGAGGTTTGATAGAAGAGCAAGGTCTAAAATATTTCCTTCGCGGATTTGTGTATTACCATTTCAGTGAAGTTTAACGTCAGCATAATATCTAGAAAGCCATGATTGCCGGTTGTGTGACTGAAGATTTGCCCAATTAATATCTGGAAAACTAAAATTGCCAGACAACATAAAGTTAGCAGAAGGGAAACGACAGCAAAGATGCACAACAACTGAACTGATTTCATGAATAAAAGAGGAAAACAGTCAGGAGCATGGTATCAAGCAATAATTACAGTCGTTTTTGAAGCTAACAAAATGTTCACACAGAATATTCGTGTTGATAGTTCGTATTAAAGACGTAAGAAAGAACACTTTCTTTAATAAAAATCAATATACCACCACCTTTCCACCCCACCCTGTCAATCCTGTGAACAGCGTACGGCTAGCAGTCTTGTAATAGCTCGTGGTCTGCAATGTGCGGCTGAAGCCAAGATTCCGTAAATATTCCAATGTGAGTGCCGTTACTATTAGGGAGAGATTCAATGGCGTCTTTCTTATGCAGATAACTACGGTCATTTGCGATTAAAATGGCAAGGCTTTGACACACGGGATCAGTCATAGGTATGAGGCAGGGCTGGGAGGGGGGGGGGAGTGGGTGTCGCGCATGCCTGGAATGGAGCAATGATGTCTACGACTGCAATTCATCAACGCTATCAGACTCTGCATTGTACAAAAATAGCTTGTTGTCTAGCAGCAACTTATCATATGCAGCCGGAATCGATATTCAGCCACTACTGACGTGATTTCGGGAGTACCATGGGGATGGGTCGTGGTATAATAAATAGTACAGAGAAGACTAAAAAAAATTTTCAGATCCCACGTACAGTGGGATTTCATGATATGCGAAGCACGATTAAGAAAGGTTGATAGGTCACTTTAAAATGACTTCAGTGTCATGATTATCATGTTTGGATGTGTCGTTTACGTTCGTCATCTATTCATATCAGGTGATACCAAATTTAGTATATGTGGAGCTAGCAAAACAACCGCGAGCACGCTATGAGCGTGGTATGTTGTCACGTTCTTGCATGACACGTGTGTCAGGATTCTGATGTTTGCATCAGTCTTATATTTCGTCATCCCTTGACATCGCGTAACACCACAATTGGTATATGTGGAGCTAGCAAAACGTCTAAGAGCACATAATAAAGGGACCAATATACTCCAACGTACGTTAACGCACGCACACACTGGGCAAACTGACGCCACGTGAGCAAAACGCGAGCTCTATATAGTGTGACGCCAGACGTGACCGGCGCGACCAGCGTCCATCGGCGCGGCCCGACGGCCAGCGGTGCCAAATGTGACATGCTGCATTTCGCACCGATGCGTTAAGCCTAGTTCACACTGAAGCATCCGCTTTTTACAGCGACCGAAATTCTCCTGCCACCGAAACGCAGCGTTGTTCGCACTGGATGCGCCCCACGCCGCCGCATTCGCCGAATATTAAGGCCCCTGTATTTTTCAAAGGTAGCGCAAACCGTTGTACAAAAAGCGGAGGAGAGTTTACTCTTCGCCCTCTACGTCTCTCTTCACTCCGGCGCGCGTTTCTGCTATGCTATTGGACCAGGCGCGACACGTGACCAATGAACCTTGTTGACTGCTTCTCAGGTTCGGCTCCGCCGGGCAGCGATGCCATGAGTGAGCGCACTGCATCTCGCTCCCACGTGTGTTGCCTTTAGCAAGGCGGCCTCGGATGCAGCGCAATGCCGAACTGCTGTGCCGTTGGCTGCTCCAGCAGCATTGCAAAAGGCGACAAGCTTTTTGTGGTTCCACGAGGGAAAAATAATGAGCGGAGAGCGGTATGGCTGCATTGCATCGGCAGGAAAAACTTCGATTATCACCGAGGGAGGCTTTTCGAGGTAAGCACTCACTACAGAACTTCTTCGCGTAGACATGCCTCCGGAAGGCTTACAGATAAACCTCATCCTTGGTTCAGGTTCATGTTAAACAAAAGCAGCTTGAAGTTTCCGTCGAGGCTTTCTCGCACGATTCCAACCACGATGACAGCTCAATCGTTTTTAGCTTGCTCGAATATTTGAATACGGCCACAACATAATTACTGTTGAATGTTTGGCGTTCGCGATTTGCTTTCTAAATGGAACCATTTGCAGCGGAAGCAATTATGCTTCTCCAGAGATTAACCACGCCTTTGATCGTTTTTCCTTTTTTTCTGCTCGAACTTTGATTACCTGTAGGCAAAATTTCGGCGTTTATTGTTTTATTGTGGTTTATTGTGTTCACAGTTTGTATTCTTTCATATTTCTCTCACTTTTGCGCACTTCCATGACCGAATTTTGTGCATGCGTGTTCAGCTAATATAGGAGAGTGTATGGCAAATATAATGTTGTATAGTTTATTTGTGAAATGCATAGATACTTTCGTTCATATTTCGACAAATAGAAAGGCACCTACTAAATGCAAGAAAATCATCTGGCTTTTGTGGCTGCATTTTTACCGTAAGAAGCAAAATATTTTGCTTCGGCAATATCACATCAGCCAAACTGCAAAAATGCGATAGAGGATGTCGGTATTTTTCAGAAACACTTCACGATGGATCTGTATAGGCCAGCAATTCTGGCACAAACTGGGATCAAGAAACTGAAGCCAAATGCGGTTCCTTCATAATTTGCGCATCGGCCCCTTCCGAAAGAGCACAAGCCACCCCGCAAAAGGGGGAATGAAACGGTTACTGGTGAGGCCCCTTTGTAGTTTCTATTCCTCTCCTGTGTTGTGAATGCGATTATGTTTTGGGGTTTATATGACAATACAGTGTGTTTGGATCACTGACAGATAGCATAGTTGCTGCATTTATCTTTATGACCTGTGAGCCTGATTAATTCGACATCCAATTCTGTCTTACTGTGGCAGCAAACATCCCCACCCCTACACTGTACTTGCTCAACTCTTGCTTACAGCTGTATCCTTGGATGAGCCAGAAACGTCAGTGGAGAGGGCCCCGGACGCTGAACCAGTGGGCAGTTTATTTTGTGAGTTGACTGCGCTGTGATGACAAATGTTCGCGCCTTTAGACTTTGTACTTATGCAATTCATGCTTACAGCTGCCTCCTCGGACAACACAGCAACGTCAATAGACCGCGACCCTGAACCAGTGGGCAGCCCATTTTGTGAGTTAACTGCACTGTGATGGCAATTGTTCACGCCTCTAGCCTCTGTATTTAAAATTCATGCTTACAGCTGCCTCCTGGGACCAGCCAGGAACGTCCACAAGGTTGACCCCTTATACCGTCCGGGGGCGCGCTCCGCGTGAGTCGCTCCTTCATGACGGTTGAGAGTGGCAGGCGAGGAGGAAACGGCGCGGGGAAGGGAGTTTGCACTACCTTTGAAAAATGCAGGGGCCTTACCGAATATAGCCATAGCGTGCCATCTGCCGAGTGAACAATCAACTACGGGGCGAGCGCGGAACGGATCAGCCGTTCCCCGCATGTTGTCAGCGGCTCGCAACACCAGTGTGCCCGTGACGAGTCTTTTTGTTTTGCGCGGTTGAACTGTTATCTTAAGCCACTATGCTGCCAAGTGAGCAAGAAGCAGCCGTGTTGCTAGCTCTTCTGGCAAGCAGCAGCTTTGCAATGCATGAAGAAGAGGAAAAAACGTCGCTGAAGCAACAATGACGCCAGCGACGTTGGTGGGTCCAGCCTGCTTTGCAGGAACGCGCCAACCTTGTCAGGCCAACAAACTGCTACCTCTTCTACGAGTTCGAGACGTGGAGTTTTACCGAGAGCGAGTTCAACTCTGATTACAACGTTCGCTTAGGTGCCCTTTGGTGCATAGGTGTTTTGTAGTGCTTCACGCAGTGCCATTTGTATCTTCGTAGATACATCAGGATGGCTCGACGTACTTTCGACACGCTGTTTCACCTTGTGAAACGTCATATTGAAAAAAAAGGACACCAACTTCCGGAAGGCCATCAGTCCCGAGCACCGACTTGCACAAGCATTGAGGTAAGGTCGCCTTATGAATCGTCCAGAGCATTCATTTGCATAGTGTGGCTGTGAAATGCAAAGTAAGGAGCAAGCGTTTCACACTTTTCGCGTAGTTAGATGCGGCTAGCTTGGCACACGCAATGTTTGCTATAGATTTTTTATTACGTAGTGTCAAATGATCATTGTTTATATTCGTGCATGCACTTCATGGCATTCAGTTTGTCTCGCTAATTAACATTAAGAACTAGTCGTAACTGCAAAAAGCCACACAACGAAATGTCGTAAAGGGGGATGTTGTGAGTGACGTTTATTTTTTTTAAATGTGGACATTTTATCATTACTTAAATCCTGCACCACCATGAAAACGATCACTCTCCTTGCTTCTACATTTATTTCTTCTCAGATTCTTGGCTGCAGGGGAAACACTTCGTTGCTCATCTTTACACTTTTTAAATGGTCGTTCGACAGCGTGCTATATTGTGTCGACAGTGTGCAAGGTGCTCTGGGATGTACTTGGTCCTATATACGTTGCCCCTCCATCAAGTGCAGGCGAGTGGCTACAGGTAAAATTTACGTTTTAAATGCATGTTGCATACGTTGCACCTGGAACATTTGGCTTGCCTGTGCAACGTCTATCTTAATTTTTGCTGTACAAACATGACGTGTGTTATTCCCACAAAAGCCGTTATCGATGTTTTCATTCCATCAGATTGCAAAAGAGTTTGAGGAACGTTTGAACATGCCCCACTGTGTGGGTGCAATTGCTGGAAAACACATCGCCATCGAATGCCCTGCCAAATCGGGAAGTGAGGCCTATAACTACAAACACTTTTTCTGTAAATCGATGCTTGCTGTCAGCGACGCCTGCTACAGGTACATCTTTATTTACTCTCGATACAACAGAAAGTAGAAAGTGGCAGTATGTACATGTAAATGCGCGTAAAATTGTGAAAAAGCAGTCCTGTAATTTTTAGCGTTTAAAAATCTGGCGTCACATTTCAGGCTTTGTAGTTGCACGGCCACTGGATGAAAAAGCTTCCAGCGGCCGTGGTATTTGCATGGACGGTTGCTATCTATTTGTTTTGGCTTCTGCATGTAAACAATCATAAAAGACATGCATGCTAGTGCTTGATGAAATAATGCTTTAACATTTTCAGGTTCATTTATGTCGAGATTGGGCACCATGGGAGCAATTCAGATGGTGGAGTATTCAGCGAAAGCCAACTGCCTCATATTATCTTTTCGAAGAATGAAAGATTTCCTCCTGATGCACCACTGAGGAACAATGGCCGCATTTCTTTCTACCTGGTCGGAGATGAAACGTTTTCTTTGAAGACATAATTGATGCGGCCGTATCCCCGGAAAGGCAAGTTGCCCCTTTGATTTCTTTTAGTACTGGAGTGGATTGCTCTATGCTATTAATCTGAGGCGGTTCAGCACACATATTCACTGTAGTGACAAGCAGCCGAAACATGATGCCATAACTAAATGCAGTCATTGGTTTATGTTAGAGGCACTAAAGCACTTCGTTAATATTTGCGCTTCTCCTTGAAAGTACGTTTCTTTTCTCTGTGGAAGTATGTTTTTGATCAAGTTTCATGAGCATGAAACAAAAACATGGCACAATGTGTTTGTTGATCGTGTGCCTATGTGTTCTGTGCTGCGTTACTGTGAAGCTCTATCAGAATGACGTGTTTTTCATGTAGGTGCGGGGATAACCATTTATGCCGGTCTTCATTCGTTCCTCACTTCAACACCTGAAGAGGAATCTCAAGGATAAAAAACCAACTGCGAACCTATCGCCTTTCCGGAGGCACACAGCAAAAGGATTTTAAATTACCGCCTAAGCTGAGCACGTCGAGTGATAGAAAATGCATTTGGCATAATGGCTCAAAGATGGCGTATCCTGCGGCGCCCTTTCAAAGCCAAAGATGATAACATCCGGCGAATTATCTCCGCAAGCGTGGTCGTTAACAATTTCATGATGAAAGAGTCGGAGACATCTCGGTGCGCCTACTGCCCTCCAGGGACAGCTGATCAGGTTGGCTGGCAGGGTAACATCACCGAAGGCAACTGGAGGGATGATGACACCAGCAGTGCTGCTCTGCCATCTCAACCGAAGACTGGCTGCCACGCCACAAGGTAAAGATATTTTCATGTTTCAAGGTTCACGGTGGGCCATAAATTGTAAGCCATGCACTAGCAATAGCCACAATAAGAGGTCATCTATATGAGCGGCGTAATTTGCAGTGCTGTGGTATAGTGTATTTCACTGTCTAGAAACGTTTCTCCCAGGTTTGCTTACGAAATGCGGGACCTCCTGGAAAAGCACTTCATCACCAACGGCAAGGTGCATTGGCAAGAGAGGAAGATAATGGACACAAGACTGTACAGTGGTGAGTGCACCATTTAATGTTATCATGACAGTCATGCAGAGAAACAACCTGATCCTCCTTGTGATGTCTATGATGAAACACTAAAACGGTTCTGTAAACGTAGACACAACTGCCACGATGTTTTAAAAAGTGTGCATTATGTTGCAGCACAAAACAGGAAAATACTGACTTCAAACAAAGATGAAAGCTTAAGGTGTTCTGCTGTATGTCCTGAGGTCTGCTCTTTACCATTCACATTACACATCAAGCAACCTGCCCAACAGAATCAACTCAACTTACAAAGCTGCGACAAAACACTTGCTACATACACTTTTCATGCATATTGTTTTCCAACTATATGCATGAAAAGTGTATGACAAGACTAGACAATGACTGAGTGTTCGCGCGTGTGCTGCCGAATGTGCTGTGTTTATTTCTCTTCCCTCTTTGCTCTATCTTCAATCTCCCCCAACCCCTTCTCATGCACAGGGTTACAAACCGGCTGCCTGTAGGCTGGTTAACTTCCCTGCCGTTCTTTTCCTCCTATTTTCCTTGCTTCCTTGTTTTTCAACTAGGGGAGATGCCACTCGAAAAGTGAAATTTATATTTTCCTGAAATACAAATCTTTTCAATGCTTTACCAAGTTTATTTTGTTACTCGGCTGCTGACCTGCTGGTCGCGGGTTCTAATCCCGGCCGCGGCGGCTGCATTTCCGATGGAGGCGGAAATGTTGTAGGCCCGTGTACTCAGATTTAGGTGCACGTTAAAGAACCCCACGTAGTCAAAATATTCGGAGCCCTTCACTACGGCGTCTCTCATAATCATATGGTGAATTAGGGACGTTAAATCCCACAAACGCAATCCAAGTTTATTTTGTGTACTTTCATGAAAAATAAATTGGTGTTGTAATAGAGCCAGTATTAAGGTAAAGTCCAATTTAAAAAAACTTTAAAGTCCAATGAAGGCATACGCTTGCGATGTCAATGTGCGAGACTGTCTTTGAATAACTAAAAAAAAGCAATGCCTACTTTAGACACATGATCGTTACATTGTCAGAGCTTTAGTTCTTACGTTGCACCACTGGCCGCCACTCTTGGAACCTTGCGTGGCCTATCAGTGAAAAACAAGAAAACTGAGTGACATAACGCCAGGAAAGGGAAGTATCGTAACATATAGGAAGTGCGAATGCCGGATTAAAAAAAAAAAGCTGTCATGCATCTGTTGAAACAACTTACCGCTCAGCGTGCTTTCTTGTATTTTGTTCACCCTCTGCACTGTCTGATCTACGAAGTAGATTGGTGTTGGGTACATGAATATTGTATTACAGCTAAAGAGTAAAAGGAAACGCGCAAGGTTTCACTTCGTACATTTTATGTTAAAAGAATTGCTGTGACTTGTCTGTCTCGGTGTTTGCAGGTGTTGAATCGGACGAAGATGCAGGCTGTTCTAGTGGTTCATCCAAGAAGACTGTGACAAAGTTTTCGTAGTCGACCTGGCCCTCCTCTGCGTTTCCACTGCTGTTGTTATTTGCAGGCGCCGGACTCCGCTCACCTGATGCTCTATGTGAAACGTCGCAAAGATGAACTCGCGTGAAACATTTGTGATGTGGAGAAAGTAACATTTTATCAATGAGAAATATTTATTGTTGGTGAATGTCGCAAAAGCACGATAATATTACGAGATGAGATACTGCTTAAACTTTATTTTATGAATGCACAAGTGGTGTTAACTTTATCAGGTAACATGCTTTTGCACTACAAGCCCTTTTTGCTTGTCTCATAAAAAAGTGCACCTCACAAGGTTCCCTTTCACCACATCCATTCTTTCACGCGTGTATTTTTGATTGTTAGCGTCTTTGGTGGGCATGCAGAAAATGGCTTTTTAGGTGATAGCAAATGTTTTCATCATCTTATTAGCACTATCAATCATTTTCCTGCTGGCAAAGTTATTTTGGTACCTTTCTTACAACCTACCGATCGGGATTGGTGAATCCTACGTTTGTAGAAATGCTGGAAAACATTAACATTTTTTTAGTTATGCAACAGCAATCAGACCTTAAAAATTTCGATGAGCAAGGTATTCAGCACGCTGTGTTCTTTTTATAAACATTTACTAATCAAATATGTCAATGTCATCTGGTGTAATTGCTTCCTCATTGTAGTCTTCATGATTTTGTAAATAAAAGTATGCTGATTTATGTGTTAAGCTTATTTGACATCAACAAGCAGTGAGGCCAGTGCATCAGTAACTATGAAACGTTTACTTTGTGCTTTGCATTGTGTGTTTACGTGTTTACTGATGTGTCACTCTGAAAATTGCTAAACAGCGTAACTAGTAAGCTTAGATCTTATGCAGTAGTGATCTACCATTTTATCAGCTTATCGTGGCTGCAATATTTCTTCTCAACTGACATATTTCGTTGTAGGGGCATTAACGAATTCTTGATTTGTTGTGCAAGTAAACAAACTGTGATTTTCTTCTTAGCATGGTGCGATTGTGGCCGGCAGTTCTGCATACAGGAGAGCATTATGTCTTCGTGTTGTTTGTTTTTGAAGTTGTGTACACTTTCATTGGATTGACTGAATAATAAAAAAACAAAAAAGATCACAAAGTTTGGCTTACATTGGTTGTTTGAGTATGGGACCCATCAAGGACATCATTGCCTCGAAATGCACCCATTTGACGTTGTGAACATCTGCAGCCCCTGCACAACTTTTCATGGAGCCCTTAATTTTGTTCTTGTGTTTCGTAAAAGTGTCTTTCAAGTTCTTGAATTTTGCATGTGCTTGTATTCTTGTGAAGAATTCAGTTTACGTATTAGGCATGCTTTTCACATGTTTGAAAGTTTTACACCAGCACAAGGTGAATGTCGCTAGGTTCACAAAACAGTGAGTTGCTTGCATATATTTACGGGACGAAAGAGCAGCACGTAATGCACAGGACAGTCTAAGTGTGCATAGCTGTATGACTCGCTCGTTAAATTGCGCGCTCTTTTTAACCCTGCGCGTTGTGATAAATTTTTATTTCTGGAGGGGAGGACCTGCTGCAGAGTTTACCTGCTTTAGAAAAACACCTATGCTTTCAATACTTGTTTTGGTAAGTATAGCTATACTCGCCCTATTCAACCAGCTAAGCAGCATATTGGGAAACATTTCTAGACATTAAATTAGGTTGCTACCGTGTTCAATTCAGCACAAACGTGCTTCGAATGATGCGCCATTACAATGCGTCCAGCCAGAACAAACCTGCTGCCTTTCGGTGTCAAATAAAATTCAACTTATGCGGCATTCGTGAATACAACGCAGGGCAAGCAGGATGGTGAACAGACGTGCACAATGCCCGCGCTGTCTCTCCTGCAGCGTACTTGCATCGCTGAGCCCATCGTTCAATGAGCACGATGTCTGTCTAGCATTTCCGTCGTTGACAAAACAGCGCACGATCAAACGGCTAGTACGCGTTCGTTGCAACGCGGACGAGAAGCATGAGTACGTCCACAGCACAAGGTGTTCGCGATAAGGGTCAAAGCAATATAGGCACATAAACTCGTACTTACCAGTCATTCCGAGCTCGCTTCAAATTTTCCCCCATAAGTCGTCATAAGCAAGCTGTCCTTGTGTTTTGGATGACGTTTTCGTACAGGACGGGGTGGTTGCGAACAAATTCGATGAGCATTTCAGCTACGCGCACGCTACTCGACTGCGAAATGACAAGCGAGTTGCTCTCGGCCGCCATTTCTACGAGTTCCTCGGCTAGCGCCTCCTATTATTTCGCTGTGAGCCGATTGGGCGGCAGACCCCGCAAATATCTGTCCGGGAGCGATCGGCGCGGAGAGGGGGCTTTCGGCGGATCTCGCCGCTGCCGAACCGGATTCGGAGCACTTTCGGCGGCCGGAAGGCTCAGTGTGAACGCGGCTTTAGCCAGACAACATTGCGTCGCCCTCTTTTCGTGACGGAGGGACGCCGGGCGCGCTGAAATGCGCATGCATCAAAGCAACGCAGCCTGGCACGCGCCCCCCAGTATAAGGCAAACCGGCCCTTGGCGTGGCAACGCTGGCGTGACGCGATGAATTGAACGCCGGCGAGCACGCGCATCACGTCACGTCAAAATGTATTGGCGCCTTGACTACGGCATTTAGTCATGTTCTCACGTGACACGCATACAATGATGATCATCTTTCCACCAGTCATATACCTTCGTCATTCATTGATGTTACGTAGTACAAAACTTAGCATATGTGAAGTGCATCATCAGTGTGGCATGTAGTCATGTTGTTACTAGACACGCAAGCCGTGGTTATTATGTTTGAAAGTGTAAGTTACCTATGTCATCCGCTCGCGTTGGGTAATACTGAGTTGAGTACATGTGAAACTAGCCAAACATCCGTCAGTGCATCATAAGCGTAGCGTGTAGTCATGTTGTTACAAGACACGCAACTCATGTTTATCATGTCTGTCCCGGTATCCTACTTTCTTCTTCCATTCATGTCCCGTAATACCAAAATTGGTCTAAGTGATTATAGCGAAACAGCCGCCAGCTCATGATGAGCGTGGCATGTATTCATGTTGTTACAGGACGCGCATCTCATGATTATCATGATTGCAACAGTCACACACCTTTGTCATCCCTTGATGTACTGTAATACCTAACTTAGTGTATGCGGCGCTAGTGAATTGACCGTCAGGGTACCATGAGCGGGGCATGTAGTCCTCTTACATGACACGCATGTCATGATTTTTATGTTAGGGTCTGTCGCTTGTGTTCGCTATGCAATTATGTCATACCATACAAGTTTTGCAGCATGCCATGTGAACGAAACCACCACAAGAGCGGCAGGACCATGAAATGTAAATTGTGACATTCATGATATACGTGCCACAATTTTCCTGGTAATACTAGTAAAACGCGCTTTTCATACAGTCTTGGATTGTCATATTAAGTTTGGAATTTATGCCATTATCGCAACGGTTAGGGGAGATAAAAGTTGTAGGTGGCTAGATAGATAGATAGATAGATAGATAGATAGATACGCTCAATGTCGCCGAAGTTCGCTAAGAGAGAGAGAGAGAGAAATAACGTTTATTGCACCCGTCTAGAATGACGGGGGAGGAGGCTTCGGCCTCTGCCCCCAATCATCCCCCTAGCCATTGGCCAGAAACCCTTGGGACTCGGCGGCGGTCAGGGTGAGACCGATAACTTGACGCTGTTCTTCGGCGTCACGGCTGTGTGATAAGGTCTCCCAGGATTCTACGTTTCTACTTGGATCATTGTAGGATGGTCAGGTCCATACCATGTGCACTATACCCGCAGTGCTGTTGCAGTGCGAACATCTGGAGCTGCACACTTCCGGGTGCAATTTACCTTACTGAAACGTTCCGTATGATGCGGAGACCACAAGTACGGAATTATTGGAATATGGAAAGATGTATGATGTGGACTCCGCATGTTATGCAAAGACGTATGACGCGGACTTCGCATGTTATGGAGAGACATATGATGCGGACTCCGCACTTTTATGAGTGACTTATCATGCGGAGTGATACGGCACTCTGCATTTCCTGGAAAGACGAATCATGCAGAAATTACTGAAATGTGTGCATGTTACGGAAATGTGTACATGTGTAAAGTTCTGAATATTGCATGAATTAAGAGGGTATAGGAAAAATGACAATTATGATGGGTGACCAAACTATAGTTTTCAAAGAAACAAAAGTAATAAATATACTGAATTAACATGCTGGATGTCATATTTTAGGTGCATATTCAAATATTGCAATATAATAATGCAGTGTCCTATAATTATATACAAAGATATATATATATATATATATATATATATATATATATATATATATATATATATAAACATAATAAATTAGTTATCAAATAAGGAAACCACTCACAGCAGTTATAATATTTAGTATTCACATTCGAGCTAAGTCTATTGCCATTTCTCAATGTATACAGCACTGAATTCAGGTGACCCAGCACCAACATTTCACGAGTTTGATGAAAGTGCAACAGGAATCTAAACAAATGAAAAATGTTATGAATCAATAAAAATTACAAAATGCGTGCTTTTTTAGATTAGAGCTTCAGCACTTTGAGGAGATCAGCAAGATGCCGATTCAAATTTCTGCGACGCTGTGCATCCGGCACCAACTTGCGTGCACCCGGAGGTGCTCTTCATAGGCCTCTGCATACAATAAATAATAAAGGCTTGTTATGTAAGGTAAAAGGTAAGAGCATGCCTATCGCAAAAAATAACTAGGTGATCCACACTACTTTGAACGGTGTGTACACGTTATCAAATATCATTACAAAACAAAGAAATGTTTACCGGATACTAACTAAAAATTTAAGAATTGCAAGTGAAAGCAATAAATATAACAATTAGTGCTGTGCACACGTACATTTACTGCCATTAAAATTTACAGTTTAACTACTCTTATGGCATCTTGCACGAAGGCTCGGTGAACAGCAGTGGAAGGCTGCAATGCACAGCTAAAAGCCTACACTTCAGCAGGCTATCCAGAGCTGTTAAAGTTGCTTCATTCTGTCACAGCCCATTTCCTTTAGGATGGGATAAAGTTGTTTCTCTCTCTTGTAAACACTGTGACTTATGCAGCATGCAGGTTCTGCATCATGCAGATGCTAATGAAGCTGCATGGCACCAAGAAGGAAGAGAACAATTAGCAAGTTTTAGAATTAATCATTTCATTTCATTTATTTTCTCTCAATGCACAAGGCGTTACAGAGAGGAGTGGTGAAAAAAAACAAACAAACTGTACAAACAAATGGAGCATGTTTAAAAAGGGTATGCGTTTATGGTATTCTTGAAGTTGGTCGGGTCAGTGATGGATGCGATGGAAGCGGGAAGGTGATTCCAGTCCGTGCTTATTTTGGGCACGAATGAAGTAAAATGGAGGTTTGTACGACTGCTTGGAATTCCAACTTTGAAATGGTGATCGCTGCGGGATGAAATGTAGGATGGCGGCAAAAAGCGAGTTACTCAGTGAGTGCATGGTATGGTACAACTTGTGGAAGAGGCACAAGCGCGAGATTTTGCGGCGAAATAATAGGCTGGGTAGATTTAAGGTTGACTTCATATGGGTTACGCTTGCTGTACGGGAATAGTTCGACAAAATGAAACGAGCGGCGCGATTTTGAATTACTTCGATGCTACTGATATGGATGTTTACGTGGGGATCCCATACAGATGATGAATATTCTAGCTTTGGTCGGACTAATGTTTTATAGAGCAGAAGTTTCAGTTGCATCGGGGCAAGGGAGAAGTTACGGCGTAAATAACCAAGTGTGCGGTTAGCATTGTTTTTAGTAATGTCAATGTGAGACCGCCAGGAAAGGTTGTCAGAAAGTGTAATGCCAAGGTACTTGTATGAGCTAACTTTAGTAAGGAGAGAATTATTAAGTACATAGTTAGTAGAAATATTACATGTTCGACGTGAGACTCATTACTTTGCATTTAGTAACATTAAGCTTCATTAGCCAAGTATCGCACCAAGATGAAACATTGTCTAAGTCACACTGAAGGGCAAGGTGGTCAGAAGGGGTTTTGATTTCTCGGTAAATAACACAGTCATCGGCGAAAAGTTTAATAGAAGAAGAGATGTTATGTGGCAAATCGTTAATGTAAATCAGGAAGAGTAGTGGGCCAAGAACGGATCCTTGGGGGACGCCAGAGGTTACGGGTGAGAGGGGAGAGTTGCATTTATTCGCAGTTACAAATTGGGAGCGGTCTATTAAAAAGCATTCAATCTATTTTATTATGTTAGCATCAAGATTAAGTTTGCTTAGTTTTAGCAGTAGCAGTTTATGGCATACAGTGTCAAAAGCTTTAGCAGAGTCGAGAAAAATACAGTCAACAAGGGAAGAAGCGTCAATGGCAAGAAAAAGGTCATTAGTAAGGCAGAAAAGTTGGGTCTCGCATGAGTACTGTTTCCGGAATCCATGCTGGTTATCACTAAGGAGCGAGTTGTTTTCTAAAAAAGTGATTATGTGGGAGTAGATGACGTGTTCCATGAGCTTACATGGTATACTTGTTAACGATATGGGCCTGTAATTGCGGGGGTTATGAACGTCACCTGATTTGTGAAGAGGAACCACCTTTCCCGCTTTCCAGTCGCCCGGGAGGCAATGACATTCCAAAGACTGTGTGAAAAGCTTACATAAAATGACAGATGAGTAAACAGAGGTATTATGCAAAAACTTTGCACAGATACCGTCTTCACCTGGAGCACTGGCTAATTTCAAGTTTTCTATCAATTTTTGTATGCCGACCCAGTCAAATAAAAGGGGTTCCATGGCAACAAAGTTGTGGGTGGGGGTATCGGAAAAGGAAAGCGCTGTAGGTTTAACAAAGCACGATGAAAACACAGAGCTTAAATTGACACAACACTCTTCTTTTGGTACACGGCTGTTATCATCATGGATTAATTCTATCGCCTTTTTTTCATTTCCCCTAATCATCTGCCAAAATTTCTGAGGGTTAGTTGCAAGCAGAGAGGGAAGCGTTTGTTGATAATAATTTTCTTTTGCGACGGATAATGCGCGAGTGTACTCGTCAGCTGCGTGATGATAAGCGGACCACCTTTCCGCGTTGTTATATAGCTTTGCCCTTCGAAAAATTCGTTTCTTTTTATTCAGTAGTCGTTTTAGTGTAAGCGTGAACCAAGGGGACTTTGCGCTTTGCCTAATTCTGCGGAGCGGAATAAAACTATTGGTAAGTTCTGCTACCTTCTGCTTAAACAAATTCCAGTTTTGTTGCACAGACCTTTCCAGAAATTGCGAAAGGTAATCGTTTAGGAAAAGCTGAAGCTCATTATTAATTGAAACATAGTCGGCTCTTTTGTAGTCCCTAAAAACTTTTGAGCTATCATTTCTTTTAGTTGTTTTAGTCATGTTAAAATGAATAGCGAGATGGTCGCTTATGCCCGGAATAACTGATAGGGATTTAATTAGGTCGGGATGCGTGGTCAGCACCAAGTCAAGAACTGAGGAGGTGGACGAGGTAATGCGGGTTGGAGTGTTAACCAGCTGGGTAAGGTTAAAGTCTGAACACACATCAAGAAAGGCAGCACTGTCAGCAGAAGTTGATGAAATTATTGGGAAAGGGGGAGACCACGAAACATCAGGGAAGTTAAAGTCACCTAGGAGAAACATAGGTGCAGCCGGAAACCTTACTTGCAACTTATTTAGTACATCGTGTAATTCATTTGCGAAACCGGTAGTAAGGCTAGGAGGCCGGTAGCAGCCACAAACAACGATATCTTTGTGGTTAATGCAAACACACGCGACAACAATTTCAAGCGGTGAAACAACAGGCACGCTGAACGAGCTATTCTCGTCGCTAATGGCAATCAATACGCCGCCCCCGCGCCTCGTACCCCGGTCACAGCTGTAGAATTTAAACTTTTTTTAACAGTTAAATATTTCGTTATTTTCAATTTCCGCGGACAGCCAAGTTTCAGTTACTACGACGACATCAGCTAGACATGTATCTATTAGCGCAGATAGGGCATCACGCTTGTTAGTAACACTTCGAGAATTACATAGCAAAAAAGAAAATTCATGAGCTCGAAAATGCTTATCTAGCTATAGATGTGAAGGAGGAGCGCTGGCCCCTGCGCATTCTGCATTGCTTACTTCGGGAGCAACGTGGACGGGGTTATCATAAATAGGTCCTGCCTCGGTTACACGATCGGTGACCGGACAATAAACGTAGGCTTTCTTGTTGATTAGTATCTTGTTATACTGCAAGTAATATGGCTGCCCAGTGCTTTTCGCGAAATTTAAAAGCTTTTTCTGCACGTGGCGCGTGGCCTTGCAGAAATCTTCGCTAACGAACACGGGGGTGCTGCGAAGCATTCCTTTCTTAGTAAAGACACTTTCTCTTGTTTTAAACGAACTGAAGCGAACAATAACAGGTCGACATTTGTTCTGTACATATGTTCCAAGCCTGTGTGCACGGGAGATGGCTTCATTAGGAAGTTCCAGTTTAAGAGACGCAGACAAGATTTCACGAATTTTTAGCTCCGACTCGGCCCAGGTTTCTGAGGCAGAATCCAATATCCCATAAAAAATTAGGTTCTCCCTACGAGAGCGATCCTCGAAGTCATCAAGCCGTGAACTGAGAGCGACACTTTCGTGTCGCACGGCAGCCGAAACAAGACCTTGTATCTGTGCATTGTCGGGAACGCTCTCGAGGGTAAGAACCTTCTGTTCAAGTACAGTTAGTCGGGTGGTTAAATCTGTTACTTTGGCATCAAGTAGCAACTGGTTTTCTTTAACTTCGTTAATAGTCTTCTGCAAGTTGTCATGACGCTCATCCAAGTGTGCGGTTAGTTTGCTGATGGCGGCTAATACTTCGCTATTCGGACCAGGATTTTGTTCAATATCCCCGCAAAGAAGAAGTTCCTTTATAACAACAAAACACTCTGCGACTATATCAAGCAACACATGTGGGCATGGAAGGAGCAGCAGACAATAGTTGCTAGATCGCTTAGCGCTATAATCTTGGAAGGGACCAACCTGTACAAAAAGCAAAAAGTGGTTGGATGAGACCATGGTGGCGGCCGCTCCGTTCCACTGCCCACTGAGGCGCGCGGTGCAAGGCTGGCTGTATTTGTAGTTTTCTGGGTGGCTTGACGATGTCGATGCGGTTGGCTTGGTGGCAGCGTAAGGGGTTACCGGAACGGGAGGTTGAAGTGGCTCCGGGCAACAACGGCTCGGTTCGGGCTGGGGAGCGCACGTGCCGTTTGGCGTGCCAGGCGCATGTGGTTTCACGCAGTCTGGCGAGCTCGTGCTGATGACTGCGAACAACTGTACAAAAAGCAAAAAGTGGTTGGATGAGACCATGGTGGCGGCCGCTCCGTTCCACTGCCCACTGAGGCGCGCGGTGCAAGGCTGGCTGTATTTGTAGTTTTCTGGGTGGCTTGATGATGTCGATGCGGTTGGCTTGGTGGCAGCGTAAGGGGTTACCGGAACGGGAGGTTGAAGTGGCTCTGGGCAACAACGGCTCGGTTTGGGCTGGGGAGGGCACGTGCCGTTTGGCGTGCCAGGCGCATGCAGTTCCACGCAGTCTAGCGAGCTCGTGCTGATGACTGCGAACAACTGTACAAAAAGCAAAAAGTGGTTGGATGAGACCATGGTGGCGGCCGCTCCGTTCCACTGCCCACTCACATCACACCCCAAATCACATCAAATCACATCACACCCCAATTTATTTAACTCTTTGAATAATGAAACGCAGTTACTATCACCACCAATGTTTTTTCTAGCGCATTCAGAATTTGAGAAAACGTCATTACACCGCACACAGCTACATGCGTAGTTTCAATAAAAGCATGATTAAGGCATCACAAAGAGACAAATATTGCGCATATATTCAAGACCAGTGGCATGGCAGGTGGCATAGTGGCATCACGCCCCCCCCCCTTCCCACAAAATATTGCAGCTTATGCCCCTGTTCAAGACATAAAGGAAACTGTGAACAGCATATCGTAAATTAAAAACTTTCTACAACAAAAAACAACTTTTGATATGATCTTTGGCCACTGAAATCAAATTCATGACAGCCTTGGAAACTGGAAGAATCAAAAAGTCTGTGCATTTATGAACACTCATATGATATATCCAATAAAAAAGTTGACTATAGTAATAATGAATTACTTATTCAAGTGTCTTTCAACACCACTATACTCAATCAGCACTGATGACATAGCAGTGCAAAATAGCAGGAACACTATTGCAATTTTCAAAATCACAATCTTCACAAACTTCTAAAAAAAATGCTAAAAATATGATTTCTTAGGATGCCACCTTCACGCTGGATCGAGAGCATATGCAGTAGCCAGCAATTTATTCACAGCAAAGAATTTGGACACACTTGTTTTGTTCAGTGCCTTTGAGTGGCATCACTATCCATTCTATTGAAATAATACATAACCATGACCAATAGTTTTGAATGTCATACAGTGTGTCGTTTGATTTTTCCCTGATTGGCTGCTTGATCAAATGCAATGTTCAATGCCATGGTAAGTGATGTCTGCATTTCACCAGGCTGCCAGCACTGAAATGAGCTGGTGACGACAGAATAGCTGGTGCCAAAGTCTATGCATCCACGTGGTAATAGTCAATCAAATGTTAAGCCAATCAAAGGTTAAGCCGTTGTTCGCTGCACGTAATGGTTGTAGTATTTTTCAATTAGTCATCTCCAACCATCTATCCTAAAGTTGTTTGTAGGGCTATGCCTAATCGAATGTAAAATATTTCAGTCTTTCTACTGCATAAACTGCTTCAAAAGTAGTCAACTTCCCCTGAAGTTTGTTCGTAAGCACTTAACTATACATAACACTATTTCAAATCCCAAATGGCTCTTCACAGACCACCGACATTCGTTGCATTAACATTTACCTGCTAGTATACTACATTTTCACGAAAATTAGTGCACATCATGTTACATGTTCGGAGTGAGCTGTGTTGTCGGTATGCCGCTGAAATTACAGCTCATAAAGGACACGCTGAACTGTACAATAAAATTGCAAAATACTATAATAATTCAAAAATAACACATTTCTCTATGGTGATTTAATGACATTGTGAATTGCACACAGCTAACAGTTTTTACAACAAAAAAAAACAACAACAAAAACAGGCTTACTCCTTAGTGCATCCAACTTCCTTGGGGTCAGTGCCCGCTTCTCCACGCTCGGAGGACCGCCCTCCTTCTGAAGGAAACGGCGACATGAGGTGCCTGTTATACTTCTGTTGTAAAGGTTGTGGACACCCCATATCGCCTTTGCCGCTTCCCTTACAAAAAGGGAATCCTTCGGCTGGGCCATCAGGTGTTCCCATCTTTCTTCTGGTATGCTTATACCATGGCCTAGGTTTCTCTGCATAAACAAATGAACGTTGTCCTAATGCTGAGAATTCTGCAAGCAACACTAGTGGTGCAAGATTATTTCAACGTTCGTAGAAAAAACCGAGCTTCTTGCCAAAAATATTTTTGATACAGAAGTAGGAAATTAGATGTCACCTGTGTGAGGAGGTTTATTAGCCGTTAAAGACAGCGACGAGACAGCGTGAAGAAGCGTCCAGCGATCGGCACAGCAACGGACCGAAGCACGAGCCGAGAGAGCCGGGCGTTGGAGATGCTGCTCGCTGCAGGCAAATATTCTTCTTCAATATCGCCCCCGCTGAAAAAGGAGCCATCCTGGCGACTCAAGAAGTTTCAGCCAAAAGCTCATGGTACGGTTTAAGTCGGGAAACATGGACGATGTCACGTGCACGCCGGCGCATGTCGTCCGATCGCGAAACTGGTTCAATGAGGAAATTAACCGGAGAGGTTTTCTCCAAAACGGTGTAAGGCCCCTCGTACCGGGCGACAAGTTTCGAGGAGAGTCCCGGTGTTTGGTATGGGATGGCAAGCCACACAAGAGACCCTGGGGCATAGCTGGGATCCGGAAGAGAGGGGCTATTGGTTTCTTTCTGGCGTTGTTGCTCTTCCGAGGGGAACGCACGGGCGAGCTGGCGGCACTCTTCGGCTTGTCTAGCAGAATCGGAGATAGGTGGACACTCGAAAGCATCAGGTTGGTAAGGAAGTAGGGTATCAATTGTATGGGAAGGCTCACGTCCGTAAAGAAGGAAGAAAGGTGAGAATCCCGTGGTGGTTTGTATTGCGGTGTTATATGCGAACGTGACATATGGGAGAACACGGTCCAAGTTGCTATGATCAGATGCCACGTACATTGAGAGCATATCACCTAGCGTGCGGTTGAACCGTTGCGTTAGTCCGTTAGTCTGCGGGTGGTATGCTGTCGTTTTCTGATGAATGACGTGGCATTCCTAAAGCAGAGTTTCGACGACCTCAGAAAAGAAAGCGCGGCCTCTGTCACTAAGGAGCTCTCGAGGTGCACCATGTCGAAGGATAAAGCGTTGCACAATTAAAGAGGCGACATCCTGAGCTGTAGCGCTCGGCAAAGCGACTGTTTCGGCGTAGCGTGTCAGGTGGTCAACCGCCACAATAATCGACCGATTACTATCTGGTGTCAATGGAAGGGGACCGTAGAGGTCAACGCCGACGCGATCAAATGGCTTGGCAGGGCATGGAAGTGGCTGCAATGCGCCAGTCGCACGTGGCAGTGTTGATTTACGTCGCTGGCAGTCAGGACAGCACTGCACGAGTTTACGTACAAAATTGTACATGCCGCGCCAGTAATAGCGATGGCGAAGGCGTTCATATGTTTTGAACACTCCGGCGTGGCCACATTGCGGATCGTTGTGAAGGGAGGCGCACACTTGCGATCGTAAAGTGCGTGGAATGACCAGCGACCACCGGCGGCCATCGGGAGCGTAGTTGCGTCGATGAAGAAGTTGATCGCGGATGGCGAAATGGAAAGCTTGACGTCAGAGGGATCGAGATTCTGGAAGGTTGGGCGTACCAGATAAATATTCGATAAGAGAGGCGATCCACGGGTCACGACGTTATTCGGTGGCAATCGTGTCAAGATCTAGCGATGACAAGGTCTGGAGGCAAGTGTTTCGCACGTCTGATCTGGTGGTAAAGGTGAGCGGGACAGGGCATCAGCGTCAGAGTGTTTGCGTCCGCAGCGGTATACGACGCGAACGTCGTACTCCTGGATGCGGAGTGCCCATCGCGAAAGGTGGCCAGAAGGGTCTTTCAACGTGGAGAGCCAGCAAAGAGCGTGGTGATCAGTTACTAGATCGAACGGGCGGCCGTATGAGTACGGCCGGAACTTTCCAAGCGCCCACATCAGAGCCAAACACTCTTTTTCTGTCACGCTGTAATTAGTTTCGGCTTTCGTCAGAGTGCGGCTAGCGTAGGCTACAACGTATTCTGAATAGCCGGGCTTTCGTTGAGCGAGGACCGCGCCTAGCCCGACGCCGCTGGCGTCGGTGTGCATTTCGGTAGGAGCCGTCGGGTCGAAGTGGCGAAGAATAGGTGGGGAAGTGAGCAGACGGCGCAGAGTAGTGAAGGCAACGTCACACGCAGGGGACCAGGAGGTCAGGTTCACGTCACCGCGAAGAAGCTGGGTTAACGGTGACATGATAGATGCAAAATTGCGAACAAAGCGCCGGAAATAGGAGCATAGGCCTACAAAACTGCGAAGTTCTTTCATGGTCGTCGGCTTTGGAAATTCTGCGACTGCTCGAAGTTTTGCTGGGTCTGGTAATACGCCGTGCTTGGACACGATGTGGCCTAAAATGACGAGCTGGCGTGCAGCGAAGCGGCATTTTTTCAGGTTAAGCTGCAGACCAGCGTTGGTCAGACAACTCAAAACGTGCCTGAGGCGAAGGAGGTGCGTAGGAAAGTCATGGGAGAAAACCACGACATCGTCGAGGTAACAGAGGCACATATTCCATTTGATGCCACGTAGCGTATTATTCATAAGACGTTTAAGCGTGGCAGGCGCGTTACAAAGCCCAAAGGGCATGACGTTAAATTCATATAGTCCGTCTGTTGTAATAAATGCCGTTTTTTGGCGATCAGCTTCTGCCATTGGGACCTGCCAGTAGCCAGACCGCAAATCTAGCGACGACAAAAATTCCGCTCCGTGAAGGGTGTCAATGGCATCATCTATGCGCGGCAAAGGATAGGCGTCCTCGCGGGTTATCTTAATCAAACGACGATAGTCCACGCAAAATCGGATAGATCCGTTTTTCTTACGCACCAGGACGACGGGAGACGCCCAGGGACTGTGAGATGGTCGAATGACTTCTCTACGAAGCATATCTTCAACTTCATCGTTGATGACGCGGCGCTCTTCAGCGGAGACACGGTATGGTCTTTGACGCAGTGGCTGGTGTAGTCCGGTGTCAACATGATGTTTGACTTGTGATGTGCGGCCTAGTTGAGGTTGCGACACATCGAGCGAACTCCTGAACTCATGCAGATCCAGCAGGTTGGCATGTTCGGTGGGAGTGAGAGTGTCGGCGATGGCGCTGGAAAACGTATCATATGACGACTCCCCGAGTGCCGACAGTGCTTTTGGGTGGTCGCAGTAGTCGTCCGGAGCATCAAACAAAAACGAAGGGTTGAGATCCTGCACGCGTCCGAGACATTCGCCCGCAAGCAAGGTGAGAGGTGTGGAAAGCTGGTTGCTTACGAACACGTTGCTTCTTCCGGCGGCAAGGTCAATTGTTGCGAAAGGCAGCGGCAAAGCTCGACGACATTTGAAGATATCGGAAGGCATAAAAAAACTGTAGCGTCAGTGTAGGCGTTGCATGAAACGGGAACAAGGGCACAATTTCCAGGCGGAATATCGGTATCTTCATGAACGAGCAACTTCGGCGGCTGATGAGGAGCGTCCAGTAATGGGACATCACACAAGGGTGAAAACTCAACTTCGGCGCGTGCGCAGTCTATGACGGCATTATGGCGGGATAGGAAGTCCCACCCGAGGATGACGTCATGCGAACAGACAGGAAGAACAATAAACTCCACGATGTAAAGAATGCCTTCGATGGAGACTCTTGCAGTGCAGGCTGCGAGAGGCGTTACTTGCTGTGCGCTTGCGGTGTGAAGCGACAGTCCCGAAAGCGGCGTCGTTACTTTGCGTAATAAACGGCAGAGATTAGCGGCAATAACAGAAACAGCGGCGCCAGTGTCCACAAGGGCGAAAGTACAATAACCTTCAACAGTTACTGCGACCACGTTAGCAGGAGAGGAGCGAGGCCTTAGACAGTTCGAAAACGGCGCAGTTCTTGCCTCTTGAACTGCGTTGCTTAGTTTTACTCGTCGGAGGGTCCGGGCCGGCGACGCAAGGGGGAGGGTGATCGCCGACGAGGAGAGGGTGCGCGTTGCGGCTGGAAGTCAAGGTGGTCAGTAGGCGCATAGCGAGGTGGCGAGACCGGCCCGCATTGGACGAAGGGTTGGCTGCCGGGATGCGACGACCGGGCATAGTTGCCGAACGTCTGAAGTCGACGGCGGCAGTAGCGAGCAACGTGTCCGGGAGTGAAGCAAGCGTAGCAAATCGGTCGGTTATCGGGCGTCCTCCAGGGATTGGCGACTGGTGCTGCCGCCCAAGGTGCAGTATAAGCAGCCGGGTGTGCGGGCTGTGAGCGCGTGGTGTAGGGTGCTTGCGGGAGTTTACGTACAGCGTCTGCATATGTGAGCGGCGCGGCTACGGGCTGCATCTCTTGCGAAAAGGCGACAGGAGGAGCCACAGGCTGCGTTGCATAGGTTAGGGGCGCGGCCACAGGCTGAACGGCTGGCGGATAGGTGACAGGAGCGCCTACCGGCTGTGCGACACCCGGGCAGTGACCACGGCTAGATAGAGGTGGTGCGCAAGAGGAACAGCTTGTGCAACCTCTTCCGATATAGCAGTGCGAAGCGGGGCAGGTAGACGGGTGGTGGTCTCGTGAGTAAAGGGCACTAGGGAAAGTTGGCGGGCGACTTCCTCACGGACGAAGGCTCGGACGTGCTGAAGCAATGGTGAATTGTCGGCCATTGAGTCGGAACTGGACAGCGACTCAACACCAGGCTGAGGCTGCCTAGTCAGAGAGCGTTGCTTTTTCAACTCGTCGTAGCTCTGACACAAGCTGGCGACTTCAGAAACTGTGCTTGGATTCCTTGCCAAGAGCATTTGAAATGCGCCGTCGTCGATGCCCTTCAGGATGTTTTTGACCTTGTCAGATTCGGACATAGTGTCATTCACACGTCGACAAAGGTCGACGACGTCCTCAATATAGCTGGTAAAGGTCTCGCCAGTCTGCTGAGAGTGAACGCGCAAGCGCTGTTCTGCCCTCTGCTTGCGGACAGCCGGCCGACCGAACACTTCAGCACATGACGTCTTGAAGACGCACCAAGTGGGGATGCTGTGTTTGTGGTTATTAAACCACAATTCGGCGACGCCAGTGAGATAAAATATCACGTGGCCCAGCTTGTCGGCTTCATCCCACTTATTGTTGGCGCTCACCAGTTCGTAGTGCTCGAGCCAGTCTTCGACGTCGGTCCCATCCGCACCGCTGGAGACCTTCGGCTCCCGTAGCGTAGGATGGCCAGGGCAGTTGAACTGGAGCGAAGGCGTCGATGTAGTGGCGTTGGCAGTCATGACACGTGGTAGCGTGCGGCTTCGAAGCTCCAGGGTGTAGCAACGGGGATTAACAGCACCTTCCACCAAGTGTGAAGAGGTTTATTAGCCGTTAAAGACAGCGACGAGACAGCGTGAAGAAGCGTCCAGCGATCGGCACAGCAACGGACCGAAGCACGAGCCGAGAGAGCCGGGCGTTGGCGATGCTGCTCGCTGCAGGCAAATCTTCTTCTTCACACATGTATGAAAACCTGGAAATTGCTCATCACAAAACTGTGCAGTAAATAAAATGTCATAATTTGTGAGGAGTTCAGTAACAGATGCCTATAACAGGCCAGAGGCAACCTATATACCCTGAACAGAAAGAGGGGAAGCAGATCTTCGAGACTAAACCTGGGGGGGGGGAGGGTTCAGACTTTGAAATTATGTCTGGATTTTGCCACCACTGATACACCAGCATTTTTCACAAGTATTAGATGAGTATTTCAGCTTATATCACCCAGCTAAACTTCTAGCGATGTGCGCATAAAGAACGGGCCTTTTCAGGGCCACATTGTTGCTGTACGTTAAACATTCTTTACAGCAGCCACCTCCGTCCGATATGAAAGAGCCACGCTTTTTCTAGAATATCCGCCCGCACTTGTTTACTAGACTCAAAAATCACACCGCGCAGATGAACTCATCAACACTGATGCCAACTGGAATTTCAATTGCCATGGCAACTGTCATCAAGAGCGCTTACTAAATATCTGTCCCATACAAATACTTAATAAAGATGGGGGCACTGCGACGACACCATCCCTCCCAAACTGGAGCCCTGTGCTTGCCTTTGATTAGAGTGCTCTCTGCACAGTCATTCAGAACAGGGTTTTCCCCCCGCCAGAGATTCAGTGTCTCATTCCTGTTACAAGTCATAATCGGCAGGGAATGGCTGATGTGCCTTGTCTTTTTTTGTTCTGACATCTACCGTTGAACCCCGCTACAACGAAACTGACGGGCGCTGAAAAAGTTTTGTTGAAGCGAAAATTTCGTTTTAGTGAAATCGAACAAAATATAGCTGATTTGAGCTAGCAAAACAAAGAAACGTTCATTCTCAGAATTCAAAAAATGGCCGCTGCTTCCTATTTTTTCCCAGCAACGTCGCGACGCGATTAACACCCATGCATAGCGATGCCATGGTGAAAAGGAAGCTGAAACAACGCCTAAAACCGCCTTGGTGAACGAACCAAACAGTTGCATTAACACGTCAACACCAGCAGCTGTCCGCCGTCAAAAGTATCTGAGAACGCCGAGATGGAGGCAAGGTATCGTGGAGCAACGACTTTTGCATCGTTCTATGCCATTCTTATCATCCATCACCCGCGGTTAGCAGATTTTGTTGATAATGCAGACTAACAGCCACTCTGATTAGTTACCACCCTGGCTAAGCGCCAATATATTATGCATCAAAATCGCAAAAAGCATCGTTCCGCAGTTGCACTCAGCAGCTGCATGGCAGAAACCATGAACTGAGCGACTGAGCTTCAGCTTCGGATTGTCTGCCGCTCAAAGCAAGCCAGTGGCAAAGCAGGGCAGTCTTATTGCCATCGCTATCGAGCAATGGCGGTGTGATATGCTTGCTGAACAGCGGCAGTATAACGGTGGTGTCTGGTTGGACCAACGCGTGTTCTAGACTTTGTTGACGCATTTTCAGAATCTGAAAATGCTTCGAAATGTTAAAAATTGGGTTTACTGCATAAAAATAGGTGCCCGAGCCTGGAATTGCATCGTAATTTTCATTGAAGCAGGACGATCGAAAAAAAAGTGTTCGTTATGGCGACAATATTTATGCATTGACTCCTATTGACTGCTGAGAGGGAATTGTGAATTTTTGTTGCCGCAGAAATTTCAGTGGAGCGCCGTTTGTTGTAGAGGAGTTCGACTGTATAACATAATTTTAATCAGTGATGGCAAGACACTTCTGGCGTCTTGAATACAAAACAAGTTTTACTACACGCCACGTACATTGGAAGTTTCTGAACACAGTGTCAGCAGGGAAACATGACAAAGTTCTTTCCCAGTAGTTAACATGTCATTAGAACGCAATATCAATTTGCTGTAGTACTAACATGTGTTAGACACTGGAATGATAACACAACGTCAACGCCTATGCAGAATGTGGTGTAATGGTCGTTTTTTCCTTGACCAGCTCACTGGTTACAGAAACTCATTCACTAACTTGCTTGCTAATAAACTTCCCGCTACTTGCAACATTTTATGAGATAAAAGTCACCTGTAATTTATTCGGACATTTTCGTGGCACTGTCACTCATCTTGTTGAAGTACAGGGGGGTCAAAAGTTCCCAGGCCACGCTCCCATAGGAATACATGAGATAGCGACCTGGAAACTTCTGACCCCCCCCCTTCGCCCTTTACATATGTAAACTCACAACGAAATTTCAGATGCTCCACCGTGTGCCATTCAATTTTTTCGGACTGTGGCTGCCTGATATAATGTGATCTTTCATGGCATGACAAGCAGCCAGCGACGCTTACGATAGTGTGGCTGACCCTTTAAACTTAGCGGGCACTGCCAAAGAGCCGAAATAACCGAGTCTGAAAAAAAGTATTCACAAAAAAGCCCCTTTTTCAACTCAGTGGCCGAAAATGCTTGTCCATCTATATTTTTACACACGCACGCTTTGCACAAGTCGGTCTTTATTTCAGCCAGTGTTTGGCCATCCCTGTAGATACTGTTACAACTTCCACTGTAGGCGCACATGATGGTTGTGGAGTGGACAGCACATCATCATCATAATGTCCACCTATGCAAGTTTGAGTACTTGCCAACTGATCGTGTTTTCAAATTGACAAACTTCCAAACAATTTTAGATTTAGCTCAGCTGTCGTCCACCAGATGGCCAAACACAGGCTGAAACTGGCAGACTTGGTAGTGCATAAGCATGTGTGCCAGAAGCACGTGAGTGCAGTGACACATTTTTCCGGTCAGTGGGCCAATAAATGTTAAACAAGGGTGTCAATATACGATATAGTTGGTATTTCATTGCGATGTACAAAAATGTCTTTCCTAGTCATCTTCACTCTTATCAGTTTCATACATGGGCGTTACGCCCAAACCTCAAATAAAGGTGCTTTTTGTGGTGAATGACTTTTTTTTGACACTTGGTTATTCAAGCTTTACAACGGTTCCCCCTCCCACCCTAGTTGGCAGCAGTTATGTCTCATGCACCTGCACAATACGTGGCATTTTTGTTTGCAGAGTTCTATGCAAGGACTAATACGAAAGAAAGATTACAGGCAGTCATGCTTGATAAGTGGGTATGTTGTGTGAACTCAATACTAGCCATCTATAAAGTTATGGCAGAGAACCTTACCTCAGTAGCCTCTGTTTCAAGTCCGCACTGATGCGCAGCACTCATTGGTGGCTCTGCTACCAGCGGCATGGCTTCAGGTTGTGCCACCAGAGTTGGAGCTTGCGGTGGTGGCATTGCAGCTGCTGGCGGCACTGTTACAAGCGGCATGGCTGTAGGTTGTGCCACCAGAGTTGGAGCTTGCGGTGGTGGCATTACAGCTGCTGGCGGCACTGCTGGAAGTGGTGTTGGTAGGGCCACCGCCGCTGTTGCTGGAGCTGCTGCCGCCACTGCTGCTGGTGGCAGCACTTGTTTCACAGCAGGAGGCGTCTTTATTGCAGTGAATATTGGAGATGATAGCGCTTTAACATCGTGTAATACAAATTCACGAACTTATAAAAACAAAGTCCTTTTCAATATTCAGAGTTTTGAAAGTGTAAAATACTTCACACATACAAATCCAGTAACGCCAATAGATTTTTCAGATTTGTTCGATATTTTGGACTTCATTAAAAGTGTTGTCAATATTACCATAGCACCAAACATTTTCGCGTCTAATTTTTCAAACAAAGTTTACCCTGAAGTTTAATATTTTGGACAAAATAGCTCGTTTTAAAGTGCCGCTCAATTTTGAAAGCCACCATGTTAGATTTGTATTGGCTTGGTCAAGTTTGTTGACTTCGAATAGGAAGTTGCATTGCCTCCAAACTGAAAATGTGCACATCTTCCGATTTTCGAGGCAGTGTCCTATCTTCCTTGGCAAGCAAAACTGCATAGGGAAAGAAACTACACCAATAGGTTTTTCTTTTTTGAAGGAATGTTTTCCCATCAAGATAGGAAAGTAATAGTTTTTCTGGTTGTCATTTGACATGTGGTCATTTTGCTGATTTTTTCAAGTTTTTGAGCCGTTGTGTGGGTCATGTCTACTCAGCTGTTGCAGCAGCTCAGTAGGAATGTAGTTAACGTGAATATCCTGAAACATGCTGGTTCAATTGCGGCCACGGCAAGAGCGGTTCGATGGAGGTGAAATAGTGAAGGCTTACACAGTATGCAATGACAGTGCTGGTCAAGAACCGTGACTGCGTCGCTAAATCTCACGATACAGAAGAGACATTGCAAGCATCTCTTTGCGACCTGCATCAAGATTCGTTTGCTTGGTGGGATGGAACAGCTGACTGGGTTGCTCACAACGGTCAGCGGCAGCAATTGCCAATGCTCTGACATCGTAGCCCAAATAAATCCAATTCTGGTTGTCCCAAAGCACAGCATGAAGCCGGGTGTCATTGGGGGTCTTTTTGGGCTATTCTAATCTAAATAACTTAATTTTAATATAATAACTATTGTTCGGAACTGTTTGATTTTTCACAGACCCTGCAAGGTCCAGAAAATTGGTCAGAAACTAAACTCGGTTAACAAACACCTAACCAAATAAAACCCACACATCGATCACAAATGACTGAAAGCAAAGTATGGGGTAAGCTAAAAATATTAATTCTGGCAAAGAGCTAGAAACATGAAAAGGGCAGAGGAGAGATACGTACAGCGGTGCACTGGAACAGCTCTGCCTTTTCCTGTTGAAAAAGACTGTTCCCTCAACCTCTCCTAGGTTTATAGCTTTGCAACAAAATCACCGTGTTCATGCAAATCTAGACAAAGTGTTTTTTTCGAATTTTTTTGCTATAAACTCCACGGTCGGCTTAAATATGAGGAGTTTCAAAAACGTGCCATTTTTTATTGAGAATAGTGGTGAACAACTAGGAATACCTAGACGGTTACATAGCTGCTAGTAATCAACACCCGGCTAAGTACACACGTGACACACATACATACACACGTACACACATACACAAGTGCCTCAAACAGGCTGGCTGACGTTTTGATAGGGGAACCTATCTTTGTAAAAGGCACTTTGTCATCCTTGGCATGTTAGTTTCAAGGTGGTTAGTAGTGACGTCATCTTTTGGTGGTAGCATACGTCCCTGTTAGTAATCTCGGTCTGAAAAGAAAACATCTATAAAGCAGCAGAGTGCAGTCCTCGCTTTCTTTCAATTTAGGTTGCGATGTACCAAGTGTTCTCCTGTCAGAGGTGGAGGCAGGGAATCAAAAAAAATAGACATTGAAAGAAGAAAAGAAAAAAAGGAAGAAAAGGGGGATGCAAAGTAGGAGCGAGCGGAGGGCTACAAAGCGGCGCCCTCTACGACCGAAAGAAAGAGCATGAAATGCTTCGGAACCAGAAGATGGGTGCCGCGTCTAGCCGCTGCAAAAGGTTGCCGACGACAGCGGCGTACGCCTATTCTCAAACACTTATAAATGGGAAAGCCAGCAACGAAGCAGTTACTGAAAGGGGGACAAGCAGGCGGCATACATTTAAATGTCAAGATGATGACAGTAAGCGATGCCGAATGGAGTCTGAAGAGCACGTGCTTAATGGAAAAGGTCCTTAGCAAAATAGGTAGGGGGGGGGGCAGGTGTCCCTACAGGTGGCCTTCTCAGGGGAAACGCCCTAAGAATTCGGCCTCCCGTTGGCTAAGGAAAAGGGTAATTGAGAATGCAAAGAAAATGAGCCATAAAGAGTTAAAAAAGAGGAGGAAAGAAAAAAAAGCGGCATGAGGGAAAAGTGGGACGTCGGTGTACACAGATGAAAAAAATGCTAAAGAGAACTTTCTGGATTGATAATGACCTTGCCGACGCGTGGTAGAACTGGTTTTAGAAGCAAGAAAAGAAAAAAGGAAGCCTACACATCATGCTATCATTGATTCTCTTTTAATTTTTCATTTTAAGTACAGATATACATGCATCCATATATCTTTACAAAAAATTTTATTTTCAAGAACCTTCAAATCAGTCCTTCCTTTTTTTCCTCGCTTCTAAAACCACGATAAAGAGTGCTTACCAGCGCAAACGACGGGGCAGAAGGGGATAGGAGAAGAGACGAGACAGAGCGTCAGCGCTCTGTCTAGTCTATTCTCCTGTCTCCTCCTGCCCTGTCGTTTGCGCTGGTAAGCATTCTTTATCATGTTATACCAACATGCCCAATCCTAGTGTTTTTAAAACCAGTTCTACCATGTACCTTCAAGCTCATTGACAATTGAAAAAGTTCTCTGCCCCTCCGCCCCTTTTGCTGATGTCCTTTCCCATTAAACACGTGCTCTTAAGACCCTATCCGGCATCGCTTACCATCATCATTTTGACATTTAAATGTATGCCGCCTGCTTCTCCCCCTTTTAGTAACTGCTTCGTTGCTGTCCTTCCCATTTATAGGTATTTGAGAATAAACGTCCACTGCTGTCGTCGGCAACCCTTCGTGGTGGCTAGACGCAGTGCCCATCTGCTGGTTTCGAAGTATTTCATGCTCTTTTCTTCGGTCGTGTCTGTAGTGGCCGCCGCTTTGTAGCCCACCGCTTGTTCCTACTTTGCATCCCTCTTTTCTTTCTTCTTTTTCTTTTCTTCTTTCACTTTCATTTTTTGCTTTCCTGTCCCCAACCTCTGACAGGAAAACACTTTGTACAATGCAACCTAACTTGAAAGAAATTGAGGGCTGCACTCTCCTACTTTATAGATTTTTTTTCTTTTCAGACTGAGATTACCAACAGGGACATACGCCACAATGAAAAGATGACGTCACTACTAATCCCCTTGAAACTAACACGCCAAGGATGACAAAGTGCTTTTGACAGAGATAGGTCCTCCTATCAAACCGTGCCAGCCTGTCTGAAGCACATGTACTGTTCACCCCCGATACCCACTACCTGTTACCATCTGTTGGCTCCCATCTTGATTTTGGATTCAACAGGACTAGCGGCTTATGTTTCTTGAGTTCTTAGCATCATGAACCAACTGCTCTCTTTCCTCTTCAGGTTCAACCAATGTTTTCCTTTTGTGAACGCCGTCTTCACCATTTCATTCTGCCTACATTAGAAGTAATTTTTTTTTCAGCGGGTAGAGTTAAAATCAGGGCCGGCTTAGATTGGTGTAAACGCAGTATTACATATGTTCAGCAAATTCAGGCAAGAATTCACTCAAGAGCAAGTTCTTTAGTACGGGCTATGATTGTTTCTTTCTCTATGCGATCTCATGAATACAGAAACTTTGCTATGTGCAAGAGTTGGATGAGCCAACACTGTTCTCATGCACACACTTGGTTAAATACAACACTTCCGCCACAATGCCTGTTTGAAGGACCATATTCTTGCAGAGGTTTTGACCTGCAACTAACATTGAATGTGCCAGTGCTTGCAGTGAGGGCATATTGTCACTGTGGCAGAGAGACAATCATTTTGAAATGTCAGTGCGTATCATGCCACAGCCCCATGAAATCAGACAAAAGTAAAGGTATGAGCTTTGTGGGCATATTTGCCCCAACATAAGTTTACTTTTGAAAAGCCAGTGATGCATACCTGATCTTGAAGACTATGTGTCACCATCTGTCGCACCTCTTCAAGATAAAACTCGTCATCTAAAGGCCCTCTCAAGCTCATGGCTTCAAGATTTGAATCCATTTCCTGTAATGTGGCCTTGCAAGCTTAAAAGAGGTACTGACATGAAAATTTAAATGTACATTTGATTTTGTTACAATGAGCAGCTATCCACCCAATTATCAGTCTGGAAATGTTCCTTGCAGTCTGTTAATCGGGCTCTTATTGTTTAAGACACTTTTACTGCGCCCAGCTGCAGTTTCAGTCAAACAGCATGTAGAGGGGCGGAACCGAGAGTGGTTTGTAAATAGAGCTGGCCACGTTAGCACACAAAGCAGCGACCGACTCTCCATACGTGACCTCACCAGCACACGACCACCAAGTAGGTGATAATGCCCATGAGAAGCATAGCAAGTAACCCAAAGGTGTGGTGCAAGAAAGTCAGTTGTTTCCATTTAGGCCAATTTAATGTCAATGGGCCGAGTTGCTTCACTGTGTGCAGATGCACAGTACACCTGTCCTGCAGAACTAGTATGTCCGATTTCTTTGGGACATCCACTGCAGCTTTACGTGCAATAAAATGAAAATCAGTGGGTGTGAAAGCTCGCTTTATAGGGCTAGTGAACAACCCCAAGGTCCAAACGTTGTAAAGAAAAATATGTTTGCTTTTACTTCATGAACATGCTGCCGCAAGAATTTTGTGAATAAGTGCTGTATTAAGGAAGTTACAGGGGCTAGAACATCGCGTTCAGCTGGTTCAAAATTTTCGTGCAGTCTCGCCATCCGTCTCCTTCAGAGGAAGGGGAAGGCGTGGTCCATCGTAACTCCGCCCACTTTGGCATTGCGACAACCCGTCAGCGATTTACGTCATCAGCTAACTGGATCAGTCCCAATGCACTTCCAATTGCTGCGACACCTGGTTCTTTTCCGTTTACCAGGTGCCGATACTTCTCCGCAGCTAGCCCAGTCACTCGATTTGCAGCCGACAACTATTTGCAGCAAAACTGCATTCCGAAACCCGGACATGACAACTGGGAGCAGCAACACAAAACACAATTAATGCGCTTAATGTGGGTTTGCCTGTCAAAAGGTGGCGCGACAATTTGCTTACTCTTAATGACTGGGTCAGTGAAGTGTCCCGGTTACGTTGCATGGAGCCTAAGGGGAGTTTTGCAACTCATATGATTAAATATCTCTGTCTATGCTGTGGGTGGGAACAGAAACTGTCGTTGATTTCACTACTGTTTGTTGAGACCTGGTTTAGACCAATTAACGAGCGGCATGCTGCATCACATCGCTGATAGCCGAGTTATCGTTACTGTGTGTGCAAGGAGATTGGTCAGGCATAGGAATAGAGGGCTGGAATTGTTTTTCGGAATGAAGGCTGTGCGCGGCACACCGCTCTGTAATACTCAGAAAACGTGATCACTGCGGTCTACTCCACGAATTGCCGAGATTGTTTAAGGGTTGTAAAAAAAAGTCTGCGCCTGTTGACTGGCCCTTTAAAAAAAGTCTGTTTAAACACCCATTTTTTCGAGGTCCTGGTAAGTAACTTTTCCAGGCAATGAATGCTTTATCCTTTCGTCTCAACACATGCAAAAAGCACACTTTTCAATGATCTTGAATGCGATTTCAGAATTACTGAAAGTGCACATACCTCTTGCAGCTGACTGGCCGCCCGATGGCTGCAGCAGCATGAGTTCTCTAGCAATATTTCTGCATAAATATTTCATTAACATAAGTAGGATAACATCATTCCTGCACATACACAGGGTTCATAAAGGTTTGAAAGGAGAAAATTGAAGGATATTAATGGAACTTCATGGCCCTGTCAAACGTTTCTCAGGGACTTAAGGGAACAGAGTAAGCCCTGTATTTGTCATGTAGTTGAGGCGAAGTTTATGTACTTTTTGCTCCATAACCCTAAGAGCTGGAGTAATTATTTTGTGATTATTGTATACATAAGCCATTCTTATTTTTACTAAAGCAAATTTATCACTGAAAAGTTTAATGCTAACTTTTGGTAAATTTTTACTCCAGGTGCCTCGCTATCACACAATAGCTATTAGATGTCACATTGCACAAGAGCACTTTCTCATACAACAATTATTGTGCTTCAGCATATTCCCTTTTACGTTACCTAAATACTAGCCGAAATCTAGGATTCTAGATACGGTGGTCGTTGCGAAAAAGGAACTTAAGTATGAAAAAAGCATGTTTTGAGATAATCGCATATAAAGTTGGAAATATACATTATTTTAAGTGTATACAACGAGTAACAGCAAATTGACGGACCCATTCATCAGGCATAAGTCAGATACGCATCACCAATATAATTTTTTTTTTGTGCTGAAACGTCTTGGCTGGCTACCTTCACTTGTCACCTGGTATGCAGTCGTGTTGTCAGCACAGAACTGTCAATGCAGTTCAAGGGTGCGTGGGTCCTACGTTGTGCACTGCCCTGGTGAAATTCTAAAGTAGTTCAACACATTGACACGGGCTATATTGCCATCATTAAAAGTGAACACGTACAGACTCAAGGGTGCATATTTACAGTGTTTTAGATGCCCGAGGAAAACGTTTTTTGGGGCCAACTCCCACACGACAATCCACTGAATCGTTGTGGTTTTGAGTTTTCCCATAGAGGCATTGAGCAAGTATTCTGGATGAGCTAGTTCCAAATATTTCGGCTTAACAGCTTGAATACAGATGCTGGAAGGTGTTCTTTATCAACCAATGGTTCACCATTTAACTGCGCTTTGTTGAATGAACACTAATTTTCGGCATCGTTCGATAAGCCCGTGTCAGTGATAGATATTTTTTGAAGCCATGAAAAAATATGTGAACCGGACAGCTTTTCGCATGTCCTCTAAACTGGCTCTATTTCTTTTAATCACTTAACGACAATAGTTTTGGTGCTTTCCAATGATGACACCACTAAGAAGTCTCTAACTAGATAAGCATTTCCTGACAGAAAGCTTGATGCCTTTGTTTTCTTGCGTTTTCGCAGTTCGGCACGATTGTTTTTCTCAATGTGCCAAATGCACTCTGCCTTGCTAACTGTAACTTCTCCATATAGCCGTAATGTTTGAACTGCAAGGATCCCTCGCTACGTACGATTGCGGGCATGGCAGGCCTCCACCGAAGTTGTGAAATATTGTCATATTCAGAGAGAAAAAAAAATGCGCAAAGACAAATGACCAAATATAGTTCAGAAAAGGCTCCATATTTCAAATAATGCAAAAAGAAACAAATAATGTTTTTAAAAATACTTTTACTAACCCTGTCCCCTACGGTACCCAAGCAAAAATTTTTTTACAACCTTTCAAATTATCACTAAATTTACCACACTGATAGAGTTTAACACAAAGCCCAAATTACTTTGGTAAAAAGGGAAGTTTCTAAAATCAATAAAGGGGTGTTACAACCTCTAAATCCGAAATCGTAATAGACAACCAAATTATACCGCACCGCTTTTGCAGCTAACCCATGCCTGCTCTGGTGAAGTCTGTTTAGGAGTACTGAACATTCATTCTCACACATGTGCTCCAGGCAACACAGGTCAGGTAGAGTCTCAAAATACATGACATGCAACCGAAATCCAAAGACAGGGAGAACAAATGCAGTGATTATGAGAAGAGGGCTACCAAGAGAGTTGACTATCAGTGTAACCTGTCATGCAAATAAAAAGTAGTGTTCTTGTGGGAGCATTGTTAGGCAGGATAAGCAACCACCACTCGAACATTGTACTAACCACATGCACCACTCGTTAAGACAGGGAAGAGAGAGGGAATACAAATGGAAGGGTGATCAACCTAGGCCGGCAGGCAAAAGAAGCATAAATGCAACAGGCATAAGTTTCGTAATGAGATCAGTAGAGAGAGTGAAAGCAAGACATGATGACATGATGAATGAGGAATGAAATTAACGATAGTAGAAAGCATAAACAAACTGAATACAACTAAACTCGCACAAGTGTATTAATTCTGAAGGGGGAAGCTTGCTGTATTAATGCTAACCTACAACAGATAACGGATTGCACTGTGGACCTGTCTGCACTGGTCCGAAATTCAAGTGTTTTCATCACCTTTAGGAGCCTTCAGAATGAAACTTTCAAATTCAAGGTTTTGCAAGGTGTTCCAATTTCCTATACAAACCCTGCACAAATGCTTACCCATCCCTTTGACCACGACCTCTTGTAACTCCCGGTTTCGTTTTTTTTTTGTTAGCAAGTTTCCTCTCAATGATGCAATTTCTTGCTCAAGCCTCGTCATCTTGTTGTTTCTTTCTTCACCTTCCGCTGCAGGCAATTTGGACAAGGCCGCCATCTCCTTTCGTTTGGCTGCCTCCTTTCTTTTTTTTTCTTTTTTTTTTGGCTCGGCTCTCCCTGCAAAATCAGACTGCATGACAACTCTGCGTGGGTGAAGAGTACTGCCTCGACATGCCCGCATTCTTTACTATGAAAATGTGCTTGCTCGAAATTATTTCAATTCTATTATCACATATAGAACATATGTTGTGATGTAGTCCAAGCCACATATAATGAATTATTGAATGTAATGAGCACTTGTGAAATCCTTTGATTTTTAATATACGAAATTTTTTATAACATATTCACCTAAATGCCTTATTTCCTTCTGAATGAATATCATTAGAATACTACTTGAACGAACTACTACTTGAACGAACATCAGTTCAGGAAACTGTGCAAGCGAGTATGCCGAAATCAATGTAGGAGAGAAGTGAGGTTAACAAGGGTGCAAGAAGGTACGCTTTTTCATTGTGCGTCATGCCCTCAAGCACTTTTGTTCTCTTTCCTTCTTACAAGACACGGCTTACTTTTAGTGCATGTGATCGTGAGGCAGTGCACAGGTAGTTTACGGCATCCCATAATGGCCGCAATAGCTATGCAAGAAGCTTTGAAGAACCTTTATAATAGACCTAACATGATGATCGAGTTTTTTAGGTCAACTTACGAGTCTAAAACGAGGTACAATACATTTCATTAGAGTTGCCAGAAAGAAAACAAAATTTAGTTACCCGAGAAGGCGTAGCTTTGAGGACGTCGTCAAAAACGTGCTCTGGGAATCGCATACGTCTTCTGAACAGTTTTCGGGCTAGGTCTTCTTTGGTCTCTGTAACAATAGTTCAATGAAGTTTCTCAGAGAGGAAGTGATGAGGTCATGTGCGGTTGTTTCAGGCAAAGTAATGTACAATACCAATGTATTGATTACACATAAGTGGCCTAAAGTCTGAATACTTATGACATGCAAAATCACAGTCAGGCACAAAGTTGGACAGTTTAAAAATAATTGGCAAGTGCCACAATGCAGTACAATTGTGGATTATGGACTTATTAAACAAGTGTAAAGGCAAAATTAACTGTTGCACAGTGCACAAATATTCCTACTTTTAAGCATACACACAAGCACAGCTTCCCTACAAATCATAGAGAAGCTGAAGTGCTCTTAGTGGTTCTCACCAACATCTCTGTCGATATGACCATTTACCTACTTGCCAAGTTGTCTAACAATCGAGACAAAGGCAAGAAGTGAGACCGGCAGAATGAAGGGACATGCATTTTTTTTTCATGTTGCACGAAATCCATACCTTTCTGTCAGGCCCCTGTGCTTTTTTTGTGATGGTCATATCCACAATGTAAGGGGCTTAGCACACGAGGAATATGCACACAACAAAGTATTCTTACATGCCACTGAACTTGTTGCCCTATAGCCTGATTCAATATGGCATCAGAATAATATTGCTACAAAGGAATTCTTTTTTATATGTTTTCTTTTGTGTATTCAATCCTTACAGAATTTTTAATCAATCCAGTATATATAAAGAAGGAAGAGAATAACAATACGAAAGAGTAAAGTTGTTCCAATGTGTGGCTTACGTGCATTCACTTCAACTGCTTTGATTGTCACATGAGAAAATTATTTGGTTTGGTAGGCAGCTTAGCTTCGACATGCACTTCTTAAATTTACTTTGCAACTGTGGAGCATGCATTTATGCCTTTGTGGTTGGTGTATACCTTGCACGCAACTTAGCACTGATAGCTCATTGAGACATCATGCCCAAAAACGACAACATTTTAGGTCGTAAAGAGAACGATGTTGTTGAAAATGCGTGGTTACGAACGAATTAAAATATACCTATAAGTAGCAAGGCCCGGTTAGAGGTAAGGTGCATTTTAAATCCCACGCAATACGACTGCACAATGAGTTAGACAAAGGTGGTATACATAAATCTATAATTCACCAAATACATAAAAAATAGCTGACTGACGAGTCCGCGCTTTGTCCTGCGAGCTTACTAGCATAACCATGATTTACGATTGCCCAACTTCTACTGGGCACAGGTATACGCCACTAGCCTTGAGAGTTTAAATAAAGGGCCTTGAATTTGTTTGTTTGTGTGTGTGCGCGCGCGTGCGTGCGTGCGGCACAGCCAAATGTTTCGTGCATGCACAAGATTCATTGTAGAACATATAGCGAACGGTGACGAGATTGACCACACAGAACTGGCACTGCCTATTTGTGTTAGCCCAGTTAGGGCTTTCTCGTCATTGTTGTTTACGCTGTGTTCCACCACGAATCTGTACTAAAAAACTCAACTTCGTACGCTTCTATTGCACGAGGAGTTAGCGCAGGAACCAAGAATCCACGAAAACAACTTACACCATACAAGTAGCTGTTACAGTCGCAAAGGGCCGCTGTAGTTCAGTGCACGAAGAGACGGTAAACAAAAAATAAGCATACAAGCAGTAATGAACAGCCACGCTTTACAGCAAGCTGCACGCTTCTCACCTGCTAATTCCACGACATCGCCAGGAAAGTAATCTTCGAGCTCGCCGTCTTCCTGCTTTTCTCTCCAATTAATCATTTTATTCTTGCCTGAGGCGAGGTCCGTTTCAGACGACGGCCTGAAATCGCGTATCAGTGAGGCCGCCACGACGGATTTCGCGCCATCTTTATATGCGACGTACGCATACATGATTATAAACAAAAAAAAAAACCAACTGATCAAACAAAATACGCACCACCAGAGTCTCGGTGGGAAGAGGGGCTCGCAAGCAATGGCGTGCGCCTATAGGCCTAAGAGGCTATGGATGGCTTCGTCTGCTTTGAGCTTTTACGACTTTTGGCTTTTATGTTGTCGTCTGCTTTTGTAGCTGCACCCGCATGAAGAGAATGGGGTGCTCGAAGTGCTCGAATCAAGAAACATTGATAAATATGAAACAGTGCCGATTTCTTTACTACTTGCAGTAAGTTGTAGCACAAAATGAAGTATTGTATTTCGAAGGTGAATTAATAATGCCACTGTTCTCATTCGCAAACCAGCAGAGCAACATGAGAGGTTTGCATCATTGCATGTATTTCACAAGGCCGGGCGTGACAAGTTACCGGAAAGATGCAATAATTAACAATATACGAGGGCACGCATAAGTTGCATGTTCATTGTTAACATACTTATTCTTGCGTCGATAGCTGACCTGAAGTTGGGGCGATGAAATGCCGGCTGCAAGGGCAGTGGTCAATGGATGCGACATGCTAGAGCCATCGATCCATGTGCTTAGATTTGAGGTGCACACTCATGAGCCCAATATGTAGTCAAGACTTCTGGAGCTACCATCTGTGACATCCCTCATAACCATATTGTGGTTTTTTGGGCGTGAAACCCCAACATTATTGTATTTTAAATACTTACAAGAAAAGGTACACTGAGACAGGGCTGAGTTGAACATTCCTGAATTGCACAGTTTAGCACTATTACTTGCGAAGTGTCATTCGATTTCAGTTGCATCTTTGAGGATGTCTGACCAGACGTACACTGCGGACATGTCTGTATACGTTGCACCAAGAAACTCCAACGTATCATAATATGTTGGTAGGTAGGTAGTAAACTTTACTAATATACTGAGTAACTCCCGCATTCATAGAGCAAGGACCGTTGGCTGCTCCCACGTTGAGATGGCAAGGCCAAGCCTCACCGCTACGTCGTGGGCCTGCTTGACTGTCTAAATCTTGGTTCGGCCAGCAAATACAAAGTGTCTTGCGAAATCTCTTCACCCGCGTGGAGCTGTAAGGAGGGACACGATAGAAGATCTCCGTGAGACGTCGACTAGATCAAAAGATAGGGATACGAGTGCATTGCGACCACAGTATAACCGACTGAGGACGTGATAGGTTTCAGTGGGTCAAAAGAAACACCCCGAAGTGAGATAATGCTTCGTGACCCGTCGCGGGTCCAGCCCGCTTCGACTTCGGAGAGCCCGAGCACGACAATTGAAACCGCAATCATTAATGGCGAATTGACGTCGCAGCACGTTTATTTATATGTGTCGAAACAAAAACAGAAAAAAACAAGTAATGTTACAGACGGCATTCGACAAGTACTACTCATCTACAAGATCAGCTATAGTCAATGGTCAAAGCACATTAGAAGATCATCGGTGTTTTCTACCGTGGTAGAGACTATCGATGAAAACTGGGAGCTGGTGCACGCGGGTGAAAAAAAAAAACTTTATCATCAATTCTGAATGATAGGATCGAAGTTTGGTTTGGTCGTTTGAAACCATTCTGACAGTGTCTCAAAGCGGCGAATTCTATTTTCTGATAGCTGTGCAACGAGAGCAAGCAGGTATGCATGTATTATTTCCTCCCCATTCATCATCTACGGCCCGCTCATTTCAGTAATAAGGCTTAGTTGTTCATCAAGACGTCTTGAGTGGCTAGTTGGTTCATTACTTCAAAGCACGTGCCTTCCTCCGTGCTTCAAAGAAAAAATTGCGCAACTAAAAAAAACGACACCGCAAAGAAAGAACACTTAAACAGGTTGAGAGCAATAAAACAGTTTGCGCTCGACCTTATTAAGTGTTCCTTCTATGTGGTGTATTTTTCTTTAGTTGCGCAATGTTTACTTTGAACTTTGTTGTTCAGTTACGTCAATATTTTAGAGCCTTCGGAGGGCTCTCACACAACCACTCAAATGTGCTTTTACAAATACACCGTGATATGGACGATTTATTACGCCTTTCTATTTTAATGTCTTAATATATACATCTGTATGCATCCTCATTTTTGCCTGCATGCGCCATAGTCCACAATGTTTAATATTCACTAATGTAGTTTGCCCACAGATGCGGCACAGCTGGGTACTTGAGTCACATAATCTATCCATTTAGAGTAGGTCGTGCTTTATACATCGACTTATCTAGAGTGATTAGAAAGCAGAGGTCTTGAACTGCACGAATCACACAACTGCGTTCAAAAATATAGACACGCAGTTGGTCCAACTTTTCAAATGTTAGCTGATGTTTGCGTCACCTGAACACTGCAATACAAAACGCAAAAAACAAATAATTGTACAGATTACAAACAACAGATGGCGCGAAAATTGGTGATTTCTAGTTAGGGGTCTTTTATTTGTTCAAATTTTGATATAGGATGACGGGAGTTTTGCAACTAAAATGTACACTCTGCAAGGGCTTCACATGTATTCCCGTGTGTATTTTCCGAGGCAGTTCGAGGCATTTGAGGCAACATAAAATTGACTGTGCGAAGGTTCGGTCTCCTGGTTTTAGTAGCGAAAGTGTCACAGGGACAGCCACTTAGTAATTTCTCTGCTGTAGCTACTGCTCCCAGTGCTCTCAGTGAGCCCGCGCCTTTGCCTTTATAATGAGCCAACGTTCACCCAGGATTCCTCGGAAGCGTTACCTCGACAGAGACGAGCCATTCGTACTGCCGCAGTCGACAGCGTATTGGAAGAAGCAACGAGAGCGCAGCCGCGCTCGTGAGTATGACTCCTAGGACGACCGATTTCTCGCAGAAACTCAAATATCCTCTGGTGACCCGTCGTCGTCATGTGACCCTGCATTGACCGCCGACGACGTGTCGTTAAACTCACATTTCAGTTCTACATCTGATTCGTTCGGTCCCGGCAACAACGCCGGCTTGTGTCCAGAGGACGTGCATCCGCCACAGGCCGATGACCTTGTTGATGACGACAGCTTCGGCGCCCTCACTCATGCAGAAGGTGACACAGACTCCGAAGCATCAGAGGGAGCCAAGGATGAGCCTTCATCGATGGACGAGACATTCAGCGACTGTAACGAGAGTTTCAAAAGTGATGGTGATGCTGAAATCGGTGACGAGTCTGAAGGAGTGCGCCTCACCTTTCTGGTTGAGTTGGAGTTGGTGGCTGAAAAGTTTGCCCACTTGGAGTCTCAGACTCTGCCAGGCTAGACGACAACAAAGGCAGCTGCAGTTATAATGATCATGGCCTTTGTCATAACGCATGGCCTCAGCTGGGTGGCCTTGGATGACCTCCTGAGTCTCATTGATGGCCTCTTTGGATTCGGAGGAAACACTCTTCCACGAACGAAGCACGTGTTCAGAAAGATGTGGTCGGCCAGAACGAAGAGCCTAGTCAAGCACTTTTTCTATTGCGCACTTTTTCTATTGCGATGACTGTGGCAGCCTGCTGAACTCCCAAACTGGCGCAAAAACCATGAGGTGTCCCACTTGTTGTGTAGACAATGACGTCTCTGCATTGAAGGCCAAAGGTTTTTTATTATTCTAAATTGAAAAGAGCAGGTAAAATCAGTAATTGCTCGTACCAAAGATGTTCTCTTTAGAAAACTGACGCAGTTAAATAATGAGAACAACCTAACATCTGGGGCCTTCAATGACATAACAAGTGAGACAATGATCAGAAATTTGCGCAAGAATGGGCAAGTAGGCAAGATGGATCTGACAATCACATTCAATACAAATGGAAGCCCTGTGTTTAAGTCATCAACATCGTCGATATGGCCCATTCAGTTCTTGATAAATGAGCTGCCACCAGATTATCGTATGAAAAACAGCTTAGTTGGTGGTCTTTGGTTTGGACGCCACCCAGACATGTCACTGTTCATGGGCAAGTTCGTGAAAGAAGTGAACAACTTTGGCCACCTAGTCTGGAGGACAGCATCCTCGGCCATCAAGTCTACAGTTCATGCAATCTGCTGCTGTGTCGACGCACCTGCCCGTGCCGCTGTTATGAACATGGTGCAGTTCAATGGCATGTTTGGCTGCCCCTGGTGCTACGCTTGTGGAGAGCATCATGATGGTAAATTATTCTAGTAATGCACTATGCAGTGTATTAGATGCATTACTTTTGTGCCATCATAACTGGTGCTAAAGCTACTGGTACAATTCAGGGAGCTTGCATGAACAGCGGCGACGCTACTCACTCTGGTTAGGCAGCCATTTTTCGTCAGAGGCGGTTGGAAGTGCAGCAGCGCAGTCGTGTTTGCGAGCGTTGGAGTAGCTTTCAGGCGTGATCGAGTGCGAGTGTGACGCAAATTTCACTCAAAGAAAAGTCGTGCACGATGCCAGCATAACCAAAAGACTACACCCCGACGCTGTGCCAGGAAGACCTCGAGCGGTACCAAAAAAAGACGAGAATTTGCTCCGAGTGATGCATTCACTCTTTGTGCGGGCGACTGTGTAAGCAAAGTGTACTTGTGGCGGCGCGTTGACAGCTCTGGTATTCACAAATTTCTCGTTCTGAGGGCGAGTTTGATTACCCGGGGCCTGTAGTCTACAAAGGCAATCAAGGCCACAACTTTGTGACGAGTGGCTGGTTGTGGGAGTACTAATTAAAAAAATTCGCTGCCGATATCGTGGTCGTCGACACTCAAGTAAGAGGTGTTAAATCACTTGATTTTGCCGCAGATGCTAATGTTTCTTTCCGTGCAGATTCAACTTCCATTGTGTTAACAAGCCGCCTTCAAAGTCTTGTTCATGGGCAAGAGTGATGGTGCCGTCTATGCCGCGCACTGCACATGCATGACCGGGAACAACGAAGCCTGCTCTCATCCCACTGTGCTGTTATTCTACGTGGTGTGCGACGCACATGCACGAGAATAGCGCTCCTCAATTGAACACGTCTTGTTTGAGTGACGGCGACCGTGGTGTCGGCGGCGACTTTCTTCACCCACGGCTCCCGTACCCGACCACTCTACACAAACTTGGGACCCTTGAGGGCCTTTCTGGGCTTAATCTGCTCCAGGGTTTTCACACTCGGCTTCGGAACGAAAAATTCATGAATGTCGGAGCGGTCGACGCGCCGCCACAAGTACATGTTGCTTCCACAGTCGCCCGCACGAAGTGTGAATGGGTCACTCTGAGCATATTCTCCTCTGTTCTCCATATGGGTCACTCGGAGCATATTCTCCACTGCTCAACATCTTTCTGGCACAGCGCTGCAGTGTAGTCTTGCGGTCAGGCCGATATCAAGCACGACACTTCTTGGAGAAAACTTTGCTTCGCGATCACACTCGATCACGCCTGCAAGCTACGCCAACGCTCGCACGCACGACGACGCTGCTGTACTCCCCGGCTACCTCTGGCAAAAAAATGGCTGCCTACTCAGAGTACATAGCGTCGCCGCCGTTCACGCAAGCTCCAATCTGTATCAAGGAGTCTTTTGTCGTTGAATACTGAAGTCCATAAGCTTTTTTTCGGGTAAGCTTCATTTGCGAAATTAAAAGAGATGAAGCATAGCTTATCTAGTACACAGAAAATCAAATTGGCATGATGTGGTTTGTGGCTTAAAATATTGCTATGAGCCTGTGTGTAGATTCCATTATTTATATTACGTGAATAAATGCACGCTTAGTGCTTGCTTAAACTTTACGACATAGTTTTTCAGGAGGCCAGAGGTACATGAATGTTATAGCAGAGGAGCTGCGGACCGCAAAGGGCATGCTTCGAGATAAGTTTGCCATCAACGTTGGAGAGCCAGTGAATGGTTTGAAGGGGCCCTCACCACTCTCGAGTCGGAGGGGTTTTGACCTTGTGCTTGGTCAAACAGTCGAATACATGCACTGTGTTCTTCTGGGCGTCACTAGGTGTTTCACTGATACTTGGTTTGACTCAAGTAACAATCAAGAGCCTTATTACATAGGTTAGTATCGCCATGTAGATTGCAAGGTGGTTTAAAAGTAGCCTTGTGCCTTTGACTAAGTACAACGCATAGCTCATTACCAAAAAATTGCCCCAACTAATCTGATGCAATGAGCGAGACAGACACAACAACCGTTCGTCGTGCAAGCTGTTTTATTCTGCCTCTTCTTTCTCCTCCTCGCTCGCCTAGCATGCGCGTCTGTGCCTGACAGCCAGTTTCGGTCTTCGTCATCACACTGAATATTTCCTGGAATTTTCTGAAGAAGCATGTATACCCATTGCTAAATTAGCTATAAAAATGAACAGAGGATGTATGATAAATATCTTGTTTACTGGTTTGATGTATGAATACAGATTCTTGAATGTAATTGTTTAAAAAAATGGCTGGTATAAATGTGAACATGCTTTACAAGAAAGATAGCGTGGCTAAATCATTGTAGGTCAACAGTTCACGTGATTGCAGCAGTATTTAGAGAAAAGCTGTTGCTTTAAGTATTTAACAAAAAAGTAAGATCATTTTCAGTTGATGTTGTCTTATCGGAATGAGATATCGGTTGGTTACCTAATATAGCCTATGCATGGGCACTAGTTACACACTTTGCCGTCTATTTGCTCATTTTGCATGCTCATTTTCTTTTCAGAGGGACACTAAAGAGGAACAGTGATGTTGCTTCAATTGACGAAGTGTATTCTTAGAATGTTATGGCATATGTTTGACCACCATGAGTTCATTATTAGCGGAGAAAATCAAGGTTGAAGTATTTTTAAATTGTATGCCAAAATCTCCATGCGTCACATAAGAAATTTCAAAATGTACTTTAGGTGTTTTCGTGGCATTGGCTCAATGAAATTTTCTCATACTTCATATGCTATGTCTGTGGCACCCACAGATAAACAATGTACTCCATTTTTATCTCTTAGAAGCTATGTAAGGCCCAGTAGATGCGTACGAAATTTCATATAATGGAGTTTAGTGTGGGAATCTCAAGGCTGCATCGCCACTCCCATTTTCTTTTTTCAGGTTTTCTTACTAAGCGTCGTGTCGTAGTAAGAGGGAAATTTTTGGGATTATGAAATTGTATTTTACTGATGGACAAAAATCGTTTGGCTCTTTAGTGTCCATTTAAATTATTTGAAAACTTCATCTTCGTTGACATATAGTCATAAATAAAGCATATATTTGTGAAAAGCAACTTTAAAGGCAACAGAATTGCTGCTGTGACATGTTATTGCGTGTCCTCCCTTGAGAGTTTTCTCCTTTTATTCCCTTGCCACAGGCATGTACATATAAATTCTGTTAATTATTTAATGTGAGGTACACTGGTGATGTCACTTGAAATGAGGTGGGAAGTAAAAAAGAGAAAAAAGTGACATCAACTTGGCAAACTCTCTCACAGCATGTATCTGGTGCCTGCAATTATTTGCCACTCATCCTTCTGTAGAGGACAGTGTCCCCCTTTGTCCCTTTGCTTACAAAATTATGTGCCACATATATGAAATTTTATAATAAAGTATAAATTGTTACACTGTATGCGGGGCGCCCAATAACTGTAGCTCAAGTAGACAAGAAGCTGCTCTCCATCAGGCCTCCTCAGTGCTTCACCAGACTTCCACGCTCAATCAAAGAACGCTGCCATTTGAAGGCAAGTGAATGGCGGCACTGGCTCCTGTTCTACGCTATGCCAACCTGTACAGGGATCATGCCCCAGCACTACCTTAACCACTTTGTGCTCCTCGTTGAAGCTGTGCACATACTTCTTTCAGAAGAGCTAACTGCGCCACAACTGCAACGTGTTGGTGAGTTGCTCAGACTGCTGAACTATAGAGATTGTAGGGTTGTCAGTTTCCATGTAGAGATCTTCAACTCCTCAAACAGCCAACCGTCGCTGGCCACAGTGCACACAATGGGTCAAGCTCCATCGAGTGCACCCTGCAGAGCACACCATCGGGCAACAACGATGGAGCACATGAAACGTTTGAAATGTGCTTGATAACATGTCGCCAAACTACAAACCGTTCTTACTTACTCTCCTGCTCATCGACAATGTGCAAAGGCATGTGGAAAAATAGAAAGTATTTGACAAGCAATCACCAATAATCATAAACTTGGGCAATGTAGTTGTGTCTTCAGGGGTAGAGTTACAGCAGCTGACGCGTGAATTCTGGCATTATAATTGATAGCGCGAGCCCGACACTAACTGCAGCGACAAGCTGAAGTGATTTCTTTCACAAAATGCCTTACGATTCTTACACGACATTGCAGCTTACAAGTCTCCTATAGCAAAATTTTTGACATACTAGTCAGCTAGGGCAATATATGGTGTGCAGCTCACATTCACACAAAGCATATTGTAACACAGGCAGATATTGTAATGCATGCTGTCTACAAAAGGTTCAGTGACATAGACTAGGAATCTGATTGATATGTGGGGCTCAACATGCCAAGACCACCTTATGATTATGAGAGACGCCATAGTGAAGGGCTTCAAAAATTTCGGCCACCCGAAATTCTTTAACGTGCACCCAAACCTGAGCACCCGGGCCTACACCATTTTCGCCTCCAAAGAAAATGCAGCCGCCGCATCCGGCATTCAATCTTACGACCTGAGTGTCAGCAGGCGAGTACATTAGCCACTAGACCACCGCGGCAGGGCGAGACTAGACATCGAGTTAGATCAGTCACCGGGGCTACGTAATGTTAAAAGAAAAGGTACTACATATTGTGAATGCGGGAAGTTGCCATTTCATTCGGTTGAGCCACTGTGATCTGTTGCAATTCGGATATTTAAAGTATTTTAAATAGTAAATGCAAGAATTTAAATAGATCTGTCTGTGTATGATTCTTAGGACTTGCTGTACTGGCTTAACATGTTTATGCGAAATCATCAAAATCGTTTCAGGGCCGAAAATGATGTAAAGTGAAACTTCCAACTTTCTGCATCGTCTCTGTCACTGTCGGTGCTTTCCAAATCCAGAACTTGGAGTGAAAAATCATCGTTGTCAGCAATGCTTTCAGCCCTAAAAAAACAATCTGAAGAAGCGCCTCCTTTGAGAGGCGCAGACTACACCATGCTGCCATGCTTGCACTAAGGTAAATATGCATGTGCTCACAGAAGATTTTATTTTTTACAATAATTTTCTTTCAAAACTGTGGCCGCATATGTCCATCTGGTGTCAAGAAAACCAAGCAATACAAAACCGGCTGCATTATACAGTGAAATCTTGCTATACCCAACTTCAGAGGACCGTACAAATTTGTTCGTTAATTTGAAAGGTCGTTATAGTGAAAGCTCAAAAAATAATCATAAATACTTCTTTCTCACCGACCAAAACGACTTACCTTTACAACAGTGGGTCCTTGAACTCGTTTTCATGAGAAAAAACAAATGCACAATAAACACCAAAAAATTCACGCTTACTTTAAAATTTTTTTTTGTTTTAACGCGAGCAGCACAAACTTTGCAGCGCGAAGGCCTCCAGCTCATCCACATTTCTGTGGTGCGATTAGGTTCTTTGGTCACAACAGCCTGCTCTTCGCCTTTCAGTTGCCGAAGAATATTCATTGGCTCGGTTAGTGAAAACTGCTTCCGCTTCTTCGTCGCAAGCAGACATGAACTCATTTGTAGTATCATAGCAGCGTAAACACCCACTTGCTTTGCGGACGCAATAAGTAATCACCGAAAAGAGATGAACACAACGAAAAAACAAGTCCTTTGAAAAAAAAACCTTAAGCGTCATGGCTGTCATCGCCTCTTTCGAAGAAAAAAAGTGCTAAAAAAGAAAATTCCTCTCGTTTCGCTTCCTGCTCTCTCGCTGTCTCAGGTTTTCAGCACCCATGCTTCCTGCTCCGCAACTCCCACCTTGTGTCGCTGACGTTGCCCTCCCGTCTTGCCCTCGCCTCTGCGCCCGCCTGTTTGTAAACCTGCAGTGTCTCTGTTTCAACAAAAAGAATGAAAACAGTCGCCCTTTTGTTTTTTTTCCTCGACACCGTCGCACGTCTTCCGAAAAGCAAGGCGTCCGTTCGCTTTCTCGTCTGCTTGCATACCACTCCGGTGGTCGCGACAGATTCCAGAAGACAAGTTCGTTGTACTGAGGCATTGTTGATATAATGTGGAACTAAATTAACGCTCGTTATTCTGAAAAGTTTGGTATTCTGAAGTACGTACGTAGTAGTGAAATAATTTTACATTGAAACTGTTAGCAGTCGGGACGGGATTTTTTAAAAGTTTGTTAATCTGAAAAGTTCATTATTGTGGGGTTCATTCTACGAAGATTTCGCTGTATGTTGTTGCCACACAAAAACAAGTGCTTTCAGGACGGCTAGTGCAGTGCCGGTCACTGACACATCGGCCTCCTGTTGCAGCCAACCTAATGGTGGCTGTGAAAGTGAATGAGTACAAGATTGTTTCATTGAAAACTTGCGGAATATATAATCTTAGAAGAATTTGTGCTGAAGCTGCACGTTACAATTATTTCCAAGTGTTTTAGTACAACCATTGTTTTCACTTCCGTTACGACTATACGACTAGGTTTTTTTATAGTTGGTGATGATTGCACCCTTAATTTTGTTAGTTTGGTGCTGTCACAGTGCACCAAAATATTTCTGCAAATGATTTTATGTGCATGATTGTTTTACAGCAAAAAATAGCAGTTGTTAATTTAGAGTTAGAAGAAGATTGTAAGTATGTAATTATTGCTGAAAGCTGAAAAACACATCATAGTTCCTGTTTTTCCATGAATAAGTGAAGGTAGCACTGTAATTGGCATTACAGAAATGCAATACCTAAAGTTAGTTCAGTATTTCAATTTATAATGTTTGGCTGATGAATTGTTCAATACATCATCACACTAGGCTTTTTGCAGTGTTTGGTTTCATTCAGAACCATGGCTTGCATTATTATTGCACATTTATTATGCAGGTCATCTACTGCAAGAGTTCGTCTCTCGGGCAAAGAACCTATACAGTCCACGCCTCATAACATTCAACTTGCACCAGTTGCTACACCTCGCATCTGCTGCCGAGAGCTTTATACCGCTATGGGCACATTCAGCGTTTGTCTTTGAGGGCGGTAATCGACGGCTTCCAAAGACGATAACAGGAGCCAAAGGGGTACCAAATCAGGTCGTAGAGAGGCTTGTGAAGCTGCAGCTGCTTCATCTCGTATTAATATTGACTTGTTTTGAAACTAAGGTGAAAGATTTCACCTCTTCTTGGTTATCCAAAAACTTCGGCAGTCGCATCCGTTGATGTGGTATCATTGTTTGGAAATGCTGATCCTGTGCCCAAGCTGACAGCTGAAGAAATAGCTGCTTTATGCTCAGTGTATATGCTTGAAAGTGCTTGGTATGAATATTTTTGTCTTTCATTCAAGGGAACCATAATACACAGCAGGCGTTACACAAGGGCAAAGAAAAGTGATTCCAGCATTGTGCGAACTGCTGATAATGAATATTTTTCTATTGAAAGGATTTTTGTTGCGATACATGACTCCTTGCAGAATGGGAAAAATTATTTTTTTTGTGCAAGCGAATAGTATGTATTGAAAGTACTGTGAAGCTGCCTAGCCACATTCAGGAGTGTTTTTATTTCACTTGTGTCTACTCGATGTGTGTTACAGGTTTCAGATATTGCCTCACCTTGTTTGCTAGTGGGTTTTCGAGCTGATGAAAAAATGCATGTGGGTGATTTGCCAAACTCTATTGAACGTGACTGATTACAAACTGGATATGCCTCGTCAATTTCCAGAGCAAGTGTTGCAAGAGTGTTAGACGGACACTAAAGGCAAATGGTACACAAAGCCAGTGTGTACTTTTGCAATGCCTTCCAAAACCTCTCAAATAATAACAATAATGTCACACAGACGGAATGTCGACAAAGAAGCAGACAGTACGATGACGGTTAAACTGTTTATTTGGGCGAACGTGTGCCCGGTAAACGGAAAGTCGGATCACAGTAGCAGATCTGCACTGATAGCGGTAAGCGAATTGTCAGCCGTCGATCAACTGACAAGTGGCGAAGCGCGTAAGCATTTATACACTTGCCATCGAATTGTCTAGCGTTATCACTAGCAGTGACCAGGCTCGAGAATAATCTGTGTAGTTCGACGAGCGGGCGTGATCTTATCAAAATGACCTACTATAGTCTTGAAGCTTCTCGAAGACTGCAAGCATGGTTGGCGCTGAGAACTACGTAGTGTATTGGGGCGATAAAAAAACTTGAGAAAAGGAACGTGGCATTGCCTCCCTCTGAAAAAGGCATTGTCCTGATGCTTTAACGGAAGATGAAAGTACAACAATGATGCAAGAAAGTACAAGCAATAAATTACGATACAGCAATAATACAACAACTTACACTGTTTCAGTTCGTTAACGCGCATGAAATGGCTTGAGGCGCGCAACATGGATGACTTCAGGTCGGGATCGGCGTCGTTGACAGTTCGTGACACCGTCGGGGTCAACTTCGTAATTGAGTGGGCTGAGACGTTGAATTACTTTGTACGGTCCGAGGTACCGTCGCAGAAGCTGTTCACCGAGTTCCCGTCAGCGTGTCGGCGTCCAAACCCAAACACGTTCACCGGGCTGGTCTTCCACGAAGCGTCGTAGAAGATTGTAACGGCAGTTGTCGGTTGTCTGTTGGTTCTTTATACGGAAGCGCGCAAGTTGTCAGGCTTCTTCGGCACGCTGAAGCTACTTACTAACATCAAGGTTTTCTTTGTCGGTGTCATTGGATAACATGGTGTCGAGTGTCGTTGCCGGGCTCCTTCCATAAACCAATATGTATGGAGATATTTGCGTCGTCTCCTGCACCAATGTGTTGTAGGCGAACGTCACGTACGAACGAATGGCGTCCCACGTCTTGTGTTCAACATTGACGTACATTGCCAGCATGTCGGCGATGGTCTTGTTTAGTTGCACGGTGAGGCCGTTGGTCTGTGGGTGGTATGCTGTTGTCTTGCGGTGGCTCGTCTGGCTGTATTCTAAGATCGGTTGAGCTAGGTTAGCAGTAAATGTCATTCTTCTGAGGCGCCGTGAAGTAAGACGATGTTTTCGACGAAAAACTTAGCTATCTCGAATGCACTGCTTTTGGGCAGGGCTTTTGTCTCAGCGTGGCGGGTGAGGTAGTCGGTAGCTATCACTATCCACTTGTTTCCAAAAGTCGACCTCGGGAACGGCCCCGTAGGTCCATACCAATCTACTGGAACGGTCGGCACTACGCTTTCAGGAAGAGTGACGTTTGGTGCACTCTTGACTACCGCCCACTGTGCTACCACTGCAGTGAAGCTGGGCACACGTACCGCCACTGCCAGTACCGAAAGATGAAACTGCGTGGCTTCGCCATCCATGCACCACGTCCGCAGCCAGGGGAACGACTATGGGACATCACCAACTACCTGGCAGGAACGCAATGGCCACCACGAAGTTATCGTTCACCGTTGCCCAGCCGCCACAAGCCACCGCACCACCGACAGTATTCTGGCTCAACGCAGGGCCGGTCTCTTAGCCCATATCTGGGAAACTAAGGGCAGCAATGGATGAAGGTGCAGTTGATGTGTGACGAACTACCGAAGATCCTCCGGCGACGATGACAACGCGACAGAGGTTTCTGAACACGACGCCAACCAGGCAAAGTCCTGACGGTGAAACCTCACTTACCGAAGGTGACCTGACGACCCAACATAGAAGCAGCAGAACAAGCCGACGTAGCTGCGACCCGATGTCACGCCCTAACTGTAATGCGATTGATTGATTCCTATATGGTGTTTAACGTCCCAAAACCACCATATGATTATGAGAGACGCCGTAGTGGAGGGCTCCGGAAATTTTGGCCACCTGGGGTTCTTTAACGTGCACCCAAATCTGTAACTATAATGCGAGACGGCGAACTAGCGACCTCGACGTTCTTATCAATGGCCACAGCATGACCGCTCTTGTCGATACTGGAGCTGACTATTTCGTCATCAGTGGGTCGTTTGCCGCGAAGTTGAAGAAAGTTAGGAGAGCTTGGGAATGCCACCAAATCCTCACAGCCGGAGGTCATCTAGTAACACCGGCAGGAATTTGCACAGCGAGAGTCACCATTAACGGCCGTATTTATCCTGGAGACTTCGTAGTCCTACAGCGTTGCTCGAAAGATGTCATCCTTGTCATGAACTTTTTATGCCTTCACGGGTCAGTCATCAATCTAAGAACAAAGTCGATAACGTCATCCAAAGAAGAAGCACTACGACGGCGCACGCCGTCAGGGAACCATACCTTAAATGTGCTAGAAGAACAAGTCGCCATTCCGCCACGCTCCAGCATCATTACTTCAGTCGGCGCTACGAAATCACCTGAATCGGAAGGCGTCGTTGAAGGCAGTCAACTGCTGTTGGTCACCCGCAATATTTGCGTCGCAAGAGGAATTGCAGAGCTGCGGGGAGGCAAAGCAACAGTTATGCTTACGAATTTCAGCAATGAGTACAAACATGTGAACAAAGGAACGACGGTCGCATACATCGAAGAATTTGTAGAAGTCACTAGTATTTTCGCCCTCGCCGATTCTGCGAAACCTGCTCAAATGAAGGTCCCGCAAACAGCTACTGCTTGACTCCGCACACGAGGAACTGGAGTTTCTTATTCTCAGTCATGGTGGATTCGGCGTGTCGAAAGAGCCGGGTCATCTCTTCGACAAAGAGGGTAACGCTTTCATTAGCGAGGTGCACCCTTGTCTACGAGCAATGTGGCAGCCCTTTCCTTGCGGACGACGCTCGTGAGCGTGCTCAGAAACATCGTCTAAAAGAGTTCCCAGGTTCAACGCATGCATCCATGGTTTTCGAACCACATCTTTGTGGCGTCTTCCAAGTAGAATTAGACGTGGCGTAATTTTTCTTCCGGTCTCAGCTGCTCAAGGTGGCGACTCGGTCGTATATTATGATCCAGCTTTACAGGTCATCGCCTGACGATCCATAGAACGTTGGAGGTCCCTTCGGCTGCCGGAGAACAACTGGGGCCTGCTGCACGGGGGCGGTCATGGTTGCTGCAGTTGATGTTGGGATCCGGGGCTGCCGGATCTTGACAAATGTATGTAGGTGATTGATGTATGTATTTAGGTGAATAGTGTAGGCTGTTTCAAGAAGGGGCCCCTACTCTGGTTGCAGTCCCCTCTGCCTGCAGCTTCTTCACTGTTAAGGGTTGGCGTTTGTGTTTTCTTTGCGGCTTGGGCTAGTTTCCTGGCTTGAAGGATGTGTCTGGAACATCAAAAAAGCAGCACCTCCACCAGATGTCACAGGGTTGTGACGTCGACAAAGAAACAGAGAGTACGATGAAGGTTAAACTGTTTATTTTGGCAAACTTATGCCCGGTAAACAAAAGTCGGATCACAGTAGCAGACCTGCACTGATAGCGGCGAACGCATGGTCAGCGGTCGATCAACGGACAAGCGGCGAAGCGCATCGGCATTTATACATTTGCCATCGATTGTTCTAGCGTTCGCGCTAGAGGTGATGTATTCTCCAGAATAACCTGTATGTACTGTTTGATGTATTGTTTTGTGTACTGTTTGGTGCTCATGTGCAATGGTATATTTCACCAGAATCTATATGCAAATGCTGCCATAAAAATAGAAGGTTCTAATTGAACATGTTTTTATGTGTGGTATGTGTTAAATTGCCTCATTTGACTGAACTCTTGCTTTCCTATTATTTTCATTCTGCAGTTGTACTTGCAATAAATGATTGTGTTTGACATTTGTATATTTATTTGCGCAAACTGTGAACATCCATGGCAGTGAAATTCAGAAAAATTGCATTGTTCGTGCAAACAAATTTTTATTGAAAGGGCAATAATGTCTTGCCTATGCTGCTAGATGTAAATTTAAATGTATCTTCCAGACGGGAGTTAGTGCAGGTTGTATGCGTCACTGAATGAGTCTGCTTGTTTAAGCTCAACATGCGTATGTGTGTACGTTTCGTATACCCCTATCATGCAACAAATATAATGTAATTTACAGCCAACACCATTGGTTTGTCATGTCATTAGATGAAAACATATCCTGTCGAATGAGTTTATGAAATATATTTGCATTCAATTTTGGACCAAATGCATAGTTCCTATGGCAGGGACTAGCAGAGACGTGGCTGTTAACTACTATAACGCAACTTTTATAATTCGTAAATACCTTAGTCTATATTGGATCATCTTATTGGTGGTTTTATTTCGAGAGAGATCGAGGTTTCTAAAAGAAATCTACGACGCCCTGCCGTAGTGGTCTAGTGGCTAAGGAACTCGGCTGCTGAACCGCAGGTCGCGGGATCAAATCCTGGCTGCGGCGGCTGCATTTATTATGGAGGCAAAAATGATGTAGGCCCATGTGCTCAAATTTGGGTGCATGTTAAAAAACCCCAGGTAGTCAATTTCCGGAGCCCTCCACTACGGCGTCTCTCATAATGGTTTTGGATGTTAAAGCCCACATATCAATCAAAAGAAAGCTGCTACAGTTGCTTACGCCTGTCATATTTTCTGTGCTCTTGTGTCGTGAGTGGTAATAGTTTGATTGCTTAAGTTGTGGTGATTGAGTGGCTACATGAACTTGCTGCCAGTCTCATTTCTGCAGCCAGGAGTTGGTTGTTGGCCATGCAGGGGCAGCACCATGATTACTTTACCAGGGGGGCACCCATGATAAGTGAGTTTTTTCAGGGGGTAGGGAGATGGAGAACTTAGCCATTCTCTGTGTTCCCTCCTCGGGGGGGGGGGCAACAGAGTGGGGGGAGGCACACAAAAGTTTTCGGAGGGCTTCAGCCCCCAATTCTTACCCCCAGATGGCATATGTTCCTTTTCATCTGGTGTCTCAACTGTGCACCCCTGCCCATGTTTCTTTTCAACCTCGTTTCTGTCGTGAAGCTGTGGCAAGTTGTGTATAGCTGTATTTATATTGTAGGAGCACATACTATCAATAAAAAATAATTTGGCTACATGAAATTAGTTTTCATAGATTTTCATTTCTTTTGTCGGTGCTCAGGAGAGCTAAGCTCATGGTCGATATTTTAAAATGACATTTCTCTTTGCCAATGTTATGAGAACAGTTTCATTATTATTGACAAGTTCATTCGCATTCAATTTAGGTCTCAATATTATTGTTTCTACCAAAACAACGAGCCCTTGAAGTTATGCTTTTTTGCTTGATTTGTTTTCGTGTGACAGCATGCAAGTAAAATGGCAGTTATTGTCATTCCTTGTGAATGACACATTTTGCGTGTGACAGACTTTAGCACCTGGTCATGTGCAGAAGTTGTATTCATTCTGGAAAAGGGCGAACAGCAGTGACTGACAACACAGACTAGCCTGCGTTATTCTTTTGTACTATATATGTCACTGTGCATTCATTTATAACTATATAGAGCTCGGATTTCCTGCTGAAAGTGTGACAGCTGTAGATTTTCCACATTTTTGTAACAATCCACATGCCTTTCATACACTATTGCACATTTTCGTGAGCACCTTACAAAATATGTATATTTCCGTAACACGTTACATTCTGCCTTTTCCATATGAAAGCTTCTGTACACTCCATACACTTTTTTTTATCCTTTCATATCTTCCATAATGAACTCTCCGTATGCTCCATAAATTTCCTTATCTTTCCATATTTTCCACACAACTCACTCCATCCACGCCATAAAACTTCTTTATCATTCCATATACACCATAAAAAGCGCTCCATGTATGCCATACATTTTCCTTATCTTTCCGTATACTCCATAAAAAGCTTTCCGTATATGCCATACAATTTCTTTATCCTTCCATATACTTAATAAGAAGCATTCCGTAAATGCAATACAACTGCCGTATATTTTCATAAAACTCCATATTTTTTCCGATTGTAGCATAAGGAAATGTTACGGAGTCCATATATTTTCCGTAAGATTTCATACGGAACATTTCAGTAGGGTATGTATGTATGTATGTATGTATGTATGTATTGTAACGAGGGCAGCGAGCATGGAGCTCGAGTATAGAAAAGGAAGAAGACTTGCTGTTATCGCAGGCTTGCGTTCAGTTAGCCCTTGCGCTACATAAAGCGCTCGTTCACAGAGTCAACTCCCCCTTGTTCAACAACCCGTTTCAAGTGGTGGAAGTGCTGGGTACAACTGGTCCTCACCCTGGAACTTCGCAGCCGCACACCCCAACGACTTCCTACAATGACTGACCCGGGGCTATCTCATGCCGCTACTTCAGATCTCGCACCTGTGCCTGTCGTCTGCGCTGGCACTCTCCGGCAGCGCAATCCCCCATATTCGGTGGCACGTACAGAGGACCAAAATGTGGACAACTGGATTGCCGAGTATGAACTGGTGAGCGCAAACAATAAGTGGAACGCAGCCGATAAGCTCACAAATTTGAGTTTTTACCTGACCGACGTGGTAAAACTACGGTACAGAAATCATCAAAGCGATTTGACTACCTGGTCGGACTTGGAAAAAACCCTCTCGGAAGTCTTTGGCCGTCCTGCTGTCCGCCGCCTTCGTGCTGAACAGCGCTAGCGGGGCAGAGTACAGAGGGCAGATGAAACTTTCACGAGCTACATCGAAGACGTGCTATATCTCTGCAAGCTCGTCGATTCAACTCTGGACGAGGCAGGCAAGATAAAAAAACACATCATGAAACGAATCTACGACGGTGCACTCCAAATGCTGGCTGCGAAGAGTCCCCAGGCGGTCGCCGAGGTGATTCAGCTATGCCAAAGCTATGATGAGCTGCGTAGGCAGTGTGCTTCTACACGTTGCGCAGCTCAAGACACCGCGGACATCTCATTCCTCGACTATCGCCATGACACCGCCGACCACTCTGCGTTGATGACACTTATTAGGCAATTCATACGTGAGGAGGTCGCCCGGCAGCTATCTATAATCACAAGAACTACCGTGCCGATAGCACCCTCGTCGCCTTCGCTTCGCCAGGTCATTCAATTGCAAGTTGCCGAAGCATTGCCACCAGCTCAGGCTCCACCAACTGTTACAGCAGCACTAACGTATTGTCACGGGGTCGTGACGTGGCCGAAGACAGGAGACTCTGTGTTGGGATTTAACTGTTTATTTGGGCGAAGCTGTGCCCAGTAAACGGAAAGTCCAATTACAGCAGCAGTCTCGCACAGATAGCAGTCTCGGACTGATAGCGGCGAACGGAGCGTTGGCCTACGATCAACAACTGACAAGCGGCGAAGCGCGTCGGCATTTATACTCTTGCCGTCGAATGTTCCAGCGTTATCGCTGGCGGTGGCGTAGGTTCCAGAACAATCGGTACCGTTCGCGCAATGGGCGTGATCTTATCGAAATGATCTACTACAGTCCGGAACTTTCTCGGAAACTGCAGGCGCGGTTTGTGCTGAGAATCGTGTGGTGTTTTGGGACGATAAGAAAAACTTGTGAAATGGAACGTGGCATTGCCCCCCTCTGAAAAAAGGCATCGTCCCGATGCTTTAAGTAAAGATGAAGATACAATAATAATGCAAGAAAGTACAATGAATAAATTACAATACAACAATAATACAAAAAAACACTGTTTCAGTTTGTTAACGCGCATGAAACGGCTTGAGGCGCGCGACATGCACGACTTCAGGTCGCGATCGGCGTCGTTGAGAGTTCGTGATGCCGTCGGGGACAACCTCGTAATTAAGTGGGCCGAGACGTCGAACCACCCTGTACGGTCCGAAGTACCGTCGCAAAAGCTTTTCTCTTAGTCCACGTCAGCGTATCGGCGTCCACACCCAAACACGTTCACCGGGCTGGTATTCCACGAAGCGTCGTCGAAGGTTGTAACGGTGGCTGTCGGTCGTCTGTTGATTCTTGATATGGAGACGCGCAAGTTGTCGGGCTTCTTTGGCGCGTTGAATGTACTCGCTCACATCGAGGTTTTCTTCGTCGGTGACATTGGGTAACATGGCATCGAGCGTCGTTGCCGGGCTCCTTCCGTTGACCCATTTGTATGAAGATATCTGCGTGGTCTCCTGAATCGCCGTGTTGTATGCGAAGGTCACATATGGAAGAATGGCGTCCCACGTCTTGTGTTCGACATCGACGTACATTGACAGCATGTCGGCGATCGTCTTGTTAAGCCGCTCGGTGAGGCCGTTGGTCTGTGGGTGGTACGCTGTCGTCCGGCGGTGGTTTGTTTGGCTGTATGCCAAGATCGCTTGAGTTAAGTCGGCAGTGAATGCGGTTCCTTCGTCGGTGATAAGGACCTCCGGGGCGCTGTGACGTAGGACGATATTTTCGACGAAGAACTTAGCTACCTCGGATGCACTGCCTTTTGGCAGGGCTTTTGTCTCGGCGTAGCGGGTGAGGTAGTCGGTAGCTACCACGATCCACTTGTTTCCGAAAGCCGACGTCGGGAACGGCCCCAGTAGGTCCATACCGATCTGCTGGAAAGGTCGGCAAGGTAGATCGATTGGCTGCAAAAGTCCCGCTGGCCTTGTCGGCGGTGTCTTGCGTCGCTGACAGTCCCGGCATGTCCTCACATAACGAGTGACGTCGGTAGTAAGACGTGGCCAGTAGTACCTTTTTGTATCCTCGCGAGCGTGCGAGAAACACCGAGGTGCCCTGCCGTCGGATCGTCGTGCAGGGCCTGCAGGAGTTCTGGTCGCAGAGCTGAAGGCACCACAAGGAGGTACTTATCTCGAAGCGGTGAAAAGATTTTCTTTTGTAGAAGACCGTTTCGTAGAAAGAACGACGCAAGTGCGCGCTTGAATACCTTTGGGACTTCGGCGGTACTGCCTTCGAGGTATTCTATTAGGGCCTTAAGTACCGGGTCGGCCCGCTGTCGTTCAGCGAAGTCGTCGGTAGTTATCGTTCCCAAGAAGTAGTCGTCATCCGGGTCGTCGGGTAGTGATTGGTCGACAGGCGCACGAGAGAGACAGTCGGCGTTGGAGTGTTTTTTGCCGGACTTGTAAATGACAGTTATGTCACATTCTTGAAGTCTCAGGCTCCATCGTGCGAGGCGACCTGAAGGGTCCTTCAAGGTGGCTAGCTAACACAAGGCGTAGTGGTCGCTCACAACTTTGAAGGGCCTGCCGTAGAGGTAGGGGCGAAATTTCGACGTAGCCCAGATGATGGCGAGGCACTCCTTTTCTGTTGTGGAATAGTTTGCTTCTGCTTTGGATAGCGATCGGCTGGCGTAACTAATAACCCTTTCAAGTCCGTCAGCCCTCTGCACAAGAACGGCGCCAAGACCTACGCTGCTTGCGTCAGTATGTATTTCTGTCTCGGCGAATTCGTCGAAATGGGCAAGTAACGGAGGCGTCTGGAGGCGATGTTTAAGCTCCTGGAAAGCGTGTTCCTGTGGCGTTTCCCACTTGAACTCCACGTCGGCTTTGGTAAGGTTAGTGAGAGGATCGGCGATGCGGGTGAAGTTTTTCACGAACCGCCTATAATAGGCGCACAGGCTCAGAAATCGGCGTACGGATTTTTTGTCAGTGGGCGGCGGGAAGTCGGCGATGGCGGCTGTTTTTCGTGAATCGGGACGAACTCCAGACTTGCTGATAACGTGCCCCAGAAACAAGAGCTCCTCATACGCAAATCTGCACTTTTCTGGCTTCAGTGTGAGTCCGGAAGTCTTGATGGCTTGAAGTACAGCTTCAAGGCGCCGGAGATGCTCCTCAAAACTCGAGGAAAACACGACGACGTCGTCCAAGTAAACAAGGCAAGTCTGCCACTTCAATCCTGCCAGTACTGTATCCATAACGCGTTGAAAAGTTGCAGGCGCTGAGCAAAGGCCGAAGGGCATCACCTTAAACTCGAAGAGGCCGTCCGGTGTTATAAACGCCGTCTTCTCTCGGTCTCTTTCGTCGACTTCGATTTGCCAATAGCCAGTCTTGAAGTCCATTGACGAAAAGTACTTGGCGTTATGGAGCCGATCAAGTGCGTCGTCTATTCGTGGGCGAGGATACACGTCCTTACTTGTGATTTTGTTCAGGCGGCGATAATCGACGCAGAAACATAGGGTCCCATCCTTTTTCTTCACTAACACCACAGGGGATGCCCTTGGACTCTTGGACGGCTGGATAATGTCATCCCGCAGCATTTCATCAACTTGTCTCTTTATGGCCTCACGTTCTTGCGTCGAAACCGTGTACGGACTCTGACGGAGTGGTCTGGCATTTTCTTCGGTTATGATGTGATGTTTCGTGATTGGGGTCTGCCGAATTTTAGATGACGACGAAAAGCAATCTTCGTATTGCAGGAGCAGGACATTGAGCTGTTCTTGCTTATCGTTCGGAAGTCTGGGATTGACGTCAAAAACTATGGGAGGGGCTTGGTTCCTCTGAGCAGGTTCTGCAGAATCGGCGAGGGCGAAAGCACTGGTGGCTTCGGCAATTTCTTCGATGTATGCGACCGTTGTTTCTTTGTTCACATGTTTGTACTCATTGCTGAAATTCGTGAGCGTAACCGTGGCTTTGCCTCCCCGCAGCTCTGCAATTCCTCTTGCGACGCAAATATTTCGGGTGACCAACAGATGCTGACTGCCTTCGACGACGCCTTCCAAGTCAGGTGATTTAGGAGCGCCGATTGAAATAATTACGCTTGAGCGAGGCGGAATGGTGACTTGTTCTTCCAGCACATTCAAGGCATGGTGTCCTGACAGCGTGCGCGGCGGTAGTGCTTTTTCTGTAAATAACGTTATCGACTTGGTTTTTAGGTTTATGACAGCACCATGGAGGCATAAGAAGTCCATGCCAAGGATGATATCTCTCGAGCAGCGCTGTAGGACTACGAAGTCTGTAGGATAAATACGACCGTTAATGGTGACTCTCGCTGTGCAGATTCCTGCAGGCGTTACGAGATGACCTCCAGCTGTGCGGATTTCAGGGCCTTTCCAAGCTGTCCTAACTTTGTTTAACTTCGCGGTGAACGACCCACTGATGACAGAATAGTCGGCTCCAGTATCGACGAGAGCGGTCACACTGTGGCCGTCGATAAGAACGTCGAGGTCGCTAGTTCGCCGTCTCGCATTACAGTTAGGGCGTGGCGTCGGGTCACGGCTGCGTCTGCTTGTTCCGCTGCTTCCATGTTGCGTCGTCAGGCCACCTTCGGTAAGTGAGCTTTCGCCGTCAGGGCTTTGCCTGGTTGGCGTTGTGTTCGGAAAGCTCCGTCGCGGCGTCGTAGTCATCGGAGGATCTTCGGTAGTTCGTCGCACAGCAACCGCACCTCCACCGGTTGCTGCCCTTAGTTTCCCGGATACGGGCTAGGAGACCGGCCCCGCGTTGGGCCGGAGTACTGCCGGTGGTGCGGTGACGTGCGGTGGCTGGGCGACGGTGAACGCGAAGGGCTTCGTGGTGTCTACCGAGTTCCTGTCAGGTAGTCGGCGATGTCACGAGGTCGTTCTCCTGGCTGTGTACGCGGTGCATTGACGGCAAAGCCACGCAGTCCCATCTGTCGGTATGGCAACGGCGGTATGTGTGTCCGGCATCGCCGCAGTGGTAGCAGAGCGGGCGATGGTCAGGGGTGCGCCAGACGTCAGTCTTCCCCGGTGCACTGCCGTGTACCGCTGGCGAACGGTATGACGTCAGTGGAGGTGGTGGCGGCGGTGGCGTCTGTCGACGGAAGTGCGATGGGGTGGTGTTTTGGCGTGGACGGGGAGGAGCTTTGTGGCGCAGTGCAGCGGCGTAGCTCATAGCTTCCGGCTCTGGCAGCGGTGCGTGGGGAACTTGAAGCGATTGCCGAAATTCTTCTCGCACAATGTCGGCGATTGAATCCACTTGAGGCTGCGCCGAAGGCAACAGCTTGCGCAGCTCTTCCCGCACGATCGCTCGGATTGTTTCACGCAGGTCTCCGGAGTTACTGGCTTGAGCAGCAGCGCAGTCTGCAGTCAAGCGACGATTATATTGTCTGGTGCGCATGTCCAGGGTCTTTTCGATAGTGGTCGCTTCGGCTACAGATTCTTGGACAGTTTTTGGCGGGTTTCTCATCAGTCCCGCGAAGAGCTCCTGTTTGACCCCTCGCATGAGGAAACGAACTTTTTTCTCCTCAGGCATGTCTGGGTCAGCGTGACGGAACAGTCGGGTCATTTCTTCTGTGAAAATGGCGACATTTTCATTTGGGAGCTGAACCCGGGTCTCTAATAAAGCAGCGGCCCTCTCTTTGCGAGCGACGCTAGCGAACGTTTGCAGGAATGCGTCGCAGAAAACATCCCACGTTTGGAGATGGGACTCCCAATTTTCGAGCCAGGTCCTTGCGGTGTCTTCCAAATAGAAGAACACACGACGCAGCTTTTCATCATGGTCCCAGTGGTTGAGGGCGGCCACACGGTCGTATTTTTCTAGCCAGGACTCCAGGTCTTCGAACGATGACCCATGGAAAATTGGTGGTTCCCTGGGTTGATGCATGACCATCGTGGGCTGGGATGCTGCGATTGTCATTGTCGCTGCAGTCGCGGTCATGGCCTTGGTCTTCCGCGCCTTGTCTTGTAGAAGCCCGTACTCTGGTGGTAGCCCTTGCTGTCGGCGGCTTGTTCGCTGCTCCTGGTTGGCGCCGGTGTCTTCTCCGCGACGTGGGCTGAATTCACGGCTTGACGGGGGCGTCCGGTACATGAACGAAGCAGCACCTCCACTAGATGTCACGGGGTCGTGACGTGGCCGAAGACAGGAGACTTCGTGTTGGGATTTAACTGTTTATTTGGGCGAAGCTGTGCCCAGTAAACGGAAAGTCCAATTACAGCAGCAGTCTCGCACAGATAGCAGTCTCGGACTGATAGCGGCGAACGGAGCGTCGGCCTACAATCAACAACTGACAAGCGGCGAAGCGCCTCGGCAATTATACTCTTGCCGTCGAATGTTCTAGCGTTATCGCTGCGGTGGCGTAGGTTCCAGAACAATCTGTACCGTTCGCACAGTGGGCGTGATCTTATCGAACTGATCTACTACAGTCCCGAACCTTCTCGAAAACTGCAGGCGCGGTTTGCGCTGAGAATCGTGTGGCGTTTTGGGACGATAACAAAAACTTGGGAAATGGAACGTGGCAGTATGCAGGCGAGGTTTCTCCGCCACGTGCGCCAGCGTCTCCAGCCATCTACGAAGCTACTCGCCACGCTTATTTGCCGACGCCACCTGCCCGCTCGCTGACCGTCCCGTCTCCGGCTGTATACAAAACAGCTCAGAACGTTTATATGACGCCGCCGCCTGCACGACTATTTACGGTACCTTATTCAGAGAACAGTGCCCCTACCGTCAGCCAATGGCGCACTCCGGATAATCGGCCGATATGTTTTTCATGTGGCATCCCAGGCCACGTAGCTGGTCACTGCCGTAGTGGCAGCTTCCCTTCTCAAGACATTGCAGGGGCCTCACATTACATGCCCACCATGCCCACTCAGCCGCGATATCTCGTTCGTGCCGATCCACCTCTAGACGTACGTCCCGGTCGCCGACCATCCGGCTCAAGCCGTTCACCTTCTCCTCGTCGTCGATCTATTTCTTCAATGTTACGTCGCAACAGCCCACCGCGAGGCGAAAACTGACGAGCGCAGTTCCGGAGGCAAGAACTGCGTTGGCAGCAAACATTTCAAGACCTAACTGCTGTCCCCCGAACGAAATCAAACTCTATATTGATGGCATTAAGGTGCACGGACTTGTTGACACTGGAACACCGTATCTGTAATTAGCGAGAAACTGTGCCAAAACTTGAAGAAAGTGACCACGGAACTTACCGACCTATCTTTGCAGACAGCTACGTGCCATCATATTCAGCCTTCAGCTTTGTGCACTCCACGTGTCGTCATCCAAGGTGCGATGTACGTCGTCACATTTGTAGTTTTATTCCGTTCTTCGCATGACGTTATTTTTGGGTGGGACATTCTTTCGTCAAATTCTGCTTTGGTAGACTGTGCTCGTTCCGAACTTGCGTTATCTGTGCCGTGCTATGAACCCGACAATGGCACTTCGTGTGGAGTGTTTGCTGCTTCTGACGTTGACAGTGCGCCTTTTTCAGCTGTCGTTGTCTCGGTGTCGTGTGCCTTCCCTCCGAAATTCCCTGAGTTGTTTACGCCATCGGTCCCATCTGCGTGCCGTCGAAATATCATGCTTCCGTTTGCCGTCATCGATTTTCGCAACGGTCACGCTGCCATTTATGTGTGCAATCCCTCGGACAGCCTGTCATCCCTACTACATCGTGAATGCCTAGGAAGCTACGAACCTTAAAAGTGCATTCTTCCGGCTACTGTGCCCGACTCTACGGTTTCGCTCCCAAATTGTGCTGTCACTCCTACCAACGTGCCTAATAATGTTCTGGACCTATTCTCGGATGCCATCGACTCTGAGCTCGCACCAACTTAGCGCGAAAAGATTATAAATCTTCTACTCCACTATCGCTCTTCATTCGATCGTGACCGTTCAGGCTTAGGCCGAACCTCTGCGGTCGTTCATCGTATTGACACCTGTCAACAAGCCCCGCTAAGACAGCGCCCGTACCGTGTGTCATCTGCTGATCGCCGCGTCATCGACGAACAAGTGGAGGACTTGTTGAAACGTGGCAATATCGAGCCCTCCAACAGTCCCAGGGCTTCACCGGTTGTTCTCGTCAAGAAAAAAGACCGATCCATCCGGTTCTGCGTTGACTACTGCCGACTCAGCAAGATAACGTGCAAAGACGTATACCCTCTGCCGAGCATCGATGGTGCTTTGGACTGCCTACAAGGAGCAGAGTTCTTTTCTTCGTTAGATTCACGCTCCGTCTACTGGCAAGTGCCCATGGCAGAGGGTGACCGCCCGAAGACAGCCTTTGTAACACCGGATGGACAATATGAATTCACCGTTATGCCCTTTGGCCTCTGCAATGCGCCTGCCACTTTCGAAAGGATTATGGACACCATCTTGCAAGGTCAGAAATGAAAAACGTGCCTCTCTTGTTTGGACGACATTGCGGCATTTTCAAGCGACTTTGCGACCCACCTAGGCCGCCTCGAGCAAGTTCTTACGTATCTTTCCACGGCGAGACTTCAACTTAACCATAAAAAACGCCACTTTGGCGCTCGCAAGCTTGTAATTCTCGGCCATGTGGTTTCTAAGGACGGCATTCTTTCGGACCCTACAAAATCTAATGCTGTCGCGGCGTTCCCAAAGCCAACCATCATCAAAGAGCTTCGAAGCTTCATTGGTCTATGTTCTTACTTTCGGCGCTACGTCCACAATTTCGCCTCCATTATCGCCCTCTTGACCCATCTTCTTGCCGGAAGTTCTGATTTGTCAGCGTGGTCTCAGGCGTGTGATGATGTATTTCGAAACACCGACGGCTCCTCACCACGCCTCCTATACTCCGACATTTCGATCCGTCTACTCCAACAGAGCTTCACACAGACGCTAATGGTGTCGGGCTAGTGTCCATACTGGCCCAACGCAAAGATGGCTTTGACGAGCACGTCATTGCCTATGCCAGCCGCACCCTCAGTAAAGCCGACAAGAATTACAGTGTAACTGAAAGGAAGTGCCTTGCCATTACTTGGGCAATCAAAACATTTCACCCTTATTTATATGGACGTCCGTTTGATATTGTAAGGACCACCATGCACTTTGCTGGTTATATTCACTAAAATATCCTAATGGTCGGCTTGCTCGTTGGGTATTGCGGTTACAGGAGTTCGATATCCGTGTTATCTACCGTTCTAGCCGGAAGCATTCCGACGCCGATGACCTGTGACGTTCGCCATTGGCTTCAGAGCCAGTCGGCTTGCCTATCTACACCAGTGCTGCCTTGGCCATCAGCACTTCGGACAGCCCCGCCACGGTGGTCTAGTGACTAAGGTACTCGGCTGCTGACCCGCAGGTCACGGGATCAAATCCCGGCTATGGTGACTTCATTTCCGATGGAGGCGGAAATGTTGTAGGCTCGTGTACTCAGATTTGGGTGCACGTTAAAGAACCCCTGGTGGTCAAAATTTCCGGAGCCCTCCACTACAGCGTCTCTCATAATCAAATGGTGGTTTGAGGACGTTAAACCCCTGAAATAAATCAATCAATCAAAGCATTTCGGACATGCCTTCCGAGCAACGCAAAGATGCTTGGATTTCTTCTCGTTTGGACTTCCTCTCAAACCGGACTCCCGCACCAGTTTCCAGGACGCTTCGCCGTCAAGCAGGACACTTCGCTATACGGAATAGCCTGCTTTACCGCCGAAACTACAGCTCGATCGGCCGTAAGTGGTTGCTCGTTATTCCCCGACTTCTGTGCTTTGACATCTGTGCCACGTTCCACGATGATCCGCAACGTGGCTTGGCTGGTGTGTTAAAAACAAACACTCGTTTGCAGCTGCGGTCCTTATGGCGCGGTATGTACCGTTTCGTTCGCCGTTACGTAAGGTCTTGCCTTACGTGCCAGCGACACAAAATGCCCACTCAACATGCCACAGGTCCCTTGCAGCCGTTGCCATGTCCAGCACGAGCTTTCGATCGTGTCGGAACTGACCTTTTCGGTCTGCTTCCCTATACTTCGACTAGCAACCGCTGGGTCATTGTCGCTAACGACCACCTAACGCGGTATGCTGAAACAGCTGCGTTACCTTCTGCTACCACAAAAGACGTCGCATGCTGTATACTGCAAAACCTGGTTTTAAGGCATGGAGCACCTCGGGATTTACTAAGTGACCGCGGCCGCGTTTTTCTCTCCGATGCTATCAAAGCGTTGTTGAGCGAGTGTCGCATCATACACCACACCACCACAGCCTATCAACCGCGAACTAATGGGATGACAGAGCGTTTTAATCGTACACTTGGGGATATGCTGGCCAAGTACGCTTAATGCGACCAGTCAAATTGGGATAGCATACTGCCTTTTGTGACATATGCTTACAACACTGCAGCGCAAAGCACCACTGAATTTTCGCCTTTCTTTCTTCTTTATGAACGCGAGCTATTCTCAAGAATGGATACCATTCTTCCTTATCGACCAGGCCCTTCAGAGAGGACTACCGTTTCTCGAGCAGCAACACACGCTGAAGAATCTCGGAAGCTTGCTCGTGTATTCAGGTCACATGACCAGACGCGCAAAAAACATCACCACGACGCGTCAATCACGCCTATGAGCTTTGCTCCGAATTCACTGGTGTGGTTATGCATTCCTTCTACACCTACAGGACTCGCTCACAAGCTTTCGTCCAGATACCATGGCCCTTATTGAGTTGTACGTCAAACATCCCCTGTCAACTACCTTGTCGAACCACTAGATGCATCTCCGGACAAGCGCCGTCGGGGACAAGAAATCGTACACATCTTTCGGCTCAAGCCATACCATGACCCTTCTGTGTACACCTGTTCTTAGGTCGCCAGTATGGCTCCCTCATCGCCCGGGGGTGATTGTAACGAGGGCAGTGGGCATGGAGCTCGAGTATAGAAAAGGAAGAAGACTTGCTAATCGCAGGCTTGCGTTCAGTTAGCCCTTGCGGTAAATGAAGCTCTCGTTCAGAGTCCAATCCCGTTCGTTCAACAACCCGTTTCAGTATATGTGTGCATGTATGTATGTATGTATGTATGTATGTATGTATGTATGTATGTATGTACGTTGCTCTGGTTAACACTCTAGGTACCACCATGTCACATATTTTCATCATATTTTTATTATATACCAGCTAGCCGACGTTCCAAGAACTAAACGAGAGGTGGCTACCTAATACATACACCGAGGACGCACCACCGACGGCTTGAGGAGCTTCGCCTCAATTGCTATCACCTGTAGCACTCGGGTATGTGCCATCAGTGGTTAGAAACAGGTATGTGTCATTGGTGTTTGCAAACAATAACGGCTGACAAACGGTTGACGCCTTAAAGAGTTACGCCCAAAAACAACATTAGGCAGCGCGCTTCCCCTCCATCAAAATATTTCTCTTTTGGGAAAACATGCAAGGAACTCCCATTTTCTTAGATGCAGGTGCATGTGAAACAGCCCCAGATGGTCAAACGTATTCTGGAGCTCTTAACTAGGGCGTCCCTCGTAATCTATTTATAAGTTTGACATGTAAACGTGCAGTAATATTTATTATTCATGTATTAAAACTGGATAGTTACTGCATCAGAAACGTATTTCATGCGTATCGCTGCTTGAATTGCCCAGGAAATTGTTGAACCATAAATGAACTTGTTCGATGTGAACGCGATACAAATAAGTCGTTGAAACGCGCTATTATTCTTTATGAACAAACAAGAGCAGGGGAGGGGTTCTGCAAAATATATGAATATATATGCTAAAAAAACTACTCGAAGAAAATGGTCTCAGTGTATCAGCTCTGTCGCTAAAAATGCTACGCGACGTATTTTTGTGATTGCTTGTGCTGCTAGGGGCTTATCTGTTTGTCTTTTTCTCTGTCTTTAGCACTTCGCTTATTTTTACCCTTTTTTTCAAATGTTTCTACAAGGACCTTGTTTATTTATTTCGACCATGAATGTTTACTGTTTTTGTGTTTTTCTAAGTTAGTTCATTCATGATGTATACCATGTTTTTGTGTGACCGCTGTGAAGCTGCCCAGTGTATTAGGTGGCCAGGTTCCCCTCAAGCTGCTCAATGCAGCTTTTTTGCTTGGTCATCCTCGCAGCTTTGTTGTTGTGAATAAACAATTCAATTCCATTCAAAATTTGAACCACGCAACTGTGTTTAACAACACACTAAAGCAATGAGGTTGTTCATGGCTAGATGTTACTATGAGAATTCACATACTTATGTTAAGGATCACGTTCAGATGGCACATTGAAGAGAAGCACACGCTCTGCACAAGCCCGATAGCCAAAACGGAAGTTGATTACAAAGCACGTTCTACGCTTTGCGGTAACCTCTCATCAATTTGGAGTTACCTTCATCGATAGAATAGCAATAAACACACGCCAACAAAAAAGAAACCTGCTTCAAAACTGGGTCATCACACATGCCAACGACAAGATGGGCAGCAACTGCGTTTCTGCCGAACGTGACGCCAAGACGGCTGACCCCACTCGTTTTAGCGCCATCTAGGAACGAACCGCTGAAGCTGCTAGATAACTGATAATTGCCAGAACATTCTCTAGGCGCGCTTGGATTGTGCTTCTTAGGACGTTGAGGGGAGAGTGTCAGCACCTGTATATTTTTACACCGTGGTCGTAACTGGGGCACCACATCGACATGCCATTCTTCTCACCCTATGTGTTCATGTGCCGCATGCAACAACTGATGCGAAAACTATGGTTCCAATGCGCAGCATTGCTACGACGTCTTATTTTGTTCAGCACGAAAAGTCGTGCGTGCACGTGTGCTAGTGAACAAAATTCTGCACGCTTTGCCGATTCCACAGCGCTAAGTAACACTTCCTCGCAAATCTAGCGTCGACAGACGCCCGTATTCAAGCTCGATTTTCTACCCGCCACCCTTGAAATAATTCTACTTATTGCGAAAAGCTGTCTGCAACGTCTGCCACAGCGGCGAGGTTGTTGGCATCTCGGTTCACACCGTATTCGACGCTTTCTGCGTCGTTTGAGCTGGTGCCGCTAGTGTCGAAGTAGAAATGCGCTACGTACATGCCTTTGTCGCCGAACATGTTAGTGGTACCGGTAGCACAGCGCGACACTTGCAACCCACTGACACGCGAGGGACCACACGGCAAGCAACACTCGCAACACTGACCGCGTGCAGTAGGTGCTGTTTGCTATATAGCATACCACGACCCTGCTTCTTCAGCTTGTGAAGTCACGCACGCCTTGACAAAAAGGCGGTGGCCGGTAGTCGGCGAAGTTTACATACGATTACATTCACGGCATTCTTTGGACTGAAACAATCTCTCACCGTTCATTTTTAACACGTGCATATATGACCCTCTACCTTCATTTTTAGCCGCAAACCGTCTGTTGTCGAGTGAACATGTTTTGACCCCTTTCAGTCGGTCCTGAAGTTGACTACTTCCATAAGGCATGCAGTAAATTGGGACCATATATTTTTTACCAGGACGGATTATACCTGTGTTGTGCCACGTGAGAGTGTCTTAGTAAACCGTGATTCGCTGACATTGTCTTTATGACTGGCTCAGGGTAAGAATTATAGCTGACGATTACTAAACTGGACACAGAACGCAGAAAGGTAGGTCTGAAAAGAAATGGCAGTGCTCAGCTATGCCAGGATATACATAGCGTTAGCAAAGGTTCAGCTGATTATTCTTAGCTTTTTGGGGTGTCTAGGATTAGCTTGATTATCATGCTTACTGCTGCTGCAATGACGCATGCATATTTATTTCTCCGGGCAACTACTTCGGGATCTGATGAGTTAAGCTTGTCCGCTCTATTGCACCGTTGAGGAGCATTTGCATTCTCCTTCTCCATGGGTATACCACAGTGGCAAACGCCTGTCAGAGGCGCTATCATGCGGCTCCAGCGCAGTGTCAGATGGTGAATGCACAGGGAAGGCGCGCGCGTCGGCGTCCATATGTCTACCAAGGCTATGACGGCACTCTTCTGCAAAGCACATACCGGGGGCTGCGAGTCACGCGTTACCGCGGCCGAGTGCGAGGAAGGTGTCGGCTCCGGTGCCTGACACCACTGATCGTCTTCAGACGACAAACGAGCCCCGCCCACAGCGCTCACTGCTCATGCGCGAAACTGGTGGCCGCAGCCAGCTGGCGGTGGCACCGATTAGTCGACAAACGCTTCGGTGTTCCGTTTTACAGGAAGCCCCTCTGTACATGCAGTGAAGTACAACTTTTTCACAGTTGCATCAGTATAGTCTAAAGAACCGTGACACATTCACCAAGTTACGCAAAAAAGATGACTGACGAGTGCGACCGCACATGCTCAGTCTACGAGCTTAAATGACATTGCAAAAGCCAATGGAAGTGCGTGGATGGATACAAGAGCAACACTAAGGTCTCAGAAGGAATCAAGGTGGGTGGTTAACGGTGCCAGTGTATTACGTACAGTTTTAGAAATCCTCGAGAATGCTCACACATTCATCACTTCTGGCGTTACTTTCTACGTCGCAGTCAGCAATGGTGTGCACAGGGTCGACTTCAAATGCCATTTCATGGCGGTTCATGCATGTCCGAGCATGCAGTGACCAAATAACACCAATCTGCTGCTTCGCGAAAATAACAGGTCTTTGAAAATCTGTCTTATAGCGATAAGTGAAGTTCCCAATATATTCTTACTGAAGTCGACTTCTAATATCTGTATTGATAACGGCTAAGAAGACAGGGACACAAACCATCAATATTACGATGCTTGCAAGCTTTTTAAAAGTACCTCTCGATCATATCAGGGTTTTAGTCTCGTATAAAGGAGTCATCACACCCCATTTTCGACCACAATCTGGGTTGTGTGGGTGTATCCTTGTAGGTTCACAGACAATCTGGTGAAATTCGAGCCAATTTGGTCGAGCCGTTTGTTTAAAATTGAATATTTGTATGAACGAACAAGTGGTCAACGCAGGCCCGCTTGCTTGCCGTGACGTCACGCACTGGTTAGGTGAGTTGCTCTGCATTACGAGCGACGATCGTGTTCCGTGGTCAGAACCGCTTGCAATCGAACTTTTTCTGCGTTGTTTAACTTGCCACAGGAACTAAATTACGTTCAAGGGTTGAAACAATGCTAGCGCATCACCCATGTAGCGCGGGTACTTGCAGCAAGCAATTTCATTTCAGAGGTCAAAAAGTGTCCGATGAATGCACAATGCGTATGCCGTTTGCCACTACGATTAAGTATTTATTGAAACTCCTCGCAGGCAGTGCCATCATGGAGTGTCATACTTGGTATTTTTTCTTACCAGAATCGAATGCAATCGACAGAGTTGAAGAAAAGATTCGGCCGAAATGTATACCATGCGCAAGGTGCAAGAAAATGAGGCGTTGACACAGAGCGCGCCTGAGGTTCCAGATAATATTCGGTCACGCGGGCGCATCTGCTTTTGGCCGTCAGAGGGCGCAGCGGCCAAAGTTCTGCGGCCAACGTAGCTGTCATCGGCTGTCAACGTGGATGGACGTGTTTTTGAGCACTCTGGATTGACTGCGCACATAAGTGTTTTTGCATTTTATGAGCTGGTCTTTATAATTATACGGCAGCGGTTGAAATCTTCGTAGCACTTATTTTATGGTACGGCTTTTTCGGGGGCCAGTCACCAGGTATTTATTAGTTAGTGCGGGTGTGTGTGTTTGAATTTTTTGTTGTTTTTTTTTCTTTTGCCACCCCGTGGGGGAGGCGCGCGTACGTTGAACACACACATCTTTGTAGTAGAGCTTAGACTTTCTTTTTTTGTAGGGCAGGGCTCGAGTTTAGTAATTATCAAGTATAGGGACAATTGGGGTCAGAAAGGCATGGTTAAAAAGACTGTAAAGTGTTCAGGATGTGGAGTGGGTTTGAAAGTGGACCCAAGCGTAGAAGCGGATGGAGAAGAGGCTGACGCGAAGTGTAGGCAATGTGAGGTCGAGGAAAAATAGAGAAAATGATGGTTGCCCAGAGTGAACTGCTGATGAGAATCGCCGAGCTCGAGACTGCGTTGGCGACAGAGCAAGAGAAAACGAGGGCATTGGGAGAAAGACTGAAGTCTGCCGAGGAAGCGCTCGCGAAGCTGAACAAAGAAGCGACCTACCGAGAGAACAGTAGGGAACCGGCAACCAGAACGGTGGAGAAGGAAAAGCAAGCAAGTTTGGAAAAAACAGGTTTAGCCGGTTCAACTGTCGCAAGGCCAAGCTTCAGCGAGGTAGTGGTGGGACAAAGAGGGAACAAAGCAGCCGGCGTCACAGGTGCAAGTAGCCCACAGGTGCAGAACGCTCCAGCTGAAAAGTCACAGCATGTGATAATCGCCGGGGACTCGAATTTAAATCGATGCACAGAAGCCATCAAAGAGAGGGTAAGAGGTGACAAGAGGGTTGCAGTTGGGGCGTTCCCAGGACGCAAGCTGGAAGCAGTCATGAGGCAAGCGAGCGCAAAGCTCAAAACGACAGCTGATAGACGAAACCTCGTAATGATTTCAGGCGGTTTAAACAATGTCTTAAATGAAGATGCAGCAGGACTAGCAGCCACACTGGCGAAAGGCGTCAATGACATGCGCGCCACTTCTCCTAAGGTACAGGTAGTGATATTCACCATACCGGAGGTACCGGTGCGTGATAGTAACCTGCAAAGAGCCGTGGTCAACGCAAACCAAGAGATATGGCGGATGAGTCGAAAGAAAGGCTTTGAGGTGGTGTAAATAAACAGAGAGCTGCATAGGTGGGGGGGTTTTCAACGAGACAACGCTTCCTTCGACGGGCTGCTAGGTCATGAGGTGGGTTGGCGACTTGCAGGACGCGCAGTAGCTTTTTTGGGGGGCAAGCGAGCCCTTCGGGGTGCAGGATAGCTAGTAACGGGGAAAACAACCAGGGAGACTCTTCAACAGGTGGTATGGACAGATACGATTCCAAAGTGGCACCAGTATTTAAGATAGGTAGAGTCCGGGGCATGAATAGACGTAGCCACGAGCGCCGAGCATATTCAGACGTAAGGTATATTAACATGCAGGGTGGTAGGAACAGGCTGAAGTGAGAAGAGATAGAAGAACAGCTAAGGGAAGAAAGACCGATGGTATACGGTTTTATAGAAACACATCTCAGGGACAAGGAACAACCTCCGAAGAATCTGGACTACGCGTGGGAATATTGTAATAGAACAGAAGGCAGCAGAAAGGGGGTTGGTATTCGGGCATTCATTCATAAAAGTACAGACTAGCAAAGGGTCAAGCAGGAGTGAAAGGAACATTTATGGCTAAAAGGGAAAGTGGCAGGTCAAATGACAATCCTTGGTTTCGTGTACTTGTGGACGGGAGCAAAGGCCAGAGAGGAAAACCAGACAATGGTAGAGTGTATATCACAGGACATTCAGGAGTTAGGAAGAGAGTGCTAGATAATTATACTAGGAGACATGAATGCGCACATAGAAGATATAGATGGGTACACCGACCCGACAGGCAAAATGATCATGGATATGTGTGAAAGGCTTGATTTGATCATTTGCAACAGTACCGAGAAGTGTGAAGGGCAAATAACATGGGAGGTAGGAAGGCTTCAGTCGACGATAGATTATGCACTGATGTCACCTAGGATGTATGATAAGCTCAGGGGAATGCACATAGATGAAGATGGCTCCATAAGCCTGGGTAGCGATCACAAACGTATCAAGCTAAGTTTTGGAAGAGCAGTGAAAGTCGGAAGGAGACAAGATGAGCAACTACAGAAAAAATTTTATCCAGAAAGGCAAAATGAAATAGCCACTAAACAAATTGAGAAAGTAATCACGGAGGATAATAATAATACAGTGTCGACATAAACGAATCTAATTAGACTGTTTGAGCAGAGCTTGCTAAGACGCGTGACAAGTCACCCGGGAAAAGAAGATAATTCCAAAAGTTGGTAGGATGAGGAAGTTAAGAAAGCCATAGCAAAACGTCAGGAAGCCTCTAGGGAACACAGACATGCTAAGCAGTGTGGTGAACCGACAGATGATGTTGAAAGAAAATGGGCAACCTTTCTAAGCTGTAGAAGGGATGCGTTCCTTCTGATCAATGAAAAGATTAGAAGAAAGGGAGCTCAGCGGCTGGCAGTACACAAAAAAGATAGAAAGGCAGCTGCGAAACTTTGGAACCATCTAAACTCCCTAAGAAATGAGACGAGCCTAGAGCAGAGGTTAATAACTACAGCCCAAGGTGCTAGGCTAGAAGGGGACGAAGCTATTGAATATATAAGAACAAGCGTGACAGTAAAATTTCAACAAAGAAGTGCCTTATGGACCACAATAGACAAGGACGAATCAAGTGGTGCAATGACTCCGTTCTCACAACGAGAGTGGGAAAGGGCTGAGAAAAGTTTCCTAGTAGTACATCAACAGGCCCAGATGGCATTCCAATTATGCTGATAAAGGCACTAGGTCCATAGTCTAAGCAGGCTTTGAGAGAGGCAGTGAGCAAACTAATAATCGATGGTGAAGTTCCCGATTGATGGAAACTTAGCAGGATGAGCATGATCTATAAAGGAAAGGGGGACAAAGCTGACATAAACAACTACCGTCCTATAACAGTGATATCTCTGGTCTACAGGCTGGCGATGCAGATTGTAAAGGAAAGACTGCAGGCATGGATAGAGGATGAGGGGTGTTGGGGGAATTGCAGAATAGGTTTCGGAAACACAGGAGGTTGGAAGACAATCTGTTCTCACTGACGCAGTGCATCGAAATAGCAGAAACGGAAAACAGGCCCCTCTGGCTAGCAATTTTGGATATCAAAGGAGTGTACGATAGCGTGGTTTCAGAGGAATAGTGGGGAATACTGGACACACTAGGCGTGAAACATGTAGCCACAAATCTTTTAAAGTATATCTATAAAGGTAACAAGGTAGTTATAAAGTGGGAAAGCAGGTATCCAAGCCTCCAGAGGTAAAACGGGGGTTAGGCAGGGGTTTCCCCTGTCACCCTTATTATTCATGATGTACCTACAAGGATTAGAGGCCAAATTGGAGCGAAGTGGACTGGGCTTCAACCTCTGTTTAATCAAACAAGGAAAACTCATTGATCAGGCAATACAAGCATTATTGTACGCAGATGATTTAGTGCAAATGGCCAACAACAAGAAATATTTGCAGAGATTGATGGACATCTGCGGTAATGAGGGAGATAGGTTAGATTTCAGATTCAGTAAGGAAAAATCAGCAGTCATGATTTTCAATGATAACGAAGGTAGTAAGCTTAGAATACAGGATTTAACGCTAGAGATAACAGATAAATACAAATGTCTGGGCGTATGGTTAAGCAATGGGACCGAGTACCTGAGGGAACACGAAATATACGTGACGACTAAAAGTAACAGGAATGCAGCAGTGATGAAAATTAGGGCACTGTGGAATTGTAATAGGTATGATGTTGTGAGAGGAATATGGAAAGGGGTCATGGTTCCTGGGCTGACGTTCGGCAATGTGGTCTTGTGCATGAGATCAGAAGTTCAAGCAAGATTAGAAATTAAGCAACGTTGAATAGGTAGGCTTGCTTTAGAAGCTCACGGGAATACACCAACTCAGGGAGTACAAGGTGATATGAAATGTACAGAATTTGAGGGCAGGGAAGCAAGCAGCAAGATAAAAGTTGAGAAGCGATTGGGAGAAATGGGGTAGGAGCGTTGGACTAGGAAGTTTTTAAACTACTTGTACATGAAGAATGTCGATACAAAATGGAGGAATTGGATTGGATTGGATAAACTTTTATTTGGTCCTCCAAAACACAGATCACTGTGTTGCGGGCAGCTCCCACGTGGGGACTGAGATGCCAAGCTCCTCAGCCGCCTCGCGGGCTTGGTGGACAGCCCAGAGCTGATCTGCCAAGGACGAGCTGCGGATTGCCGCCTCCCATCTGGCAGAGGTGATGTGCGATAAATGAGCGAATTTGGTGCACTGCCAGAGCATGTGTTCTAGCGAAACTATTTGCCCACAATGTTGACAAAGATTACCTGGGTATAGGTCAGGGTACATGATGTGTAACATTTTCAAAGTAGGGTACATCCGCGTTTGCAAAAACCTTATTGTAAGTGCTTGGGGCCGGGTTAGAGTTTTGTGAGGTGGAGGGAAAATCCTTCTAGACAAGTAGAAATGTTTAGTGAGCTCGTTATATGTTGTAAGAATTTCCCGGTTATCTTCTTCACCGGTAGAACGCATCCCCGGGGAGGCGCGGTTGGAGAGTTCTCGCGCCGCCTCGTGTGCTGCTTCGTTGTGATTGGGAGGGGAATCGTTGATTTGTCCAAGGTGAGCTGGGAATCAACTCAGAAGATGATGTGTTATGTTCTTGCCTTGCAGTATTTTCAGCGTTTGTTCACAGACCGTCCCCTTGGCGAACGCCCGTAGTGCTGCCATGGAATCACTGTAGACGACTTCAATGTTATCCATCTTGAGTGCTAAGGCGATGGCCACTTGTTCCGAAATGATTGGGTCTTTCGTCCTGACCGTCGCTGAGTTGACGACATGGCCAGCCCCATCGACTACCACTGCCACAAACGCTTTCCCATTGGCGTAGGAAGCCGCGTCAACAAATACGACCCTTCGTTCCTCGTTTGAGACTTGACGAAGTATAGTCCTGGCCCTCGCTACTCTTCTTCCTACGTTGTGTTCTGGATGCATGTTTCTTGGTATAGGAGATACCGTGATAGTCTCCCTGATGTTGTCAGGGATATCATTGTAATTGCGTCTGATTGCTATTGGGTGTTGGCCCAGCTCCTGCAGGATCATTCTCCCCGACCTTGTAGTAGATAACCTTGCAAACTGTGCTCTCTCTTGGGCTTCTGCTATTTCTTCGAGCGTGTTGTGTATGCCAAGCTCAAACAGACGCTCGGTGCTGGTATGTATGGGTAGGCCCAGGACCTTCTTGATAACTTTCCTGAGGAGCACATTCAGTGTCTCGGACTCTGCTCTTGACCAGTTGTGCATTGCTGCCTCGTATGTGAAGTGACTTAGAACAAACGCATGCATCAACCTGATGAGGTTGTCTTCCTTGATCCCATTTCTTTTGTTGGCCACTCTGCGTATGAGGTGCACCGCACTGTCTGTTTTCCGAGTTAACTTGGCTATAGATTTGCTGTTGGCGCCAGTAGACTCTATCAGCATTCCCAGGACTTTGATGGAGTCGACCCTCTGGATGGCATCCCCTTGATTTGTACGGAGATGGATGTCTATCTGGTTTAACGGCTTCCATCCCCTGGGCTTCGGTCCCCGGCGTGCAGTCCGATAAAGCAAAAGTTCTGACTTACTCGAGGAGCACTTGAGCCCGGAAGGGCGAAGGTAGTCTTCTACGGTGTCAATCGCCTCTTGCAGAGCGCTCTCAATCTGCCCCTCGCTTCCACCTGTGCACCAGATGGTAATGTCATCTGCGTAGTTGCTGTGCTTCAATCCTTCACTGCTCGATAATTTCTTTGACAGTCCAATCATGGCAATGTTGAACAGCATTGGTGAAATCACTGCCCCTTGTGGCGTGCCCCTTGCTTCTAGTTCGATTTCTGCGGTCTCGATATCTGCAATCTTCATCACGGCTTTCCGATCTGTAAGAAAGGAACATACGTAGTCATAGAAGGCTTTCCCTAGACCAAGCTTGGAAATTGCTTCGAGTATGAATGAGTGGTGGATGTTGTCAAACGCTTTTTCTAGATATAGGCACAGAATGGCTCTCACGTCTCTGGTTTTATTGTCAATGACCTGGTGTTTGATAAGCTTCAATGCATCTTGTGTGGATAGCCCTGCCCTGAATCCAACCATATTGTGTGTATATATGTTGTTATCTTCCAAGTACTTGTTTATCCTGTGCAGTATGGCATGTTCTGCGACTTTGCCGAAACATGATGTCAAGGATATTGGCCTCATGTTGTCCAAGTTAGGGGGCTTTCCTGGCTTAGGAATAAGGATCGTGCTGGCCAGCTTCCACTGCTCTGGCACCCTGCCTTCTTTCCATGCTGAATTGATCATATCACTCAGGGTTTCAATTGAATCGTCATCAAGGTTACGCAGGGCCTTGTTTGATATACCGTCCGGGCCAGGGGCCGACCTGCCGTTGAGATCATGCAAGGCTCTTCTGATCTCCTCGATGTTGAACTCGCCCTCAAGACCTGGATTTGGCGTGCCCTGGTACTGTCTACTTGGTGGTGCCAATCCTCTTTTGATTGGGAGGTACTTATGCACGAGCTCCTGGACAACTTGCTGTTCTGTAGTGCGCCCTATCTCTTTATGCAAAATTCGAGCGATAACATGCTTTTGATTTGTTTTGGTGGTGTTTTCGTTGAGGAGATGCTTTAACATATTTCATGTCTTGCCATTGCGCATATGACCATTGACGGAGTTGCAGATTTCGTTCCATTGCTGCCTCGATAGTGCGGAACAATGTTCCTCAACTGATCTGTTTACCTCAGCTATCTTCTTCCTCAGTCTTCGGTTCAGGCGCTGACCCTTCCAACGGTTCAGTAGTGCTTGCTTTGCCTCAAGAAGATGAGCGAGCCGGCTATCCATTCTTTCAACCGGAAAATCTGTGGTAATGGTGGAGGAGACAGATTTGATGTCATCTTTAATCTGTTTGACCCACTGCTCCAAGCCTTGTCTGTGGCCATCTTGTTCCCTTTCCATCCTTATCTTCCTGAACTTATCCCAGTCTGTGAAGTGAAATTCTCTCTGCTTTTTACGCTCCACGGAGAAGGTAGTGGCAAGAATGCAGTGGTCACTCCCTAGGTCTACAGCAAGGTTCATCACTGGGCCTTCTTGATGTTCCTTACAAATGTAAGGTCCGGGGTGGAATCCCTGCAGCAAGATGTACCAAGCCTTGTTGGTAGGCTGGGGTCTGTGATTAGGGTGAGATCAAGTTCACTGGCACTTTGCCAAAGTCGATTTCCTTTCCCAGTGTTGTACTTGTAACCCCATGTATGATGAGGGGCGTTGAAATCACCTGCTATGACGAGTGGACATTCCCCGGCGATATTAACAGCTTTCTTTAGAACCGTCTTGAACCCTTGCTTTTGTTCCTTTGGACTGCTGTATATATTAGGAATGAAAATACTATGACGGTTGTTGGTACCCGGCACGATCTCTACCAAGACGTGTTCCAACCGGCCTGCTTCTATCTTGAGGTCGTGGGTTACGCGCGTTAGTTTGTTGCATACGAAGGTGCAGACTCCCCTCCCTTCAGTATCCCCTATTACAGGCCGGAATCCAGGCAACGTTGCTTGCGGTGAAAGGGTCTCTTGCAATAATACAATATGAGGCTTTTCTTGGCTGCTCCTGATATACTGCTGCAGGGTTGCCTTCTTTTTAAGGTAACCTCTACAGTTCCATTGCCAGATACGAAATGCTTCACGTGCCGCTGCCATTATGGTTATTACATGGGCGGCCAGAGCCTGATGCTGCACCTGTCGACCGGTTTGGTACCACTAGTATTGGTGGCCGAAGGGGTGAGCTTGGTGCATGAGGAGGCCTTGCTGTGTTGTGCAGATCTGCTTCGAGCTTTGTAATGCGCAAAGTCATATGCTCTTCCAGTGCCGCCACGCTTGATTGTAGCCTACCCATCTGCTCGCTAAGATTGGCTACTACTTTGCTGAGCGTGTCAAACACCTCTTTCATATCTGACATGGTCGTTTGGTTGGCTTCCACGTGTTCTGCCATGACTGCCCTCTTTTTCACGGTTCTCGAGTCCCCCACGTTTTCAGCTACAGGGACGTCAACTGGCTGAGGCATTGGCTGTGAAGATTGCGCGCTGGTTAGCTTAGTGACAAGAATTTTTACTTCCTTTAACTCAGCTGATAGCCTCTCATTCGATTTTGTAAGTCTCGCGTTTTCTTGCTCTAGCTGTGCAATTCTATCATGCTCTGGCAGCTTACCTGTCATCACCTCTGCCCCGCCGTTGCGCACTCGCTCAGCCCAGCTGCCTTCCGAAGTAACTGCAGGCGTCTTCCCCGGTTGTGAAGCCGTGATCTCGAACTGAACGCCAGGCAGCTGGCCATTCGGGTGCCGCCGAGGCTGATTCCGACCCTGATGGTGACCTTGAGAACTCGAGCGCCCCCGTGATTGGGAGCGGGCCTTGGGTCTAGAACCTCTTCTGGAACGCGACCTCCCCCTGGAGTGGGGCCGCCTTTCCTGTTCTTGTGTAGTCTGGATGCTCTGGGTCCCGTAGGCTGGAATAAGCTGCTTGTCATTGATGTCTGGACTCGATGTGATTGATGCGTCCCGGGCTTCTGCGGCTGCTCGTGATCTTTCCCAACGTCTGCGTCTGACGACGTATGGCACTAAGAACCTGTTCTTGCACTCCTTGTCTGCCATGGGATGGTAACCGTCGCACAGCCTGCATCTTGGATTGCACTGGTGCAGGCTATCTAGGTTCTTGATCTCGCAGCCTCTGCAGATTGTTTCAGCTGGGTTCGGACAGACGTCAGACCGATGTCCGAGCTTTCCACGGACGTAACAAATATCGATGTTCTTGCGGTAAAGGGAGCACTGCAAAAGTGAAGGTCAATATCTCACGAATCTGGGCACCTTGTGTCCTTCGAACGCTATGACGATTGTCCCGGTGTCCTTGATTCTCTTCGCCTGCGGCGCGAGCGGGTTGTTCGCGTTCACAATCTTTCGGGTCAAAATGTCCTGAGTATCGCTTACGGGGATCCCGCGAATCACTCCTTTACAAGTGTCGTGGGGTGCCGCGGCGTACGCGCTAACCTCGAAAACTTTGCCTCCAATGTCAATTTGCTTGACCTTGAGGTATCTTGAAGCTCTGTCTTGGTCCGGAGTGCTTGCCACCATAATGTTCTGCTGCAAGTTGGAACAGATGATGTCCTGCATGGCCTCTTCCTCTTTGACGCCGGCCGCCAGTACTATCGCGTCTGCCACGGCTCCAGTGCCAATTCTCGAGATATTTAATCCTCCGCGTGGTCGTAGCACAATTTTGCTGAAGTCCTTAGGTAGTGGCGGCATGCGTCCAGCTCGCACGATTATATGCTTGGTGTCATACCTACTACGACTGGCTCGAGCGTCTCCCGCGACGCCGGCCTCGGTCGAACCCTTGGCAGCAGGAACGCTAACCGCGGCTTGCTTATTCCTTGAGCGCCTCGTTTCGGCTTCCTTTCAACCCATTTCTTCCGTGCAATCCTCTGGAGAGATGTCCTCTCCATCTACTTGGTATTCCATTCTCAGTTGCAGATACTGGAACGCGCAGAGTGTTGAGTAGCGTTGGCGCCGGGCCGGCGCATCGGCGGCAATCGCCTCCTTGGTTAGGCCTAAATCCCCCGGTGGCGTTGCCGTGTAAAAATGTCCCAAAAAACAATTTAAAAGTCCACTCACCGGCACAAAGGTGGTATCTGCTGATTTCTTGAGAACTTAGGCACACGATGAGAGTAAAAACTCGGCGACAAATTCGTGAATACCACAGGAAAGCATTCTTGAAAGCAGGAGCCGATCTTCGCGCATCCGCACTGGTCGGCACCTCATGTTCACTCAAAATGGAGGAAGCGAACTAGGAAATTGACTGGTAAATACTTGGAGAACAGCAGGTGGCCAAACCAAAAAGAACTATCGGTTAAGAAGAAAGTGAAAGAAACGGAGACTGACATGTGGAGAATGGCCATGATTAACAAGTCCGCACTAGAAATCTATCCAATGATAAGCAGGAAATTGCCAAGGAAAGGGTGTATGAAAATACTCGGGGTAGTTCTCTACTGTTTGAGGCCAGGAGGGGACTACTGCGAACCAAGACATATCGGACCAAATACGAAGGGGTAGACACAGTATGCAGTGCGTGTGGAGAGGAAGAAGAAACTGCCGAACACTTGATAATGTTCTGTAAAGAGCTTCACCCTATAGTTCAGAATGACGGCACAGAGTTTTTCAAAGCCCTGGGGCTTAGGGACAGGAAGGGCAAAGTAGAATTTAAGCGGGTAGACTTAACAAGAAGGAGGTTATCTGATTGGTGGCATATTCAAGGCACGAGTGAAAATCAAACCCTTCACTACAAAGTTCGTATCCTCAAACTAACTTCTTAAAGAAAAAATAAATCTAGTTTATCGTTCATTAGGTATTGCGGCGTGGTGGCGCCAGCCACCGCCCGATCTAAAGGGTACGGCCATACCCATCCATCCCTCCAAACGAAGCAGTGCTGGCGCATAACATTCCTCTGCCTGCCCGACGCTATCGTTCCCAGTGGAATGACTAACACTCAAAACGCGACGAAAATGTCTCATTGCCGAATAAAATATAAAGCTTTACCAGATTTAAGGATTCATTAACAAAGAATGTCTTTTGTGGACTGTGAACGCTGCCAACACGGATCGATTGGGGTGTGCTCAAACCTAAGTTACACTCGCTTGCACTTGTGTATTTGTCTCTTCACAGCATTCCTCGATGCAGAGAAAAATTAAAAGCTGGTCCTGTATTGGCGTATTACACTGCAAATGTCGTAGAAAGACGATAGTATTGCGTCTGGAGAGAGTGAACAAAACGTTCATTTGATGTTCTGCGCAAGAAAATCGAATAATGTTATTCTGGAGGCGCTGCGTTAAAGTGCCTCGAGCGTGCAGCAAAGGCGAACGAGCGCATCAAGTCACGTCACATGTGAGGCATGAGCGCTATTTGGCAGTTATCCTGGAAAACGGAGCGCGCGGCGTGCGCGCCCGTCTTGGAATGGGTAAGCTGTAGAACGCAGGACGACGGGTATGTGCCGCCACGATGTCGTATTAGCAAAGCGTTGGGAACACCTTTTCGTGCAAGCTTTGCATCATCAGCGCAGCGTGATAGGTACTGCGGTCGTCAGAATTGCTTATGTATATATTTATAGTAAAAAACACGTGCATGTTATCGACGTGTTGTTATGGTGCTTCAGATATGCGCAACATTTGCTTTTTTAATTGACATTCGCACAAGTATGAACGCTGAGTATTGAGTAGTATTGGTCGGCGTTGCGGATGGGGTCGTCCGTTTGGAGTATCGTTTAAGCACATAGATGCCGTTTAGGGTACCGTTAGGAGTAGACAAACAGACAAATGTACAGACAGACAAACATTTTTCCATCGAAGGTCTCCAAGAAAGACTATCGTCTTTAAAAATCACAGCATAACCACGGACTGAATCATGATGAGTGCGGCCAAACGTACGTCTATCCGTCCGTATATCCAACCGTGGTGTGATCTGTTCCTCCGTGCGTGTGTGTGTGTGTGTGTGTGTGTGTATGTATGTATGTATGTATGTATGTATGTATGTATGTATGTATGTATGTATGTATGTATGTATGTATGTATGTATGTATGTATGTATGTATGTATGTATGTATGTATGTATGTATGTATGTATGTATGTATTGTAACCAGGGCAGTGAGCATGGAGCTCTAGTATAGAAAAGGAAGAAGACTTGCTGTCATCGCAGGCTTGCGTTCAGTTAGCCCTTGCGCTAAATAAAGCTCTCGTTCAGAGAGTCAACTCCCGCTTGTTCAACAACCCGTTTCAAGTGGTGGATGTGCTGGGTACAACTAGTCCTCACCCTGGAACTTCGCAGCCCCACACTCCAACGACCTCCTACAATGACTGATCCGGGGCCATCTCAGGCCACTACTTCAGATCTCGCACCTGTGCCTGTCGTCTGCGCTGGCACTCTCCGGCAGGGCGACCCCCCCCCATATTTGGTGGCACAGAGGACCAAGATGTGGACAACTGGATTGCCGAGTATGAACTGGTGAGCGCATACAATAAGTGGAACGCAGCCGATAAGCTCACAAATGTGAGTTTTTACCTGACCGACGTGGCAAAACTATGGTACATAAATCATCAAAGTTATTTGAGTACCTGGTCGGACTTGGCAAAAACCCTCTCGGAAGTCTTTGGCCGTCCTGCTGTCCGCCGCCTTCGTGCTGAAAAGCGCTTGCGGGGCAGAGTACAGAGAGCAGATGAAACTTTCACGAGCTACATCGAAGACGTGCTATATCTCTGCAAGCTCATCGATTCAACTCTGGACGAGGCAAGGAAGATAAAAAAACATCATGAAACGAATCGACGACGGTGCATTCCATATGTTGGCTGCGAAGAGTCCCCAGACGGTCACCGAAGTGATTCTGTTCTGCCAAAGCTATGATGAGCTGCGTAGGCAGCGTGCTTCTACACGTTGCGCTGCTCAAGACACTGCGGACATCTCATCCCTCGACTATCGCCATGACACCGCCGACCACTCTGCGTTGATGCCACTTATTAGGCAATTCATACACGAGGAGGTCGCCCGGCAGCTATCTATAATCACAAGAACTACCGTGCCGATAGCACCCTTGTCGCCTTCGCTTCGCCAGGTCATTCAATCGCAAGTTGCCGAAGCATTGTCGCCAGCTCAGGCTCCACCAACTATTACCGCAGCACTAACGTATGCAGCCGCAGTTGCTCGGCCACGTGCGCCAGCGTCTCCAGCCATCTACGAAGCTACTCGCCACGCTTATTAGCCGATGCCACCTGCCCGCTCGCTGACCGTCCCGTCTCCGGCTGTATACGAAACAGCTCAGAACGTTTATATGACGCCGCCGCCTGCACGCCCATTTACGGTACATTATTCAGCGAACAGTTCCCCTACCGTCAGCCAATGGCGCACTCCGGATAACCGGCCGATATGTTTTTCATGTGGCATTCCAGGCCACGTAGCTCGTCACTGCCGTCGTCGAAGCTTCCCTTCTCACGACATTGGAGGGGCCTCACATTACATGCCCACCATGCCCACTCAGCTGCGATATCCCGTTCGTGCCGATCATCCTCTAGACATACGTCCGAGTCGCCGACCATCCGGCTCAAGCCGTTCACCTTCTCCTCGTCGTCGATCTATTTCTCCAATGTTACGTCGCAACAGCCCACCGCGAGGGGAAAAATGACGAGCGCAATTCCGGAGGCAAGAACTGCGTTGGCAGCAAAAATTTTAAGACCGAACTGCTGTCCTCCGAACGAAATCGAACTCTATATTGATGGCATTAAGGTGCACGAACTTGTTGACACTGGAACACCGTATCTGTAATTAGCGAGAAACTGTGCCGAAACTTGAAGAAAGCGACCACGGTACTTACCGACCTATCTTTGCAGACAGCTACGTGCCATCATATTCAGCCTTCAGCTTTGTGCACTGCACGTGTCGTCATTCAAGGTGCGATGTACGTCGTCACATTTGTAGTTTTATTCCGTTCTTCGCATGACGTTATTCTTGTGTGGGACTTTCTTTCGTCAAATTCTGCTTTGGTCGAATGTGCTCGTTCCTAACTTGCTTATCTGTGCCGTGCTATGACCCCGACAATGGCACTTCGTGTAGAGTGTTTGCTGCTTCTGACGTTCACATTGCGCCTGTTTCAGCTGTTGTTGTCTCGGTGTCGTGTGCCTCCCCTCCGAAATCGCCTGTGTTGTTTATGCCATCGGTCCCATCTGCGTGCCGTCAAAATATCATGATTCCGTTTGCCGTCATCGTTTTTCGCAACGGTCACGCTGCCATTTATGTGTGCAATCCCTCGGACAGCCTGTCATCCCTACTAAATCGTGAATGCCTGGGAAGCTACGAACCTTACGAGTGCATTCTTCCGGCTACTGTACGGTTTCGCTCCCAATTTGTACTGTCACTCCTACCAACGCGCCTAATAATGTTCTGGACCTATTCTCGGATGCCATCGACTCTGGGCTCGCATCAACTTAGCGTGAAAATATTACAAATCTTCTACTCCGCTATCGCTCTTCATTCGATCGTGACCGTTCAGGCTTAGGCCGAACCTCTGCGGTCGTTCATCGTATTGACACCTGTCAACAAGCCCCGCTAAGACAGCTCCCGTACCGTGTGTCATCTGCTGATCGCCGCGTCATCGACGAACAAGTGGAGGACTTGTTGAAACGTGGCATTATCGAGCCCTCCAACAGTCCCAGGGCTTCACCGGTTGTTCTCGTCAAGAAAAAAGACCGATCCATCCGGTTCTGCGTTGACTACTGCCGACTCAGCAAGGTAACGTGCAAAGACGTATACCCTCTGCCGAGCATCGATGATGCTTTGGACTGCCTACTAGGAGCAGAGTCCTTTCTTCGTTAGATTCACGCTCCGTCTACTGGCAGGTGCCCTTGGCAGAGGGTGACCGCCAGAAGACAGCCTTTGTAACGCCGGATGGACAATATGAATTCACCGTTATGCCCTTTGGCCCCTGCAATGCGCCTGCCACTTTCGAAAGGATGATGGACACCATCTTGCAAGGTCAGAAATGAAAAACGTGCCTCTCTTGTTTGGACCACATTGCGGTATTTTCAAGCGACTTTGCGACCCACCTAGGCCGCCTCGAGCACCTTCTTACGTATCTTTCCACGGCGAGACTTCAACTTAACCATAAAAAACGCCACCTTGGCGCTCGCAAGCTTGTAATTCTCGGCCATGTGGTTTCTAAGGACGGCATTCTTTCGCACCTTACAAAACCTAATGCAGTCGCGCCGTTCCCAAAGCCTATCATCAACAAAGAGCTTCGAAGCTTCATCGGTCTATGTTCTTACTTTCGGCGCTACGTGCACAATTTCGCCTCCATTATCGCCCCCTTGACCCATCTTCTTGCCATAACTTCTGATTTGTCAGCGTGGTCACAGGCGTGTGATGATGTATTTCGAAACACCGACGGCTCCTCACCACGCCTCCTATACTCCGACATTTCGATCCGTCTGCTCCAACAGAGCTTCATACGGACGCTAGTGGTGTCGGGCTAGGGTCCATACTGGCCCCACGCAAGGATGGCTTTGACGAGTACGTCATTGCCTAAGCCAGCCACACCCTCAGTAAAGCCGAGAACAATTACAAAGTAACTGAAAGGAAGTGCCTTACCACTATTTGGGCAATCGAAAAATTTCAGCCTTATTTATATGGACGTCCGTTTGATATTGTAACAGACCACCATGCGCTTTGCTGGTTATCTTCACTAAAATATCCTAATGGTCGGCTCGCTTGTTGGGCTTTGCGGTTACAGGAGTTCAATATCCGTGTTATCTACCGTTCTAGCCGGAAGCATTCCGACGCCGATGCCCTGTCACGTTCGCCATTGGCTTCAGAGCCAGTCGGCTTGCCTATCTACACCAGTGCTGCCTTGGCCATCAGCATTTCGGACAGCCCCGCCACGGTGGTCTAGTGGGTAAGGTGCTCGGCTTCTGACCCGCAGGTCACGGGATCAAATCCCGGCTGTGGCGGCTGCATTTCCGATGGAGGTGGAAATGTTGTAGGCCTGTGTACTCAGATTTGGGTTCAGGTTAAAGAACCCCTGGTGGTCAAAATTTTTGGAGCACTTCACTACGGCGTCTCTCATAATCGAATGGTGGTTTTGGGACGTTAAACCCCAGAAATCAATCAATCAATCAAAGCATTTCGGACATGCCTTCCGAGCAACGCAAAGATGCTTGGATTTCCACCCTTATATAAACTTCCTCTCAAACCGGACTCCCGCTCCAGTTTCCAGGACGCTTCGCCGTCAAGCAGGACACTTCGCTATTCGGGATAACCTGCTTTACCGCCGAAACTACCGCTCGATCGGCCGTGAGTGGTTGCTCGTTATTCCCCGACATCTGCGCTCTGACATCTGTGCCACGTTCCACGATGATCCGCAACGTGGCCACGCTGGTGTGTTAAAAACATACATTCGTTTGCAGCTGCGGTCCTACTGGCGCGGTATGTACCGTTTTGTTCCCAGTTACGTAAGGTCTTGCCTTACGTGCCAGCGACACAAAATGCCCACTCAACATGCCACAGGTCCCTTGCCGCCGTTGCCATGTCCAGCACGAGCTTTTGATCGTGTCCGAATTGACCTTTACGGTCTGCTTCCCTATACTTCGGCTAGCAACCGCTGGGTCATTGTCGCTATCGACCACCTAACGCACTATGCTGAAACAGCTGCGTTACCTTCTGCTACCGCAAAAGACGTTGCACGCTGTATACTGCAAAACCTGGTTTTAAGGCATGGAGCGCCTCAGGATTTACTAAGCGAATGCGGCCGCGTTTTTTTCTCCGATGCCATCAAAGCGTTGTTGAACGAGTGTCGCATCATACACCACACCACCACAGCCTATCACCCGCAAACTAATGGGATGACAGAGCGTTTTAATTGTACACTTGGGGATATGCTGGCCATGTACCCTTCATCCGACCAGTCAAATCGGGATAGCATACTTGCCTTTTGTGACATATGCTTACAACACTGCAGCGCAAAGCACCACTGGATTTTCGCCTTTCTTCTTTATGAACGCTAGCCATCCTCAAGAATGGATAGCAATCTTCCTTATCGACCTGACCCTTCAGAGATGACTACCGTTTCTCGAGCAGCAACACACGCTAAAGAATGTCGGTAGCTTGCTCGTGCGTTCACGTCACATGACCTGACGCGCCAAAATCATCGCCACGACGCGTCAACCACGCCTATGAGCTTTGCTCTGAACTCACTGGTGTGGTTATAGATTCCTTCTACTCCTCCATGACTCTCCCACAAGTTTTCGTCCAGGTACCATGACCCTCATCGAGTTGTGCGTCAAACATCCCCTGTCAACTACCTTGTCGAACCACTGGATGCATCTCCGGACAAGTGCCGTCGGGGCCAAAAACTCGTACACATCTTTCGGCTCAAGCCATACCATGACCCTTCTGTGTACACCTGTCCTTAGGTCGCCAGTATGGCTCCCTAATCGCGCGGGGGTGATTGTAACGAGGGCAGTGGGCATGGAGCTCGAGTATAGAAAAGGAAGAAGACTTGCTAATCGCAGGCTTGCGTTCAGTTAGCCCTTGCGGTAAATAAAGCTCTCGTTCAGAGTCAACTCCCGTTCGTTCAACAACCCATTTCAGTATATGTGTGTATGTATGTATGTATGTATGTATGTATGTATGTATGTATGTATGTATGTATGTATGTATGTATGTATGTATGTATGTATGTATGTATGTATGTATGTATGTATGTATGTACGTTGCTCTGGTTAACACTCTAGGTACCACCATGTCACATATTTTCATCATATTTTTATTATATACCAGTGCCACCAGCTAGCCGACGTTCCAAGAACTAAACGAGAGGTGGCTACCTGATACATACATCGAGGACGCACCACCGACGGCTTGAGGAGCTTCGCCTTAATTGCTATCACCTGTAGCACTCGGGTATGTGCCATCAGTGGTTAGAAATAGGTATGTGTCATTGGTGTTTGCAAACAATAACGGCTGACAAACGGTTGACGCCTTAAAGAGTTACGCCCAAAAACAACATTAGGCAGCGCGCTTCCCCTCCATCAAAATATTTCTCTTTTGGGAAAACATGCAAGGAACTCCCACTTTCTTAGATGCAGGTGCACGTGAAACAGCCCCAGATGGTCAAACTTATACTGGAGCTCTTGACTAGGGCGTCCCTCGTAATCTAATCATGGTTTTGACATGTAAACATGCAGTAATATTTATTATTCATGTATTAAAACTGGATAGTTACTGCATCAGAAACGTATTTCATGCGTATCGCTGCTTGAATTGCACAGGAAATTGTTGAACCATAAATGAATTTGTTCGATGTGAACGCGATACAAATAAGTACTTGAAACGCGCTATTATTCTTTATGAACACACAAGAGCAGCGGAGGGGTTCTGCAAGATATATGAATATATATGCTAAAAAAACTACTCAAAGAAAATGGTCTCAGTGTACCAGCTCTGTCGCTAAAATTGCTAAGCGACGTATTTTTGTGGTTGCTTGTGCTGCTAGGGGCTTATCTGTTTGTCCTTTTCTCTGTCTTTAGCACTTCGCATATTTTTCCCCTTTTTTTTCAAATGTTTCTATATTGACCTTGTTTATTTATTCCGACTGTTTTTGTGTTTTTCTAAGTTAATTCATTCATGATGTATACCATGTTTTTGTGTGACCGCTGTGAAGCTGCCCAGTGTATGAGATGGCCAGGTTCCCCTCAAGCTGCTCAATGCAGCTTTTTTGCCTGGTCATCCTCGCAGCTTTGTTGTTGTGAATAAACAATTCAATTCAATTCAATATTTGAACCACGCAACTGTGTTTAACAACACCTAAAGTAATGAGGTTGTTCATGGCGAGATGTTACTATGAGAATTCACATACTTATGTTAAGGATCACGTTCAGATGGCACATTGAAGAGGAGCACACGCTCTGCACAAGCCCGAGAGCGAAAACGGAAGTTCTATGCTTTGCGGTAACCTCTCATCAATTTGGAGTTACCTTCATCGATAGAATAGCAATAAACACACGCCAACAAAAAAGAAACCTGCTTCGAAACTGCGTCATCACACATGCCAACGACAAGATGGGCAGCAACTGCGTTTCTGCCGAACGTGACGCCAAGACGGCTGACCCCACTCGTTTTAGCGCCATCTAGGAAGGAACCACTGAAGCTGCTAGATAACTGATAATTGCCAGAACATTCTCTATGCGCGCTGGGATGGCGCTTCCTAGGACGTTGAGGGGAGAGTGTCAGCACCTGTATATTTTTACACCGTGGTCGTAACTGTGGCACCACATCGACCTGCCATTCTTCTAACCCTATGTGTACATGTGCCGCATGCAACAACTGATGGGAAAACTATGGTTCCAATGCGCAGCATTGTTACGACGTCTTATTTTGTTCAGCACGAAAAGTCGTGCGTGCACGTGTGCTACTGAACAAAAATCTGCACGCTTTGCCGATTCCACAGCGCTAAGTAACACTTGCTCGCAAATCTAGCGTCGACAGACGCCCGTATTCAAGCTCGATTTTCTACCCGACACCCTTGAAATAATTCTACTTATTGCGAAAAGCGCTCTGCAACGTCTGCCACAGCGGTGAGGTTGTTGGAATCTCGGTTTACACCGTATTCGGCGCTTTCTGCGTCGTTTGAGCTGGTGGCGCTGGTGTTGAAGTAGAAATGCGCTACGTACATGCCTTCGTCGCCGCATATCATGGTTGTACTGGTAACACAGCGCGACACTTGCAACCCACTGACACGCGAGGGACCACACGGCAAGCAACACTCGCAACACTGACCGCGTGCAGTAGGTGCTGTTTGCTATATAGCATACCACGGCCCTGCTCCTTCAGCTTGTGAAGTCACGCACGCCTTGACAAAAAGGCGGTGGCTGGTAGTGGGCGAAGTTTACATACGATTACATTCACGGCATTCTTTGGACTGAAATAATCTCTCACCGTTCATTTTTAACACGTGCATATATGACCCTCTACCTTCCTTTTTAGCCGCAAACCGTCTGTTGTCGAGTGAACATGTTTTGACCCCTTTCAGTCGGTCCTGAAGTTGACTACTTCCATCAGGCATGCAGTACATTGGGACCATATATTCCTTACCAGGACGGATTATACCTCTTTTGTGCCACTTGAGAGTGTCTTAGTAAACCGTGATTCGCTGACATTGTCTTTATGACTGACTCAGGGTACGAATTATAGCTGATGATTACTAAACTGGACACGGAACGCAGAAAGGTAGGTCTGAAAAAAAATGGCAGTGTTCAGCTATGCCAGGATATACATAGCGTTAGCAAAGGTTCAGCTGATTATTCTTAGCTTTTTGGGGTGTCTAGGATTAGCTTGATTATCATGCTTACCGCTGCTGCAATGACACATGTATATTGTCACGATGAGTTCCAAGTACTGATGATTTATTGAACGAACGGGTAGCTAGCTCTAAGACGATGCGTCAGTCGTGGCTGGCTCTCGAGCCGAGAAGAAGAGGCACGCAATCTTCTTTCTTTCATCCAGATGGTAGAACCGCTCTTGCAGTCGACCCACTACGTGTGGGTGGCATTATCCCCCCTTTCGAAAAAAAAAGTCCCAAAAGGAGGAAAGAAAAGTACATAGCACCACCACGATGTTACAATATTGGCACTTGGATAAAAAAGGAAATTGGAAATTCAGATAAAGTAAAAGTAGAAATTAACGAGCGTGCCAATATAGAAAAAATCAGTGAACGTAGAAGCAAGTTCACAAAAATAAATAAATAACACAAAGAACAGTGTACCGCAGGGAAAATGTTATGAACAACGCGCAATAAATGGTTTCATGCGCAACACATGAACGACATTCCACCTCGGTCGTGTCCTACTCCGTGCCTGCGATGTTGAGTCCGGAACCACTTCGTATTTCACGTCACTGACGCGACGTAACACTTTATTTGGGCCAATGTACCGGCTCAGTAACTTTTCATTAAGGCCACGGTGGCGGACGGGCGTCCACACCCAAACTCGGTCTCCGGGGTCGTAAAATACTTCACTTTGGCGAATGTTAGAGCGCCGTGCGTCTGCCTGCTGTTGCTGGCCGATGTGTAGTCGTGCGAGCTGCCGGGATTCTTCAGCGCGCTCTGCGAATTCATCGGCGTCAGTTGCCAACTCGCCTTCGTCTTGACACGGTAGCATAGAGTCCAGCATGGTCTGCACTTCGCGGCCGTAGAGAAGCCGAAATGGCATGAATCGCGTGGTCTCTTGCACGGTGGTAATTTACGCGAAGGTCACGTAAGGTAAGATCCGGTCCCATGTTTTGTGCTGTACGTCGATGTACATTGAGATCATGTCTGCTATGGTCTTATTTAGTCGCTCGGTAAGTCCGTTGGTTTGCGGGTGGTACGCAGTTGTCTTTCGGTGTCTGGTGTTGCTCAGTTTGAAAACCTCGTCCATAAGCTGTGCTGTGAATGCCGTCCCTCTGTCCGTTATTATACTGGAAGGAGCACCGGGTCGTAACACGATGTGGAGCATAAAAATTGTGCTACCTCAGAAGCCGTGGCTCGTGGGGTCGCCTGCGTCTTAGCGTAGCGTGTCCAATAGTCGGTCGCGATGATCACCCATTTGTTGCTGTCCGCAGACAAGGGAAATGGCCCGAGAATGTCCATGCCGACTTGGTCGAATGGCGTGCAAGGTGCTTCAATGGGCTGAAGCAAACCAGCTGGTTTACCTGATGGTTGCTTTCGGCGCTGACATTCCCGACAGCTCTTGACGTACTTCTTGACGCTTGCCGAAAGTCCTGGCCAATATTACCTCTCCCTCACTCTGGCAAGTGTCCGTGAGTAACCCAGATGACCGGATGTGGGTTCGTAATGGCAAGCGAAGAGGACGTCGTCTCGCATGTCTTGAGGAACCACCAGGAGGTAGGCACGGTTGTTCGAACGAGCGTTCTTCTTGTATACAGCACACCATCTCAAAGGCAGAACGACGGCAACGAGCGGAATAAATGACGTGCTATGATTGTGCCCTGGCCCTCTAAATGATCGATGATCAGACGAATCTCTGCGTCATCCCGCTACCGTTTACTCAAGTCTGATGAGCTAATGGCACCCAGGAAGCCTTCGTCTTCCTCTGCTTTCTGACTGACGACATAAAGGGGTGCGCGTGACAGTGTGTCAGCGTCTTCATGCTTATGGCTGGACTTATGGACGATGGTGACGTCAAATTCCTGCAGCCGCAAGCTCCACCATGCTAGCCGTTCTGAAGGGTCGCGCAGGCTTGCCAACCAGCAGAGGGCGTGGTGGTCCGTCACTATCTTGAAGGGATGACCATAAAGATACGGGCGAAACTTGGTGATTGCCCACACGACGGTGAGGCACTCTTTCTCCGTAGTGGAATAATTCGCCTCGGCACGGGATGGAGAGTGGCTGGCGTAGGCTATCACTCTTTCGATGTCCTCTTGACGCTGAACGAGCACTGCACCAAGCCCAACGTTACTAGCGTCAGTATGGACCTCCATGTCAGCATCATCGTCGAAATGAGCGAGAACGGGTGCTGATTGCATGCGCTGTCGCAGTTCGTCAAAATGTGCTTGTTGCTCGTTTTTCCAGACAAACGGCGCTTCGTCCCTTGTGAGACGATTCAGAGGTTCTGCTATCTGTGAAAAGCTATGAATGAACCGACGATAGTAGGCGCACAAACCAAGGAAGCGCCGGACGGCTTTTTTATCGACAGGAGCTGGTAATTGGGCAACAGCGGCAAGCTTGCTGGATCGGGCTGGACTCTTTCGGCGCTAACTACATGTCCAAAAATTTTAGTTCTTCATAGCCGAAGCGGCACTTCTCTGGCTTTAGAGTGAGGTCCGCCGATCGGATAGCCTCCAGCACGCTGTGCAGGCGCTGAAGGTGCTGCTCGAACGTGGCAGAGAAGACCACCACGTCATCAAGGTAGACCAGACAAGTTTGCCACTTGAGCCCTGTGAGGACAGTGTCCATCAATTGCTGGAAGTTGCTGGCGCTGAACACAAGCCAAAAGGGAGTACTCGAAATTGGTATAGGCCGTCTGGAGTCATGAAGGCTGTCTTTTCGTGGTCTCGCTGATCTACCTCGATTTGCCAGTACCCTCTTTTGAGACCAAGAGAAGTTAAATAATGGGCACGACGAAGTCTATCCAGCGAATCGTCTATACGCGGTAGCGGGTACACATCCTTTTTGGTCACGTTGTTAAGCTTTCGGTAATCGACGCAGAAGCGTAGCGACCCGTTCTTCTTTTTGACAAGCACGACTGGAGATGACCACGGGCTGTTGGATGGTTCGATAACGCCATCGTCAAGCATCTCGCGAACTTGCGTACGTATCGCTCCACGTTCTTTAGCCGACACGCGGTAGGGGTGCTGGTGTATTGGGCGTGAGTCTTCGTACGTGATGATCCTGTGTTGAGTGATGGACGTCTGGCGGATCTTTGAGCAACTTGCGAAGCAAGACCTGTACTCGAACAAGAGCGCTCGCAGCGCAGTCTGGTTATCGCTGGACAGATCAGGATTGATGTCAATGTTACTCATTGATGTGTCTGCGTTATCCACTATTTCTGACGTGAGACAGTTGGTTACGTTTGCTACTTCGTGGGCAAACGCTGTCGAAGTGCCACGGAAAAGGTGTCGATGCTCGTTGCTAAAGTTGGTAACGAGCAATTCAGATTGGCCGTCACGAACGTGTATTACACTTCTCGCTACACATATGCCTTGCTGCAGAAGGTGTTCTAAATTTGTCTCGGCGACCACATCGCCATCGCTCAAACCACAGCATGTTACGTCGACTAGAACACTGGCTCGGGGAGGAAGCGTCACGCTCTGTTCAGAAATGGCACGGCTTCACCAGCGGAATGCGGTTCGCTAACCCATTCGTCTTCATTCTGCAGTTCTGCCTCATCCAGCTGTACCCCGCCAGCAATGACGACACTGGATGGCTGAGCATAAACGGAACGGCGCTAATCTTAAACAAGAGGGTCCTACACGTGCCGGGCCTGCTGAATGGAATCAGTCCACGCAAGACGACATCGACGCATCTCGGTGCGCAGAACCAACTGGCAGCGCCCCATTCCAGACCACCTATAAAGGCCAGCCTCCCTGAGGCGATGGTCACTGGGCACGGCTTCACCAGCGGAATGCGGTTCGCTAACCCACTAGTCTTCATTCTGCAGGTAAGCAGAAACTACGGTAAATGCTTTCGCTCAAGTGACCGCTTCTTGTTGGTGTTGGCGTGCCCAGGGCTGTTTAGCAAGCCTTAGATAGCACGAAGTATCTTAAAAAACTGTTGTTGTTGGGAGGAGACATTGAAGCTAACCTATGCCCCACCCTTGAAGAAGTTTTTAACCAACAAAAGGACATTGCAAGCGACATTAAGGAAATTAAAGAAAAGCGGCTAGTAGACATTGATAACAAACTTGACGCTCTGTCAGTCCTTGAGGTAGAGCTTGGGCACTGTAAAACGCAACAATTTAATGACTAGGGTAATACAAACATTAGAAAAAAGAATAGAAGATCTTTAAAATAGGAGCAGAAGATCCAAACTTATCGTATACGGATTGCCGGAAGCACAATCTGAGACAAGTGAAACCCTCGAACAAGCAGTAAACAGGGACGTCATACAGGATAAACTCAAACTACAACCGATTGCGATCGAGCGCATCCACCGACTAGGTAAACCAGCTCCCAATAAAACCAGACCAGTTATCTTTAAACTTGTGGATTCGCGTCAGAAGGAAGCCATACTAAAAAATGGAAAGCACCTTAAGGGAACTGATTACGCTATTGGCGAAGATTTCTGTCGCAAAACTCGCGAAATTAAAAAAAAAGCTTTGGGACAGTGTGAAATCAAACCGAGCTAAAAAGAAAAAAGTGGCACTGGCTTTCGAGAGGCTGTACATAAATGACTGTGCGATCGTTTGGGATGAGGAAAAAGAAGAAAGGGTGCCACTGAACAAACCAAAAAACTGCGAAATACCAACTCGGCCGAACACGCGGAGTACCCCACAAAAGAAAAATTAACATTGCTAAACGGGAACGCCAGAAGCGTCGTGAATGAAGTGCAGCCTCTTGAGAACTTGTTGCTACTTCATGAACCAGATATTGTAGCAATCACAAAAACCTGGCTCTCATCAGATATACTCGACCACGAATTCAATCCCCCTAGCTATTCTGTCATCCGAAAAGACAGACTATCTCGAGGCGGAGGCGTCGAGTTGTTAATTCGACGTTCCATTTCATACACTACTGCCAGACGTTCTGGACACAGAAGCGGTTTTCTGCAAAATTTTGTGCAATAGCACAAGCATAGTGGCGTGTTGCGTTTATTGTAGCCCATCCTCTGGTTCGGAATGCATAGTTTCCATCCACAATTTTCTTCAGCAGCATGTCCATAGCTCTGCAGTCGTGATAATGGGTGATTTTAACCTTGCTGACATAAACTGGAGTACCATGCACCACACCTCACAGGGATCAGAGGATTTATTTGAGTTAATGCTAAATCTCAACCTCTATCAAATTGTTTCATGCCCAACTCGTGTTCAAGGAACAGCCACAAGTGTACTAGATTTATTACTTATTAGTAGTCACCATAGCCATGGGGACACTCAAGTCGATGTTGTAGAGGGCATTTCAGACCACAGAGTGCCTGTTTGCCGGTTAACACTTCATCACAGATTACACCTACAATCAACAGTAAACCATGTCCCAGACTTCAGTAAAGCAGACGACGCCAGCGTACTAACTCATTTTTAGCCCATGAGTTTTACGAGTTTGTGGAATTGAACTGTGATCCCGCCACAACTGTAAATGACCTTTGGCTAAGGTTGAAGCACACTGTTTGGCACTGCATGAATGAATTTATTCCACTGCGGCGTACACGGCCGCAAAGACATAAACCCTGGATCACAAGAGAAATTCTACACGCAAAGCGGAAAGTCAAACGACTTCGGAAAGTGGTAAAAAAACAGTGCTGCAGTGCGAATACATCAGAATTAAAAACAGCTATTTCACACTTTAAGGCCAAAACAAAGAGAGCAAAAGAACATTACTTTGAAGTAACGCTACCGTCATTCATTACTAGTAACCCACAAAGGTTCTGGAACTATTTAAGCCCTAGAAAAAACAGCAGTCCTGAACTTTCAGTGCAACAGAAGACGGCGAAATCTAATATGTACAACAACTATTTCCACTCTGTTTTTACAAAAGTTGACGGGAAAATTCCACAGCTTGCACACATGAATAATATTGGAATCAGCCGTATAGATGTAGTTGATGAAGGAATATTTTCTCTTTGGCTCGACCTAGACCCCAAAAAACCATCGCGACCACAAGACATCCCCAATTTCTTTCTTAAGCGATATGCCGAATGGTGCAGCAAATACCTTGTATGGTTTTCCTCAAATCTTTCGCCATAGAAAAACTTCAAAAACTTCCAGACGACTGGAAAAAAGCTAAAATAGCACTGAATCCCAAAGCAGAAAATAGCGATAATCCTTCAAACTTTAGGCCAATATTTTTAAACAGCACGTCAAGCAAAATATTAGAACATATAATTTTGAAACACTTAACCGTTTTTTTAGAAGGTGATGGCGTTTTGTCATCTTGCCAGCAGGGGTTTCGCAGCGGATTATCGACTACCACGCAACTAACAGAAGTTGTTCACGATTTAGCATTATCTATCAACAACTGCACGCAAACGGATATCATACAATTAGACTTTGCAAAAGCGTTTGATTCCGTGTGCCACAACAAATTAACTGCAAAACTTCGAAGTATTATTGAAGATGGAATATCAACAAATTGGGTTAATGATTTCTTAACTAATTATTCACAATATGTCCTGTATGACCAAGTACCATCAGAAAACTTGCCTGTTACGTCCGGAGTACCACAAGGCTCCGTTTTGGGGCCTCTGTTATTTCTTGTTTTTATTAACAATATCACAGACAGTATCTCTTGCACCATTAGGCTTTTTGCCGATGACTGCATTATTTACAAAGAAATTAACAGTCATTCAGATCACCTTGCACTAAGCGATTCTTTACACCATCTTTCCAACTGGTGCGACATGTGGCAAATGTCGATTAACCCCCCCAAAAAACAGTGTGCATGGCGATAACCCAAAAAAAAAGAAGCTATACAGTATGATTACAGCATTAAAGGCACCAGGCTTGAAAAAGTGAATGCGCACAAATGTTTAGGCGTCAGGATAACGTCAAGCCTCAGATGGGATGCGCACATTTCTAACATTACTTCGGTTGCTCTGCGCATGCTCTTCTATCTTCGCAGATGCCTTCTGTTGGCCCCTCACTCAACCAAGCTTTTAGCCGATACTACTTACGTAAGACTGGTATTAGAATATGCTAACACAGTATGGTTTCCTTATACAGTCACTAACATTCGAAAGCTAGAAAATGTACAGAGGAAGGCAGCAATATTCATCTACAACAAATATAAGCGCACTGATTCTCCTACAAATATGTTAGCAAGCTCTGGCCTTCAAACACTTGCGATTCGAGCAAAACAAGCGCGCCTTAAATTTCTTTTTCAGCTACTTCACAACCATTATAAAATTGACCCATCATTGTACATTCATCCATCAGACTCCCGCCTTATTAGGCACAAACATTCATACACACTGAAAGAGTACTCTTACTGCAATGACACGTTCAAACACTCCTTTTTTCCACTTGCCATAAGGGAATGGAACTGTTTGGATTCCTCCATAACTAGTGCGAAATCGATATCCGACTTTGCACTAAAATTAGAAAATATGTTCTTTTAATGCGGCAATACTCGCATTACCAGAAGCGTTGCGCCACCAGTGAAAGCGTATTAGTGAAGTGTACAAGTGTTAACTGGAGTGTTTGGTAGTTTGCTATTTGTTTGCCTGTGTACCACTGCACTTCATGCAAAATTCTTCTTCTTTTGGTGATGGTTTCTTTGTCTTTGCAGATGTAAACGTTTTGTATATTTTTCGCTCTTATACTTTGTGATGACTGTCATTTCACTACGTTTCTGTTTCTGTTTTCTGCGCTGTTAATGTACCACCTGCATGTACAATCTGTACGCCCGCCTGCTATGGTTTTGGAATGAGACTGGCAGTATTAAAAATAAATAAATAAAATAAATACGGAGTACGTCGACACGCATTCCGTCATCCTGCACGTTGAATGCTCGCTGGGCTGAGAACGTGACGCGGCGCTCTTGCAGATCAATGAGAGCTCCATTTTCCTGTAGAAAATCAACTCCCAGAATGACGTCACGGGAGCATTCACGTAGAACAAGGCAGCTTGCTACAAATGTGTACCCTTGAATCTGTACTCTAGTTGTGCAGGCGCCCAGTGGGGTAACGACATGGCCACCAGTTGTCCGAATTTGCGAGTTATGCCACGGCGTGATTAATTTCTTCAGCTGCGTTATCAGTTTCCCGCTCAGTATGGAATAGTCTTCGCCGGTGTCCACTAACGCATTAATTACACAACCATCAATTGTTACTTCTATGTCGAGTGAAAGTTAGCTATACTTTGCAGCAGCAGGTGATGTCGGACCAGTTTCTGTATGGTCCTGCGTCAATAGGAGGTCTTCAGCACTTCAACGTTCAGCGACCCCGCCCCCAGAGGTCGCTTCGGCTAGTTTTACCGGCGGGTGAACAAGCGGGTGAACAACTCGCAGCTAAAGCTAACAATCGTAACCTCGTTGTAATTGCGGGAGGGTTAAATGACGTCCTGAAAAAAGAATCGTCAGGACTAGCGACGACCTTGGCGAAAGGGGTGGATGACATGCGCACCGTGTCCCCCCAGGTGCAAATTGTAGTATGCACAGTACCGGAAGTACCAGTACGCAACGTCAACCTGCAAAGAGCAGTAGTCGACGCAAACAAAGAGATATGGCGAATTAGTCGAGAGAAGGGTTTCGAGGTAGTGGATTTAAACAGGGAAGTGCACAGGTGGGGTGGATTCCAAAGAGACAAGATTCATTTCGATAAGAGCCTTGGACACGAGGTGGGCTAGCGACTGGCAGGACGCGCAGTAGCTTTTTTGGGGGGCTCACGGGCCCTTCGGAGTCCGGGGTAGCTCGTAACAGGGAAAACAACCAGGAGGACGCTTTGACAGGTAGAATTGCGAAAAACCAGAAAAAAGGTAAAAGAAAAAGGAAAAAGGCGCGTGTTGCAATTAGTTACATAAACATGCAGGGTGGCAGAAAGAAGGCAAAATGGTTAGAGATTGAGGAGCAGTTAAACAAAGAACAGATAGGCGTGTATGCGGTTACAGAAACACACCTTAGAGACTTGGAAGAGCCACCACATATTAAAAATTATGTTTGGGAAGGGTGTAACAGGACCATATCGGAAAGGAAAGGTGGGGGTGTAGGAATGCTAATTCACCGCGGAGCCAAATGGGTTAGAGTGAAACAGACGTGTTCAGAGCACCTCTGGGTTCTGGGCACAGTAGGTGGAAAGGAAACGTGGCTAGGGGTAGCCTACTTGTGGACGGGGAATAACTGCAGAGAAAAGAATCAGGATATAGTGGATTGCATGAGTGCGGATATTAAGGAATTTGGTAATGGGGCCGAAATCATCCTTCTAGGGGACATGAATGCCCACATACATGACCTTGACGGATATTCAGACACCAATGGGAAGTTATTACTAGATCTTTGCGAGCAACATAGTCTGGAGATAGTTAACACGGGGCCTAAATGTGACGGCCAGATCACATGGGAAGTCGGAAACAAGCAATCAAGTATTGATTATTGTCTCATGACTGAAGGAATTTACCACAAACTGACAGAAATGAGGATAGACGAGGAAGGCATTAACAGCTTGGGTAGTGATCATAAACGAATAACATTACAAATGGGATACGAAACTAAAAATATGAGCATGGAATCAAAGTCTGGCAGCTCGTATTTAATTGACAAACAAATAATAAATATAGCCGCAAGAGTCGAGGAAGAAGTAGGCGAAATACCAGGCAAGGACTGGGAGTATAGGGAGCTGTTACATCTAATGACGAAGGAGATAGGGAAAGAGAAGAAAACCGTTTGCTGGAAAGGAAAAAGGAAGCCAAAAAGTTGGTGGAACAAGGAAATCCGGGAGGCGATCGAGAAGCGACGCGAAGCATCACGGGAGCATAGAAAGGCAAAAAAGGAGAAGCGGCCGCAGGACGAAGTCAAAAAAATATGGGAAAGATATTTGGAGAAAAAATCCCTTGTACAGAAATTGGTAGAGGCAAAAATTAAAGGTGAAAGTGAACGCTGGATGACAGAGATACACGAAAAAAAGGAGGCCGCGCCTAGGATTTTTTGGAGCCACATAAAGGCGCTAGGTAGGAAGTCTGTCACAACGCAACAACATATTCTAGATGAAGGAGGAAATCAATTGGAAGGGTACGAAGCGCTAGGTTACATCCAAAAGGTAACAGCCGATTCGTTTCAAAAGAGCGACCAGGGGATCTCCCCGGTGAGTAAAAGTGTGGCGGAGAAAGCAACAGAGGAAGAGCTAGTACTAGATAATTTCAACTGGAAAAAGGCCGAAGGAAAAATTCCAAAGCGCACTGCCGCGGGTTTAGATGGGATTCCCGTTAGCCTCATTAACGAACTAGGACATAACACTAAAGAAGCATTGTTAAAAGCAGTAGAAAAAAGCTTAAAGGACGGACAAATACCGGACAGTTGGCGACAAAGTAGAATGAACTTAATCTATAAAGGCAAGGGAGAAAAGGACAAGATTCGCTCGTATAGACCACTAACCATTACATCGGTACTATACAGGTTGGCGATGCAAGCAGTAAAAATGAAAATAGAAACATGGGCCGAACATAACGATATTTTGGGAGAACTTCAGAACGGATTTCGAGTCGACAGGCGGTTAGACGATAACCTGTTTGTTCTCACTCAGTGTATAGAAATATCTAAAATAGAGAATAGGCCCTTGTACGTGGCTTTTCTAGACATCACTGGGGCATACGACAACGTTAACCAGGAAATTTTGTGGGATATATTGAAAGGAATGGGCATGGGCGACGACTGTATACAGCTTTTGAGGGAGATATACCGAGAAAATACAGTTTGCATAGAGTGGGAAGGAATGCGTAGCAAAGAGAACGTTGAGGTTAGCAGGGGTCTGAGACAGGGATGTCCTTTGTCCCCAATGTTATTCATGCTGTACATGGTGAGTATGGAAAAAGCGCTAGAAGGTAGCAACATTGGTTTTAATCTGTCACACAAACAGGGCGGCATGATGATTGAGCAGAAGCTTCCAGGTTTATTTTATGCGGACGATATCGTCTTATTTGCGGACAGTCGAGATGATATACAGCAGCTGGCGAATATATGCGGAAGGGAAGGTGAAGCTCTTGGACTAGGATTCAGTGTAACGAAGTGTGGTTTGATGGTATTCAATCATCCCTGTGATCAGACGGTGTCCATACAAGGCCAAGAAATACCGAGGGTAAGTGAATACAAGTACCTTGGAGTATGGGTAAATGAGAGTGATAGATACATGGAGGTACAGGAAAAAGCCTCGGCAACAAAAGGAAAGAGGAATGCGGCAATAATGAAGCACAGAGCGTTGTGGGGATACAATAGGTATGAGGTGCTTCGAGGTCTGTGGAAGGGTGTAATGGTTCCAGGGCTTACTTTTGGGAACTCAGTGGTGTGCATGAGGGCAGAGGTGCAATCGGGAATGGATGTAAATCAAAGGACTGTGGGACGCCTCGCGTTGGGTGCTCACGGGAAGACGACAAACGAGGCTGTAAAGGGCGATATGGGGTGGGCAGGTTTTGAGGCGAGGGAAGCGCAGAGCAAAATAAGGTTCGAAGAAAGGCTAAGAAATATGAAGGAGAGTAGATGGGCAGAGAAGGTGTTCCGTTATTTGTATAGGAAGAGCGTGGACACACAGTGGAGAAAAAGAACCAGAAGACTCACTAGTAAATATACGGCTGGTACTGTGAGCCATATGTCAACAAAGAGCATTAAGGGAAAAGTCAGCGAGGCGGAGAGGATTTACTGGATGGCAGCTATGGAGAAAAAACCGGCTTTGAGTAACTACCGAAAGGGCAAAAATGAAATAAGGAGGGAGGCATTTTACGATAATTCAAGGGGAAGCGCTTTACTGTTTGAAGCGAGATCGGGTTGCCTTAGAACGCGTAGTTATAAAGCAAGATTCAGTAAAGAAGAAGAACAATGCACATGCTGCGGGAAAGATAAGGAAACGGCGGAGCATGTTCTGATTGAATGTGGAGATATCCACCCAGGTGTACGTTTGGGCACGAGCCTACAGGAAGCCTTGGGTTTTAGGGACAACAATGGAAAGCTGAACACACCCGCGATTGAAATAAGTAAGAGACGGTTAGAGTATTGGTGGCAGAAAATTAGAGAGAAAGGACAAAAATAAATATTGGAAAAATAAAATATGGACAGTGTGCCGTAAATGGCAGAGAACTTAAGCTGAAAATTTACCTTTTTTCCATTAGGATAGAATTTATCGAAGTAGAGGCATTAGGCCAACATAAAAAAAAGAAAAAAAGGTTTTTTTTTGTCGAGCCTGGTGGCATACTTGTCACCACCCCGTTATAAAGGGGACGCTCATAGCATCCATCCATCCATCCGGCGGGGGCTGGGAGATCGTGCGGTAGAATACCACAGGGGGGTTTATGAAAATCGCCTCGAGATAGCGAGCGCGACTGGCGCCTGGCAGATGGTGGTGCATGCTGCTGGGAGAGGTAGTTTTGGATGTCGCGTGGTCTCTGTCCGTAAGGGGGTGGCGGTGAGTACGCAGAGAAGCCGCGAAGCCCAAGACGGCAATAAGGGCACTGGCGGTACAAGTGATCAGCTTCTCCGCAGTGAAAGCATAGAGGCCGGTGATCGGATGTGCGCTAGACATCAGACTTCCGAGGAGACGAGTGCCGATCGTCGATGTACTGGACCGGTTGCACCGAATGATGGGCGACAGAAGCACCACGGACAAAGGGCAGGGGCGGTGGCGTGTACGTGCCTTCGTAGTATGGTATGTGCTGCGCTGACTCGGGTGAAACTGCAGGGACAGGATGAACAAACAATGGCGGCGATGCAGCAGGGCGTTTCAAGGCTTCCACATAGGTTGTCCTACGGTGGTATTCAGCAGGAGCTGACGCAGCTGTATCAGGAAGCAAGGTGTCCCGGAGGGCCTGGTGCAGCTCATCCTTGATTACAGTTGCAATAGAGCTAACCGTAGGATGAGGTGTTACACCAGCCTTTTGCAACTCTTCACGTACAATATTACGGATGAGTTCACGTAAGGAGTCATCGCTGGTCCCAGCGGCGGCGAAAATGTCAGCAGTGGACATGGCACTGACTTGCCTGGCGTATTGGTTTGATTGCTGCTGCAGCATTTTTTTTTTATTGTCATGGCTTCAGACAAGAGTTCTGCGACCCTCTTCGGAGGGCTTCGCATGAGGCCGGCGAAAAGCTGGTCCTTGACACCACGCATCAAGTGACGCAACCTCTTGTCCTCCGTCATTCTTGAATCTGCCCGTCTGAAGAGACACGTCATGTCTTCGACGTATGCGGTCACAGTTTCGTTTGGCGACTGGACGCGGGCAAGAATAGCTCGTTCAGCTCTTTCTTGGCGGTCAGCGCTGGCATATGTCTGCAGAAGTCTACGAGAGAATTAGGGCCACGTCGTCAGCTGCTCCTCTCGATTTTGATACCACGTGTGAGCCCCGTGTTCGAGATAGAAGTAGACACGACCAAGTTTCGCCGCGTCGTCCCACTGATTCAAGTTGGCTACGCGCTCGAAGTCCGCCAACCAGTCATCAACGTCTTCGCGCTCCGTACCATGGAACGTCGTCGGAGCCCGTGGGCTTTCCAACGTATAGCGGTTCGACGACGTGCTTCCCGTGCCAGTTGGCAAGGTTTGTACCGAAGTGCTGGTCATGTTTGTTGACGTAGTGAGAGCAGTATCGTTGACTTCCGGAGGCAATCCCCTGATTCGGCGGCTGGTCCGATGCACGGGAGTATTGATTGGCACTGGACTCGTATTACGGCTTCCTGGGGAGGGGGGGGGGGTCTGCAGCATCCGTGAGACTACCCAGCACCTTCCGCCAGTTTGTCACGATGAGTCACAAGTACTGGGGGCTTTATGGAACGACCGGATAGCTAGGTCTAGGACGATGCGTCAGTCGTGGCTGGCTCTCGAGCCGAGAAGAGGCACGCAATCTTTTTTTTTCCTCCAGATGGTAGAGCCACTCTTGCAGTCGACCCACTACGTGTGGGTGGCAATATTTATTTTGCCGGGCAACTACTTCGGGATCCGATGAGTTAAGCTTTTCCGCTCTATTGCACCGTTGAGAAGCATTTGCACTCTCCTTCTCCATGGCTATACCACAGTGGCAAACGCCTGTCAGAGGCGTTATCAAGCGGCTCCAGCGCAGCGTCAGATGGCGAATGCACAGGGAAGGTGCGCGCGTCGGCGTCCATATGTCTACCAAGGCTATGACGGCACTCTTCTGGAAAGCGCACACCGGTGGCTGCGAGTCACGCGCGGCCGCGGCCGAGTGCAAGGAAGGTGCCGGCTCCGGTGCGTGGCACCACTGATCGTCTGCGCAGCGCATCAAAATGCGTACACACTGGCGGCGAAGCGCGCGCAGCGGTCGCGGAGTATCATTGCGCATGCGCAGACCAATGCCACCCGAAATTGGCTCAGCGAGGCCAGTGTAGCCAACTTTACAATATAATGCACAAACTTGAGTTATGTGCCACCTTGTTGGCAGAAAACAGCAATTTGCGATAGGTGGAGAGACGCTGGAAGTCGTCAAAGAATATGTCTACCTAGGATAGGTAGTAACCGTAGAGCCGAATCATGAAAGTGTAGAAAATAGAAGACTGAGGAGGGGGTGGATCACGTTCGGCAAGTATTCTAAAATCATGAATGGTAATCCGCCGCTAACCTTAAGAGAAAGGCATATAACAGATGTCTCGTGGCAGTTCTTACCTATGGAGCAAAAACCAGGAAGCTTACGAACAGGGTTCATCTTAACTTCATGTAAGGAAAAGAAAATGATAGGTGTAAGCTTAAGAGACAAGAATAGAGCAGAGTGGGTCCGGGAACAAGCTGGTGTTAACGATAGCATAGTCCAAATTAACAATAAGTCTACATAGGCAGCACACGTAGCACATAGACGGGATAACCACTGCTCATTAAGGGCACCTGACTGGATTCTCAGAGCAGGGAAACGCATTATAAGAATTGACATACTTATGTTAAGGATTACGTTAAGACGGCACTTTGAAGAGAAGCACACGCTCTGCATAAGTCCGATAGCCAAAACGAACAGGAACTTAGGTGGGCCAATAAGACTGAAAAGTTCGCCGTTATAACGTGGCAACGGAAAGCACAAGACCGGGTTCATTGGCGTATCTTGGGAGAGGTATTTTCTCTGCAGGGGGCATAGTGATGACATACTAGCAAAATATTTGTGCAAATATGTAGTACTAAAGAGCTGCTTTGTTGCCTCGCCACGGAGAAAAATACTTCAGCTTAAACAATTTTTCTTCACTTCAACCTTTATATTTACCTCAAAGATTAGCAAAGTTACATGTCACGGTGTTCATGTAGAGCCTTCGCTCGCTCAAGAATTGAATAACCGGAAACGTAACTACCATGTCAGAAGGAAAGAAGCAAAAATTGTTATCAAAACATAGTTCACGCAGGTGGAAAACTTTGTAGAAACAGCTCGTCAAAAACTATCATAAGATGTCGCATATTTATCTGTCAAACACGGTAAAACCCTCCATGTACCATGTTTGACTTTATTAAGGCGGCCACGACTACCGGGCAGGCTTTTAGTCAATGCTGCTTGCAATATGATCGAATGTCAGTGATTTTCTAATAAATGCTTTTGCCAACACGTTCAAATACCAGAGCTACTTGCGAGATGCGATAAGGGAGGTAGTTCGCTAAGAACTGCAGAAGTTCTAGACTCCGGTCACTGAAGTTCCTGCGGACCGTATAGCAATGTGACCTATAGGAACCGTATTGTTAGTTTCCAGTTTCTCAAGGCATTTCTTAGTTGCATGCTCAGAAGCTTCTATCACCTTTTCTTTCACAACGCTCATGCCCTGTGATATTTGGTTAAGCCTGTCACCTAGAGATGCTTTCAGTTCGTTAACTTGTTTAGCAGTCGCACTCACACTTTGACCAGCTGCTATTGCTTGCTTTTCAGATGACTGCATCATTGTCTCTCTTAAAACATTCATGGAGTGTGAAAGCTCAGTTAGCATATCGCACTGGGTCATGTCACACACAACCTGATGAAAGCCAGACCTTATTTCTGCCGCATGTTTTCCCAGTATTGCCTCGACAGTCGCAAGCATGGCTTCACGAGATGATGTGTCATATGGCGCCAAGTTTTCCACCATGCTGTGTGTTCCAGAAGTGCTGCAGTCATCACTTCTCAGGTGCGTGCACAGCTTACTGCGCAGGACGACAGCCGAACATTTCGGACACCGTGTGGAATGATAAGCACAATCTTCATAAAAGTGCTTGTGAATTTCGGAAACCACCTGGTCTTCCTTGCAGCCATTGCCCTTATTCCAGCACTTCACCTGTAACAGAAAACCAGGATGCTCACTTACAAGCATTTAACAGTTGTTGCGATGTTACTGCGACATAACCGAAAAGAAATATTGGCAATTTCACATATGTAAAATCAAAGACATGCGTGTAAGTATCATTTAGTAAAATTGACAATAAATTTATTACTGATGACAGTGTAGCTCATGTTGTTAACACTTCTTTCCCAGCGTATTCACTTCTGATTGATTGATTGATATGTGGGGTTTAACGTCCCAAAACCACCATATGTTTATGAGAGACGCCGTAGTGGAGGGCTTCAGCGTATTCACTTCTAGTTTTTGTAATGTCCTTACCTCGACCACCACCCAAGACCGACAACAATAAAAGTATCCTGAATTGCAGTTTGCGATAATAATCTGTGTTGTGTGAGTTGATCCTTGTACGTTCACAAACAAGCTGGCGAAAGTTTAGAGCATTCAGTCGTGCTGGTATTTTATATAGAATACTTTTATAAACAAGGGAGCCTCCCGAGAATCGGGCAACACTGACGCTCTCGCTAGCAGAGACGTACCGCGCCGTTTCGCGAGCTGCTGCATGGTATGATTTTCGGAGGGCAATCGTGTTTTATGGCCATCTGTGCTTGCTGCCAAACTTTATCTGCATTGTTCAACTTACCTTCCGAACTGAATGTTCTGGAGCAATGGGAACAATTCACCCCATGAGCCTTGTGTCAGAAGGGGCATTAATTCAAGCCAAGTGAACTCTGCTAGACAGAGTAAGAACGCTGTTTGCAAACACTCCTGCATTGTTATTTAAAGTCACAGGGGGTCCTTTCTTGCTGTGCACTAAGTGCATAGATGTCGCTTATATTCAACACTATCTTTGTCGTGCAATCGTTTTCGATGAGAAAGAGACATTTATATACCATTATTATTGCGTTCCCTCAAGGATCCAATGAAGACGTGTTTTTAACAGGTGCGCGGTCGATGCGAAAGCCAGGAACTACCAGACTCGTGCGTTTCTCCGAGAGACAGGGTTAAGCAATGTTTGGCAACCCGAAGTCTACATGGAGTTACTTAGGTCGTGAAATATTCAGCCAGGTCGGTCAGGGTGTCCTCGTCTGTGACAACATCACCATCACCGCACCACCACGTCACCCTTAGCGCAGGTCTTTACAGCAAAGAATTTTTCTCGGTCTGTCTGAGGTCAAAAAGTGTCCTGTGAATGTGGAGCGCGTATGTCGTTTTTCCCTACGGCTAAATATTCATTGAAACTCCTCACAGGCAGTGCAATGCTTAAGCGTCACACTTGCTAATTTTCTTTTTTACCGTGACCGAATGCAATCGACAGAGTTCGAGCAAAGATTCAGCCAAATGTATGTCGTGAGTAACACTGGCGCCACGCGGATATGCCCTTCAGTTTGACAACTGCTTACATATGCCGCACACAACAATCGATCTGCACGCGTTACCTGCGTAAAGTAACACTTGCTCGTAAATGCAGCGTCGACAGAGCCCCGTACCTAAGGCTCACTTGTCAACGTGGCACGCTTGAAATCGAAGTACTTATTGCGGAATGACATCTGCAACGTCTCCATCTGGCGTCTTGGTTCACCCAAGACGCCAGATGGAGTCATAGTCATAGTCCACTCAGTCATAGTCCAATGACATCTGCAATGACATCTGGCGTCTTGGTTCACCCCGTCTTGGAGGCTTTATTCGTCGCTTGAGCAGGTGGCGATAGATTCGAAGTCAAAATGCACAGCATACGCGACGTCGTCGCCGATGATACTCGATGAACCCCTGCCCGATGCGTGGGTTTACATTGGGGCCGAGGACATAGCGATGATACCGGTAAAACGCCGCAATACTGACACATGTGGGCCACGCGGCAAGCAACACTCGCAACACTACTGCGAGTAGGAGGTGCTCTTTGGTAGCAGGTGAGGACACTACTCTTTACAACTTGTGACGTCATGCGCGCCTAGACGAAATTGCTGTCACCGGTGGTCGAACCAATGTGCGTACCATTCAGACTTCGCCAGAAGTATTTTTTTAACCACACCTGCCTGCTGAACAGCAGCAGATCAAACTATTAGTTCGTTTCACTTTTGGCATAAAGGGCTTCGACGGGAAATTGGGTTAGGAGTGCTCAGTAGCAGTGAAATGAAATGTTGCAAAACTGCGTAGGCTGAACAGACGTCTGGTAAAATTTTCATGAAAAGTCTCACAAATGAGAAAAATATGAACTAAATATACCTTGACTTCGTTTTTAGACAGTCTTTAAAGGGTTAATAAAAACAAAATATAAAGTAATCGGATATTCTCAACCAGCAGCCTGACATTAAGCACATAAAGTATGAAACAAAAACATAGACCTACCTATTCACTTTCGTTTCAGACAATCTACAGAATTCAATGAAGCAAAACGGAGCCCTGAAAATCTTTTTCAAGTCGCCATGGAATGAATTCACTGGAAGAGTTTTTTGCCTCACGAATTCAATGCCACAAAAATTTCAAGAGTTTGTCCAGTGCGAGTGGAGTTACAATGTTTTGTCACATGCGGCAATCGCATTCTTTCTTCTCTCGTTCCGATGATAGTGCTGGAAGCTAAGCACGGAGGAATGGCCGGGCTGCAAAAAGCGTCACGCGCGCTTCGCCATCTTGAGCACTTTTAAAGACGATAGTTTATCTTGGGGACCTTCGAAGAAATAATTTCGATCTGTCTGTCTGTCTGTCAGTGTCTGTCTGTCAGTGTCTGTCAGTGTCTGTCAGTGTCTGTCAGTGTCTGTCTGTGTCAGTCTGTCTGTCTGTGTCAGTCTGCCTGTCTGTGTCTGTCTGCCTGTCTGTGTCTGTCTGCCTGTCTGTGTCTGTCTACCTGTCTGCGTCTGTCTGCCTGTTTGTGTCTGTCTGTGTCTATCTGTCTGTGTCTCTCTGTGTCTGTCTGTGTCTGTCTGTTTGTCTGTGTCTGTCTGTCCGTCCGTCCGTCCGTCCGTCCATCTGTCTGTCTGTCTGTCTGTCTGTCTGTCTGTCTGTCTGTCTGTCTGTCTGTCTGTGTGTGTCTGTATGTCTGTCTGTCTGTCTGTCCATTTTTCTGTTTTTCCGCCTTTAACGATACCTCAAACGGCATCAGATGGCCGACCCCATTCGCAGCGCCCCCCAATAATCCTCGAACTTTCGCGTTCACAGTAATGCGATTCTCAAATAAAAAGCAATTACTGCGCATATCTGAGGCGCCATAACAACATGTCGCCATTTTGTATGTCTGCCTTTATACTAGAAGAGGCACACACAAGTAACTCCAAGAACTGTAGCGTCTATCGCGCTGCACTGACAGTGCAACGCGATGCTCAAAAAGGTGTTTCCAACGCATTGGCCTTCGCTTTGGGTTCTACACCTGAGCACCTTCGAGACAGGTTCGCATATTTTTCCGCGGGCGTGCCACACCTTGGTTTTCGAAGATAACTGCCAGATGGCACTCGTATCTTACGTTCCTCGATGCGGTCATTTGCCTCCGCTACACGCTCGAGGCTTTCTAACACAGCGCCTCCAGAGTACTACTCACCGCTTTTCTTACGCAGAATTGAAAAGAGTGAACATTTTGTCCACTCTCTCCAGGCGCAAGGCAATCATCTTTCGACGAAATGAGCAGTGTAGCATACAAATTAAGGGTCATTTTTTTTCTTTTTTTCTTTCTTTTTTTAATGCGCGGCTTTTTTAGTGGGACTGCGTGCACACGCGTGGACAAGTAGCAGCCTCCCACGGCGTTCTCTATAACGAGCGAGCGTGCTATTTTCAAATAAGCCAATGGCTAATATATGGGTCATTGACGTGTAATTTTTTGGCATATAACGTCATGTGTCGAGAGAAGAGAAAGCAACTTTTAGCTGACTGATAGTTTAGTTTGAACTCCAGGCCACGTGCTGTGCTATAACATTTGGCTCGCGTGTTGTGGGGAGCCTCCACTACTGATCACCAGCACCAGCGTTTTCTGACCATGCTCAAAAAGTGTTGCAGGGCCCCTTTAAACAAAAAAAAATCACATACACTTTTTGAATTCTTGTTCATAGCAAATCTACAAAATTCACTTAAACAAAAGGTCACATAGGCTTTTTAGGCTTCTTTTTATAAACAATCGACAGAATATAGCCAAGCCAAAAATGACAGGCAATATTTACGCATTTGTTCATATAATCTGTGCCTTTTTTGCTGTATTGGTTGCTGTATCGGTTTTTCATACAATTTCAAGCTTACTAATGATGGCGTTGTTTTTTGTGCTGCTTTACCTTACCTGTTTGTGTACTAAACCTTATTATAGACGAGTACAATTCAGAGACGCTTGTTAACGTTATTGTTTTTTTTAATGTATACCCCTCCTACCTTGGACCGGCAACCTCGGCCTGCAGTATGATGAATAAATAAATAAATCTATAGAATACAAGAACACAAAATTAATATGCAATTTGTAGCCGTCTGTCTACGGATTACCAGGAGCGTATGCTTATACATAATGTTAAATCTGCAAGAAACAAAATTTACTACAGGAAGTCCACGGTCGTACGGACTGTTGAAACATATTTCATAACCCAAAACACGGCCCGTTCCTGTAAAAATAAATATTTCATGCATAACTGGATTCCGCAAATTTTCATACTTAATATCAACCACTGTTTTTGAATTATTCAGAATAGAACAGATTGATTTCACTTTGCAAGGCAGCCGAATCCTGCCGGCCACATATTGTTTGAGGCAAATTCGAACAATGCGCGCACAACAGCTTCTTTCTATTTTTCACTTAAAGCTATTCGATCGTGCTTGTGAATGCCAGAGTTGTGATTTCTAATTTGGTAATCTGAGACTGACTATAGAACATGCACGAAGTAGTCTGCTTAGCCTGTATGGGGCGTACTAGTTCCTTGTGAGCAGTAAACATACAATACACACGACACATACTTCCTGAGCTATGAAAATGCTGCTGGTTTAAGAGGCAGAACACAAATATGCATAGTTATGTTTCTGTGATCTTTGCTGGGAAAGAAAAGGAAAGCAAAGTATGCTTCCTAATCCAAAATAAAAAAAATGCGTGCTGGGGACAACGATTACTTCAAAAAGTACTATCGCGTGTACGCATTCCATTTTGGCTATATCCACAGTTTGGTAAAAGAAGACTCGGAGAGAGAGACCCACATCCGCGAAGTCATATTTTCAGCAGAGCGACTTGCTATTACCCCAAGGTATTACAACTTCTCTGGAACCTTGTGGCAGTACACTTGCCTTTGAAGCATTTGTTCTTTGCCTGATAAATACTTAGAATGCCAAACGTACTATAGGCGCATAGCTAATGCATATTTAGTGTAGTTTCATATACTCAAAAAATATTCTGACTGTTCCTCATGCAAACTTGCTTACAATGTTTTACAAGTATAAAGATTCAGTTTGCTTTGTCAGCGCCAGCCTATCATATCTATGGCGAATTGAACTGGTGTAATTGGGACACCCATGCACAAAAACGGACATGTGGAATGCATACTGTGGTCACCTGTTTTGTGAGTCATAAAAGGGACCTCACATTGAGGGCAGTTGTATTGCTAGACATACAGTAATCTTTAAAAGTGTCCTGCAGTTCACTTCTTGTTTGATTGGGCCGCAGAACCTTGATTTCAGCAGCATGTGGCCATTTTCTTTGAGGATATTTAAACTGCAGGACTCAAGGAGGAGGACAAGAACAACAAGAAAGAAGGCAGGGAGGTTACCAGGCACTCAGACATTCTGAAAAAGTTCGGGGAATGATGTGGCTGGAGGCCCACAAACCAGTTGGCAACAACCAAGTCATTGCATGACAACAAGTAATGTTTTCATACTAAGACTCAGCAGCTTAGTACGCGTAATCTATGAGGTGAATAAACTAATATCTTTACTTCTAACATCGCGTTATGTCGAAGTAAATTACGATTACGTATAAATATGTTCTGTATACACAGCTACGCACATAAACTTCAACTTGCAATGTTTTTACTAATTGCAGTCATGGCATTACAAAACGAGAAGTTTGCTTGCCAACAGCTACAAAACGATAAATGCAGTTAACTTTTTTACGATATTGTGTCAGTACACCACATAGTCAGAGGGCTAACTGTAAGGACATACATCAACAAGAACCATTCATTACAATGCCCTGGGCAGAATTAATGTTTAGGGTGTGCTTCATCAATGGAAAGTTTTGAGTGTTGTACGACAAGCAGTCATTACAGCGATTTAGTGCTGTGGCCTCTCAAGCACTTGCGTACACATGTCCCTTTTGTTCCTTGTTGTTCTTTAGGGGCGAAGCTCCTCTTTGTTGAACCTTGTCATGCGTTACGCGTAACCGAGAGAAGAGACGAGAAAAAAGATGGCAGCATCTCCCAAAGTGTGTTATAGACAGCGCTGTCTCATAGAAGTACATGCAAACTGCAGTTCATTGAGGATATTCCAGATGACGCTGTCCTGCTATTCTTCAATTGGCGCGGGCTGCGCGGGCTGTGCATGAGTACGTGGAGAACGAGTGCCTCTCACAATCTCCTGCATAGTCGCCATACGTGGTGGATCGTTGGTGGTGCATGGACGAAGCAGATTATGGGCACGTCCATCCATCCTTCCATCTGTCTGTCTGTCTGTCTGTCTCTGTCTGTCTCTGTCTGTCTCTGTCTGTCTCTGTCTGTCTCTGTCTGTCTGTCTGTCTGTATGTCTGTCTGTATGTCTGTCTGTCTGTCTGTCTGTATGTCTGTCTGTCTGTCGGTCTGTCTGTCTGTCTGTCTGTCTGTCTACGACAGCAGACACGGACAGACAGACGGGTTGGCCACGACGACGGAGGGGGATTGAGCCACAGCAATAGTGCAAGAGGCCTGCTGCGATGCCATGTTCTCGAAATACCCGGATACTGAAAATGCGTGAAGTGCTTACATTTCAATTCAATCCGTGCCGCCTCAAGGCCAATTCAGTCCAGTCGTTTAGTTTGACCCAGTCTCTCTGACCATTCCTTCGCCTCCGTTCGCAAAACAGATGAAAACAGACACATGACATCTTGGCTCACGTGAGAGAGCGTCACGGCATTCCCCATGGCTCAAATGGGCCAAGCACGAGTGACTTGATGGAATCGAATGCCTCCATCTGGATTTCGAGCGCGTGTGAAATAGCTTTACTGTCAGACCACAGTCTGTGCATTACAATGCTCTTTGAATGTGGCCTTGTTCAAATTTTCTGTTGCTGTCTTGCACATTTTCAAATGCTACAAAATGTTGGCTTTCAAAGTGTTGTGACAGTGATCGTTTAATTTCACATTCAAGCGTTGGACAAAATCCTAATTTGAAGGGACAGGTGGAGTGTCACGTGGGCTCATGTCCGTAGTTCTCTTTACCTGCACCTCGTAAGAAAAGCTCAATATAATGTGTAACTCCAACCCAAGTTTCATTGGCAGTCTGGCGACAGAAAATTTCAGCTGTTCCCTGTGTTCATTCTGGCACCAACAAGTGTCACTAGAATTTCAGCTACTACTCTTGGTGATTGTTCACAAATAGTATAGAAAGTATATGTTCATTTGAGAGTGATGGGACAGAACTGAAATGGTAACTGGTCCCTTATGCTTTTTCTCTTTCTTTGTTCCAATGAAATAGGAGGTGCGCTAAGAAGGCCTTTGCAATTATGCTGACCAGGCCTAGAATTTCGGCAGGGGCTATGGGTGAACATCCTAAACAAGCTGAGAAAACGGTGAAGGCCTTCTGTGCTCTTCACAACTTCCTAATCCAAAGGGGCACTGCAGATGAAGGTGCCTACTGTGGCTCTGGCTTTGTCGATTGTGGGGATGTTTTTGGGCAGCAGTGGTCTGGTCATTCGCGCGAACCTTTTGCACAGCCGCTAATGGGAGTGCCTCGTACACAGGCACGCCACTTTGCCCAAGCAGCTCGGCAGGTCAGGGGCCTCTATGCTCGTTATTTCTACAGTGCAGTAGGCAAAGCGCTTTGAAAGAATGAGGTCTTGTGTCCTGTATACAAAGGGTTCAACGCAGCACTAGCTGCTGCACAGTGAAGTGGAAATTTCTTTAGTAGTAAAGCCGTTCAGCAAATCGTTGCGTGTGAGTCAGTGGTTGATCTTGATGAAGGAAAATTGGAGGAAAAGAACGGCAAGGAGAGTAACCAGCTTAAAGGCAGCCGGTTTGCTACCCGGCGCATGGCAGGGGGATAGGGGAGATGAGTGATAGAGAGCAGACAGAGAAGGAGATAAACCCAGCATATTTGGCAGCACACACGTGCACACTCAGTCATAGTCCAATTTTGTCTTTAGCGGTGTGTTACATTGCTGTTACAGCCGCTTGTTCAAGTTCGTGTCACGTAGGAATTTCAACAGAGTTTTTGTCGTCTTCTGTTGCAATGCCTTCTCTCGGGCACTTGACAGAATAGTGTCCACAGACGTTTGGCTGTTGTCGATGCACACGAGAACGGACGCCAGTGAATGTCTCTGGATATCATACAACGGACAGTCGCGCAGGATGTGGTGTACCGTCTCTTCGCAATGACAGGCATCGCAGAGAGCGCGTTCCGCCATTCCTGTGACAAAGGAATAAGATTTTGTGAATGCCACTCCTAGCCATAAGCGATGAATAAGGGTGGCTTCTCATCGGTCGAGCCCAGTAAGCAATGGGAAAGCCATCAATGAGGACAGGTGGTGTTGACGATTCGTCTCGTTGTTTGGTGGTAACCATAGTGAAAACGGGACTTCACGCGCAAGTCGTCGAAGATTACTGGCTGCATCGGTCCGCGAAAGTGGTATGGCTTCTTTTCGTGTTCCTTAAAAAGCTGCCCGTGGGGCAGTATCGGCCTGTTCGTTCCCTTTGACGCCGCAGTGACTTGGCAGCCCTTGTGATGTCCCATGATGCCCTTTTTCATGTGTAGTGTGGAGAAGATTCGAATTTCAAAAACAAGCTGTTCGTATGGCCCCCGACGCAGTGCTGAGAGCACAGATTGTAGGGCAGCCCTTGAGTTGCCACTGAGCGACTCGGTTGAAAACTATCCTCATAAATGGGTATGAGCCACATAAATTGTGTAGGCTCACTTTTCACTATACGTCGACTAAAAATGAAGGTGCCTACAGTTGGTCCAACAGACAGCTGTGAAGCGATAATCGAGTGCCAACGACACTTCGTGCTGACAACGAGAGAATACTGGGAAACAGTAAAGGCTACGGAATCTGCGAGAAGACTTTGATGGAAGGCCGATGAGCGCATTGACATGCCCGTATTCAATGAGAGAGAGAGAGAATTATTTTAATAAAGGTCCTGAAGGGGACTGCGCACCCCTTACGGGGGCCAGCCCGGTGGCTCCGCCCATGTGGGGACTGGGAATCGGAGCTCACCAGCCACCTTTTGGGCCTTCTGGACGGCCTGGTGTTGAAGGGCCCTGTCGGGGCTCCTGAGGTGGTTGATCCAGTCGTCCTCAGTGGCAGGGGATCCGAAGCTAGCGTGTAGCATGGAACACTGCCACAGCATGTGACTTAAATCGCACCCTAAATTTGGGCATTTGGGGCATTATGGCCTTATATCTGGTAGGTATTTGCTGCAGATATAGGGGCTGGAGTAACTGAGCGTTTGCAGCAGTTGAAGCGTTAATTTTTGTGCTTTATTTAGTGCTGAGTGAGGTGAGGGCAATTTCTTTCTAAATAAGTTATAGTGCGAGCGAATTTCGTGATATGATAGGAGTGGCTTCCGGTGCGTGTTGGTATCCCCGGCCAGTGAGCCGGACCGCGACCCCCCACGGCACATAAGATTACGCACGTGGTTATAGACCAGCTCATTACCGTTGGGGACCCCTGGTTGAACGTTGATCCCTTCATGACCCGGGAACCAGTGGATGTGCTTGTCTACAGTTCTTTGAACAGATGCTAGAACTCTTAATGCCGCCTGGCAAAGTGTACCGCGGCGGTATGCCAGCGCAGCGGGTTTAGAGTCGGTAAATATTGTGTCGTGCTGAGGGTGTGCTAGAGCAAGGGCAATGGCCACTTGTTCAGCCTCGCAGGCTTTCTGTGTTTTTACGGTAAGAGCATTAAGAGCTTTTCCGTCTGGGGCGACCGCCACAGCTGCAAAGTAGGGTTTGTCCACGTATTTAGCGGCGTCTACGAAAACCAAGTCTGTCGCACGTAGGTTGGCCGCTTTTAGCAAGCATTGAGCTCGTGCCCTTCTTCGAGTCTGATTGTGCACCGGGTGCGTGTTCCTGGGAAAGGGTAGCACTGTGGTTTTAGCGCGAAGGTTTTGTGGTAACGATTCTGGTTCGTTCACTTGAGTTGGGATAGGAAGACCTATGTGTGAGAGGAGTTCCTGACCCGCAGCTGTCGAAGACAGGCGTATGAGTTGGGACATTCTTTGTGCTTCGATGATTTCTTGGAACGTGTTATGTACCCCAAGGGCTAGCAGGCGCTGCGTGCTTGTGGACATAAGTAGACCAAGAACTCGTTTTGTGCATTTTCGGATGAGGTTGTCTACTTTAGTTTCATCGCCTTTGCTCCACGGGTTAGCGCAGGCAACGTAGTGAACGTGGCACATCAAGAACGCATGAAAGATGCGTAGTAAGCTCACTTCTGTGAATCCTGCGTGTCTATTAGCGACGCGTCGGGTGAGGTGCATGACTGCCTCAGCTTTTTTGGTGAGATGTGTGATGGTTAAGTCCTTTTTGCTATTCTCGTGTAGGGTAACGCCCAGAATTCGAACCGATAACGCTATCCGGATATACGAGCTATCCATTGTGGAGAGGTGTATGGTAGGTTCGGCTTTGGTGCTGCCGTACTGTGGTGGCAGAAGCAGCAACTCGGACTTGGATGCCGATAGTCTGAGGCCAGTGGGCTTTCAAGATGTTTGTACTGCAGTGACTGCTTCCAGAAGGCTCACTTCAATTTGTCCATCACTCCCTTCAGTGCGCCAAATAGTTATATTGTTGGCGTAGAGCGCGTGTTCTACGCCTTCAATGTGTGTCAGCTTTTGTGAAAGTTGCCTGAGGGCTCCATTGAAAAGAAATGGTGAGAACACCGACCCTTGCAGGGTGCCGCGCGGGCCTAGGTTGTAGGTGTGTGACTTGAGATCCACAACTTTAAGTGTGGCCGTTCTGTCTCTTAAGAGCGGACGTATTCGTAGAAGCGGCGGCCTAAGCCTGCCTCCTGAATCTCGTGTAGTTTATGAGCGTGGCTTATGGTATCGAAAGCTTTCTCTAAGTCGAGAGCTAGGATTGCTCTGAGTTTTTTGCTTCTTACTCTATGTAACGTCTCCTGCATATTGAGAAGCACGTCCTGCGTGGCCATAGCCGGCCTGAATCCGACTTGATTGAATGGGAAGAGGTGCTTTCGCTCTGAATATTTTGTGACTCGAAGGAGAATGACGTGCTCCATGACCTTACCCACACAGGATGTGAGGAAGATAGGTCGTAGATAGTCGAGTTGGTTTGTTCGGCTTGGGAATGAGTAAGACGGTCGCGGCCCTCCATTCTGGCGGGACGCTGCCTTGCTCCCAAACCTCATTCATGTGGGTGACTAGTGATTCAATGTCATAGTCAGCCAGGTTGCGGAGTAGCTTGTTGGTGACTCCGCCAGGACCCGGAGCTGACTTAGTATTGAGCTCTGCTATTACCGCGCGTAATTCAGCGCTAATTATAGCCTGCTCAAATGGGTCATCTGTGGCCCCCGCGTAAGGTGGATAGTCTTCATGTGAGGTAGGTTCTGTGCATAGATACTTGGCTGCTGTGTAACAGTCTATCTAGAGTTAGTCGTTGCTCTGACTTGGTGCGCTTGTCGCCGAGCAGATGCCTGAGAAGGTCCCATTTTAGACCCTTTCTCATGCGTGCGTCAAGCGAATTGCACACCTCATTCCACTGATTGCGTGCTAGTGTGTGACTGTACTCTTCGATTTGTCGGTTGAGCAATGCAACTCTTTTTCGTAGCCTACGATTGAGTTTATGCATTCTCCATCTTTCTTGAAGACTTTGTGAGCCTCCAGGAGATGTGCGAGGTGGCTGTTGATGTGGTCTATGTTGCGTGTTGTAGAAATATTTTTGGTAAATTGTTTTACGTCCTGCTGTAATCTCGTAAAGACTTCAGAGAGTGAAGAGTAATGGTTGGTGTCTTGTTTGCGTATTTGCCTAAAAAGTTCCAGTCTACTACTTTAAAGTCTCTGGGCTCGAGGCTGCCTATATTGACTGTTGTGCTACTGATAAAGTGATCGCTACTGAAGTTAGCTTACAGATCAACCCATGTGGGATTCGAAACGTTGCGTACTAGGGTCAGGTCAGGGGATGAGTCCCGTGACACTGAGTTACTTATGTGTGGGGGGGTAGAGAGGTCGTTAAGTAACATGAGATTGTGTTGAGTGATGTGTGTTTGTAAGTGGCGTCCTTTCTGTGTTGTGCGATTGTAACCCCATTCCACATGGGGGGCGTTGAAGTCCCCCGCGATGATTAGGGGATGGTTGCCTGCTATCTGCGTCACTTTAGTTAGTTGTGTGGTGATTGTTTCTGTGCTGTGTGAAGGTGAGCTGTACACGTTAAGGATACATGCCGATTGCTTAATGTGAGCGTTGCGGATGATCTCTATCATCTGATGCTTTATTTTGAGGTCTGGCCGTACCGCATGTGTCGTGTAAGCATAAGGCTTAGCCACACAGGCGGCTATTCCTCGAGCTTTGTTCCCACACACGGCCTCAACTCTGTATCCGCGAAGAGCGAATCGGTCGATACGCGTTTCCTGCAGGAGAATGACGGCCGGTCGTTGGGTCATAGAGCAAATGAATTGTTGTAACGTTTCTCTCCGCGTACGGAGGGTACTTGCGTTCCATTGCCAATTTGTGAATAATTGTGACGACGCCATTTTAAGGTCTAAGTATTAGCCATGCGCGCTTACTGCGTGACAGGTCCTCCTCCAACACCTTAGTCCTCACGTCCATTTGTGCTGGCTATGCAGCCAACTCGATAAGTTGTTTCTGCATGCTCTCTAGTTTAGCGTTGAAAGCGCTATACTCGGCCGTGGTCTCTGCGCGGTACTGCTCTAGTATCGCGTATATATTGGCTGTAAACCGGTCAAATTCGGATTGCTCTTCGGCCTGGAGCGTCGGGCCTGCCCGTTTTCTAGCGCCGCGTATAGAGACGGGGCCGCTGATAATGCTACCCTCGCGCGATTCGGGGGCCTGTTGTTTTGCTAGCTCTTCTTTAAGTGATTGGATTTCTTTAGCCTGCTCCGCATACATGCGTTTTAACTGTGCTAGTTCTGGGTCAGGTTGCTGTGGCGAGTGTCCCTGACGCTGCGCTGCGCGGGCCTCACCTTTGCATACCACCTTGTCGGTCCAGGTAGGCTGGTCGGTGGAAGTAGGATTTCGTGGACCTAGAGGAGGTCCTTGCGGTTCGGTGGTCTTGGCAGGAACAGGGTAGGGTGCTGGGGTGGGTGTTTGCTGTTGGGCTTGCTTTCATCGGCGATGGCGCGGACGACGACAGCGCACCAGGTAAGGAAGCTGGTAGTGATGTCGGCATTTGCGGTCGCCCGTGCGGTGTGCTTCGCCGCATAAGGCACACACTGGTTGGTTGCAAACGTGGGGGTTGTTTGTTGGTAAGTGACCGCAGTGGTCGCTGACCTTGGTTGAAGGAGTGGGGCACACGTCTTGGCGATGGCCCACTTGGCCGCAGGTGCGGCAGGTGTCTATTTGCCGCTTGTACAACGTGCAGCGGTAGATGACCTGGCCGCAGTAGACGTAGTTGGGCACTTTGAGCCCGTTGAAGATCAGAATCACAGTTTCAGTGTTCTTGATGCGACGCGCTCCTAGTAGGCTTGAGTTGCGCGGTTGCATTAGCATGCGGTTGAGTGCGGCGTCGTCAAAGTCAGTGTCGACGCCGCGAATCACGCCTAGGCTCGTGATACCGGCAGATGAGAGGTAGGCCGTGACCGGGTGTCTCTTGTCGGTGAGGATTATCTCGGTTACTTGACTGTACGCTGCTGCATTAGTAGCACTGGGCGTACTGACGACAAAAATGTTTTGCATCGAGTTGGGACAAATAATGTCCTCCTCCGTTATTGACAGCGCTAGCTGAGCTGCCATGATTAGTGCGGCGAGAATCCAGTGCGGGCTGTAGGCTTGCACGTTGAGGCCGCCTCCCGGTCGCACGATGACTCGATTGTGACTACGTGGCATCGCCGGCAGTCGGCTTGCAGCTGCAACGCGTCGTAGAGTAGCGTTAGGCATCGCTGTCACGCCTCGTTGCGTTCCAGACTGGCGGGCTGTGTGTGACTTCATACGCGATTCTTGCCGTGTTTTAGAACGGAGAACCATTCGTTTCCTTGTAATTCTTCAGGGGTGACGTCGTCCTCTTCCATGGCAATCTGCTGCGGCATCTCGCAGCTGGCATGCGAGCGCCGTAGGCGGGGAGGCTCGCCTAACCTCGCCTAGGCTTAGCCCACCGGTGCAGCAAAAAGGCCTCTAAAATGATGAAAAACGAGCTCACTTTGGTGAACCAGGTGTCGAAATGTTCAGGTGAACTTTGCGGAAAAGGGTCCGTGCAGCTCAGGAAGATTCGAGGCCGTTGACCGGTAAGAATTGGCATTCGCCGCGGAGCACGATGGGTGTGCGTCCACACACCAGTCTTAGAGATGCTCCTCTCCTATTTTATTAGAGGTGCTAACACTTGGTTTCATCGAGACTGTCTTCAGAGTTTGGCCACCGTAGATCCATGACTGTTTTAAATGGTCCACTTCGCCTGCTATCTGGATGTTGCCATCGCTATTTCGCCCAGTTTTTATAGCCACCTTTCTCGTCTGTCAGATATTCTTGACGCCTTTCACCGATATCGCCAACCTTGTATGTTGTGTTCGGCCAATAGGCTTTGTTATTTTTTGATACTCTGCTTTTGTCAAACCAATACCAAGCACTTCATATGCTCAAGATGCCATTACTCGAGCTGGCATTGCACGCAAGGTAGCCCGCACTTTCCTCTTCTTTTCCCAAGCTAACAAAAGTTCCTGTATGTTCACACAAGACTGAACTTGTGGGCAGAGGGCTCTGAATTTTCTCCATGCCCTCTCATTGTAATGTGCTTCGCATCTCGTCGTGTAGGGATCAGCGAAAAGTTCTCACAATACTTCAGGCCCTACAGAGTAGAGCGCCAGGTGACATCTGTCACCTATCCTTACTGAAACGTTCCGTAAGATGCGGAGACCTCAAATACGGAATTATTGGAATATGGAAGACGTATGATGCGGACTCCGCATCTTATGGAAAGACGTATCATGCGGAAATTACTGAAATGTGTGCATGTTACGTCTGAATCTAGTGCAAAGCAATATAATGTGTAAATTGAATAGACGTCCACATCTTGAGTACATGAAATACTGTGTATAAATCAAAATATTTCTTAAATGTGCATGATGAGGGATTGAATCATCGGCATCCTATAAATTGTTGTGATGCAAAAGCAAAATTGCCTTTTAATTGAAATACATTACAAAACTACTAAATTAACATGCTAGCAATCATAAATGGTGGTTACATTGCAACACATTATTGCAGTGTTCTATGCAAGACTTAAAGAACCTATAAAGTTATTATTATCAATAGAGAAGCATTAATATACACATCAGCCCTGCTACAATCAATACGTTTTCTTATTTGTCTGTATGCTCCAGCTGTGAATAGTGACATTGCAGTTTGATCGTACACAATTGAGGTGACTGCACCGCAATTTCACGAGCTCCACCTAAGCCACAGGATGGTGGCACAATGTAACAGCAATTTTAGAACGAAATGTTTAAACATAAATAATAATCATAGCACTGTGAAAGTGTGGCGCTGTGTTTATCTCATGAATGCCTTGTGGAGATCGGGTAAATGGTGCTTGAGGCTCCGGCACCACTGTAAATTTCGAAGGTCACTGCGATAGAACTTATGTGTCCTTCATAGGCACCTGGAAATGAAAATAATTGGCACAAATAATGTCAGAGACACATGTTAGCACAATAGTTTACATGCACAAGAAATATAACACACAGAATGAAACTGAAAATTTAAGGCACACAATCCTTCACGTTATGCATATGTGAATAATAGAAGAAATGAGTGTATAAATTAGTTCTGCCACATCAAAAAAACAGCATGCTTATCACAGTGAAAATAACTAGGTTGTCACGATTTTCAATGGTAGAGATAATCGATTATTATGTCCTTATGAAATTATGATTTAAACGCTTCCTGCACAGTAAAACTTTAGGAACTGCCAGTGAAAGCTCTCAGTGTTCATTTAATAGTGTGTGCATGTACATCTGCTGCCTTTATACTATACAGTTTGTGCACAAAATTGGCATCTTGAACAATTTTGAGAGTTAAACCTAAGCAACTTATGAAGGTTAAAATCACCATGAAAGCAAGCAAGACCAGGCAGGTGCCATTAAAAATCTGTGCAAGCCAGATAACTATAACCGAACTGCACACATATAGGGGAGCAAGAGTAACAGTAATTCGGCTGCTGACCCGCATGTCGCGGTATCAAACCCCGGCTCCATTTCCGGTGGAGGCAGAAATGCTGTAGGCACGTGTGCTCAGATTTGGGTGTACGTTAAAGAACCCCAAGTGGTCGAAGTTTCCAGTGCCCTCTACTACGGCGTCTCTCATAATCATATAGTGGTTTTCGGACGTGAAACCTCACATATAAATCAAGAATAACAGAAATAAACTGCCAGCAGAAAAGTTGGGTGCATGTGCTATCTGTAAGTGCTTACACCTTATTACATACAGCATGCTCATTCCATTTTAAATACCGATATTGAAAATAACTGCTCTATTAGGAATGTAAAAGGTAAGGTAGAACTGAACGACTCTACAAAAAGTGACCCTATTATGACATCATGTTTTCTTTTAACAAAATTGACGAAGACTCTAGAATATCATTATGCAAGGAAAAAATCTTCAAAAGAACAATCAAGTTTGAAGTCATAATTATTTATATGTCTCCTATGACTATAACCAAAAAATCGACCTCAACATGGCTAATGTTAGTTTTTAAGGCCTATGTTCACTAGACAATGAACTATACCACAAAAAGCACAGCGTTCAGGCAAAGCACCACACAAAAAAAGAAAGCAGTCCTTTTCGTTATTACCTAAATGCCTTTAAAATGGTATTTTTACCTCTACTTTCCGCTTTTTATCTAAGGAACTGGTGTGAAACGAGTTAGCTGAAAATGCACTGTGCCTCCAAAACCTGTTGGTTGAATCTGAATTTTAAAAAAAATGGTGAAGCTTGCACTAAATTAGGCTCCACAAGCCTTGGAACAGTGAGACTACATGACTCTTAGGACTACTTTAGTTACTTGTGTTTTGTTTCTCGGCCTAAGCATAAAGACAAGGGCTTAACTGAATTGCTGCTAACAAACAAATGCTTTCGAAATGGCCCGAGCGTCAAAGGATGCTCAGCCATTTGTTGTTTTTTGCACTGGGCTATTCTACACCAAACATACAAACCATGCTGCCTGGCGACCATCACAGATGTATAGTTTAAAAAATGATGGTAATTTACTCTTCTGAAAATAGTTATTTGCAGAAATGTTTTGACGAGAAAAGAGTAGTGGTCACGTGGGTACCTTCAGAATTTCGCAGAATGTCGTGCGGGTGTTATTTGTGAAAAAAATTTCAAAGTACCGCTTTTTCTTGCCACATAAAATTTGATCTACATATAAGTAAAGATGCTTCTTAAAGTATTTGAAGTCAAGTAACATTAGTGCAATTTTTCTGCTACATAGGCTTTGAAGAATTCCGCCAAACTGTTTATCGTTTGCATTTCTTGTATGGCAATACTGCATTTTGTATGAATATTTGAGCCACAAATACTCACTGCACAGAAGTTATATTTTACGAAAAAAATAATGTTAGGTCCAGATTACAAATATCACTATATAATCGTTTTTGTCCACATTGAGATGCAATTTGAGCTGTGTGTTTGTCTAATTGAAAATTACTTTTATATGTAAGTTGAAAGCAAATAAACAGTTCTTGTTACATGGCAAGTGTTATCATTACAAATTTTGTTTAAATGAGGAAAATGATTTTTGAAGTCTCCTATTGAGGGCCTTGGGGAACTTCGGAACGGAAGCTGTCGTACATCATATGCAGAAAACAGCCATCATAAGAAAACTTCATAAATTCATTTCTACTTTAAGACAAAGTGTAATCATATAACTTGCCATATAAAGAGAACTGCTTCCTTGCTTTTGATGTGGCGAAAAAATTGCACTAATATTACTGAGCTTCATGCACTACACACAAGCACCTTTACTTATTACCAAGACCGAATTTGGTGTAGAAGAGGCAGTATTTTTGAAACACTTTACTTTTTACAAACAACACCCAGACGACATCCTGGGAAGTCCAGAAGGCACCAACGTGGCCTAATATTTTGTTCTCTGCGATATACTTTAGCATTTTGCTGTTTTCAGAAAAATACAGTAAACGAGCACAATATTTTTTTTCAAAACACATTTAGGACGGTTGGCAAAATGGCTGGGATGTTTGATGCGTAATTGCCTCATTGCCAGCATTTATTCTTCCGAAGCTCAAGCTATCACCTCTCTGTTACTGCCTCCCTCACATACAATGCCTGCATAGGAAAGAAAAGGAAAGGCAGGTCCAACAAAGTTCACAAGGCAAGATATTTTCATGTTGGATAAATTCATTACCATAAACAGCAGCAAAATAACATTCATTTTGAGTAGTGCAAGACACAAGCTATATACCAGCATACTAAGAGCCAAGCGCAAACTTTTCAATTGAACATGTGTGGTGATAGACAGGAAGCACTTATTGCAAGCTTGATCAGTCTGTAATTAACTAAATGAAGTACAATGCACTGTTCAATCCAACACCACATAGGCATCTTTGCTTTAGCAAAGCCATGTGTCATTGATTCATGCACTAGATGGGACAATGCAAATGTAACAAAAAAGGTGAAAAATAATACAAGGGAAAAAAAAGAAGAAAAGGGGGGATGCAAAGTAGGAGCAGTGTAGCACTACTTTTACTTTGCATTCCCCTTTTCTTTCTTTGTTTTTCTTCTTTTCTATCATTTATCTTTTTTTTGCTTCCCTTACCCCCAACCTCCAACAGGAGAACACTTTGTATCAGCGCAACCTAACTTGAAAAGAAGCAAGGGCTGCACTCTTCTGCGTTATAGGGTTTTTTTTTCAGACAAACATTTCCAACAGGCACACACGCCTATACCAATAGATGATGTCATTACTGACCCCATTTAAACTAACACGCCAAGGATGACAAGGTGACTTCTAAAAATAGGTCCTCCTATCGCAACATCGGCCAGCCTGTCTGAAGCACTTCTACTGTTCACCCTGATTACCCCACTAGATGTTTCCATCTGTGGACTCACATCTTCATTTTGGATAACACTAAGACGAGCTTACATTGATGAATACGCACGAAAGTTTAGTGATGTATCATGTATCAGATTAAGCAACTCTGTTAAAAAATTATTGATAGCTTGCTTCCAGGCTTTTTATACTGTAGCCTGAAACTTCGTAATGTCTTCTATGCACATGAACCAGATTGACAACGTAATGCACAACATGCTTAAGAATACTGCGAGGAACAAGATAACGACAAAACGACCAGCCACCCAAAATTTTCGCTGTACATGTTTATAAAATGTTCATGTACCCCAAACGAGGTGCTCATGATACAAGCCGAAAAAACCTACAAGTAGGGCCTTGGAGTCTTCTGGAAGTAGACGTGTTGCATTTTTTCTGTAGAGGGCTTTACACCCATAAGTGAGGAACAAAACTCCTGTGTAAAGAAGAATGTTGGCAGCTATCAGTTATAGAAAAACCTAATGCAGCTAATCTTCCCCGACACATCTGTACATTTAAAGAGGTGACGTAGCTTCTGTGATTCTGGCAGTAACTCCAACAGGACCAGTGCGAAAATTGGCACTACTTGGCTAGACAAATGTCCAAACATGCCTGCCCGACTCCCTCTAGCCATCCTGGCTGAATCTGACACATGATTTCTTAACTGCTGGCTGGACAAAAACAAAACCACTGAAGCACTCACAGTACACAGCGTGAAGTTCCTCTGGAGTGGTCAACTTCGTCTTCTGCGATGAAAGAGCAGCACAGTGTACTGATAAGGCACTCCTTGCAATGGTTTTCAATGCCACACAGTGACCTTGCTGTTACTGTCGAAGAGAGCTTCGGGAGCTTGGAGGGTGCTTGCTCTTTTCTGGGGGCTGCTGCCGCTCCTCGTTTTCTGCTCAAGGTCAACCTGCATAAAGTTGTAGACGAGGCTTTAAGAGTTGTATATAATGATATACAAATTTTCGCTGAACACACATTTCCTCGTGGCACACTGAGGAATTTCTTATAAAACTTAAGGCCTCGCATATGCAAACATTTACAATCGATCCGAAGATGCACTCGACTCTAAAGAACAAGTTTGTTATGTAGTGTATATAAAGAAAGGTCATTCAGCACAACCACAACTACAGTTGCACACGAAAACGACATTTTACACGATCCTGTTTATTTACATGGTCCATTTTATTTTATTTACACGGTCCATTTTACACGGCCCCGTTTTACACGATCTAGTCTGCATGAACTCTTGAACCGGGCACCATATAGGTTGAAAGACACACACAGACTTTGAGACAAACCTAGTTTCTCGTGGAGCATCCTCTTGCACTATAACAACACATCTCAATCTAGTTAGTTGGTCAGAACGAGGTGAAAACAGCTCGCGATTGAAAAGCACGGGCAGAAGGAATGACGCCTGCACCCTGTGCTTTCTGTACATTCTCGTTGAGGGTGCAGTTTTCACCTTATCCTTATGCAATTTCGCATTTATAACATTGTTTACTGTATAATCTTTGTGGCGTTAAAGTGTGTGATACCGTCATGTGTATCCCAAGTATTTTATAAAAATAGAATACAAGATAGCTTGATTCAAAAATAACAAAGTGCATCCAGCGCCATGTCCTGTAGCCATACTTTAGGCAAGTGGCAGAATGATTTATTCTTCAAAACATATCTTACTTGTAACCACTACAAGAGCTAACTCGTACACTGGCACATTCTGTTTGCCTCTTCAGATTATAAGATACCTTTTTTACACCAGAAAATCTTCAAGAAGAATAGAAGTGTTGTAATTGTGAAGAAAGAAAAGTAGAAGGAAAAACGATATTGATTGATTTGTGGGGTTTACCGTCCCAAAACCACCATATGATTATGAGAGACGCCGTAGTGGAGGGCTCCGGAAATTTTGACCACCTGGGGTTCTTTAACGTGCACTGAAATCTGAGTACACGGGCCTACAACATTTCCGCCTCCATCGGAAATGCAGCCGCCACAGCCGGGATTCGAACCCACGACCTGCGGGTCAGCAGCCGAGTACCTTAGCCACTAGACCGCCGTGGCGGGGCAGGAAAAAAAAGATAACCTGCCCTGTACAGGGACCGAGCCTGCGAACTTCGAATAACATGTCCGATGCTCTATCAAGTGAGCTACCATGGCGGCTATCCCTCTTCCAATTTGTACGGTATATATGTGCATTTATACATGGAAGAGTCAGTCAGCGCTGCCTGTTACCATTATGGCGAGTGTGGGACACCTTTTTGTTTTGCCTACTGGCAATTAGATTACGATTGCAATTACGTCACGATTACTTCCAATATCCCTATACTTCTTTGGCAGCATTATGCATCTGTCAGTTCTCAGAAAATCTGCTAGTCACAGGAGGTGGCAATGGTTCACCCTCCCACCTAAATGTATGTACTTGAACAGATGCACAACTGATCAAAAAAAAAAACAAAACAAGTCACACACCGCTAAGATTACTGAGATTCACTGTTTCAGATTCATGAGTAAAGGAAAGAACTATAATTTTAAGGGTTTGTTGTCTTTGTTGAACACATTATAATGAGAACTAGCAGACAATGATGCCAAACAAACTATAGGTGATGTTATCAAAAATAACTTTAACAAAATTGTGAAAAGAAAAGTGAACGAAAACGTAACTTGGCGGCAAGTTACTAATGGGTTGACATTTTTTGACAATTGAATTGACATTACTTTTTATAACATCCCTATATTTTCCTGAGTCATGTTGTCGGGTAATTCTCATTATTAGAGTGGTGAGTAGGCTGACAAAGAAAGTATATGGCATTGATACTTCTTTTGAACACCTAAAAGTTTGAGGAACCTAAAAGAGTGGAAGCTACTTTGAGTAGACCCGAATATTTAGTTGGAGCGAAAAGAAAAACGTGCACACATTTTTACCAGGCTTTTTAACACATTTTGAGACATAAAAGTGTATGCTGCCAGTAATGTTAAGTACCATTACTTTTGTCACACTATGCACTATAGGAGGTGTAGTTGGATTGGTGATAGTGAAGGATTAATCAAGCACGCCACCAACTGCGTTCACATCAATGGTCGCGTATTTTAAAAATAAACCTGCTGTATAGTAAAAAAAATTTAGAGCATTTATGATTTTATCCAAATCAAGTTAAACCGACTGGGTAAGTAAACCATTTGCATAAAATTAAAAGGCATAAAGTGATTCATGTATTATAACTATGTGAACAATTTCAGCAATGCAGGGCAAAGTGACAACAGTTCTGTTAAAAACCCCTCTCATTATAACTTGCATGAAAAGCACCACACCAGAATATTTTATAGTGCATGTAATATCGAGACTACTAGACTGTTCATTTACCTTTTAGAAGAAGAGTATCTCCTTCACATTGAAGGGGCAACCACTTAGCCTTTTCCTGAGCTTTTCTGTGAATATTTCCTGAATTTCAGATATCATTAGGATTGATTTAGAGTAAACAGATTTTGCTTACGCATTGAAACCTAGTTCTGTATGTAACTGCAATTATGGGTGCCAAACCATCTCCAATTAATTTTTAACATTTCACTTATTTTTTAACTGCAGCAGCACAACTAGCTATGGGTGCCCAAAAAGTAGCAAGAAACAATACCTTTACCTCTTTGAGCCTTTTGGAAGTGTTCAGCTTCTCAGTGCTCACCTTACAACATTTTTTTTAAATACGTGTTTGTATGCCCACTGCTCTTGCTCCTTGTACAGTGAGGAGGAGCACATGGCAAGAAGAGACAAGAAAGAAGCATACCGAAAAAAAGCGAAATAAGCGAGGACCTCTTTTGTATCGTACAATGTGTGTAACATTACTATTGCGACCTCATATAGACAAATTATTACGGCTATGTATCCATTGTAGAGTCTTACACAGCTGCAGCACCACGACTAAATTTCAACCTTGTAATGGTTTAGGATCCCTTTATAGTGGCAAGATAATGATATCTGCATTTGTTTGGCACATACTAAGATGCAGTGAAATGTGATATGGTAATCTCATTTAGAATGCACGTCATGTGGCTTCATTGTATATGTAGCCACAAGTAACTCTGGTTGCAAAGCAATATGGCAGAGCCTAAACAGACGTCACCGACCACTCGAATCTGAACTTGCCTTTGCTACTTGCCCATTATCATCCCAGCAAAAAATGAATAATTGAATCTGCTACAGATAAGTGCTAGCTTATGCTAAGGACCAAGTATGAAGGGTGTTTTGTCATTATTGAGATTAGTTATTTGTTCAAGAACACTTGCTGTCAAACACAAATGCATTGCTTTCGAAGCACCGAGACTCAAATATAAAGCAAAAAGAAGTGTCTCTTTAAAATTTACAGGCCACAAGGCAAGATAAATATTTGATATACTTGGGATGTAAGGCACGCACAAGAGGTGCTGCCATATTATACTTTTCCTTTTGTTGAAACCTGCTTGCTATACTCACCCAACACATCTGTAAATATGCCGTGAAAACACCAAGGAGCTGATGCAGCAAGGTTGAACACATGTCCAGGGATTCCACCATTCCTAAGCAGCCCTACAGCTTCCACAGTCCCGCAACCATTTGTAAGATAAATATAGTTCTACCCAAAGTTCTTGGTTTACAGACACACATGCAAGACGCATAACCACTCTATAGAAAGTTTGCATGATAATGCGCTAGGTAGCAAAACGGATGCCAATATCAAGTATCCCGGCCTGCCGCTTCTTTCTTTCCATTCTTAATTAATCAATCCATGGTTATTAAATGTTCCCCCAATGTGAAGTGTGCTGGCAGTCTGGTGAAGAATTGCAATGTATTTAGAACACAGTCCAATTCATGGCAAGTAAGCATGCAATAGTGTTTTGTCAGCTCTTCGAGAAAAGAGCATGATGTTTACCTAAAACCCATGTTTTTTATAAACACCATTCAATTTGATATAAAAGTTGTGAGCATTATGTAGAGGAACACGGATTCATGTTTAATCAATGATTTCTTATAATGTACTTATATGAATGCAACTAACTGAATATGAAACGATCAATTTTGCTCGAGAATTTAGAGTTATGAACACTATTGCACTTGCCTGCTGCATCTTGTCCAAAACAGCGGCAAGATAGGCTAGTTTGTGTAGGTGAGTAGTAATGAGCAGTGCAAAGTAACAACAAGAAACACCAGTAACAACAGTATGGGGCAAGCAAAGACTGCCAACTGTATAATTTATTACACAAAAGTTCGCCTGAATATCAGTCAGACAACTTGTGCAAATGAAGGTCCAGTTGGGCATGAACAAGTTACGAAATCAACAATGCCTGCTTTCACTAACAGGACCCTCATTCACATAAAGTATGCAGCGATAGGCCCCTACCGAGGTACGTCACAGCATGATGTCACTGGCACATGTAAAAGGTGTGGCTGGAAAAACACTCCCGCTGGTGGCTCAGCCCGGTAGAGTCGTGCGGTGTTTGGGGCAAGTTTTAATTTTTCAAAGCTTACACTTCACGTTACAATGTCGACATTAGCTGTAGTATGTGTCAGCAAACATCCAGCTGTGTGGTAAACTGTGTGGTAAAGTATTTGCCACGCTGTCTGTTTATCTTGAAGAAGTGAACACACGTGGTGGCCTGTGCGAGCAACAGCGGCATAGTCTTCAAAAATGTGCACTGTTGATTGCGGCATGTAGTGTTCATTGAAAGGTATTGAGAATATCGGTTCAACTGAGAATTCTGAGTGTGGTGTGTGCAGTGTCAATAACAATGTGTCTTGTTTACGAAGACTAGCACTCATGGCAGGGACCGGTCGATAAAAAAACTTGATTCGACATTTTAGTCAAGGTAAATATGCACTTGACGTGAGCATCTGCGAGTGGGTACATCTCAGTGTTTGCGCTGTGCGCAGAAAAAAATTGCAAGGTCACCGGGCTGGAAGATACCATTTGCTGAAGCTGCATGTATGAATCGCCCCAACGAGTACGCAAGCTCAATAAAGGTATCACTCGTTTTATCGAAGGCCTCATATTTCTTCATGTAATAAGCAGAGATTCTTGTTTCACATATACTCAGTACTTTTACCGCTCGATATTCATGAAGTGACAATGCAAACAACAAGTTTGTGTGTTAGGTCCTAAGGGAGCAATGTAAATATGCAAATAAGTTGTAGGTGTCAGATGCAGCCATGTAACTGCACAAAAGATTACGTATATATTAGGCTGCAGGTTTAGAATCGCATACATCTCGGTGCTCTATCAGGAACGTCACAAACAACTTCCTTGCCAACCAGCCCTTGCACAGAGGGAGGGAATGGCTGGCACGGTGCTCGAAGTGACGTCACACTATTTGCAAACATAGAGAGGTTTCTTACTTAGGCAACATTTTGCACAATATATTGTTTTGATGCAAGACTGTACTCATCCACATTGATCATACTGATGTCTTTTGTTGTTACTTTGTGCTGTGAGTTACTAGGCATTTAGTCACCATGATCTTGAAAAGCTAATTTCAGTGTTCTCTCTCATATTGCTGACAACTTTGTTTTTGCATAAATTGGGCAAAAAAGCAACACAGAAAGGCTGTCACAATAAATACACCAACATGGGTATTCTCCTGCAAACAAAAGTCGGCACTGGTCCTGTCATTACCCGTCTTCCTTCTCTCTTTGCCTTGTTTGTGCTGAAACAGCCAAACACCTGATGAGTTAGATGAGAAATATTAACGCATCAAAACTATAAGTGCTTGCATCAGCAACTACACAACAGCGTGATAACCGCACCCCTGCCACACAGCAGCGAAACAAATTTTGAACATGCTGGCAGTGTATTTTTTTATAAAAAGCAACTCTGGCAGATTACAAAATCTCACATTGTGCATGCAAGTTTTTTTCAAAGTCAGGCGTACAATGTAGGTGCTGGCCGGTACATTATTAGTTACAAGCAAAGGCATCTTGCAGGTACACATGCAGATTGCACGAACACCTCTCTCTCTCTCTCTACACTAGGCACACACATTATATCTTTAAACAAGCACACGCCACTGTTTAGGTGCATAATAACGCTCTACCGTGAACGTATGCTAATCAACCCACTTAAGCGGTTGGCTAGGTGAATCGAGCCAAGTTACAAATTGTATCGCCCGCGAACGTAAACAAAATGCTGCTTTGCATGAAATGGCACTGCAGGCTTTGTTTAATCAACAACGTAGCAAGCGCCGTGTGCGTCTTCCTCACTACATTGCACATATGAAAAAATCGATCACCATACACATGCACGTTGCCGCAGTTGTCCCGAATTAGCTCCAGTCAGGCCGCGCCGATGCGCCATGGCTCTGCTGGCGTTAGCGTTGTCAAAGCGAATCGGCAACCGCACTCGCAAAAGCGCGTAAGGTTGCCGTTTCGCGACGCCTGGTTCGAGTGCAGCAACACACACTTGCACTGAGTGGCATACTTGGTCTACATAAAAAAGTGTCCCCCTTACCTTTAGTTTCTTTCACACTGTCCTGAGGGAAGCGACCACAGGCGTCGGCCGTCACCTCGGAGTCCTTCGAGCACCCGCCCAACCCACCGATTCCTTGGACGACTCGCACTTGATCCGCACTCGGACAACCGCGTGAATAGGGCGCAATCTTAGCACATCACACGAACGAGGAACGGCGTTTCCTTGCATAAATTTAACATTTCGTGCTCTCGTGTGTAGCAGCGCGAACACATGAGACACGCACCGTAAAGGCATTATCACAGAAACAAAGAAGACAAACAACATGTGGCTTTAGCTGTGAATGAATTTGACTTGGATAGCTGTGTGAGAAAAATAAAAAAAAACATCTGTCGCTGCTATAAACTGAAAAAAAATGTATGTTATCTGGCAAAATAACTTTAAAAGTGATAAACGGTTATTCAAAAAACAAGTTACAACTTATGAATATTTTCGCAGGTCTTTGTTTTGTTTTTGTTCTAGCAGACGACAGCCTCCTACTGCTTCTACGACAGACGTAGTGCGGTTTCACGTTCGGTGCGTGTCGCCGACGCAAAGCTCTACAGTAGTGATATCAGAGTTATCATTTCTCAATGAATCATAGGATGGCTACAAAGCAGTAATATTTTGACATAGTGCAGTACGCAATCTTTCAAGGTATGACATTTCTTTGCTCTGAAGCAAATCGAAGCAAGCCGGCCGGCGCAATCAGCTGATGTCGCCGCTATGCGAGGCATGGTCGTGCGCAATAGCGTCGCGCCCCGCGCTCGATTTGTCATCAAGCGATAGAGCTAATAAGTGGAATACAGCTAGATGCAGTGATTAATGGCGTATCACTCTAATTCCCTGTGGTGGCCGACTCAATCGCAAGAGAGCCCCGGGAAACAACCTTCAACTGCTCAAGCTTGTGTGTGGGTGTAAAAATACTTGTGTTCATCCGCGGCGGTGAAGCAATCTATAGTTGAAAGACATGCGAAAAGCATGTGACGTATATACAATCCCAAAACATATGTACACAACAATAGATACGATCGCATATCGTACATAAATATACAAACACATAGCGTGTAAAAAGCAAATTTATATACATAACTTAAACACCAAGCTACCTTCAGCGCGAATAGCTTAGCAAGCTAACGCACTCAGTTCACGTACGCGAGCACAACTAAGTGGCGCAGGATCGAGTCCCGCCAAGTTTAATTTTTTTTGTTTTTTTTCAACGTTTTTATTGTACTGCTATCTTTTCTAATGCCTCAGGTTCTAAAACAAAATAAAAGCAATATTGCGTTCAAGTACGTATGTGGGACTGTGTTTTTTGCGCAACAGTTATTATGATTTTTATTTTCATTATTAATTTTTTTATTTATTTCATAATATAACAAAATTAAGGGCTAAGGGGAACAATGGGTCTGATTGATTGTGAAGGGACTCGAGAAGTGAGAAAACTCAAACCAAAAAATTTATTTGAGAAAAAACTGAGCATTTCACAGCCGGACCAATTTCTTCAAGGGTAGGCCCTAGGTATGCGCGAGACTTGCTATATGACTCATCTCAAGCTGTGGCAGTTGAGGGAAGGCAATATCACCGAGATGCAGTTGCAAAATATATTTTGGTTGATTTTTTTTTTATTCCTCCAAAATAAGGGCTGCACAATTGTGATCAAGCCAAACCAAGAATTGCGGGCACGAAGTCATCAGACAGAAAATGAATAATGTTGATTGTTTGAAAAATTGCCCTTAATAAAAGGAAGAGTTATGGAGTGCTACGTAGCTTAACTCGCAGTAGGAATTTTATGTTTACATATAGATAGTTTAAAATGGACAATGTTGCACACACAGACATTGGTTAAATTTCTTTGCAGCACAGTTGAAGCATCTATGTAGAACTGAAGCATCAAGAGAAGCTCATACGTGCTCACTTTATTGCGCTTTACATAGCTTGTATGCGTCCATGCAGCCATAATATGATATATTTTAAAGCATTTGTTTAACCTATAATCTTCTAATTCATTAAAGCTGGCCCATAAGTTGTGTCTTATGTAGCACTACAATTGAAGCGTAATCTGCATGGTGATCTGAAACAATGCTTTTGACAATCTCAAAACGACCCAGCTCTATACACGACCATCCGTGCATCAGTGATAAGCACCATTATGTGTTTGTACATATCAGTTGTGCTCTCATACTTACTTATTTTTCTGACCACTTCCTCTGCCCCTACCTCGTTTTTGTCGTGAAGCTGTGGCAAGTTGTGTACAGCTGTATTTATATTGTAGGAGCACATACTATCAATAAAAATATTTTTAGGCTACATGCAATACGTTTTCATAGATTTTCATTTCTTTTGTCGGTGCTCAGGAGAGCTAAGCTCATGGCCGATATTTTAAAATGACATTTCTCTTTGCCAATGTTAATGAGAACAGTTTCAATAATATTGACAAGTTCATTCACATTGAATTTAGTTCTCATTATTATTGTTTCTACCAAAAAAACGAGCCCTTGAAGTTATGCTTTTTTTGCTTGATTTGTTTTCGTGTGACAGCATGCAAGTAAAATGACAGTTATTGTCATTCCTTGTGAATGACACATTTTCCGTGTGACAGACTTTAGCACCTGGTCATCTGCAGAAGTATTATTCATTCTGGAAAAGGGCGAACTGCGGTGACTGACAACACAGACTAGGCTGCGTTATTCTTTTGTACTATATTTGTCACTGTGCATTCATTTATAACTTTAAAGAGCTCGGATTTCCTGCTTAAAATGTGACAACAACTGTAGAGTTTCCACATTTTCGCAACAATCCACGTGCCTTTCATACACTATTGCACATTTTCGTAAGCACCTTACGAAATCTGTATATTTCCGTAAGACCTTACATTCTGCATTTTCCTTATGAAAGCTTCTGTACACTCCATACACTTTCCTTATCCTTCCATCATGAACTCTCCATATGCTCCATAAGTTTCCTTATCTTTCCTTATCCTTCCATATACTCCATAAAAAGCTTTCCATATATGCCATACATTTTCCTTAGCTTTCCGTATACTCCATAAAAAGCTTTCCGTATACGCCATACAATTTCCTTATCCTTCCTTATACTCCATAACAAGCTTTCCGTAAATGCCATACAACTTCCGTATATTTCCATTAAACTCCATATTTTTTCCGTATGTAGCATAAGGAAATGTTACGGAGTCCGTATAATTTCCATAAGATTTCATACGGAACGTTTCAGTAGGGATGAGTTATCCCCAGCTTGCAATTTACCAACTGCTACAATTAGAACTGACATCGTGCCTGTTTCTCGTCCGAAGACCTACAGCGGTGATGGGCCCTTCTATACATACCAGGAACCGAGGCGGTGCTTAACAGGTCGGGGTAATGTCACGGGGATGGAAAGATACATCTTGCACAGGCCCCGAAATCACACTGAATAGATGCAGATGACAACGTTAATGTGGGGCTGAGTTTGGGTTGCCCTGTTTACTAGTATTATGTGCGCTTTGTGCAGAGTCATCCTGCTCTGATCCAGACTGGCGACCCTTGAATAAGTGATCTTTGTAAGATGTGCATGATACTACAAATGCAGATGTAGCTTGCGAACTTCATTCAGGTCTGTCAACGGCGGAAAATTGCCCGAGTCCTGCCCTAACAAAAAAGGTGCCTGTAAAATGTTACTTTAGCATCACTTTTACTGTACTTGTGTGTGTGAAGGGGCATAATGAACGGCACTCTGAGAACTGCAGTAGTGACAGTCACGGTGAGACACGTATTCCCAGCGCAAGCGTTGTTTTTCAGAAAAGAGCCGAGAAAATGACTCTCTACAGTGTTTCAAAACTGCTAATTGCCCCAAGTACGAAAAAGGAGCCACTCCACAATCTAGCAGCTTGTCTCTACGAGTGTGTCAGGCCGGCTCTTCAGACACTTCAACGAGAACAATGCCGTACCCTCGACGGCGCAAATAAAAAAAATTGTTCGCGATGCATTCAGCCAGGTAGTTAAAGGGGATGTGCGCTTGTTAAGGTAAGAGCCTTCATATTCACGCAATAGTTTTTGAAGAGATGCCAGTTGCAGTGATCAGGACCGTGAGCCATACGAGCGCGCCAGGGAGGAACGCGGACGCTGAAGTGGTGCCGCCGTCATTGCGCATCTACCGCCCCTGGTCATTTGCAGTGAAGGTCTGGGAAACACCACGAAATTCCACACCACGCCTGGCTGTGGCAAAAATGGGCGTACCCTCGGTAGTATTTGGCATATGTGAAAAGATTTTATTGATTGTATGAAATTGATGCTGGGCCGTACGATAACAAAGGTGAGAAATTAGTGATGGGTTCGCAGTGGCGTAGTTTGATTGAAAGCGTCAATAACGGAGCTTCGCAATGTGCCGTTGCACTTTGACTACTGTGAAAGGAGGAGCTGATAACTTCTAAGAAGCTTCATGAGTAGTGACAATAAGTCCAAATGAAGCGTCAAACCAGAAACACAGTTCTTTAAAGATGAATGAAGCTTTTCTAACAGGAACAAAAGCTGAGAACACTGCTCGTTGAAAGGTTGCCAGCTATAGGGGAAACAAACACATCAGTGGATGACAAATCAGACTGATAAACTGCACTGATCGCACTGAAACTGGGACAGTGGATGTAATCTGGTGCTTTCATAACTTCTGCGTCTTAAAGTGGTGACCATGTATGTGGCTCATTTGCTGATTAAGTAGGGCAGCTTCCTTGCGAAACTTGCACAATCACGAAAAGCACAAGCGCGAAAGCGCAAATCAATTTTCAAACTCGGTTAGGGTGTAGAGGGACCGGAATAATGTCATGTTAGACGAGTATCTAGTTAGAAACCGATAGTCTCACTGCTGGAATCATTTCTGGCATTGGCAAAAGTTTTATTTCGGCTGGTGTGCAATGAATGACCATGCTGTGATAAAGGAAAAATTTTATCCTCGTATGATGCCTTAAGAGCATATAGAAATAACGATGAGTTTACGCCATTCAATGTCATAAATTATCACACATGCTTCACACACTGCCGTCAGATGAATGCTAGGGTGTCATTCTTTTTCTGAGTTAGCGGCCAAGTTTTGCGTTCCTAATGAAGACAGCAGTTTCATGGGCATTGAAGTAGTTTCGAGGCCACTGCACTCTGTACCAATTTGCGTAGGTGTTGATTGGACGGCACTCAGAGCAAGCAGCGCATGGCAAGTCCAGCAAACTCACTGTATTAGTGGCCATTGCTCACAATAGCAGAATAGAGCAATCATCAGGAAGACACTGAAAAGGATGACCCACTACAGCGTTAAAATGCTCTGCTACAAGCATTGGCCGGTGAGCTCGAGCGAACCGACTGACTCGGACTTATTCAGACTAATACTGAGCAGTGACTATGAGTAAGGGTGAGAAATACTTTAGCGCGTTTGAGTGTGAGTATGGTTGAAGAAAACTTCCGTAGGTGTGAGTCTGAGTGAGTTTGGCTCAAAAAAGTTTTCGTTAGTCTCAGTCTAAGTGAGTACGAAGCATCAGATATAATACTTGAGTGAGTATGAGTGTGTTCCATTTTCTTTGTCTGACCTCTATACTTCTATTCAGCATTAATATCTGCCTTACGTAGATTGTAATCTAATCGCATGGTTTTGAAAGCAGTGTCTTTCACACACCCCTTATGTATTTATTTATCAGAGGGTGCGATTGAAGCAAGTGGCTGACTTCCCACTCGCCTGATTTTCCGGGCATGTTTTCAATAAATATATCTTCTGTTTTCTTCTGATTTGAAAATAATGAAATTATTGGTTCGCCAACACACACAACTCGTTTAGAAGTTGCTATATCAATTGGCATCAAGAAAAGCACTGAATACGTGAGACTTTGGCATTAAAGAGCATTGAAAGCATCTATTATATAACTAAATATACACTAGTGAACTCTTGAGTCGACTTACTCATACTCACTCACGCTTAGATCGAACCGCGAGCTTGAGTTTGAATGAGTACGAATGAATAATGTTTTGGTCAGTATGAGTCTGAGTGATTCCGGTTGAAGAAAATTTTCGTGAGTGTGAGACAGAGTGAGTTGTCCAAGAAAAAAAAATATTAGTCTGAATTTCAGTGAGCCCAAAGCGCAAGTTATATTTTATGAGTGAGTTTGAGTGAGCGCCAGACGTTTTGCCGACCTATAGCGTATGTAATTTTGGTTTGTACTGTCGTATACTACTAAGGGGTAATAAAAGCTTGTAAATTTGACTTATGTTTACGTGCAGATAATTATCAAGCAATATTAAATTACCACTTTATAAACTGGGACATCTTTCTCTGTTTTGAAATTACCTATACGTGTTCAGCTACATTTCTATTTTAAGTGTTTAGGCTGTCGATAGTGATTGGTTATATTAACCAAGGTACTTTGAACGATGCTGTTATTGTATTATGAGATTCAGTAAAGCAGTTCTTGTGTCGTATTGATTGCAGCGTTTTGCCACCACAACACATTTCTCTCAAAAGCAGCCTCAATTGCAATGATCAGATACAAAAAGATCAAATAAATGGAAATGTAAAACAATCTTGAACGTTGGTAATGTGAAAAGACTGACTGGGTGCTACGTGCTGCACTGCCACTTGACTTTTGTGTCTGTACTAGAACTTGAAACAGACCCTTCTCATCCCCCGCCAAAAAGTACAGTACTTTTGTTCTCAACATTAGCACCCACTTAGCGATATTCTAATCCCTGTATGGTTTTCACAAAACGTGCCACTTTCTCATTCATTCAGAGCATATAAGTACAACTGTTTTCTATTTTGGTATATGATGACATTGTAGTAGTTGATGTACACACATGGCATCAAATATTGTATAGAACCCCAAGTCTTCAAAAAATTGCACAATATGCACCTCACTGTTGTTTATAGTAACAGGGGGCACTTCTGTTGTAACAGAAGTACACTGGATAAGGCAGCATTATGGGCAGAATAAGTCTTGCTTGTTATCAAAGGCAGATTACATGATTGTTTTGCAAGCTTGCAATGGTATTTTTTGAACACCCATTTCAACATGGTGGTCCTACACCTATGCATTTACTACACATCATGGGTGCTACATTGCCTATAGGAGTTCCATTACGCAATGGTTCTGCCTTGATTAAAAAAACGTATGCTGTGCTCCATGAGAGAACTATACTTCAATGCCGATCATTTACTCTGCCTCTGATGACCTATATTGTATTGGTTCCATTTCACGAAGTAATAGAGCCGAGTGCCGCTTAGGCACCAAACTTCTCATAAAGACGAAACTAACTTCAACGCAATGAGCCAAAAATTGATAATTTTTATTTACACAAAGTGGGGCAAGGGTCTGCAGTCCTCCTCGCCAAATCAGATTAGTGTTCTCTTGATCGAGTAGGCGGCCGCTGGATGGAAGACAACATGGTTGGCACTTTGCCAATATCATAGTCAAGGAGGACTTCGAACAGGTAAATTCTGCATTCCCCCTTAGGTGTTGAGGCACCTTATCCACATGCTTATACGGCGAAACTAAAAATTGCTGTTCGGGTTTCTTTTTCATAATTAAGTTATCTTTCTACTTTGTCAAGCAAGCTGCCTGTTTGTTTTCTTTTGTTTCTTTTCTTTGCGTTGTGCGTTGTGTGATAGGGGATAGATAGTAAGGATATATGGTGTTTTTTGTGCAAGGGTCATTTGATAGCCAAAGAGTGCAGGTTCATGAAGGCCTTAAAATTACTTGCGCTAACGCGGGTAAAAACAAAGAAGTATTAAAATCATGACATTGACGTGCAGTGTTACAAGATAGTAGGACGGTTTTTGAAGAATTTGATTGGACAAGTGTTGGGGCGGTTGGCTGTGTTAAAAGAATTGAAGTAAATTGAGTAGAAATGAGCTGAAAGGAAAAGTCAGTGTGATCGTCTAAAGCGGAAGAAGGACAAGCGGGTATGGTGCAGCAGAGTGTATCAGAGCAGTAAACGTCGCTCACAGCACTGGCACAATGCATGGCAACAGTGATGCAAGACTATGGCTGCATCTTGCGTAACATCAGAGATGTCTTTATTCAGGTTACTGCTCGTTCTAAGAGGAAAACATGCAGCAGCATTATTAGTGCCATAAAAGATACAATAGTAAAAAATGCATGTTTAATGTACGCACTCGCTACTGCGCAATATCATATTAAAAATAAGCATCTAGCTGTTCTAGCTCTATCAATGTTGCCAGTCTCAGGCAGTTATACTAATATTACAAATTTAATATGAAGTAATAATAATGTCTTTACGTCCGAAGACATTACAGTGATCAACGCCGTAGTGAAGGGCTTGAGAAGTTTCGACCATCTGATGTTTCAACGCGCAGTAACGCGCAATAAGGAGATGCCCGCCTGACGACCTTACAATTCTCTACCAACAGAAGTCAAAAGAAGCCACGCAGGATAGGTCTGGTATAGTGACCCCCTAGAATAAGATCGTCAGGTGGCAGAAATGCTAAGCTTCCTGCGCATCCAGACTGAGCTTCGAGAGGAAGGCAGGCCATGATGAACGGCGTCGGGTTTCTCGCCGTATCTACCTGAAGATGATGTCATACCTCCTTCAGCATGGATGGGACATTTGCCCATGGCTATCACACTTGCTGCGGAATCTCTTGCAGGAAAGGAAAAGGTGCGCCCCTTGTGCAGCATTTGTCAGTAAACCATCGTCGACAGAACGTTCATCTCTCGGCTGCGGAAAAATGGGCTCCGTTGCGCCGTCCTTGATGCTGTTACCACTGTGAAAGGGGGGATCACTTGGCTCGTTTGCCAACGTTCGCGCAGTATATGTGCAGCAAGTGTTGTCGTCGATATTTGACGATCTTCTGCGAGTTTTTCAAGCGAGCTGCACCAACCCGTACAAACTCTACGATGGTTTATGAGGAGGAGCCATGTATCACCGGGCGAGGAATGAACACGCCTTCAGTAACTTCTACCCCAAGTGCTCTGAGCGATGGCAACGCAGTTCTTCTGCAAACAGGGCAAGTTTTTAGTGAGCACGGGTCGCGAAAACGTCTTGTACGCATTTTTTCGACATATACAGCCTGCGTACGTTTACTCGAGTGGATCTCTCAAAGTACCTGAACTGCCCGCTCATCAAAACCCAAGAACTGCCTTTTATTACGCTCGGCAACTCAAAGGCCCGCTCGCCCGGATAAGCAATGGGGCCGAATACCTAAGGCAATACGAAAGATACCTGACGACTAAAGGTAACAGGAATGCAGCGGTGACGAAAAACGGGGCATTGTGAAATAACAATAGGCATGATGTTGTGAGAGGAATATAGAAAAGAATCATGGTTCCTGGTCTAAAGTTCGGCAATGCTGTCTTATGCATGAGATCAGAAGTTCAAGCAAGATTAAAAATTAAGCAACGTCGAATAGGTCATCATCATCATCATCATCATCAGCCTGACTACGTCCACTGCAGGGCAAAGGCCTCTCCCATGTTCCGCCAGATAACCCGGTCCTGTGCTTGCTGCTGCCAATTTATACCCGCAAACTTCATAATCTCATCTGCCCACCTAACCTTCTGTCTCCCCCTAGCCCGCTTCCCTTCTCTGGGAATCCAGTTAGTTCCCCTAATGACCAGCGGTTATCCTGTCTACGCACTACATGCCCGGCCCACGTCCATTTCCTCTTCTTTATTTCAAGTATGATATACTTAACTACCGTTTGTCCCCTAATCCACTCTGCTCTCTTCTTGTCTCTTAAGGTTACACCTACCATTTTTCTTTCCATTGCTCGCTGCGTCGTCCTCAATTTAAGCCGAACCCTCTTTGTAAGTCTCCAGGTTTCTGCTCCATAGCTGAGTACCGGCAAGATACAGCTGTTATATACCTTACGCTTCAGGGATAGTGGTAATCTACCTGTCATAATTGGAGAGTGCTTGCCACTTGTAGTAAATTTCAAAACAGAGAAAGTTGTCCCAGTTTTTGAAGTGGTAATTTAATATAGCTTGGTTATTATCTGCATGGAAACATAAGTCAAATTTACAAGCAGTTATTACCCTTAAAAAGTACACGACAGTACAAACCAGAATTACATATGCTATAGGTCGGCAAAACTTGTGGTGCTCACTGAGACTCACCCATAAAACTATAGCTTGCGCTTTGGACTCACTCAGATTCAGACTAATAATTTTTTTCTCAGGCGGACTCACTCTCCCTCACACCCACGAAAATTTTCTTCAGCCGGACTCACTCGGACTCATACTGACAAAAACATTATTCATTCGTACTCACTCAGACTCAATCTCACGGCTCATTCTTAGCGTGAGTGAGTATGAGTGAGTCGACTCCAGAGTTCACTAGTCTATATTTAGTTATATAATAAATGCTTTCAATGCTCTTTTCTGCCAAAGTCTCACGTATTCAGTGCTCTTCTTGATGCCATTCGATATAGCAACTTCTAAACGAGTTGTGTGTGTTAAAAAAGAGGTCAGACAAAGAAAATGGAACATGCTCAGACTCACTCAAGTAATATATGTGGTTCTTCAGACTCACTTGGACTCAGACTAATGAAAACTATCTTGGGCCGAACTCACTCACACTCACACATACTGAAGTTTTCTTCAACCATACTGACACTCAACCTCGCTAAAATATTTCCGACCCTGACTCATTCATACTCACTGCTCAATATTAGTCTGAATGAGTCCAAGCCAGTCGATTCACTCGAGCTCACCGGCCAATGCATGTAGCAGAGCCTTTTAACTCTGTAGTGGGTCATACTTTCCAGTGCTTCCTGATGATTGCCCTATTCTGCTAGTGTGAGCAGAGGCCACTAATAGAGTGAGTTTGTCTGGACTTGCCAATGCGTTGCTTGCTCTGAGTGCCGTCAAATCAACACCTACACAAACTGGTGCAGAGTGCAGTGGCCTCAAAACAACTTCAATGTCCATGAAACTGCTGTCTTCACTAGGAACGCAAAACTTGACCGCTAACTCAGAAAATAATGGCACCCTAAGCATATATCCGATGGCAGTGTGTGAAGCATGTGTCAAAATTCATGACATTGAATGCCGTAAACTCATCAGTATTTCTATATGCTCTTAAGGCATCATATGAGGATAAGATTTTCGCTCCTATCACAATACGATCATTTAGTGTACGCCAGCCGAAATAATACTTTTGCCAGCCCTAGTTTGAGAGTGCTTGCCGAATGTGCTCCACCCCATTCTTATTCTTCTAGTTACTTCAATCTCGTGGTTCGGCTCTGCGGTTATTACCTGCCCTAAGTAGACATAGTGTTTTACAACTTCAAGTGCACTATTACTTATCTCGAAGCGCCGCTCCTTTCCGAGGTTGTTGTACATTACTTTCGTTTTCTGCAGATTAATTTCAAGACCCACCTTTCTGCTCTCCTTGTCTAACTCCGCAATCATGAGTTGCAATTCGTCCCCTGAGTTACTCAGCAATGCAATGTCATCGGCGAAGCGCAGGTTACTAAGGTATTCTCCATTAACTCTTTTCCCTAACTGTTCGCATTCTAGGCTTCTGAAAACCTCCTGTAAGCACGCGGTAAATAGCATTGGGGAGATTGTGTCCCCCATCCTTACACCCTTCTTGATTGGTATTCTGTTGCTTTCTTTATGAAGCACTATGATAGCAGTTGGTCTCCTGTAGATTTCTTCCAAAATGTTTATATATACTTCATCTACGCCCTGATCCCGCAGTGTTTGCATGATGGCTGATATTTCTACTGAATCAAACGCCTTCTCGTAGTCTATGAAGGCTATGTATAGTGGTTCGTTATACTCTGAGGATTTCTCTATTACCTGGTTGATAGTATGAATGTGGTCAATTGTTGAGTAGCCTGTTCGAAATCCTGCTTGTTCGTTTGGTTGATTGAATTCTAATATTTTCTTTACTCTGTTAGCAATTACCTTTGTAAATAGCTTGTATACTACAGAGAGCAAGCTGATAGGCCTGCAATTCTTCAAGTCCTTGTCATCTCCTTTCTTATGTATTAAGATAATGTTAGCGTTCTTCGAAGACTCTTGTACTCTTCCCGTCAGGAGACACCTCGTAAACAGGGTGGCTAGTTTTTCTAACACAATCTGTCCTCCATCTTTCAGCAGATCTGATGTTACCTGATCCTCACCAGCAGCTATGCCTCTTTGCGTGCTCTCCAAAGCTTTTCTGACTTCTTTTATCATTACTGGTGGGGTGTCATCTGGGTTACTGGCACTTCTTATAGTATTAAGGTCGTGGTTGTCTCCGCTACTGTACAGATCTCTGTAAAACTCTTCCGCTACTTTAACTATCCTAATATATTGGTAGTTATTTTGCCTTCTTTGTCCCTTAGTGCATACATCCGACTTTTGCCTATCCCAAGTTTCCTCTTCAGTACTTTGACGCTTCTTCCGTTTTTCAGACCGTGTTCAATTCTCTCCATGTTATACCTTCTTACATCGCATACCTTACGTCTATTAATCAACTTCGAAAGCTCTGCCAGTTCTATTTTGTCTGTTGTACTTGACACTTTCATGATTTGACGCTTCTTAATTAGGTTCTTCGTTTCCTGGGAAAGCTTGCCAGTGTCCTGTCTAACTACCCTGCCTCCATTTTTCACTGCACACTCCATAATATTACTTGTCAGATTATCATTCATTGTATCTACGCTAAGGTTGGTTTCCTCACTAAGAGCCGAGTACCTGTTCTGCAGCGACACTCCGAATTCCTGCACTTTCCCTCTCAGTGCTAGCTCATTGATTGGCTTCTTCCGTATCAGTTTCTGCCGTTCTGTCTTCATGTCTAGGTGAATTCAAGACCGTACCATTCTATGGTCACTGCATCGTACCTTGCCAACCACTTCCACATCCTGCACGATTCCTGGGTGTACACTCATTATAAAGTCTATTTCGTTCTTACTTTCGCCATTAGGGCTTCTCCAGGTCTACTTGCGGTTTTCTCGTTTTCGGTAGAAGGTATTCAAAATCCGTAAAATATTGCGTTCTGCGAATTCTACTAGTAGCTCTCCTCTGGCGTTTCTAGTACCGATGCCATAATTTCCAACTGCCTGGTCTCCAGCCTGCTTCTTCCCTACCTTTGCATTAAAGTCGCCCATCACTATAGTATACTGTGTTTTTACCTTATTCATTGCCAATTCCACGTCTTCATAGAAGCTTTCAACTGAAGCGTCATCATGGCTGGATGTAGGCGCGTAAGCCTGTACTACCTTCACCTTGTATCTTTTATTCAGTTTAATTATGATACCTACCACCCCTTCATTAATGCTATAGTATTCCTCTATGTTGCCAGCTATGTTTCTGTGAATTAGGAACCCCACTCCCACTTCTCTTCTGTCTGCCAAGCCCCTATAGCAAAGGACGTGCCCATTCTGTAGCACCGTATAGGCCTTATCTGTCCTCCTAACCTCACTGAGCCCTATTATATCCCATTTAACACCCTCTAGCTCCTCGAATAGTACAGCTAGACTTCCCTCACTAGATAAGGTCTAGCGTTAAACGTTGCCAAGTTCCAATGGTGGCCTGTCCGGATCCAGAGATTCTTAGCACCCTCTGCTGCGTTGCAGATCTGACCGCCGCCGTGGTCAGTTGCTTCGCAGCTGCTGGGGACTGAGGGCCGTGAGTTATTTGACGTAAGCATGTGGGAGGTAGTGGCCAGATACTGCACCAGGGTTGCCAATCCTTCTCTGGTGAGGGAGTGCGTTCCCGGCGGTGGTTACCGGTGAGGCCGCACCCCGGGCCTCTTAATGCAGTTCCATCAACAGGCGGATTTTTTTTATCCGGTTGGGAACTGCGCGGCATCGGGATTTGAACCACGGACCTCTTGCACGCGAGGCGGATGCTCTAATCAGTACGCCATCGCCGCTTGTTTATTCACTGTACTTACCCCGAAAAATAGGAGGCGAAATAGCATCCCGCCGCGTGGTGGTATGCAACAAAATAACCGCATTCCCAAATAAAAAGCAAAAAGTCATGCACCTGTTTTAATGCACTTCAAAATACACAGCTTGCATTTCAGGCAGACTTAGCTGCAAAGAGGTCCGTAATTGGACGTTGATGCATCTTCCTGATGCGAACGATGGCTCGCTCAGCTGCGGCCGCAATGTTCAAGCTATCTTCGCCGCCCTCGTGAGCGCCGAAGTAGCGGCGCAGTACGTCCACCGCAACTAATGCCTCCGACGCCGTCGGCACATTTGTCTCCTGTTCGTCGACAGAGTCATCGTCACTAGTTTTGTTACGATAACTGACAGGGCGCACAATATCGTCATCCAGGAGCTGCTCCGTTGCCACCACTTCCGAGCCCGCACTCACATAATCGCAAAATGACTCGCTGTCAGGCACGACACCGGCGTCACGAAGTGCCGTACATGCTGCAGCAACCGTCTGGCACAGTGGGCTCGTCTGATTGCTCATCGCTGGCGTCTGGTGCGGGGGCAAATGAGGCGTGTCGACAGCAGTTTGAGATCGTGGTCGCCGTCACACTCATCCACGCCGCCTGAAGCATTTCGAGCGCAGCGTACAAGTCACCATCGGTGTCTCGCTTCATCCTCATGTTGAGCAGGAGCTTGTCTATCACACGTTTTCGGCAACCTGCCTTCAGCGACATATTCACGCCTTGGTCAAGCGGCTGTATTTTTGCTGTGCAGTTTGCAGGAAGGAACAGCAGCTCGATGTTTTGAAGCACGGCAGCGGTATGGTGGGCGGTGCAGTTATCTAAAACAAGGCACACCTTGCGGTTTGCCTTTCTCAGATTCTCGTCCCATTCGCAAAGCCATTTTGAAGAAATCACCCTGGTCATCCAGGCTTTACGATTGGCTACGTACTTGACTGGGAGCTGCCTCTTCCCCTTAAAGCAGCGAAGGGATGCACTTTTACCATGAACGAAAATTGGCAGCTTCTCAGAGCCGGTCGTGTTTGCACAAAGTAGCGCAGTCATCCGCAGCTTACTTTGTTTGCCGCCATGGCACGGCTCGCCTTTGAGGGCTAACGTCTTGTGCAGCAACATCTTGAAAAAAAGAGCGGTTTCGTCCGCGTTAAAGATATCCTCCGCACTGTATTTTTCTAGCAGCCACACGATGTTTTCTTTTGCCCACTTGGTAGCCTCTGCTTCGTCGACAGATTGCGATTCGCCGCAGACCGCTCTCCCGACAATGTCGTGGCGCTCCTTGAAGCGTTGGAACCAACCCGAACTTGCTACGAAGTTGTCGTAGCCCATGATGCAGGCAAAGCCTCTCGCTTTTCTTTGCAGCAAGGCGCCGCTCACCGGCAGATTCACGGCCCGCGTGTCCGAGAACCACTTAAAAACTGCCCTTTCGACCGCTTCAAAGGCAGGTGCCCTCATCCTCTTAGCGCTTCCTTTCACGCCACGTGCAACAGCGTCGATAATGGACTCCTGCTTGCTCAAGATGGTTGACAGCGTGCTCGTCGATACGCCAAAGTCTCTTGCCACGTTGCCTTTCTTGGTCCCCGATTCGACGGCTCTTATCATAGCCGCCTTCTGATCTAGCGTTATGCGCTTTGGCTTCCCGCCTGGCGCATTCATGTTGCTGGAATCACGAGCGCAGCACGACAAAAGATAAGGCGTAAGCGGACGAAAAAGAGAAGAAACACGCACGCAAAAGCAACGCGGCTCACGTCGGCGAGCGACAACACTTGCAGAGAAAGTGACTGTGAAGAGGAAGGGGCAGAAGGGGGCGCTCTTTTGCGCTGCCCTCTTCAGTTCAGTTCGGGCTGTCAAGGTGGATGGACGTGTTTTTTGAGCGCTCCGGATCGACTGCGCAGATAAGTGTTTTTGCATGTTTTGAGCTTGTCTTTGTAATTATAAGGCAGCGGTTGAAATCTTCGTAGCACTTATTTTATGGTACGGCTTTTTCGGGGGCCAGTCACCAGGTATTTATTAGTTAGTGCGGGTGTGTGTGTTTGAATTTTTTGTTGTTGTTTTTTTTTCTTTTGCCACCCCGTGGGGGAGGCGCGCGTACGTTGAACACACACATCTTTGTAGTAGAGCTTAGACTTTTTTTTCTCGTAGTGCAGGGCTCGAGTTTAGTAATTATCGAGTATAGGGACAATTGGTGTCAGAAAGGCATGGTTAAAAAGACTGTAAAGTGTTCAGGATGTGGAGTGGGTTTGAAAGTGGACCCAAGTGTAGAAGCGGATGGAGAAGAGGCTGACGCGAAGTGTAGGCAATGTGAGGTCGAGGAAAAAATGGAGAAAATGATGGTTGCCCAGAGTGAACTGCTGGTGAGAATCGCCAAGCTCGAGACTGAGTTGGCAACAGAGCAAGAAAAACGAGGGCAATGGGAGAAAGACTGAAGTCCACCGAGGAAGCGCTAGCGAAGCTGAACAAAGAAGCGACCTACCGAGAGAACAGTAGGGAGCCGGCAACCAGAACGGTGGAGAAGGAAAAGCAGGCAAGTTTGGAAAAAAACAGGTTTAGCCGGTTCAACTGTCGCAAGGCCCAGCTTCAGTGAGGTAGTGGTGGGGCAGGAAGGGAACAAAGCAGCCGGCGTCACAGGTGCAAGTAGCCCCCAGGTGCAGAACGCTCCAGCTGAAAAGTCGCAGCATGTGATAATTGCCGGGGACTCGAATTTAAATCGATGCACAGAAGCCATCAAAGAGAGGGTAAGAGGTGACAAGAGGGTTGCAGTAGGGGCGTTCCCCGGACGCAAGCTGGAAGCAGTCATGAGGCAAGCGAACGCAAAGCTCAAAACGACAGCTGATAGACGAAACCTAGTGATAATTTCAGGCGGTTTAAACGATGTCCTAAATAGAGATTCAGCAGGACTAGCAGCCACACTGGCGAAAGGCGTCGATGACATGCGCGCCACTTCTCCTAAGGTAGAGGTAGTAATATGCACAATACCGGAGGTACCGGTGCGTGATAGCAACCTGCAAAGAGCGGTGGTCAACGCAAACCAAGAGATATGGAGGATGAGTCGAGAGAAAGGCTTTGAGGTCCCTACTGAAAAGTTCCGTATGAAATCTTACGGAAAATATATGGACTCCGTAACATTTCCTTATGCTACATACAGAAAACTAATGGAGTTTTATGGAAATATACGGAAGTTGTATGGCATTTACGGAAAGCTTCTTATGGAATATATGGAAGGATAAGGAAATTGTATGGCGTATACGGAAAGCTTTTTATGGAGTATACAGAAAGATAAGGAAAATGTATGGCATATATGGAAAGCTTTATATGGAGTATATGGAAGGATAAGGAAGTTTTATGGCGTGGATGGAGTGAGTTTTATGGAAAATATGGAAAGATAAGGAAACTTATGGAGCATACGGAGAGTTCATTATGGAAGATTTGGGAGGATAAGGAAAGTGTATTGAGTGTACAGAAGCTTTCATAAGGAAAATACAGAATGTAAGGTCTTACGGAAATATACAAATTTTGTAAGGTGCTTACGAAAATGTGCAATAGTGTATGAAAGGAATGTGGATTGTTGCAAAAATGTGGAAACTGTACAGTTGTTGTCACATTTTCAGCAGGAAATACGAGCTCTATAAAGTTATAAATGAATGCACAGTGACATATATAGTACAAAAGAATAACGCAGGCTAGTCTGTGTTGTTAGTCACCGCTGTTCGCCCTTTTCCAGAATGAATAGAACTTCTGCAGATGACCAGGTGCTAAAGTCTGTCACACGGAAAATGTGTCATTCACAAGGAATGACAATAACTGTCATTTTACTTGCATGCTGTCACACGAAAACAAATCAAGCAAGCAAAGCATAACTTCAAGGGCTCGTTTTTTGGTAGAAACAATAATAATGAGAACTAAATTCAATGTGAATGAACTTGTCAATAATAATGAAACTGTTCTCATTAACATTGGCAAAGAGAACTGTCATTTTAAGATATCGACCATGAGCTTAGCTCTTCTGAGCACCGACAAAAGAAATGAAAATCTATGAAAACTAATTGCATGTAGCCTAAAAATAATTTTTTATTGATAGTATATGTGCTCCTACAATATAGATACAGCTATACACAACTTGCCACAGCTTCACGACAGAAACGAGGTAGGGGCAGAGGCAGTGGTCAGAAAAATAATTAAGTATGAGAGCACAACTGATATGTACGGACACATAATGGTGCTTATTATTGATGCACGGATGGTCGTGTATAGAGCTGGGTCGTTTTGTGATCTTCAAAAGCATTGTTTCAGACCACCATGCAGATTACGCTTCCATTGTAGTGCTACATAAGACACAACTTATGGGCCAGCTTTAATGAATAAAAAGATTATAGGTTAAACAAATGCTTTAAAATATATCATATCATGGCTGCATGGACGCATACAAGCTATGTAAAGCGCAATAAAGTGAGGACGCATGAGCTTCTCTTGATGCTTCAGTTCTACATAGATGCTTCAACTGTGCTGCAAAGAAATTTAACCAATGTTTGTGTGTGCAACATTGTCCATTTTAAACTATTTATATGTATATATAAAATTCCTACTGCGGGTTAAGCTACGTAGCACTCCATAACTCTTCCTTTTATTAAGGGCAATTTTTCAAACAAACAACATTATTCATTTTCTGTCTCATGACTTCGTGCCCGCAATTCTTGGTTTGGCTCGATCACAATTGTGCAGCCCTTATTTTGGAGGAATCAAAAAACATCAACCAAAATATATTTTGGAACTGCTCCTCGGTGATATTGCCTTCCCTCAACTGCCACAGCTTGAGATGAGTCATATAGCAAGTCTCGCGCATACCTAGGGCCTACCCTTGAGGAAACTGGTCCGGCTGTGAAATGCTCAGTTTTTTCTCAAATAAACTTTTTGGTTTGAGTTTTCTCAGTTCTCGAGTCCCTTCACAATAAAGCAGACCCAATGTTCCCCTTAGTCCTTAATTTTGTTATATTATGAAATAAATAAAAAAATTAATACTGAAAATAAAAATACTAATAACTGTTGCGCAAAAAACACAGTCCCACATACGTACTTGAACGCAATATTGCTTTTATTTTGTTTTATAACCTAAGGCATTAGAAAAAATAGCAGTACAATGAAAACGTTGAAAAAAAAAACAAAAAAAAATAATTTTGGCGGGACTCGAACCTGCGCCACTCAGTTGTGCTCGTGCACGTGAACCGAGTGCGTTAACTAGCTGAGCTATTCGCGCAGAACAGTGAAGTAGCGTTTAAGTTATGCATATAAATTTGCTTTTCACACGCTATGTGTTGGCATATTTATGTACGATATGCGATCGTATCTATTGTTGTGTGCATACGTTTTGTGATTGTATATACGTCACATGCTTTTCGCATGTCTTTCAACTATAGATTGCTGCCCCGCCGCGGATGAAAACAAGTATTTTTACATCCACACACAAGCTTGAGCAGTTGAAGGTTGTTTCCCGGGGCTCTCTTGCGATTGAGTCGGCCACCACAGGGAATTAGAGTGATACGCCATTAATCCCTGCATCTCGCTGTATTCCACTTAGTAGCTCTATCGCTTGATGACAAATCGAGCGCGGGGCGCGACGTTATTGCGCACGACCATGCCTCGCGTAGTGGCGACATCAGCTGATTGCGCCGGCCCGCTTGCTTCGATTTGCTTCAGAGCAAAGAAATGTCATACCTTGAAAGATTGCGTAGTGCACTATATCAAAATGTTACTGCTTTGTAGCCATCCTATTATTCATTGAGAATTGATAACTCTGATATCACTACTGTAGAGCTTTGCGTCGGCGACACGCACTGAACGTGAAACCGCACTACGTCTGTCGTAGAAGCAGTAGGAGGCTGTCGTCTGCTAGAACAAAAACAAAACAAAAACCTGCGAAAATATTCATAAGTTGTAACTTGTTTTTTGAATAACCGTTTATCACTTTTAAAGTTATTTTGCCAGATAACATACATTTTTTTAGTTTATAGCAGCGACAGATGTTTTTTTCCCCTCACACAGATATCCAAGCCAAATCCATTCACAGCTAAAGCCACATGTTGTTTGTCTTTGTCTCCGTGGGTAGCTCTCTCCTGTGTTCGCGCTGCTACACACGAGAACACGAAATGTTAAATTTACGCAAGGAAGCGCCGTTCCTCGTTCGTGTGATGTGCTAAGATTGCGCCCTATTCCCGCGGTTGTTCGAGTGCGGATTAAGTGCGAGTCGTCCAAGCAATCGGCGGGTTGGGCGGGCGCTCGAAGGACTCCGAGGTGACGGCTGACGCCTGTGGTTGCTTCCCTCAGGACAGTGTGAAAGAAACTAAAGGTAAGGTGGACACTTTTTTATGTAGACCAAGTATGCCACTCAGTGCAAGTGTGTGTTGCTGCACTCGAACGAGGCGTCGTGAAACGGCAACCTTACGCGCCTTTGCGAGTGCGGTTGCCGATTCGCTTTGACAAGGCTAACGCTAGCAGAGCCATGGCGCATCGGCGCGGCCTTACTGGAGCTAGTTCGAGACAACTGCGGCAACATGCATGTGTATGGTGATCGATTTTTTCATATGTGCAGTGTAGTGAGGAAGACGCACACGGCGCTTGCTACGTTGTTGATTAAACGAAGCCTGCAGTGCCATTTGATGGAAAGCAGCATTTTGTTTACGTTCGCGGGCGATACAACTCGTAACTTGGCTCGATTCACCTAGCCAACCGCCTAAGTGGGTTGATTAGCATACGTTCACGGTAGAGCGTTATTATGCCCCTAAACAGGGGCGTGTGCTTGTTAAAAGATATAATGTGTGTGCCTAGTGTAGAGAGAGAGGTGTTCGTGCAATCTGCATATGTACCTGCAAGACGCTTTTGCTTGTAACTAATAATGTACCGGCCAGCACCTACATTGTACGCCTGACTTTGAAGAAAACTTGCATACACAATGCGAGATTTTGTAATCTGCCAGAGTTGCTTTTTATAAAATAATACACTGCCAGCATGTTCAAAATATGTTTCGCTGCTGTGTGGCAGGGGTGCGGTTATCATGCTGTTGTGTAGTTGCTGATGCAAGCACCTATAGTTTTGATGCGTTAATATTTCTCATCTAACTCATCAGGTGTTTGGCTGTTTCAGCACAAACAAGGCAAAGAGAGAAGGAAGACGGGTAATGACAGGAGGAGTGCCGACTTTTGTTTGCAGGAGAATACCCATGTTGGTGTATTTATTGTGACAGCCTTTCTGTGTTGCTTTCTTGCCCAATTTATGCAACAACACAGTTGTCAGCAATATGAGAGAGAACACTGAAATTAGCTTTTAAAGATCATGGTGACTAAATGCCTAGTAATTCACAGCACAAAGTAACAACAAAAGACATCAGTATGATTATTGTGGACGAGTACAGTCTTGCATCTAAAAAATATATTGTGCAAAATGTTGCCTAAGTAAGAAACCTCTCTATGTTTGCAAATAGTGTGACGTCACTTCGAGCGCCGTGCCAGCCATTCCTTCCCTCTGTGCAAGGGCTGGTTGGCAAGGAAGTTGTTTGTGACATTCCTGATAGACCACTGAGATGTATGCGATTCTAAACCTGTAGCCTAATATATACATAAGCTTTTGCGCAGTTACATCGCTGCATCTGACACCTACAACTTATTTGCATATTTACATTGCTCCCTTAGGACCTAACACACAAACTTGTTTGCATTGTCACTTCATGAATATCGAGCGGTAAAGGTACTGAGTATATGTGAAACAAGAATCTCTGCTTATTACATGAAGACATATGAGGCCTTCGATAAAACGAGTTATACCTTTATTGGGCTTGCGTACTCGTCGGGGCGATTCATATATGCAGCTTCAGCAAATGGTATCTTCCAGCCCGGTGACCATGCAATTTTTTTCTGCACATAGCGCAAACACTGAGATGTACCCACTCGCAGATGGTCGCGTCAAGTGCATATTTACCTTGACTAAAATGTCGAATCAAGTTTTTTCATCGACCGGTCCCTGCCATGAGTGCTAACGTCTTCGCAAACAAGACACATTGTTATTGACACTGCACACACCACACACAATATTCTCAGTTGAACCAATATTCTCAATACCTTTCAATGCACACTACATGCCGCAATCAACAGTGCACATTTTTGAAGACTATGCCACTGTTCCTCGCACAGGCCACCACGTGTGTTCACTTCTTCAAGATAAACAGACAGCGTGGCAAATATTTTACCACACAGCTAGATGTTTGCTGACACATACTACAGCTAATGTCGACATTGTAACGTGAAGTGTAAGCTTTGAAAAATTAAAGCTTGCCCCAAACACCGCACGACTGTACCGGGCTGAGCCACCAGCGGGAGTGTTTTTCCAGCCACACCTTTTACATGTGCCAGTGACATCATGCTGTGACGTACCTCGGTAGGGGCCTATCGCTGCATACTTTATGTGAATGAGGGTCCTGTTAGTGAAAGCAGGCATTGTTGATTTCGTAACTTGTTCATTCCCAACTGGACCTTCATTTGCACGAGTTGTCTGACTGATATTCAGGCGAACTTTTGTGCAGTAAGTTATACAGTTGGCAGTCTGTGCTTGCTCCATACTGTTGTTACTGGTGTTTCTTGTTGTTACTTTGCACTGCTCATTACTGCTCACCTACAGAAACTAGCCTATCTTGCTGCTGTTTTGGACAAGATGCAGCTGGCAAGTGCGATAGTGTTCATAACTCTAAATTCTCAAGCAAAAATTATCGTTTCATATTCAGTTAGTTGCATTCATATCAGTACATTATAAGAAATCATTGATTAAAGATTAATCCGTGTTCCTTCACATAATGCTCACAACTTTTATATCAATTTGAATGGTGTTTATAAAAAACTTGGGTTTTAGCTAAACTTCATGCTCTTTTCTTGAACAGCTGACAGAACGCTATTGGATGCTTACTTGCCATGAATTGGACTGTGTTTGAAATACATTGCAATTCTTCACCGGACTGCCAGTACACTTCACATTGGGGTAACATTTATTAACCATGGATTGATTAATTAAGAACGGAAAGAAAGAAGCGGCAGGCCGGGATACTTGATATTGGCATCCGTTTTGCTACCCAGCGCATTATCATGCAAATTTCCTATAGAGTGGTTATGCGTCTTGCATGTGTGTCTGTAAACCAAGAACTTTGGGTAGAACTATATTTTTTTTACAAATGGTTGCAGGACTGTGGAGGCTGTAGGGCTGCTTAGGAATGGTGGAATCCCTGGACATGTGTTCAACCTTGCTGCATCAGCTCTTTGGTGTTTTCACGGCATCTTTACAGATGTGTTGGGTGAGTAAAGCAAGCAGGTTTCAACACAAGAAAAAGTATAATATGGCAGCACCTCTTTTGCGTGCCTTACATCCCAAGTATATCAAATATTTATCTTGCACCTTGTGGCCTGTAATTTTTAAAGAGACACTTCTTTTTGCTTTATATTTGAGTCTTGATGCTTCAACAGCAATGTATTTGTGTTTGACAGCAAGTGTTCTTCGAGAAATAACTGATATGAATAATGACAAAACACTCTTCATACAGGGTCCTTAGCATAAGCGTGTACATATCTATAGCAGATTCAATTATTCATTTTTTGCTGGGATGATAATGGGCAAAAAGCAAAGGCAAGTTCAGATTGGAGTGGTCGGTGACGTCTGTTTAGGCTCTGCCATATTGCTTTGCAACCAGAGTTACTTGTGGCCACATATACAATGAAGCCACATGACGTGCATTCTAAATGAGATTACCATATCACATTTCGCTGCATCTCAATGTGTGCCAAACAAATGCAGATATCATTAGCTTGCCACTATAAAGGGATACTAAACCAACACAAGGTTGAAATTTAGTCGTGGTGTTGCAGCTGTGTATGACTCTACAATGGATGCATAGCCGTGATAATTTGTCTATATGTTGTCGCAATAGTAATGTTACACACATTGTACGATACAAAAGAGGTCCTCGCTTATTTCGCTTTTTTTCGCAATGCTTCTTGTCTCTTCTTGCCATGTGCTCCTCCTCACTGTACAAGGAGCAAGAGTAGTGGGCACACAACAACGTATTTAAAAAAATGTTGTAAGGTGAGCACTGAGAAGCTGAACACTTCCGAAAGGCTCAAAGAGGTAAAGGTATTGTTTCTAGCTACTTTTTGGGCACCCACAGCTAGTTGTGCTGCTGCAGTTAAAAAATGAGTTAAATGTTAAAAATTAATTGGAGGTGGTTTGGCACCCATAATTGCAGTTACATACAGAACTAGGTTTCAATGCGTAAGCAAAATCTGTTCACTCTAAATCAATCCTAATGATATCTGAAATTCAGGAAATATTCACAGAAAAGCTCAGGAAAAGGCTAAGTGGTTGCCCCTTGAACGTGAAGGAGATACCCTTCTTCTAAAAGGTCAATAGACAGTCTAGTAGTCTCGATATTACATGCACTGTAAAATATTCTGGTGTGGTGCTTTTAATGCATGTTATAATGAGAGGGGTTTTTAATAGAACTGTTGTAACTTTGCCCTGCGTTGCTAAAATTTGTTCACATAGTTATAATACATGAATCACTTTATGCCTTTTGATTTTATGCAAATGGTTTGCTTACCCAGTCGGTTTAACTTGATTTGGATAAAAACATAAATGCTCTAAACTTTTTTTTATTATACAGCAGGTTTATTTTTAAAATACGCGACCATTGATGTGAACACAGTTGGTGGCGTGCTTGAATAATCCTTCACTGTCACCACTCTAACTACACCTGCTACAGTGCATAGTGTGACAAAAGTAATGGTACTTAACATTACTGGCAGCATACTTTTATGTCTCAAAATGTGTTAAAAAGCCTGGTAAAAATGTGTGTACGTTTTTTTTTTCGCTCCAACTAAATATTCTGGTCTACTCAAAATAGCTTCCGCTCTTTTAAGGTCCTCAAACTATTAGGTGTTCAAAAGAAGTATCAATGCCATATGCTTTTTTTGTCAGCCTACTCACAACTCTAATAATGAGAATTACCTGACAACATTACCCAGTAAAATATAGGGATGTTATAAAAAGTAATGTCAATTCAATTGTCAAGAAACGTTGCCAAGTTACATTTTTGTACACTTTTCTTTTCATAATTTTGTTAAAGTTACTTTTGATAACATCCCCTAGAATTTGTTTGGCATCATTTTCTACTAGTTCTCATTATAATGTGTTCAACAAAGACAACAAACCCTTAAATTTATAGTTCTTTCCTTTACTCATGAATCTGAAACAGTGAATCTCAGTAATCTTAGCGGTGTGTGACTTTTTTTTTTGATCAGTTGTGCATGTGTTCAAGTACATGCATTTAGGTGGGAGGGTGAACCATTGCCACCTCCTGTGACTAGCAGATTTTCTGAGAACTGACAGATGCATAATGCTGCCAAAGAAGTATAGGGATATTGGAAGTAATCGTAACGTAATTGCAATCGTAATGTTATTGCCAGTAGGCAAAAAAAAGGTGTGCCACACTTGCCATAATGGTAACAAGCAGCGCTGACTGACTCTTCCATGTATAAATGCACATATATACCGTACAAAATGGAAGAGGGATAGCCGCCATGGTAGCTCAGTTGATAGAGCATCGGACATGTTATTCGAAGTTCGCAGGCTCGGTCCCTGTACAGGGCAGGTTATCTTTTTTCCTTCTACTTTTCTTTCTTCACAATTACAACACTTCTATTCTTCTTGAAGACTTTCTGGTGTAAAAAAGGTACCTTATAATCTGAAGAGGCAAACAAAATGTGCCAGTGCACGAGTTAGCTGTTGTAGTGGTTACAAGTAAGATATGTTTTGAAGAATAAATCATTCTGCCACTTGCCTAAGGAATGGCTACAGGACATGGCACTGGATGCACTTTGTTATTTTTGAATCAAGCTATCTTGTATTCTATTTTTATAAATTACATGGGATACACATGACGGTATCACACACTTTAATGCCACAAAGATTATGCAGCGAACAATGTTATAAATGCGAAATTGCATAAGGTTAAGGTGAAAACTGCACCCTCAACGAGAATGTACAGGGAGCACAGGGTGCAGGCGTCATTCCTTTTTTCCCGTGCTTTTCAAGTGTGAGCTGTTTTCTCCTCGTTCTGACCAACTAACTAAATTGAGATGTGTTGTTATAGTGCAAGAAGATGCTCCACGGGAAACTAGGTTTGTCTCAAACTCTGTGTGTGTCTTTCAATCTATATGATGCCCGGTTCAAGAGTTCATGCAGACCAGATCGTGTAAAATGGGACCGTGTAAAATGGACCGTGTAAATAAAATAAAATGGACCATGTAAATAAACAGGATCGTGTAAATTGTCGTTTTCGTGTGCAACTGTAGTTGTGGTTGTGCTGAATGACCTTTCTTTATATACACTACTTAACAAACTTGCTCCTTTAGAGTCGAGTGCATCTTCGGATCGATTGTAAAGGTTTCCATATGCGAGGCCTTAAGTTTTATAAGAAATTGCTCAGTGTGCCACGAGGAAATGTGTGTTCAGCGAAAATATGCATATCATTATATACAACTCTTAAAGCCTCGTCTACAACTTTGTGCAGGTTGACTTTGAGCAGAAAACGAGGAGCACCAGCAGCCCCCAGAAAAGAGCAAGCACCCTCCAAGCTCCCGAAGCTCTCTTCAACAGGAACATCATGGTCACTGTGTGGCATTGAAAGCCATTGCAAGGAGTGCCTTATCAGTACACTGTGCTGCTCTTTCATCGCAGAAGACGAAGTTGACCACTCTAGAGGAACTTCATGCTGTGTATTGTGAGTGCTTCAGTGGTTTTGTTTTTGTCCAGCCATTAGTTAAGAAATCATGTGTCAGATTCAGCCGGGATGGCTAGAGGGAGTCGGGCAGGCATGTTTGGACATTTGTCTAGCCAAGTAGTGCCAATTTTCGCACTGGTCCTGTTGGAGTTACTGCCACAATCACAGAAGCTACGTAACCTCTCTAAATGTACAGATGTGTCGGGGAACATTAGCTGCATTAGGTTTTTCTATAACTGATAGCTGCCAACATTCTTCATTATATAGGAGTTTTGTTCCTTACTTATGGGTGTAAAGTCCTCCACAGAAAAAATGCAACACGTCTACTTCCAGAAGGCTCCAAGGCCCTACTTGTAGGTTTTTTCGGCTTGTATCATAAGCACCTCGTTTGGGTGTACATGAATATTTTATAAACATGTACAGCGAAAATTTGGGTGGCCGGTCGTTTTGTCGTTATCATGTTCCTCGCAGAATTCTTAAGCATGTTGTGCATTACGTTGTCAATCTGGTTCATGTGCATAGAAGATATTACGAAGTTTTAGGCTACAGTATAAAAAGCCTGGAAGCAAGCTATCAATAATTTTTTAACAGAGTTGCTTAATCTCATACATGATACATCACTAAACTTTCGTGGGTATTCATCAATGTAAGCTCGTCTTAGTGTTATCCAAAATGAAGATGTGAGTCGACAGATGGAAACATCTAGTAATCAGGGTGAACAGTGGAAGTACCTCAGACAGGCCGGCCGATGTTGCGATAGGAGGACCTAATTTTTAGAAGTCACCTTGTCATCCTTGGCGTGTTAGTTTAAATAAGGTCAGTAATGACATCATCTTTTGCTGTAGGCGTGTGTGCCTGTTGGAATTGTTTGTCTGAGAAAAAAAAAACCTATAACGCAGAAGAGTGCAGCCCTTGCTTCTTTTCAAGTTAGGTTGCGCTGATACAAAGTGTTCTCTCCTCCAAAGGGAAGCAAAAAAAAGATAAATGATAGAAAAGAAGAAAAAAGAAGAAAGAAAAGGGGGATGCAAAGTAAAAGTAGTGCTACACTGCTCCTACTTTGCATCCCCCCTTTTCTTCTTTTTTTTTCTTTTGTTTTCTTTTTTCACCTTTTTTGTTACATTTGCATTGTCCCATCAAGTGCATGAATCAATGACACATGGCTTTGCTATAGCAAAGATGCCTATGTGGTGTTGGATTGAACAGTGCATTGTACTTCATTCAGTTAATTACAGACTGATCAGTCTTGCAATAAGTGCTTCCTGTCTATCACCACACATGTTCAAATGAAAAGTTTGTGCTTGGCTCTTAGTATGCTGGTATATAGCTTGTGTCTTGGACTACTCAAAATGAATGTTGTTTTGCTGCTGTTTATGGTAATGAATTTATCCAACATGAAAATATCTTGCCTTGCGAACTTTGTCGGACCTGCCTTTCTTTTTCTTTCCTATGCAGGCATTGTATGTGAGGGAGGCAGTAACAGAGAAGTGATAGCTTGAGCTTCGGAAGAATAAATGCTGGCAGTGAAGCAATTACACATCAAACATCCCAGCCATTTTGCCAACCGTACTAAATGTGTTCTGAAAAAAAAAATATTGTGCTCGGTTACTGTATTAAAAACAGCGAAATGCTAAAATATATCGCAGAGAACAAAATATTAGGCCACGTTGGTGCCTTCTGGACTTCCCAGGATGTCGTCTGGGTGTTGTTTGTAAAAAGTAAAAAGTGTTTCAAAAATACTGCCTTTTTACACCAAATTCAGTCTAGGTATTAAGTAAAGGTGATTGTGTGTAGTGCATGAAGCTCAGTAATATTAGTGCAATTTTTTTGCCTCATCAAAAGCAAGGAAGCAGTTCTTTTTATATGGCAAGTTATATGATTACACTTTGTCTTAAAGTAGAAATGAGTTTTTGAAGTTTTCTTATGAAGGCTGTTTTCTGCATTTGATATACGACAGCTTCCGTTCCGAAGTTCTCCATGGCCCTCAATAGGAGACTTCAAAAATCATTTTCCTTATTTAAACAAAAATTGTAATGATAACACTTGCCATGTAACAAGAACTGTTTATTTGCTTTCAACTTACACATAAAAGTAATTTTCAATTAGACAAACACACAGCTCAAGTTGCTTCTCAATGTGGACAAAAACGATTATATAGTGATATTTGTAATCTGGACCTAACATTATTTTTTTTCGTGAAATATAACTTCTGTGCAGTGAGTATTTGTGGCTCAAATATTCATACAAAGTGCAGTATTGCCATACAAGAAATGCAAACGATAAACAGTTTGGCTGAATTCTTCAAAGCCTATGTAGCGGAAAAATTGCACTAATGTTACTCGACTTCAAATACTTTAAGAAGCACCTTTACTTAATATGTAGGTCAAATTTGATATGGCAAGAAAAAGCAGTAATTCGAAATTTTTCTCACAAATAACACCCGCACGACATTCTGCGAAATTCTGATGGTACCCACGTGACCACTACTTTTTTCTCTTCAAAACATTTCTGCAAATAGCTATTTTCAGGAGAGTAAATTACCATCATTTTTTAAACTATACATCTGTGATGGTCGCCAGGCAGTATGGTTTGTATGTTTGGTGTAGAATAGCCCAGTGCGAAAAACAACAAATGTCTGAGCATCCTTTGACGCTCGGGCAATTTCGAAAGCATTTGTTTGTTAGCAGCAATTCAGTTAAGCCCTTGTCTTTATGCTTAGGCCCAGAAACAAAACACAAGTAACCAAAGTAGTCCTAAGAGTCATGCAGTCTCGCTGTTCCAAGGCTTGTGGAGCCTAATTTAGTGCAAGCTTCACCATGTTTTAAAAATTCAGATTCAACCAACAGGTTTTGGAGGCACAGTGCATTTTCAGCTAACTTGTTTCACACCAGTTACTTTGATAAAAAGCGGGAAGTAGAGGTAAAAATGCCATTTTAAGGGCATTGTAGATAATAACAAAACGGACTGCTTTCTTTTTTTGTGTGGTGCTTTGCCTGAACGCTGTGCTTTTTGTGGTATAGTTCATTGTCTAGTGAACAGAGGCCTTAAAAACTAACATTAGCCATGTTGAGGTCGATTTCCTGGTTATAGTCATAGTAGCCATATTAAAAATATATGACTTCAAACTTGATTGTTCTTTTGAAGATGTTTTCTTGCATAATGATATTTCAGAGTCTCAGTCAATTTTGTTATAAGAAAACGTGATGTCATAATAGGGTCACTTTTTGTAGGGTCGTTCAGTTCTACCTTACCTTTTATATTCCTAATAGAGCAGTTATTTTCAATATTGGTATTTAAAATGGAATGAGCATGCTGTATGTAGTAAGGTGTAAGCACTTACAGATAGCACATGCACACAACTTTTCTGTTGGCAGTTTATTTCTGTTATTCTTGATTTATATGTGGGGTTTCACGTCCGAAAACCACGATATGATTATGAGAGACGCCGTAGTGGAGGGCACTGGAAACTTCAACCACTTGGGGTTCTTTAACGTACACCCAAATCAGCACACGTGCCTACAGCATTTCTGCCTCCATCGGAAATGAAGCCGGGATTTGATACCGCGACCTGCGGGTCAGCAGCCGAATTTCTGGTACTCTTGCTTCCCTATATGTGTGCAGTTCGGTTGTAGTTATCTGGCTTGCACAGATTTTTAATGGCACCTGCCTTGTCCTGCTTGCTTTCATGGTGATTTTAACCTTCATAAGTTACATAGGTTTAACTCTCAAAATTGTTCAAGATGCCAATTTTGTGCACAAACTGTATAGTATAAAGGCAGCAGATATACATGCACACACTATTAAATGTACATTGAGAGCTTTCACTTGCAGTTTCTAAAGTTTTACTGTGCAGGAAGCATTTAAATCATAATTTCATAAGGACATATTAATCGATTATCTCTACCATTGAAAAGCGTGACAACCTAGTTATTTTCACTGTGGTAAGCATGCTGTTTTCTTTGATGTGGCAGAACTAATTTATACACTCATTCCTTCTATTATTCACATATGCATAACTTGAAGGATTGTGTGCCTTACATTTTCAGTTTCATTCTGTGTGTTATATTTCTTGTGCATGTGAACTAATGTGCTAACATGTGTCTCTGACATTATTTGTGCCAATTATTTTCATTTCCAGGTGCCTATGAAGGACACATAAGTTCTATGGCAGTGACCTTCCAAATTTACAGTGGTGCCGGAGCCTCAAGCAGCATTTCGCCGATCTCCACAAGGCGTTCATGATACAAACACAGCGCCACACTTTCACAGTGCTATGATTATTATTTATGTTTAAACATTTCGTTCTAAAATTGCTGTTACATTGTGTTTTGTGCCACCATCCTGTGGCTTAGGTGGAGCACGTGAAATTACGGTGTAGTCACCTCATTTGTGTACCATCAACACTGAAATGTCACCATTCACAGCTGGAGCATTCAGACAAATAAAAAAATATATTGATTGTAGCAGGGCTGGTGTGTATAATAATGCTTCTCTATTGATAATAATAACTTTATAAGTTCTTTAGGTCTTGCATAGAACACTGCATTAATGTGTTGCAATGTAACCACCATTTGTGATCGCTAGCATGTTAATTTAGTAGTTTTGTAATGTATTTTTTTGAAAGGCAGTTTTGCTTCCGCATCACGACAATTAGAAAGATGCAGATAATTCTATTCCTCATTAGGTAGCTTCTTAACACATTTGTTTCTTTCAAGCCTTTGTTTACTCATCAAGGCTGTTTCAGATAGCAAACATATTTCACCTTCATGCAACAGATTAAGAATGAAATATTCATATATATTTATACACAGTACTTGCTTTTGCAAACAACGTGAATGGCCAATTGCTTTTACTCGAGATCTAGGATGTCCATTTGATCTTTGCAAGATGAAGCAGATAGCTGCATAGTTTCTGCATTATGCTAATTTCCGTAAGCTGCTTATCGGGTAATTTAGCATGATATGGCACTTTCCGTAAGCTGCGGATGTCCGCAACTTTCTGCACGATGTGGCGCTTTCCGTAAGCTGCGGATGTCCGCATCTTTTCGCATGATATGGCGCTTTCCGTAGGCTGCGCATGTTCGTATCTTTCCGCATGATGCGGCTTTCCGTAGTCCAATAATTGCGTATGTACGGATTCGTATATGCGGAACGTTTCAGTAGGGGTGGTGGAAATAAACAGAGAGGTGCATAGGTGGGGGGGGGGGGGTTCAACGAGACAGAATTCACTTCGATGGGCGGCTAGGTCATGAGGTGGGTTGGCGATTTGCAGGACGCGCAGTAGCTTTTTTGGGGGGCAAGCGAGCCCTTCGGGGTGCAGGATAGCTAGTAACGAGGAAAACAACCAGGGAGACTCTTCAACAGGTGGTATAGACAGATACGATTCCAAAGTGGCACCAATATCTAAGATAGGTAGAGTCCGGGGCATAAATAGACGTAGCCACGAGCGCCGAGCCAATTCAGACATAGGGTATATTAACATGCAGGGTGGTAGGAACAGGCTGAAGTGGGAAGAGATAGAAGAACACCTAAGGGAAGAGAGGCCGATGGTATACGGTTTTGTAGAAACACATCTCAGGGACATGGAACAACCTCCGAACAATCCGGACTACGGCTGGGAATGTTGTAATAGAACAGAAGGCAGCAGAAAGGGGGGTGGTATTGGGGCATTCATTCATAAAAGTACAGACTGGCAAAGGGTCAAGCAGGAGTGCAAGGAACATTTATGGCTAAAAGGGAAAGTGGCAGGTCAAATGACACTCCTTGGTTTCGTGTACTTGTGGACGGGAGCAAAGGCCAGAGAGGAAAACCAGACAATGGTAGAGTGTATATCAAAGGACATTCAGGAGTTAGGAAGAGAGTGCGAGATAATTATACTAGGAGACATGAATGCGCACATAGAAGATATAGATGGGTACACCGACCCGACAGGCAAAATGATCATGGATATGTGTGAAAGGCTTGATTTGATCATTTGCAACAGTACCGAGAAGTGTGAAGGGCAAATAACATGGGAGGTAGGAAGGCTTCAGTCGACGATAGATTATGCACTGATGTCACATAGGATGTATGATAAGCTCAGGGGAATGCACATAGATGAAGGTGGCTCCAGAAGTCTGGGTAGCGATCACAAACGTATCAAGCTAAGTTTTGGAAGAGCAGTGAAAGTGGGAAGGAGACAAGATGAGCAACTACAGGAAAATTTTTATCCGGAAAGGCAAATTGAAATAGCCACTAAAAAAATTGAGAAAGTAATCACGGAGGATAATAAGACAGTATGGACATACACTAATGTAATTAGACTCTTTGAGCTGGAGCTTGCTAAGACGCGTGACAAGTCGCCCCGGAAAAGAAGACACAAACCCAAAAGTTGGTGGAATGAGGAAGTTAAGAGAGCCATAGCAAAACGTCAGGAAGCCTCTAGGGAACACAGACATGCTAAGCAGCGGGGTGAACCGACAGATGATGTTGAAAGAAAATGGGCAATCTTTCTAAGCTGTAGAAGAGATGCATCCCTTCTGATCAATGAAAAGATTAGAAGGAAGGGAGCTCAGTGGCTGGCAGAAGTACATAAAAAAGATAGAAAGGCAGCTGCGAAATTTTGGAACCATCTAAACTCCCTAAGAAATGAGACGAGCCTAGAGCAGAGTTTTATAACTACAGCCCAAGGTGCTAGGCTAGAAGGGGACGAAGCTATTGAATATATAGGAACAAGGGTGACAGAAAAATTTCAACAAAGAAGTACTTTATGCACCACAATAGACAAGGACGAATCAAGTGGTTCAATGGCTCCATTTTCACAACAAGAGTGGGTAAGGGCTGAGAAAAGGGTCCCTAGTAGTACATCAACAGGCCCAGATGGCATCCCAATTAGGCTGATAAAGACATTAGGTCCGAAGTCTAAGCAGGCTTTGAGAGAGGCAGTGAGCACAATAATAATCGATGGTGAAGTTCCCGACGGATGGAAACTTAGCAGGATGAGCATGATCTATAAAGGAAAGGGGGACAAAGCTGACATAAACAACTACCGTCCTATAACAGTGACATCAGTGGTCTACAGGCTGGCGATGCAGATTATAAAGGAAAGACTGCAGGCGAGGATAGAGGATGAGGGGGTGCTGGGAGAACTGCAGAATGGGTTTCGGAAACACAGGAGGTTGGAAGACAATCTCTTCTCACTGACGCAGTGCATAGAAATAGCAGAAAAGGAACACAGGCCCCTGTGGCTAGCATTTTTGGATATCAAGGGAGCGTACGATAGCGTGGTTCAAGAGGAATTGTGGGGAATACTGGACACACTAGGCGTGGAACATGTAGTCACTAATCTTTTAAAGGGTATCTATAAAGGTAACTAGGTAGTTATAAAGTGGGAAAAACAGGTATCCAAGCCTGCAGAGGTAAAACGGGGGCTTAGGCAGGGGTGCCCCCTGTCACCCTTATTATTCATGATGTACCTACAAGGATTAGAGGCAAAATTAGAGGGAAGTGGACTGGGCTTCAACCTCTCTTTAGTCAAACAAGGAAAACTTATTGATCAGGCACTACCAGCATTAATGTACGCAGATGATATAGTGCTAATGGCCAACAACAAGGAAGATTTGCAGAGATTGATGGACATCTGCGGTAATGAGGGAGATAGGTTAGATTTCAGATTCAGTAAGGAAAAATCAGCAGTCATGATTTTCAATGACAACGAAGGTAGTAAGCTTAGAATACAGGAGGTCACGCTAGAGATAACAGATAAATACAAATATCTGGGCGTATGGATAAGCAATGGGACCGAGTATCTGAGGGAACACGAAATATACGTGACGACTAAAGGTAACAGGAATGCAGCAGTCATGAAAAATAGGGCACTGTGGAATTACAATAAGTATGATTTTGTGAGAGGAATATGGAAAGGGGTCATGGTTCCTGGGCTGACGTTTGGCAATGCGGTCTTGTGCATGAGATCAGAAGTTCAAGCAAGATTAGAAATTAAGCAACGTGGAATAGGTAGGCTTGCTTTAGGAGCTCACGGAAATAGACCAAATCAGGGAGTACAAGGTGATATGGGATGGACATCATTTGAGGGCAGGCAAGCTAGCAGCAAGATAAAATTTGAGAAGCGATTGAGAGAAATGGGGGAAGAGCGTTGGGCTAGGAAGGTTTTCAGCTACTTGTACATGAAGAATGTCGATACAAAATGGAGGAAGCGAACCAGGAAGTTGACTGGTAAATACTTAGAAAACAGCAGGTGGCCAAACCTAAAAGAACTATCGGTTAAGAAGAAAGTGAAGGAAACGGAGACTGACATGTGGAGAATGGGCATGATTAAGAAGTCCGCACTAGAGGTCTATCGAACGTTTAAGCAGGAAATTGCCAAGGAAAGGATCTATGATAATACTCGGGGTAGTTCTCTACTGTTTGAGGCCGGAACGGGAGTACTGCGAACCAAGACATATCGGGCCAAATACGAAGGGGTAGACACAGTATGCAGTGCGTGTGGAGAGGAAGAAGAAACTGCCGAACACTTGATAATGTTCTGTAAAGGGCTTCACCCTATAATTCAGGATGATGGCGCAGAGTTTTTCAAAGCACTGGGGTTTAGGGACCGGGAGGGCAAAATAAACTTTAAGGGGGTGGACTTCACTAGAAGGAGGTTATCTGATTGGTGGCTAAAGTCAAGGCGCGAGTGAAAATTAAACTCTTCACTGCAAAGTACGAATCCTCAAACTCACGCTTTAAAGAAAAAAATAAATCTAGTTTTTGGTTCATTAAGTATTACGGCTTGGTGGCGCTAGCCACTGCCCGATCTAAAGGGTACAGCCATATCCATCCATCCATCCTCTAGGAACCGGTTACTCAAGGGGAAGGGGTATGTAAGATTAGAAACCACGCCTCAGCGCCATGAGAAAGGGGAGAGGGAGAATATAAAGAAGACCCAAATGAAAAGAAAAGGGCGAGACGTTCGCGGAGCGCTCTGCTCTCGGTGGTAGCCAAGCGGCGCACATGCAGCGACCTCTCCTCCGGAAACAACGCGTGTCGTCTGCTTTGCGAGCGTTGCGGAAGTTTTAAACTGCTAAATACAGTTCTCGCACTACGCGCCGTCTCCAATTAGCGTTGTGCACTGTCGTGACATCGGCTCCAAATTTTACTTCCTAACAAAATTTGTTCGTTATATCCTATAACAGGCAAATTTCGCCTCGTTAAAACGAGGTTTTGAATACATTGGTTTGTATGGGGACTTTCAAGGGGAATTAATATGTGCTAGTTATATCCATTATTTCGTTATAGCCCGTCTTGTTAAAACGAGATTTAACTGTATACATCTGGGCTCGACTGTCGTACATACCTGCTGAAGCTGCTTCCGTAGTCTGAAATGCACGTGCTGCTGACATTCCGGCCTGTCGAGGAAGGTCGCCTTGACGTTTCACACGAAATCAGTGTAAAATTCCAGCTCAGGAACAGCGCGAAACATGCTTACAGCCGGACTCAGGTTGTGCAGTTTTGCGTATATCTGCAGAGCATCTGCTCGCGTGGTAGCTGAGTGTGTTGCTTTGCAGTGCTTGAAACAGATGGCGCCATGCGCTTTCAAATATGGCAGCAAGCACTGAGCTCGCTGTGTTCTGGTGTATAGGTGGAACGACGGAGCGCCACCGATGCGCTACGCCGCACGCTCAACTTTGGTTCCTCCACTCCACCGCGCCGCGACATGGCAGAAGCAGTCACGTGGCTCACAGTCTTGCGAGTGGCGAGCGGGCCTCGTTCAGACCACACACAGTGTTGTTCAGACAAAGCAGTACTCACATTGCACTCTTGTTTTTGTGTTTGTTTTTTGCGTGTGCGTGATGAAAATCCATGCTGTTCATGTGAGGAAGTCGTGAAATGGGAAAGAAGTGTATTGAGCCCCAGTGAAAATCTGGCTACAACACATGCATGGAAAAAGTCAATTTCACTGTGCGAATTAATAACATTTTTGATGCCATGAATCAAAAATGTTATTTTTGATTCATGGCATTCATAGTCTAGGAACCGGTTACTAAAGGGGAAGGGGTATGTAAGATTAGAAACCACGCCTCAGCGCCATGAGAAAGGGGAGAGGGAGAATATAAAGAAGACCCAAATGAAAAGAAAAGGGCGAGACGTTCGCGGAGCGCTCCGCTCTCGGTGGTAGCCAAGCGGCGCACATGCAGCGACTGGCTACCACCGAGCCAGTCGCTGCATGTGCACCCCCTTAGGAAGGTCTATGATTAGACGGAAAGAATTTTGAATTGCTACAGTTCTTTCCACAATGACTCAATAATTGGGAAGAAGTGAAGCCAGGATGAATTAATCCTCACATTTTTTGTTTTCGGGAATCACTGCTGAGGGCTTGCGAGTGACTATTCAGTCTACGATTCAGCTGTCAAACTACTTGTTAAAGAAATGAGACTTCAAATATGTGTTAGCTGCAAAGTTTAACGAAGATGTGGAAAAGTTTTTTGGCTGGAGGCCAAAATGAACATCCTTGCTTGCCGACAATCTTGCAATTATACAGCATGCTATCCAGTCTTTTAAAGCCACCCAAATACAGGAACTGCCCATTACTTTATAGTGAACAGCGACAACTCCTTAGCTTGTGTGATTTAACTTCAGCTTTCAAGGAGGTTGAGTGCAACAATGTATTAACTCGATGACTGCATCAGACAGCGTTACTGACTGCTTAACTTGTTATGTATGCAGGTTTCTTAGCTGAAAACTAAAAATACAAATTATTCTAAGTGCAAGCTTGGACTGACTGGGACATTTATGTTAAGAGTTGCATCAGCTCTTGTAGTTTCGAAGACAAGAGGAGGACTTATGCACCCTAATGCCGCACTATTTGAACATTTGAAAGAAGGTGAGTGAAAAGTTCGGAAGCATGGCAGCGATAAGGACGTGTATGATTTGACTATTGAATTTGTGTTAGATAACTAGAACCTCTCATTTATACGAAAGGAACATAAAGTAGACATGAATAATGGCACAAGTGCCCTATCATTATGAAGGAGTGCGTTGGCGCCAATATTGCAAACGAATGAGGCTAACAAGCTTCAAAAGTTGCTACCTCGAAGTCAAAATGCATCACTTTATTTTCACATGCGTCTTCAATACTAGCTGGTTTCCTTTTTAGTTGAAGTGCTGTCCTTTTCTGTTTGTGGCCGTTTCAATATGAATGTATCTACATTTCTCTATTAAGATGTGCGGTTTTAGAGTTGAGAGTTGTTCCTTTGCTTTAAAAGATCTCCATAGATCTACATGTGCCATCCTACTCTACCCAAGCAAGAACCATGCTTGTTAACAATGAGAAAACCTGCGGTGTTATGCCCTGAAACCACGATATAAATATGAGGCACGCCATAGTGAAAGGCTCGGAAATTCTCGACAGCGTGGTGTTCTGTAACGTGCACTGGCATCACAGAATAAGGTTTTGTCTGTCTCGTGTTTTGTGCTGTTTTTTTCACTTTAAATATGCACTAAGAAGCTCAAGTTCACACGCTTTTCATCACACAGCACTCGGGCCTGCATCAAAGTGTGACCGCCGCGACAAAAATCAAAATTATGGTTTTCTACTGCTAGACTTCGATTAACAAGTTATTCTTGTCTAACTACAACGTGAACATTGCTTCCACCAAGAACAAACTTTTGTCATAGTTACACGGGATTTTATCATCGCATGTTTGAATTCACGATCTGACGTTTGTGATTGCGAAAAGATATGCTCCGATGCGAACCTTCCATGTGGTGAATTAAACATTCTACATATCTTGTCTACTAAGAAAAAATGAGTAGCCAGTGCCACGAAAATGGCACCAACCTCTCCAATTTCATCATTTTGATTTCAAAAAATTTTTCTGCGGCTATCTTTGCCGTATCGTGATAATGTAATTGTTTGCCACTTTTTTTAATTTATTTACTTTTGCACTTATTAAACAAAGGCACAAGTTCATTTTTCTGTCCTTCAGTTGCTTTCACGACCTGCGCCTGAGCCACGGCCGTTGTGGCCCTATCTCGGGCCTCTTCACAAAACAGGGACAGAAGTTCTTCCCTCCGGAAGTGCCGTCGATCCACCTAAAATAGTTCTAATACCGTGGCACAGGACACAGTTTGTAGACTGGGCGCTAAACGTCGTGTACAGGATCCCATTGTCTTGCAGTGCAAGTTGTGTGGGCCAGATAGGCAGATGCCTAAAAGAACGCTAACGGGAACCCTCCAATAACCTTGGTAATGGCAAAGATGGTTTCCTCACGCTACACGTAAGGGTGCACTCCGCAGTTCAAAGGGACAACAGTTCTAGGTAACATTAAATCAGAGCACGAGTGTATAATAATCCATGAGGCTGTTCAGAAGGCGCTTTGAAGGAACGCATGCGTAAGCAAGCTATCAGTTGCTCTGTCAGAAAGAGAGCAATGTTTGTTAGGGTGCGAGGGTCGCGATAACTGGCTCAGTGATTGTTGTTATTTTGTATCTTCGCATCTGTTTTTTTGCTGTTTTTTCTGTTCACTCTTATCAAAAAAATTTAAGTTGAAAGTCAGCGCTTGTCCTGGCCCCGCCGCGGTGGTCTAGTGGCTAAGGTACTCGGCTGCTGACCCGCAGGTCGCGGGTTCAAATCCCGGCTGCGGCGGCTGCATTTCCGATGGAGGCGGAAATGTCGAGGCCCGTGTGCTCAGATTTGGGTGCACGTTAAAGAACCCCAGGTGGTCAAAATTTCCGGGGCCCTGCACTACGGCGTCTCTCATAATCATATGGTGGTTTTGGGACGTTAAACCCCACAAATCAATCAATCAATCAATCAGCGCTTGATCTGTCCGCCGTGTGTTTTTTTCGCACTGTTAACCTCAAGTATGCACAACCAACTAGCCCAGTCAGCCTATTTCGAAGGTTGTATCTAACTGTACACTTTCTGATCCCCTTATTATTTTGAACTGGCCTGCAAGACCCCTATGCCACTGGCACTTGTTGCCCCACATAGCATGCAGTGTGCCTGCTTTACCCTTGGGAGGCAGCCAAAGTGTGAAGCTGACCTCCCTACACACACAGGCCTTTCAATGTGCTCCCACAAGGCTTGGACAAGGAGGCCACTGTGCCGGCCTCCAAGCCTTGGAGTGCACCTTGGGAGAGACAAGCTTACAAAAGAGCAAAAAAAAGAAAAAAGTAACGTCTTCCCAAAGGAAACCCCAATGGGATGCGAAGCAGCAACATTTTGCGCAGGTGGCATCACGGGTTGAACGGCCCTAACGTGAGTGTTGCGGTGAGAGCTAGAAGATTTGTCTGAAGCGATGGCCAATGTAGGTCTTGTAGGTGACACGTGCAGACATGTTTCAATGCATACATTAGGCATGCGTCAGGTTTACTGCACGTAAACCTGACGAGTCGGCGGTGTTGCGATGAACAGACGAGGTGGCAGCGGTGTGCGCCAAGGCAGCGCGCGGCAGGCGTGGGAGAGTGACGAAAGTGCGCACTGCGAGGGGAGCATGACCACAACGCGCAGCAGCAGCATGACTTACTTGGGACCGTGCTAACAACTGCAACACGTTCGTACGGAGGAACGTCGTTACACAGGCTAGTCAAAGAGCTGCTTCACTTCAAAAATGGAGAAGGGGGTGTCAGGGGTGGATGAGCTTTTCCAGAGTGCCTTCATCTATACACAGATCTATATTTAGCAGAAGGAAAACGCAATGATAAAGAAACCTTGTCTGGGAGTGCAAAAACTGGGAGTGGAGAAAATAAGTATTAGCCCAGGCTTGTTCAAATAGTCGTTTGGTCATAATTTCAATCGATTTTGAACAAGTGTAAACTCAATCTTTCTAAACTAGATTACGTGAATACCTCAAATGAATGCACAAATTCACATTTTACCCAGAGGTGCGCTTAAGCCATTTTGGTTCCTGATTCAACTAAATAGTTTGCTGATCTTTCTATTTCGTTAGAGTTTCAACTGCAATACATATTGCATAGTATAAAAAAATTAGCATTAGGGGTGTCTGAATATTTGAAAGTTTTGAATATTTGTCGAATATTGCAATTTTAATATTGGTATTCGATTGAAAAACCACAAATTGAAAACCTTTAAATATTTGAGGTATGGCCACTGAAACACCATCTAGGATAACTGCCAATCAAGCATGTTCATACAGGTCTCAAATTTTAAAAAAGCACAACTGGAATAGCGCTTTCCTTCAGTTCAGGTCATGCTCCCCCACTAGAAACTCTATCATGTGCACTACAAACTAGTGCACGCTGCTGGTAGAATGCAGCAAGCACACTGCAGTGATCTATCAAACAGAAGCATGCAAACTCACTCCAGGTCGTCGTTGACCGTTCCCCAGTTGTAGGACCCTTCGCCACCCTTCTTGTCGACGGGCTTCACTCCACTGAAACAGGGGTGATGATCATTAAGCTTGTCAAACAACCCGAGCATTCGTCGTGGCGGATCTCTAACTCCTCACCTGCGGTCGCTGCCGCTCTGGCGCTCAAACTCCCTCTTGCCACGCCCGTCATAACCTCCTCCCCGACCACCAAATCCACCACCCTGGCCTCCCTCGGGAGCAAAGCCTCCGCGGCCACGGCGAGGATATCCGCCATGGCCACCAAGGCCACCTCCACGACCACCTCTTCTGACTTCACCATCACCATGGTCCCTGCTTCCAAAATCGAATAGGTAGGCTTGCCTTAAGACCTCAAGGGATTGCACTCAATCAAAGAGTACAAGGCGATATGGAATGGCCATCATTTGGAAGCAAGGAAGCTAGCAGCAAGATAAAATTTTAGAAGCGATTGAGTGGAACGGGGGAGGAGCGTAGGGCTAGAAAGGTATTCCGCTACTTGTGCATGAAAAATGTCGATACAAAATAAAGAAAGCGAATCAGAAAAATGACTGGTAAATACTTAGAGAACAGCAGTAGCCAAACCAAAAAGAATTATTGGTTAACAAGAAGGTCAAGAAAGCTAAGAACAATATGGAGTGGGAAAGGCGGCAGCAGCGACAACACAATGCTCGCGCGGTGCTTCTTTATTGTGCAGTTTCTGGCCAGCCTTGTGGATTCCCCGGCACTCTGCCTGGACGGCGCGGTGGTTCGGAATGCGTCAACTTGCGCAAACCAACACGCCGATCACAACAAATATATGCAGTCCACCTTTCCTGTCCTGCAGCCGAAAGATCGACTTAGTTCAACTATTGTTCCTGCGCTGTCCCTGAGTATCTACGCTGACTATCAACTGAGTCAACAAACCTTGATCAAGCCCGAATTCATCACGTCATCAGCATCAGATGTAAAAGGCTCCCAGACACAGCGCAGCTTCAGTGGGCAAGGCGGCAGCAGCGACACAATGCTCACGTGGTGCTTCTTTATTGTGCAGGTATGTTATTTGGACAACGCACACGCTATCCGTTCAAATGATCGTTTCTTGCTGCTGCTCTGTTACCCACAGACCATTGTCCCTATATATGTTTCCATTTATGCCCAGCTTGTGTACTGTTTGAGTTCTCCGTGCTTGATCGGAGACGTTAAGCTAAACCCTGGGCCAAGGGATATAAAAGGTACCGAGTGGAGATGTGCGTGGAGCCAATAGCCACGTGGTACCTATAGGTAGTGAACCTTCTGTTTCTGCCATGTTTTCCAGCCTGCTAGCTGGGCAAAATAAAATAGCCCAGAATATTGCCGAGCTTCGTTCTTCAGTCAATTCGCGCTTTGAGGCTATTGAGTCGCGACTTAATGCTCTAGAGTCGTCCAGTACTATGCACATTGCATCTAAAAATATGGTAGAAGATTTAAAAAGCTCACTTTGTTCTCTTAATAAGAAGGTGATTACGCTCACGGCTCAGAACGATGACCTAGAAAATAGACTGCGCTGCAATAACCTGATTCTTCACCGTATTCCTGAATCTCCAGATGATGATGAGGCATTGTCTAACGTTGTTTCAAAATTTTTCACGGAAACGCTGTACATGGATTGCCCACAAATCGAGAGGTGTCATAGGTTAGGTAAACGTCACACAGGCTGCACCCGCCCTTTTATTTTTAGGCTGCTGGATTTTCGTGAAAAATTTATATTCTTAAAAACGCATCAAAGCTGAAGGGCTCCAATCCACGCATATCCGAAGACTATTCTGATAACGTACCTTTCATCAGAAGAAAGTTATGGAAGGCAACCAGAACTCATCACAACAGCGGCTCTTCCGTGCGCATTGTTTAAAACCACGTGTTCATTGATAACATACGCTATAACTGGGACGCGCCTAACACAATTTTTCAGTTTCGTAATCGTGATACTACGGTGATGGCATCTCCTTTGGTCCCTACTCCCACTTCTTGTTGACGCCCCCATTATTTCCCTGATAATCTTCGTATTTTAAATATCAATGCAAGATGTTTAGCCAACAAGTTTCCTGATTTTTTGTCTCTAACTTTGTCCTACTTCCCTCATATCATCGGTGTCACGGAAACTTGGTTTTATAACAAAATTTTTGGTCCTGATATTTCGCTACCGAGCTTCAATGTCGTAAGAAGTGATCAAATTGATGGTAGAGGTAGTGGCGTTGCTTTATATTTATATTCCGACTTAAAGTTTTCTGTTCTTGATGCTCTGTCTAAAACTAAATGGGTTTGGTGTAAAGTTTACTTTGAAAAATTGACTTTTGTTATTGGTGTCTTTTACCGTCCACCTAACCTGATCGCGGACTCTTTGGTTTCCTTGAGTGCATTCGTCCAAGAAATAGCTCCTCATTCGCCAAATCTGATATGTATGGGTGATTTTAATGTCCCCGATATAAACTGGACGTCGTTATCTCGTGTAGGTCATGCTTCCCAACCTCACAGAGAAGCATTGAACTTTTCCCTACCTTCCGGCCTGAAGCAAATAGTCAGTGACGCCACAAGAGGCATGGCGATTTTATATCTTGTATTCTTCAGCCCTAGAGTCTGCGATTATGGGTATGTGTGCAATGGTGTGGATGGCATATCGGATCATAAAGCTGTTTTTGCATCTATTTCATGTCCTGTACCGAAAGCCCGATACATCTATTCTACTTTCCGCAATATGAGCCATGCTGACGATATTGGTATTATTGATACACTTAGCACTTCTTTTTTCCAGTTTGAAGCGATTAGTATTTCCGAAGATGTTGATGCTTTAACGAAATTCTTCAGTGATCTTGTTTCAAAATGCATTATACGTTTCGTACCGTTAAAAACAAAAAAAGACGAATTCAGAGTTGAACTAGATCACACGGGAAATTTGGCACCTGTCGCGCCGACTTGGGTGTTTGCGGCGTGCTTAACGCACTGGTGATGTTATTCTTGCCACACAATTCATTGCTCTGAAGGAGGAACTTCGAATCAAAACAAATGCGGCTCGTGATTTTTACTATCGAGTTACACTCCCCGGTTTGCTTCGAAATAATCCACGTAAAATTTGGAAATCTGTCCTACCAATAGATTCTGACACGGACACATTTGGAATAAATGGCACAGTTACAGGTGATTCAGCTCTTATTGCAGATGCATTCAATGATTACTTTCAATATGTTTTTACACTTGATAACTCCGTTGTTCCTTCTTTTAAAGGGCATACTCGCAGTTCTATTGACGATATTGTTGTTTCAAACCAGGGTGTGTTGAATCTCACTTTAAAACTTGATCCGAAGAAGAACGGTAGTCCTGCTAATATAGACAACGAATCCCTCATTAGGTACTTTTTATGGACTAGTCGGTATTTAACCGTTATCTTTCAGAAATCTCTCTCGACGTCTGTTGTCCCTAATACGTGGAAATCAGCTAAAATTCTTCCGTTATACAAATCCGCAAAAACACTGTCCTTATTAAACTACAGACCCATCTCTATCACATCCCGTTCTTGTAAAATACTCCAACACCTAATTTTCAAGCAAATCATAGAATTTTTCGAGTGCAATATTGTTTTATCTGATGCCCAGCATGGTTTTCGATGCGGCGTTAGTACCATAACCCAGCTCAGTGAATTCGCTCATGACATCCTCCAGGTTCTTGATGCTGGTGATCAAATTGACGCAATATTTATTGACTTTTTCAAAACTTTCGACACTGTTTCACAGTGCAAACTGCTAAAAAAGCTCACTGCTATTCTTAAAAACGAAGCATTAGTAAACTGGATTTCTTCTTTCCTATCCAATAGGTCTCAGTACGTACAATTCAAGTCTTCTCATTCCTCCACTTCCACTGTAACGTCTGGTGTCCCTCAAGGTCCCTTAAGGTCCCTCAATATTAGGCCCTCTTATATTTCAAATTTTTATTATCGATCTGCCAAGTAATTTTCCTGTTCAAATTCGCATGTATGCTGATGATTGTGTTTTGTATTATACGATTAGAACTGCTCATGATCACATCATTCTTAACTATTCATTTTCTTTATCTCAATCATGGTGTGACACTTCGCAAATGCAAATCAACTTCCGAAAAACGATATCCATGTCATTTTCCAAGCGTTCTTCCCCCTCTCCATTCACCTATTCGCTTAATGGTTGCCCTCTCGGAATTGTTTCACAATACAAATACCTCGGTCTTCTTTTCACTCAGGATTTATCTTGGTCTCAACACATCGATCTCATGTGCAACCGTGCGCTTAAACAATTAGGCTACCTACAACGCACTTTACGTTCAGCACCTCTCAGCATACGGCTCCTCACTTATAAAACACTGGTTCGCATTTATTGGAATATGCATCTGTTGTGTGGAAGCCACACAAAATTTCGGACATCAACAGAATTGAATCTGTTCAGAAGAAAGCTGTACGCTTCCTTTATCGTCGCTTTGACAGGTAATTTTCACCAAGTTCCCATCTTCCTATCTTACAGCTTACCAGTCTATCTTCCCGTCGACACGTTGAATGTTTGAAGTTTCTTTATACCTTAATTAATTCCCAACGGTTTCCTTTACTCAGCAAATATATAGCACACGCTAGAACAACGACCACCCGAAATCACCAAGAGTTAAACATGTCTACCTTTGCTCATCGTACAATGGCGTTTAAATATAGTTTTTTTGTTCATTCTATTGAATTGTGGAATTCTTTGCCTGGTTACGTTCGATCTTTATCACTGGATGAATATTTATTGTATATTACTAACCATTGATGTACAGCGCACTTGTTATGCTATTCTATGTATGTATTTGCCTACTCCTGCGACAGCCCTGCAAGGCTGCATTATGTTGAAATAAATAAATAAATAAATGAATATGTGGAGAATTGGCATGATTAACAAGTCCGCACTAGAGATCTATTGATCTTTTCAGCTGAACATTGCCAGGAAAAGGATCTATGATAATACTCGGGGTAGTTTTTACTGTTTGAGGTGAGGGCGGGAGTATTGCGAACCAAGACATATCGGGCCAAATACAACGGAGTAGACACGGTATGCAGTGCGTGTGGAGAGGAAGAGGAAACTGCCGAACACTTGATAATGTTCTGTAAAAGGCTTCACCTTATAGTTGATAATGATGGCGCAGAGTTTTTCAAAGCACTGGAGTTTAGAGACAGGGAGGGCAAAATAGAGGTTAAGCGGGTAGAATTACCAAAAAGGAGGTTATCTGATTGGTGGCTAAAGTCAAGGCACGAGTAAAATATAAATACTTCATTGCGAAGTACGAGTCCTAAACCTCAATATCTGAAGGGAAAAAATACAAATCTAGTTTTTGAATCAATAAGTATTACGGCTTGGTGGCGTTAACCACCGCCCGATCTAAAAGTTAAAGCCATGACATTCCATCCATCCATCCACGCTGTTTGCAAGTTTCCGATAGTTTAATGGGTCGCATTCGTCCTCGTTTTTTAACTGTGGTGGCACTCTGACACAAATGCTTCTGTATGCATTCTCAAGGCGTGAAAAAAAAGCCATTGCTTGTCCCGGCGTTCACTACAGGCTACAAGTCAGCTAAAAAGAAACATGCGTTGTTCGGCGTTCCGAAGAACGAAGCTCTGTTAGCGCAGTGACCGAGAGCGATCCCGCGCGCTGACAAGTTGCTTCAAGATAATCGGCTGTGTTCGAGCTGCACTTCGGCGAGAGGTATACATCTCCGGGCACTTCAAGCACTCGGTGATTGGCGAAATTGTCCGCATTGAAGGGGTAACCTATGGGCATGCTTGCCATTCAGTGGAGGTAAGAGGAAGTGAGGGTTCATGGCAGGGCGCCTCTTTCCTATTAAATCAGTGTATGAGGCAGATTTACGCACCCCTTTTAGATGACTTAAAGAGTTACCCGCTGCCTAGTCAATGTATAAAACAGACTTAGCACCACCACATCTTTCACGTGGTCAGCCCCCTTTGTACTCCTCGTGCTGACACCTATGAGTGGGCCTTTCGGAGAAGCTTTTCGAATTGTAGACTCCTTTGAAATTACTTTTTTAATGTGGTTTTACTACAACGAGCTTCACCGTGACAGCTTGCGAGAGCTTGTTTCCTGCTTGAAAAAAAAGTTGTCACACTGGGCTGCGCACAAAATGGTCCGAGCTTCACCAAACAAGTAAACAAGTTGTTTCTGCTCACCCATTTGCGTTTTTACACAAAGGTACCTCACAAGGAGCCAGCATCTTCCCGTGAAAAGAGGAACTTCTGGAAGCACAGGCGCATCACCTAGGCTTGCAGCCCCATGTTCTGTGAGGCGCCTGTGAACTATAAAACTTTTTTTCTTGGGTGCAAAAATGGACGTGCAACAAACTATTACAAGTGCATTGTTGTAAGCAGATAATTGTCACTACGCGGAAATGCGTTGTGTGACCTGTGTGCAGATAATAAAAGGAATTCATCCAGATACCACTTCTGATTGTCATCTCTAAGTATGAAGCTTTGATCGATGTGGCTTTATTTGCACATTATTGCTTGAAGATATGATGGTTCGTCATCGAAAGTGTCGCGAAAAACGGCTCACAACGGAGTTCATCGTTCCACTCTTCTACCACTTCACATCAAGAAAATGTTTGAGTGGCGTCACGCGCTCACTTTCAGCATCCTGTCAACCAGACGATATTTCAGTTCAGTCGTGCACCCGCATAGGCATCCTGTTTTCCAGAAGCTAATTAACATTTTTTCTCGGTTGCCATTTTAGGGCATGCACGAGCAAAAAAATATATTTTTAATGTTTCACATTGTCCGCGCATGTGTTTGATTGCCGTCTATGCGCAGCACTTCACCGCTTTGGCTGATGTGGATGGATGGATGGATGGATAGATGGATATGGCTGTACCCTTTAGATCGGGCAGTGGCTAGCGCCACCAAGCCGTAATACTTAATGAACCAAAAACTAGATTTATTTTTTTCTTTAAAGCGTGAGTTTGAGGACTCGTACTTTGCAGTGAAGAGTTTAGTTTTCACTCGTGCCTTGACTTTAGCCACCAATCAGATAACCTCCTTCTAGTTAAGTCTACCCGCTTAAAGTTTATTTTGCCCTCCCGGTCCCTAAACCCCAGTTCTTTGAAAAACTCTGCGCCATCATCCTGAACAATAGGGTGAAGTACTTTACAGAACATTATCAAGTGTTCGGCAGTTTCTTCTTCCTCTCCACACGCACTGCATACTGTGTCTAGCCCTTCGTAATTGGCTCGATATGTCTTGAATGGCAGTACTCCCGTCCTGGCCTCAAACAGTAGAGAACTACCCCCAGTATTATCATAGATCCTTTCCTTGGCAATTTCCTGTATAAAAGTTTGATAGATCTCTAGTGCGGACTCCTTAATCATGCCCATTCTCCACATGTCAGTCTCCATTTCCTTCCCTTTCTTCTTAACCAATAGTTCTTTTTGGTTCGGCCACCTGCTGTTTTCTAAGTATTTACCAGTCAATTTTCTGGTTCGCTTCCTCCATTTTGTATCGACATTCTTCATGTACAAGTAGCTGAAAACCTTCCTAGCCCAACGCTCCTCCCCCATTTCCCTCAATCGCTTCTCAAATTTTATCTTGCTGCTAGATTCCCTGCCCTCAAATGATGTCCATCCCACGTCACCTTGTACTCCCTGATTTGGTGTATTTCCGTGAGCTCAAAAGCAAGCCTAACTATTCCACGTTGCTTAATTTCTAATCTTGCTTGAACTTTTGATCTCAACATGTATGGCATAACATGCCGGTAGAACATGTACGGCATAACATGTATGGCATAACATGACTGTATGCAGAACAAACTTGACTAGTCATAACATGAAAATCATTGTATGTATGTCATTAAAGTCATGATTTGCATTTCGTGGTCCTGCAGCTCTTGCGGTGGTTTCCTTCACATGGCATGTTACAAAACTGGTATGGTATGACATGATTGCATGGCGACCGCAAGCGACACACCCTGACATGAAGTTCATGACATGCGTGTCATGTACCAACATTACTATATGTTACGCTCATGGTGCGCTCACATATACCAACTTTGGTAATACAGTACGTGAAAGGAAAACGAAAGTATGTGACTGGTGCAAACCTAATAATCATGAGATGCGTGTCATGTAACAATGTGACTACATGCCACGCTCATGATTCACTGGCAATCGTTTCGCTAGCTTCACTCTTACCAAATTTGGTATTACGCAGGGGACTTGAATGTATTACAGAGGTACGATACTCGTGCAAACACGATAAACATGAGATGCGTGTCATGTAACAACGTGACTTCATGCCACGTTCATGATGCACCGGCAACCATTTCGCTAGCTTCACTCTTACCAAATTTGGTATTACGTATGGGACGTAAATGGATGACAAAGGTGAGATACTGGTGCAAACATGATGAACATGAGATGCGTGTCTTGTAATCACATGACTACATGCCACGCTCATGATGTGCTCGCAGCCGTTTCGCTAGCTTCACCTATCTAAAATTTAGGTATTATGGGACGTGAATAGATGACGAAGGCATGACACTGGTTCAAACATGATAAAAATGAGATGCATGTCATGTAACAACATGATTACATGCTACGCTCATGATGAACTTGTGGCCGTTTCACTTGCTTCACATGTACCAAGCTTGGTATTATGCAATGCCAATGAATCACGAATGTATGTGACTGATGCAAAGATGGTAATCATGAGATGCGTTTTATGTGAGAACATGACTGCATGCAACAGTCAAAGCGGCAATACATTTTGACGTCACGCGGTGTGCGTGCTCACCGGCGTTCATTTCGTCGCGGAACGCCGGCGTCGTCACACCAGGCGCCGGTGCATGCATATAACCTCAGGCGCGCGCCGCGCTACGTTGCTTTGACTCACGCGTGTTTCATCGCATCCGGCGTCTCTCCGTCACGAAAAGAGAGAGATGTAGTGTTGTCTGGGTAACGCATCGGTGCGAAATGCAGCGTGTTGCATTTCGCACCGGTTGCCATCGATCCACGCGGACGTACGCTGGCCGCGCCTGGCGTCAGAGTTTAGAGTGCTCGCGTATTGCTAACGTTGCGTCGCTGTGCGTAGTGTGCGCGCGCGTCAACGCTACATTTCACTATACTGAGCCCTTCATGATGCGCTTGCGGCCGTTTTGCTAGCTCCACATATACTAAATTGGGTGTTACGTGACGTCAATGGATGACGAAATATGTGACTGGTGCAAACATGATAATCTTGACAGGCATGTCATGTAAGAACATGACAACATTCTACGCTCATAGCGTGCTCGCGGCCGTATCGCTAGCTCCATGTTTATTAAATTTGGTATCATGTGACGTGAATAGATGTCAAAGGTAAACGACACACCCAAACATGATAATGATGACATGGAAGGCATGTATATAATCATTTACCTTCACCTCGTAACGTTGGGCTGATTTTAAAGTGACATCAACATTTCTCATTCGTGCTTCGCATATCATCAATTCGCACTGTACATGGGATCTGCGAATTTTCAATTTGTAAAAAACACAAACACAAATGTAAGGGCATTGTACATGTCACATGGTGTCATTCATTCACAGATTCGGAGCACTTCCGATAATAATTATATGTTTTTCTGTTTTTTGTAATGTTTATATGTAATAAGCCTTTCAAAAAGCAATCATTGTTATCTTCATCAAAACTGTCTTGATAAAACTGAGTCGTCACCGATATAAATGCCGTGACAACGTTACTGATGTTCAAGTTTCTCGTCAAACAATCGAGCGCATGTAGGCTCTAAGAAGAAACGCTGCTCTGGATGTCCTAGAGACAGCTGACAAGACGAGCATATGATTTAATTGCGGTTTTGATACTTGTCCTCTTTTTGATGTTCGCCAGTAGGCACTTATGATGTAACGCAGCTCAAAGCGCTGGTTGTGCAAGAAGCTAGACGGATCCGTGTGAATTGCGATTGACATGTGTGTGTGTGTGTGTGTGTGTGTGTGTGTGTGTGTGTGTGTGTGTCTGCGTGTGTGTGTGTGTGCGTACTTGCGTGCGTGTGGGTTGACAGGCTCTTGAAACAGTGAATGTATGAATGGAGTTTCGGCATGCCTGCATATTCACTCGTACACCATGGCGCGTAGCAGGTGCGTCCATTATTAAAGTCTCAGAAACGAAATAAAGGCGTGAAAAACCAGCAAATGGACGCTTTTGCAGGCAATGCGGTGCACACGCTGTCAATGCAGACGCTCCAGAGATCTTCAGTACCATGCTACTACAGCGCTGCCGCTACTATCACGCGCTAGAGAATCAGTCGAGATGCGGCGCGGCCGCCTCGGTCACTTCATAGAGGTTCCTAATATACACTAGAGGAAACTCTGGCGCTAGTGTCTATCGGAGCTGCAATGCACGGCGCTTCAGCGAGCATGGGAATGATGGGTAGTACGCACATTTGTCTAATCTTCGTACTTCTGGCCTGCTTTTGGCTTCATGTGCGTTCGTGTGGCTTTAAGCTGTTTTCTCACGAAACAAAAATGAGCGAATATTCAGCGGTTCCGCTTCACCACCTTATTCTTTTAAAATTACTTTCCTAAATTGGTCACGAAGTTTAAAAGGGTTGAATCTTTCTTTCAAAACAAAACCAAAACACAGCAATAAACGAAGCCGCAAGTACGACTCCCCGCCCGCAACTACGAAGACTAGGCAAATGTGTGTACTACCCATCATTCCCACAGTTGCTAAACAGTCGCAGTGCCAAAGTCTCCTCTAGTTAATTTCAGGAAACTCTATGGGTCAGCCTATTTCCACTGTGTCATCTACTACACCGTACTCAAGCGGTGTTTGTTTATATATGTGAATCTGGCCCCCTTCATCTGGCGCTCATCACGTGGTGCTCCCAGTCCCCGCACCGTGCTGGAACAGCGGCTGGAATGAGAAAGTGTGATGAGCAGCAAGCAGCGCCAATAAAGCGCCCTGAAGTCTCCAAGGAGGAGCCGCATGGGGGGTGCGCAATCGTTTATACGTTGTTTGCACGTTTCCGACAGTTTCGTGGGGTGCATTCGTCCTCGTTTGCTTAATTGCGGTGGCACACTGACACCAATGCTTCTGTATGCACTCTCATGGCACGAAAACAAAGCCATTGCTTCGTCCCGGGGTGCACTACAGGCTACAAGTCAGCCTAAAAAACAGGGTTCCAAAGGACGAAGCTTTGTAAGCACAGTGGCAGACAGCGATCCCGCGCGCTGCTTCAAAAAAACTCGGTTGTGTGCGAGCTGCACTTCAGTGAGAGGTACATCTCCCGTCACTTACAGCACACTGGTATTTGGAAAATTGTCCGCACTGAAGGGGGTAGACACATGGGCATTCGTACTGTTCAGGGGGAGGGGGAGAAGGTGGATTGCAGGGCGCCTCCTCCCTAATAAATCAGTGCATGAAGCAGATTTACGCCCCCTTTCTAGATGACTAAATGATTGCCCCGCTGCCTAGTCAATATATAGGACAGCGTTAGCGCCCCTCCTCCCGGGTGGCCAGCCCCCTTCGCCCCCCTGTCACACACGAGCACTCAAAAAAAGGCGCGCCGCTGAATTCTGGAGACCAAGAGCCAGAGAGGCGCCTCAAGGTCAACGATAAAGAAAAAAACAAGCATCGAAAGACTCCACGGGTGCTCCGCCTCTCCCTCTCGGAAGCACAGTTTAGCCGACCAACTTCATCACATTGGCGGCCGAGCAAGTCCTGGAAGGTTCTTGAAGGAAAGGGGCGTGGTGATGCAGAGTTGCGTAAAGTATCCCGGATGGCCCTCGAAGCGTCTCGCTCTTGTGCCAGCCTTCGCTGTGCTTCGCGCCGAAGAAACGATTAGAATTTTCTGGAATCTAGCATGAAAGATATTTAGGCGAGCAGCGGAGATGATAGATCAGGAGAAGAAGGAAGTTTGCGCACGTGTGCGTAGGCAGAAGAAGAAATGTTGTGCTAGTGTGTGCGTAGGGTCTTTTCGCCGTGTGGGCGAAGCCTTTTGTCCTCAGTGACAAAGGAGGAGAAGAAGAGCATTTCCACCCGAGTGGTGAAGACTCGTGCTACAAGCACAAAAGTGGGTCTACTGCCAGAGAGCCAAGGCGAGTTGCAACAGCTGCGCGTGGGTAGCCGACGTGTTACTGGCGAAGAAGTTTGGTGCTTGGGGAGCGGCCAATTAAAGATGCGAGGTTTCCTGGAGGAGAAAGTTCGGGGGCAGCGCAACGGCAACAGCGCTGAACTTTGAGTGAGTGATTCTTGGAAGAGTATCATTCAGACTTTGTTCCAATGACTTTGAACTGAATAAGTTTCGAACTGTTTAGTATTTAAGTGTGTTGGTTGTTCGATGCATGTGATTGCATTGCGGTGCGTATTGTTGTTTGAGTCCATTGTTTCGAGTGTAGCTGATCTTACTGTGGAGTACGTTATTTGATAGTTGACATATCGCATTCAACAATTGTCGAATGTGCATATTTGTGTATCGTTTTGTCTGCTATATTCGAGAATATAATTTTGTTTTGTTTATCAACTCTCGACTCTGACTTGTTCTTCGGGCCCCAGCTGGCGTGCGCTGGCGCGCCAAAAAGGACCACTTCCCACTTCTAAATTGTGCGTGCTCTCGAGGTGAAGATCAGGGCGCCGGTACTCCGGCCCTTGGAATTAGCCCAGAGATAGGCTTCCTAATTAACGGGACCTGTGACATGCCTGCGTGCGGACGCCTATAGAGGTTTTTCAAAGAAGGTTATTTGCATTTGTACACGCCTTTGAAATCACTTTTTCAAAGTGATTTAGCTACAACGAGCTTCACAGGGACAGCTTAGAAAAGCTCGTTTTCTTCTTGAAAAAAAAATATCGCACTGGGCTGCACACAACAAGGTCCGAGCTTCACCAAACAAGTAAACGCGTTTCTTCCTGCTCATCCATTTGCGCGTTTACACAAAGGTCCTCCGCAAGGAGCGAGCATCTGCCTGTGAAAGAGGAAGAACCTGAAGCTCAGGCGCATCACCTAGGCTTGCAACCTAAAGTTCTGTGGGGCGCCTAATTGTTAACAATAAAAATTTTTTCTGGGCGATAAAAAAGGACACGTGACAAATTATTCTGAATGCATTCTTGTAAAGAGATAGTGACTCACTACTCGGAAATGCAATTTGTGACTACTTAGCAGAAAATAAAAGCTTTACATCCCGATACCGCTCGTGATTGTCGTCTTTGAGTATGACGTTTTGAATAATTGGGCTTTATTTATGGATTAGTGCTTGAGGAAAAGATGATTCGCTATGGGAAGTGTTGCAAGCAAAGGATCACAAGTAAGTTCATCGTTTCACTCTTCTTCCCCTTTACATCGATAAAATGTTTTAGTGCCATCATGCACTCACTTTAGGCATTCGTCAACCTGACGATATTTCAGTTCAATCTCGCACCCGCGTAGGCATCCTGTTTTCCAGGATCTAATTAACATATGTCCTTGATCGCCATTTGCTACCATGCACGAACAAAAAATACATTTTAAATGCTTTACATTGCCCGCGCGCGTGATTGATAGCCATCTCTGGCCAGCACATCGCCGCTTTAGGGGACGTTTTGCAGCCGGGGAAAGCCTTTCACCTTATGGCACACGTATGAATGGGTGGATTGATATGGCTGTACCTTTTAGATCTGGTGGTGGCTAATGGCACCAAGCCGTAATACTTAGTGATCCAAAAATACGATAAATTTTTTCTTTAGAAATTGAGGTTGAGGACTGGTACTTTGCAGTGAAGGGAATAATTTTCACCCGTGCCTCGACTTTAGCCACCAATCAGATAACCTCTTTCTAGTTAATTCTATCCGCTTAAAGTCTATTTGGCCCTCCCTGTCCCTAAACCCCAGTGCTTTCATTTCATTTCACTTTATTTTCAATTCCAACATGATAGATCAAAAAATTGTTTGGACCCATAGCCAAAGGCTAGAATAGGGTCCAATGATGCCATACAAAATGGCACAGTATCCAAACAAAAACACAAGGCAACAATAGCGCATGTAGGAAAACAATAGAACAGGGCATTGAACCAGGATACAAGGTGCTAAACATGGCGGGTATAAACAAGATGGATAGGCATTGTATAGACATATATATTCAGATACTCGAACTTGGGTAACATAACAGAAACTTGCAATTTTAATACACAAACAAAAGTAAGGCAATGAGTAATAACTACTACACAGTAAACTTTCACTGGATGTAGTGGTACTTATATACAAGAATTGAACGATTTTGTTACTATTAGGAGGGTAACGAAGACACATTAGGGATTGCAAGGAAGTGTTTTTTTTTTATTTTCAGAGGAAAGTTAACAGGCGATCTTATATCCTGGGGCAATCTATTCCAGATTTTGGTACCGATGAACTGCAGACGCTGTTCTCCATAGACGTTGTTCGTGGGAGGAAGGTTAAAATTACCGGCAGCAGTATTCCTTGTAGGGCGCGATTTGGAGCCAAGAATGCGAAAAAGTAGGCGCCATCATATTGAACTATAGGGTGAAGACCTTTGCTGAACCTTATCAAGTGTTCGGCAGTTTCCTCTTCCTCTCTACATGCACTGCATATTGTGTCTACCCCTTTGTATTTGGCCCGATATGTCTTGGTTCGCAGTACTCCCGTCCTGGCCTCACACAGTAGAGAACTACACCGAGTATTATCATAGATCCTTTCCTTGGCATTGTCCTGCTTAAATGTTCATTATATCTACAAGGTCTTCCTGATAGGTTCTTCGTAATCGTGCTGGTTCTCTACATATCGGTCTCAGCTTCCTTCACCTTCTTCTTAACCGGTAGTTCTTTCTGGTTTTGCCCCCTGCTGTTTTCTATGTATTTACCACTCAATTTTCTGGTTCGCTTCCTCCACTTTGTTTCGACATTCTTCATGTACAAGTAGCTGAATAGCTCTCTAGCCCAACGTGCCTCCTCATTTCTCTCAATCGCTTCTCAAATTTCATCTTGCTGCTAGCTTCCCTGCCCTCAAAGGATGTCCATCCCACATAACCTTGTAAT